>NC_139243.1:20014330-21303260 GCF_977018435.1 Lepisma saccharinum | reverse complement strand
AGCATCGGAACCGTAATTGGTGATCACTTCGAGGATTGATTTATATGCATAATTGTTATCAGCAGATGTTACAGATATGCCATTGATCATAACGTTACATTGCGAAAACATAGTATTCTGAAGATAATTTATGACTCCGCAGTTTTTTGTGGTTGCATTGTCGGTTGGAGAAGCGCTCATGCGACTCCCATCTTGATTGACCATTTCAAGTTCCATACGTAGATAGCAAGATGAGAGATCGAGGAAATCTGTTCCCGTTGCAGGTATCACAAACAGAATTACGTTTTGATTATCGATGGAAACAATCGGTTTGTAGGTAACGGTGTATGTTTTTTCAACATTCTGCTGGATAGGTTTTTTCTGGAACAGATCCAGTTGTGATATCATGCAAGCGTTATTCTCCATTATTACCCAAAAATATCTTTGACGGTGTTTTTCTGTTTATTTCCTCGTTTGCGGGTTTGTCGACGTTTTGCAGATGTACCACCTTTCTTTCGAAGTGTTGAGGTACGGGTGGCCGAGTGTTTTAACACCGAATGAGTATTTTTTCTTGTTGATCTCATTCTTATACCCGATCCTGCCAGAGAATCGATTTTCTGTTGCGTTTTAGTTTTAAGATTTTGACCTGCCTCGCGTATTCTTTGACGTACAATGGTTTTCGGAGTTTGCTGCGTTGTCGCCATATCGGTGATGATATTAGCACCAGTTTTTAAAGCTTCTCTGCCGATTGCTTTTGCGCCACTCCAGAGAAGAGGTTTCACCATTCTAAAAAGTCCTGCAAAAAGAGAACCCAGACCTCTCCCTTTCTGGATTCTATTAGAACGAAAAATGGGTCCGATTCCTCCATGTATTTGGTGAGTATAATAATCGACTTGTGAATACATGATGATTCATCTGGTTTTCGACATAGACTGAAATAAATGATGTTCTGTTGTTTTTTAAAAAGGTTTTCGTTTTCTACGAAAATGTAGAACAGCAATTGTGGGAACGGAGCTGCTTCTTAAAGGTATAAAATTTCCTTTTCTATCATTCAAGGCGATTTCTACCGTTTCAAAAGAACCTTTATCCAGAGGAACGTAATGAATTGGATCGAATGTGTGATGGGCTACTGGTACTATACAGGGTGTATCGATTTCAAAACATGGTTTTCGAGCAAGACGTAGAAGTCGTAACATTTCTTCACCAACCAATTGCTGTTTTACAATATCCGAATATATAAATATATAAGGATTTTTATCCACAGTGTTATTAGATGTTATGTGTGTAGAATAGATAGATTTCAATATATCGTACCGAAATTTAGCATAATCGTCCGTTACGTCGATTGGTGTCACTGTATTGTCCACTTGACCGTCCGATTCGGGGTGCGAAAGACCCATCTCATTCAGATATTTAACCAATGCTTCTTTAAAGTAGAATCGAAGATGAGTAGGCACAGCTACATTGGCAGGACTAGTTTTTAAAAAAGAGATAAGATCCTCCACCGTATAATTTGCTGCAGGAAAATAGAACGGCTGTTCGTTGATGTAGAGTGTGTTGTCCGTGGAAATGGATGATCCAGGTGAACCCCATTGCGGCTCGATTAGAAAATGCCAGAATTCCTTAAGAATGGTTTTTCGTATTTCTTGATCATCGGGAAGGGAATCTGCAATCGTGGTAATCAAATCTTTCGCATTTGCGTATGTTCGAACAGGAAAAGTCACCGATCCGAAATCGGTCTCCAGAACATTATCGTATAGAGTTGAATGGTGTAATTCTGCTAATCCGACTTCCCATAATTCGGGAATCAGATCGATACGTCTTGCAAGTTTTACTGTGAAATGGGTCAGCGTGTTGTCTGGAAAATATTTTTCCGATGCAGATGACGGGAGGTAGACGTAGAAATCGTCATCCATTCTCACCGAGTTAAAATAACTCACTGAAACGTGGAAGGTGCATGTTTTGATATAAATATGTAATTTATCCGTTCGATAGCTGTTTTACCGAAGATGCCTTGATCCATGAGTCAAAACTGGGTGGGTAACCGAGCCAGCGAACGAGATATTCCAAATTTCTACCTTTACCGCGTGTTTTCAAAATTTTATCGATTTTATACTCTTCGTTAGGATCTGAATAAACTTTCTGAACTTCCTCCTTGTAGAATGTTCCTTTTACAGGTTCACCATTTAAATCGTCCAATACGTAAACTGGCACAGGTGTACGTTGAACGATGGCATGAATTTTGAAGACTTCTCGAGACCACGACTGTTCGTAACCCTTTTCGAAATGTCCTTTAACAACCGAAATTCGTACCATATCCCCCACATTCAAATCTGAAGCTGGGTGTGAAATATGATCGTTATATCTGTTAAGATGTTTCCACACTGCATATACGTTTGTCTCGTTTACGTCTCGAGGAGCCATTCCTATAGAACTATGGATAGTGTTATTGTAGCCATCGAGAAGTTGTGGTAGAATATCTATGTAACGTCTTGTCTGTTTCGAGGTGAAATATTTCCACATTCGCTCCTTTAACGTTCTGTTAAAACGTTCCACTACACTAGCTTTGACGGGGTGATTAGAGGCAGTAGAGAATTGTATCTGTTCTTTCTTTAGAAACGTCTGAAATGTGGAATTTGTGAATTCTGTTCCCTGATCAGTTTGCAGCGTGACAGGCTTCCTTTTACTCTGCTCGAAAATGTTCTTGAAAGCTTCGGTTACCGAATTGCTAGTTTTATTTTTCAGAGGTAATGCAAAGGCATACTTTGAAAATACGTCGATAACCGTCAGAAGGTATTTGAAGCCGTCGTTGTGTTTCTGTATTGATGTCATATCGTTAAGATCAGCTTCCCAGAGCATGTCAATGTTCCACACATTATAGTGATTTCGCGGGAACCTTTTTCGGGCACCTTTGTGGAGTGTATATGTTTCCTGATGCATCAACCATTTTTTCACCTCATCACGTGATATATTTTTATCTCTTACCGCTTTCCATAAACGATCCACGGATGAAAATGACGCACCATGTTTAGGATCGTAATATATTTTCGAGAGAATTTTATTGTGCTTCAATTTAGGGACTCCCATGATAGATCTCTGCGTCTTCGACTTCTCCTTAAAGGAACGAGTTTGTATGCATCGGGTGTTCTCAGGAAGGGTTTAGTTTTTCTGGAAACGCGAACACCCGCCTTCTTCTTCTTCTTCTTTTTCTTGGGTTGCTGCTGGCTGTGAGAGGGCCCAGGAATTTCCGTTGACGATGATGTCGAATATGTCAACGTCCTAGGTTTCGGAAGTTCTGTTTCCCGACGCCCGTCTATTAGACGTTGCGCTGTGGATTGATATTCGTCGATGATATCCCGTAATTCCTGTCGCGTATTGTGCGGCAATGTTTCTGCCAGGTTTGGAGGAAAATACGATGAATCTGGCGAAACAGTTGAATCGTTGTTATCTTGAACGATGGGAATTCGTAATGGTTCCTTTGATTTTCTACTCAACCATAAATACTCGTCCAGTTCCTTTCTGTACAGACGCCATTTTTGATCGTCAGATATATCCTTCATTTTCATAATATCGTTCATTCTTTTATCCAGAATAGATAATTTCAGACTCGCAGACGATTCGGTGTTTCGAATGCGTTCTAGCTGTTCTGGCGACAGAACAACCATTTTCTTATAAACGGATGACATTTTAATGTGGAATAAGGGTTCCTAGAAGACCCGATAGCAATGAACCCAGAAGCAAAGGTAAAAATCCTCCTTTCTGAACTAGAATGTTTCTCCGTTTTTCGATATTCACTTTAGGTTTTACAAGATTACGTAAAACTGTCTTGTAAGGTGCCAGACGGCGTTTTGCAGACGGTTTAAGTTTTACGTTACCTTTTAAAACATTGAGACAGCATTCACTGATGAAACGAATTGTCTTTTTAGGTGCGGTCTTCAATAACGATTTACGAACTTTCGATGGAGAATTTTTCAGCACGTGTAAAAAGGGTGAATGTTTCTTGAAGGAAATATTATGTTTAGAATGTGAACTGGTACGTCTCTTCCTCGTTTTCTTCATCTCGATGTTTCAAGCATTCCTGAGGAAGATATGCTGTCGAGTAATTCTCGTTAAAAATATCTGTCTGATAACGTAGAGGATCCGGTGTTGACTGGGAGAGATCAATATACAAATAACTGAAAGGTTTTTTTGTTGCATCTATATATACTTTTTCGAGTTCCTTCATACGATGTGGGTGGAGTTGCCGTGCAAAAACAGTAAATTGGTTCATATCACGTGGATTTTTAAATATAACAAAATGTTTCACGTTGAGAGAAATATCCCTGCAATTTTTACCCTGGTAAAAATTGCAGGGATATTTCTCTCAACGTGAAACATTTTGTTATATTTAAAAATCCACGTGATATGAACCAATTTACTGTTTTTGCACGGCAACTCCACCCACATCGTATGAAGGAACTCGAAAAAGTATATATAGATGCAACAAAAAAACCTTTCAGTTATTTGTATATTGATCTCTCCCAGTCAACACCGGATCCTCTACGTTATCAGACAGATATTTTTAACGAGAATTACTCGACAGCATATCTTCCTCAGGAATGCTTGAAACATCGAGATGAAGAAAACGAGGAAGAGACGTACCAGTTCACATTCTAAACATAATATTTCCTTCAAGAAACATTCACCCTTTTTACACGTGCTGAAAAATTCTCCATCGAAAGTTCGTAAATCGTTATTGAAGACCGCACCTAAAAAGACAATTCGTTTCATCAGTGAATGCTGTCTCAATGTTTTAAAAGGTAACGTAAAACTTAAACCGTCTGCAAAACGCCGTCTGGCACCTTACAAGACAGTTTTACGTAATCTTGTAAAACCTAAAGTGAATATCGAAAAACGGAGAAACATTCTAGTTCAGAAAGGAGGATTTTTACCTTTGCTTCTGGGTTCATTGCTATCGGGTCTTCTAGGAACCCTTATTCCACATTAAAATGTCATCCGTTTATAAGAAAATGGTTGTTCTGTCGCCAGAACAGCTAGAACGCATTCGAAACACCGAATCGTCTGCGAGTCTGAAATTATCTATTCTGGATAAAAGAATGAACGATATTATGAAAATGAAGGATATATCTGACGATCAAAAATGGCGTCTGTACAGAAAGGAACTGGACGAGTATTTATGGTTGAGTAGAAAATCAAAGGAACCATTACGAATTCCCATCGTTCAAGATAACAACGATTCAACTGTTTCGCCAGATTCATCGTATTTTCCTCCAAACCTGGCAGAAACATTGCCGCACAATACGCGACAGGAATTACGGGATATCATCGACGAATATCAATCCACAGCGCAACGTCTAATAGACGGGCGTCGGGAAACAGAACTTCCGAAACCTAGGACGTTGACATATTCGACATCATCGTCAACGGAAATTCCTGGGCCCTCTCACAGCCAGCAGCAACCCAAGAAAAAGAAGAAGAAGAAGAAGGCGGGTGTTCGCGTTTCCAGAAAAACTAAACCCTTCCTGAGAACACCCGATGCATACAAACTCGTTCCTTTAAGGAGAAGTCGAAGACGCAGAGATCTATCATGGGAGTCCCTAAATTGAAGCACAATAAAATTCTCTCGAAAATATATTACGATCCTAAACATGGTGCGTCATTTTCATCCGTGGATCGTTTATGGAAAGCGGTAAGAGATAAAAATATATCACGTGATGAGGTGAAAAAATGGTTGATGCATCAGGAAACATATACACTCCACAAAGGTGCCCGAAAAAGGTTCCCGCGAAATCACTATAATGTGTGGAACATTGACATGCTCTGGGAAGCTGATCTTAACGATATGACATCAATACAGAAACACAACGACGGCTTCAAATACCTTCTGACGGTTATCGACGTATTTTCAAAGTATGCCTTTGCATTACCTCTGAAAAATAAAACTAGCAATTCGGTAACCGAAGCTTTCAAGAACATTTTCGAGCAGAGTAAAAGGAAGCCTGTCACGCTGCAAACTGATCAGGGAACAGAATTCACAAATTCCACATTTCAGACGTTTCTAAAGAAAGAACAGATACAATTCTCTACTGCCTCTAATCACCCCGTCAAAGCTAGTGTAGTGGAACGTTTTAACAGAACGTTAAAGGAGCGAATGTGGAAATATTTCACCTCGAAACAGACAAGACGTTACATAGATATTCTACCACAACTTCTCGATGGCTACAATAACACTATCCATAGTTCTATAGGAATGGCTCCTCGAGACGTAAACGAGACAAACGTATATGCAGTGTGGAAACATCTTAACAGATATAACGATCATATTTCACACCCAGCTTCAGATTTGAATGTGGGGGATATGGTACGAATTTCGGTTGTTAAAGGACATTTCGAAAAGGGGTACGAACAGTCGTGGTCTCGAGAAGTCTTCAAAATTCATGCCATCGTTCAACGTACACCTGTGCCAGTTTACGTATTGGACGATTTAAATGGTGAACCTGTAAAAGGAACATTCTACAAGGAGGAAGTTCAGAAAGTTTATTCAGATCCTAACGAAGAGTATAAAATCGATAAAATTTTGAAAACACGCGGTAAAGGTAGAAATTTGGAATATCTCGTTCGCTGGCTCGGTTACCCACCCAGTTTTGACTCATGGATCAAGGCATCTTCGGTAAAACAGCTATCGAACGGATAAATTACATATTTATATCAAAACATGCACCTTCCACGTTTCAGTGAGTTATTTTAACTCGGTGAGAATGGATGACGATTTCTACGTCTACCTCCCGTCATCTGCATCGGAAAAATATTTTCCAGACAACACGCTGACCCATTTCACAGTAAAACTTGCAAGACGTATCGATCTGATTCCCGAATTATGGGAAGTCGGATTAGCAGAATTACACCATTCAACTCTATACGATAATGTTCTGGAGACCGATTTCGGATCGGTGACTTTTCCTGTTCGAACATACGCAAATGCGAAAGATTTGATTACCACGATTGCAGATTCCCTTCCCGATGATCAAGAAATACGAAAAACCATTCTTAAGGAATTCTGGCATTTTCTAATCGAGCCGCAATGGGGTTCACCTGGATCATCCATTTCCACGGACAACACACTCTACATCAACGAACAGCCGTTCTATTTTCCTGCAGCAAATTATACGGTGGAGGATCTTATCTCTTTTTTAAAAACTAGTCCTGCCAATGTAGCTGTGCCTACTCATCTTCGATTCTACTTTAAAGAAGCATTGGTTAAATATCTGAATGAGATGGGTCTTTCACACCCCGAATCGGACGGTCAAGTGGACAATACAGTGACACCAATCGACGTAACGGACGATTATGCTAAATTTCGGTACGATATATTGAAATCTATCTATTCTACACACATAACATCTAATAACACTGTGGATAAAAATCCTTATATATTTATATATTCGGATATTGTAAAACAGCAATTGGTTGGTGAAGAAATGTTACGACTTCTACGTCTTGCTCGAAAACCATGTTTTGAAATCGATACACCCTGTATAGTACCAGTAGCCCATCACACATTCGATCCAATTCATTACGTTCCTCTGGATAAAGGTTCTTTTGAAACGGTAGAAATCGCCTTGAATGATAGAAAAGGAAATTTTATACCTTTAAGAAACAGCTCCGTTCCCACAATTGCTGTTCTACATTTTCGTAGAAAACGAAAACCTTTTTAAAAAACAACAGAACATCATTTATTTCAGTCTATGTCGAAAACCAGATGAATCATCATGTATTCACAAGTCGATTATTATACTCACCAAATACATGGAGGAATCGGACCCATTTTTCGTTCTAATAGAATCCAGAAAGGGAGAGGTCTGGGTTCTCTTTTTGCAGGACTTTTTAGAATGGTGAAACCTCTTCTCTGGAGTGGCGCAAAAGCAATCGGCAGAGAAGCTTTAAAAACCGGTGCTAATATCATCACCGATATGGCGACAACGCAGCAAACTCCGAAAACCATTGTACGTCAAAGAATACGCGAGGCAGGTCAAAATCTTAAAACTAAAACGCAACAGAAAATCGATTCTCTGGCAGGATCGGGTATAAGAATGAGATCAACAAGAAAAAATACTCATTCGATGTTAAAACACTCGGCCACCCGTACCTCAACACTTCGAAAGAAAGGTGGTACATCTGCAAAACGTCGACAAACCCGCAAACGAGGAAATAGACAGAAAAACACCGTCAAAGATATTTTTGGGTAATAATGGAGAATAACGCTTGCATGATATCACAACTGGATCTGTTCCAGAAAAAACCTATCCAGCAGAATGTTGAAAAAACATACACCGTTACCTACAAACCGATTGTTTCCATCGATAATCAAAACGTAATTCTGTTTGTGATACCTGCAACGGGAACAGATTTCCTCGATCTCTCATCTTGCTATCTACGTATGGAACTTGAAATGGTCAATCAAGATGGGAGTCGCATGAGCGCTTCTCCAACCGACAATGCAACCACAAAAAACTGCGGAGTCATAAATTATCTTCAGAATACTATGTTTTCGCAATGTAACGTTATGATCAATGGCATATCTGTAACATCTGCTGATAACAATTATGCATATAAATCAATCCTCGAAGTGATCACCAATTACGGTTCCGATGCTGCCAACACACATCTCACGAACGCCTTGTATTACTTGGACACACCAGGACAGCAAAATAAAATTAATGCTGCAAACAAGGGTTTTACTACCAGAAAAGATTTTTTCCAATACATTCCGACAACCGGAAATCCTACAGAAGTAACATCCACAGTGGAAGTTATGGGAAGACTCCACATTGATTTCTTCAATCAACCTAAATACCTCGTCAACGGTGTCGAAGTACGTATCGAACTTATTAAGGCACGTGATTCCTTTTACATTTGGGGTGATCAAGATTCACCTACCGTAAAAGTAAAAATATTAAAGGCAGTTCTCGAAATAAATCATGTCATTCCTACTCCTACCACAAGTTTGGCTATAGATAAAGCACTTTCTTACGCTCCAGCTCACTACCCTTTCACGAGAAGCATCATTAAAGCTTACTCTTATGTTACCGGGACACAGCAGATTTCCATCGATAATGTTTTCCAAGGTCCTTTCCCGAACGTTGTACTACTTGCTATGGTGTCCACTTCCAGTTATCTCGGTAGTGCCAATACAAACCCGTTTGACTTTAGAAGTTTTAATCTATCTTCTTTCCATCTTGTTAAGAATGGAGAACTCATACCTCACGAACCTTTGAGGATAACAGCAGGAGGAAATGGTGGTTTGGTGACACGTGCCTATCAGACACTCTTTTCGGGTACAGGTATCCACCACGGTAATTTCGGTCATCAGATCACCAGGCAAATGTTCCAAAATGGATCATTTTTTCTGATTTTCGACATTACATCAGATTTTTCAGGGAACGATACACACACCAGTCTTCAGGAACAAGGTACCTTAGGAGTGGAGATGCAGTTTTCTCCTCAACTACCCGAAAATATAACCTGTCTTATTTATGCCGAATTCGACGCTGCAGTGGATATAACAAAAAATAGAGATATCATCGTTCACTAGTGTAGTGTTTATAAATTGCATGTACTCCTGTTATCAGCTCGCAGTGGGCTCGGTACAGTCGCGAAGGAAACATCGGAGCTGTGATGGAAAAAACTGAAGAACCCGTTTTTGAAGATTGAATATCGGAATAGCGACTTTTCGAAAACATTATTCCAGAAAACTCGTACATCTTGGTTTCACGCTTTGGACGACGGTCTCATCCAAGTGACTAAAAACGGGGATATTATCATCAACGATGAATACGTCGCAGATCAGACACGTCCTCACTCGCAACTGCGCATCCAAAAAAATCTTTTGTGGTGTTTACCCCAGAGACCTTCTACCTAGAGCGTTCTGCACCCCTGCCTTGATAATTGCAAACACAGACACTTCCGATTCCCAGGGAACGCACTGGGTTGCATTCTATTTCGATAAGAACAATGTGGCCGAATATTTTGATTCATACGGTTTCCATCCGCATTACCAAGAATTTGTAACATTCTTGAATCGACATTCCTCTGTCTGGACTTACAACAATACCCCCTTACAAGGGATATCTGCCACAACTTGCGGACATTACTGCTGCGTATATGCTTATTACAAAGCACGTAACATCACAACCAAGGATTTTATACAAACCTTTCCACCAGTCATCGATAAAGATGAATATATTCGACATCGTTTCCATGACATCTTCAAACGTTTACCGAACTGCAAGTGTCCTAGAGGAACCCAAGTGTGTCGTTCTATCCAAGCAGTACGGGAGTGTACGTAACACGCATGTATAAAACATCTGTGCATTGATGTATCTTGTTCAGTGTCTGCTGGGAAGTTCTAGTGACAACATCATGGAACCTGTTATGAACGTTCCTGTGAACAAACACGAAAAGCTCGTGGAACGTATGACTCGCAAGACCCGCAAACGTCTCCTCCCACTCAAGATCGAGACAACTAATCTCAGCAACAAAAAATCACCCTACAAAGAAATGGATGTGGCAACGGAGAGCGATCAAGAAAAAATACCTGACGCAACCAACTTGCCTCAAGACAGCAACGAATGTTCGAAACTACATAACGTGGATGCCTGCACGGATCTTTATCTTGCAAACATATACTTTCTGAACAGTGAAAAAACCAAGTATGTGGCAATAGGTTTCAAGAAAGACTCCCCTTACAACCTTGTGTGGGAATTTTCGCAGCAGGGAAGATCACCCGTATATATGGATTTGGCACAAATTCGTGAACTGTATACTATACAATCTGATCTGCTAACTTACGTCGATACAGGTCGACGATTCAATTATTGGGTTACCGGAAATATTACCATCAATGGAGTAAACTTTTTTGGAAAACGTTGTATTTCTATGTATCGTCATTCTTCACCGGATGCATTCATTTTTACTCCCGATGAACTGCACATATTCCTATGTAAACTGCTGAAACCTTTGAAAAAATTAATGAGGGAACGTTATCAGAAAATACAACCCTACGTGGAGGGTTATGTACATAATATCATGAAGAACATGTATTCGGACAAAAAGGAACCACCCGAAAATCTGCTGCATCCTTTCTACATTCTCTGGTACAATGAACTGATGACCGAAATATATCTCGTCAACGATCGGGGTCACACACTGACATTGTAAATCAACTGTTACTTACCATGCATCCATATTGTATTGTTATTTGTATTGTACACTAGAAATTGTAAACCTTGCTATAAATTTTGTAAACTAGAAATTGTTGTAAACCTTTCTCTATAAATAAAACATTTTAAATATTCAACATCTTTTATTTGTTATATTATTACAATAAAAATCATACATTTTCCAGGTATTTTCAACTGCACAGGTTTTCCTCGGGTTTCTACATCGAGTATGGTCTCTGCATTTTTTCCCCATCACATGTATACTGTTCAATTTAGGACATTCAAGATCTTCCATGTTCTGTACAAATACATTCCTGAGTCCTTTTTCCCCGATGCACTTTTCCACAAGTACCACTTTTTCCGTACCTTTAACATACACTGTTCCTTGTGGAAGTACAGAATATAAAAGATCACCTAATTTCTCATAGGGGACCCAACCGTTTTCCCAGTCAAGTCCGTGTTTGAAGTCCCGCAGCCAGTAATTTGTACGGCGGTACTTTTCACTCACTAAATGTAGACCGTACGGGGGTTTCACCAAAAAGTCAAATGTACATTCAAAAGGATATTTCAATACCCCCACTTCTTTCCACACAAATTCACCATCTCTCCCTCGAAGACCCTGAACATCCAGAAAACACACACCCATAGTTCAACAGGTAAACACTGTGATTGTGTCTTCAATGCTGCCTCGGCATATGGCACACTTATCCAATTGAGAAGAACAAACTCCGCAGGATACAAAATGGCGGCACGGAAGAATTACAACACTGCAGGGTTTTTCAAAACATATCTTGCACATAAACACAGAATCCACACTTGGGGGGTCTTCCTTCACCGATTCTGGACAGTCACAGTATCTGCAACTTTTCGAATCACGATGTAACGCTGAAACACTTTGTATGTATTTGCAGCTTGGTATCGACTTGTAATGTTCTATAATCGGACAATCTTTACATGTCCATTCGCACACTGTGTACAAACAATGGAAACAGGTCACTCTATCACTAAATCCTGAATAATAAAAACCTGCAGTAACTAATTCTTCTGGAGTCTGCCGTATTCCTATCGGCCACCTTTTATAAGTTTGGTATCTATTATTCACTGACACATAATCGACAGTATATCGGCCGTTATGGAACACCCGAGACTGGTAACCGAACACTCTCATATGTCATCCAATGAAAAACAATCTGATACTGTGGGTGACGGTGTTGCAGGTTCTAGCGGTGATAGACATTCATCCAGGTCACAATCGAGATCGTCAGGAAACAACTGTCGACAGATATCTGGTGAACAACTCACTCGGAAACAGGGGTGTCCTGCTAATTTACTCAACAAAGTACGATTGCATGCAGAACACCATACAGAATTTTTCTTCTCCAGCAGAACAAGCCACTCTTTCACTCTACTCTTCAAAGCTTCATGGACACTATGCTCATCCTTCCTGTGGCTCAGTTCGCACATACATTTGTGGCTCGGGAATCCTGCTTCTTCGTCCACTCTTCTTTTCCTCTCGTCTATCTTCCTCAGCGTCTCGCAATATTGGTGAACGCCGTTTCCAGAATCGTCGAACGTGTAACAACCGCACCAGGGAGTTTCACGTACCCCTACGTACATGAACGGGAAATAACCCAACAGGCGGTTCAGGGCAGTGCTGTCACGGTCCAGGTCACCGCAAGAACGGACAATTTCCCAGAACTCTTCGTAACTGTATTCGTAAAAATTCAGTCCTCCACTCAACAATCCTGTACCGCACTCGTCCATTCTCTCACACACCGATCACGCCTCGACCCACTATTTATACCTTCTCCCATCTACGTCATTTCCTCCAAAAGGCAACGCCCCAAACATGTTCATTCCTGTCCTCCATTCATAAGCATGTTCCAGCATGTTCTGCTCGGAAAATTGTGCCAACCATCGAAATTACAAATAACCAACTCCCATCAATCACCTCAACACCCTATTCCAATAACAGTATATCGGAAATCAATACACATTTTCACATCTTTCACACAATTTCTCAATAAAAACATTCAAGAATTTAATCACGTGACACGTTTGTGAAATCTACTCCCAAACCCATGACGTCATCATCAATAAATCAATCATTGAATCACGTGACCTAATTCGGAAATCACCGATATTCATCTGAGTTGGCAACACTGCTCTTCCCAATTGGCAACACTGTTCACACTCTATTCTACTCCTCTCAATCCATTTTTTTCGGAAATCAATATATACACATTCCATTTTCACATCTTCCACAAAAAATAACAACATATACCCCGAACTCGGAATCGAACCCATTCACTTTAACACTAACGCTCACCTATTCAAATCTATACAAATTTAGAGGAAATACATACCAGTTGGAAACACTACTCTTTTTATTCACATTTGGCAACACTGATCAATTCACACACAATTATTCTCCTCTCCATCTTTCACAAAAAATAACAACACCCCGAACTCGGAATCGAAACCATTCATTTTAAACACTAACGCTCACCTATTCAAATCTATACAAATTTACACCAAATACATACCAGTTGGAAACACTACTCTTTTTATTCACATTTGGCAACACTCATCACAATTCACACACAATTATTCTCCTCTCCATCCATTTATCTTATCATTTACGCCCAGACCAATTAACAAACCACCCACCCCTCTTATCTACTTCCTTATCTCTCTTATCTTATCTACTTCCGGTTCAAACGAAATTTATACGAAGTTTTCTTCGTCAACGCCGGTGCGTTACTACTCCGATCGTTTGCCTGTTCGAGCGTTATTCGATCGATCGAAGAAACTGTCGGTTCTGTAAGCCATCTAGCGTTATCCGTGCGAACTATTAGACGACCGAGCAAAAAAGCCTGGATGCAGCACTGCAGAGGCTCACAGTTGCGAGTAATGTTGCAATTTCGATAGATAAACACACAATAGATTGTTTATCTCAGGGACGGGTTGGTATGTCCGAATGAGTTGAATAGTAAAGACATTTTGGTTTATGTAGAGTTTTAGAAAAATTACTAATGTCCCGAATGAGACCGAAAGTCTCGAACACAATGTCTCGTCTCATCTCGATTTTACAGAAGTCTGTCTCGATCTCGAAAAGTGTCGATCTCCGTGTCGAAGAGGTTAGCACAGCGCGCAGCGAAGCCGGGGGACCGAGGTTCGAATCCCGACCTGGGCGTCTTTTATCAACGTCCTTTCATGAATTTCATCATGTCGCTACTCATCCTCATCGGCGCGATTAGCCAAAAATGGCAGAAAAGCGACGCTAAAAAAAAAAATATCGATCTCGAAAAGTCTTGAAGGATCTAGTCTTGTCTGGCTACCACGTCTTATCTGCACTGTGCTCCCCTTCTTATCTCGTTCAGGTAGTCGACCTGGCGGAATTTCCCTGTACAATAAGCTTTATTTGAGCTTTCTAGGCAAAATAGTGGCGGAGTTACAGCAGATTTAGTATAGCTAAGCGGGCTCAAAAAAGGCAATTTCTGCAAACTTTGACCTTGAATAATTTAACAATTACAAGACGCACGAGACTAAAAATTTTCATAGTTACTAAGTTCCATGCATAGTTTCAACTCCCCAAATTTCATGAAAATCGGAGATGGTCAGGTTAAAAATTGCACATATTTGTGTTGTTTTGGCATGGAATGACTCTTATATCCTTTGAAAGCTTGAGAATTTTCTATTTGCAAATTATTTTTGTTATAAATGTATGTATTATATTTTTATGGGGGGGATAATTTTTGAGACAGTTCCCAAACTTTTTCCTTTCACGGTGCCCTTAGCGTTTCAAGATTTTTCCGCTGCCCCCAAGCCAGAATGTAGGCCCATCTAACACTTGCAACGCTCAGTGAGGGTGGCTAGGTTGCTTGCCTTAAGTTATAAAATAAACAAATATCGTATCATTCTACAGAATGATGGGATCGAAACCAGTCACCCCTAATGGGTAATGTAGCTTATTCATCATTCATCTTCAATGATGAGAGCACTCGTCATTGACATGACAAGTCAAATACTTGGCAGTGCGAAAGGCACAACTAAAACTAAATAGCTTAACAACTAGAAAAGACAATGGTCACTCATTCGGTTTTATGAACCTTCACACCTGAATCATGGCTGGGTTAGGATAATTACCTGTCTATCTGAAGAGTGATGATTGATACAAAGTAACGTCGAATGAAATAAAACTAAGACCTCTCTAGGCTTCGTTGCTAGTTGACCAGGACTCGCCTCACTTTCCCTCAAGTCCTTTCTCCAAACTCCTCTTTCTCCCCAATCCAAAACCAAAGTCAGTCCCTTCTCAGTCTGTCTCACCTCTACATCACCCAGGCCATGGAGACCTTCCTCCATACCGAATAGTGATTATTACTACCTCTATTGCAAACAGCTGACTCCATAGGCTGATGGAACTTCCTATATCCTAAATACATCAGGAAGTTTGCATAGCACAACACTGTGCATTATTCACATACCACAGAGGTTGAGGCAACTGAAGTATACAAGTGAATGCCCTGGTCAACATGAAGCATCCATAGAGAGTTTAAATAATCTTATAGATTAATACGATGTTTCAAATTCAGAAAAATTTTACATGTAAAAAGTACTAAATAAGCATATATTTGGAATAAGTGTAATTTCAGTGAAAGTACTGAACACACTAAGCTAGCCACAGTGCCCGAGCGCGTCGCGGCTCATACTTTGGGAACCACTTGGTTAAGTCTCGGCTGGATCTTTGGCATGCAAATGGGCGATTTTTTTCAAATTTTCCTCTCCATTCGAAAAACTTCTTGGATATTTCAAAATATGAAACATTACATCAGCTTATAATTCCTTCTAGAGCATTGACGTGAATTTTCATGTAGTTTTCTTTCATTGTTGTCTAGATATTATCAATAGTTTAATAGACCTATGTAATCACAAAACTATTGATAATATCTAGACAACAGTGAAAGAAAACTACACGAAATTTCACGTCAATGATCTAGAAGGAATTATAAGCTGATGTAATGTTTCATATTTTGAAATATCCAAGAAGTTTTTCGAATGGAGAGGAAAATTTGAAAAAAATCCCTCATTTGCATGCCAAAGGTCCAGCCGAGCCTTAAGGGATAATAGTGCGGACTGTGTCGTGATTTTTCCTTACAATAATATAAAATTGAATATGTATGTTTTTCTAAAATATGTATTAAAACCTTTGCACTCGGACGACATGCTGCAGTATGTGCGATAAGGTGGGGGAATCAGGATATATTTTCTTAGTAATTCGTTTACTGGAGTACTTTTGCGATTAGGTGCACTGTATGCAATCCGGAGAGAGAGGCAGACCATCTAAAGTGTTCAGTGAAGCTAATAAAAAGGTAAACTTTAAGCAATAGATAGTTGTAGGTAGACACGCTGTAGTAATTACATATAACATACTTTATGCGGCTTATGACATGATCTGGAAGGGACGCACCATTGGCCTTGGGAGGGACGGTATACCCTTGAATCTAGGACAATTTGCGATGATTTTGACGGTGAAGCTCATTTTACAAATTAGTGGTAGGACAATTGCGACCATCAGGACCTAACACAGAACTAATAATGCTGTAGAAGGTTGGAACAACAAAATGGGTGGCTTGGAAGACCGCATCCAAAAATTCATGATGTTCTGGCATGCCTCAAGAGCCAAGCAGAAGACACCAATATCAAGTACATGCGGATAGAACTTATCTAGAAGAACAGAAAAAGAAGAAGCGTGATATTAAAATCGACGAGAGATTTAGAAAGTGTATTCGCACATATAAGGAAATGGGTGACTTCAAAAGGTGTCTGTTGGCTCTAGCCCATGTTCAGAAAATTGATTGAACCAAATTTCCAGCCGAAAATATCAATATTTCACATAATTCTCTTGCGAGAAGTATTGTACGGGGTGCTAAGTTACCCTTCAATTTGATAGAAGATTTAATAATCAGAATTGTCCACCCGTCCTTTCACTTCTAAGTGTGTTCATCGCAATTGTCCGACTACCGCACTCGTACCTTGAGTCTACGAGAGATTTCACACAGCAAACGCGACACGTGCCGCTTGACGATTTCAGCAGGCTAGTGGGGCCTGCTATGCCGCTACGATGTGAAACATTGCTGTTGATTGGCTCGTTCCCAAGCGACAATATGTTTCCTCCACCCACATCCACGTACGGTGCATACAGTAGAAGCCGAGAGATCATTCGTGTACGTACGTACACGGGAATACACGCAGTGCCAATATAAGCCATAGTTTCCTACAGAATTGAGCGGGAGAAAGACAAAGAAAATAGAGGTTTAGATTTACGAGAAGGCGGGAAGAACCGAACACGAACCATTTAGAAAAAAGAATGCGGAGAACAGAGTTAACGTCCGACGGGGAACAGAAGTAGAAACAGGAGGCTGCTTTCGGCTATGAAAACAACGCGCGACTGACAATTTTATTGTCTCCAGACGGTCTTGTGAGCGCGTAGGGCAGGTTGCATAAGCTGAAGGATACGGGAGGTAATGTGTGTTGCGGCAGTTCAGGGTCGAATGGATAGTGTCTTGCGTTTTGATTATTTCACGGTGTTGTGACGATGATGATGAATTGGTGATATGAAAGACGGAGCAGTTAGAGCGAAATACTTATGCCTTAGCCGGGATTCGAACACACGACCTCTGAATTCGCAGTCGGAGGGGTTACTTGGAACAAGTTCTGCAGTTCGTTATAGAGCTTGAGGTGCTTTGTTGTTTCAACCGAAACCCTGTTATTACAATGAGATAGCTGTAAACTGTATGCTTTCAGTGAGACTCGAACGTAACAGAAACTGGCTAACTTTGTTCAAAACGTAAACCAGTTACCTTGCTCAAATAGTAACAGTTAATTTACTTAAAAAGCATCAGTTACTTTCTAGAAAAATTAACACAGTAACCTTACTTTGGGAGTATCCAAGTCTCAACCATGCAGGAAATGTGAAAATCTATTAAAAGCACATTATATGATTAAAGTAAGCAAGGAAGCAAGAGAGGGATTAGTATGGCTGAGATTAGGGGGTGGAGACACAGTGCGATGAAAATAGAGGGCGGTACATATGAATGTAAAATATATGTAAGGGGAATGACGGGACGGATCATCTGTTTGCATGTCCGAGAACGCACGCCCTTCAGGACAAATGGCTGGAGGGTGGGGGAAAAGATGAAGCACTCAAATTACTTGTGGATCAGAGTGCAACAAGTGTGGAAAAGTTAGAGAAAGTGGGAGTGTTTTTGAGAAAGACTGGAAGAATAACGAGTGGAGTGAATGAGCTGTTAGGTGAGGGGAAAGAATGTGTACATAGGGGACAAACTAAGAGTCAGCATATAAGATAAACTAAATGCAATATATATATATATATATATGCGTTTGTGTGTATTGTAAAAAAAATACAAATAGTATGCAGTGCTTACAGTTTGTGGCTCGCACATGAAAGAATAAATCTAAAATCTAAACTTTACTTTACTCTAAAGTAAACCAGTTACTTGGATAAGAAAGCAACTCAGTTATTTTACTCAAAAAGCAACCTAGTTACTTTCTCAAAGCAACACAGCCTGTTTGCGCAAAAAGTAACTCAGTCACTTTGCTCAAAAGATAACCCTGAAAAGCTGGAGAAATTATGTGTTATCAGCCGATGAAGTGTGCATATATTTTTAAGATACCCTGTAGTTAATTTTAACTATTGTAATTTTAAGGGTTGAACTTTGAAAAATATACAGTGTGAATTTATAATCATTATCTACCATTATTCATAATAAACCATTGAAATTTAATGTCTACAAAGTGGTTGCATCCCATCGTAAAATAATAGGCGGACTGTTAAATTTCAACTGTGGAGTATTATAAATTTTAAGGTAAGGCATTAAAGTGCATTTTCATGTAGATTGCTTTTATTGCCATCTTACTAATCCGCCACAGAAAGTAAGCTTGAGAATATGTGGCAGAAGTATCGCCATCTCGTGGATAAAATTGAAAGTATCAACCACGACATCCTGTTGTTAATGATCTACTAAACGGATGTTATTTCTCAGAATTGGGAATATCATAGCGGTTTCTCAAAAAGTGAGAAATTTCCAGAAACTGCTCTGCTACCGTAAGGTCCGCTCTAGACGAAAGCATTTTTCTTAACGCATGTCCAAATTTCTACCGTGTACAGCGAAAATTTTTATGGCATTTCAGATGCCATGGCATATTTCTAAAGGACAGGATCGGTCCTATTTCAGTAGCATTTTTCGTAGCATAACCAATCAGAAGGGAGCTCTAGGTCACGGGTGCAGATGTAATGGCAGCCGCGTGAGATGTAAACAATGCATCACTTCAATGCATAACGTTTCCTATAAAATATTATTAGGTGCAAGTAAATTGCGTTGCTTAAATACATACATTAGAGCGTATACAGTATGCGCATGGAAGAATATTTTAGTTTTTTTAAAATTGGAAGCACCGTGAACTCACCATAGATGGTGTAACTTTGTGTGTCTTTCGTGCTGTATACATTATACATCGCAATCGCAAAAGCTAACCGGAATGTTACATGAAATACTTCCGTGTAAAGTACCGTCTGCTATGAGATTTTTGGAAGCATTTACATAGAATTTGTGGTAGCAAAGATGTTTAAACAAAACAGGTCTTAGTCAAAGGTATAGCACGATTTCTGAACAGTTCACAATTTTGCTGCGTATTGATGATTGCACCGGTACTGCTCTTCCATATGTTACAAAGGCGAAAACTGTCCTCAACACAGTTATCCCGAAAGCTGTTATGACGGATTTTTCCCCCCTTCATATTTCACAGGATGTTTAGCGAGCGTTCCCCCACCCACTCGCTCTGTCCTCCCCCACTTCCTTTCTACCTCTTTTGGTGCGTGAAGCTCAGAAGTTGAGAAGTTCGAAGCATCCCCACGTTATCACTTGTTTTCTTCTCTTTCCTCGTCTACTTCCGACAAACAAGCTCCACTCCACCCCCCTTCCCCCTCGGATGCGTCGGCAAGATCAGTCCTCGTCCACGTGCTCGGGAATCGATGGTCTAGCAACTAGCGCACGTCCAAGAGTACTTGATTTGCATTTGGACATTATTTCCGCAACCATTCGCACTGTGACGAAATGATTCATACCATATCATTGGGCCTCCCGATGGCGCAGTGGTAGCGTCGTCGCCTTGTAATCAAGGGGTTCCGGGTTCGATACCTGCTGCAAACACTGGTTCGCATCCCACATTAAACTTGTGGTCCAGTCCCGATTAGTCTTACTGTTCATAAAGTGGACTTAAAAACAATCATACAATATCATTGTGTATTTTTCGATTTTTTTTTTGTGACCAAAAGTAATGATCTCCCCTACTCTCTCTGCACATTCTATTAAGAAACAGAACAGGTATGTAGGGCTCCACACATTCTCAATGTAAACCATAGTGAAGTACGGAGTCGTAAAGTCTTGAATTGTTGAATACCTCACCTGTTAGAAATGGCCACAGAATCATGATAACGGATATCCAGATTTCAAATTATCCGCTATCCGAATATACGGATAATACCGATATATGCATAATCTGAATATGCGGATATCAGAATATCCTATATCCAGATCATTGAAATTCGGAAAAAAATCTTATATGATTGTGATTATCCCTTCATCCATCTCATCTATTCGTCATTCATCTTTATCCTCGCGGTTAGCCAAAAATGGTTAAAATCCGAAGTAAAATGAAATAATCAATCTAGCAAGCAAGCAACGTATAAAAGAAACCGACATAACAAGATTTTTCTAAAGTGTGGCGGCAGCAGCGGAAAGAAAGATAGGGCCAGGCTAAAATTTGTTTCACAACATAACACGTGAATGTCATAGCACTGCTTGAAGACGCACTCGGTCTTCTCACCTGCGTCACCCATCACGTGGCTTTAAGCTTGTTAACCATTTTCACTTACCTCAATATCCTTCGTCAATAAATCTCATGCCCAAATAGGTTACGATACCTCACCCTGTGCCGTCAATATTAATCATTCCAGATCATTAAAATATAATGACCACAAGGCGTCTCCTTGTTGCGGGCATAATGAGTTCGAAATGTTTCTGACAGGCGTTACTCCATAGTGCGGTGCATTTGGATTTTAACCTGAACAAAAATAATAACAAAACTGAACATTCCAGGATGTGTTATTCAAGTGTCCCTGAACATAGCCCTGAAAATTCCCAATATTCCCATCGGCAGGAAAACTCCGCCATTTTTAGAAACGTCAGCCATGTTGTATTGCATGCATCTGCTTAGTTGTTCAACTATAACTATTACACTACTTTTCAAGGAGACTTGTTACTTTATGAATCCTTACGACTAGGGCTAGGATTTTTATGACCCAAAAAATCACCAAAATATGCAAAATAAAATATGCTCTTATAACCTAAAATTTTACAAAATATGCACTATCATTTGAAAAATATGCCCTTATGACTGGACTGTTTCAAACATCAATATCTGAATGCTGAGATATTTTCACATACGTTTAGTTCACTTTATGGGCTCTGAGTTGCAATGAACAATGAATACTTTCTCTAAATTTTCAAATAAAAATGAAAAAGATTTTGCTACAGTCCAAAGACAAAAAACTCTCGAGTAAACATGGGAATATGAACGAACCCACTTAGAAAATGACTGTATATTTCTTGAAAATGCAAAAATATGCTGCATATGACTGAAAATCCATCAAAATATGCTCTATCACGCAGAAATTGCCAAATATGCCAAAATATGCCCTTAAAGAGCACCTTAATTTTATTTGTTTCTTCACAATATGAATTTCTATATGTTTGGGGAACACATCACCCTTAACAAACAAAATATGCTAAGTCATAAAAATCCTAACCCTACTTATCACCATTCATCCTCATCTTTCCGATTAGCCAAAATGCCAGAAAAGGGAAGTAAAAAAAGTCAGAGTACGTAAGTACGAATATCGAAATTTGTCCGATATAAGAAATTTACCTAATCTTTTACATTCAACTTCCTTGTAGAATGTTAACATTCTATCTTTTCTTTATTACGTGTAATACTTGCATTTGTATGCCAATACAATGTTATATTGTTCACTCACAAGATAGGATGAATCTACAGCATTCCATTTAATTTTATAAATTGAGGTGCAAGGACACTTTCTTATGGAATGCATCGTATGTATTATGTATATGTAAATTGTACTTTGTTCTGTGTTATGACTGGATATCTTCGTACTCCTGTCTTGAAGGGAAATCCAGGGGTTAGCTCTAAATCTCCGGGTTTCTAGAAACCCGCAAGAGTCTGTGCTGACTGTGGTTGTTGGAGAGAGCCAAGCATCATTCCACGAGGCACTTCCTCCTTCAGCAAAAATCCTTACTCTCTCTCTCTCTCTCGCGCGCGGACAATAGACACCGCGGGGCAGAGTCGCGGCCAGGAATCGGTCCCGGGGGGCCCACAGTTCCATCATACTGTGCCGCTGAGATTTCGCCCGGTCCACATTCGCCGCGGTCACGTGGGGGGACCGAAGTGGCCCCCCGTGGGCTGTGACCGCACCGAGAGATGTGCTGATCTGTTCTGCCCCAAAGCCACGGGGGGTGATAAAGATGAGGATTGGGCCGTCGGCGGTTTTACGATGGAGAGGTGTTCATGTAGATCTGAAGTCGAGTCTCTTCCTATGTTCCTTGCTGGAAAGGAAAGATTAGATTCTTCATTAACACTGTGGAATTATGCTGAGTTTCTCTGTAGATAAGATTACGTACTAATTAAGCATTTACATACGATACAGGCCCTTACCCAGAATTGTTTTTGGTGGGTCCAAACCTTCATTAACGATGAAAATAAGTACAACTTGTTCGATTAATTTATTGAGTTGGTGTTTTAAGTCCACTTTATGCACAATAAGGTTAATCGGGATTGGACCTAAAATTTGAAGTGGTATCCGAACCATTATGTGACTTGTGAAAGCGTCGACCCCCCATTCCCTCGTTTCTATCCGGCCCTCTGGATTACTTCCTACTTTCATCCCTCAATCTCTCCTTTCACCTCACCCTGGGTGCAAAGCGAGCAGATTATATTTGCGCCGGAATTACGAAGGGGGGGTTTCACATAACAATTTATATTTTTATGTCCCTGGTTCGTTTACACATGTACAGAAAGTGAATATACAACTTGTTAAATGGAGAGTACTGTAGTTCTTTTAAACCATAACATTCTAGTAGGATATATCGGTTTATTATACGTAGTTATATATATATATACATATTTTACATAGCGTTTCCATGTGTGTCTGCATAGACCAAATTACCAAATCTCTAAATCAATATAATTGCGCACCTATGGCATAACCATCGGCACTTCCTTTACCGCAGAGTTAGCATAACTATCTCTGCGGGCCTACCCTCAGCTTAAATGATATTCCGTTCATTACAAATGCGTTTCCTTACGCCTTCACTCCTTCTTTTGGGCATCAATTATTTAATACAGAAATATCCACATATTCAAAGCTTTTTCTAAAAGGGTACTTGGGACAGCAACAGGGGCTGGCATAACCAGATGCTACATTATTATATCCAGTTTAGCCACCATAAGTGGACTAAACTTTAGGAGACGTTCCTCTTTCGTCGATCAATGGGGAAACACTGTTTTTCTGCTAAAGCCCACTGGCCTTTTTTATAGCCGGGCTAAACGTCCGTGGACGTGGACCCCGTAGCGTTGGAAAATTCCACTGCAACGGTCTTTTGAAAGACACCTAGCTCCCCCAACCGGGGAGGTAAAAACAGGGGAATCTAACATCCAGCAAAGCACAATCCATTAAAGATATACACTTACATGCAATAATAACATAAAAGTACACTCATGGAAACATATTACTTAACCCTACACCTTGTAGCTGGCCAGCAATTAATTATTACAATATACCAAAACCAGTAATGGTCAATCCGACCGTTACAGACTGCAACGGGTATCGAACTCAACGTGTTCCAAAATTGTATAAAGAAGAAACAGAAAGAAATGAAATAACAAATTTTGGGTTCCAGTGATCTAGGAAATTTGGAAAAAAGTCAGGAAAATAAATGAAGAAGTCGGGGAATTTTGATAGTCCATCTATGAAAAAGTCAAGAAAAATCAAGTAGTTTGTAGTTGACAGGTATGGATATGAAAATATATTTCCGTTTCTTTCCTTGGAGCAGTTGGCTCGTGGAAAATATTATACTTAAGAACAATTTCATTAATTTTTTCTTCATTTCATTTATTTTGAATGATATTGAACAAACGTTACTGTCTTGAATAGCAAGTGCAGAATGCACCTCAGAATCGTTTGTAAATTTACTTTACATTTCTTGGAAAATACGGAAAGTTCAGGGAATTTATTTTTGGAATCCTGAATTTGCGATGTTCATGAATGCGTTATAGTTGTGATTACTGCTTTCATACAATGTTATTTTATAGTCTAACTCCAATGTAGATGGATATATTGTTTCAATTGCAGTTATTAGTAATTCAAAATTGTATCCTTTACATCTGTCTCTGCTTTCGTGCTAAAATATTTAACACTTAACGTAATCTGTAAGTCCCTGTGCACAGGTGCTAGGAAGACAGCAAGAAATTTCGCACACATTAAAAAAATATTCCTTGTACTGAACAGGGTAGTCGTTCCCAATAATGATTCTTTTCCGATTGTTCAAAATTGTGATTTCAGCTTGATTAATGGTAGAGACATGATTTTGAAAATCAGCACTACACGCTTTGTTTTGTGCGAACTTCCTCAGTGCAACGATAGATATATATACACAAGGACTGATCCGATATCATTTTGAACCGATACTCTTGCCGATACCCATCGATACCGATATTACTTGGTGAATATTTTTACTCCACTTATCAGCATTACACATTACAATTGATGCATTAGAAATGAAATTTTGTTATCTTTGAAATTATATTGTCTGAGCTTCACAATTGATGCATATTTAGTGCACTACGCGAAACACCAGATGATAAATGTACCATTTTATGCATTTATGTGTGTATTTTGACACACCAAAAAGTGCACCATTTGCAGGTTATGCATGTGAGTCAATATATATGTGTCAATCAGTAGCGTATATTCCCTGCTAGCTACGGATATCTGCGAAGCCTGAAGTCTGGAAAGTAAAATCCTGAAGAAAAATCTATTAGAAACTGTGGATTAACCTGATTTCAAAGAGAATATAATGGCGATTCTGAAGTTGTCAACTTGAATTCTTAAGAGTTGGCAACCTGAATTCTCAGGAGTTGGCAACCTGAATTTTTATAAGTTTGCAACCTGAATTCTTAGAAGTTGGCAACCTGAATTTTTATAAGTTTCCAACCTGACTACCGTTGGAATGGCAACGTGGCTTCCTTGAAGACGTCAAGAATGAGCCTACTAATAGTCTTCTCCCTTCCTCCATAGCCTAGAACCAGGTGTCATAGTGAGCTAGTCCATGTCTTAGATTCGGCATACGCCACTGGTGTCAATTGCCACGTTTTGGGTTATGTGTGTACCAGGCAACAACCGCTAGAGGAGGGAGCTGTAATGTGATTATCAATATAGAATGAAAGCGCACTTTATTTCCTGTACACCACTGTCCCGGACAATTAAGAAACAACAATAATTTTCAGGTTCTTGCAAAATATTTTCTAATTCTCTCTGCTCATAAGCGAGCCTTGTGTAACAATGGTCTTCATTGCCTTGAAATTCGAGCAGAGTCTTCCTAATGTTGCCTCCGAAGGTGCTCTTTGGTGAACACGATTTGCCGGCAGGTAAGAAAGAACGTTTACGGAGGTAGTGTTGCCAACCTTCTGGAGCCAGATTTTACCTTCAGTACCTTAAACAATTCCCTCTCGCCAAATTTTGCCCATTGAACAAATGTGG
Source organism: Lepisma saccharinum (assembly GCF_977018435.1). Classification (NCBI taxonomy): domain Eukaryota; kingdom Metazoa; phylum Arthropoda; class Insecta; order Zygentoma; family Lepismatidae; genus Lepisma; species Lepisma saccharinum. The sequence goes on along the minus strand of NC_139243.1, from coordinate 21,277,145 downwards.
TCCCTGGAAACGTACAGAACAATAATTTTTCTTCCAACAATTTCGAATTGTCAGCTTCTGGGTTGACATATACTGTATTAAAAGCATGGCGCTCTTCATAAGCACGCTCTGGGACCCGGGTTCGATGCCCGGTGGAGGCACATAGTGGTTCGGATCCCACTTTAAACTGTAGGTCCACTCCCGATTAGTCTTACGGTGCATAAAGTAGACTTAAAACACCAACTCAATCAAACCTTAAAGGACTTGCAGTGACACGGATGTCACAAGCAGTTTTTTCTCGTAGTATATTACTTTCTTTAACATACTGTAACTTGGATAGTGATCGGGGATACATGTTTTGAGTTCTGCATGGGCCTAGAGGTATGTAATTTAACAATCAGTAAAGTTTAATTTCATTGTTACTATTGGAGGGGCGAATTTCATGCATGCAGAATTTCAAATTTCCCGCTGAAAAACGCTCGGCGTTAGGGCGTGATTGCTGCCACAACCTTTTCAAGCATTCCCATTGGCTGGTAGCTTTTTGGCGGTTGTGAATAATCTGTGGTGTTTAACTTAGGCTAGTTGGGTTTGGTTCTCTTAGAAGAAGAAGAAGACGAAAATGGTTGTAGCAGCAACACCGACCTTCTCCGAAAGTATTAGCAATAAGTGCGTAAAGTTTTCCACGTCCTGGCGTAGCCTGCGTGGGGATCCGATGAATTTCAAAATTTCGTGTAAGAAAATTGTTACTTTCCCTTTTCTTCTTCTTCTCCTAACTGATGCATGGCATGAAAAAATTTTGTTTTCCATCAGGATTATAGCCCAAAGTATACTGTACAAAACGAGGTATTATTTGCACCTCTAACGTTCTTAGTCCTGGAAATATAAAATTTAATTTAGAAGCATGCAGAATTTCAAATTTCCCGCTGAAAACACGTTAGTGCAAATATCTGGAAAATCAGCCTCGGGGGTCTAAGTTAAAGAAAAGGTTCAACTATTAGAGAGAAACTTTTTTGTACCATTGTGAAGATGAATATGAATGAAATAATTATGTTGCCCTACTTTCTTCTGTGTAATGAAGTTCAAAGGATGTGAGTTTGATTCCTCTAACCGCCGTTAGATGCTCATATGGCGTTGTATATAAATTTTCTTAATGTAGCATTATACATGTAAATAGGTGGTCAGTGAACCAGCTTTTGCAAAGTGCACATCAAACTGACATTAAACAGGGAGAGACAGAAGCATCACTCATATGATGCAGCACTTAAACATGAAGTTATTTTGTGTGCTGAGGAATTTGAAAACTGTGAATCCGGTCGACCATTTACCGTAAGTGAAGTGTCCGTTCGTCGTTGGAGACGTCAACGACAGCAATCTGTCGTCATCAGCCTCTCTCTTATACATGGGGAGAAGTGGTACAGTCTCCTGCCGTTGCGCTGTTCTTCCTTCTTCCTTCCACTCCTGGATGATCTGGGAGTTAATTCTGCAATGGTAGGGGCATATCTGCCAATTACTTTGTAAATTCTCTCTTCTTGACCTTCCTTGCACCAGTATATAGCGGTTCTTTGTTGGATTATTTGGTCTTTATTTGTGATTATGTTATTTTTGTTACATATGTTATATATTTTAGGTAGTCTTCTCAGATTGGTCCGTCGGGAGAAACTATCGCGTTGTAGATTATGAATATATATGGGTTTATAAGCGACATAGGGAGTCTGAATGTTTTCGAACCTATTGCTACCAATTTATTTATTACAGGCTGAGCTTTTGAAGTTACGTAATCCATGTCATCGTTGCATTTCTCGTAATTTCATACCTAGATATTTAGCTTTCCTTTACTCTTGTAAGATTTTTCTCTGAGTTTTATCTGTGGGTGTTTATTAGCATTCAGTTTACCCTTTTGGATTATAAAGTGGGTCTTCTGGGTGGCAATCGTCAACCACACAAGTCCCCGAGAGAGTTTATCGCAATACTGGTCTATCTTTCCAACTCTGTTCTTGAATTACCTTCCATAACAATTATTACGTGATCTGCAAAGTCTATTGTGCTTTGGTCTCAGAAACATTTCCCAATTTCTTGAGAGATGGCTCCAAGTTTACATTCCACAATTCGGGATCTATAATGGATCCTTGCGTTGTTGATTTTGAGGCCGTGAAGTTATACATCTGATGTGCTTTCCATCTTATATGGTTCATGGGCAATATATGTTTCTCAAGGTCCTGAAAAGATAGGGCCAACTAGCGTTGGTACAGGTAGATGTCAGTTCAAAGCCTTACAACGCCGTCAACGTCTCTACCATCTGTGAGGGCCTCTTTTTCTTCAGTTGAAAGAGGAACGCAAGGCCGTTTGTACCAACAGCCGGAGGACCAACTGCAATCGACTTCATATATCGCTTTCAAATACACTCGAAATAAATGTCGATTGCATCTGCGTATAACAAGATCTCGCTTTCATGTCCACGGCGATCTCTTATAATACACCATTCTTCCTTTTGAGTCTGCAAATACTGACATGTTTAAATCTAAGGTAATAAAAATTGCACAAAGCACTTGAAATACCTGTCACTCAACCTAACCTACAAGCTTAAGGAATAACTTCTGTGGTCTTACATTATATACCGACTATCTGCATACCTACATACACACTGACTAGCAAGACTTACTTCATTACACACCTACATTTGCCTGAAGTGACATGGGAAAATCTCAGGGATTTCTGTTAATACTGTAATTTTGCTGTGGCAAGCTGGCCAAGTTCACCCCAGCATAACAACAGTGGATGCTGAGCAAACATAGGACCTTCCCGACCCAGCAATATTCCAGAGGAGACGAACTCGTACTAGCTCCAAAAACGTCATGTACTATCACACCATAGTATACGGCCACCAACGCATAGGAAGGCCCATTGTCCTAGGTGGAACTTCCACGAGGTCTCCTACCAAACGGTAGGGAAAAACCTTATCGGGAGAGATCCTACAGTTTTTCTTGCCATCCGAATAACAAGAACCCATGAGAAATAGGGTGGAAACGTAACGTGCTTTTAATTTTTTAAAAAATATAAAAAACTGCCTTGGTTAGCAAGTGTGCTTAATATGGAAACACGGCATGATCGTGTTACAGCAAGAATCCAAGTTCCTTCAGGAAAATCCTTGGCGTTACAAAATATAACACACAGGATATAACAGATAAAATAGCATACTAAAGGGAATAACTAGTAATCATTCTGCAATCTAATCTATCAAGCTGTATACAGCAGCGGCGATGGTACTCTAACTGAAATCTGGATGGCAGGCTTTGACACTCTAAGACCTTTTGGCCACAGCGTTTGTCTATTTTACAAGGTCTCTGGTTCGAATGCCGGCCTGGGAATGGGCGTTTGTAACATCATCTTCATCTTCGCGAGTAGCCAAAAGTGGCAGAAAAGTGAAGAAAAATAAGCCAGATTAATGTAGCATTAATTAACATAAACAAGCCGGTTCCGTGACAGAGTGTGTTAAGTGGCCGACTTTAGATCTTGCCACAGGAGTTCCCGGGTTCAAATCTCGATTTGGGTATCAGTGTCCTTGTAAGTGTCCTTTCATTAATTTAATCATATCATCGCCATTAGCCAGAAATTACAGAAAAACGACTGAAAATAATAAAATTCAAAAACTTACGTACTAGTAATCCTGCATCTGCCAGCATCTCTCCACTTTTGAATGGAATATCCAATATTGAAGCTTTAGTACAATATAATTCTTATGCGTGTCTGGTCGTCAGTTTTTGAGTGTAGTCTCATAGCTACTGTAACGAGCTTCAACAATGAACAATAACTGTTACATGTTAAGCATTGTTGTGCTGTTTTGTGTTAAGTCACGTTCACTTACAAAATAATCTAGAATATAAAAGAAGTTGATTCATTGGCTTTATTTTACTTCGCCTGTTGTGACACTTTTGGCTAATTTGCGAAGATGGGGATGAGTGAGGATATGATGAAATTGATGAATGGACACTCGCAAACTTAGCGCGATGTGCTAACCACTCTGCCGGCTAAAGGAAGAAATTTCGAACTTAAAGAAAGTAAATATTGAAACTGAACGTGAAGTTAGAGTCCAGCGCAGATAATTCTGCCGTGCAATGCGCGACAGAACTAAAGAAGCAGTGTTGCTAATGGAGCAGATAGAAAAATCGCTGCGGTGCGCCGATGCACAGCTGTTACGTACAACAATAAAATTAGAGAATTCAGGTCTATCTAACGTTGAGTTTTAAACGTCATGCATTATACCAGGACTAGGATTAATATGTACTAACAAGTGACTATGTATGTAGCTACATACATATGGACTAAAAATTCGCAAAATATGAACTAACACATAAGTAAAATTACCAAAAATGCTGCAAAGAAGACTTCTTCATACGATTCCTTATTTGAGTGATTTCAAACAAAATAAAAAAATATATATATTATTTTTCATTGCATTAATGCACTGGTGGCGTTCTAACTTTTCACTCCCAAAACCCGTATACACTGGTATGGAACTGCAACGGCAGATAATAACATGCCAACGTGTTAAACCGCTACAATTGCACCATAACACTCCTCCTGAAGCAGTATTATTATTTCCTCTCTGAGATCGGCGACAGTCGGTTGCCTTTGTTGTACATTTACAAAGGATGCCGGCTTCCACAACAATAACAAGTACATGTACTGCCACTAGACGATAAGCTGCGCGGCTTTTTCTTTTGTTATGAACCAGGGCCGGCGCTAGTCATTTTGCCTCCCTGGGAGGTGGCGGCAGATGCCGCTCTATTTCGACCCCCCCGGTCATTACGCAGCAACGGAAAATTGAAAATCAATATATTCCTAACTAAAACATCAAAATATAAAATAAATAATGAGACTTCTTATGCTATTTCAATACTATTCAGCGCAAAAGAATATCTCGCTCGATCACAGTTTTCAATAGGCTTATTTTTTTCTTCTCTTCAAATTTTGCCGCTCTGGGCGATGGGACGGTTCGCCCTCCCCTTCCGCCGGCCCTGCTATGAACTTGGTCACCCATCAAAGCATGGCAATTTTAACACAGAAAACAATATGTATCGCATTAAGCAGCAAAAATGACAGCCTCCTCTATGCAATTTCTACAAGAACACGTGCCGGAGCCAGAGTTGAAATGATGTTGGAGCCACATAATTTATTTATTTTGAATAATTCCAAAATTATGAAATATGAACAATTTGTTGCTGCTGTTCGCTGCTCTCTTGCCAAAATGCTTTATTGGGATGCTAACACCATGACTGGCTTCCTCCTTCATGAACTCGTGCACGTTGCTTAGAATTTCCCGAGCTTGGCTATGCAAGGTTTTTGATTTCAACTTCGACAGAACTGGAGGCATTATGGAATTTAACGTTCATTAGCAAACACACACTTTTACATAAACACACGCAATACACGCACACAACGTCAAACCGGTCAAATACTTAGTATAAAATAAAAATATGGTGCTTCCAATCCAACAAAACTCACCGCCACTTTACCTGCTTTCCCCTTCCGTGACAGAAATAGTGCTTCATTATTACAGTTGGCAACACTAGTTACTAGCTAGCCAATGAACATGCACTGCATAAAAGAAGCAACGACTACGCCGTGCTATATTGCCACATTGCCGTCCCTGCTGACCGGTGGGAACCGCGAGCTGGAGCGCTGTTCAATTGTTTTCAATGAACTTTGCGCGAGTGTGTCCAGGAATGGAATGACAATATGGCAACAATAGCGAAGGTTTTCGAGCAGGGTAGAACACGTGATGCTAAGAGAGAGGGAGACGAAACGAAAATACGTTTCTACGCAACGGCAAATTTACGTGTGTGGCACTCTAGTAAATCTCTGGACTTAGCTAATTTTACTATTTTGTAATATAGTCTAGCCATTTTGACATCGTTGCTCTTTCCCTGTATCAGTTCATTTTGGATTTCAGAACGTGGATAATTATTGTGAATCTCATTTTAATTTGTACGTCTGAAATGTTCTTGTGGTAATTGGGACATTTGTTATGTTGACTTTTGCTTTCTTCTGTCGTGTGAAATTTGCAGTGAGTCTTTTGTTCATATTATTTGCTTGTTTGTTGGTGCAATGAAGTGATAAAATGGGGAGGGAGGGGAGAGGAATCGGAAGTTATTGTTGACATTCTGGAGGTGGTATTCTCGGCATAATAATTACGAAAAAAATGCAAATCCGAACGGGAGATGTGTATGTTCCTGATTGCAGGACTTCTTTCAGGCAGAGTTATGAATAGGGTGACCAGATATTTGTTGACCAAAAAGAGTATAGTCTATAGGTTGAAGGTGCGCATGCATTTTGCTCTTTCACGGGGTCCGCAAAAATCCCGCGCGACTTCTTGACAGTCTAATTATCCTAGAAATTATGCAAAATTAAAACTTCCATTTTATTTTACACTAATTTTGCACAAAAAACTATATTTTGTGACTACATAATATATATATTTTAATATTCTGATGCAATTCTTGAATATTCTAAAGCAAATTTCTTGGTATGTTGATGCATATAATTGGAGGAGAATATTTACACACCAATATTGATCAATATTTTGAACAAATTTTAATTATTGCAATTTTCAAGTATCGGTATCGTTATCGGTGGGAATCGGTAAGAGTATCGGCATCGGCATCGGTTCAAAGTGGTATGGGCACAGCCCTTATCATTATCATTAAATTCCAATGAATTTGAAATATGTTTTGCTTGTTGATGGAATATGAAAATGACACTTGAAATTGTTCATAGGAAATTCTTGAGTCAAGGTGTAAATACTTCGGTTTGTTGACATCTTGACGTTTTCCGTTCTGTGGATTTTAAGGCATTTTTACGCGTAAAATAATGAATGAAATTAAATAGCAAGGAAAAGAGTATATTTGGGGATTTTTGCAAATTGAAAAGAGTATAGAGTATATGAACCTCTAAAAGAGTATAATACTCTTAAAAAGAGTATGTCTGGTCACCCTAGTTATGAAGGATGGTAAGCAGTATATTAGGCATTTTAATTATAACTCTACAGAGTGGTTGACTGGTAGTAGAAATACTGAAAACTTTATTGTTGGCCTTGTTCGTTGGTTTCCTCTGAGAAAGGTGTGCCAAATAGCAGAGGATACTGTCATTTATCAATTTATCACATGCTATTCGAAAGCACGAAAAATCATTATGCCAGTTCGTTACCGTTCAATATTCATTGTGCTGCATGAAGGAGTTAATCAAAGTTCAATTGTTGGACTGTACATAGCACTATCAGAGCGAATATAAAATATCATACATGTATCTTACCTCATTACATTTGGATCTCTCTGGTAGCGTTTAACGTTATATCAGATATTCCTTAATTTCCTCGTTAATGTTTCAATAATTGACATCCTATTTTAAACTAGATTCAATTAGCTTCCGTGTGCACAAAGCAAGCGTACAATAAATAACTTCTGCTTCCCTTAATCTTCAGTGCAAAAGAATAAGTGTGACATCTTTTCTTTATTTGCATAATAAACCATTTGAAAAATCACTAGTGTTTTCCTTAAAGGTTGGAAAGTTCTCACTAAGGATTTCACTTTTTCGTCTTCCGTACGTATCATAGGCGCACCCAGGATTTTTCTATGGGGGAAGGGGTTCAATGAAATGAAAAATACGTAAAAAAAGTATTTAAAAATCGTGTGATTCTTTATTCTCCAGCAACAACTTATGTGTGGGATGAATGACGGTTCTACAAAAGGGTGCAATGATTGATAAATGCCTATTGTGCCGTTCCAAAAAGTGATTCCTGTTGTTTGAAAATGATACAAGGATGAGAAAATTTCCATTATAAAATTGTCGGAAAAAGTAATTTTCTGTATGACGTGATGGGGGGTTTCTCACCCCCATAACCCTCTCCCCCGTTCAGTGCACCCATGTTGCGTACCCTTGTCTAAATGTCACCCCACGCCACTGTTATTGACTTTGATATTAATAGAGGTTACCATCCATTTTTGTTCATAATATTGATTCATTTCTTTATCATATTGGAGATTTGATTTCGAATTTCATTTAGCGTCGCTTTTCTGCTACCTTTGGCTAATCGCGACTATGAGAGTGATGATACGATGAAATTGATGAAGGGGCACTCACAAACAACGCCCATGCCGAGGCTGAGAGTCGAACCCGCGACCTTGGCTAACTACTCCTCTATTATATGGAGATGGACGTATTGAATTACAAAATTTTAACCGTAAAAGCATAATTTTCACTTTGAGGGAATTTTTTAAACACTTTTTTCCCTCTAAGGGAAAACGGGAATTATCCTTCACCTGGAGAAAATTGCTTCCATTTGGCAACACTGCATGGAGCGTATGTGTAAATTCTGCTCCACGGCCTCTCGTTTTTAGCCCTGGGACCTGTTACTCACAAAAGCACACAGTGCAATGAGGTCTTGTCAGAACCACAGCATCAAGTATTTCCCTCCCGAGGGTAAAAAGGAACAAAAAAAACAACAAAAAAAACCAACTCTCTCTGCTTCAGCGCCGCGCTCGGCTTCTGAAAACTGGAAAGCAGATAAGATCCTTATCTGGAGGAAGACACAGAGGGCAGCACTGGCGTTAGAGGAGATTTAACATGCGTTTGTGGTTGATGGTCTTTTGGTGTTGATCTCCCCTCGTGATTTAAAGTACTGACTCTCTTCGCAAGGGTGGTTGTGTTCGAGAAACAGGCGGAATCAAATGAGACAGTGAGACATGTGTCTGCTCTCACACCGTGAATTTTCCGTGTTTTTTTACTCGAGGTTCTTCCTGGTATATTTCCGATGTACCTTTCTCACAAAAGGATCAAAGGTTACCTTCTCCCCACCCCCTATTCCGAATCCTGAGTAGTTACCAGTAAGCAGGCTTCCAAAAGGCGCAATTATTTTTCCAGGGTCACCTTAAGTATTTCACAGCAGTTCCTTTTTCATGGGCACATCAACAAACGTCACGGGGAGAAGACCCTTAACTACAACAAAATTGCGGACATGTCCTTAACAAGTGAATATCTCCGTTAAAATCATATTCATTACTCACAAAGAACTAAAGCTATACTGTCCATTCTGTCTCCAATTTTATGGTAAGTTTCGCGCGTGAATCTGTTTTATTTTTCGTTGAAACATTGTTTGTCCCATACTTCTTTTGTAAATGTTCACGATTAATTGTGTTACAACTTCCTCACTTATTTCTATTGCAATTTTAACGCTCAATGTTTCCACTTAATTATGTTGTAATGTTCGCGCTCAATTACTGGATGATCCGTTTGAGATGTCAGAAAAGTAAACCTTTATACACAAGAGGTTAATGTACGTATCTGTGAGCTGCTTGTTGTAATATAAACAGAAAGGATGTAAGTTTCGAATGAGTGGAGATTTACAGTCTTCAGCTGCGTGGCGACAGTAGCATGCATATAATACTCGAAAATTTCGTGTACCATACGACATACTGTGTGCGCTGTTGTGACGTGATCACCACCTTTGTTACTATGCACATTAGCGCCGCCATGTGGCTTAAGTCTGTAAACCTCCACTCACTGAAACTTACATCGTTTCTGCTTATATTACAACAAACTGCTCACAGATAGATAGGTACATTAACCCCTTGTTTATAAAGGTTTATTTTTCTGACATCTTGAACGGATCAGCCACTAATTGAGCGCGAACGTTACAACAGAATCAAGTGCAAACATTTCAAGAAAATTGAGCGTTAAACAACAATACGTTAAGTGTATTACAACACTCTTGTGTATAAAGGTTTACTTTTCTGACATCTGGAACGGATCACCCGGTATTTTAACTTTCACGTTTAATTTTGTTGAAACTTTCGCGTTTAAATTTGTTGAAACGTTGCGCTCAATTCCGTTGTAGGTTTTGCACATATAAAAAAAAATACCCTGGGTTTTGTTTAAACTTTCGCGTTTGATGCTGCTGAAACTTCGCGCTTAACTTTGTGGAATTTTCGTGTTTAATTTTGTTGAAACTTCGGGCTGTGGAAATTTTTGTGTTTAAATTTGTTGAAACTTCGCGTTTATTCTTGTGGAAATTTTCGCGCTGAATTTTGTTGAAACTTTCACACTTAGTTCTGTTGTAACTTCAGCTCCAGTATCACCAAAGCCACATCGTTGCCCGGGGTGAGGACGCTGTAAATTGAGTGACGGTGGTAGACGATCAAGAAATCCCTCATCCCCTTCATCTCCTTGGAGAGGGGTAGGTAACTCGTTGTCCCTTCTCGTCACGTACATTTCGGGGGAGCTTTGGGTATCAAAGCATGGAACACATCGTCTTGGCGAGAAGCTCTGATCGCCGCCTGCGAAGTCACCTCACGTCATCTTAATCATATTACCTTGGCTGCCGCCTCTGGGGTCCCCTCATCCTCCTCTTAATCTTCAGAAGGTCGAGATTCAATCAAGTCCTCCTTCCCGGCTCAGTTTATTTGAGTCCCGGAGACAAAATTTTCTGCCTTGTTTCGAGCGTCGTCTTCACGCACCGTGGTCAGTTCAGCGTTGGTTTTGATGTGAAAATCTCTGAGTTTTCAGATCTTAGGAAATTGTTTTCGCTACAGGGTGTGTTTTGAAATTTCAGTGAGCGTATATGTAAAAGAGGAACATAAATTACGAACATTTGAAAATAAAATCCTTAGAAAAATATTTTGGACCTAAAAGTGATGAGGGTACTTGTAAATGGAGAATGTCACATACTTTAGAACTGCATAATTTGTATTCCTGTCCAAATAATATTAGAATAATTAAATGAAGAAGACTTAGATGGTCAGACCGTGTGGCACGAATAGGAGAGGAACGAAGAGTTTACAGGATTCTTGTTGGGAAACCTACTGGTATGAGAGCTGTAGGAAGGCCAAGACGAAGATGGAGGGATAACGTTGAGATGGATGGAAAAACTGGATTGATCTTGCCGAAGAGAGGTACAGATGGAAGGCTGATATTTTTACAGCCATACACCTTCGGGTTAAACAATGCTAGAGAGTGAGTGTATACAGTATGTGTACGTATGCAATATTATGTTTACACACGTATAACATCTGTTTGCATTCTTTGGTGCATGCTTTCACTATGTAGCTTTACATGCACAAGTTCGATACAACACAACATAGCATGCTACGCCCTGGCAAACGAATTTTCCAAGTTATCAAGCTAACGGAAATAGATTGACACGAAGTAATGATTGATTGATTTGGTATATTTTACTTAGCTTCTGCCACTTTTGGCTAATCGCGAAGATGGGGATAAGTGATGATTTAATCCACGCCCAGTACGGGATTCGAACAAAGTAATGGAATACCGTTGTAATTTTGGTTTCATTTCTTCTTTTAAGTCCACTTTATGCACAGATAGGCTAATTGGGACTGGACCTATAGTAGAAGTGAGATCCGAACCACTATGTGCCTCCACCGGGTATATCGAACCCTGGACCCTTTTGTTACAAGGCGAACACGTTACCACAACGCCACCAGGAAGGCAGGATCTTGTAATTTCAATCAGTCACAGTGATAGACAGACACTCACAGAGAGAGAGAGAGAGAGAGAGAGAGAGAGAGAGAGAGAGAGAGAGAGAGAGAGAGAGATGTACGCATGGACGTCCGCAGGATTATTTCCAGGGAGGGGCAAGGAAGGTATATTTTTCCAGGGGGGTGTAAACAAGGCACATATTCGCCAAAAATAGTGTTGTTCCCTAAACAAATTGCTTACATTTGAATTTATGGTGTTCATGCAATAATAAACACATATTATTGTGGCTAAAATGAAATTATATGTGTGAAATACATAATTTTTGGTTGACTTTCATTTTCTAGGGGTGGCACGGCCCCCGCTTGCCCCCCCCTCCTTCCGGACGCCCATGCATGTATGTATATTTGAATTGTCGCCAGCGCTCACAAGTTCTAAAATGCGAGTTTAATTTTAATTTGAGTTTATTACGTCGCTACTTTTGGCGACTACAAGTTAGTAAGAATCGGCTGGGTCTTTGCCTGACGCCAGCGAAACAGTTCCTGAAATTCTAGGTCATTTGTGGCATTTTATTTTTCACCCCCTCTAACCTCCATGCCGATAGGTGATGAACTTGGAGTTGAACCGCATTGGGAGTGTCACGTACACTAAGGATTCCATTCGCAACACAGCCTGAATGCTAGACAACCCGATAAACACTATCGTTGTGCGGATTGCATAGAGTCACGGATGTATGTTTGTGCGGAATTTAAAATCGGTGTTTCTCGATTATTTTTACATGTCACCCCTTCCCACTCCACCCCTAGGGGGTGCCAGGGGTGTCTTACCTCCACAGTATTTCTTTCCAGATTGCAAGTGATACGCGTACGAAGTTTGGTTGAAATCGCTCCAGGCGTTCGAGAGTTATGCCGGAACAAACAAATATACACACCCACCCACACCCACACACATAATTCATTTTTATATATATAAATATATATAGAAGAAGATATGTTGCGGATATCTAGACAGCAGCAAAAGCAAACCACACGAAGATTCACGTACAGTGACCGGCAATACAAATGAGGTACTTAGATCCTGAAATATTGATTGATTGATTGATTGATTTTATTTTACTTCGCGTTTTGTGCCTCTTGGGTAATTTGCGAAGATGGAGATGAGTGATGAAATGATGAAATTGATGAATGGATATTCACAAACAACCAAGCCCGAGCGGGATTCGAACCCGGCACCCCTGAAATACTCGGTTCACTGCAAGGCGTTGTGTGTGTTGCCTAAATCTACGGCTGTGGTAGATGTTGCCATTGAAAATTTGCTATTAAAATCCACTTATCGCCGTTTAATGCTGGTGACTGTACTATAGCGAGGAACATTTCCTTTGGGCTACAAAATGTCCTACCCAGGTAAGAGTCTTTCAACGACTAGGTAAAAAGCTTCTTTTGCCCACCGAGGGGAAATGGTCCTTTAAAAGATTACATTTTTCCAACGCGGAGAGAAATTTTCCTATCCAATCGTGGAAATCTTACAGTCAGAGGAGAGATTTTCTCCCCCTTTGCTGGTCCCAAAAACTACGACGATACAGGCCTGTTTAAGGGGGAGGAGAGATATCTGGCCTTTGCAACTTACCCCTCCGTCTTCATCCTCTGGGTTCTCTCCTGTGTGATGCCGCCTTCGCTGACAGAATATAATGACGGGATAACTCCTTTCCCTCACGTGTTCAGTGAAACAGGCCAAATGTTCCACTAACAACCGTTGTTCTCGCCAAAATGTCCTTTCGTCCGTCCCCCCTTCCTTCCTGGAAAAACGAGGGAAGGGTGGGGACATGTTAGAAGTCAAAAGGCGATGCCAACTTTTTTTTCTCCCTTCTCCCGGAATTTCAGAGGTGCCCAAAGACTGAAAGACAGTTCCTCCTTGTTCTTCTCAACTTCCGGTGTATTCTTATCCGAAGGTGAACGGAACACTGCTATTCCGTCTATTTTATAACTACAGTAATTGCTATATAATTATGCGGTAAAAATGTCATAGCCGGGACATGGATTTCTTCAAATTTACAGGAGAAAGTACTTACGGAATTGAGTTTCTGTGTAATTTCGGAAGGTCGTAGAAGTGTTTTCTCGCATTTTTTAATGTATTTGGCCGCTAAATTATGTATTTTTCTATAATAATGTCCGTCCGATGCACGAAAGCTGTTGCTTGCATTTCCATCCATGTACTTGAACCGGATGTTGCGAGCATCTGATGACGTAATCCCCGGTAAGTGTTTCCAAACACACAGTTTTTTTCACTGTATTGCCCAACCTAAAGCAACCTAACCTAACCTTACCGTGATGCTGCGTGGGGCTATCGTGAATGGTTTTTGGGGCTATTCGTGGATGGTTATACGATCCAGAATGGTTTTTGGGGCTATGCGTGAATGGTTTTGGGGGCTATGCGGGAATGGTTTTCGGGGCTATGCGGGAATTTTTCTGTAAAGAAGGTTGAAACACTGCTTTGCCGTTTCAAACACAACGCTAGTCACCGCCCGCCATTTTGCGTGTTCAGGAAGCGAGAAAAGATTCAACAATAATTACCCGATATGTCGACAATAGATACTAATTTCGTTAAAAAAAGCGAAATCCCTTGTTAAACAATCTTTCGCAATGCAGAAGAGGTAAGTACGAATGTCAACAATTACAGAATAAACGAGTTACAGACATTTCCCGGCTTTGATAGTTTTACCAATTATGCAACTATACAGCGACCTCAAATAAAAGAACCTTCGGCCAAAATCCATCGCGCACTTTCCCCTCCCTCCGTTCAACTCGAGCCAAAAGGAAGCCTGGTTCACTCTACCCCTCCCCTCCGCGCGGGAGTACCATGCGCAGAAGTCGCCGGTCTGCGCAGGTTCTTTTGCGTGTGATTCTATTATACAGAGTTCACTAGCGGCGATTGGGAGCCAAAACTGGGTGTCAAGGGAAGTTTACCTTCTCTTCGTAGACATGGATTAGCATTATGAGGCCCTAGTGCTGGGGCAAGAAGTGGCGAAAATTGCGGAGGGGACCTGCAAGCCTTAATCCCTATAATCGCCGCAGTTACGGTAATTTTACAGTATTCTACCGTTAAAAGTTTACGTTCTGACCGTTAAGTTACAAAAGACCGTTTTCTTCGCAGTCCTCTGTAGCGAAGTTGTTATAACAGCTTGCTACGACGCCAGGGGTCCCGTGTTCGAATCTTGGCCCGGACATGTATGTTCTTTGTGAGTGTTCCTTTGTCAATATCAGCCTATCATCGCTCGTCCCCATCGTCGCGATTAGCCAAAAGTGGCGGAAAAGTGAAATAAATAAACCAAATCCAACATCACATTGAACAGTGGTTCGGATCACAATTTGAACTATAGGTCCAGTCCCAGTTAGTAGGTACACAGTGAACATAAAACCATTTTTAAACCTCGACGAGAACGAGATGAGTGTTTTTAAATCGGAACAAGACCGAGGGCGAAAATACCTCCTCAAACACGAGAGAAGACACTCTGCCAATATCGTTACGATATCATGCCTAACACGAAGATGAGAAGTTCAAAATAAATCTAATTTTTGAGCAGTTCAAATACCATTGTTGTTTATGGAAACAAGAGGCATTCAGGAATAAGCCCATGGTGTCCATGGAAACCTTAATTATTCATTGTTCATCTGTTCCAAAGATTTGTGACTCCATCTTCATTCCATATTACTCGTCCCATATGATAATTACTCCCCCTGTCTACCGATGAGGTTAACGCCTTCCTACATGTGTTCAGCCGAACTGCCCTCCTAGTTACAATACATGCATCGGCCTACACCGTTTCCGCTCCTTACGGAACAGGTAGACCCTACAGTCCAAGGGTGTTACCGCATACGCCGTTTGTTAGTATGCAAAACACAAATCAAATGGTGTTCGGCGGAGTCAAATTACAGTAATGAGCCGGGAGGGTCCTCCACTTATGCATTCGACCGGGAGGGAACGATGTCGGTAGCTTGGCCCCATAATTCCTTGCGCGTCCTCTCCCAGTGTTCCGTGCGATCAGGTTTTAACTATGGTCCCTGTATCTGTCCTCTTCGTCCCTGGTCGGTGTTCAAGATTCTGAAGAAGGTAGAGCTGATAGTGATCAGAATCGGAAGGTGTGACTGGATAATGTAGCAGGAGCGAGGGTGTCCAGCTGTGCGCGTGATTCCTTTCCTTTCCTGTATAGAGGCACACTGGACGTCTCTTTTTCATTTATTGGAAAGTATTTTTGCTCCACCAAGAGCTTGTGTTCACCGGAAAAGCATTTTTGCTTTGTGGAAAAGAATTTATGTTTAACGAACAAGCATTTTTGGTACAGAAACATTATTTTTTCCTTCGTGGAGAAGCATTTGTGTTCCCCGAACAAGCATTTTTTTGCATGGTGCAGAAGAATTTGTTTCACGAAGAATCATTTTTGCTTCATGGAGAAGCATTTGCGTTCCCCGAACAAGCATTTTTGCTTCACGCAGAAGAATTTGTGTTTCACGAACAAACATTTTTGTTTCAGAAAGAAAAAAGTGTTATATATATATATGTGTGTGTGATAATGTTCGCATGAGCACGTGAACACTCATGTAAATGTTTTAAATTACGTACATATTAAATGCACACACACATATATTTTTTCGAAAAAATCTTCTTTGATGTTCGAATATATACACACAATTTACTCGGAGTCGACGTTTTTCACGTCTAATAACTTTTTTAGAGAGTTGGTAACACTGACTCCGACTGTGTTCCACGGATTGCGTTGAACACAATTGCTGTGCGTGTCGCATCAGACGGACAGCTAAGGGACTGTTGGCCACTATACCGCGAAAATGTTCACTGGGCTGTGCGAACATATGGTGCTGGGAGCCCTGATTCAAGCGGCAATACTTCTTGCATTCGACACCAGAGTGCAGTATATACAAGGCATGTCTAGGGGGACTCGAGACAGTCTGAGCTACATAGTTGCAAACTTTAGTGAGAAATCGCTAAACCTGGCGGATTTTAAATTCCAGTGGGCGTTAAAGTTCACGGAATAGTGACGAGCGACTTTTCTTTAGAAACTAGTCTGCAGGAGTTACATATCTTTCAAGGTTTATATGATTTGCGCATGTGCGTCTAAGGGTCATTCAGAATATGCAACTTTTTAGTAATCGACGTTTTTAATGCAAAAAAAAATAACTCTCAGCAACTTAAATTGCAAAGGAAAGAGCGGATTATATTTACATCAATTGAACGCGCATTTTTCTGGTAACTATACTCAGAATAGTATGGAGTCCTAGGCCTAAATAGCTGTTACCGAAAACAGTTATCAATTGATGTTAGTAAATTATTTTTACTATTCTCTATGTTATTAGAATATGCTTATTGTGAAGAACAAAATATAACTTTCAGAATACTAGAGATGCATTTTTGCTACACATAATATTTTCTTCTTTGAAGTTAGAAAATTAAAACGAAATACGCATAAAATTATCTCATTTGAAATTAAGTAATTTTTCGGTCTACATATAAAAACACAAACATTGAAATTTATTTTATTGGTTGGAATAAACCTGATGTAAGTTGTTCTTTACAGCACTTTTTAAAAATATATTTTGCATTTTTCACCTGTAAATTTGATTCAGCAACTTTTAGCGCATGTTGATGATTTAGCAACTTCTGCGTTTTAATTGTTGGCAACACTGTTGCTACTTCAAGGGGACATGTTATTTTTGGAAAGGTCAAGTTCTGTTCGTTTTGCGGGGCAATGAAAAAGCCTATGCTCTATATATATATATATATATATATATATATATATATATATATACACACACACACACACACACACACACACACACACACACACACACACACACTTCATGGAGAAGCATTTGTGTGCTTGTGAACAAGCATTTTTGTTTCGTCCAGTATGATTTGTGTTACACGAACAAGCAGTTTTTCCTTCATGTAGAAAAATTTGTGTTTCACAAACAACCAGAGCATTTCTGTTTCAAAGCATTTTTGCTTCAGGAACAAATATTATTTGCTTCCTGGAGAAGCATTACATGAACAAGTGAAGCATTTAAGCTGCACCAACATTTTTTTTTTTCATTCGCACAGAAGTGCCCTTGCTTCACTAAAACAACGTTGATTTTACACGAACAAACCGTTTTTCTTCACAAACAAGCATGTTTATTTTGCTTCAGGGGAATTATTTTAACTTCACTAACGTACGTTATTGCTTCATCAACAAGCATTTTTCTTTTGCTTCATGAGGAAGCATTTTTTTTTCTTTACGAACGAGAATTTTTCCTCAGAAATATGCAATTTCTTACTTTATGAATAATTTTCTTTTTACTTCACGAACAAACATTGTTGCCTCATACCGAGGCGTTGCTTAAATTAGTCGTTAAGTAGCTCTTTTTGTGTTTCATGAACGTGCATTTTTGCTTCATGTAGAAGCAGCTTCTCTTGCTTCACCAGAAGTCTTCTACCTCATGGACAAGCATATTTGATTCCTAAAGAAAGAACTTTACTTTATGCACGTGTATATTTGTTTCATGGAAAAGCGTTTTTGCTTTTATAACAAGCATTTTATTCACACAAATAAGCATCCTTTTCATGAAAGAGAAAATAGAAACTTCCGTAGGAAATCATACATGAGAAAAAGTAAGGTAACATACACTCACAAAATACTGTTGCTACATCAATGGTATTAAGAGCAGAGGGATTCGTTAATGCAAAAGAACAATCGCTAGGAATTAAAATACAGCAGGAATTTATTTTGGTAAATTAAGGGGAATTCTAGGTGTTTCACATAAACAATAAAAAGCCGGTGGGAACTTTTCAGACGGGCTAAAATTTGTAGCATTGTGAATGGGAAATTTATGTATGGGGGTGGGAAAATTCCTAATAGTAGTCTTCATTGTTGAAACATTCCTAGCTGTGGGACGATTAAGCAAGTGAGCCTCAAAGCGCTCTTAAGGAAAATTCTAGTTTTTCATATCAACACTAAAAAACATGGCGGTAATTTCTCAGATAAGAAGGGAAATTTTATCGTTCTGAATGGGAAATTTATGCATGGAGTGAGAAAATTCCAAAAACTGACGTTTATTGTCAAAAAATTACCAGTATGATGATGTGATCGTTAAAGACCTCGTAAGGGAAATTCTAGGTTTATCACATCAACACTCAGAAAGTCAGTGGGAATTTTTCAGATAGGAAGGGAAATGTTTAGCATACTGAATGGGAAATGTATGCATGGAGTGGGAAAATTCCTAATAATAACCCTTATTGTGGAAGAGTGACAAGCTGTGGGATGATGTAAGCGAGCCTCAAAGAGCACCATGCACAAAAAAGTATTCTGGGTTTCTGGGTAACCGCCGGAGAAAGAGAGATTGTTGAATGTCCTATAACTTCAACAAGAAAATGTCTGCTGCATGCACGACCACTCAAAAACCCAGACAATGGAATGACAAAGCGGACAAGACCCAGGTGTGATATGAAGGAAGGAACCGAGACTTTTATGTTTTTTAATGGAATATTTGCTGGTGTTAAACAAGCCAGATGTATTCATGATCACGCCCGCGCCGTATCATTGTTAGCTCTCGAGCCATTGTTGGACCCGACATAAGCCTGTGCGTCACAGTATTATCAGCGAGATATTCATTGTTGTCCAACACTGTAGCCAGAGCAGGGAATCGTGAAATCCCCAAAATGGATGGTTATTGTTGCGTAAAGTCAAAATGTAGGATGCTGTCATTCACACGTAAATAATACGTATGTACGTGTATTACTACTAAATGTTAGCAAATATTGTGAAATTCACACATTTTCAGTTCAAAACTAATGCATTTTTAATGAAATCTCGGGTATAAAATTACCGAACTTATGATCAATCGTAGGTGCAGAATTTGAGGAGACGGGAATTTTCTACCCCATTTCCTAAGTTCCCCAAGGGACACACACACGCACACACAATTTTTGCCCACGAGACGAGACTTTGGCCTGTCTCGTCTCGTGGAAACGCTGTGAAATGCTGTCTCGTCTCGAAAATATTCGTTTGTCTCGGGACACATGATCAATCTCGTCTCGTCTCGAATTTTTAAAAGCCTGTCCCGTCTCGTCCCGTGGGCAACACTAACACACACACACTTTCTCTGGAATCTGTGGAACAATGCCGAGCATAAGTGTAGAGAAGGGGAGAAAGCGATTGAACGGAGCAAAGTAGTGTCTCCCGCTGTAAAGAGCTGGTAGCTGCAGCCGCGTTTTCCCCTCCATGCATTCACTTCCCCTCTCAGGCATTTATTGTAGGCGCTCTCTCGTGTCACTACTTGCGCAGTAGTGTCTTGCTCCAGAGATCCCGTTACAGAGAGAGGGGGAGAGATTTTGTGTGTGTATTCAGGGTGTACAGTTATATCGGGCGGGCCTCCCGGTTAGCGTATAGTGGTAACGTCATTGCCTTGTAAACAAGGGATCCCTGGTTTGATACCGGGTGGAGCCACGTAGTGGTTCGGATCCCAATTTAAACTGCATATAGAGTTCCGATTAGCCTTACTGTGCATAAAGAAAAACATCCTCAAACAATTGTGTCTGGTATACCATATTGGTGGACATCGCTCTCTAACTGGTTGCAGACAACGGAGTCCGCATAGGATAGGCCTTTCCTGAAAAACGTCAGCATCATTTCACATAATTTCATTTCAGACACAGTAATTTGCGTGAATCATTATAAAGTACTGAGAATTTTGAAGTAAATATTGGTGCAATTCGTAGCAGGATTCGAACTGATGCAGTGTTTGGGGAGAAGGGGGAATTCCGTGCTTGCCCACCCTTGGAAGAAATTTTGATGAAATTCTGTGCTTGTGCTTCTCTGTACGAAATTTGGAGGAAATTCCATGCTTGCCCTTCCATGGAAGATATTTGGGGGAAATTCCGTGCTTGCCCTTCCTTGGAAGATATTTGGGGGAAATTCCGTGCTTGATCTTTCCTGAAAGATATTTGGGGAAAATTCCGTGCTTGCTCTTCCCGGAAAGATATTTGGGGGAAATTCCGTGCTTGCCCTTTCCTGGAAGATATTTGGGGAAACTTCCGTGCTTACCCTTCCCTGGAAGATATTTGGGGAAACTTCTGTGCTTGCCCTTCCCTGAAAGATATTTGGGGGAAATTCCGTGCTTGCCCTTTCCTGGAAGATATTTAGGGACACTTCCGTGCTTGCCCTTCCCTGTAAGATATTTGGGGAAATTCCGTGCTTACCCTTCCCTGGAAGATATTTGGGGGAAATTCCGTGCTTGCCCTTCTCTGGAGGATATTTGGGGAACTCTCATGCTTGCTCTTCCCTGGAAGATATTTGGAGAAACTTCCGTGCTTGTCCTCACCTGGAAGAAATTTGTGGAAAATTCCGTTTTTTGCCTTATCAGTACGAAATTTGGAGGACATTCTGTGTTTGTCCGGGTGACGCTTAGTTGCACCCCGAGAATACCTAAATGGGCGAGATGCATCGCTAAACTCTTCGAACCAAGGGGTCAGTTGCACCGCTAAACCCTTCGGACCAAGGGGTAAGTTGCACCGCTTACCCTTTCTCCGCTAATTTTCCCTTCACACTTTTCACAGGCTTAGGACTGTCATGGCTAAAAGCTCATGGCGTGTTTAAAAAATTGCGGATGAGTTTCCTTTGTCTAATTTTACCTCTATGTTTCAATTTTATTTCTTCTTATCCTTCTTTGAACTGTAGTAGGAAATAGCCTTTGAGAAATCAAATCGTGTTAGTTCTGTATTCTTATATTTCTGCTTCATTTTTTCCATATTTTCCATTCTCTGTTTCCGAAATTTACTACGTTTCTTTGTGATATCTGCACTATTTTTTAAAGCATATACATGAACCTGGGACTGCTTAATCACTTCCATAAAAGCATAAATATTTGGATTAGGTGCACTGAAATTGGAATTGAATTTCGCGTGAAACCATTCACAAACATTAATCGTTCTCTCTCCATCTACTTTATCTGAAGCCCATAGTATTGGTGGAGATTTGGCATCTTCCGAAATGTATGTATCTACCAAGTAATCGGTGTATTTTTCCAACTTTTCATCCTGAGGAATTTCCGACATGAAATCCTCTACAAAACAATCAGCAACATCCTCATGATTGAAATATAGCAGACCGAATGACCAACGTAGCCACTTACCAATATCAGAATCCTTATCTTTATAATCTTTTGCCAAACCTAGTTCCTGGATATTTCTCCACCATGACTGAGAAAATCAGCGACAATAGTCTTCGGCTCAAATTTCAATTTTAATTCTTCACAACGCTTGGACAGCAACAGAAACATATCTACGTAAATGCAGGCACTTTTTTTTTGGCAAAAGAAAGTGAGCAAGTGGTATGTAGTGACCATTTTCTTTGACATCCAAGGAACTCTTGCAACTCGCTTGTTTGGTCACGAGGAAGTCGGGTGCAACTAGCTTGTTTGTACACGAGGAAGTCGGGTGCAATTCGCCCAGTCGTTTGATTGACATGTTATGCTAGCGGTGCAATCGACCCTCGTCCGTTTGTCCTCCTCTGTACGAAATTTGGAAGAAATTCCGTACTTGCTCTCCCCTGGACGAAATTTGGTTCGGTGCTTCCCTGGAAGAGATTTGGGAAAAATTCCGTGCTTGTTCTCGCCTGTAAGAAATTTGGTGAAAATTCGGTACCTGTTCTCTTCTGAAAGAAATTCTACGGACGACGCCCATGGCTGCAGAGGAAGAGACTCTCCAGAAAGACATAATACCTTCTGGTTTAATGTAACCCTCCGACGGTTTTTTCGCGACACGGAGTTCAGTTCAAACAGTGAACCGTTCCCACATTACAAAGAGCGCAATGTGTTAACCACTTTCGCTAATGTCCACGTACGAATCATCCACTTGAAATTACACACTCGCGAATCTCTTGCAATTTGCACCGAAGCATGATGACGTCCTGTCGTTTACATTTTCCCCTCCAGCCGTGCATTTCTTTGCCGTGTTCCGGCCTGGTGACTGCGACCCTTCCATGTGTTATTTACCACTTTTATATGACCTCATCCTTCCTCGTCATTTGCCAGCTTTTTCCCCGCAAAGATTGCTGCCTCGGATTCTCTGAATGGAAGCAGGAATTTGCCCCAGAGCAACACGCAGGGAACAAACCGGTAGGGATGGAATGATCTCCCAGAGACCAGAATGAAAGAATACACTGCACTGCACAGCATGCATACCAATCTTTCATATTCAGTGGCGGCGACTGGGTTTCAAAACTAAGGGGGTAGGTGCCAAAGGGGGGGGGGGAAGGAGCAAAGACAATTTACTTGGGGCCCGTTCCGAAAGTCGCACGAGTTTAACACGTTAAACGAGTTATGGTAACTGGCTGTCCCGTAAGTGCTTCCGTGCGTTTCGTGAGGTTCGTTATGCTGTCCCAAAAGTCGCATTCCGTGCGTTTCGTGCAAGAACGAGATTCACCAAACGCTCGGGCCAGAAGGCTGGTTCGTTCGGTGAGAATCGTCTGCTGCTTTCGGCCATCGCACGTGCTGATGGATTCAAACTGCACTAGTTCGGAAAATATATTATAATTTTAACAGATAGCGATATGAAGCAACATGCACAAGATGACTATGCCTTGACCGTTCTTAGAATGTGATTAAAATGAGTAACAGTGTCCACAGTAGAGTTTATTTTTGCCATAAGGACATTCCTTCCGCTGACGCCATGCGGAAACTTTCTCTAAACAAAACACTGCGCCTGCGCTTTCGCCTAGAGTGTCCCATAACTCTGTCCCATAACATCTGGTTTCACCAGATTCACGAGCCCAGTTATTTTCGTTGAATGCGTTCGTTTCGTTAAGATTTTCGGAACGCACCGTTGGTAGATAAGGTTTAGCATAGTGCGGGCGCAAAAGTGGCGAAAAAGGGTGGGGCAACTGCCCTCCAACGCCCCCACCCCAATCGCCGCTACTGTTCTAGTCATAGAGGTGTTCTAGGACATGCACGTAGCAAGAAGAGCCTGTGTTCGAGGCAAGGGGGATTAATTTATATTACGATTAAAATCAGGTGATTTTTTTTAATCACTGATATAAATCATATTAAAGAAAAAAAATATGTGTGTTGTTCGGGTATGAGCAGTCTTGGAACTCACCATAAAACACGTCGTGTGTAACTTTTCTGTTACCAACTTGTGGGTGGCACCCAATGAAATTTTCAGTTTTTTTTATAGTACTCTTAACGGCGTTGATGTCTTCTTCCGTAAGAGCAATGATCCGAGCTCCGGTTCCACCTTCCTTTGAAATTAAATCTCTCCCCGCTTTAAACATTTTAATCCACCTTCGAGCTGTGCTATAGGAAAGATCGGACTCTCTATAGTCCTCCTGTACCATTGCATGTCCTCAGCTGATGATTTCTTCAGACGAAAGCAAAATTTCAACGAACTGTATTCTATGTTACGTGTTACCTCCATTATTGCCGGAGGCGGAATTGAACATGTCTGAACCTGCACGTCTGTCACAGGCGCACAACTGTAGTCAAAACAGTGAAACTAGTATTGCATGTGCATTACCAATTAAGCTAACAATATAACATAAGCTTAAATTCTAGTTCGAGAAATTATGTGAATTAATAAATAACGATCATTCCTTATTGAACAACGCACGTAAAATGGCTTGCCTAAAGAAGATGGTCGTTCGTATGCCAAGACATGAAGAGAATAATGAAAGCAACCACTGTGGTGCTGTAGTCGATGCAATCAGCTGCTTGCATTGCTTCCGTGTTCCTGCGTTGCCAAATTGTGGAGCAAATGACTGTGCACTTTAGTTCGCGAGTTTGCCGATGACACTTTTATCCTCCCGGGCGGGGGGGGGGGGGGAGAGAGTTTTTCTTGTAACAAGAAAATATGAGCAATTAGTATTTACTTCTTATGTACTTTACTAAGGATAATATTGAAAATACACAAGATAGTGAGTGCAGAATGCTTTCTCTCTTTTTCAAGAAATTATTACTCTGTCTACACCAGTAACAATATGCGTGCAATAAAAGAAGAATGCATGTCGAACATAATTATAAATTATAATAATTTTGTATTAATACAAAAACTAAACAAAAGCTTATACATAACATAACTATTTCGTAATTTATTGACATCTTTAACCAGTTAGTAAAGGAATTAATTTGCAACTTTACACATATCTGATCTATATAAAAGAAGTAACTAATTAATTACTTTATGTGTATTTAATAATAATGTTTTTTTAAAAATATTTAGTAATTAATTGACTTTTATATTTAATAACATTATAAATATCCATATCATAATTATGTATGTATATGTATATACGTATATGGGGGTATAGATTAGGATCTTCTTCCCCCAACCAGTCTTCAATGATTTCGCACCCTGCTTATAACTCTTGAATTACGCGTTTTCTGACCGGGATTCCTTATCTCATATTGGTACTTGGGCCAGTCTCCATCCACTCTGCCAGTTTGATTCAAAAAGGACTTTGCAACTTTGAAAGCATATAGAAATTTATTCAGATAACTTACAGAGTCGGTTGAGGTGGCATTGCAAAGCAAAACACGTAAAGTTGGCATTAACAGCTCATAACGTGTGAACAACAAGTTGCAAAAAGTGGGGGCAACTGCTCCTTGCCCCTTCTAATCGCCGCCACTGCATGAATGTTTCATTATGTTTACTTCTTCATCTATTTCATAATCTTTCATCTCCACAGTCGCGATTAGGACGGAGGTAACTAATAGGGTTATCTTGGAAGAAATATTTGTTTTCTGGTGTGGAGGGGGCTACTATTCATTAAGTACACAAATAGTACTACGTGACACGCACCTTCTCGGTCATCTAGGGTCTAGGTTGATTACTATGTTACCCAGGATCGAACTTCTCAGATAGCTGTTAGGGTAACTATCTTACAGACCCTAACCTGCTCACTGGTGTAGGATTTTAATACCTTTCTTTAGTTTTTAGCAATGAAAAGGTATGGAACTTTCTTCCAACAAAAGTCGAGTCTATTAACATTAATGCACAATATACATTAATACTTAATCCTTGGCAATCCTGGATTTAGGTTAACTGATGCAGATTTTTATGACAAATCCGAAACGGGTAACCCTTCCAGGATTAGTCACGATTGCTTTTCGGTATCGCAAGCAACTAGAGCCGAAGCAGCAGGTTTGAGAAACTAATCCAAGCAAATTGCAGCCTCCGAAGAGCGGGCAGTTCTCCCTACAAGGTAAACTTGTGATACCGGCAATCGGGTAAGATAGCCGAAATATACGGCTTCCTTTTATACTACACGGTTATTTACAAAAAAAACAAGGGAACTTGGTGGATATTTACAGGTTTCTATAGCTTTATATAATTACGACATGTAAAATAGATGTTTACAATATTTACATAAAATAGTTAAAGTTGTAAATAACATACCTTCAATGCCAAAACCGTTTATACAATGATTAATTTTGTTGTCTTAAAGAAATTTAAATTAGTTCTTGAACATTCTCAATCTTGTGCGAGTCATAGATAACGTATGCACACGCAGATGTTGCACTTTCTATTTTCAAATGGTAACATGAACAAATTCGACTGGGGCGACACATACGTGAAGAAATTTTTTTCTTTTTTTCCCCCAAGGCATCTGGTAATCTCAGTGTCGAAATAAAGATGTCGCGAGTGCCTAAGTGGAGGAATTTTACTTCCTGTGTCATTCTATTTATCTGGAATAAAATAATTCTGTGTTTTCTTTCGTGAACTTTTCAGGGGCTGTTACATGGGAGATGGCCATCCTGTTCACTGTAGGGAGATAAGTAGGGCAAGACTGTAGTCAACAGTAGCGTTTTGTGTTTCTTATAATTATTATTATTTATAGTTTATGGTTTGCTTTACATGGTTGTGAACATGGTTATTGCACTTAAGGGGAAATATGGTGTCTCGTATATAGCAGTGTGAAAAATCAAGAAGTTCTCTATTTCCGGAAAGTTCAAATGACTGCGCATTAAAAGTGTTCAATTATCGACGTTTTCTGTGCAAAATGAGCCGATTTTTTAAAAATGGCAGTTTATGTTTCAAAAATAGAGACAATAAATAATTTCAGATAGAAATAATGTATAGAATTTGGGACTTTCAGTGTTGGAAAATCCCGAAAGTTTCCCATTCCGAAAATGTCTCGACTTTGTCGGAATCTATTATTTTCTCTACAAAAATTTTCAGTCTCCTAATATTGTAACAGTATTGTACTATTATTATTATTACTATTTTATTAGACCATATTTATATAGATGAGGGAAGGGATAAGTCATTCATGTACGTACCACCTCGTTTTAGACACCCGTTATCATCAAGGTTGGTTTTGTAGCATCAGCAAGGTGCAGTCTTGTTTCGCGAATGCTCACAATCAAGGTAGTAAATGGGGTTTCCGTAGTGGTAACGTCCTTTGTAATCAAGGAGTCCCGGGTTCGATACCAAGTGGAGGCACATAGTGGTTCGGATCCCACTTTGAACTGTAGGTCAAGTCCCGATTATAATTATATGCATAATATATATTATGCATAAAGTGACTTGAAACAAACAAAACGCAGTTAGTAACAATTTTGGCGTGGGTTGACGGTAAAGCCCCCGATCCCCCCCTTACAAACCGCCACCACGATTCGAATTTATTCCTTCTCGATTCTTGTTCGCTCTTTGTCTCTCTCTTGGTTATTTATCGCATTTCCTCTTCGTTTTTCATCTTTCATGGTTAAATGCAACGATGAAGATGAATGATTATTGCCGCGGTAGCTATGTCGTCAGGGCGTCTGATTACCGTGCGAGAAACCCGGGTTCGATCCCCGGCGGGGGAGAACCGGGATTTTTTCTACCTGTTCAAGCTATAACACCATTAAGCCTTGTTTCCATGATATGAAAAACTCAATATGCTGACCAAGGCAGAAATTTATTTTGTTATAAAACATAAACTAAACGTAACGTTTCAACTGTCTAGCAAGGTCTTCTTCAGACTCTCCACCAAGTACAAATGTAACAAGGTACAAAACACGACGATATATATATACACAAACATTACTCCCTCCAGACTATTAGAAAGTTGTTTTGGAACATTCTAGCAGGTGGCTTTCCATTGTCAACTGTACTTTCACCTAAAAGGCTAAACATATTTACTTCAATCTAGAATGTGGTTGGACTCTTTATCTCGCGCTCTTCTCCTTCTTCTCTTCTCTTTCTCTCTTGTCCTTTCCACTCTTTCTAACACCTTTCATTCTTTCTTTATCTTCAGTCCCCCATTCCAGTTCATTGTGTCTTCTTCACCTTTCTTCTCTATTTCCTTGGCCTCCTTCCATTCTCTCAAGCCACCTGCTGGAATAAATTTCTGCCTTGGTCAGCATATTGAGTTTTTCTGTTCTAGCTGCTCCGGCGCCCACCCCGCGTCGTATGAAGTGGGTACCTGGAGGAATCTCCGGGGGGTAAAGGCGACCGGGGGCGTGATGCTGATCACATCACCACCACCTTCGGCCGTGATCAAGAAAGTGTGGTGCCCTAACTCCACACCCCCTAAACGCCTTAATGGCGTGGTGCAAAAGCACAGGGGAGCACTAGATGAATGATGATTGCTCGAGTGCAGTGTTCAAATAGAAGAGGGCAAGGAATTCTTCATCTGCATTTTGTTTCCCTGGATCTATATTTCTAAATGTATTCAAGGGGTGCCGGGTTCGACTCCCGCTTGAGAGAAGCCACTTTACAGAGGCGGCTCAAGATAAAATTTTCACCCGTGCGAGGTGGATATTTGGCTCCTCCCCCATACTTTACACCTCGCAACAATATCATGGTCCTGTTTCTTTAATACGGCTTTAATGACTAAATATAGTAGTCTTATTATTTAAATACTTCAATTGTTAATGTCAAGGAAAATACTTAAATTGTAGGTGGGTATTTATGTAATGCCCACAATGACTTAAGATTAATCTCTAAGCTAAAATTGCTACCAGTGATGTGCCGTAGACTATAAGTTTACGTCTACATGCGTTGTCTACACGTAATCTACGCGTAGATTACATTGGGTTGTAGTTTACATAAACTACGTAGACAATCTAAAGTGCATTTTCAAGGGTTTCATGAAAGGAAAGTGATTTTCTAACTATATTGGTTCCTGACGAAATGAAAAGAATCCTATTTACAACAAAATTTATCTTCTCTTCTATTATCAACTATGGAAGAAGTTAAATAGTATGCAAAAACAACAACAGATGGCAGTCGTGAGGCAAGAGTGGTCTTTTCCCCATAAAACACTAGAATATTTCCTATATTAGGTATCTTCCTAGGCGAGAAATTGTTCGAATTTGGAAGAAAGAGTATGAAAAGTTCTCCTCACACATCAGCAACTGATACGCAGTATAATTTTCTTTTAATTCCAAGGCACCCTTTGCTAAGTTATCACCTTTTGCCATGTTGTTTACATAGATTACGTATTCTACGTGTATAAAATAGTCTATGTGTAGAATGTAGACTATGGCTGTTTACGCTGTTTACACATCACTGATTTTGCAATATACTTATTATGTTATGCAGCAGTAACTTCAATAGATTCTCGTCTACATAATTCAACTTTTTTTTTAAAAAAATAGCCACGCTTATAATCAGAAATAATATTTTGGCGCTACTCAAAGGGGGGCAGCCCTGAACAGTCGCCCCTGCCAGTTTAAACCGCAGCCTACCCGAGCACAAAGTGTTCAAAGAAACACTTTTTGCCTTGAATTTTCTCGAGACTTAACATTTTAGACATAGAACAAGACATGAGACTGAGAACCGGACAGACATTACTATCTTTGTTCTTTTCGCGCTAAAACTTTTGACGTAACGCGCACGTGAGTCGAGCAACCAATCAGCTTCAGCAATGACCCTATCTGATTGGTTCTCCGTTCCCGCGCTTTCTATTGGCGGGAGAAGGAAAATTTACTTCTGGAACTCTATGAGAAAATAAGAATAAGCATGCAATCTCGGTCCTGCACAATGGCTAGCAAATAATTCAGCCGTGGCCCTCGTCCGATAGATCAACGTCATCTGCACGAGCCAATAGATCTCCCGTGCTTAGTTTGACGATCCCTCTCGCCACTGTTTGCCGTGCACTTCAGTCGAAAATTCCCTCACTCTGGGAGGTCGCGGGATTGACATAACTCATTGGCATTATCGCGCAAGAGGACACACGCATTTGGCGCAAAGAAACCTCACTCTAATGAAGGGCCCTCGTTCTTCAGTGTTGCCATCTCTGACGGTATTAATTTTCCCTTCAGTGCGAGAAATTTCCCTTTTGCAATTTCCCCCATCTTCTCCCTTCAGGCTGTCAGACTTGTAATTATGCATTGTAAAAGCCATTATGTTTATCAGAATTTTAGGAACAATAGTAACATTGATGTTCAAAAAGCACTAGAGCCAGCCACACACACATAAAAATTCCAAGGTTCAACACTTTTGCCCACATACTCATAATCAAAGTTCACAAAGTAAAAGAAGAAAATGGACATAATGATAAAGTACAATATGTTTGACAAGGACAAGAAATAAATAGAAATATAAACGGTAGTATAAAATAATCTAATGTTAAAGTTATATGCTGCGGAACAGAAAATCTAAACAATGTACGTATACATTGAATTATTCTTGGTGACAGTACATTAGATTATGTAAAAATGATTTATTTCCATTATATTTATGCATTACGGATGTTTTCATACAATTTCGAACACCATTGCTCCAGCCAATGGGTATTTTTAGTACCAATTTCATAAAAAAGCTGGGACATGATATTTTGCCAGTCAAAATAGTATCCACAAATTTGATTTCGAGATTATATACATATATCCGCTGACGTGTGTAAACCAAATGGGCCAACAGCTCTTTGAGAGCCAAGGTCTGACAAGCAGGTTTCTATTGGGTGTCGCGTGGTCAACACAGCTGTTCTCTGCCTTTCTAGACAGGAATCCTACACTTCTTCTTTTCAAGTATCTTCCCAATTGTCCTCGCGAGCCTGGGTCAACGTCTAAATTTAGAAGCTGACACCGGAACTCGATCCATGGACGCTTGCGTTAAAGGCATGAGCGATAACCATTTAGCTGCGCCTGACCTCCTGACCTCGTACACAGAGGATAGAAAATGTTTGTTTGGAACAACCAAAAAACAATCCCTAACCAAACTTTGTATCAATCGTAACGATCTCTGAAGAACGTGGGATATTTTGGGTTGATGTAGTTCACTGATCATTCATATGAAAAATTTAATATGCTGACCAAGGCAGAAATTTATTTTATTATAAAACATAAACTAAACGTAACGTTTCAACTTTCTAGCAAGGTCTTCTTCAGACTCTGCACCAAGTACAAATGTAACACGGTATAAAAACAGGACGATATATATACACAAAAATACACTCCTCCAGACTTTTAGAAAGTAGTTCTGGAACAATCTAGCAGATGGCTTTTCCTTGTCAACTGTACTTTCACCTGTAAGACAATGTGGTAGGACTCTTTATCTCACGCTCTTTTTCCTTCATTCTTCTTCCTTCTTCTCTCCTCTTTCTCTCTTGTCCTTTCCACTCTTTCTACGTGAGATAAAGAGTCCAACCACATTCACTTTCAGGTAAAAGTACAGTTGACAAGGAAAAGCCACCTGCTAGATTGTTCCAGAACTACTTTCTAATAGTCTGGAGGGGAGTATTTTTGTGTATATATATATCGTCCTGTTTTTGTACCTTGTTACATTTGTACTTGGTACAGAGTCTGAAGAAGACCTTGCTAGAAGGTTGAAACGTTACGTTTAGTTTATGTTTTATAATAAAATAAATTACTGCCTTGGTCACCATATTGAGTTTTTTATATCATGGAAACAAGGCTTAATGGTGTTATGATCATTCATCCTTTCGCATGGAGCAACTCGCTGCTCTTGGTGAGCCTAATGGTAAGGAGCAAGAGGTACTAAACTATACAATTACTTGGATCTTTGGATCAACATGGTTGAAATAGGACAATACCTGTCTATCCCCGATGAAGTAGTTCCCTGTAGAGGGCTCCAAGAATAACCCTGTGCTGGATCGCTCAATCTCCTTAGTTGCTTTTCCTTCGAAGATTCAAGGCAAAAGATTCCACACCACCCGTTGCTCTGTAACTTATTCCTTCTTCCGATCCCCTGATCATTGCTCTGCCATTCCAGGTGATCAGCACCTTAACTTCAATAAATCAGGAAGATTTGTTAAATACTGACAGAGCATTTTTGAATACCTGAGAGAGCAACGGACGGTGATTGAGGTTAAGAATTCTGGCTTGAAATAATTCTCTATTTAGAGAAGATTGATACGAAATAGACCACAAACAAATTATTGTTAATGGAGAACCAAATTATTTCAGTAACTGTGCACATTTTATTAGTTTAAAAATTTGGTAGAGGTCACATAAATATTATTTTTTTGTATAAATATATCACCCCTTTTTTTTAGGGATTTTGGGTGGGGGCAGAAATTGCCTCCCCCCCTACCGTCTACGCGGCCCGCTTTAGCATTTTTCTTAACATTCGTGACATGACCAAAATGCTACCGTGTAAAGTGAGAAATGTTATGGCATTTCAGATACCATACTGATAGGCTCGGTCCGTATCATTTTTCGTAGCGTAACCAATCAGAAGCGACCTCTAGGTCACGAGTGCAGTTGTAATGGCGGCCGCGTGAGATGTAAACAATGTATCACTTCACACTTTTAAAAGCCGATAACTATTCAACCGAGAGGAATAACGTTTCGTGTAAAACGTCATTAGGTACAAAACAATGGCGCTGCGTAAATACATACTTTACAACGTTTACTGCACACGTATGAAAGAACATTTTAGTTGTTTCGAATGTAAACACAATGCATTCGGCATAGATGGTGTAACTCGGCGTGCCTTTCATGCTGTATATGTTATACATTGTAATCGTAAAAGCTAGCCGAAAAGTTACACGAAATGGTTGCGTGTAAAGTATGTCTGCTATAAGATTTTTGGAAGCATTCACATAGCATTTATGGTAGCAAAAATGTTAAAGGAAATGCTTTCGTCTAAAGCCGGCTTAAAGGCTATCAAGAAGCTTAACCAAATCAGCTCTCTCTCTCTCTCTCTATCTCTCTCTGTATCTCTTAAGGGACTGCCGATGGCTTAGTGGTAATACTCTCAACTTGTAAACAGATGGTCCAAGATTCCATCCCCACATTCCACAGCTGTTCAGACCCCACTTTAGAATGTAGATCCAGCATCGATTAGCCTAGGACTTGAAACAAAATTGTTATTTCTTTAGGCTTTTCGCGACGATGAATATAAATAATAAACTTATCTCTAACCAAGATTCGAAGCTAGAACCCTTGTTTTTTTTAGTCGTCGCTAATCACTCCATCACAGAGGTTGGTGCTTTCTTGTCGATAGGGAGATGATGACGGCTATGATGATATTTTTGCTTTACTTCCTGAGATAATTTGGAGTGAGAGGAGCAAATATTGTAAGTGTTACAATATTTGCTCTTCTCACTCCAAATTATCTCAGGAAGTAAAGCAAAAATATCATCATGAAATGATGATGATGTTGAGATGAAATTTATTTTGGTCGTTGACGTAATATCTCCGAAAATTCTAGCTTCGAGTCCACATGCAGTCCCAGCGTCATCAATTTGATCTATCAATATTCGTCGCATTGAACCAAAAGTGGCAGTAAGGCGACACAAAATATTAAAAATACAAATGCAAGATGAGATTTTCTTATGATTTACAATTTTCCCTTCGTGAGGAATTTTACAAAAGAATTTCCCTCTGTTATGGAAAATTTCCCTATGGGGAGGGAATTTTTCAATTAGCTGGAAACACTGCTCATTTCCTTGCGGTGGGTGCAGCACCGTTGCGCAGAGATCCCGCGTAATTCCAGGAATAGACGACAGGTGCGCCCTCCATGGTTTGATGCAGAAGCTCACTCCTTTGCCTGTGGTATTTTTACAGCTGGGCCTTGCTTCTATTCCCTCCCACGTCACGACCTTCTTTTGTCTTCCGTTCCAGACAGCCTGGTGACAAATGACTACACCTGTGAATCCCCTCACTAAAGTCTTCCGACGCGACATTCTTTGTGGATACCGATACCCGACACTGGTGGAGAAGCTATTGGTGTTGAATAGATGTGAAGTGTCTTCGAGAGGCGACGTGAGAATGAATCAATGGCGGATTTTTCGCTCGTCGTGTGAAGTTTTTGGGCCCGCCTAAAAGTCATGAATATGCTGTCGGACTGTGGGCGTCGCCAGAATTTTTGTAGGGGCGAAAAATAATAAGTAGGTATAGGATTTTCATGACATTTCTTTTGTAAGGAAGATTTGTTCCCTAAATACCTATATAGAAATTCATATTATGAAAACCTAATTAAATTAAGGTGCTTTCTTAAGGACATATAATGTCATATTTGGCCATTTCTACGTGATAGAGCATACTTTGATACATTTTAGGTCATATTCAGCATATTTTCGCTTTTTCAAGGAATAGTTATTGTTATTATTAATTATTAATAACATATTACATTAATAACCATAACTATTACTTGAAGAAGTTATTAATAGTTTATTAATTAATAGTATGAAATACATAATGCACATTTATTCTGTTTGTTATAAACTTATATACAAAGATTGATTGATAGAGTTCGTGTTTTAAGTCCACTTTATGCACAGTAAGGCTAATTGGGACTGGACCTACAGTTTAAAGTGGGATCCGAACCACTATGTGCCTCCACCGGGTATCGAACCCGGGACCCCTTGATTACAAGGCGACGACGCTACCACTGCGCCATTGGGGAGGCCTTATATACAAAGAAAATCTTTGTGGATACCGATACCCGACACTGGTGGAGAAGCCATTGGTGTTGAATAGATGTGAAGTGTCTTCGAGAGGCGACGTGAGAATGAATCAATGGCGGATTTTTCGCTCGTCGTGTGAAGTTTTTGGGCCCGCCTAAAAGTCATGAATATGCTGTCGGACTGTGGGCGTCGCCAGAATTTTTGTAGGGGCGAAAAATAATAAGTAGGTATAGGATTTTCATGACATTTCTTTTGTAAGGAAGATTTGTTCCCTAAATACCTATATAGAAATTCATATTATGAAAACCTAATTAAATTAAGGTGCTTTCTTAAGGACATATAATGTCATATTTGGCCATTTCTACGTGATAGAGCATACTTTGATACATTTTAGGTCATATTCAGCATATTTTCGCTTTTTCAAGGAATAGTTATTGTTATTATTAATTATTAATAACATATTACATTAATAACCATAACTATTACTTGAAGAAGTTATTAATAGTTTATTAATTAATAGTATGAAATACATAATGCACATTTATTCTGTTTGTTATAAACTTATATACAAAGATTGATTGATAGAGTTCGTGTTTTAAGTCCACTTTATGCACAGTAAGGCTAATTGGGACTGGACCTACAGTTTAAAGTGGGATCCGAACCACTATGTGCCTCCACCGGGTATCGAACCCGGGACCCCTTGATTACAAGGCGACGACGCTACCACTGCGCCATTGGGGAGGCCTTATATACAAAGAAAATCTTTGTGGATACCGATACCCGACACTGGTGGAGAAGCCATTGGTGTTGAATAGATGTGAAGTGTCTTCGAGAGGCGACGTGAGAATGAATCAATGGCGGATTTTTCGCTCGTCGTGTGAAGTTTTTGGGCCCGCCTAAAAGTCATGAATATGCTGTCGGACTGTGGGCGTCGCCAGAATTTTTGTAGGGGCGAAAAATAATAAGTAGGTATAGGATTTTCATGACATTTCTTTTGTAAGGAAGATTTGTTCCCTAAATACCTATATAGAAATTCATATTATGAAAACCTAATTAAATTAAGGTGCTTTCTTAAGGACATATAATGTCATATTTGGCCATTTCTACGTGATAGAGCATACTTTGATACATTTTAGGTCATATTCAGCATATTTTCGCTTTTTCAAGGAATAGTTATTGTTATTATTAATTATTAATAACATATTACATTAATAACCATAACTATTACTTGAAGAAGTTATTAATAGTTTATTAATTAATAGTATGAAATACATAATGCACATTTATTCTGTTTGTTATAAACTTATATACAAAGATTGATTGATAGAGTTCGTGTTTTAAGTCCACTTTATGCACAGTAAGGCTAATTGGGACTGGACCTACAGTTTAAAGTGGGATCCGAACCACTATGTGCCTCCACCGGGTATCGAACCCGGGACCCCTTGATTACAAGGCGACGACGCTACCACTGCGCCATTGGGGAGGCCTTATATACAAAGAAAATCTGTTGCAAGTTAAGGGGACAATTTTAGTGACAAAGTTTGCGTTGTGACCTTTTTCACAAAAATATCGTTATTGGAATTTTTAAAGTTCATGAAACCATTTAGCCTATTTCTTAGATATTTTGGCAATTTCAATTTTCTGTTCTGCATGTAATTCTAATTACTTGCAATTTATTTCTGTCGAAATAGTATTTTTTATTAATTTTGTCTAATTTGAAATGGAAGATGTAAATTTCTGGGTTGGAGATCAACTGATTTGACTCCCCCTTCGCAAACGCCCACGACTTAGACCACTCTCTCCTGGGCTTGCCAGGTAACGATCTGGTTGCAATGTAATCAGATCAAGGGTTCGATACTCGGATGAGGCACACTGTGGTTCGGATCCCAAGTTGAACTGCAGGTCCAGTATCGATCTGTGCATAAAGTGGACTTGGACAAAATTTTGGTCAAACCAGATTTCACAAGTGGGCAATGCACCTGCGATCTGCACATATCAATTTTGAAATTACTTCTTCTGAAACATATGTTATTCTACTGGAATCGAACCAGAGACCCCTTGCTTCCAAAGAGACAATGTTACAATTACACATCTGGGAATCCCCCCCCTGTGCATTCCATTTGGAGCGAAAGTGTGGATTTAAGGCTCCGCATAGTCTGTATCTCCAGCACACTGAAAGCTGTGATGAGCACCATGCTCCTTGCAGCCTTTACTTCCACATGTACACGCTGATTAGAGGCTGGGTGATCTCCAAAGCCAGGTCTACTCTGTGGACGAACACTGTTTGCATTTTTACATTTGTACATCTTATGTGCGTCGCTTTTCCGCCTCTTTATGTCAATCGCGACGATGAGGACGAGTGAGGGTTAAATACAATCGATGAAAGTGCACACACACAGAGAAAAACACCCACATGTAGACCGAAACTCGAACGCAGAACCTCGCAAACTCGAGCAAGATGGTTTGTCAACTACTCAAGGCTCTTTCAGCAAATGTTATTGTAGCACAGTTATTTTCTACATCAAGGAAGGGATTGTGACTGCAACGCAGGTATTATCTACAATGAGTGACTTGACAGTTACTTGCTACAATAACTGACTGCGACAAAAACGCACCCATTTTGAACAACACTGCGACGTTCATTAGTTTCTTATCATGATTGTGACAGCTGCTTTCTACAATAAGCGAATGGACTATGGCTGAAACACAGAAAAAAATATTTCAAATCGTTTGTTCCAAACAAATGCTTCTACCCCCTTTTTCCATAATTTATGAGGATAATTACGTCTTTGATACTACTACTACCACTAATAATAATAATAATGCCATTATTAATTTTGTTGTTGTTATTATTATTATTGGTACGTTTATCCTCGTACTTGCTCCCCCCAGACAAAAATTCGTGGTTGTGCCTCTGAGTCTGAGTACAACGAGAGAATGTGACTGCAACACAGTTACATTCTGCAATGAGTGACTGAGAGTTACTTTCAATAAATGACTACGTCTGAAACGCAGTTACTTTTGACAAGAGACTGGACAGTGACTGCAACATTATTTTCTATCACGAGTAACTGTGACATTTTTTCCACAATAAATGACTGTGGCTACAACGTACGGTTACTTTTTACAACAAGCGAATGGGCCATGACTGCAATGTGCTGAGTTACTTTTAACAAACTAGTGGACTGAAATATCTTCAGTTCGTTTCATCAAACGTACGGATGGACCAGTTGAATTTTCATAATATTCTATATTTAGTGACTGTGAAAGTTACTTAATCCACTAAATTTCATCTTTCTATCTGAAGCAGTTTCCGAAATACGGACACTATCGTTTCACAAAGTAAGTTTGTTTGAAGATTAGTACCTGAACGTAAAGTACAATAGCATATCAAGATTCTTCATCCGACTAAATTTTCTCTTCCCTCGACCCTGGCTTCATCTGTGGAGAGAAAAATTAAAACACGCCCTTGAAGAACAGGAAGTAACATCTTTACAAAGGAGGGTCTCTTTTTTCTTTGCCGTGCACCGCGGGCCGTTTGCAAAGGTAAACGAAGTATCTGGTTTTAATAACGTAGAATGTGTCCTAATTAAATTATGGCCTGGAGACGGCCCAGGAGGACGATGTGATGAGATGCCTTCTCTCCCTCGCGACCCTCAGGGAACGGCAACTCAATTTCGCGACCTCTCGTCGCTAACTGGTGGCTCCTCTGGCGGCGGCGGAGCGAAGGAGAGCCTTTTTCAAGTCATTTTCGCTCCATGACGTCACGTGTCAGTAGGGGTACTCTACGGACGGGATGGATATCTTCGCATTGGGCTTCGTTGTCGATCTTGGGTTCCATACACTTGTCTCGGCTTGCTGGCACTTTTCTAAGGTTACATGCACTTGACTTCCGGTTTGATTGCACTTGACTTCCGGGTTGATTGCACTTGACTACAGGGTTGATTTCACTTGACTACAGGGTTGATTGCACTTGACTCCCGGGTTGATTTCACTTGACTACAGGGTTGGTTTCACTTGACTCCAGGGTTGGTTTCACTTGACTCAAGGGTTCATTTCACTTGACTCCCGGGCTGATTTCACTTGACTCCCGGGGTTGATTTCACTTGATTCCCGGGT
Source organism: Lepisma saccharinum (assembly GCF_977018435.1). NCBI lineage: Eukaryota > Metazoa > Arthropoda > Insecta > Zygentoma > Lepismatidae > Lepisma > Lepisma saccharinum. The sequence continues at coordinate 21,238,720 of NC_139243.1, read as the reverse complement.
TGATTTCACTTGAATCCAGAGTGGGTTGATTGCACTTGACTCCCGAGTTGATTTCACTTGACTACAGGATTGATTTCACTTGATTCCCGAGTTGATTTCACTTGACTACAGGGTTGATTTCACTTGACTCCCGAGTTGATTTCACTTTACTCAAGGGTTTGGTTTCACTTGACTCCAGGGTTGGTTTCACTTGACTCAAGGGTTCATTTCACTTGACTCCCAGGCTGATTTCACTTGACTCCCGGGGTTGATTTCGCTTGACTCCCGGGGTTGATTTCACTTGACTCCCGGGTTGATTTCACTTGAATCCAGAGTGGGTTGATTGCACTTGACTCTCGAGTTGATTTCACTTCACTACAGGATTGATTTCACTTGACTCCCGAGTTGATTTCATTTGACTACAGGGTTGATTTCACTTGACTCAAGGGTTGATTTCACTTTACTCAAGGGTTTGATTTCACTTGACTCCCGGGCTGATTTCACTTGACTCCCGAGTTGATTTCACTTGACTCCAGGGTTGATTTCACATGACTCCCGGGTTGATTTCGCTTTACTCCAGGGTTGATTGCACTTCACTCCCGGGTTGATTTCACTTGACTACAGGGTTGATTTAACTTGACTACAGGGTGGTTGATATCACTTGACTCCAGGGTTGATATCACTTGACTCCTGGGTTGATTTCACTTGACTACAGAGTTGATTTCACTTGACTCCAGGATTGATTTCACCTGACTCCGGAGTTCATTCTACTTGACTCCCGGGTTGGAGTAGTTTTTTCCAGTGTTGCTTGCACTTGGCACTCGGGTTATATGCACTTGACTCCCGGGATGTATACACTTGTCTCTCGTGTTGCATTCATTTGTCTCTGGTTGGTTGCACTTGTCTCCCAGGTTGCATACACTTATCTCTCAGGTCTCATGCATTTTTCTCCCGAGCTACACTTATTTTGGATTGCATTCATGTGTTTCGAATTACATGAACTTGTGTGGATTTCCATGTGCTTCTTTAGCGTATCGGCTTCATACTTGAGCCATAAGAGTTGGAGCTTTGGTTACGATTAGCAACATGTTCAATCGGTTCTCCCGTAGCTTGACATGTTCTCTTATATCAATTGTTCCAAAAGCTTTCGGACATCAACCATCATGTTCACTGGCAGTGATTGGGTTCCAAAACTAAGGGGGGGGGGCAAGGTGCGAAAACTAGGAGTGCAAGGACAGTTTACTTTCCCTCGGTAGGTAAGGTTTAGCATAGTGCGGGAGCAAAAGTGGGGGGAACTGCCCCCGCACTCCTCTTAATCGTCGCCACTGATCATGTTCTCAGTATGTTGTCAAAAACACACACGAGAGTATAGATGTTACTACGAAACCTGTGTGCGGGATATTCCCTTGCGAGCAGATAAATGCACATGGCTATTATTATTACTAACAATGAGTAGAAAGAACATTAAAATAAATCCATGGCAAAGCATTCATTTTCTCACATTAATCTTTTCCAAAGTATTCGCTCTTCCATTGCTGGCTCTACTGGCATAAGTGCAAAGTAACAAATTATTGTCAGCACTGTTTTTGTGTCAAAGAATTCCTAAGGGCAAATATGAACATTGTTTCTGAACCAAAGACTGTAAAAGGGCCAAGTATCAACAGGAAAGAACCCAAAAGAACTTATCATTACGTAAAATATCCTTGGATAATGTTTCTAGACAAAAATAAAAAAGCGCAAAAGGGCATTTGATTTGTTGATTTGGTTTATTTTACTTCGCTTTTCTGCCACCTTTGGCTAAGAGGCGGTGCGGTAGCGTACTGAGCTAACCACTCCAACACTGCTTCTGGACCATGACCTGAGTTTATTTCTAGTTCGGTACCTTTACAACCAGGCAACTCGGCACATAGCTTTTGTATACGGCACTTGCAAGACCCTTAAATCGTGATACGCAGTGTCCTACGAAAAAGTGCCAACCAAACTCGATCCCAATGTCTTCGACAGGAAGGCATTCCCACCAACTTGAAGACGGAAACTCCCGACAGCAGTAAATTTCCTGCCGCAATACCTCCGAGGTAAACTTCTCCAGCAATTCCAGTGATGGATAGATGGAGCAGAGCGACCTTTCCTTAACCCCTCCAAGGCTCCAGAAACTTCCTTCGGGCCAGGAAATTATGTGGGAATAAATCTGGCAGCGGTGACATCTTTCGGCCGGGGAGTGAATCACGAGGAGCTCGGCGCTTCGCAACATTGACTTCTTCCTCTTCTCTTCAATTTCTTTGCCTCTAGTTCCTGCTTTGGAAGTTAGTATCGTGACAGTCTACTTCCGTTTCTATTATTATAAACTAGGTTAAGTTGAAGGGGTAGCTATCGTAACGTGATGATAAGCGACTGGCCAGATTTTTTCCCAGGACTAATGACATGAAAACATGTTCTGGCCACATTGCAAACAGTTGACTGGAGAAATGACGGTAAGACTGCCAATTTTTGCTGTCATCCAGTGATCGTAAAATAATGACCACGACCGTTTAAATAGAGTTAACAGCTATTACATAATTAATCGTAATTAATGTAATTTTGATTTGATTTATTTTTTGTCATTTAGCTTCGGTTTTCTGCTACTTGGCTAATCGCGAAGTGTCTCACTTATCGCACAGCACTTCAGCAACCGTGTGTTCTGACGCCACGGGAGAAAGCTTTTTAATTTTAGGCTAGATGCCTACGTTGTTAGATTAGGCTAGCTATGTTTAGTTCTCTTAGACTAAATAATAATGTTTCATTGTATTTATGCTAATGGGACCTAACCTAACCTCGTAGGCATTCCTCGTCTGACGTCAGAACACAAGGTAGCAAAACAGTTGTGCGACAAGGAAGACCGAATCGCGGAGATGAGGATGGATGATGAAGGCACACTCACAAAGAACACGCATGCCCAGGCTGGGATTCGAACCCGGGACCCTCTCTCCAAATATGTTAAACGTTTCAAGGCAATATATTGTACAGGTTTTTCTTATTAAATTATTTCGGTTCACAATTAAAAAAATGCCATTTTGTTGACCGAACATGTAAAATCAGTGGCGTAGCAAGGAGTGGGCGAACGCCCCCCCCCCCCCCCGCCTAAAGGGACCTCGCGTCCCATGGGATTGATAAGAAAAATAGAAGTGAAGAAAAAATATTGAAAAGGCTAATTCTTGTGTGCAATAAAATTAAAATATTCTGTTTTTAACTGGTTTTAATTTATATTTAAACGATATAATTTGAATTAATACGTCAAATCAGGGGGGTAGCATACAGGCAGGCGGGCCCTAAGGCTAAGAAAGCCCGAAAGAATTCAAAATTATCGTAGTATTTCTCATGTGGAACATTTACGCCAAGATTCACGATAACTTGCTTGTTCATTTTCCCCCATTTCATATTTTCTTGAATAAGAAACACACTGTCTTGTATTTTCTTCTTTCTCTTCACCTTGCACTCACAATTTTAATACATGCTAACAATAAAGCACCCTTAACTGCTACGAAGCAAGTGTGAGGCATTTAAACAGCCAGATTTCAGCTCCCGGAAAACAGAGAAAGACACTTTTAGAGTGAGTGAAATTATTGAATATAATTTTCGTCAATAATTTATTATCATTATTATTTAATTTAATATGATATGCAAAATTGCTGACGTATCCCTCAAGATTTAGTATCGATTAACATTGACATTTCAAATGTAAAGAAAACGGATTCTAATCTCGCCCAGGGCCTGGCGATATGCTGCTACGCCACTGTGTGGAACCGTCAAATCAATCTCACCACCAACTTTTCCGAGTTCGAATCCAGTCCCGGATAGATATTCCTTTTAAAAAAGGTTCGTTAACTGAATTCAAGTAGTAATCGCCATTGGTCCTTATCTTCGCAATGCACCTGGGTGGGTGGAAACAGGAAACCTGTAATAAGATCGATGAATTTATGTATTCGCTTTTCTGCCACTTCGGCTAATTGCTACGTGGAAATGAGGTTGGATATATTCTGAAAAGGAAACTTTTTACACCCTAAAAATAAGAAAGGAATTCAAATGAAGTAAGAAACAATTCCTTTCAACCACCTCAGTGTCCTAGACCGTTGAGTGGTGACCAACGGTCACAGATTTGAGTCCTGGACAGTGATGTGCGTCTACGCGTAAACAACCATAGTCTACATTCTACACGTAGACTATTTTATACACGTAGATTACGTAATCTATGTAAACAACATGGCCAAAGGTGATAACTTAGCAAAGGGCGCCTTGGAATTAAAAGAAAAATACTTCGTATCAGTTGCTGATGTGTGAGGAGAACTTTTCATACTCTTTCTTCCAAATTCGAACAATTTCTCACCTAGGAGGTTACCTACTATAGGAAATATTCTGGTGTTTTATGGAAAAAAAGACCACTCTTGCCTCACGACTGCCATCTGTTGTTGTTTTTTGCATACTAGTTATCTTCTTCCATAGTTGATGACAGGAGAGAAGATAAATTTTGTTGTAAATAGGATTCTTTTCATTTCGTTAGGAACTAATATAGTTGAAAATGTCACTTTCCTTTCATGAAACCCTTGAAAATGCACTTTAGATTGTCTACGTAGTTTATGCAAACTACAACCCAATGTAATCTACGTGTAGATTACGTGTAGACAACACATGTAGACGTAAACTTATAGTCTACGGCACATCACTGGTCCTGGATGTAATATACCTTCCCTAATCATCATTCATCCGCACTGTTACAATTAGTCTGAAGAGATAGAAAAGTAACGTAAATAAAAATACAGTTGAACGGGTCGCTATCGTAAATTGAATACAAGTGACTGGCGAAAATTATTTTCTTTCTGTAAAATACAACAACATACATCATGAAAAATGTTACTAATACAAATATAATTTCTTAAACATTGGTATTATTTCTCGTTTGATGATTAAAGTATTAATTAAGAATCGTGAATCTAGAGACAGATCCTTAACATTTGTTTTAAACTGTTTTATGCTTAATTTTTTTTAGTTTTTTTTTTATTTAAAAATGCCAGTATGACTACCAGTCTGGAATACCTGGAAATCCTGGAAAAGTTAGGGAATTGACGTTTTCTGGAAAAGTCGTGGAAATGTCATGGAAATTTACTCATTTTCTGAAAAAAAATTAACATTTTTTTAGTAGTGCACTAGATGTAGATTGTTGAATAAATAAAAAAGGACAAGGAAGACATTTTTAATTTGTTGTGGGGAACTATACTTCAGTTTGGTACAATTAGTATTGTCGGTGGTACAGTAGAAGTTGCATATTTAATATTCTTGGAAAATATGTTATGTTTTGAACTATTTTCAAGTAGGAAACAATAAATGGCTGCGATTTTTGAGTTGTGTCTGGTTGACATTAGGATTAGTAGTACATCTATTACTAAATTTTACTGAAATAATGCATTATTTATGCTATGATTGTTATAGCATAACTTTAGTCAGTACTTAAAACCTCACCCTCTTTTGCTCCTATGCAAGAGTTAATTTCTCTTCAGTTGCCTTCTTGTTATTACTTTTAACATGTGAAGTGAATATTCTAAAAACTTGCTTAAGTTGGATTGGATTCTAAGTTTAGTGTTTAGCTAAAATGTAGTGACCTTCTTGTACACATGGTTTCAATAATGAATTGATCTGGAAAACCTGGAAAGTAAGGGAATTTTGTTTTTACAAAATTGTAGACACCCTGATGAGATTTCGACCACTGAGAATGTAAATGTTCTATGTCCAATTTTTCATTTTTTCAGGAGAGCTCTTTAAAGTTTGACATGATATATTTATTGAACCTTTGTTACCAATTGCGCTGAAAGTTTGTATCATTGCAATGGTTTATATATTGAAGCCTCTCCAAAAGTAAGTAGTTGTCTGGTTATGTATTTATGCTGGAATTATTGAAATTTCAGATAGAACAATTGCACGCAACACTAGTTTTGATTTGAGAGTGCCAATGTTCTATCTCCCAGATATAACACTGCATTCTGGAAACGAGATGGAGATGAGACAATTTCATTATAAATTTGTAGCAAAGTAAGGTAAATAATTCATACTTTGGGATATCAATCAACTAGTATCATACCACTATTATTCTAAGTTTTTGTCTGTTAACCACAAAAGTAAGAACCGAAGACCATTGCCATTGCTAAGCAGCTCCCACAAGTGACTGAGGTTAGAATGCAAGTGGTTTACCTCACACTCGGATGGTGCTTATGGTTGGTTGAGGAAATTGTGGTAAGGTTTCATTGGCTGTTGGAGTTTGCATTCTCGTGGCTGCTTCCAAATTCTGCACATGGACCAAAAAAACTTTCAATCTATCAATATTGGTTGTATGTAGGCATCAGACGAAAGCAGAGATGAAACAATTGCATCCTAAATAGACTACAGCCAAAATATATCCATTTGTTTACAATTTGAAGATAGAACATTTGCATTCTTAATGGACGATTTGTCAAAACAAACTCATAAAGTACACGGTTTTCGACAATCATATATTCAAGGTAAGACAATGTTAGCACAGATAAGCCCATTAATACGTTTATCTGTGATGTTAGTAATTCCGTATTCGAATCCAAGTAGAACATTACGCTTCTTCTACAGCCTACCAAATTCACCACACGATTGATCCAAGCTTGAAAAACTGGCGCTAACCCTTTCTGGCTTATAAACAAACAGATGACACGCAAAATTAGCAAATATTTGTGCCAATTCATTCTTTTAACTTTACCGCACTCGGTTGTAGGGGACAAGTGCATGTGTCAACAAGGATGCCCCTGATGCGGGTGGATACTAATAGACGTGTTTGCCGCCCGCCATTCTATGCGGGTTTTCCGTGAGTATTGACTGTGGCGCCATCCCTAGTGGATCGGGAGTTATGAGCTTATGTGCTGTCGAATTAGTATAACCAGTTCACAAGTATTGAAAATTCATTCTAGAAACTTAACAACCGATGGCTGTGCCCAAACGTCTTTATTTATCTTATTATAATGATTACAGATATATATATATATATATATATATATATATATATATATATATATATATATATATATATATATATATATGTATTGGTGGATTAGGAAGGTTAGTATTTTTTTACCCAGATGTTAATTTTCTACAAATTCTTTAGCCTAGTAGTGTCCCTTCTATCTTTACTCTAGTCATGGTAATGAAAATACCAGTTACAAAGGCGCAGCCATGGGGAGGAGGTCATTTTGTGAGGTTGAATCCTCTTTTCCAGTTCATTAATAAACAAAATACCCTATAACATGAATTCAATATTGAATCTAATTATGGCTATATATAGGTTATATAAATTATAATTTCTGACTCTTAAACGTGAACGACGAATTCCAGTCCAAACTTAAATGAATCTGAAATATCCTCTTGATGTAAGATCTTATCTGAAGAACGAGTAATAATATCGGTAAGCAACGCATGAACTCAAGAAATGCAGGTAAGCTGATTAATGAAAATACATGATAAAGATACGAGGGAGGCAGTTGTGTCTCCAAAGAATATATTTTTCTGGTGAACTGAAGGGTGGACGAAATATTTGCAGTTGGGCTCCCATTCGGTTGTTTATGGTTATTGACAATTTTCCTTTCTCTCTCTCTGTTCTTTTGTTCATCCATCTATTTCATTCTTCCCCTATCTTTCTTGTTTTCTCTCTATCTTCGTCCCTTCTTTGCTATCTTGTTTCTTACTCCTCTCTTTCTTTTATCTCTTCTTTTGCTTTCTCTCGTTCTACCTTCCTTCCTTCCTTCTTTAGTATCTTTCTTCTTACTCCTGTCTCCTCTTCTTACCTCTTCCTCTCCTTTCTATCTTTCTACCTTCCCTCTTTCTTTTGTATCTTTTTCCTTTTTGCTCCTGTCTTTTTTCTACCCCTTCCTCTGCTATCTATTTTTATCTTCCCTCTTTTCTTGTGTATATTTTTTCCATCTTGCTCCTGTCTCTTTTCTACTTCTTCCTCTGCATTCTATCTTACTACCTTTCCCTTTTCTTTTGTATCCTTCGTGCTCCTGTCTCTCTTCTTTACCTCTTTCTCTGATTTCTCTCTTCCATCCTTCTTTAGTATATTCCTTCTTTATTGATCCTGTCTTTTCTATTGTATCTCTTTCTTCCTTCTTATTCTCGATGTCTTTCTCTCGTTTCATCCCCCTCTTTACTTCTGTCTCTCCCATTCGCAAGTCTACTGACTTTATCTTTTCATCTCTTTCCTTAATTTTTGCTCTGTTTCTCTCTCTCCCATTTTCTGTTCCTCCTCTCTTTTTCTCTCGTATTATTAATTTGTTTCTTTCTTCCTGTCACTTTCTTCGTTTTCTCTCTTTCCTTCTATCTTTCTTTCTCTTCATTTGTCTGTCTCTTTATTTCGTTTCCCTACTTCTTGCTATCACCTTCTCTCTTTTCATTTCTGTCTCTCATGCTTTCAATTCCTTTGTTCCTCAGGCGTGATTCCTCTTTTGCTATAGATACGTATACATTTCTGGAAATTTGGATGTTTGGATGGATTGATTATTTGTATGCTATTAGGGTGTGCTATGACTCTTTCTTGGTGCCCGCCTGCTGGCGACATCCCTGGATAGAGGCAGAAATAGTGCCTTTGTCTCTACAATTTAAGTTGTGCCTTGTTTGTGTTTGTGCTAATATTGTGTTTGGTAGTGTTGTACCCTCACCTGACTAACAATTTATTCCTCTTCTAGCATGTGACTGTCATCCTATTGGTGCTTCGGGGAAAACGTGCAACCAGACAACAGGACAATGTCCCTGCAAAGATGGCGTAACAGGCATCACATGTAACCGATGCGCGAAGGGCTACCAACAGAGCAGGTCCCACATTGCACCTTGCATAAGTATGTGTGTATTTATCTTATTAACAGCATGATGTATTTTCCTTGTAGCTTTTGTGGTTAGGCGGTGCTTGTGTATTGTAGTGGCATAACTGTCTTCTAGATTCCTGTTTCATACAGTAACCCAGCCAGTGCCTTCTTATAGGAAGGCTTGTGAGGTCTATGTTGATGTACACGTCATCATCGATAGGTCATGAATATCAGCAGCGCATTCACACGATATCATCGTATTGCAATTTACCTGCACACACTACGTTCAAACAATGTCAGTTTTTTGTGCGTTCAACATAGATTTGCTACTTTGATTCTGATATGTTACGATCTCCATATAACCAGGGCCAGGTGGGTGCGGGCTCTTGGCCCATAACCAAAATTTTTCAGAGATCTGAAAAAAAATTAAATTTTCGTTGCTTTGTCTGTTCTATATAATCACAATATAAACATTATTGCAATTAAGAAACAATTAATTGATATATTTCGTAGTATTATCACAGATAAAGGATATATAAGCAGATCTTCATCTAAGGCAGGAAAACAGGTGCAAGGACCTCCCACTGGGAACGGCCCCTTGTAAGAAGTTCCGGAATAATACGTTGAGAGGCGCTGAGAGGCACCACTCGAAATCTTGCTTCCACTTCTTCTGCCACAAAAAGACAAGAGATGGCACTGCTAAATTTCAACAGCTGTCAAGCCTGACTACACCGGAACCATTGCCCTGAAGCGATGGATTCCGAGAAAACCTTTATCTGTGGTATTACGAGCAATAAACGGAACATGTTGAAGGTTAGAACAAAAAAATTATGGAAGGTTAATAAAAGTTTCAAAATTAGTGTTAATTTTCACTGGTACGACATTTATTATATTTAATTACAAAACTTGGTGTGTTCAATATCAGTATATTATTTTACGTCCCAAAGTGGCAATAACGTTCTCTATCATAATTCTCTTTTGTTTGCTTTACTCTGTATTTTGACGCTGTAGTGAATTTATAGGGTGATTCAAAAGTACCATAACACCCCCTATAAAATGTAAAGGAGTTATCACCATATTGTGTAAGTCATTTACACAGTATTTATTTATTTGTTTAGTTCCTTTTCAAAAGTAAGTATTTATGACGTAGTTTTTATATTAAAATGTGTGCATTTTGCCGTCCTTCAGGAAAATGTTTAAAATGTCCAGCTTTGTTGTTTTAAAAATCTAGTCACTTTACAATTAAGTACACAAGGAGAATTCCACTAACACATAATGGAAACAATAGTATAGGGTGGTCACAAAGTGGGCGTATCCCTCTTTATTTTCGACACTACGATGACAATGGTTGAATGCTTGATATGGACACATACCTGATACTTTGAGAGTCTAGTACATTGGTATCGAGACCGTCATTTTCGTAGCACAACCGAATTCTATGCCATGTTCTGGAAGACGTCTTTAGGAGATTAATATGGGATCACCTACGTGAAGGTATCTTCCACAGTAGATTAACGGTTATATCTCAGCCTGTCATTGATGAGGTCGGGTCTTATTGGAGGTCAGGTTAAGGGGAGATGGGTAATCTTCAGAACAGCTTCCAATCCAACGTCAGAGAAAAGTTTTGTTCAGGTAAAGACACACTTGAACCAGAACATGGCGCAGTATTCGGCTGGGCTACGAAAAGTACGGTCTACATACAGATGTTCTGGACTCTTAAACCATCACGTGTCTATGTGCATATCAAGCATATTCAACCTTAACCATCGTACTGTCGAAAATAAAAAAGCTGTTTGTGACCACTCTCTACCTTACAAATTTTAAATACAGTAGATTAAATGTCCCACTAATATTTAGAAAACTGTATTGTTACATTTTGTATATATTTTCCTTTGTGCTATTGAGAAAGACACACACGTGAATGTGTCGAAACGTTGAGCAAATAAAATGTTTTAACTCCATTAATTACATTTTTATTGATTTAGTTTATTTAACGTCGCGTTTCTTCAAATTTTGGCTAAACGTGACAAAGAAGTGAATTTCTTCACATGATTATGGTACCTAGGTACTTACTAGAGTTGACGAGCTGTATCTTTGCGGGTAAACCCTGCCCAAGCCCGGCTGCGCAGTAGCATGGGGGAGGAGCTACCGGCTGCTTGTCATTATCCTTGCGTTCTGTCCTTGCTGTCGACCACCCAAAGGGCGAGTAGGTGGCAACTACATAAATGTATCTCTCTCACACTCTGCGCGGAGTAGCCAAGGCCACCCGCAAAGATACAGCTCGTCAACTCTAACGTATATTTATAAGTTCTCTCTTGGCTACTTATTTATTGAATTACAAATAACATGCACATATCAGCTCGGCTTGCATAGTCGCGTGCAAAGATGATAGTAGGGATGGGTGCCTATAGGGGTTCATGGGGGCACTTGATACCACTGGAATTTTAAAAAAAATACTATTTATTAATTCATTTTTTATATTTGTATCATTTTCACCCTCTTATTGTGTCTTTTATATTTTCGTATTTTCTTCGTAGTCTACGAATCTTTTCTTCTTTCTTAATTTCTCTCCCATCCCAGCTGTTTCCTTTTCCTACTTTGTTTTCTCCTTTCTTGTTTTATATTGAGGTTCTTTTACTTCTATTTCGTTTTACTCCATTACTGTCTCCAACTTCTATTTCCCTTTCTCTCCCTATCGATTCTTTTATTTCTTCTATTCTGCTCTCTCTTCCTTAAAACATTGCTCTCTTGCGATGACCCACAAACATGACGTCACGCGATTTTCAACTCAAAGTGAATCAAATCAAGACTGATGTACTTGTGATGCATCAATTGACACTGATAAGGGTGTACTTTTTCTTTGGAATGGTCATGCTGATGTTCTCAAATGATATGAAAATCTCAATATGCTGACCAAGGCAGAATTTGTAAATATTTGTAAATATTAAAACGTCCTCACTAAGGTTGCTTTCCCGCCCGCTCTCCCGGACAAAAGTCTTCATACGCCAATATAAATTGTCCATAAATCGTTAATCTGATTTAATTTGATTCTTGTTATTTAGCGTCGCAGATTTTCGAGGCTCTGGCGTCTTGACCGGCAGACAGAATAGTCCTCTGCGGGGCTTGTGTGGCGTTATTTCCATGTGTGTTTGTGGGTGTCCTTTCCTTTCATTAATTTCATCTTATTGCTCTTGCTCATCTTCGCAACTAGCCAAAAGTGGCAGAAAAGCAAAGTCTCGTAAAATGAAAATAAACCAAGTTTTGGATAGAAACCTGTGCACTAGGATCAGTTCAAGTCTATTCTTCTAAAACGCACCCAAAGTATAGGGTTTTCCAATAAGAACCTTATGATTTCACAATGAAATAAAATTAAAACTATTTCAGATACAACCAAACTTTTTATATTATTTGAAGCATAGTTCATTACATTATGTTTTGAATAACACATCATTTAAGTGTCCACCTTGACTTCGTGCACACGAGTGAATTCGATGAACCCAATTTTCGATGACTTTGTGCAATAACTCGGGCCTAATGTCACGAATGCAGCGTTCGATGTTCAATCTTAATGCACCAAGGGTTCGTGGTCTGTTTGCATAGACTACATATTTCAAATAACCCCACAAAAAGCAATCTAAAGGAGTTAAATCACAACTTCTTGGAGGCCAACTAACAGTTGCATTTCTTGAAATTATCCATTCACCAAACTGTTCTTGCAATACGTCGATAGTGGCATTAGCAGTGTGACATGTGGCACCGTCTTGTTGGAACCACATGTCCTCCAAATCAATTTCATCTAAATTTGGCCACAAAACATCTGTTAACATCAATCGGTACCGCTCACCAGTCACCTTCTACCTCGTTTTGGAAAAAAAGAATGGTCCGACAATGCCACCATGCCATAAACCACACCATACAGTGACCTTTTGCAGATGCAAGTGCTTCTCGTGAATCTCTTGTGGATTATTTTCACACCAAAAACGACAATTTTGTTTGTTAACATATCCACTTAACCAGAAATGAGCTTCATCTGAGAAGATAATATTTTGCCTAAAATTATGATCCGTTTCAAGTTTCAAAACAACGTCTATTTTCATATTTGTTTTTGGATAATAACCAAACGTTCTTGAAGCGTGTATTTAGCCATGATGAATTGTCACAGTATACTAAACACAAATGACAACTACAGTGCGCGTCACATCTCCTGCCTATGGCGATAGCCAATAGCAGGCGCACTGCAGCGGTGCCATGTCGAAATCTCACACGGAAAAGAGACAGCGTGGTCGAGCGAAACGCCTTGTCACGGAGAGCAGGCAACGCCGCACGTCTGCAATTCGCTGGTTCTGTTCAGCCGTTCAAGGCCATATGCAGGAGATTTGACGCTCACTCTAGTGACAGTTATAACATTTGAAGCATAGTTGCCAGTTCATTTCAAAACCATATCATTCTTATTGGAAAACCCTATAAAATATAAGCGAAAAAAGTTATGGTCATTTACTATTATCTTTGCAATTGACTATATAAAGTGGACAGTGGCTGCGATTGGGTTCCAAAACTGGGGGAGCAAAGAGAGTTTACTTTCCCTTGGTAGAGGTTTAGCATGGTTCTCGCCCCCACCCCCAACCCTAATCGCCAATACTGAAAATGGATGTATAAGCTTATAAGAATGAACCAATGTTTAATACTATAACAAACTATAACCCGTATAGAATAATTAGTGAAAATTGTAACGGAAAATAGTTCTTTGTTATTGGACGTTCTTTTCTTTTCCTCTCTGCAGAAATTCCGAAGGCTCCCTCAACGGTTCCAACAGTTGGAAGCGGAGGCGGAACTGGCGCTGGTAGAGGTAAGATAATTTCTCATCCTCACATGATATAATAAGGTAACCATGAGGTGTGTATTGTAGTGTAGTGTTAGTGTTTGTTTATGTTTCCTTTCGGGAACCTTTTCTTGAAACATTACCAGTATCTGAAGGTATTCGTTGGAACGTAAGTTGAAGACAAAACCTCCACACATATCTTCAGGGATATACACAAATATGGCATACGTGACGAAAGTTACGTTTCGTCTTGTCTCGTGGGTAACACTAGTGATGCTCACGAGAGGAGACAAGCGAATATTTTCTAGACGAGACGAGATAGATCAAAGTCTTGTCTCGTCTTGTCTCGTAAATAATACTGGTATTGTTCACGAGATAAGAGAAACTATTATTTTCGGGATGAGACGAAAACGAATATTTTAGAGACGGGACGAAACGAAAGTCTCGCCTTAAATTGATTGAATTTGTGTTTTAAGTCCACTTTATACACAGTATAGCTAATCGGGACTGGACGTACAGTCAGTGATGTGCGTCTACGCGTAAACGACGATTGTCTACATTCTACGTGTAGAGAATGTAGACTATGTAAACTATGTAATCTACGTAATCAACGTAGACAACATGGCGCTCAGTGTTCTCCGTGCAAGGCACGCGCATCGTTCTAGAAGCAGCAACCGACATCAGCAGGTGGACATAGAGAGCGTCAAGTATTCCACTGTCCAGAAATAAGTGTTTTATTTACGTTCAACCAATTCACTACGTATTAATTGAACTACAACATAAACATGTCGCGACATATCCAAAAATGTGATGACCGTGCAATGACAAGATTTGTTTTACTTCTATTTCCACCATTTCACACGTGGAAAAATCTGCTTTAAAAACACATGCACTTTCCTATGCAGTAATAAGACAAAAAACTATTTTTAGCCTTCCCTTTTGCCAGTGTAAAAAATAATGTCAGTTTTCACTATAGCTGTCATTTGTTTTTCTTTCGTTAGTCCCTTTTCCCCTTTTTCGATAACTTCCATTACGTCGGATGGTCTTAAGTTGGTTATAAGCCCAGATTATCGACATATTTAAAGAAAAAATACTTTCTCTTTCAAAGATCACTGGGATTTCCTTCTTCCCTGTTGTTTGTATTGTCTACAGTAGACTATGTAAACTATAAGCCAATGTAATCTTCGTGTAGATTACGCGTATATAACGCATGTAGACGTAAACTTATAGTCTACGGCACATCACTGCGTACAGTTTAAAGTGGGATCCGAACCACTATGTGCCTCCACCGGGCATCGAACCCGGGACCCCTTGATTACAATGCGACGACGTTAGCACTACGCCATCGGGGAGGCCCTTCGTCTCGTCTTCTATGCAACACTACATAGGTTGGACCCCACACGAAAAGAAATCCTCACTACGCCTCTGAGGCTCTGGATAGGGAAAATCGGCCTACATGCTTTAATGTACACAACTAGCAGAACCGGGAAACAAAGATGATTTTCCGAGAGATCATAATGGATTTCTTCTCCCTACCGAAGCTGAAGTAGGATGGATCCCAAATCCCGAGGCTGGCAACAAGATGAAACATCACCAGAAAGTCCCCGGATGAGAACCCAACAAAGGACGCCTCGCAGGGAATAATCCAATAATGGATGCGTTTTGGTTCCTCTGGGATGCGCTTCTTCCTGGAACTTCCCTCTCGAAATCCCCCAATTTGGGAGCACTCGACTTCTTAGGGTGGACATTTGATGGATAGATTATTGGCCTTCCTCTGTTCCCTCGGGATCTGCCTTGTCCTTCCCTCTAGTCTCCCATATGTGGAATGGTTCTGTTAGTCGATAGCACGCAATTAGATCCAAAGTAGCAAGAGTATATGTGGCAAATGGACACGACTGTACCAGTGGCGCAACCACATTGCCCTCCAACCTTGGAAGGAAGAAAGAGAGGGCAAATATTGAAATAAGAAGGAAGGCCAACACAATCTAAGAGATTGAGTTTCATTTTTTCTTTTTGTTTCAAGTCCACTTTGCCACAGATAGGCTAATCGGAACTGGGCCTACAGTTTAAAGTGGGCTCTGGAACACTATGTGCCTCCATCCTTGATTACAAGGCGACGATGTTACTATTTGTTATTTATTATTACCAATTTACAGAGTTCATATTGTAATAGTACAATTTCTAATACAATACATGGAATAACAATACTGTAGACATATGCGCCGACTCCATTGGGCTTGGGGGGGGGGGGGCTCGAGCCCCCCCCCAATGTTAACGATGTGGGGGCAGAGCCTCCAAATAATTTTGTCTAAGAGGATCTAATGTATTATTTTGCTTCTCTTGTAAAGTTTACTCAGAATTGTGCCACATGAACTTAACTTTAAATACACATTTGAAATGTTCTAGACCATCAACTTTGGGGGCTGAGACCGCTAAACCATCAATTTTGGGAGGGAGGACTATGATCAGAGACAGCAAAACACATGACTTATTACTATATACTAAGTATATAATTATGAGTATTGTTAACATTTTTACTAAAAAGAGTTTCAAAAGACGATGTGCATAAACTAGGGTAGTGGATGAGACGTTCGGACTACAAATAACTCTCACATGACATTCAGAACGAGATAATTGATATATTAAAGAGATCTGTTTTGCGCTCCGTGGTGGCAGATATTAAAAGTCGGGAATATTTTACTATTATGGTTGACGACAATTGTGACATATCCATCCGCGGATAATTAATATTCTGCAATCATGAGATTCCGAACACTGAGGCCAAAACTTAAAAAAGGGAGAGAGTGAGTCATTCATTAATTTATTTCAGTGATCAGAGCCCCCCCAACAAGTCGGCGCTCCTGACTGTAGAGTTTCATAACATATTTCCATCTACTTTTCTAGCTAATGTATTCATAACTGTTTTCTTGAATTGTGAACAAATCGACACTTTTATTATCTTTCTCCATAGCATTGTAGACCGCACTCATTCTCCAAATAGGTGACCTTTTCATGATATTTGTTCGCGCTTTGCTCAGATAGAAGGTTCCATGCTTGGGTCGCGTTTTAATGTTCGGAATGCGTATTTTGAATTGTGAAAGCCACAGAGGAGATCGAAGTTTGCCGTTAAAAATTCTCTAAAGTAGCAGAAGGTCTCGGGCTGTCCTTCTGTGGCCAAGTCTGTCCATATGGAATTGCTCTATTAAGTTGGTATACGATTCGAACCTGGGGTATTCCCCTTCCAGTTTGAATTTCATGTATCGCAATAATTTTGACTGTACACGTTCTAAATTTGCGGTATGTTTTTGAACTTCTGTGTTCCATATGACAGAGTCAAATTCGAGTTTTGTACGCACTAGAGAATAATACAATATTTTTAGTGTTTGTGTACTTCTGAAGCCCCTGCCCGTGCGGATAATAAATCCTACAAGCTTGTACGTTTCGCTTATTACTTTGTCCAGATGATAGGTGAACGTTAATTTAGAATCAAAAACTATTCTTAGATCTCTTGCCTTTTCCGCTTTCTTAAGGTTAACATTATTTATTTTATACTGATAATATATAGGCGTCTTTTGCTTGGTGTATGTAACAGAGAAGCATTTTTTAACATTTAGGGAAAGTTTGTTATATGAACACCACGCACTCAACCTATTTATGTCGCGTTGTAAGGAGGCACAATCGTCTGAGACCACTACGTTACCGGGAAATCCTTAATAAAATTTAAGAGTACACAGAAAACTAAACGAGTGCCTTCCAGAAGACGTACTGGCAACATCGTTTCCTTGTAATCAAGGAATCCTGGGTTCAATACCCGGCGGAGACACTTACATTTTATCCAATACAAAAACTTCATCATTTTTTGAAGTACTGCACCACCACGTTTTTCAATGTTCTCCGTTGTGAACTTCTTCCGGTTGTCCGTGCCGTGAGAAGGCTCTGAGTGCATGGAGAAACTTCTCCCCAAGCCTCAGAAAGGTAATGGTCCAACTGTTGCTGGTTCCCAAAGCAGGTTCTCTCTAGTGAACAACCAGTGTACAGGATCCTTGTAGTTTCCAGCATAAGCCAACTAGACTGCTGTGCCACTGGAGGAAATAGGTGATTGGTCACTTGCGGTGTTGCCGTTCCTATTCATCACAGTGCCTCCATGATGGCGTAGTGATAACATCGTCGCCTTGTAATCAAGGGGTCCAGGGTTCGATACCCTGTGAAAGCAGATTGTCCAGTGGTTCGGATTCCACTTTAAACTATAGGGCCAGTCTCGATTAGCCTATCTGTGCCTAAAGTGGACTTAAACCCGAACTCAAACAAGCAAACTCGTCACAAAAACTTTTTTTAAAATGCTATCTGATTTCTATGATGAAAAACAAGTGTTTATAACGCGGGAGAAAAACATGTGTTCTTAGTTTTATCTACTGGTCGTATTTGGCGCTGCAGTCGAAGTGTAATTCGAAAGGCTTCAAGACTGAATTGCATGACCATTCTCGAAGAATGTTCGCTTCAAGTACGGTCTTGGAACTTTCGCCTTACGTCCTATAAAATTTCAGTGGGGGGGATGCTGTGCACATGAAAGGAAACGATCACAAAATAGAATTCGTCTAGGATGTAGCAAAAAAATATACGGAACTACAAATCCTTTCCCTAGTCACCACTGACATCTACGATTACTAGATCGTCTCGGTCCGAAGCCCACCCCATTTTTGCGCCTAACTGTACCTATAAGATTGGGCTTAATTCGCGCGAGTTATCCTTGGAAACCGCAACCAGCGTTACGGAGCTCGAATCCGCAAAAAATTAATCAAGGAAGATGGAGGAGGAAGCGAACAAAGGTAATCTTGGCCGACTGAATAATTTAACAGGGTCATTAGCAAGAATTTCCCATGTTGGAAATTAGTGCTATGTCGGGGGGGATCCTCCCAGGGGCGTCTGTATGTGTTGAACTGCGGGGGAAGGGGTTCAAAAGGAGGGTCTTAAGCAGAAGATACGGATTATTGGTGTGAGCTTACTTCGAGGTGATTTAGGCAATAGCAAAGTCTAAATAAGTATTGTTCTTATTATCCGTATGTGAAAGATATTGAGGATAATAAGGATAATACTTTTTTTAAATGAATTCTTGGAATGGTTTGGAAAAACATTCCCAAACCAAATTTACTTTATTATCAAGGGCGCGCAAAGGATTTTTCTCGGCGGTCGGGGGAGAGTATTATATTTTATCTCGCCCTTCGGTCATAGAAACTTACAAGGTAAAGATAAAAAGTAAAGTTCAACGTGCACTTTGCACCATGCCATGATGTGTATGTAGGGAGATGTGGGGGATTCTATCGAACTAGGCCATTTTGGAGGTCATGTGATCAGCAGCACGCTCCGGCCATCTTTACTCCACGGGGTTGTCCCCAGGTACCCATTTAATTGAGGCTGGGTGAGCCCCAGAGCCGCTTTATGCGTGGAAAAGACCGGGAAAATTCCGGGAATCGAACCCGTGGATCTATTTTTACTATTATGTTACAAACCATAGAACGAAATTGAATTGAAAATACTTTGGCGTTGTTGACAAGTTTAGACTTGAGTTCACTATTGAAATAGGAACTAAATTTAACTTGCTTCCTTTCCATTCACATCTATTACTTTCTTGATGAACAATCTCTTGTCTTTTTGTACTTTCTCGCGATACACAGGTATCAGAGACCACTTAATCTGCTCTCCTTCATCGTATCTCTGCGCCAGGGGTCTCGGGTTCGAATCCTGGCCTGGGCGTGGATATTCGTGAGTGTGCATTCATCAATTTCATCATATCATCACTCATTCCCATCTTCGCAAATTAGCCAAAAGTGGCACAAAAAGCGAAGTAAAATAAAGCAAATCGAATCACAAATCGTATCTCTGATCCATGTTTTAGCACACCTAAGGGTACTTAAAAACAATTAATTCAAAATGACGGCACGTAATTGTCAAAGTCGGTTCCCGCATTCGAGAAATTATTCCCGACGTTTCGGGGTCCCGAACAGTCGAGAAATTCCATAGGATCGTTTTTAAAAGTGGTTAATTCTTGGTATTTTAGGCACTATAAGTGTTCCTATTCCTGAATGTGCAAAAGCAGTTACTTGAGGGAAATAATATATCGAATTCGAGATTTTTACCTAAAGGCTGGTTTACACTGGTCGAGCGAGCGGGAGAGTTACTGGGACGAGTTACTGGCCTGTTTGCTCGACTCGACCCTTCTGTACCTGTTTACACACTTTCTACTCGACTCTAGCACAGTGGGATAGTGGGTGCAGCTGTTTGGTGCTCTTTTCACAGATTGAACCATCGACGTCGTTGTCGATTTGTTTTTAAAAAAGTTCTGAAACGGTCTACACACTTTTTTCCACGAGAAATGAATACAATAATGCACAAAGACATGTCTGGAAATAAAACTAATTTCTTTGATTTTTCTATTTTCGATCGTTCTTGGTTGAACGTCAATTCTTTATTTCTAATTCTATTTCTGCTACGCCAAATGCATCAAGTCTCATCTCTTCAACTTCATTTGTTTGTTCCTATAATAGACACAAATTCCATGGACACTCACAGACACAACACAACACAGACTCTTTACTGTCCTCAGAAAGCGTTTACTCGGTCGAGTCGATGTCCTCTGTGGACAGCCACTCGACTGGCCTGACTACTGGAGCGAGTACTGGCTCCAGTGCTCTCCCCACTTGTTTACACGGGGAGAGTAGCTCGCTATACTCTACTCGCTCCAGCTACTTTCCCGTCTACTCGACCAATGTAACATCGGGATTATAAAATTTCCCTTCCCAATCGCAAAAAATGTCCGTCCCACACACGTTTCGGCAGCCAACATGATTCTAATCAATGTCTGTTGTGTAAACGTTCCCTCGTTATTTTGTTGGACATGGCAGTGAATTGCTGTAACTGACATCCTGTAAATCGCAAAAAACAATATTATATGTAATAAAATATCCCCATTCGAATTACATGAACTTTTCCCAGATATCTCATGGGGGGGATGCATCTGCCCCCTCTTCCCCCCCCCCCGGCCTTGTGGGCACCCTTGTTTACTATGCTATTTGTTGGAACATACCAAGCGGATATCTATGTGGTTATTTAAACGTAGATAGAGACACACAAAGGCCAAATAATGAAATAAAATTGATTAATAGAAACAAAAAATAATACATAATGAAACAATTGAACTATGTGGTAATTTATAGACACTTTTAACCATTTCTTAACGGAATTAGTTTGCTACTTTATACTACAGAGCATTCCCTGTTATCCGCTACGAGACTCGGCAGCAAGCGGCCCGGCATCAGCGCTTGTCTTTCCCGGTGAACGGGTCCGCGACAGTCGCTTATATTAAACCCCGTAAAAAGTTTAGAGTAACAGGGCCAGTTCTGAATAAAAGTGGAAAGAAAAATGGGGAAATAAAATATACAAGACAATCCGCACACCATCCGTGAGTTAAAAGAAAGTATTGTACGAAAAATCGGGAGAATTACAGTAGACGAACTTGCACGTGTAAATGCCAATGTCCTTCGGAGATGCCAGGAATGTGTTGCAGCAGAGGGACATCATTTTCAACACCTTCTGTAGTCAATGTTAGTACACAATATGAAAACTGTAATTTTAATAGCCGACTCTAGCGACTGTCGCGGACCCCGTTCACCGGGAAAGACAACCGCTGATGCCGGGCCGCTTGCCGCCGAGTCTCGTAGCGAATGTCAGGGAATGCTCTGTATTTGATGTATATAAAAGTAACAAGTAAATTTCTACAAGTAAAGGTAAAGTGTTCCCCTGTGCTTTGCACCACGCCATGAAGGCGTATAGGGGGTGTGGAGTTAGGGCGCCACACTTTCTTGATCACGGCCGAAGGTGGGAGTGATGTGATCAGCACCACGCCCCTGGCCGCCTTTAGCACTGAGTTTCCTCCACGTACCCACTTCATACGACGCTGGGTGGGCGCCGGAGCAGCTTGGACAGGTGGGAAAAAATCCCTGTTCTCCCCCGTCGGGGATGGATGTCTCTCGCCATAACGTTTATTTTAAAAGGAAAGCCCCTAAGCGGAGACTTCCCCCATCACACTTCAATCACTCATATCATTTCACTCAAATCTCCATTTCAGGACTTTCAGGACAGACAATCACAAACATCCACGTCCGAGCCGGGATTCGAACTGGGACCCCTGGTGTCGTAGCGCGATGTGCTAACCACTCCGCCACGGGGGCCGACCTTAACGACTGAGCTAATATTTACTGTAATTTACTTTTTATATGTGACAACATAGTCATAATAATTTACACACCCATTTTTTTTTTGTATATATGGAATCGCAGAACACTGGCAGAGACGATTCCACGCAGGTAAAACAGCGATAGCGAAAAATCAGGCGAGATCAGCCCTGTTGGTGGGGGTCATAGCCCCCCCCCCCCCTTTGGCCTAGAATTCCTAAAAAAAAGAACATCAAAGGCAGGAAAAGATGGTAAAATTAGGACAAGAAAAGTACACGTAACCCCTCCCTTTCGAAAATCCTGGGCACGCCACTGAATGGCACGGTATTGCAGAGACCCGGGTTCGAGTCCTGGTCGAGCCTGCATTTTTCGCTGAAAATTTCTACATAGTACATCTTCTGCGTGTGCCTGATCTTCAATAATTTGTATATGTGTGTGTGTGTGTGTGTGTGTGTGTGTGTGTGTGTGTGTGTGTGTGTGTGTGTGTGTGTGTGTAAATTTAGAACTTCATCCCCTACCAGTCTTCAACGATTTTGCACCCTGATCTAAAATGAAAGAGAAGAAATATGTGCAATCTTTTCCGGACACCCTGTGTATATCGGTGTGTGGGTGTGGGTGTGTGTGTGTGTTAGGTATGTAGCAGGTGTTTGCAACCTTCCTCCCTTTTTTGAAAACAGACGAATAATTCGGGAATTTACCCCGTGTTTCCTGGCTCTCCCTCGTCCCCCAAGATTAGGTCAGACAATTTCCCGTCTGCATTTTATGGAGATGGTCTGGAATGAGGCCGAGGGAAAACTCCATCGCCCATTTCTCCAGGCAGAAAATTCGAGTCGTTCTTGCCACGCGGACAAAATGTCGCTGCATGTTTTTCTTCCCTCCCCCTTTTTTTTTTGGTCGCGGGAGGACGTTTACATTAGAATTTTCTCAGGTGACTTACACGCCATTACTGCCCGGGATTCTCGAACGCGACACACTTTCCCGAAAATTGAGTTTCGCCCGGTCGTCTGTTATTTCCCTTCCCTCCGTTCGCGACAAGGAAAAACAAGAACAGGAAAGAAGAGATGAAAAAACTGCAACGTTCTATTGAACAATTTTTCTGTGTGGTCGTTTTTGGAGATCCTTTTTTTCTTTCTCTCTCTTTTTTTTTGGCAGCGTATAGTTCGTGTTGCGATGTGTATCCTTCGAGAAATACCCTATTTGAGAACACTGGCAAATTGAGGAAATTTCCAGGATGGAGAAAACCTGTTTTCGTTCGAGAGCGGCGTGTTCTTCGCTCTTTTGATCTTTTGATATAGTTTGCCTCTTTTAACTCACATTACGCTCAAATAGGGCCATTGGACCTAGTTGAAAATTCTATCCAAACACTGTGAAATAAAGTGCCTCGGAGGTAATCGAGAACTAGACACACATTTAAAACTTGAGACGAGACCTAAGTATTGCCAACTGTCGTCCAGGGTTGTCACTCTAGGACCTTGATAATATTCAAGTATAATTCCCGGTTTTCAAGGCTAACTTTCCAAAAATTCAAGGGTACAAGTTAGGCTTACCATACGTCCGGGATTAGCCCGGACAGTCCTGGTTTTTTAGCGATGTCCGGGATTGCAAAATGTCCGGGGTTTTGAGAATCTGGACATGAAAATAGCCACCGCAAGGATCGATTATACCTTTTCTTATTTACAAGTTATTAATGCAATTGTAAAAGATGCCGTAAGTATTGATGACCTATTCGATGAACAAGGTAATTCAAAACCAAAAGGTAGGTTGTGGTTCAAGTTCTGAAAAAGTACCAGATACTATTGAAGAGAAGTGGCAAGCAATTTTTAAGATGTTTCAAAAGACTGACATTTCACGTACCAACATTTCTAAAATGGTTGGGTTTGCTATGTCTTTGCCTGGAACATCTGCTCCAGTTGACAGAGTATTTTCAATTATGGGGAATATTTGGTTTGCAGAAAGCTGTAGACTTCTAGTATCCACTGTTAAACATCTGCTGAAAGTTAAAATTAACTCAGAACTTTCATGTTGTGAATTTTATGATGTTATTAAAACAAACTAGCCATTTCTGAAAAAAAGTCATGTCTAGTGAAAAGTTCAACTGAGTCAACTAAGAGATAATGCTACCTAGAACAGAGAGGCTTCCTAAACATCAGTAAATGTATTATTCAATTAAACAATTTTGAAAATTAATTGATTGATTTTAGAAAATAATGTTAATATTTTTTTGTACAATTTATAGTTTAATGTTCCAATAAAATGTTAACGCTTTTAAGTCATTTCAATTTATTTTTGTAAAAAAAAACTGTAATTCAGCAGTAACGAGTTGACCAAAAAAATGTGGTAAGCCTAGTACAAGCACATGTTTTCTCTATTTAAACCTTCGTATTCCTGCCTCTCACCACCCACACACACATATATTGACCTCCCCGATGGCGTAGTGGTAACGTCCTCGCTTTGTAATCATAGGGTCCCGGATTCGATACCCAATGGAGGCGCATGGCACAGTGCTTCGGATCACATTTTAAATTGTAGGTCCCATCCCGATTTGTCTATCTGTGCACAAAGTGGACTTAAAACAGTAATTCTGGGGAGAGCAACGTGCCTTGGCTCGACCTGTTACTTGATTTCGTTACTTCCCCAGGCAAATAAGATGCATTACGCTTTCAATAACTAACAAAAAACGGTTCAATCTAATAAAAAGACATTGAATAACTACCATATTCTTTACCATGGATATTAGGAGAAAACTCAGTTATTTTATCTTTGAATGATAGCTCAGACGTTCAGTTTAGAAATATATAACAAGACTATTTATTTCGTTGATTAAATATATACAAAGAATTACATAAGAAATAACCCGCATGACATGATCCTTTTTCATTAAAACACTTAGATTCTCATCTGAAATATATACTATATAAGAGAGGTTCGCACGTTGGCCTAGACAATCAGTACTATTTCAAAAATGTATCAAGCTTGACACTTGTAAACATGACATGGTTCTCTAATTCCCTCCTTTTCTGGTTTGTTCTATAAATTGTCACGCAAAAAGAGACTAAACTTGTTTGAAATTACAACAACTAATTATACGATATTCTTGAAATTATATAAAACAAAACTGCGGTGATTCTATTTCCACCCTCTCACAGTCCCTTTAATCCCAGATTGAATAAAAACCGGACACCTTGACAGTGTCGAATCTACAAATTTAAACTAATAATTTCGCGCAACAAGGTACTTGGCTTTTCACCAACGGATAGACATATACTTGAAATTACACGCGTCCCTTAATCCCCTCTGATACGACGTTTCTCTAAGAACAATAACAGTGTCCACCGAAAACTAAGCGTTGGCTTGACACCAAGCGACTCAAAAATTGCGTGGACTTCATCTATGCATGTCCATGAAATAAATGGTTGACCCGTGACCGCTAGCCCTTGAGACTAGCCACAGCCACTTACAGGCACCGAGAGAACCTTCCAAAGATTGCTCCAAAAAACGTAAGAATGCCAACCCCGTTGTTCAGTCGGGGCCCCTTATACATATAGGCGATTCAAAAACAGACCAGTAAACTGGAATTTTCCACCCTCACAGGTTTGAAAGTACAAGTATTTGAAACTAACCGCCTTCTGCAAGCTGGCTGTCACCGTCACGTAGGCCAGCCCTACAGCAGTTTACATTGGAAACTGCATAAAAAAGTATTTCTGTCACTAAACAAAAAATAATATTAAGCATTCATAAAAACTAATAAAAAAGGATCATGTAGTGATTCTATTATTACAAACGTATCCAAATATTCTAATTCAATTCAATTCAATATATATATATATATATATATATATATATATATATATATATATATATTATAATTTAAGGTACAGAGTTTACATTTGAAGACTACAGGGGAAAAAGGATGCAATTCAGTTTTCCATAATTGTACAGAATAGCAAATTTAAAGTTTGAAACCAAATGATCGTTAATCTTATTGATATGTGTTCTTCATTACATGTATTATGAAGCAAGCGTATATCTCTTTGTATGAAAATGAAATATGAAAGAAATTGATTCAAGAAAAGTACAAAAGTTATGACAAAAACTTTCTTAATGTAACAGTTTACAGAATTATGGAGTGGTGCACACATTCACTTGTTCAGGTTTTGGCAGTGATGTCCTTATTGTTTCTGCCCATTAGGCCCATGTGGCAGGTTTGTGTAGTATACCTGAGCCTCTCTTGTGCAGAACACTTTCAATTCCTGAACATCTTGGAACCTTTCGTCTGATATTTGTAGAAGTGCCTCATAAGCTCAAGCATGGTGTAGAAATTCGTTACATTCCAGATGAGGTGCAAGGCTTCTGTTTTCTTCCCTTCCCGCGCACGATTGTGGAAATCCATGCTGCATTGTAGTGTTTCAGATGCATCATCAGACGGTGAAGTTACTTTCGTAAAGTTACTTGCCTCCCTTTCCCCCTGTATTCAACTGACTTCCTCCTTCTCCCCCAGTAGGCGAAATCTTCAAGATTAAATTTCTCAGTGACTAACCTCCCTATTGTTCTGACATTGAGTCCACATAAACTACATCATTGAAGCTACATGAATCTGCTGTTAACTCATTTTTGACAATGCCTCCTTTTTCCCCTGTAGTCTTCATTTGCCATTTCACATACTCAGACTCGAAATACATCTACAAACACAAGTCACAAATGTTATTCTAACCTACCAAAATTGTTTAATTGTATCAGAATTTCAAACTCAAATTTTACTAATCAACTTCAAGCTATCTTATTTTGCAATAATCGTCCGTCTGTCAGGTAGATTGTTCTGCAAAGGACCCTAACAAAGTAAACGGATCGAGAAAATTCTGTTTCATTTTCCACGCAGCTTTCTTTTCCTTCCTTGATAAAAATAACCCCTAAACTGTGAGAAACTTGCCTCAGGGCATTTATTAATATGTACTATATTAATAAAAGTTACATTTTTTCACGTCAACAGAGAAAAATTCACGCAGAATTCACTGCCAATTACTCAGCCAATAATTCACTCTCAATTCCCGGAATTCAAAGAATTCCCGGTGAGTATCCACCCTATTATATTGTCTTGTCTCTTTGCCATTACTATCAAAGGGATTATAATTTTCCTTCAGCTGCGATTGGTCACGCTCATACTTTTTTATGGATAACTTAAAATGCATGAACTGTTTGCTGTCACCGCACTGTCTCTTATCGCATAAAATATGTCTAATGCATCAACCTTTGCATGCTCAGGTTCGGCTTATGAATGACATGAGTCAAGATATAAAGTCTTGTCTTAACAATAGCTATCTTGTTTTTCCCCTACCCTTAGTAATCTTCACCCTCACCCCTTTCTTACTCAGATGGCCCCTTCCCTCTTTGTGTAGAACTGTGCTCCCACGAACAGAAGGTACCGCTTCCACACAATTGTAAGGTCAAAGGGAGATTGTTCTTTCTTGTTGCAAGAGTTGAAAAGTAGTTCCCAAGAGGAAGGGGGGCGAAATCCTCACCCTATTCTGAAGTTCGTCCGCAACGTGTTGCAGCTAATGAAATTTCACCTCCGCCAAGCGAGAAAATAGTCCCCTGTGAATTCCCTCCGCAATATTGGCGGTCATCGTCGAGACAATCTGGGATGACCATCTCACATAAAAAAGGGGGGAGGAGACCAAAGATAACATCATCCGAGTGCTGGATGCTGCGCTGGACCAAGTTGGGGAAAAGAGATACAATTTGATGCTTCCTTTTTTTTTGTCTTGTCCCCGGGAAGTCAGGAGGGATAAACTTGGCACGTGATCTGAAACGGTTATGTCCCCCCCCACCCCCGGTCGCCCTCCTACGCAAATCTCCAGTGGCGGACTGAACTTGAAAGCTGAAGATCAAGTTCAGGAAAAGGCATCAACTGAGTAACAAGTCTTGGATTCGATTACCAGTTACGACTGGTAAGGTAAAGTACCTAGCATATAGCACCGAGCCACGAAGGCACATTTAGGGGATGTGGGGTTAGGGCTCCACACATTCTCAATCTAGGTCATTTTAGACCCGATCTAATTAGGGCTAAGCCGATATCGATACTCTTACCGATACCCACCGATACCCACCAATACCGATACAGATGCACGAAAATTGTACCAATTAAGGCGAAGAGTGACAGTTTCGCACCAATGTGCATTCACTTCAATAGAGGAAATGGTCTCAATATGGGCCCCTTTTTATTTTGTCATTTTCGGAGGAAAAAAAAATAAAATATCAAGCACCAGCCTCTAAAATGCAAATCTATGAAATATATACTTAAATGTAATAGCATGCTAAAGTATAGAAGGTCTCAATTTTTTAAAAAAAAAGCCATTTCCAAAAAATGGTAAAATGATGCATTTCAGAATTGTGCTCTAAATATGGGCTACTAGTGGCAATATCACAAAAAGCAATTAAAATTTAAAAAAAACAGTCATTTATCGCTGAAACATTATAAAATTCATATTTATGAATAATCTGTTGTTTTGAAAATCACGCGGAATGGGAAAAATCGAAATTAAGAAAAACATCCAAATATTTGTTGGAAATGTGATCTCAGCATTAGACCTCATGTCATAGCCCATATTTAGAACATCACGCTATTTTTCTTCTTCAATTTATTTTCGCTCTCTGTGGTACATATTTTACAAACAAATCATGACATTATAAAAGTCCACATTTGTTTTATGTACCGCTAACCTATACAAAGCAGATGAGAATTCAGAAAACGCTGAGTTAAAACATATCTGCAAAAAGTTTTCGGAGGTCGCAATTTTATAACAGCGTCCAAGGCCGAAACTAACCACCATTTTATCTTGCGAATTGGCGCCGCAACCTTTGTCCTTGACAGATGACCAGTTCCCATAGCCTCTGCCAGACTGCAGCACCCGGGAGCGCTGATAACTCCAAAACTCATATTTAAACCTTCGCCCATATTTAGACTTTCTCCTCTATCGTCGGAATAGGCACAGCAATGTTTGAAAAATGTGATGAATAAGAATTACCAAGTTCCCATGCATTCCTTATGAAGAAAAAACGCAATAACTTCAACTAACGGCTAATCAAAGAGGAGTTCTCGACTTTTCCGACGACAAATCCAGTCTTCGACGTGTCCTCTTTCCGTTCATGTGTTTTTCTACGACACCGGAAGTTTGATATCCCCAAGATAAGTAGTAAAATAATACTCACACAAGGGTAACGCTGAGTTTTCTCCCCCTCCTAGACCATTCACCCACGGTCCTCTCTTTCCCCAGCTTCCCACAGGGAAAGATCGATTGGGAACAAGCAGTTTAGGGTCCTCGCGTCTGGCTGAACATTGAAACATTTCCTCATGCCCTTAAACGTGGTCCAAAATTTTGACTAATATTAGTGGGCGAATATTACATAAGCATGAATTTACCAGACTTTCTCTTTGAAATATTTTCAAAAATTACATCAGAATATAAACATACCTGTTATATAATCACAAAATACAAATTCTCCCCCATTATATTGGTACAATATGAACTTCGAATTTTGCATAACTCTCAGGATGATTGGACTCCTCGAAAGTGCCACGCGACATTTTAGCGGACTCCAGGGATGATCAAATCTCGGACAAATCCAACAGACTACATTGGCATCGGGCCAGGTCAAGATCTAATACCTTTTTAGGTAGATTTCACACCGAAGCGACATCTGTCTCGGCTCACTTGATGATTTCACCAATCGAATGCAGGTTTGTGTGTTGCAGGTATGCAAAGTTGTGAAACGTTGCTGTTGATTGGTTCGTTTCCCAGTGACACATGAAAGCTCCTTTAAAATGAGGTGTGCTTATGTGCATAGTCATTATTGGTAGATTATCGATCACATCACGGTATCAATACTAAAGTCACATCCTATCACCATATTGCAATTATCATTGTTTATAAGTAGTACTACAGAGCATTCCCTGACATTCGCTACGAGACTCGGCGGCAAGCGCTTGTCTTTCCCAGTGAACGGTGAACAGTCGCACGCTACAATCTGTTTCTTTCGCTCTCTTTCCCTTTCTGTTGACGTTGCAGACTGACGCCAGTATAATCCTCCCTCGGAAGTTGTGTTGTGTCGTGTCCGTGTGTTGAAGATTGAAGATTGTGGCTTAATATGGCACCACAAAAGTTTACATTGCAACAAAGGATTTATCTTGTCGAGTGGTGTTAAATTCGGAAAGAGGAATTGTGGAGAAGTGCGACGACGTTTTGCAACGAAATTTCCTGGTGTTCCCGTTCCACATAGGACCACTATATTAAACCTCGTAAAAAAGTTTGGAGTAACAGGGTCAGTTCTGAATAAAAGTGGAAAGAAAAACCCACGTGTACTTACTGAGGAAAAACTCGATGAGATAGGACAAAGGTTAGAACAGTCTCCTCGGAAATCTATCCGCCGCCTCTCACAAGAAGCGGGTGTTTCAAAAACCACAGCATTTAGAGCCGTTAAAATTCTTAATCTGGAGAATTACAGTAGACGAACTTGCACGTGTAAATTCCAATTTCCTTCGGAGATGCCGGGAATGTGTTTCAGCAGAGAGACATCATTTTCAACACCTTCTGTAGTCAAGGTTAGTACACAATATGAAAACCGTAATTTCAATAGCCGACTCTAGCGACTGTCGCGGACCCAGTTCACCGGGAAAGACAAGCGCTGATACCGGGACCCTTGTCGCCGAGTCTCGTAGCGAATGTCAGGGAATGCTCTGTAGTTACTTTTTCAAGTAACTAGTACCATAATCAAGTTAATTTTCCTGCACTTTCTCTTGGAAGGAAATTGTCTTTACACAAATGTTTGTAACATCTTTAACCAAATGTTTGCAGAATGAATGGGTGAAATTATAGTAATTATTAAATTTGTAAGAAAAATGATAACATTTTAATGCCAAAAAATCACTGTTTTTGCTTCGAGTGTGTTTATTTTATAACATGTGGAACACGAGAGAATTATAATCAGGAACGAATATCCTCGTGACGTCATAGCGTCTTGGTTGAGCAGCAATTAATAAAATTATGGTTTGATAAAAAAAACAATTAAATGATAGTATTGGACGTTACTTTGAATTTTACCACTTCTCTCTTTCTACTATTAAAAAAATTGAGATTAATTGTAATTCAATCAGAATTAATGTTATTTTTTTTACATTTTTATCCATGCATGAAACATGTTATACGAGTTATATGTTATCTAAAATACAACCTTAGTGACAATGAAGTTCGACCAGTCACAAATATAGGAGTGCGTTGTGAAAGAAGGAGAACACATGCATATGCTGAACATATATTTTATTCAGCAGCCTACATGGAACAAAGGAAAACATAAATTTCCGCTGCAACGCAGCAATGTATGGTGTCCACACAAAATAAAACATTTTCGTACATCTACACCTGACATTGAAGTTCGACCACTGTTAGAGGGGATCCTGTTTACCATGGTGTGACGCCGCCCCGTCGGCGAGTAACTGTGGCAATGCGTCGGGGCATGCTGCGGA
This sequence comes from Lepisma saccharinum, assembly GCF_977018435.1. Classification (NCBI taxonomy): domain Eukaryota; kingdom Metazoa; phylum Arthropoda; class Insecta; order Zygentoma; family Lepismatidae; genus Lepisma; species Lepisma saccharinum. The sequence continues at coordinate 21,207,334 of NC_139243.1, read as the reverse complement.
CGAGTCGTTCAAGGTATTCCACATCGATGCGGTGCCATTCCTCCTGCAGGCAGGCAATAAGAGCAGCCACTGTCGTGGGTCCCCTCTGTTGCACACGTCGCTTAAGAACACGCCACACATTCTCAATGGGCGAGAGGTCGGGACTCGATGGTGGCCATGGCAGAGTTCGCACGTGATGGCGAGTCAACCATTCTCTTGTCAACCGCGCTGTATGAGGCCTGGCATTGTCGTGTTGAAAGATGAGACGCCGCCTGTGGAACAGGTGCCTTCGCACTGTGGGAAGATGCCGCTCCAGTATGCGTGTATAGGCGTGTGCATTCACAATGCCCTCACAGACGTGTAGTGGGCCAACCCCAGATGCCGTCATGCATCCCCATACCATCACTGACGCAGGTTTCTGTACCCGACGTGCATAACATTTTGCTTCATTCTGTTCCTCCTTCCGACAAATGACCGTTTTCCGTATTTTCCCGTACACAACATTGAAAATGGATTCGTCCGTCCACAAAACCCTGTTCCACTGCCGAAATGTCCATCCCCGGTACATTCATGCCCACCGTAGTCGATTGCCTTTGTTCAACATGGAAAGGAAGGGTTTACGTTTCGCCTTGTACACTCGGTAACCGCATCGCTGTAGGTAACGGCGAATGGTTCTGGTTGACACTTCAATGTGAAAGCGTTCTCGAGTCCACAGTCGTAATTCGGCCACAGAAACATGATTGTTGGTCTGGATATAGCGCCTAAATATCCGTAGGTCACGTACGCTCAGCAGGCGTTTTCGACCGGGGGCCTTACCTGGCTCTGTAGTACCCGTATTTTGGTGGTGTTTGATGATGCAGTGGACGGTTGACTTGGGTAAGTTCAGTTGGCGCCCTATTTCCCGTTCACTGAGTCCATCCCGTTGCAACTCCACCACTCTTCTCCTCACGGTGTTGTCAATAGGTTTGCCCCTGGCCATGGTGATGATGCACTGCGGTTCCTCGGTGCACAGCACGCGCTTATATACGGCGGACTCCCTCATCGTGTCCGTGACGTCATGCTTCCGTCGAATGCGCCACTATCTGGAATTTCCGTATGGGTCTGGTGCGTGGTCAAAGTTCAATGTCACGCGTATTGTTCCCCGTTTTCGTTCTTTACGTGACCTTGGGTGCAACATGCTGGGATCACGATTCTTGCCTGCTCACACGCCTCCTCTTACACACATGCGTCACTTCTGCGGGTCACTCATTCCACCGCCTATGCCTCTGTGCATTTAATCACGTATTCCTTTCTGGTCGAACTTCATTGTCACCAAGGTTGTAACGTATCTGTAAAAGTAACATGATGAGATTTAGAGGGGACACTCACCAAAGAACATCCATAGCCCACACACAGAACCCAAAACGTGTCAATTGACACACATATATATATATTTTGATTTCAATAACACGTTAACGTGCATAAGTTGCAAGTGATGCACCTTTCAGTGTGTCAAAATACACATAGGAATGTATTAAATGCTATTTTCATGAGATGAAGTTCCGTGTGATGCACTAAAATGCATCAATTTGGAAGATCAGACAAGATCATTTCGAAGATAACAAAATTACACATTTAGCTGGGTCAATTGATGCATTAAAAGTGAAAGTTTGTTATCTTCGAAATGATCTTGTCTGATCTTCCAAATTGATGCATTTTAGTGCATCACACGGAACTTCATCTCATAAAAATACCATTTAATACATTCCTATGTGTATTTTGACACACTAAAAGGTGCATCATTTGCAACTTATGCACGTTAACGTGTTATTGAAATCAAAATATATATGTGTCAATTGACACGTTTTGGGTTCTGTGTGCAGGCAGGGATTCGAACACGGGACCTCTGGCTTTGTAGTGCGCTGAACCACTCTGCCACGGATGTCCGCCACTGGAAATAGCGTAAAAGACCAAATTCGCGTTATTTCACGACTAAAATATGTTTAGTTTAACATTTCATCCACTTCCAATCTTCTTCTGGTAACAACCGTCGATTTTTGGTGTTCGGTGACAAGTTATGGTTCCTGAGGATTCGCAACAAAACAAGGATAATGCATTAGCCATAAAAGAAATTGGCACCTAGCTAGTAAAAATGCAAAAATCCAAACAGATACATCCAAAAATCCATTTCCGAATACCCGAAGGGCTAAAATCCTTCCGCCATAACCATTAACCTTTGGATCGTCGGCCGGGAGGAAGGAGGGATGAAAAAATGAAATCTGAGACCATTATGATGAGAGTCCCTCTCTCGTTACTATGGTAACGATGTGAGATGTTTCCTCTCTCTGCCCGCGGCTAAGTGAATTCCCCAATAAGGGATGCATGAGGGCTAGAGCGTTGATATACTTCAAGATTGAAAAATAACAAAGTTTCCGAAAGACCTTTGTGAGGGAAGGAGAAGAAAAGTTTCCTGAAGATTAACTGTGGAAGACCCAAAGCATGCCGAAAGAGATTAAAAAATAATAAGCCCCTAAGGGATTATCACCTGTGGACGTTCGAAAAGTTATACGAGTTCCAAGGAATAGGCCCACCTTTGTTCGGTGGATCATTTCCCGTTTGCATGGATGAAACGTTTAACACTTATTAACTGGACACAGACTTTGCCTTCCTTGTAGGGATTGTACCTGGATCGAGAAGGAAGTTGAACAGATCGAGACGAGAACGAGACATTGTGTCCAAGACTCTGATTATATATAGTTTTTTCTTTCTTTTAGCTAATGCAATTTTTATTCTGCCGTCGAACAACGTCAATGACACAAAAGGAGACCAGCAGTGAATTTTTATATTTAAGTATCTAAGTATTCATACACCACTAAATACAGTATTAATATTTATTAAAGACCCAGGCACCTGACGTCTGTGGTTTACAAACGATTCCGAAATACACAGATTAGTCAGCTTCCGGTGTAAATTTGTTGATATATAAGACCAAATTTAGTGGTTACTTCACTGAGAACTTACGTCTTCGAAGTAACTTCTTAGGTATTCAATTCACTTGGCGATAAACACGCTGAAAAACACTAACGGTGAACACTTAAGGGAAAACACAAATCTTGCTGACACCGAGTTCGACGTCTTCAATCTTCTAATCCTCCTGTCGTTGGTTCATACTAAACATGTAGCCTCTCTTCTTTAGTAACCTTTTCTCAGGTTCTGGTAGAGATACTGCACAGGCCGATAGTTCACTCACAGTTCGTTCCTTAGACACTATCTCTCTTTCCGGCAGAGACCATGGCCGTTAGTTCAATTACAGTTTTTTCACAGCCCGCGAAACCAATAACCAACGTAACACGGATCCTAACCGTATCAATGCTTGAGCCGGACTGTCTTCTCTGCAACGCACATCAAACGTTCCCCAGAAAAGACGTTAACGTCTCTTGCCGCCTTTTTTCCCCAGCGAGGGCGGGTCAACTTTTATGAGGGGTGCGTCAAAATCGGTTACAATTAGTTGGTTTTGTCTCTTTTTCTACTATCTGTGCTTTTACTTCGCTTTTCTGACACTTTTGGCTAATCGCAAAGATAAGTATGAGTTATGATTAGGGAGCGGAAGTTGATGACCTAAAAAATATAGGTATATGACCTATAGAATGTCCTAAAAAATGGGGGAAAATGACGTAAAAAATGCAAAAAAATGACCATTAAATTTGTTAGTTTCAGGTTAAAAATTGAAATGAAAAGATAATTAAACAAAATGCAATCTTGCTTTTAAAAAAAAGACACCAAATTCAATTAAAATATGCAACGAGGATTTCCAATTGAAACAACCCAATAATTTTAAAACAATTTAATGAAAAAGTCATATACACTGAATGAATTGGTGCGAAATTGATGACCTAAAAAATATAGGTATATGACCTATAGAATGTCCTAAAAAAATGAGGGAAAATGACGTAAAAAATGGAAAAAAATGACCATTAAATTTGTTAGTTTCAGGTTAAAAATTGAAATGAAAAGATAACTAAACAAAATGCAATCTTGCTTTCAAAAAAAAAAAAGACACCAAATTCAATTAAAATGCAACGAGGATTTCTAATGGAAACAACCCAATAATTTTAAAACAATTTAATAAAAAAGTCATAAACACTGAATGAATTGGTGTGAAATGCATTAATTTCCCGCATCTTTGCCTGGTGATGTAGTGCGGTGTGTTTCTGTGGCACTGTAAAGAAGAAGAAATTATCACGATCCACGTAAGACAATTTTTGTTTAGAAATTTAACAAATTGTATAAAAAATAGGGAAGCCAAAATCAGGGACGCATCCGGGAAAGGGTTCATAGACACGGCTCCCCAGGAAAGAGTACGTCGGAAAAGTAATTTTTAACATCAGAAATTGTTTGAAATATCTCACATACAAGCACTTTCTAAATATTTAACATTATTTTCCACTTACCTTACAGAGATTTGCAGTACGTCACCATTGTCTTTCGGAGGTTCTCAAACGAGTATCTTCTTCTGTTGTCAGTCAGACTCAAGAATATTACGAAAATGAAAAAAGTGACAAACAATACACCGAATATTACGAAAAATGACGGGAAAAAGCAAAAAATCGGGGAAAATGACCTAAAACCTGAAAATTGGCAAAAAAAAAAAAAAATATGCAAAAAAAAAATTAAAATTACCATTTTTGGGTTCTAGACCAAGTGTAATATTATGTATATTTAATGGGCATTGTGTCCGAGATGTCAGAAAAAAGATGACATTTCATCAACTTCCGTTCCCTAGTTATGATGAAATTGATGGACACTATTACTCTTGTCAGGTCTTACGCGCGACCTCCATGCTGGAAAGGGAAGTGGGGAGCAGGGAAGCAACCAATCCAGCGCGATGAGAAACATATCACCTTGCGGAACGAGGTGCGCGCAGCACCTCCTTCCGCGACGTCGTAACTCTCGGCGCCACCGCTGTTGTCTGGTTGGTCTTCTGCGTATTCCCCGCTCCCCACTCCCCTTGCCAGCATGAGGACTGCCCGCCGTAAGACCAGACAACAGCTATAGCAAAGAGCACCTATGTCCATGCCGGAATTCAAACCCGGGACTCTTGCGTCGCTTTTCTGCTCTTTTTGGCTCTTCGCGTCGATGAGATGAAATTGATTAAAAAGGGCAATCACATACACGCACGGACAGGACACAACACAAGTACCAGACAGGGTTATACTGGCTGTGTCAGTCTGCAACAATGCACTCCAAAGTGGAAGAGGGGTATAATAACTGGAAAAATACCAAAATCAAGTTAACTTTATTTGATAATGATTAATTAATTAAATTAATTAATGCCAAATGAAAACTATACGTGCTGTTAGGTACTTTGCATTCTGGACACCTAGTATTCGTGCACAATTTCATAATTTGTTCATACGTTTGCAACATATTTTCACTTACGCTAGTTCCCACGGAATTCCAAACACAAAAGAGCAGCTTATGGCATATTACGTTTCAGTACGGAATGGATTGCATTTTGAATTGGCAATTTGCCTTCGCTAATTGCACAAACAGACAGTAATACAATACTATCAGTGGCGTATGCTGAGTCTATGACCTGGGCTATTGCACTATGACACCTGGTAACTAGGCTATGGAGGAAGGGAGAAGACTAGGCTAATTCTTGACGTCTTCAAGGAAGCCACGTTGCCATCCCAACGGCAGTCAGGTTGCAAGCTTATAAAAATTCAGGTTGCCCACTCCTGAGAATTCAGCTTGAGAACTCCTAAGAATTCAGGTTGCCAACTTCTGAGAATTCAGGTTGCCAACTCCTAAGGATTCAGGTTGCCAACTCCTAAGAATTCAGGTTGCCAACTTCAGAATCGCCATTATCTTCTTTTTCAAATCAGATTAATTCACTCAGTTTCTAAGAGATGTCTCTTCAGTATTTTACTTTCTAGGCTTCAGGCTTCGCAGATAGCCTAGGTAGCCTGGAATATACGCCCCTGAATACTACTGTGTATAGTATATTTCTTCCACACGGTATATTCTTCTTGAAATCCCAGACCCCCTGTAAGCGAATCTCCGGGCAATGTTCATCGCCAAAGAGAGAGAGGGGGAGGCTACCATCAAGAGGAGGATCTTGAATATAAAATTGCTAATGATACAAGTAGTGATTCTGATTTACAGGATTGAAGGTTAATGAATGAATTTTGATGAAAATCCACGCTGTTAATCTCATTGCATGTTTCTACAATTAAGACTTCTTATAGACAATGCTAAATAAATATTTGACAATGGTAATGCATTTTTCTATTCTTGGCCAGGCTTTGAGGTATTTTGGACCACTGCGCAAAGGCAATAGCGGGAGCCCATAACAATATAATGAATTTTTTAACAATATAACTCAAATATTTGCATCAGATTTTCAACGCTAAACTTATTCATGATCTCAAGAACCGTTTCATGGTTTCAAGTGTTAACAACTCAATCGATGACAACACACTTGACTATTGGCCGCTGATAGTATGTACACCCCTATTCAGATAAAGTGGCACATACTTCAGCTATCGCCGCAAAGTTAGGCAGCACATATAACACTGCAGTAAAGTGAGTCAGGATGTAGGTGTCCCATATTTATTACAGGTGATACCTGCCCTACTTTTGCTCCTGTTATGACTTTATCCTCTCTCTCTCTCTCTCTCTCTCTCCTTCAAGGCCGGACCCTGTACCTTTCGTGGTACAAACGACATGCCTCTACAGCATTGCCATCTGCCAAACCATACATGAAGTGGTCTGCTCGTTCCTGATTGGTGTACATGGTCTCAACAAGGCCCACTTAGCATGTACCACTCATCAAATAGCTAGTTGTGTTACAGGAAACCACCTGTGGAAGATAGACAAATTACAGTGAGCATATGTTATGACAGCCTATAACTCGGAAACCAAACATTTCCGGACCTATGTTCACATAAACTTATTTCATTGTTTACATGTAAGGAACATTCTCCTGAAGTTATGCCACCTATTTCTGGGACACCCTGTATATGTGAAGGCTCCGAACCTTACAACACCAAGACCCCACCCCAATCTCTTTCACAGTTTCAGTTATATCTTTTTCGCTAAGCTACATGAGATGGTTAGTTATACGTATTTCTACATTGTGTCATCACATCCGAAGTACCTCCTTTTCTTTCTTTATGCAGTACTTTTCCAAACAGTTTTCCCCAGTGAAGGCCCAGAGCTGCAGCCCTCAAGGTCACCCTAAAGCCTGATCTCATCTTGACCTGCATAATTTTGCACCTCCTAAGCCTATTAGCTGCTTCTAATCATAGAAGTATTCAGTTGATGACAGTTTATTTTGTTTCCAGTTCTCTAGGAATTCTTTTTTCCTTTCTAATGACAAAGTTTAGACAGCTTTTTATGGGATGATGATATGTGAACATTTCTAGTATAGATAATATTCATGAGTAAAATATACATGCAATGAACATGTTTTTATTGAAACATTCACATATCCCCGAGTGTATGTACTTAGTGAATTTGATTGGGTGGGCAATCGGGTGGGCACAGGATATTTTGGAATGGCGCTTGCCCACCCGTGCCCACCCCTGTCGCCGTCCCTGCTCTCCCCCCCCTGTCTCTCCACCCTGTAAAATGCAGTACGCAGATTTCATAATAAAAATTAAACGAAAAATTTGTATATAATTATGATTTTTATGGGACACATGTGTCTGAAGATTCACCCCCTGAATCATGGATGTGTGACCTAAAATGCAATGCACTATTTGAAATTGTATGTTTTAACTCCAATATTTTAACATCCAATTGTTTGATTAGTGGAATCCTTGTTTAGGTCACGTAATAACAATGCGAAATATCAAATACATATTATTCCACACCATGGCTGCTCTGAATATTCACACTCCATCGTTTCGTCGTGATCTAGCTGACATGAAATTTTTATACAAGATAATAAATGGCAAAATCAGAACAGATCTCCTAATCAGTGAATTCACACTTAGGGTACCACAAAAGCAATCGCGCAATCTGCAACTCTTCCACAACCCAACCACTACGCTATCCCTTCTACAACGCTCCTTGTTTTACAGGCTCCCAGAAATCTACAACAAACTTCCCCTGAATGTAGATATTTTCCTTCCAGAACGTAATTTTTGTATATTACTGACCAAGAACATGTAAATCTATCCCATCTTGTTATTGTTTTTATCTTTTGTTATTTTGTGTTACTACTTTATGTTGTTTCAGTGTAAAATGGCCAAATAAGACTGTATCTGAAACTCTGAGTAAATAAATAAATAAATAAATAAATGTTGGGCACATAATTCGTCAGGCATGAAGAAGCCTACTTACACCGGTAAGTGGCGCCGCCACTCACATTGTGTACAGGTCCTGCACCTACGATTGTGATGTACACTTTTTCTCGAGAAATTCCAATCCGTTTTAACTGAAGCACTGTTTTAAATTAATTCTTCAACCGCGTTTCTGTTTTGCCCTCCGCGCCAATGCCCTCCTCCTGCACTCTACTTAATTGTTCTTGAAGGTCTTCCTTCTCTGGGCTCGCGAGAAATCCAGCCCTGAATAATTTCTCAGCAGGATTTTCTGTAGGATTTACTCGCTGATCCGCCGTTCAACATAACTCAAAGCGATGAGTGTGTGGGGGAAGGGTGTCGTCACAGCCAGTGTTGCCGGATCCGTTCTTAGAAAATCACTGTCTTGTCCATAGGTGGCGCCAAGGTGTGCAAATTAGAGGTGTGGACGGTGTGGTCTGTATATGTTTGTACTAAGTTCATTCTATGCTCTGGACCCACACTTTATAGTGGAATCACTCTGTTATGTGATTTTCTTAGTTTTTTTGCCACGTTTGGCTAATCGCGAGGATGAGGATGAATGATGATATGATGAAATAAATGAAGGTATACTCACAAAAAAAGAACACCCATGCCCAGGCAGAGATTCGAACCCGGAACCCCTGGCGTCTTAGCGCGCTGTGCTAACAATTCTGCCACGGAGGTGGGCAACATCCTGATGTGGTGGCTACTTCTACAAGGTGTACATAAAGTCACTTTACATTAATATGAAACACCATGTACCACTATGCATACTTCCAAGAGCATATGTAGGCGATGTCTCCCACACCACAACAGCCAGCACCGTTGTTCCCACTACTGTCCAACCGTGGAAGATGAGACTAGTTCAAGAGGACGAATCCATTGACGGTAGGGGAAGTAGCTAGAAGCATGCACGAAACAACGCTGTGGGTTTCAGATCTTATTTCGTTCTATGCGTTCCGTTGTTTTGTTTATTATTGCTCGCTTTGTTGCGTTCGTGATGTCTTTTACAACTCCTATCTTAACGTATTTTGCCGGTGACGTCATTATGTGTGAAACTTCAATGTAGTTTCAGCAGCAGAACATTTTCCCTTCTCCGTTCTACCCTTATTTTGCCACTTGACTCGTCCAGTCAGCGCATGCACACTTGTATCGATGTTCGAAACTAAGGCAAACGGACTCCATGCGTTTCATTTATCGCACACCGTAATGAGCTCTTTCGTCTATTGACGTCATAATATCTGTTCTCTTGTTAGGTTAGACGTGTCAGGTTTATTTTTAGCATAAATAATACCTTTTAGGTGAAGCGTGGAATGTATTTATGCTAAGAGACCAAAACCTAACAACGAAATTTATCCGCGTTGTTATCAGTAGGCAAATTAGCTCAATAAGGTGTGCGATAAGTTTGATCCAACGGACCATACGCGAACTAACAACTGAGGAAGCGTGTCCAGACACGACTCTTCGCTCTGTCTTCGTAATATCTGGAGCAAGAAAGTAAGTCCTCTGCGCAAGTATTGACTCGAGGGGACCAACCAATGAACACGTGAGAGGGAAAGTGAGTGTATGGAGGGGAAAACGCGGCTGCAGCTACCAGCCGTTTGTTGAAGCGCGGTTATTACCAGCAGATGTTACATGAAGAACAACAACGTGGTACACTGGCCTCAACAAAGTACTCCGGCAGTTCGTTTCTTTATACAGCATATCGGCAGAAGATGCAATTCAACTTACAAGTGTATCAATATACGTTGTATAAAATACAACTTACTACTAACTTCGGTGACCCTATACGTAGTGCTTCACTGCACAGCAAAACGTTGGGGAGACGCTGTGTATGAAACACCTAGGCATGGGAGAGAAACATAAAAATCACAAGTTCCAGAAGAAACTCTTGGATTTGCAGAGCCAAATGGGAAGTGTGTTCGGCTGAGCGTCAGTAACGAATGAGACATAAAGTGCTATCGTTTAATTAAAATTGCCTCGAAGCTTTGGGAGGAGGAAATCTTCATCTAATTACTTTTGCAGCCGCGGGCACTTGTGGAACACTTAAAGCGGATCCTGCGACCGAAAGTTTTCCTCGGTGTTTTTTTAAGAAAACAATTCAAATTGCGCGAGTGCCATGTGCCGACTCGGGCGATGGGAAATCCACTTTTCCCTTGCCTACGAGTTAAGTTCCTTTTCCTATCGTTGATTTTGTTTGCTCTTGATTTCGATGTCTCGGGGAATTTATATTAACCCCATTTCTTCTCAGTCTCCAGCGCACACGAGTTCACTGAATTCCTTAATGTAAAAAAATGGACATATTGGTGGTTGTAGTATACTAGAAAGAATGTGGCTTAATGTGAGTCGCGACATTTACGTAATAGACATTTATTTACATTCATATTCCGAGAACAGAAGTTTTTAAGGGCTCTCCAATACAAGAAATGACTGTTGTTGGTGAAGCTAGACTTCAGTATAACAGAAACTATATATATAAGTATGTTAAATAATGAACTCATTATGCAAATTAGATTTATTATATTGGAATCTATTATATTGATATTTGGTGTGTATGGGTTGCATACTTTGTATGTGATCAACAAGTGGTTCTCAAACTGTGGTACGCGTACCCTTCAGGGTCAGAGGCGTCTCGTGAACGCATGCGGTGCATGCTGCGCATGCGTCAATTGTGGGAAAAATGACAGCTTCCTCTGCAACGACATTCATGAGCATTTCTACATTCTAATTTCTTCATATAGGAGAAGTATTTATTTTACACGAGAGCGCTGAACTAAGCTTATATTACATTACTTGGATCTGAAGTGAAAGAAAGTAATAATTATTTTCCCACAATTGATGCATGCGTCACTTCAGATTCAAGAAATGTAATATAAGCTTAGTTCAGCGCTCTCGTGTAAAATAAATACTTCTCCTATATGAAGAAATTAGAATGTAGAAATGCTCATGAATGTCGTCGCAGAGCAAGCTGTCCTTTTTCCCACAATGGACATTTCCACTTTGACATGAAAAACGTTTTAAATCCATTCATTTTACAGATAATGACACAAACATGAGACGTGCAAAATATCTCGGCGATATTTGTTTCGGTTCTCGAGAAACACGCCTTCAAACTCCGCTGAAATTCACCTACTGCGTCACGGATTTGAAAACGTCCTCTCCACAGACAGGAGGTCCTCTGACGTCATCACTTAGAAATGCGTGTAGGCGGGGCTTCTGCTCGTCCCGTCAACTTAGCATGAGTCGCGGAATCGACAGCAAATTCACTTGTTGCTGTGTAAAACGAGTATCTTACAACTTCCAGTGCAAAAATTTGTGCTCCATTTCTTGGAGATGAATTATGCCCTAGCAGTATAGTAGTATTTACCATAATTCAGCCACTCGGTAGAGAGTTTTCCCATTAGGGTGACAAAGCAAACCTTGTAACAGTCAATGGCTGAACACGTGAACAGCCTTGTTCATTGCGAATACATAGGTTAGCTCTGACTGGCAAGAACTTAATGTTATAGGAATGCCTTTTCTGGAATTACAATTATTTTCGCCATAATATTTTCTTCACAAATTTTAAGATAATGCTTTTAGAACACACTGGTTTACACGCCAATTTCTACAATATAAGAGGTTATACGGTATAAAAAGGTACGGTGAGTTTTTAAATTTCCTGCAGTAAATGACAGTTTTCTGCAGTTAATATATATATATATATATATATATATTGCAAATTTTTGTATTTAGCCTACTTTTACGTCACTTTTCCGTTCACTTTGTTTAACCGCAACGATGAGAACGCATGGTTAATTTATTATGTATCATCTCTAACATCACATTTCTTCCCACTTTTGGCTAATCGCTACAATGAAGATGAATAACTACAAGCAATATTCGAAGTCGGGATGCAGGAGTACACCCCCCCCCCCACACACACACTACCTAAGTATCGCTCAAGCTGCCATGATAAGAGACGAACTTTTTCTTCTGTCCCATCTCATTTCGAAAACATTCACTTGTCCCATCTCCTTTTATGAGACGAGACAGAACATGCCTCGTCTCGTGAGCAACACTAACATTAACAATAGAAGCATCCCCCTAGCTGTCCCCAAAGTCTCGAGCAAACATCCTCCCATGTAACAATTTCCAGTTCAATGAAATGTCACTCACAAGGAAACAGTCATGCCCAGGTCGAGAGTCAAACCTGGAACATGCGACTTCCTCAGATAAATCATGAATTTTATGTATAATAATTACAACGCCAGTTCATTCCTGGTAATTCTGAATCTGCAGTTTGGTTTGCATATATAAGCAGGATAATATTTAGTTTTCGAGGGCTGTACCGTCGAAACGAGGAGTCAAAATAAAAATAATAAAAAGAAGGTTTTTTTTGTATTTATAATGATAAGCCTTTGCATACGTGTTAATTCTATATTTTTCTAGACTTGAGACGAGAACGAGAATTGCCCTCCCAAACCGAGACGGATGCTTATAAATTGAGACGAGACTCTCAACGAGACATTTACAAATAAACACGAGACAGACATTTACAACTCTCAACGAGAACGAGACCAAGGCTGCCATGTCTCGTCTCGATAAGATGAACTTGTGAACCAACCAATTAATGAGTTCGGGGTAACAAGATGAGGCGGCTTTTTTCGCAGTACAAAATTCAAAATAATTATATCGTACCATTTGAGTATGGGACATGATGGTATGGGATATTGTTATACACATGGACGTATATATAGTTCAAATAGTTCATGGGGGGAGGGATGGATCAACTTTTGGTATGATTAGGGTTGCTTTATTTCGTAAGTGAAAATCCAGGACACTGCTGGCCGGAAGCTTGTTGGGGAGCATGGGGGGAGGGGATGTTGGACCCGACAAAGTTGTGTGTTTGTAGTCACGAAATATTGATACTTTTCTGTTCATCTTGTGTCACTACGTTTTTAAGAACCAAATTTCTTTAATATGATTCGAGGGGGAAAAAATAACTGATTTGACAGTCTCAATGCAGTTTCTTATTGCAGAAATTCCGAAACTATCAGGAAATTGCAGATATTGGTCTGCAGTCCCATCTGGTGTGTGGAATTACGAAATTTCCTTCCCATCCGTATCCCGTCCTATACGTCTCTAATTTAAGAGAATGAAATAAGTCCGAAGGAATTTTTTATGAACAAGCGGATAGAACAAGGAAACTGGTAATTTTAGTGAACCAAAAAAAGAGGGGGGTTGGACCCGTTGAATCCCCCTTTAATACGCCCATGGTTATACACATTATTTCCTTGTAATGATTATACATAAACTAAGTATAGATATGTACTGTGCAACTAATGTAATCTTCTCAGTGTATTTTCTCTTATCTGCACAAAAATATTTGATCATAATTTGCACAACAGAAATGGAACACAAACTGAAATTGCTTTATGGAAAAGAAAGTTAAATAACTAACTAACTAACTCTCTAGCCTTCTTAAACCCGAAGGTTCATGGCTGCAGCAACACAGGCCTTCCATCTTTCCCTATCTTGAGCAAGATCTATATACTCTTTTCCATCCCTACCGATTTCCCTTAGGTCCATCTCAACGTTGTCCCTCCATCTTCGTCTTGGCCTTCCTACAGGTCTCTTACCATCAGGTTTCCCAACAAGAATCCTGTATACTCCTCTTTCCTCTCCCATTCGTGCCACATGGCCTGCCCACCTAAGTCTTCTTGATTTAATTATTCTAATAATATCTGGACATGAATACAAATTATGTAGTTCTAAATTATGTAACCTTCTCCACTCACCTGTCTCCTCATCCCTTTTAGGTCCAAAGATTTTCCTAAGGATTTTATTCTCAAATACTCTCAATTTATGTTCCTCTTTCAATGTAAGGGACCAAGTTTCACACCCATATAATACTACAGGCAAAATTACTGTTTTGTATATTTTAACTTTTAGTTTCTTAGATATTAAACGAGAAGACAAAAGTTTATGAAGAGAGAAGTAACATGCATTTCCTGAATTAAGCCTACTTTTTATTTCCTCTTTAATATCATTTTCATTTGTTAATATTACTCCTAAGTATTTGAATTTGGAAACTGGTTCAAACGAGTTGTTATCAATAATTAGATTTTGATTATTACCTAACACTTGGTTTCGGCCTGTAAGCATATATTTAGTTTTCTCTTTGTTAACTTCCAAACCTATCTCTTTAGCACTTTTGAAAAATATTTTAGCATTATTCTTAATTGTATTCACATCATCCCCCAGTAAGTCTACATCATCTGCATATGCTAACAACTGAGTCACACCATTTAATTTTAGTCCTTCTTTAGTTTCTTTTACCTTCCTAACAGCATATTCTAAGGCAAAATTAAAGAGCAATGGAGATAATGCATCTCCTTGTTTTAACCCATCATGAATTGTAAATTTTTCAGACATATTAATACCCACACGAATTTTACTTTCTGTTTCACTGGTGCATATTTTTATCATACTAACAAGCTTCTTAGGTATTCCAAACTCTACTAATATATTATATAATTTATCTCTTTTGACCGAATCATATGCTTTTTTGAAATCAATGAATAGTTGATGGACATTTTGATTATATTCCCACTTTTTTTCAAGTGTCTGTCTGATGTGAAAAATTTGATCTGTAGTTGATCTGTTACGTTTAAATCCACATTGATAATCACCTATAATTTCATTAGCATATGGGGTTAGTCTTGTTAAAAGAATGTTAGATAATATTTTATATGTTGTTGAGAGTAGAGAAATTCCACGGTAATTATTGCAGTTCATTTTATCACCTTTTTTAAACACAGGGACAATTATGGATTCTTTCCACTGTTGAGGGATTTCTTCTTTATTCCATATTAAACAAATTAATTTATGAATTTGACATATTAATGAATTTCCACCATATTTAATTAACTCAGCTGGTATTAAATCAATGCCAGGTGCTTTGTTATTCTTTAGCCTTTTAATAGCATCTTTAACTTCAGTCAAGTTAGGTTCTGGAACTAAAGGTTCTGCTGTGTGTACTTCATTCACTTCTGATTTATCTCCTACATGGACATTTAAAAGGTCATTAAAGTAGTTCTTCCATCTATTTAGAATATCGCTTGGGTCAGCAAGAAAATCACCGTCTTTATCTTTTATCAAGTTTACTTTAGGTTGCCACCCCTTTCTAAACTCATTTACACCTTTATATAAATCTCTGATATTTTTATTTTTGCTGTTTGTTTCAATTTCGTTAATTTTGCTTTTCAAGTAATATCTTTTTTTACTTCTAAACGTTCGGTTAACTTCTCGCTTTATTGTATTATAATTGTTTAGATTTGTATCATCAGAGTTATTTAACCACCTAAGTCTAGCCTCATTTCTTATTTCTATTAGATTATGACATTCATTATCAAACCATGGCTTACTTTTTCTCGGTTTATGGTATCCTATACTTTCTTTAGCTGCTGATTCTATTGCATTACGTATGTGCTCCCAATTCTTATTTACGTCTATTTCATTTATATTTTCATCATCATTTAAATCCTGCAAAATATCAAATCTATTTGACAGTTTAATTTGGTAATCTTTCTTAATTCTTTCATCAGTAAACTTTCCTGTATCAAATTTTAGAACTTTTAGATTTTGTTGCTTATGATTTAACACTGAGAGTCTTTCTCTTAATTTAGCAATTACTAAATAATGGTCACTGGCACAGTCCGCACCTCTATGTGTACGAACGTCAATTATACTAGTATGTCTTCTCTTATCAATGAGAATATGATCTATCTGATTATGAGTTTTACCATCTGGAGAAGACCAGGTATATTTATGGATATCTTTATGTTTAAAAGTGGTACTTTTCACAATTAAATTCTTTGAGGTTGCAAAAGTAATCAATCTTATACCATTATCATTACTTAATTCATGAAGACTTTCTTTACCAATCGTAGGTTTAAATGTCTCTTCTTTGCCAATCTGTGCATTACAGTCACCTAACAGAATTTTCATATCATACTGAGAAAATTTATCAAAGACCTGTTCTAACTCTGTATAAAAATCATCTTTAGTATTATCATCTTTATCTTCCGTTGGTGCATGTATGTTTATTAAAAAAATTTTACACCACCTACCCTGTAAAACTGCATATGATATCCTATCATTAATAAATTCTACTGTTTTAAGAGCCGAGATAATTCTATTATTTATGAAAAAGCCTGTTCCAAAATTATGATTTTCAGTACCACCATAGAAAAAAGTATAATTTTTAGTTTTACAATTCCCTTCTCCTGGCCACCTAACTTCCTGGACAGCTACTACATCTAATTTATACTTAAGTATCTCATTAACTGTACACTGAAATGCCCCAGGCCGGTAAAGGCTCAGAACATTCCAGGTGCCTAATTTAATATCCTTATTCCTAATGTAGATCTTATCCTTAGTCCAGGGACCTCCCAAAGTAGTCCCCACCCGGAGATCCGAACGGGGGACTATTTTACCTCCGGAATATTTTACCTTGGGAACATCCATGGCCTTATATTGCTGATTCTTGACATGGCTTTTTACAGTGCAGAGTTGTCAGCTCTACGCCTAACCCCCAATATGAATGGAGGAACTACTACACAAGACAAACACAAACACATTAGACAGCACAATTACTCCACAAGATGAACACAAACACATTAGATAGCACAACTACTACACAAGACACACACAAACACATCACAACTATAACACAATATAAACACAAACACCCCATAACTACTACACAATATAAACACAAACAAACTACACACCACAACTACTACACAAGACAAACACAAACAAATTAGACAACACAACTACTAGCAAGGCAAGACAAACATACTAGACAGTACAACTACTACACAAACATACTAGACAGCACAATTACAACACAAGACACATACATACACACCACCGATACTACACAAGACAAACAGAAACACATTCGACAGCATAACTACTACACAAGATAAACACAAACACACTAGACAGCACAACTACTACACAAGACAATCCCAACCACACTAGACTATATATAAAGTGTGTGTATGTATGTATGTATGTATGTATGTATGTATATAATTGCATGGGTGGAGAAAAATAAAGAAATCTGAAATCTACTATCTGAAATCTGTACTATCTGAAATTTCAATAATGAATTACAGCATAAATACCTAACCAAACAACAACTTATTTTTAGAGAGGCTTCAATATATCAGTCATTGCAATGATACAAACTTTCAGCACAATCGTGACAAAGGTTCAATAAATATATCATATTTAAAGGGCTCTTCTGAAAAAAGGCAAAATTGGACATAGAACATTTACATTCTCAGTGGAAGATATTATGATTTACATCTTACATTTAAAAGAGACCCAGTTGTCCAGTTGTATGGCGGGGTCTCCGAGATGCATATACTTCGTGTAAATTCTGTATACGGGCCGCAACCTGTGATGTTAAAAGGACTGATGACGTCAAAGGATTAGTCGTGTGTTTTGGGGAGATACATGTATTTGAATGAGCGAGTTGTTCGAAAAAGAGTTCCTGTAAATGTAGGTTCAGAGTAATAATAATAATTATTATCGCAAATTAAACATAGTCATGTCCTGATCAGTTACAAGTAAATTTATGCGTTTATATGTAATACAACGTTTAATTCCTTGTTATTAAAAAAAATGGTGTGTTTAACCATTGCGAAGTACGACATTTAAGATTTTTTGTGTAGTAATACTAATTACACGGATGTTGAACTTGTAACTACAAATTATATTCCTTTATTTAACACGAAAAAAATTGATAGTTATTTATATGTCCGTATTATTGCTCATACGTTGCCTGAAATTTTGTACAAAGTTCAAAAGTCACGTCTTAAACATCTTAATATTCACTTACCCTATAACCGTTCTGGATACCAGAATGGTTGTTCCTCTTAGCCTAACATAGTACATAGAATACCGTATAGTACGCAAGGCTTTGGGTAAGAAGAGACAAGTCTTCTGTCATTCTTAGCATAGCAGGAAATAGAGAAAGGAATGCGGAATAAGCAATTCGGCAAACGTTAGGTTATTGACTTGAGAGACGGGTATGGAATGATCCTTGGAATCGAGAGGGAGCGAAAACGGTAGACGAGGATACGAGACAGAGAAAAGATCGCGGATGGTGAGAGAGAACGGATGTGGGGGGACGATTATTGGACAATGGTGCGTGAACAGAGTGAATTCTGACAGGGAGGTCAGACATGTGACAATTGAGAGGACAAGTGTGGGAATAACCTTCATCTAATTGTGAGGCAAGTAATATCCTTTTCTAGACAAATCCATATCGGTGGAGAGTACAGAAATCCAATTATTGTACATGTGAATTATTTTGCCATTCCTTTGAATGTAACCTGTCGCATATATCACATTTAGGTCAAGCGAGTGAAAGATGAATGATGAATAACTACACTAATGTCCAAAATTAAAGTAACAAACGGAAATTCTTTCCCGTGTGTCTACTTCACTACATAATACGACCAGGTGATAGTAATATTCATGATGTCATAGACAACTGGTTTAAGATAGAAAATAAACTAACTTTAATGTGCCAGGATTCAGGGGTGCCCATTCCCCCCAAGGCCAATGGCGCATCCCCCCAAAATCATGTCATGCGTTTCCCCCAAATCATATCATTCGCGCCCTTAAACCATATCATAATTCCCACAAAAAAGCGAACACAACAAATGAAGTTGAAGAGGATCGGAACCTTCATCCTCCCCCCGCCCCGCCCCAAGGCGTAATTATGTACATGTTTAATACCTGTGGTGCAGTGACTTCCTTGAATGTGCCATCATGGCACGCATGCACGGGGAACTTTAGGCTACCTTACCTACAAAAAATATAATTTTTATACACGCGAAACGCAACCCTATTTTCAGACGCTATTATTATTATTGAGTTGCTTTATTTTACTTCGCTTTTTGTACCACTTTTGGCTAATTTGCGAAGATGGGGATGAGTGATGATAAGATGAAGTTGATGAATGTACACTCACAAACATCCCATGCCCAGGCCAGGATTCGAACCCGGGACCCTGGCGTCGTAGCGCGATGTGCTAACCACTCCGCCACGGGGGCCGGCTATATTCAGATGCTGACCGCGACTGTATCGTGCAGGGGGCACTCTAGGCATACAGAACCCGAAACGTGTCAATTAGAGTTATTAAAGGTCTTAAATTCAATTCCGGTGCAGGAGAGAAAATTAGAAAGCTTAAATGGGTTATGGACCGTAAAGAACATTTTGTTAAGAAAGTTAAATAGGCTTTATAAATAAAGTGAAGAATGTGAAAATTCCTATTTTGCACTACACAGGTTACGGTAAATATCGATAAATATAAGTTTAGAAAATATTTTTGAGTGTCTGGTCAGCAACCAATTTTATAAGCAATATTTTTCGCATGGCCTGAGAACACACATGCAGCTGAACCCTTTCATTTATCTTGCACGTGAGCAGCACGGATATTTCATAGAAGAATGATCATTACAAAGCATAGCTTTCCTTTCTCCTATCGCTCCTTCTTCCATTATTTAAATCGGTACAAATTTGTAAAACTGCTGCACGTGTTCGCTCACCGGGGGCTACCCATCTGGAACTGGACGCTCGAAGCAGACGACAAACGAGCTCTCCCTAAGGAGTGACGTAGTAACATGGCGGCGGCGTGTTTTCAGCGCAACGCTAGTCTCGCAACTTTGGAAGTCTCGTTTCTGCCTTAAACTGGACGCAGAGAAACGCGAGAACTTGCAGGGGTCATTTTTCCAAGGTGTAGTTTTTAAAATTGTTGTAAAAAAAATTGAGTGGAAATGTCCATTGACGCATGCGCAGCATGCACCGCATGCGTTCGCGAGACACCTCTGCTCAAGGTACATGAACGACTTGGAGGGGGTACGCGTCTACGCGATCAGCTCGGAAGAGAAATGTCGAGAATACTCACACGACAACATTTTTTCTGCAGGTGTGTGGAGCGGACTTCATTGTTTTAGACTTCATATCTTTAACCCTCAACAGGAAAGTAAGGCTGATTTTGTCACTGACACTCTTATCTTTGTTTCATAAACAAAATACTCGTTCGAAATCTCTAATAGACCAAATTTGGAGCCAAAAATCTATTTGAAACTTTCAAGTGCACAACCAGGCATCAAGAAACTGTGTTAGGCTTTGCAGGCACAACCTTCTCACTAGAAACTTCAAGGATTTGCAATCAAAACTCCAAAATCGTGTTTGACAGTTTGCTTACAAACTTATTTTTGTTTTTACTTTTTTTTCAATAACCGTGGACAAAATCTATGAAAATTAAAGTTTGTTATATATTTCTTAGCATGTATGTGTTTCACATTTTATTTTTGTAACTAATCATAAAGATTGTAAACGCAAGAACACTGAATAAAATAATAAACGTAGGATTCTAATTTGTATTTGTTTGCCATCTTTCCACATACAGCCCGAATGCCATTTTGCTCCATTGCAGAACATATTGCTCCAACATATCAAAAACGCCCCACCAATCAGGCAGCCAAAAAAATTCCCCCAAACCCACTATTCGGAGAAAACGTATGGTGGGGGTACATTAAAGGTTTAGTTACGGCTAAAGGGTACAATGAGAAAAAAGTTTGAGAGCCACTGTTATAAACGAAATACACATACCTTAAAATTAGTACAGTAAGTATAAACTTGTTCTGCACAGCAATATAACTTTTAAATCACTGGCTCCGTAAGAATAAGAAGAGGTTTACATGCAACGAGAAACCAGAAGTGAGATATAGAATTGGAAAATTGTAAACAAACTAGAATCGGAAAACTATGTTTCGGACATCCTTGTTTGTTCTTTTGCACTGTTTCAAATTCTATTTTCGCTAAGGTGCTCATGCCCCCATGCTAAGTGGTGTAAACATTGCCTCAATGCTAATGCACTCATTACAGTTTTTAATAATAATAATAGGAGGGCATCTGTACAAAACGTAGATCTCATCTCTGAAGGCTATGAGTTCGTGTTCCAGTGAAGGAGTTCTTTTGTAGTTCTGTATTTTGTTCTATTTCACTCATCTTCATCTTTCTGACATAAAGTAAACAACGTCTAATATTTCTGAAAATGTATTATCATTATAGTGTATCACTCTGTAACTTTATTATTATTATTATTATTAATCTTTGCAGATCACTGTGGGAAATGCCGAGCAGCAAGCAGAAGGTTGAATCTCAAGAAATATTGCAGGAGAGATTATGGTGAGTGTTGATTATGTAGGAATTTTTGAACTTAACTAAATATTAACTTGATGTATGACAAACTGAACACCTGCCATCGTTTTTTTATATATAAAGGTAAAGTAGAGTTACCCTCAGACGCTCCCTAATAACAAATTAAAATGTAATAAATATATAACTATAAACAAAATGTGTGAGTCGTAAATTTGTATGTGTTATTACTAGGGAGCGGAAGTTGATGACCTAAAAAGTATAGGTATATGACCTATAGAATGTCCTAAAAAAATGGGAAAAATGACGTAAAATGCAAAAAATGACCATGAAATTTGTTAGTTCCATGTTAAAAATTGAAATGAAAAGGAAATTAAACAAAATGCAATCTTACTTTCAATAATAAAAAAAGCACCAAATGAAAGCACATGCACATTCAATTAAAATATGAAACGAGGATTTCCAATGGAAACAACCGAATATTTTTTAAACAATTTAATGAAAAAGCTCGTAAATTGCAATCCTACGAGATATACCATTTAGGCCTATGTTCTCCTTGGTGAAAAGACTCAAGAATATTACCAAAACGAAAGAAGTGACAAAATATGACCAGACAATACACCGAATATTGCGAAAAATGACGGAAAATGCCGAAAATCGGGGAAAATGACCTAAAACCTGAAAATTGGCAAAAGATTTTTAAAAAAACGCACTTTAAAATTACCTTTTTTGGGTTCTAGACGAAGTGTAATATTGTGTATATTTAATGGGCATCGTGTCAGAGATGTCAGAAAAAAGATGACATTTCATCAACTTCCGCTCACTAGTTATTACATAGGTGTCTCCATTTGTAAACACTTTATTTCCTCTGTTAACTTTCTTCTCTTATAAGGTAGAGAACCAAAGTTTCGTTCCCTAGTCGCTTTTTTGTACCTGGAGACCGTATTAAATGGCGTAAGAGCTACAAAATTTTGCTTTACCTTCGTTAACTTTCCTTTTACCTGCAAACAAAGTCAAATCGCATGCATAATGAATTGTTAATATACCAAAAAAAAATATTTAAAAGTACCTACTTTCTGTAAAACCAAAAAAAGATGTTCTTAACTTTGCCCCCTAAAAGAAATTGAAAACAAATTTTGAAAAACTAATAAAGGATATGAAGTTTATTTAAAAAATGCATACTTAAGATGAGCATTTAGTCTTACAAGGAAGTCTCACAAATAATTTTTCCACCAACTTCTTGTTTTTTCTGTTCTTCAACTGTGAACAATTTCATAAAAAATTGAAAATAATTTACATTCTTCCCTTGAGTGTTCCATGTTTGTGTATTACTTTTATTCATAAAATCATAAAGACATACATTGGAAGCAAAATTCATATGATGGGTCTAACAGTTTGGGATGTGCCCCGTGCTTGAGATGTGTGTTCCCACATGACATTCGCGCCGGTGACAGTGTACAATTGGTTGATAATGACGGTATTTTTTTGTAATTATTGCAATTTCCGTATAATTGAACCTATATGAACAAAAAGCATTGAGTCAACATTTTAATATTTTCTTTTTTTGGTTCAGTGAATGATATAATATGTGTGTGACACTCGTGCAATAATTGGTTCTTGTTTTTTATTAATTTATTTATTTCGTCTTCTTTTACATGGCGAAGTTAAGGCTGTGGTAATGTTTGTAATTATTATAAATAACTGCACCTGTGGCTGGCTGTGTCCCAAAAGTCCAAAAAAACAGACTTGAAGTACGGTCTTGTCGGAAATGACGTCACCTTGTGAAGTTCGAAAGCGCTAGTTAAGAGAGCAATCGAGCCTGCAGCGTGCAGCACGGATCATTACAGTCTTGATTACTAGACTAGCGAACTTGTTGTTCACTTGTTTGAAATCGTAGAAGTCGAAAGTCAGCCAGATTTTGGTTTTAGTTCTTCTAATGTGTGGAATTATGAGAACTTTTTTAAAGAAGTGGTGAAAAACAAGTGAATGCGGGAAAAGCAGTGTGTTCTTAGATTTATCTTATGCAACACCAAGGGGGCTTTGACGTCACTTGGGGTTATAGCTCAGGGTGGTTCATGGATACTCAATAATACATTTTCTAATGTTTATTTTCTCTCTAATTTACACAGGGTTCCATAAGTTCGGATATATAAGTCCAGTAATGCACATATAGCATAATGTCCAAACTCTAAGATACTAAGTTCTAAGTTCTAAACCTATAAGTAACTATATGGAGATAATCTAAGGCGCCGTAGTATAGAAGAATATAGTAAAGTCCTTTTTACCTAAGATTGGCAGAAGCGACACCATCGGCGTCAGGCAGCAATTTCCCTAGTACGGGATGCTGTTTCCTAAAAGGGAGGGTTTTTATACCATTTCAGTCAGCGTGTCTCGATACTTGCCCTAACCTTCAAGCAACCTTCTCTATCCCAGTGGCCATTTTCGCATAAGTCCATTTCCTACTGTCTTGCCCTTCAGAGGACAAGCTATCAGGGCGATCACTATCTCATGCACTTGAAGGGGTGGGGTGAACCACATGTGCACGTGGAGACATTGGGTGAGGACACTAGCGATTGATATCTGACCTCGTCTCCTCTAATGACAGATTATCTCACTCTTGCGTTTGCTAGGCCACATCCTGTTATTCAGCTGTGTTGTTTACCAGAATAAGGGAAAGGTGGTATCTTTCCTTTGACTTTTCCTAGAGGAAGTATCAAGCTATCTCTGTGGCTTGTTTGGCAGAAAGCCTGCACAATAAGGATTTTACTTAATGCAACTTAATGTTTCAGAATAATGTCATTATTGCCAATACAATAAAGAATTTTACCCGTTACACTATTGATCGTATTTGGCGCTGCAGTCGAAGTGCAATTTCAAAGATTTTCGCTTGGAGACTAAATTGCGAGAGCTTCAAGTACTGCCTTGCACTTTTCGGACACCGCCTATATAAACAACACAGGTAGCAGTAATTCAATAAGAAAATGGTTTCTTGAATTTAGTGATAAACAAAGGCATAACGCATTGTTTGTTTCTTTCCTTGTAGCTGTATTGGCCACCGTCATCGCCCGCGAGACTGCCGAGGACTGGGTCAAATTCTCCATCAACGTCCAGTCCGTGTACAAGAGGACTAGGGAAACCCGTCTCCGCAGGGGAACCAACTACCTGTGGGTGCACATGAAGGACCTCGCTTGCAAATGCCCCAAAGTCAAGATAAACAAGTAAGCATCACTTCACTTTTGATATGCATTTTGTTTGGAACCAAAATTTTCAGCGGTAAAAGTTTACTTTGAGGGGCCTTGGACAAATATACGAATGAATTCAAGATATCGTAGTTTCTCCGTTTTAAACACTGGTAATAAAAATAATTCATATACAATAACACCCCAACTTGCGTAATACGCGACTTACGTAAATTCGCAGTTACGTAATAAATCTCGAAAATTACAACTAATTACTAGCGCGTATGAACATGTTTGCGGCTTTTGCATCTTTGACATCCATTGCAGTATGCAACGACATACTCCAATGGATGTCAGTTTGTTTTTATATTCTTTTATATATTTTTCATACTTTTATAGTTTATATCGGAGTAAATACTGCTGCATGATGTTTCATTTATAAAATAATACTGTGTAAATAATATACATACAGGGTTTGTCCAATAAGTATCGGGACTGAAGTCATAAATATAAATTTATTCAAGATATATGTACAGTGTGTTAATATTCTTCAAAATATGACCCTCCTGCATCAATCAACAGACCGCTGCCAGCCCTTTTTCCACTCTTCATACGCCCCCTGGAAGTCGGCACCCGCAAGGCTGTTCAGGCGCCCCGTCGAAGCCGCTTCGACCGCCTCAATCGTCCCGAAACGATGTCCTTTCAGGCTCCGGGGGGAACAAAAAGAAATCGGGGGAGCCGTATCTGGACTGTAGGGTGCTTGCGGCAGCGTTGCCACATCGTGTTTGGCCAGTTCCACCCTCACACTTAGCGACGTGTGACTGGGCGCATTGTCGTGATGCAGCAGCCAGGAATCGGACCCTAATCCTCAAACGTTCGAGCACTTCTGCGTAAAATCATCGGTCACAATTGAATGCACAGTGGATTCCAGTAAATTTAACTCCTGTGCTATCAAACGAACACTTAACCGACGATCACTGTTCAGAGGTTCTCGCACTTTGGCCACATTTTCAGCGTTTCGGATCGATGTCGGACGTCCAGCTCGTTGTTGGTCTTCTCGGCCATCTTTGAATTCTTTATGCCACTCAAAAACACGCGTTCTGGACATGACTTTGTCCTTGTAAGCCTCACGGATCATATCAAAAGTCTCCGTAGCAGATTTGTTCAGTTTAACGCAAAATTTGATGGCACAACGCTGCTCGATGGTTCGATGCATCTTGACTCTCGACGTGAGCACTAAACACACTTTCACTTCAGGCGCGACCTACACACTACAAAGGCTCGGAGGCAACTGAGCTGGATCTTCTAGCTCACGTGACATCCCTCAACACCGATCCCATCCACAGAGTCCGCCCTCCATCCCTTCCCATTGGCCGCACAAAATCAATCCCGATACTTATTGGACAAACCCTGTATATATACATGCATACTATAATAATACAAGGCACGTCCAGAAAGTAAGTTCCGTTTCAATTTATCTCCGCTGCAGCGCTGCGATCGCAGTTCCGCACATGCGCGGTAGACGCTCTGTATCAAGGAGAAGAAACGTGAGCCATTTGGAGATCGCTGTCAGTCACGTACGCTTTGTTGTGCTTCTTTACAATGTCGGTGTTGATTGAAAATCCCGCCACTTGTGAAATCAGATCTGTGATTCGTTTTTTGAATGCGAGGAAAGTGAAACCAAG
Source organism: Lepisma saccharinum (assembly GCF_977018435.1). Taxonomy (NCBI): domain Eukaryota; kingdom Metazoa; phylum Arthropoda; class Insecta; order Zygentoma; family Lepismatidae; genus Lepisma; species Lepisma saccharinum. Next base: position 21,180,949 of record NC_139243.1, on the reverse strand, counting down.
TGAAATTTATCGGCAAATTTGCGATGTTTACGGACCAAATGCGATGAGTGATTCAATGGTGAGAAGATGGGTCCGACAGTTCAATGACGGACGTAGTGATGTGCACGATGAAGAACGAAGTGGGCGTCCATCTTTGGTTACAGAAGAACTGGTTCACGCGATTGATGACAAGATCCAGGAAAACCGAAGGTTTACAATTAGTGCTCTCGTTATGGAATTTCCCCAAATTTCACGATCACTAATGCATGAAATTGTTACCGAAAAACTGAAATTTCGTAAACTTTGCTCACGTTGGGTACCAAAGATTCTTACTGAGCAACACAAAACAAAACGGATGGGTAGTGCACTTCAGTTTTTTGACCATCCTCCGTACAGCCCTGACCTCGCTCCTAGCGACTTTCATCTGTTCTTACATCTCAAGTCTTTCCTTGGCGGTCAACACTTCAACAATGACGACGAGCTGAAAGAAACTGTTTCCAACTGGTTGAAGACACAGGCGGCAAATTTCTATGAAGAAGGTATACAAAAACTTGTGCCACGCTATGACAAATGCCTGCAAAATTTCGGCAGTTATGTGGAAAAGTAGTTTAAGAGTTGTAGAATTTTGTGCAATAAATAACTTTTCTGTATCTGTACACAATTTAATTTTATTACCAAACGGAACTTACTTTCTGGACGTGCCTTGTAATAATAAATATTGCAGTTTCTTACGAAGTTGTCTTAAGCAATTTACAAATTGTACTTATGTAAAATTCAAGTTACGTAAAGGTTTACGGAACGCATTACTTACGTAATTCGGGGGTTACTGTAATACAGAGGCGTCTCGTGAACGCATGCGGTGCATGCTGCGCATGCGTCAATTGTGGGAAAAAGGAAAGCTTGCTCTGCGACGACATTCATGAGCTTTTCTACATTCTAATTTCTTCATATAGGAGAAGTATTTACTTTACACGAGAGCGCTGAACTAAGCTTATATTACATTTCTTGGACCTGAAGTGAAAGAAAGTAATAATTATTTTCCCACAATTGATGCATGTGTCACTTCAGATCCAAGAAATGTGATATAAGCTTAGTTCAGCGCTCTCGTGTAAAATAAATACTTCTCCTATATGAAGAAATTAGAATGTAGAACTGCTCATGAATGTCGTCACAGAGCAAGCTGTCCTTGTTCCCACAATTGACGCATGCGCAGCATTCACCGCATGTGTTCACGAGACGCCTCTGCTGTAATAATATTATACTTTTACATGTGATATTCCGTAACGACGATTGGGTGCCAAAACTGGGGGGAGGGGAGCAAAGACAGTTTACTTTCTCATGTAGAGAAGGCTTAACATTGAGGCCACAGTGTGTGAGGGGGGGGGGGGCACTGACTCTCTCTGCACTCGGGCGTCTACTTGGTTGCAAAGTGCAACACCGACTCTTCTACTTCGTTGATTTGGTGTCAAGTAGTGTATTTGGTGTTGCACTACGTTCTGGAGCTGTGTAATGTGTGGTGTATGATCACGTGGTACGTGCTAACTAATCGAATGAACGATTAAAGCAGCAGACAGGCATTTGTTGAATCTTCTGAAATTGAACTCCGCTATTCGTCTACTTGGTTAAACGTCATTTCCTTGTACCAACCTGACACCGGGATACATCTGCACTACACCTAGTGTCAAAGAGTGCAGCAAACTAGACGGGGCTATTTATAGTATGTAACATTCTCATTCGTACACACGGATTTTCAAAGAAAATGCTTTAATATCTGAAAGAAAATACACTCTTTTGAAATTGTTTCTTTACAATTCAATAACTAATATCATTAGGAACATAAAATCTTACCCAAATTCTGTATAACCAATGACAATAATAAATTAAATTAAACTGAAAGAGAAACATGCCATTTTTTTTTACAACTTTTCTATTCGTACACTTAATAATATAAAAGAAAAAAGTATATTCAGAGCAAATTGACTGACAGTTCTAATACTTTGATGCCTATCCTTTGGCTTTAATTACTGCTTGACACCTGTTCTTCATAGGATTAACCAGTTTTCAACATGTTTCAGAGCTTATTTTATTCCACTCGGCTAGCACAACAGTTTTCAACTCTTGTTTGGACTTGACGCCTGCTTTATAGACTCGCCTCTTCAAAATTGCCCATAAATGCTCAATGGGATTTGAGTCTGGACTTTGAGCTGGTGTTTGTAGTAGATTGGTCACATTCCATATTAGCCAATTCATGTTAACTCGCGCCTTATGCTTACTGTCATTGTCTTGTTGGAATCTGTAGATAGGCGACATGTCCATTTTTTGGGCACTCTGCTTTACATTCTTCTTCAATATGTCCAAATAGACATATGCATCCATGATACCATCAATAAACTGGATGGTACCAACACCTTTGGACGACATTCAACCCCAAATCATTAATGACCCACCACCGTGTTTAACTGTTGGAACTGTGTTAATGTGGTCATTGTCTTTATTTGATTTTCTCCAGACCCTATTTATCCCATCTGACCCGTATATATTAATCTTGGACTCGTCTGACCATATGACACTATTCCAAAATTCCTGGTCCTTGTGGATGTGCTCTTTCGCGAATGAAAGTCTATTCCTGCGATTCACCTTATTTACATACGGCCTCTTTCGTGGTATTCTGCCATGATATCAATGCTTCCACAAGGCACGTCGGACAGTTTGATCGGACATCATCTTGCCAGCAACATTTTCTACTAACGGTCGTAACTGAGGAACACTTAGTCAGGGGTTTTCTCGCACTCTTTTTAAAATAAAGCGTTCATCACGTTTATTCAACCGTCTCTCTTTTGGTTTTCTCGGCACATTCTGTGTTGAACCTCCCTCTCTAAATTTGTTTACTATGTATTGAACTGTGGAGTGTGATTTATTGACTGTTTGTCCAATTTTTCTTAACGAATAACCTCTAAGGGCCAAATTTATAATAACATCCTTCAGATCGGAACTAAGTTTCTTCACCTTGTCCATTTCGAACACGCTAATAGATAGACGATAGGCCTACAACAATACCTACGCCACCATTCCGCTTGACGGGGAGCGCGCCTGCATGTTCAAACTTGTTACGAAGTTGCAAACCACGAAATCGCCCGAATAGAGGTGGCGCTGTATGCGAGGAAGATTGAAGCTCTTGCCTGTACGAATAACAATGTTGCATGAAACAGCGTGTTTTTCTCTTTTCACACAAATTATATGCTCTGTTTATACACTTTGAACATACATTTTTATTGATATTTGTTGGTGAAACCTTTATTAACATTAATTTCCAGGTACATATGAAAATGATTATATTTACTAGTAGATATGACATTTTTGCGTCGGAAATTCTGTGTACGAATAACAATGTTACATACTGTATATCTGATGATAAATGAATTGAATCTGTCACGTTGCAACCATCACTTTTGTATACAAAGGTGACAGAGATATCACATTGAAAAATGAAGTTTTTTTTGGCTTTGGAATATAGTAGTGAACAGTTTTCTGCATCATGGAACTTACTGTTTGAGGAGAAACATATAAGAGAAGACAACATGGCTGATTGTTTTCCTGTTTCTGTAGCTTTTGATTTTTATTGGATAAAACATTGTTCGTATAACCGATTCAATTGACGTTCTACATGGGCCCCTGTCTTGGTTGGCCACCATTACCAATTCAATAATTTTTAAAGTAAAGCGCTTCATGGGAATATGTAAACAAAATTGAAATAATTATAGTAGAATTCATCACCTTCTGATCTATGTATTGTAGTACAGTCTAATTATAAAGTCCGTAATAGATTTTTAAAGTTATGTAAGTAAACGGTTCAGTAACATGTAAAGAATAATTCACCGAGTAAAATACAAAAATTGTCCTAGATTATTTAATCATAAATGATCACCCTTTGTCAAACGGCACACATCTAGCCTGTAGTCAATTTCTGATTTTGTCTTGGTTTTTCGACAAATACGATACAAGTTACCCTACTTGTTGGTAAACTTGTGGTCCCTCAAGGCAGTGCGCAGAGCAGTGGCGCAACCACAGGGGGAGGGCATTGCCCCCCCCAAACCTTGGACGGAAATGAGTTGTAGGGGGGGGGCAAACATTGACGACCAAGTCTACCTGCAGGGGGCAATTACCGCCAACAACTTCGAATTTTATGCAAATAAAAGTACTTTTCGTAAAATTTTCTTGCTCGCTTTGCTCGCAATGTCTCCTTTTCTTCATCTTATCAAGTTCAGAGTCGTAGCTACACCCTGGGCACCGAACGATCTAAATGAAAGTAAGTTGTAAAATTGATTGATTGATTTACGCACTGAAAGGCTACGGGTATCGAACTCGGGACCCCTTGATCACAAGGCGACGATGTTACCACTACACCATCGGGGAGGCACAAAAGTTGTAAAAGAGAGAATGTATTGGCTTCCCGTGAAATTATTTGCGCCCTATTAAATCAACATTGAATTCAGATTGCAAAATAATTGGATCCAAAAATTTTCTTGCTCCCTTCGCTCGCAATTTGTCTTTCTTATCTATAATGCATTGTGAATTACCAGACAGAGAAATAAGACTTATTTTCATTAATTTGGTTTTAAATGCATGAATAATTGCTTATGAGGAAAGGGGGCGTGCACATTTGAGAGACAATTTATGTATTTTTGGTGTTGGTTTATTGTGAAATGGATGAATTGGTTGTTTAATGTATTTAAATAATATATTTTGTATATAATATGTATTAAAGAAACTTTGAATACGTACACAATTTAGTGTCCACGTCACTCCATGTTGCATAATGTGAAACATATATCGTGCATGAATGTTATTCATGTTAATGTAAAAAATAATAATATTTGAAATCCATTTATCAAGCATTTTCTGTCTTTCAAAACTAGTTTGTGTGCTTGTTTTCCACTATTAATGTGAAATTGAACGTGTTGAAAAAATAATTCAAATCGTTAGTTCGAACACAAATGCTTTAGCACCAACTTCTACCCCCTTTTTGCATAATTTACGAGGGTAATAACGTATTTGATACTACTACTACTATCACTACTACTAATAATAATATTTATAATAATGTTTGTCCCGGGTTCGAATCCAGACTTGGGCATGGATGTTTGTGAGTGTCCATTCATCAATTTCATCATATCATCACTCATCCCCATGTTCGCAAATTACCCAAAAGTGGCACAAAAAGGGAAGTAAAATATAGCAAATCAATAATAACAATAACAATAATTATTGTTAAAATTATTATTATTATTGGTACTTGAACCCCCCCCCCCCAGACAAAAAATCGTGGTTGCGCCTCTGGCGCAGTGCAGACAAGCTAAACAGACGGATGAACGATTTGGGAAAGTACGTCGTAGAAGAATGGCTATTGCTGTTATTTTTCTTACAATTGTCAAAATTAGAAGGAAAAGTATGGGATATAAATTGATTCGAAAGAAGGAATAGTAATCAAGGTGTACTTAACGTTAACTTGCTTTTAAATAAACTCTGGTATCTACACATACGAGATTGGCAGGAGCCATTAATTAAGAAAGATCGTTACTCAATTAAATATGTTAAGCATTTAATAGACTGGTACTAAAGAAGATTTTCATTATCATATCTGTCGTTTACAACTCTCATTGCCGTGGATAAATACCTAAATATTAATAAACACGAAATGAGACTCACTTCTGTTACTTTTTGTGTAGAGAGCAACGAATAAAAATATTGCACAACCAACACTCAAAAACCATCACAAATTATCTTGATTGAATTTAATTAGGTTATTTTACATTGCTTTTCTGTCAATTTTGGCTAATTGTGAGGATGAGAATCGGTGATGAAATTGATAAAGAGACACTCAGGTGGTAGGGTGCCCAGGTGGGGATTCGAATCATGGATGTTGGCTAGATTACCACAGCATCAAATAGAGAAGCAAGTTGAAACTAGAACACGATCTAGTCGCCAAAATCAGTCTGGCAGCCATAATTTGTAGCCTGGTAGCCAATCCAGCGCCAAAGGAGCATTCCAGCAGTAAATCCAACTTCGTATGATTCGAGCTTTGTTTTGATAGCCATATCCAGCACTTAAAAATCATTTTCCCCAAGGTTCTACTTGATTCATTATCATTTTGAATGATTATAATGTATTTTTTTTATTATTTCTAGGCCCTACTTGATCCTAGGCAAGGACAAGAATGATGGAAGACCAGGATTGGTGGTTGATCGACGCTCAATTGTTATCGAATGGAAAGACGAGTGGCACCGAAGAATGCGCAGGTTCCAGCGACGCTCCCGAAAGTGCAAATAAACTTACTGACCCAAAGGTAACTGAGAATAAAATGCAGCCTGTGCTGAATTGATGTTACCGCATTTTATACAAGGAATGTACAAAAAATAGTATCGTCTTGAAGGCAGATATGAAATGAATCTCTAGTTCGATTAACAAGTGGGCTGGTGTAATAAAACTGGACTATTTATGTCAAGAAGAACTAAATGATAAAGACTTGCATTTTTCTAATGGTGAAGAAATTTTGTGTAAAATTCCATCACCATGAGTGTATATGTGGTTGTGCATGGATGTTTGGAAGTGTGCATGAGAATATAATTATTGTCCTGGCCCTTAAACAAAGGTGCTTGTCAGAAACCTGTTCAATGAAAGAAAATGGCCAACAGTTTGTTGTATGTATTGTATATGTGTTCTAAATAGCTTTGTCTTCTATCTGTAACATTTTTGTTTCTAGATTGTAGAAAACAAAAAGCTGTTATTTATAATATTGTTCTCATAGCTATTTGTTTCCATAGTGTTTGCTACGTGTAAGAAAAATTTACACAGAGTTGTGATTCTTTTAATATATATAGATATAAATATAATATACATATGTAATAAATTATGCTCATATCATATCTCAAGGGCATGGCAGCTTATAGCTATTTATGCTGATTGCTCTTTGTAAAGCCCTATTTTGAATTGTGTAAAAATGGTGAATGTTTATAGGCAAAAATGTCTTATGCCCTATTTATGCACAAGCACAATGCTTATTACTTACGGCTGCATTTCTTCTTGTACAGTGTGTCTCAAACTAACGCGAATATATTGACACCATGTGAATGGTGTCTTATGCGATTATTTCAGGCATAAGCAATTAAAAATAATGAAACTATGATATTGATGAAATTGCTATTCTTCCGATTTTTATTTGCGCTATTTCACCAAAATCATTTAATTTGTTGGTTGCCACTAAGTAGTTTGACACCAATTATTGATAAAAGAGGAGAGTGTACGATATTAATATCATTTGACACTAATTCATATGCTGAATTAATGGAAGTAAAGAATCAATATGAAAAGATCAAGAAAAATTAAAATGAATTAATTCAATTTATTGAGTTTTTCACAGGCATATGTATTGTTTCATGAATTTACAAGAAAATAATGTAACCAGTAAATCATTGCTTAATTTCCCATCTACAACATTGTTTTTATTTTTAAACTGATTAAATTAATTGAAAATGTTTACTTGAGGAAACTAATTTATCAAGAAACACACACACATCTTTTAGATTAAATTCCGACTACTTGTAGAGAATTTAATTTTAAAAAAGTAATATTTTATCTATTCAATATTTGGGAAAATGCAGTATAAAATTGGGGAAAGGATGTAAGTTTGTGCAAAGAACAATTTGTGTGAATAAATATTTTATTTTTCATATAATTCATGTTTTAACACTCTATTCCTTGGTTTGGTTGATTATATTAAAAATATCATTAAGTTTGAGATGTAAGATATTTTTACCTAGATAATTGAACAAAATTTTTGAGACAAACTGTACAAGAAGTTTATTTACTATCAGTTCCTGTTGTTATAAATGTAATAAAAGTTCTAATGTCAACTGCACTGAATCTATAAAATAAATTTCAGATACAATTTTTATATTAGGATTAATTTATAACAAAATATGAAAATATTGTAGTAATCAAGTACTTAATATGATGTCTTTTAAAGGAAACCTTGATATTGTTAGGAAAATATAAAAGTCTTGTAATATCAGGCAATCACACAAAAACTTTTAAAATGATAAAAGTGTGATAGCATATGAACAATGATAGTTAGATGCTGTATTACGAACATGACAAGTACATGAGCACATTCTATTTACTCTACATGTTCTAGAAATATTTGTGTAGTATTCGAAATAAATCACCAATACATTGTCTTCATAACATATTTTGCAATAAACTTACTAGACATTTTCTGTTCATAAAGTAAAAGATATACCAATCTATCTTCAGACATTGTTCTGAAATATGTCAAATTTGTTCAACATATTAAAACTTTATTAACTGCTGACACTTGAAAAGTTAACCATAGGGAAACGAAATAAATATATATCAAATACTAACAAACAAAACAGTAAATAACTTACTGCACTAAATTTTAACACGCAATGCTGTATTCATACAGGGCAATGTTTCTTTTTTGAAATTTAAAAGACATACATCAATATTAACAAAAATATGTAAATATTATATGAATAAGTTTTATTTTATGTTCTTAATATTTGTGTTTGCAGTTCTTGTAAAGTTCAGTCAAGTATCTCCATAACATGAAGTAAACGGAATATCACAAGATGAGAATTCATTATCCAATGTGTGTATATAGGTGAGTGTGTGTGTTTCAGTGCTTGGACACACAGCATTCTATTTCGGGTACTTCAGTCTGAAGAGGAAGTTGAGTTCACATTTCTGCTTTTTTCTGGTATATTATATCTACTACGTATAAAACATCAGGCAATAACATCATTTATGAATGTAATTTCCTTTGCAACTCATCTCTACTTCCTCTAAGATATCTGCCTTAATTGGCAATATTTGTTCATTACAATTCATATCAATTTATATGATATTCAAATATATGTGAAAAGTGAGGTAAGAATTCTATGATGAATGAATGTATTCCACTATTGAATATTTTTTGTTTAAAAATGTTTATAAAAATTATTCTCTCTTTTATCATCATTCTTCGAACGAGGTGTCATTTTCATCTCAAAACATCTACATCTTGGTAGCAATGGTTTTTGTATTGCTCGAAAATTCTTATTAATTTCTCATGCGTTCTCTTCTTTCTGGAAATTATGTTTTCATTGCAAAATAATTTATATGTAATGTTTTTTTCAGACAAGAAAGCAGAAAAACTATTAATGTATAGTAATTACTAAAGGCAGAAAAATAGTGACTCTTTGCAGTGAAAGGAAATGTTCCACAATTTTGATACGCTATAATTATGAATTGTATAATGTAAATGGAAAGTGTTTTCTGAATGTAAATGTTTTAAGTTTCTCGAAAACATTATTTTGTGTGGGAACAACTTTCAAAAATGTACATCTTACTAGTAAATATTTATGAATTAACTGGCGAGTAAAGAAATTTTGCATGTAGTTGATGTATTTAATTTATGAACACATAAAATAAGAGTAAATTATTTGTAAAAAGTAGTCTAACAATTCGAGAAAAGAATGAAAAGAAATTTGTAGAAATATATTGAGTCACAAAATGTTAGCACTGTGTCTGATAGCTGTTTTCACAATATACAGCTCTATACAATTAATAGTTTCATTTCTTTAAAATTAATCCTGCTAACCTAGTTATAATTTTGGGTGTAATTAAAAATTACTTTTCCAGAAAGTGAATTACTGCTAAATTACTCCAGTAGATTTATACAGGAGACTTTCACCGGATGCTTATATATTTCAGGATTCCAGTATTTCGCATTTGGAATAAACTGTCACGGTTCCGCACTCGAAGAACATTGACCTTTTTAGCAGCAACCATGCGGCGTTGTCGCTATCTACTGTCAACCCGCTCTGTTTGGAAAAACCAGGTCGCAAATAAGCTACATGGAAATGCACAAATGTTCATACAGCACACTAACCAGTACCACTGTAATTGTGCAAAATGAACTTCTTCAATCGGGAAAATAAAAATGTTTCTCTGCTTCCCATTCGCTCTTCGCTGTCCAGCAAACATTTTCCTTGTTTATGATTGGCGCAGAAACTGTCGAGCGATAACTAGCGCGGGAAACGTGACAAGTTGGAACAAACGTGGTATAGCACCTACTACTTGCAGACTTACTTAACTTCCAGTTTTGTGACAAAATCACGGGGAAAAGCAATCACAATTATATTGATCTAATTGTTATTAGATCTGGTTTGCATTTAGATAATGAAGAAATATTATGGACCTATCTTTTTCCGCTGAATCCGACCAAAAGAAAACCTTGCATGCAAGAAATACGGCCAATAATATGAAGACAATCAGTTGTGTCACGTGCGTCGTTAGTAGGGAACACATGTAGCTCAATAATTTGGAGGCGGGGGACAAGTATGTATCTGTGAGACTACAAATATAACGAAAGAAACCGCATCATAGTGTGGCTTGGTTTCAGAATCTGGAATTTTCTCTGCCTTCACATCGGGGATTGGAGGGAATGGTTATATGGGTGCATAATCCGATGAAGGTATCGGAATGGACCTTGGTAAAGAAAGTGAGTAATTTCAATTCCAGAATTTAAAAACAATACAAGAAAGCGAATACGTGCAAAGCCGACATTGAATAATAAAACATCCGAAATTCAATAATGATAGGATATTGTTATTATTTTAAATAATAATAGTGATGGTGAAAATAATAGTAAGAAAAATGCTAACAATAACAATTTGGGTTAACTCAAGCTCAGAGGCGTTTTCTTTTACATGTTGCTGAAACAAGCAGTCGCTTTATCCTACCCCTAGATATCATGAGGAATCAACATTTCTGTTTGTTCCACATATCAATAGTTTGAAGCTAGTGACACCTATTGCTGTGCTGGGTATTGACCGTATTGTTCACGATTACATAAAGACAAATTAAAAATACTATAAAAGCAATGCTGTGAATAGTGTTTAAATTAAAATGAATGAACTTTTCCGCCGAGAACGATGGTATTTTTACATGTTCAGTCCTCTAATTTAATTTGTTTTGCAGCCAACCTCCGTGGCGGAGTGCTTAGCAGGCCGTACCCAAGGGGAGGGGAGCGTGGTAAGCACATCGCGCTACGTCGCCAGGGGTCCCGGGTTCGAATCCCAGCCTGGGCATGGACGTTTGTGAGTGCTTATTCATCAATTTCATCATATCATCACTCATCTCCATCTTCGCAAATTAGCCAAAAGTGGCACAAAAAGCGAAGTAAAATAAAGCAAATCAATCAATCAACCAAGAGGGGAAGGGGTCCATGGCCCCACTCTCGAACCATGAAATATTTCAATGTGAACCTATAAAAAGCTTCAAAATTAACATGGACAATTTTTCAGATTTTGCCTGAATTTCAATTTTTTTTCCTTGCATAAATGAATGGGTTGTTCTCCTGGAGAGAGGCAGGCACCAGAAGTCTTCAGTCTACTATATTTAGTCATTTTGGTTTTATAACCATAGATGCAAAGCTACCTGACGTCCCAATTTCGTAGGGACAGTTCACTATTTTTAATCCCTGTGCTGACTTTTTTCGAACTGCAGTGTTGATGAGGAAGTCTCCTTTTTTCTGTTAATTCACATTCAGACATGTTCTTCCGTATAAGGAGATATAATAGGTATAATTTAACTTATAAATATATTTTTCTATACATAGAATTATCATTATTATAAATCAAATCATGGCTTTTCAGTGGTGCTGGTATAAGATATATTTAAAGAAAATTTTAAAACATTGACATTGTTAATTTGAGAATACTGTACTATTCGAATACGTTTCAGAATTTGTAAGCAATAAGCAGCAAGCTGTATACTTTATGACAGCCCTTCACTGTAAGCGCTGTATTGTTGATTCTCGGGTCAGGGTGGGGTGTGGGGGGGGGGGGGGCTATGGCTGAGTTGATTTTTCTCCCCGTTACTTTGGACCATAATATTGAAACTCTACAATTGTATGCCCAACTGCAATACTGCCATAGCGTTGGTGGTCACATCCAGGGTACGAGGTCCCAGGTAGATGGGAATCTCCCAACAACGAAACTTGTTCTAAAAAAAACTCCCCCTCCCCCATCAATATTTTGCAAGAGGAAAAGTTTGTGTTACAACAACAAAGATAAGCAATTAGTTTTGACATTAAGAATAATATCAGAAACACATACAAAGAAGAAAGAAGAAAGAATGATGTCTGTCTGTGTGTGAATGTTGCATACATCTCTTTCTCTCTCTCCCTTTCTTTAGAGCTGGTAGAGGGAGATTATTTCCGTAACATCTTTGGCAGTTATGCATTTGAAGCTTCGGAACGAGTCACAACTCTCGAAGTAGCCAATTAACCAAGCGAGCTGCTGACGTCATCACAACTCAGAACCTATCGCTAAGCCCCTTACTCAGGTTCTACACGCCCACTAGGCTCGCTAGACAGACCCGCGCAGTCCGCTGGAGATGTTCTGAAAGTAATTCGACTTCTAACAGCATGGGGTGAAAACGTAGCACTGTAACCATAGATGAGATTTTAAAATTATATCAAATTGGACTAGTAAGGAACGAAGTCGTGGCTGCGAAGGGGATTGTTACCCCAGGCGCTGAGACAAATATATAAGGAAACTGAACTCAACTATCTGTGGAACACAGAAATTAGGCTGACCTGTTATTTTTTTCCCATTCCTCATCTCATCTCCCTTCGTCAGCTACAGCAAAGTATATAAATATATAAATAACCTAGACCTTACATGTTAATTTAATATGAATCTAATGTCTTCTTAATGTCTTATTTCTTGCCCCTCCACCTAGTTACGTAAAACATTGTTCATAGTATTAGTATATCCGCAGATGTGAACGATGTCACGGACTGCTTGAATGAAGATGACTGAGATGCGGTGCACAACCGACTGACCTTTTATTAGCCACATTTCTTGAATGTTAAGTTTTCTTTTCATAGAATTCAATGGAAAATAGTAGCTACATAATACGCTGTATTTCTTCAATATATAAATATTCCAACTACATGTAGTCAGGAGGATGCAAATTCGGTGCAGGGGGTGCGAAAATCTATTCTCGCCCTGGGCGCTGAAATCTCTAGCTACAACTCTGATAAGGAAACATTTCCTTTCGAGAAACAATTAACAGATTTACACAATTATAGCAACATGTACACAATAAAAGTAAAACACGAATTCAAGACTATTATGAGTATGAAATTTTATTGATCATTATTAAAGACATTTCACCTGTTTTGTAATTTTTTGAACCAGTTGTTAAATCGCTATAGTTTTTAAATGTAGAAAATTAATTTCTTCATATACGTATATTTAATGATAGTATTTAATTATTAATAATTGGCACGTACTTCGGGCTTGCCCCCCCCCCCTAAAAAAATCCTGGGTACGGGCGTGTGGTACGGGCCTGTTAGTTAGCACAGCGCACTACAATGCTAGAGGTGTTGGACATGGACATCGGTGTTATTTTTGATTGTGCCCCTTCATCAATTTCATCATATCATCTCTTTTTTTTAAAAAAAGACGCTGATTAAATAAGAATAGTAAATGAGGTTCAGAGTGTTAGATATTCATGTGTGTTTACATTTGTGTTTACTAAATTCAGTGACGTGCGGTGACGTCGACACTTGGGGTAGCAGTCAGTGGCGTGCTCAAGGGGGGGGGTTGGTGTGGGTCACACCCCTCCTCCCTTTAGGGCCAGTATTCCTACAAAAAAGAAGAATGTCAATAACAGGAAAAGATTGCAAAATTATGAATGAGTACCAGAAAAAAGTACACGTAACCCCCACCCACATTCGAAAGTAAAAAACTATTTGATTTGACTCTAAGCCAGAGATCCTGGGTTCGAATCTCGGATTGGCCATTTGTGTTCTTTGTGTGTGTTCCTTCATCTATTTTGTTGTACCAAAGGTGGCGGAATAGCGAAGTAAAATGAACCAAATTGAGCAATCAATCAATGATTTGATTTCATTTTTGTTACTTAGCGTCGCTTTTTTGTCACATTTGGTTAATTGCGAAGATACGATGAAATTGATGAAGAGACGAGCACAGGGAACGCCCATGCCTGGGTCGGGGTTCGAACCCGGAAATCCTGGTGTCGTAGCGCGCTATGATAACCAGTCCCCCACGCTTGGTTGATTTGGTGACAGGTAACAAAACACAACACACTTTTTTGTAGTTTCTTCAATGATATTCATTTGACTTTTTGAGTTCTGAGATACATTTTTTATTCCAAATTATTTCATTATTCACTGCAACATATAGGACAAGAATGCGCACTCATCACGGGTTCGAATCCTGGCCTGGATTGTTCATATGAGGTCCCTTAACCAATTTCATCATATTATCACTCAATCCTCATTTTCGCGATAACCAAATGTGGCAGAAAAGCGAAGTAAAATAAACCAAACCAACAACAATATGAACACGCGTTCTCTTGCCCAAATAAATACATCCGTATTTATGACTGTTAGAGACCAAGAGTAGTATATTTAAATAAAACACTACTAAAACGAGAGTCAGATACAGCCTGAGCATATATTAGTAATTTAATCATTATATATTCCATATTTGTAAAAGAAAAAAAGAAAGAAAGCATAACATCATTGTCTGCACATAACACGTTCCCATTTCATAAATAATAAAACTACATCCCATATTATACATACGCACATATTGTACAACGTGTAAAAGGTTGTGTAAATACAGAGAACATAAGTACTGCAGAAAATTTTACCCTGAGTTCTTTACAGGATTTACAAAAAATCTATGAGAAATCAATCCCCTATCTGTCCTATAGGAGATAGACTGGGGGACCTGAAAGCCTGGGCTTTCAACCATTGCAGCGGGGGGCGAGGGGACAAGAGAGGTAGAGGTAGAAATCTTCCTTTTCCTTTGGCCGGCCGTTTCTACCTGAAAACTGGTCTGGCGGAAGAAGAGCGAGCTAGGGTATCCAGCCAGCTTTGCCCGCGGAGAACACCGATGAACGAGAAGAGCGTGGAAAAGAAAGTGTTGCGTATGAGCTGTGGTGGCTTTAACAAGACAATAAATATTGTGATTTGAATATAATTCGAGATGTGAGATTGATTGATCTATCTCTGCTAGACTAGCTACTCCTCAGTGCACGTCACTGACTAAATGGACATTTCCACTCAATTTTTTTTACAACAATTTTAAAAACTACGCCCTGGAAAAATTACCCCTGCAAGTTCTCGCGTTTCTCTGCGTCCAGTTTAAGGCAGAAACGAGCCTTCCAAAGTTGCGAGGCTAGCGTTGCGCTGAAAACAAGCCGCCGCCATGTTACTACGTCACTCCTTAGGGAGAGCTCGTTTGTCGTCTGCTTCGACCGTCCAGTTCCGGATGGGTAGCCCACGGTGAGCGAACACATGCAGCGGTTTTACAAATCTGTACCGATTTAGATAATGGAAGAAGGAGCGATAGGAGAAAGGAAAGCTATGCTTTGTAATGATCATTCTTCTATGAAATATCGGTGCTGCTCAAGTGCAAGATAAATGAAAGGGTTCAGCTGCGTGTGTGTTCTCAGGCCATGCGAAAAATATTGCTTATAAAATTAGTTGCTGACCAGACACTCAAAAATATTTTTTAAACTCATATTTATCGATATTTGCCGCAACCTATGTAGTGCAAAATAGGAATTTTCACATTCTTCACTTTATTTATAAAGCCTATTTAACTATTTTTTCCATAAAGCAATTTCAGTTTGTGTTCCATTTCTATTGCGCAAATTATGATCAAATATTTTTGGGCAGATAAGAGAAAATACACTGAGAAGATTACATTAGTTGCACAGTACATATCTATACTTAGTTTATGTATAATTATTACAAGGAAATAATGTGTATAACCATGGGCGTATTTAAGGGGGATTCAACGGGTCCAACCCCCTCTTTTTTTGGTTCACTAAAATTACCAGTTTCCTTGTTCTATCCGCTTGTTCATAAAAAATTTCTTCGGACTTATTTCATTCTCTTAAATTAGAGACGTATAGGACGGAATACTGGTGGGAAGGAAATTTCGTAATTCCACACACCAGATGGGACTGCAGACCAATGTCTGCAATTTCTTGATAGTTTCGGAATTTCTGCGATAAGAAACTGCATTGAGACTGTCAAATCAGTTATTTTTTACCCTCGAATCATATTAAAGAAATTTGGTTCTTAAAAACGTAGTGACACAAGATGAACAGAAAAGTATCAATACTTCACTTCATGACTACAAACACACAACTTTGTCAGTCCAACATCCCCTCCCCCCATGCTCCCCAACAAGCTTCCGGCCAGCAGTGTCCTGGATTTTCACTTACGAAATAAAGCAACCCTAATCATACCAAAAGTTGATCCATCCCTCCCCCCCCCCGTGAACTATATATACACGCCCATGTGTATAACAATATCCCATACTGAAATGGTACGATATACTCCCTCTGTCCCATAATTATAGTCCGGTATGCCAAAATGGTAGTACAGAAATGACAGACGAAGAGGCAGATGGAAAGCACAATTTGTACTGATCCTTGAGTAGTAAAGTTGTATGACTCACTCCCTTGTTTCATGTTCTTCTTCTGTATACACCAATGTCATAGTTTGAATATCTGGCAATTATTATGAGACAACAAACAAAGGTGTACCGGACAATAATTATGGGACAGAGGGAGTAATTATTTTGAATTTTGTACTGCCAAAAAAGCCGCCTCATCTCGTTACCCCGAACGCATTAATTGGTTGGTTCACAACTTCACCACTAAGGATCCTATCGAGACGAGACATGACAGCCTTGGTCTCGTTCTCGTTGAGAGTTGTAAATGTCTGTCTCGTGTTTATTTGTAAATGTCTCATTGACAGTCTCGTCTCAATTTATAAACATCCGTCTCGGTTTGGGAGGGCAATTCTCGTTCTCGTCTCAAGTCTAGAAAAATATAGAACTAACAACGTATGCAAAGGCTTATCATTATAAATACAAAATAAACCTTTCTTAATATTTTTTTTATTATTTTTTTTGACTCCTCGTTTCGACGGTACAGTCCTCGAAAACTAAATATTATCCTGCTTATATTATATGCAAACCAAACTGCAGATTCGGAATTACCAGGAATGAACTGGCGTTGTAATTATTATACACAAAATTCATGATTTATCTGAGGAAATCGCATGTTCCAGGTTTGACTCTCGACCTGGGCATGACTGTTTCCTTGTCAGTGACATTTCATTGAACTGGAAATTGTTACATGGGAGGATGTTTGCTCGAGACTTTGGGGACAGCTAGGGGGATGCTTCTATTATTAATGTTGCTCACGAGACGAGGCATGTTCCGTCTCGTCTCATAAAAGGAGATGGGACAAGTGAATGATTTCGAAATGAGATGGGACAGAAGAAAAGGTTCGTCTCTTATCATGGCAGGTTGGGCGATACTTAGATTGTGCAGTTGGTGGTAGTGTGTGTGTGGGGGGGGGGGGGTACTACTGCACCCCGACTTCGAATACTGCTTGTAGTTATTCATCTTCATTGTAGCGATTAGCCAAAAGTGGGAAGAAATGTGATGTTAGAGATGATACATAATAAATTAACCATGCGTTCTCATTGTTGCGGTTAAACAAAGTGAACGGAAAAGCAACGTAAAAGTAGGCTAAATACAAAAATTTGCAATATATATATTAACTGAAGAAAACTGTCATTTACTGCAGGAAATTTAAAAACTCACCGTACCTTTTTATACCGTATCACCTTATATTGCAGAAATTGGCGTGTAAACCAGTGTGTTCTAAAAGTATTATCTTAAAATTTGCGAAGAAAATATTATGACGAAAATAATTGTAATTCCAGAAAAGGCATTCCTATAACATAAAGTTCTTGCCAGTCAGAACTAACCTATGTATTCGCAATGAACAAGGCTGTTCACGTGTTCAGCTGATTCAGCCATTGACTGTTACAAGGTTTGCTTTGTCACCCTAATGGGAAAACCCTCTACCGAGTGGCTGAATTATAGTAAATACTACTATACTGCTAGGGCATAATTCATCTCCAAGAAATGGAGCACAGATTTTTGCACTGGAAGTTGTAAGATACTTGTTTTACACAGTAACAAGTGCATTTTCTGTCGCTTCCGCGGCTCATGCTAAGTTGACGGGACGAGCAGAAACCCCGCCTGCACGCATTTCAAAGTGATGACGTCAGAGGACCTCCTGTCTGTGGAGAGGACGTTTTCAAATCCGTGACGTAGTAGGTGAATTTCAGCCGTGCTTGAAGGCGTTTTTCTCGAGAATCGAAACAAATATCGCCGAGATATTTTGCACATCTCATGTTTGTGTCATTATCTGTAAAATGAATGGATTTAAAAAGTTTTTCATGTCAAAGTGGAAATGTCCATTTATTAAGCTTGTGCAGGGAATCAAAGTATCATTTTCACTGTGAGACACGATCGAATGCGAATAGAATGATTCAATTTGTGATTTAGATTTCCCAGAAGACGATATTTAGAAACACTTACACACACACACACACACACACACTAAAATTTTGCTTGTTTCGAAATCTACGGAATCGCTCGTTGGTGCTTGCTCGTGTTTCAAGTCGCAAGTCGCAAGTGATGGCAATGGGAAATTGGCAATGGCAACACTGATTATTTGAAGTGACCCGCTCAGCTCGCCTTATCGAATTCCTTTCGTGCTCTTCGCAAGTAATCTGTCTTGCTCTTCTTTTTATTAAATAAAAACACATTAAACCACACAAGTAACCCGTGAAAGGTAAGTACCGGTAAGTTTTGATTATTTTTTTTAAAGCTGAACACAAGCTGTTGATTTTCCATATTTGATAAGAATGAAATTTTTGTTTCACTAATGACGTGTAAACATGTTTGAGCATACAAGGAAACGTCAGATACATTTTTAGTGCAATCAATATGACACACATAATGATACGTGTTCAAATGTAGCTTGAATATTTTCTTTTTGAATAACATTAGCAGAAATGAGGGCAACGGTTGCGATTGTATTATGATTTCTCCTAGCACAAAGACTAATTATCGTAGAATTTGGGGAATCATTGTCACACGAAATTTGAACCTTCCTTAAAGTAATGATCACTGTTTGGACTCGAAAAAAATGTTATTTATGTTGAAAAAAACAACTTGAAAATTACCTTACGCACTTCTTAAGAACAAGATATTCTCCGTCGACAAGTGACAGTAAATATCGTAGAAGCGTGGGAATGAATGTAGAAGTAAATCGGAACCTTAGTAGAATGCATTTAGGGACTTTATTTTAATGCTAAGGGAACCAAACCTAACCTGCCTAACCTAACTACGAAAGCATATATTGAACAAAACCTTAAGTAATCGCTAAAACTCCACAGTATGTGTTAACAGACGTACATCGAAATCGGACCATGTAAAAATTGCATTCGTAGCATGATGAAATCGCAATCAAACAAAAGGAACTTGGGCCGAAATGAGTATGTTTGTGAAAGAGCCACAGACAAATGTCACAATTCGTCGATGTTGTGGGTGGTAGATTTGCCATGTGCACGTGTAGCTTTGTACGTTATGGCTCGGTATTATTTGATCTAGTTAATAATATGCTGTTCAATTCATTATTTGTATCTTATGGGCATTATTATTTAGAAATTTTGGTAAATATGCGATAACGCCCGGACACCTTTCACTCATTTATTTCCTTAATTTTACCACTGGTACTTACCTATTTTGCCTTGCGGAACATTCTTTAAGGTGAAGTTATGCCTTTTTCCATAAAATACTGTCAACTTTTCATATTACGATTGATTATTTGTCTTACTGGTACTTGTTTACTATCCTTCGGACACATTTATTTATTTGGTACTTGTTTACTATCCTTCGGACACATTTATTTATTTTTACAGAAGAAACTACTTACCGTAATAAGTTCCTGTAGCATTGTCGAACACCGGGAAGGTGTTTTGTGTGATGTGGGAATGTTTCATAGCTGAAATTCATGTTGTTTGTTGAAAATTAATTCTCCGACGGAGAATAGCTAGCCCCACAAACCATTCACACAAGGTTAGGTTAGGCCTTATAGGTTAGGTTCCATTAGCACTCATTTCACCCCTAAATTCATCGAAAAAAGAAAGTGCGGCGAACAGTTAAAAATTGAAATTTTCGTAAAAAGAAGGCACGTTTGGAAATACTGCAGAGATCGCGTGACTTTCAACGCTCTCGTAATCTGCATGCACACAATGGAAACAACGGCGTAATGTGGCAGGCAATGCCAATTTCTTACGTAAAAAGTGATTAATTCTTGTTCGGCAGCATTAAACTACGAAGTTTTTACTTTCCGTGAAAGAAAATACCTCCAAGAACGTCCAGAATGCTAAACAAACTCATTTCAGTAAGTACTTTCTCCTGTAAATTTGAAGAAATCCGTCCGGGCGATATCACATATTTACCGAAATTTTAGCAAAAAACTGCAGCCTCGACCAGGACTCAAATGTGGGGCCCTGCTATACCCTGCCATTGCTATACTAACATCTACCGAGCCAGCCCTGGTTTAACCTGATTTTTCACTGTCTCTTCGTTTGCTCCTTTCATGTGGCATTATGAAGCCCACAAGCTCCTAAAATTAGTACTTTCACCAAATAGCTTGACAGGTTGTAGCACCAACGTTTGGATGATGAACAGGTAACGGTTCCGATTGGTTTATGATTTCTCCTATCTGTCTTCCGGAGCAATTACAGAATATTGGGAGTATCTCCGATTGCTTTCAAATTCGGCATACTCATTATTTTGGCATCCTAATCACGTTCTCCGTGAACGAAGTAAACACCTGTGATTTATGAAGGAAAGACCAATTTTTTGCAATGATTAGCGTTCAAAAACTATGTTTATGAATACCCTGAATTTTATCTATGCTTGCCTAACCTAACCTAACCTTACG
This sequence comes from Lepisma saccharinum, assembly GCF_977018435.1. Lineage (NCBI taxonomy): Eukaryota > Metazoa > Arthropoda > Insecta > Zygentoma > Lepismatidae > Lepisma > Lepisma saccharinum. The sequence continues at coordinate 21,160,036 of NC_139243.1, read as the reverse complement.
TGCATGGTTTGTGTGCCTCCATGGAAAGGATAGTGAACTTCACTTGTTAACATCATCAAACATGGCGACCATTAATATCGACAATCATAGCGGTAATATATGCACAGTACTTCAAATTTTCTAGACGTGACTGCCAATTTTTAACTGCAGATTCGTGATTTTGAGGTCAAAATTAGTGAGTATACCAAATTTGAAAGCAATCGGAGATACTCCCGGTATTCTGTAATTATACCGTGTTTCCCAGCAAGCAGTGAAAATAGAATGGGTAATCTTATGACATAACATTCTAGAGGCAAAATGTTTTTTCTGTCCCATGTACTTCAGCAAACCCAGTGGTCATGTGTGGGTAACAGATGAGTTCTACCACCTTCTAAAGTTTTAGCATTACACACAATTTGCATTGTCTTTGTCTCTCGCAGCAGACATTCCTTTTTGTTCTGGGTGTGTACAATTATGTTTCTTTTCTGTGAAATATTTTTTTCATATAAAATATAGGATGTATGCGAGTAAGTTAGGCATGTTCAGTTATGTTGGAATATTACTCCACTTTCTTCTACTTTACGTATGTACATAAATTTTTAATCTACTATGTGAGCAGGTTAGACAATTACACACTTTGTTCTTCGTACATCATGAAGAATTTGTATTCACATTTCCATCTACAACTGCGAACAGTTGAAATAAGTTTCTCCAATCTTATGAGGATGACCCAAGTTCTGATTGTTTAATTCCTAACTTCTCATTCTACAAATGTATTGGTAACGGTTCCGATTGTTTTTTATATATATATTTTTAATTCTCCTAGCAGAAAGACTGATTATCGTAGAATTTTGGAAATCATTGTCACACAAAATTTGAACCTTCCTTAAAGTAATGAGCACTGTTTGAGTTCAAAATTCAAGTTATTGTGGAAGTAAATCGGAACCTTAGTAGAATGTATTTAGGGATTTTATTTTAATGCTAAGAGAACCAACCTGACCTGCCTAACCTAACCACACACGTATTGAACAAAATCTTAAGTAATCACTAAAACTCCACGGTATGTGTTAACAGACGTAAATCAAAATCAAACCATGTAAAAATTGCATTCGTAGCATGATGAAATCACAAAAAAACAAAGGAACTTGAGCCAGCATATTTTTTGCATGCTTCAATTTATTTTTATATTAACTCATACTTCAGGGTGTGAGTTAACACTGCATGTTTTCAGGAGAACAATTTTCCCCTTCTATATACTCCTATATGATTCTTTGTGAGCAGCCATCTGTTTACAGTCCTCTTGGATACAGACTGCTGTCCGTATCCTGGAAAGGAGTGTTTCTATTAGTGGGCAATACTATTTTCGGAGGAAATATGTTCCAATTGCACACCCTGGAAGAAATGCCAAGTTTGCTCCTCCCTGGATAAATCCTGGGACCTGTGTGAAGGGCAGCAAAAATTCATTGTTTACTGTCTTAAACACAAGTGTATCAGAACTTGCAGTTCAAAAACAAACGATCCATTTCTTTTAGAGCCGCCCCCGTAGTGGAGTGGTTAGCACATCGTGCTGCGATGCCAGTGGTCGAAGGTTCGAATCCCGGCATGGGTGTTTGTGAGTGTCCATTCATCATATCATCACTCATCCCCATCTTCGCAAGTAGCCAAAAGTGGCAGAAAAGTGAAGTAAAATAAACTAAATCAGTCAATCATTTCTTGTAGGTACATTACATCTTCATAGCCACAACATATACTATTATTCAACCACTTGGTAGATGCTTTTCCAATATACTGTCGGTTTTTCGCTTTTCTGCCACTCTTGGCTAATCCTGGCGATGAGGATGAATGATGATAAAATTGATGAAGGGATACGCACAAAGGATTCCCATGCCCACGTCTGGATTCAAACCTGGGACTCCTGGCATCCTTGTTGTAGCACTCAAATATCGAATTTAAATTGATATCCCACTTATATAGACAAGACACATTATAGTTCTCAAACACTATATTTAAAATAAGTCACAGAGGCAACACTGCTATCACAATATATCCAATGATGGGTATCATGAAAATAAATAACGATCTATTATCTAGTAAGCATGGTTGCTAAGGGCTTCTTTTGAATATCCATATTGTTTGTGTTTATGCAGAAGTAGAGAGTAGCACACAGGAGTAGCGTAGTGAGTTGCTTTTTGTTAAATGTAGCTGTAGTGGAGCTACATTTTTTAAAGAGTAGCTGTAGTGAAGCTAGTTTTAAGTTGTAGAATTCTGATCAGTGGATTTAGGGCTCATTAAAAGAAAACACTCAAATGATTCACTTGACCATGTGATATCTGGTCTCAAGCATGAGAATTTGCTAGAACTGCATGTCCCAAACTACCATAACCAAGAACAGCTGCTCATTGCAAAGCGTGGATGCTACTTTTCAAATCATAATTTCTCCAGTAAATATTACTTAATGAAGTTTTTAACACTCTTAATTAGGCCATGTTCAAAAGATCCAGGACCATACTTTAAGTGAACATCCCCCGAGAATGGTCTCGCATTTCAGTCTGGAAGTGAAATTCTTTTGAATTCCACTGTGACTGCAGCGCCAAATAAGATCAGTAGATAAACTGAGAACACATTGTTTTCTTTCCCACGTTTTAAACACTTGTTTTTCACCATAGAAATCACATAGCATTTTATACATACATTTCAACACATTAGAGGAACTTCAACCAACAACTTGCTGACTTTCTACCTCCGTGATTCCAAACAAATGCACGAGACAAGTACTCGAGCATGCAACGATGTGTTCTCTGCGCTGTGGTCTCGATTGCTCGTTTAATTGGTGCTTAAACTGCTCTAGATGATGTCACTTTCGACAAGAACATACTTTTAGTCTGCTCTTTGTAACTTTTAAGATGCAAGGTGAATTGATTTAAACAAATAATGGTAACACTTTACTATACCCGAGACAGATTTCTTCAAATTTACAGGAGAAAGTACTTACGCAAATCATTTTCTGTAGCGTTGTTGATGTTCGGGAATGTAATTTTGATTCATTTTAATGCGATTGCATGTGGTTTTGTACGAAAATCTATTTCCGACGCGCTATTGCTGCTGCCGCCATTTGCTTCCTGCATGAGAGCACAATACGCTCTCGTATTGTCCGTATATGCTAAATTGAACGAAAGGAGTGCTAATGGAACCAAACCTAACAGGCCTAACCTAACCTAGTAGGCATACCTCGTCCCCGTGATGGTTTGTGGGGCTATCGTGAATTTTTGGGCTAACGTCAATGGTTTTTCTGGCTCAAGGAACGATCAACGGTAAGCTATCGCCATGTTGTGTGTGGAAATAAACAAGAACAGTAAGTACTCGTAAATGTAAGAAATATACATTACTTTCCTAACAAATTAAATTATTTCACCTAAATAAGTGTTCCGGAATGCAGAATAATACGTTAGCAATGTAAAAAAGTGCGAAAGAAATGATTCCCAGGTGTCTCAGGTATAGTAAAGTAGTACCCAAATAATTTACAGAATAATGTACATAAGGATGATGAAAGTGCATTAATCTCATAATCATTTAATAGTATTTATTAGGCTCTAGGAAACTAAAAAGAACAAAATATATGTACTGATGAGGTGAAGCTCATACGAAAGGAAATGGAATATGTAAACTGCAAACACACTTAAATTCTCTTGATTTAAAATTCAATAATTTTTATAGGCAAAAATAGCAAACATTTTGTGTAGAATAATATACAAAATACTAATTATATTAAACCATAAATAGTGTCATTATCATTAAACTGTAAATATAATTGGCAGCTATTATTTTGCAAACTATCATTAAAAAAATTACCAAATTCAGCTACAAAGACTTTAAAAAGTATTATAAGTTACAATTATAGAGTAATGTTATGCTTGCACTTGAAGAAAAAATAGTGAAAATATGTATTATAGTGTCATTAACACTCAAGAAACATTTCCATAGTAGGTTCTTATATATAGTATCAGAAATAGAAAAATGTATACTTAAAACATGTAGTTTTTTTATTTGCTTTAATCAAACTATTCAAATATTTTAGAACCCTTTACTAGAAAAAGCCTTTTTTTAATAAAAAACAAAAAAACAACATATGTATGGTGCTAAAAACCAGCAACCAATTTTAAAAAAAAACATCAAAAATGATTTTTATCCACCCAAGTATTTCTATAAGGTGCCATCAAATGAAAAGGTCCAACGGAAAATATCCCAAAATACGTGTTACCTGTGACAGTGCTTTTGGGTGCTGTGTATACCCATAGGTGTATGTGACATGTCAGTGGCAGGGGATCAGCGCATGAGCAATGTTGACTCGGGTGGCATTGGGTCGTTGGCTAATCACTTATCTTTCTCCCCTCCAGGAAATTTTGTGCACAATTTGTGCCAAAGTGTTTGTCCGAGGAACAACGCATGTGCAGAATGGGACTGTTATTGACCCATTTGGTGCGATACGATTTTGATTTGATTTTAAAATTTTGGGTGCATCAGCACTAAGGCTATTTTGAACCCGTCACATTATACGGGGTCCAGCCCCTTATCTTTACAAAAAACAACTCTAACGTTGCAGAAGTAAAAGCTTAAAATGATCTGACTTCCGTTAAAAGCTGAGGCTGTGAAGGGCCCTCAGCACACACAAGGACAAAAAACAGGACAACACACACAAAATTATACTGGTCAGAGTGCTAGTCGCCAGAGCCTCGTTCGTCTGCAAAATGCAGTCCAGGGTGTACTAACGTGGAAGTGAGGTTGACAGTTGGGTGTACTACGTGTAAAATCACCCCTTACACCCCTTGGTGCGATACGAGAATGAGGGTGAGGATTTCGTGTCCATGATCATTGCGGGAGATGAATGCCTGCATTACCAACTGGGAATCAAAACATGACAATATGCAGTGGAAGCACCCAGGGTCACTCAAACTGAAGAAATGTCAGGCAACAACATTAGCCAGCAAGATCATGGTGACCGTATTCTTCGATGACCTTGGTCCCCTGGTAGTGGAGGAGACACCATTAATGCCAACACATACTGCGAAACACTGCCTCGTCTGTGGACAACAATAAAGCATAAGCGACCCGGCAAGCTCAGCACAGGCATAATTTTACTGCACGATAATGCTCGTCGCCATTCAAACGCAGGACCTGTTGAATTCCTTCGGTTGGGAAGTGCTCGACTACCCTGCTTACAGTCCTGACTTGAGTCCATGTGGTTTCCACATTTTCGGCCCAATGAAGAAACACCTCAGAGGATGCCTCTATGGTTCGGACGCAGATCTGCAGGGTGCAGTGACAGAGTGGCTTGCCTCACAACCCAGGGACTACTTCTACCAAAGCATTCATCTGTTGGTACCCAAGTGGGATAAGTGCCTTACCTCATATGGCGAATATGTGTAGTCAATGTCAGTAATAAACTCTGTACATGCAAATGGACCTTTTCATTTGATGGCACCTTATATAAAACTTGCGAACAATCATTAAATATTTGGAACCATTACTATGCATTGTTCTGTAAATAAACAAGTAGTCAGAGGAAACTTTATGTGAACGTTACAATGAAATTTACCCAAAAGGAAAGAAGACTGGAATTCTTATTCAGATGAAGTATTCAAGGTGCCTTAAAGTTTATACTATGTTATAATTTTATCCTCACATGTAGGTCTCATGTCACACCACTTTAAATTGCAAAAAAATAGCAAAAAACAGGCTCCTTCCCCAACTTCCAACCAAGTTTTTGTTCATTTGACCACCGTGGTATTATGAGATTGCACAAGTGTTCAACCCAGTATATGCAACCGCATGGCAGTGTTTTAACATTCTGAAAGCTCCCTTACAATTTATATATTCCAACAACTTGTACTGCTTTTTCACAGTATTTATGGTTTAAAAATTATTGAATCAGATTTTAGCATTCTTTTCTGATATTTATACAACTGTATTTGGCAGTGTCTGTATTTAGAATGTGAGTAGGATTGTGAATGTTTAAGGAAGTGCAGTATCATTGAATGTGTAAAGAATATTCACGTGCTTGAATGTTATTAAGGGTGTCGACCAGTCAAAAAATCCGCACGAAGGTCAAGAAAGTCAACAAATTATGCTTGTGATCAAGAATTGTTGACAGTAGAGTGAATTTACATTGTTATATAGTTGCACTGGGATTTGATCAAATTGAATATGTGGAAATGTAAATTGTATTGAGTTGTGGTTAAGATTTTTTTTGCTATGTTTCTTAACAATTACATTCTTGCATGCGTGAAGTTTTGTAAAAAATATTGAAGTAATGTGGCCATTCCCATCCAGGATGAAGTCTGAAGAATTAATTTTTACATTTGTCAAAAAAAAAGGGCCGATATTTTTTAAAAAACAAGAAAATGATAGAAGAAATTTATTGTGATTGATAAACAACTACATACCTTGGCTATTTTTCGACATAGTCACCATTAACCTCCAGACATTTCTGATAGCATGGCACAAACTTCCGTATACTCTCTGCGTAAAAATCTGCCGCCTGAGAGTGCAGCTAGTCCAGAACTGATGTCTTGAGCACGTCACTGTTGTTGAATCGCTTTGATGCAAGCCACTTTTTCAGGTGAAGAAAAATAAAGAAATCAAGATGTCGCTGGGAGCAAGGTCGGGGCTGTAAGGGGGATGATTGAATAGTTCCCATCGAAATCTTTGAATTGTCTCAACAGTATGAGCAGCTGTGTGTTGGCAGTCGTTGTCATGGATCAGAAAAATTCCAGGGCGTAACATTCCTCTCCGCTGATTTTGGATGGCACGTCGCAGATTATTCAGTGTTTCGCAATACACCTCTGCTGTACTTGTTGGTCCTGATTCCAAGAATTCCACAAAAATCACACCCTTTTGGTCCCAAAACACGGTTGCCATGATTTTGTGAACTGATGGTGTTCGTTTGAATTTCTTCGCTTTAGGAGAACCAGAGTGGTGCCATTGCATTGACTGCTGCTTCGACTACCCAGTGATGTACGATATCCACGTTTCATCCCCTGTCACTATGTGAGAAATGAGGTCATCCCCATCCTCCCCCCAGCGGGCCAAAAAAACACTTGCAGCTGTCCTTTGCTCTTTGTGATCATTTTGGTACCCACCTTGCACACAGTTTGTGATACCCAGGTTGTCAGTCACAATTCGATGCACTGTTTTCGCAGACACTTATGGAAACTCTTTGGGGAGTTCAGATATTGTGAACTGTCGATTGGAATGCGCTTTCTCGTTGACATGTTCCACCAGATCGTCTGAACACTAGGCCTTCCGCTACGCTCATTGTCATGGACATTTGAATGCCCTTCCCGAAACTCTCTGCACCATTGCCTGACTTTACCTTCACTCATCACTGTCGTTAGTACTTTGGATACGGTTTCTTTTAGTCAACAATTCAGCAGAAGATACAGATTCTCTTGAGAATATACCGGAAAACAAAGGGCCATTATCATCGAATATTTTCCACAGATCTGCCAGTATTTCCAGCAGACATTCCTGGATTTCTTTGCACAGATTCTAAATGTAATCTCTCCAACTTCCCTAAATGGAATTCCTCCATAAAATAGAACTTCTGGTTAATTTCTTTATTCATCTTCTCACTGTCCTGCATACACAAATTCCTTGAAGTACTTTGCTGATCCCCGACGGATTCTATCCTTGTATTTACGGTGTCCAATTCATTCATTACTTTTTGTGTGTCTACTTCCCTGACTTCTTCTATCTTATTTAGTGCATCTCTCCCTTCATCAATTTGTTTTAACAAATCACATCACACAACTTCCAATTCTTCTTTGTTTTCTTGTCTTCTGTCTTCTATTACTTTCATCATTTCATTTTTATCATCTTTCTGCTCATCCTCAATCTTCTTCATCAATTCTTCTCGGTCTGCTTTCATTCTCGTCATCATTTCCTCCTTATCATTCCTAAATACCTCCTCTAAGTTTCTGAAAGCTACTTTAGTTTTGTTTCTTCCATCTTCAATAATCTTCATCAATTCCTTCTTATCCTCTTTCCGTCCTTCTTCAATCATCTTCCTCAATTCATTCTTATCTTCTTTCCTTCCTTCTTCAATTCTCCTTAACCAGCCACAAGGTACCTCCATATTTAAAGTAGCACTATCCAATTTGCAATTTTTACAAACTAAGTCACCATCAGGAAGAAATTTTCTGGATATTGGCAAATTTGCACACCCTAAATGGAAATACGCCTCGCATTTCCTGCACTGAACTATTTCGTCCAAGGGCTTATCTTTATTATCACAACAACTCAATTTATCAATTTTCTTCTTGCTCTGGCTTCTCAAAATTCTCCTACTCATACCTTGACATCTCTGCAAAATCAATCACATGACTTACATCTATGTGTTATCAGCGTTTGTAACGCTCGACAATTTCATAATGACTTCACACTGCACAAAACACACTTTTTTTCACATGAAATTACAGTTACATTTATCCTTTTACATCATCGGTACCTTCACGTTGGTCGCCAAATTTACCTGTGACGTTCCTTTCTGGTGTTCGCCACGGTAGTTACCCAATCTTCCTGTGCGGCAGAGTTATGAGAGACTCCTTAATGTTATGCTGCAATCAGGGTGGCGACAGACCTGGAAAACCTGGAAAACCGGGAAAAGTCAGGGAATTTGAGGTGAGAAAAAAAGTCAGGGAAATGTCAGGGAATATCGTCTTCATTGACTTCGAACACTCTTTTGACGAAAATTGTTATAACTCGTGCACTATGGGAGCAATGTACTTCAGATAACTTTTGTTTTTCAGCTAAAACATCAGCGCATGCAACCGTGTACAATTTAAAACAACGGACCGAGGAAGGGGGCTTGGGGGGGGGGGGACACGTCCCCCGAATTTCAATGGAAAAAAACCTAAAAATTTGGAGGTTGGCCCCTCTTCTCCCGCTATTTTGGGGAGAAGGCGCAAACGTTAGTATTCTTTTCAAAGAATGGACATTTCTCAAGAGAATTAAACATGTTTCATGTTCTTGGGTGCCATACAAGTTGAATAATAAGCCAAAATGTGATTCTTTTCTTTTAACGAAAAATAGGTAATTTGCATTTTTGAAGGAAAATTGTTATAACTCGGGCAGTAAGGGAGCAATCTACTTCGGATAAGTTTTGTTTTGCAACTAAAACATCATAGCATGCAACCGTGTACAATTCAGAACGCCGAACCGAGAAAGGGGGTTTGGGGGGCGCGACCACCGAATTTCAATGAAAAAACCATACAAATCTGGAGGTTGACCCCTCTTCTCCCGCTATTTGGGAAGAAGGCGCGAACTTTAGTATTCTCTTCTCAAGAGAATGAAACATGTTTCATGTTCTTGGGTGTCATACAAGTTGAATAATAAGCCAAAATGTGATTTTTTTTCTTTTTACGAAAAATAGGTAATTTGCATTTTTGGAGGAAAATTGTTATAACTCGGGCACTATGGGAACAATCTACTTCGGATAAGCTTTGTTTTGCAGCTAAAACATCATAGCATGCAATCGTGTACAATTAAGATCGCCGAACCGAGGAAGGGGGATTTGGGGGCGTTACCACCGAATTTCAATAAAAGAACATAAAAATCTGGAGTTTGCCCCCTCCCCTTCTCTCGCTGCCAAGTACATGCTCCCAACCTCAAATTTACTGCAACACTAGTATTGCAATGAAATTAACACCACTCTCAGTCCTGTCTGTTTAAACTCCTGAGTAAGATTAATGTCCAATATTATGAAATAAAATACTAATAATAAATACGTAAATATTTTAATATCATATTTACTCGAATCATTCAATCATAAAAGCAAATCAGATTCTTCAAGAATTGACTTTTCTCTGCCAGCCCTGCTAAATTTTCACTTTCCATCTACTGATTTATACGAGGGGTAGCCAGAAAGTAATTTCAGATTGATTTCTCGCAAACGCCAAAACCGTGAAAAATGGTAATTGCTGCGAAGTTATGTTTAGGAATGTGCAGTGATGTCTGGACACATTTTTAGCCCTTTCTAAATATCGAAATAATGCAAATTTGGCATAAAATGTGAATTGTTGGCGTTTTTAGCTTTTTTTTTTAAGAAATGACCTAAAACAACGAAAAATTCCATGAAATCCAACATTCTTGTCTTTTCTAGGCCATGTTTGTGTACATAGAACATGCAAGTTTTCCAACATTTTACTCAAGAGTAAACTATAGTTATACATACATGGAATAATTCCGACAGCCACATTAAATCATGTATTTCCCATGATTTTTTCAACTTCTATCAAAACCATTTGCATCATAGAGCAAAGTGGCAGGGTTCTAACAGACGATCGAGTGTGTATCTACCGTCACACGGGAGCCACATCTTTGTATTTGTCGCACGAGATATGTTTTGAATTACCAAGCTAAGTGTGCACCATCGGCATTTGTCGAGCGAGTAATAATGTAGCTCAGTCGTTAGGGCGTCTGACTACTATGCAAGAGACCCGGGGTCGATCCTCTGCAGGGGCACCCACTCAGCATCATATGAAGCTGGTACCTTGAGGAAACTTTGAGGGATAAAGGTAGCCAGGAGCGTGGTTCTGATCACATCACCCCCACCTTTAGCCGTGATCAAGAAAGTGTGGGGCCCTAACTCCACACCCTTATACACCTTCATGGAAGAGTGCAGGGGAGCACTTTACTTTTACTTCCTCAAAAATCTGTTCCAACATATCAAACTGTCACGAAAATACGTAGACCATGTGATCTACAATTTAAAATAATCGTTTAAAAGCACAATGGAGTATTAAGTTTCGGTATATTTGGCAGATAAATGTTCTAAAACAAAAACGCGAATTTTGGGAAACGTAATACTGACAAGTCAAAAAAGGTAAAGTGCTCCCCTGTGCATAGCACCACGCTATGAAGGCGTATAGGGGGTGTGGGAGTAACGCCCCACACTTTCTTGATCCGGTCGTGAGTGGGGGTGATGTGATCAGCATCACGTCCCTGACCACCTTTACCCCCCAGGGTTCCCCCCCCCCCCGTACCCATGTTATTCGACGCTGGGTGGGCACCGGGGCCGCTTCCATCGTTAGAAAAGTTCCTGGATTTGAACCGGCCGGGGATCGAGACCGGGACCTTTAGAATGGTAGTCAGATGCGTTACCGACTGAGCCACCAGATAATGCTAATTTTTGGTGCCATAATATATCAGTATCTGTCACGTGAGATTGATTGATTTTAATTTTTTGTTTTTGTCGCCACTTATGGTCATTATGCACTCTTCAGTATAAACGGGGAAAATTCCATTATCTAAAATCCTTACCTTAAAATTTAAAAAAGGGGTATGGAAAATAACTTTCCCAAAAGAACTTTCAAGATACCAAACTCTCACGAAGAGGCGTAAGCCATGTGACTTGCAATTTGAAACAGTAGTTTAAAAACACCATGAAGGAATAATTTCAGATATTTGCCAGAAAATGCGCTAAAATGAAAAATGTGAATTTTGAGAAAAATAACACCGTATAGTAAAACATAAAAAATAAGGAAATAATACACCAATTTGAAAAAAAATAACAAAATATCAAGGTCCCTACTGAATAGGCATAAATAAAACAAGAATATCAGTTGTAATTTATTGCATTAGTAACAGTGAGTCTTAACCTAATTTTCGGCAGAATCACCACCGTTAGTCTGGCATTTGCAGTAGCATGGCACTAAATTTTGTATGCCCATGGTATATGTGTCGGACAGCAAAGACTGGAACTATCTCTACCGCAGTGTAGCTGTCAAATCCTTGCCCTGCCAGAAACCTCTTCAGTTGAATGTACCGACTTTCATCTCTTTGTTTAAGGCCAGGGCTGTACAGGGAGTGGTCCAAGATCTCTCACCTGAAGTGATGCAAAGAGCCCGTGTGTACTCAGCTGTATGGGGTTGTGTACATTCGATTGGCCTTCCATGAATTGTCTGCACCATCGTCTGACCATACACGACGTCCGGCTGCACACCTCACACAATTGCTGGTGGCTCTGTGCCAAATTCTAAGTGTGCATTGTAGGCTAGGCTTGGTGGGAGACTGTATGATAGCTGCAATCTTTAACGTAGAACTGTCCTAAAGCGGCTGCATTGCAACTGTACCAGATTACAGCTACATGCCACTTCTTCCTGCCTGCATTGGTGTGTGTCTATCTCTGACCACCAGTGCTGCGTATAGGCACCATTGGAGCTTTTTCTGGATGCCCCTCGTATATGAACTTTCAGAAGCTTTCATTAATAGTGTTTTCCTGTTTTAATGTATGGTTAGCTAAATCGGGTACCTATGCAATGCAATTCTATATATTCCTTGCGTTAAATTTCTAATACCTACATACCCTTTTCGACAGCATTAATGGTATAACTGCATGTTGTCAGTTTCACAGTACTTCATTTGGATATACTGTACTGAAGCAGAAATCCCATTGATAATGTAAGAAAATATGACACTTTATTTTGTTCGATTCAATTGTTTCACTTATATGCAAGAGTTAAGTTGCTTGCTTTACAGAGAAGAGAGCTTTCTGCATTGAAAAATGAGTCTGCACTCATGGTTCTTGCAAGCAGAGGGTTCCAAACCTCAGTGGAAATATCAACATATAATACCGAGAATGTATAAGGATACTGATAAATTACAAATTGTATTTCTTAATCAATCACTCTTCACTCTAATTTCATTTAGTCGTAACTTTAAAAATAATCAAGTATTTTATTTTAAACTTACTGCGTATGACAAAATTCCGTAATCCTTCCCTAGCTTGTGAATTCTAATAATTTTCCAAATTCACTATTTTGCAGTTTGAATTCAAATCATAGAGAATAGAGAAATTGAGTCAATTTAATAGAAGATAATATTGGTACTTAACAAATCCATACCTGGATCTGTACGAGTTTATTATTTCAATTTGCAAAAACATCGATTTAGTTTAGTTTGTAATTGTCAGGGAAAAATGTAAATTTTGTCCTGGAAAACCTGGAAAAGTCAGGGAATTTCATTTCTGCTTGTTTGTAGCCACCCTGTGCAATGAGCATTCTCAGGACGTAACTATTTGAAAAAGAAATAGCTTCTTACCATTTTACAAATTTAATAACACATTTTAGCTTTAAGAAATCACTGCAAAATAACAACAATATTCACAAACACAATCACATTTCAATTAAGCTGCGGCTTTTCCTTTATAACAGTGTTTTTCACAAAATTAACATCATCTCACGCAACTCGACGTACTTTTTCCTTTTCACGCACTGTTGTCCCGGCAAAGGAATCAATAATCTACAAATGTGTATAAACCGGAAATGACTTCCGCTTCCGATATTGCGTGTAACAAATATACAGCAAAAATTACAAATTTAAATCAACACAAACAACAGTATTGAAACTAACAAATAAATCAAACAGATTTGTATGAAATTAACAGAAAACAAATAAAATATTACATATAGCCAAAATAAACAAGGTGTATCAAATGGCAAGAAGTCACTTATTTTTATGATTGCACGTCCTGAGGATGCTCAGTGTAGCAATAATGTACAGCAGAGTCTCATAACTCCAAAGTGCAAGGAGATTGGGTACCTACCGTGACGAAGAAATCCAGTGGCGAACATCGAAAAGGAACGTCACAACTGTACCTGTTTGTGTGCATCTGAGCTCATAATTTCCTAGTCATTGGTTTGGGCATCAGGGACCAGTTGAGTGGCCACCATGCTCACAGGATTTAACTCAATTGAAACACTCTTTGGAGTGTTATATAAAAAGTCAAGTTTATGCAACTTTGTTAAGAGATGCTTGACAGTTTCAGGGAATGTACAGTATTATTCTAGTGTGTGACACCACCCTGCTCGACATACTCATAGACTGGGAGTGACATGCAACTGTATATAGCTGAGCAAGGTCAATATATTGAAACATTCTGTAAATTCCTGTTCATACTTAATATAACATGTCACATGCAATAACTTTAAAATGCTTGAAGATATCTTAAAAAGGATTTCACCATTTGGTTTTTCAGACAATTTAATGTGATTTTCATATGCCAGTTCCTCCCATTCCAATTTGAAAAAAACGAAGTTGAATCCAAGATGGTGGACAGAGCATGTACTTGGTCTCCTAAATACTGCATATGGTTCATTTGTATCCTGTAATATCTGAAGGAATTATATGGGTATTCATCTTGTACAATCAACAGCAAATGAATTAGGAGAAAAAATATTTTCTCGACGAAAAATGAGTTGGCAATGCTGCGAACACCGAGGCAATCTTGATAAGAGGCTTGAGGAGCGTCGAGCTAACTTTCCTGAAAAGCACAACTGAACTCCAGTATCGAAGGTCATGCCACACGTGGAGTGGCAACTTTCGGGGGCATGCTGTCTGTCTACACAATTCTCCCCAAATGCCTGTTTGAAGATGAACCTTCTGCTCGCATTTTATTTTTCAAATGTAGTTCTGACGTTGTAGTCATTTTACAATTATTTGTATTTGTTCTTATTTTGCTTTGCTTTTATGTCACCTTTACAATTAATCGAAACTATGAAGATGGATGATAATGAGATTAAATTCATGAAGAGACACTTAAAAAAGAGATTGCCGGACCAGGACTCGAACCCGGAACCTAAAGCGGATAAGGTGGGGTGACCGTCAATAACTCCCGGCCATGAACTGGAGTATAAAATTTGTAATTTCTCAGGAGTATTTTTTGTTCTGTTCATGACTAATACCTGCTTTCGGACACTTAATTAATAAGTGATACACTTCGTTCGGTGGGGACAAGCCACGTATTGTTTGAGAGGAGGGACACATCTCGTTCATATACTAGATACAATCATGGACTATACTTGAAATGTGACGTGCTAAACAATACTTTCGGAGATCAGTTGGACATGGCAATTTTGATATACAAGTTGCATTTTCTCTACTTATTCATTATGCCTCATAGATAATCTCGCAACAACGCAAAATGTTTTAATTGACTCGAATTCACAATGACTAATATATACTGGACCTACATATTTTAAATGCAAAATCTAGGTGACGAAAATATGCCTCAACACGAAATGAAAATGCAATATTCACTCAATACACTAAAAAAGCTAACCAAAGCAGACTTTTAACAACATTACACACGTAACGTTTCCATCCTCTAACAGGGTTTTTGTTGGAGTAAGATTCACATGGCGTAATAGGATTATCATTCACTACAAAGCAATAGCTATAAACATGAGATAAACCTGAAATGAGGGGTTAGAATTCACCATAAGAGAAGTGCAGCAGGTAAAACAAAACACATATGTAAGGAAGAGGTGTGTAAGTGTAAGTTTCTATGTGAAAATTGACTGAGTGGTAGCACTAGACGGTTTTACGTCAAGGATCCTAGGTTCGAATACCGGTCTGGGCATTGGTGTTGTTTCTGAATGTTCTATTTATTTTATCTTCACTCATCTTCATCGTCGCGATTGCCCGAAAGTGGAAGAAAAGCGACGCTAAATAAAAATAAAAAATATGTGAAAATTAGGAGGTTAATTAAGAGCTCATAGGTAAAATATACTCTATGAGCGATGTTCGATAGAAGTTCTGTTAAGATGTCAAACCTGTAAGAAGCAAATAGCAAAGTTGTGTGAAGGATTGAAGATAAGCTTCGATAAGATGGTAACCTGGATTGTCTCGAGCTGAACCAGTAAATGGGCGATATTTAATCCCCAAGGCCATTCTGCAAAACGAATGCCAAAAGAGGTTCGTGTGTGGATTTGGTCAGGATGAAATTGTTGGGTGATGATAAGTGAATGGTATTTTTTCTGTTTTCGTTATTTTACGTTGCTTTTCTACCTCTGGGTCTTGAATGACGAATAAATTAATTTGGTAAAATGATAAACACAAACAAGCCAACCCCGTGGCTAATTGGTTAGCGCACGCGCTTCGAAGGAAGGTGAAGCTGTGTCATTGTCTGCATCCCACTTCCATCTATCACATCTTCAACCTTCATCATTGCGATTATCCGAGACTGTTAGAACAGTGATGTGAAATAACAAAAATATCACCCTCGGTGTCGATTTCAAAGTTTGAAGTATTGCTGTTTTTGCATTCAATAGCGGCTCTAGATTGTGACAGTGACGTGAAATACTTCTTATTTATAAGAAATAGTAAAACGGGAAAAGCGATAGATATTCCTCTATTTTCAATTTTCTCTAAAACTATTTTCCCCGACTGTGGTTATAATGAATTCTATGTAGTATGAGAAATATACTTTAATTTATACTAATTTATGCATATGCAACTGATTCAGAGAGCCTCCACGATGGCGCAAGGAAATCGTCGCCGCATTGTAATCAAGGAGTTCTCGGTTCGATGCCCGGTGGAGGCACATAGTGATTCGGGTTCTAGTTTAAACTGTAGATCTCGTCCCGGTTTGCCTATTTGTGCATAAAACTCAGACTCAGAATGATTAAAGACTTTTTGAAATATTCTGTCTGTATCGGAATGGCAACTTTCTTCAGAACGAAAATGAATTCGTAAAGCAATAATACGCACAGCACCTCTAATTACCCACTGCCATTCAACACGCTACTATTCGTAAATTCAGAATTATTATTTTAGGGTTCAAATTCTGGCATCTGAAAGAGGAACACTTGGCCCCAAAAGTTTCAGGTTTGTTAACATTTACTAGTTAAGGATATTTTTGTTAAGCTCCTGGGTCCTGAGGAACATAGATCTTTTAAAATGATTTCTCAAATTAAATGTAGAAATTATGCAGCACACTAGCCCAGGGACTAGTGTTGCCCACGGGACGAGACGGGACAGGCTTTTAAAAATTCGAGACGAGACAACATTTCACAGCATTTCCACGAGACGAGACAGGCCAAAGTCTCGTCTCGTGGGCAACACTACCAGGGACGCTATAGCTTATTCATGGGATGGAAAAATTGTCATTTCCTGGTCTCAGCATGGAGTTCTATCTCTGCAGTGTTTCCTTATCAATTTAATGTAATTATCATCCATCCTCATAGTTGCGACAAATTATAAATGTGTCATGGTAAAAACAAAGCAAAATAAGAAAAAAAATATTGTAACATTACTGCAATGTCAGAACTACGTTGGCAAAAAAAAGTGAACACCAGTTCATTTTCAAACAGGCATTTGGGGAGAACTGTGTAGAGGTAGACAGACAACATACTCCCGAAAGTTGCCAATCGACATGACCTTCGGTACTAAAGTTGTGCGTTGAGAAAACTTTGCTTGAAGCTCCTCAAGCGTCTTATCGCAAATGCCTCGGTGTTCGCAGCATTGCCAACTCATTTTTCATCGAGAAAATCTTTTTTTTTTCCTAATTCATTTGCTGTTGATTGTACAAGGGTCGTTCAAGGTTGACCGGGATTTTCGTACGTAAAAAATCGATGAATAGCCGGATCATGATGAAACGTGCGGGTGATGTAATGTATTCCTTCGCGAGTAACTAGCGCCCGGCATGACGTATTTCGCGCATGCGCAGCAGTTGCAGCGAACATGGCGGCAAGCAGTGTGTCTGTGGCTGTGGAGCAGCGGTGTGTAATCAAATTTCTCGTGAAAGAGAAAGTGAAACCAGCTGAGATTTTCAGATGATTGCAAGCACAGTATGGTGAACAAACGATGTCGTGGACAAGAGTGTACGAATGGTGTGAGCAGTTTCACGAAGGACGGGAGCTGGTGACAAATGAAGCGCATGGACACACTCGCCCGACTGCAGTCATACCAGTGAATATCGCACGTGTTGAGCAAAGTATTCTTGAGAACCGGCGAGTAACAGTGCGGGATATTGCTGCCGAGGTGAATATCAGTGTCGGGAGTGTTGAGACAATCATTCACGACCACTTACGCTTCCGCAAAATCTGTGCAAGGTGGGTTCCCCACCAGCTGACATTCGATCAGAAGTGGACACGCAGGACGGTCTGTGATCAGCTTCTGAATCGGTTTCGAGCAGAAGGTGATGAATTGTTGCAATCCATCATCACGTGTGATGAAACATGGTTGCACAATTCAACCCCAGAGACCAAAAGACGCAGCATGGAGTGGCGGCATAAAGGTTCCCCACCCCCCAAGAAAAGCAAAATGCAGCGTCCGCTGGAAAGATCATGGCAAGTGTCTTCTGGGACATGAAGGGCGTTATCCATGTGGATTTTCTGGACAAAGGGAGCACGATTAATGCCCAGTATTACTCCACATTGTTGAGTGGTGCTGTACGAAAGTCCATTCGCAAGAAAAGACCTGGGATGTTGTCTGGAAATGTCATTCTTCTCCATGACAATGCCCGCCCTCACACGGCCAATGTGACAACAACAACTCTGGCCGACATGCGCTGGGAAGTTCTGCCCCATCCCCCCTACAGTCCGGATTTAGCCCCCAGTGATTATCATTTGTTTGCACCCCTTAAAGACCATCTGGGAGGGAAGAAATTCAGGACAGACGAAGCACTGCGGAGCGATGTCCTCCAGTGGCTACGACAACAACCAAGTTCTTTCTTCGCCAAAGGAATTCGGGAGCTGCCAGAACGATGGCAACGGTGCCTCGGCGCGCACGGAGAATACTTTGAAAAACTGACATAGTTTGGTGTTTCTTCTGCTACCTGTTTCCTCTGCAGAAATAAATGTCCCGGTCAACCTTGAACGACCCTTGTATGTGTGTGTGTGTGTGTGTGTATAGGGAGGAGGGGGAGCATGTGTGTAATATTGTTTGTCAATCTTGTCACCCAATAATGTATTTAAAGTCAGTACTACTGTACACTACAATATAAATAAATATATTTCCAAATGTTGAAAATAGTCTTATTCTGACTAGAAAATTGTAGTGAAATTAACATAAGTATATTCAGATCCCTAGCTACTAGAGATTCCTGCACCTGGGGTATATTCTCACAAACTTAACATGGTTCTTCTCAACTGAACAAATTGTATGCATCCGACACTTTCATATTCTATCTCCTCTTGTCTTCCATTGACAAAATCAGTTATGACATCTCAGTGCAAAGGTAAGCAGTGTCTTGCAACTGGAGAGTTACTTTGAGAACATTTCCTACAATTCTAATTCTTTGAATTTATCTTTCTGGGTACTGAGTTTGACTCGTAAAATCTGCTTGGAACCCCCCCCCCCCTCTCCTTTCCAGTGTCTTCACCTCTGAATGCACATGGTGGGGTTCCAGACTAGAGACTCCTCGACCTGCCTGCTTGTTATGTCTATCCTAATGAAACATCTCTGATCGGGAAGACACTAAAAGGGTAACTATCATGATAAGAAAAAGTCTCAGAAAATTAACATGAACTTCCCGTATTATAAGCAAAATAACACTATAACATTGCAAGGTTCTCCAGTTGGACACTAGTCGTCACAAAGTTAGTTAGCTGTTCCTTGTGTCGGGAACATGAGACACTATTTAATTCTCTAGGGCTTGCTGGGTTTAAAACAACACAGTTTTCAAAGTTAGACAGTTTTATAATTACTTATAGCTCCTATCTATGTGGACTTACAAGAAATGTACATATTTATACACGTGTCTTTAGTTTTGTCATTTGATGCCGGAAGAGGTGAAGAAAAGGACAATTCCTGTAGCATATCAAATCACGATCACTAAAATGCAAGTGCATATAGAATTAACGTTGGACAAGACAAACGAAAATACACGAAAGTTTCTGTACATAATTATTATTTTCGTGTATCGCCAGAGAGAAACATAATTAATGCAAACCAATAACACTATTCTGGCATTCTCTTTATGTTGCCATGTTCTTGTTGATTCTCACTTTTGTTTTCCAACTCAGCCCCTCGTTAGGTGAAATATTCAGGTGGATCCATGTACTTCCTCTGGCGAGTTTGAAATGAGACATCAACACTGACAGATTATGATGCATTTCAGAATATATGTTCGTTGAATGAACACCTTTATCCATCTAATTATAGTTGTCTGCGATATCCTGTACATTATTAGAAATAAGAAATGTTTAAAAATCTTAATATTTTAAGAATATCGAACCTTAAACACAGGTTCGTTACAACATTCACCCCCCCCCCCACTTCAACAGAAATTGATCAATGTTTATGAATGCAGAATAATAAATATCGAGGGCCTCCCCAATGATGAAGTGATAATGCCATCTACCCTGTGTTGACATTTCTTTGATCAACTTAAAAGTTCCGAAGGTAAACTCTGAGTCACACATATGGTAATGTATGTATCGATTCATAATTTTGCCATACATTGCATTACCTATTTTTAACTTTGCATTTCTTTAGGGTCATTATTCTAGGTGTTTATGTGAGATGCATGGAATTTTCTTTAGTGAAATCAAATTTCCTTAAATATTATAATTAGATATCGTAAATTCTTGTGTAGGGGATACAAGATGAATGTTGCCAAGGATTTAACTAGAATTTTTCATCTGGAAGAGGGTAAATCACTGAATATTGACACACAGCATGCTTGGAACAAGGAGACAATGATGTATGTATGTATGTATGTGTGTGTGTGTGTGCGCACTAACTGAATTAGGTCCCTCCGAATTTAAAACATGGTAGTAAATTTTTGCTAACAACAGAACTATAGCTACAGAGGGGAGGCAGTCACCCCAGGCTGAACGTAAAGTTAAGATCAAAAATCATTTTATTGCTGTAAATTACACAATATAACATTTCAATGCATTTCTTCATTGTAATATATTTTAGATGATTATGTAGATCATTGAGTTTTTGTTTTAAGTCCATTTTATGCGCAGAAAGACTAATTGGGACTGGACCTACGGTTTAAGGTGAAATCCGAACCACTATGTGAATTCTCCAGGTGCTGGGTTATTAGTGTAATGTAACCATGAATGGTCAAGCTCAAAGGACAAAAGCCCAGCTTACTCATTTTTGGTTACATTTGAAATTCCCCAGTTGTGATGGATGCCATATCTTTCACATGCTTCTTAAGCTTCCTAGTACGTTATGCTTACAAATATGAGAAAAATCTGTGTCATATTCCATGACTTTTTACTCTAGGTCTATTTCCTTGACTTTCCAGGTTATTGGAAACCTGCTGTTATGAAGGAACAGTGATTTTGTCAAGCTGAGAAAAACTTCATGCAAAGAGGAAATTTATTTGTTTGAATTTTGAAAAATATTAAATTTTGAAACAAAAATACTGTGACATTAATGTGCTACATCATAAGTTTTCTTTTAAAAGATACATCTCGGACCAAGATGATGGTCTGAAATATTTGAACTTGTTTTTACTGAACTGAAGATTTTATCATAAATTCTTATGTGTGTATTTCCTTCAGTAAGTTGTGTAAGCCATTAAAATGGATTCAGAGAAGATAAGCAAATTGATGCATCTAGCTAAGTCTATACAAGAAACACAAATTGTGCGAGAAGAAGATAATCTCATATTTTTGAAACTAACTAATCATGCTTCTGTCTCTGAAGTAAGATCAGTTGGAGATAGACTGTTACGAACCCCATTTCCTAGGTTCATTAAGTCAGAAGATGCAGGGTCAAAAGCAACGTCAGCCAAGAAATTAGTGAAAATAATGAACCAAAACCAAAATTTTAGTAAAGGTCAAGCATTGATACTATTTTTGAATTTCTTGGAAATAGTCATGCCAGATTTGATAAATAATGCAGCTTCCCTTGGGGTTATCTTATACAACATGGGCTACTTGTTCACTGATGTAGAATTAGTTGATACATGGACAAAGGAAGTAGAAAGCCTGAAAACTGTTGATCTTGCCAATTTAAGCAATCTCGACTCCTTCAAAGTTCAAGAAATTGCAGCAATATTTGGAATTCTTATGAGTTTAATAGGAAAACCACTACTAGAAACAGATTATTCAAGATGGATCAGTAAGTGCAAAGAATCCTTTGCTTCGTTTTGTGATTCAACTGTTTGGGACTGCATTATACCATCAGAGAAATTCTGCTGTGCAATTCAAGATGCATTAAATTTTAATCTACGGAATGTTATATTTCATCGCTTACGGGAAACATATTGTAAAGAACGCTCTGTTTGGAGATGCTCAGCTGAGATAGTATTTCAAATGCTGCGGAGATGTGAACTTGGTGCATTTTTGTTGGCTCACAAGTATGTAATACTACAGAACCCAATTCTCCTGTATTGGAAACACATTTCAAGAGAAGTTTGTGTTCTTTCACTGGCCTGCAGGAAATTTGCCGATTTTGGCGATATCGCTAACTTTTGCAGACTTTTGTATCCTGAAGATAAGTTAAAAGAGTTCGATAGGAAGGAATTACAGGTGCTTGCTACAATAGCAAAATATATTGTAAAAGAGTCTGGTGATGCAACTTTACAGAATTGTGAAGAAATGAACCCTAATTTGCGAAAGTTGTGCACTACAGCTGTTCACATTGTGCAAGCTCACAATGGTGCAACTACCGAAGAAAGAGAAGAATTGAAAGCTTGTTTGATGGAAGGTGATCACAAGAAACTTAAGCAGATGTTGCATCAATTGGAGAACATGGAATGCATGGACTATGAAACAGAAATAGGATTTGATAACATAACCATAGTGTAAAATGTTTTGTCACATGGATATGTTGAAATGTTTCGGCAATATAGTTGTGCAAATGTTGCAAATCAGGTGTGATTTACATTTAAATGTGAAGTTTGTTCGTTAATAGCAGAAAAAACAATCAGAATGTGTGTATTTGTTGAGTATTTCAAATTTTCAGGATAGATTTAGTTCAGTGAGCTACATTTATGTTATTGTGTTTATAGAATTTGTGAGGAAGGCAGGGCAGCCAGAAAATAGTTGTTGAATTCCAGACACTCAATTTATATTTATTACAACTGTCTGAGATAGTTCTTTTCCTCCTAGAAAGTTGATTACGACTTCTTTCAAATGTGTTTTATGTTTAACTGTGTATAGTTATATCTACTGCCATACCAGAAAAGACACATTCGAGATGATAATGATATCTCATTAGTGATTACTGTTTATTTGAGAAGAATAGTTAAGAATAATTACATTTCATTTGTTTTCTGATAAATTCTATGAAAAACATAAAGATAATTAAATATGGAGGAAAATTTAGTTTTTTAAGTTTTAAATGATTTATTCTGAAATATTGCTGTTTTGGACAGTTCAGAATTGTGTATAAACTATTGGAAGGTATTTTATGTTGCAACAACATAGTTTTGCACATGTTTCATTCAAGTAATGAAGGTTAGGGGGTTGAGAAAAAGAGTTATGAAATCATAATAATAAATATAAATAACAAATATTATGAAATAAAAAATCATAGACAAATATGATATCAGAAAAGTTATTTTTTATATTTCTCAGTTCACTAATCATGGTGCCTTATGTGTAGAATGATTCAGATCTTTTGGGATGCATGCAAATAAGCTAATAGCATGCCCAAAAAAGTTCAGATATATATTTTCGATAACAGGATCTTCTCAGATTTCAATATAACGTTTCTGGGTTTACAAGACCATAATTTTTAAAGGACTTTAACATCCTGTTGGGCATATCTTTGGAAATAGTAATTGCCCTTACTATCTGTATTGTCACCCTAATTATGTTGAATGCTGAAACTTGCAGCACCCTGTACTTGGTTTGGTTAATTTTTGTCTGCAGCAAGAACTATTTAATGTGTTTTGGAATATAAAGTAAAAGTATTTTAGTTTGTTTTGTAGTACAATGAAGCAAAGTATTCTTATTTTTGTCAAATAATTTGTTTCATCTCTTATTCAGTTAATATTGAATATGTGCATTGCTTGTAGAATGTAAACAGTATCTAAGAAAATTGTTGCTTGCAGTATTGGAACTCCTTGAGATGTTATCACACCATTCCAAGTAATATATTCAGTCGGTGAATGTGTGAATCATTTTTTAAGATGGCTACCCTAGTCATCACCTGAAAATCTAGATGGAAGGACTTCATTATGCAAATATTAATATACCGTAACTTCACCATGAAAAATAAATCAACAATCAATATTGCAAATCCTCTTTTTTTGTACATAGTGTTTACACTATTGTAATTTTCAATGTGTATATTGTCATTGATTTTGCAAAGAAATATGCATTTGTAAATTCTCCTTTTATTTTGCTTATTGAAGATCTAGTCGATTGTTAGTATTGTGAGGCATGTTTGCCAACTTTCTACCTAAACTCTTACCTTTAATCATTATGTTCTGTATTGTAATGATCATGTAATCATGATGTTCTGTATTCTAATGAAGCTTGTAATCATTATGTTCTGTATTCTAATGAGCATGTATTGAAGTATTCATTTTCGTATCAGCTTCAATGTTCCTAACTATAAAGTTTTTTTTTTTGTATTTTCTGAAATATTTTATTTGTGTTGATGTAAAATAAAAATTATTTTAGTAATTGTTGTCCAGAATATTCAATTTATATGAAATAAATCAAGACAATATGAGCATTGTATTATTGCAGTGTTAAAACTTTTTAGATCTAGTATTGGTATTATTTGGTATCTTTTCTACTTTTTTGTATTTTATATTCATTGCTGCAGCTCTTTGTGGTTGTGTAGCAGCACCCTATGATAACAAATTAAGCCTCAGGGGGAGAAAAGTAAGTTAATTTTCTGTCATAAGCGAAGTACCGTGCGTTCATTTCGATCTGCAGCCGAGAGATCGGGAGAAGCGTGGCGGGCGGCGCTCACGGAGATGCCGACATTTGCGGCCTGTAATGCCCGCTTATTTTTATGGACTAATGCAGACATTTATATAAATATTGCAAAACGAGCACTAACCTGTGTTATAACACGCAAAAGTTCTTCTGTAATTCATCACACAAATAAATACGCTTTAGAAACGATGTTAAGAGCCACAGATAATAAAACATTTTAATCACAGTTTTGACCAGTAACGTCCTGCTTAAGTTTATATCCTTGAAAAAGTTTTGTATCGATGGGGATCGTTTGGAGGTTTCGAATGTGCAACACTGTATCAAGATTACGCTGCAGACGAAACCGTCAAAAGTCAATGGTTTTCGTGAGCTTCCTTGCAATCCGAAATCTCCGAGCTCGAGTTTTTGTTCCTTCACGACTAGATTAAGACAGACCTGTGAATATAGTGGCGAGCAGATGTATACCAAGAGCGTGTTAATTTCGTACTGTGCGCAAGAGTGTTATTCTTGGTTACTTATCGTTACTTGTGTTATTGCAGTGTGTGTGTGTTGTGTCAGTGAGACGATTGGAATGCCAGCTCAAGTTTCACTTTTTATGTATGACACTTACGTGAAAACAGACTCGTGTCGGGAAGTGTGTAGGCAATTTGTACATAAATTCCCAAGCGTTTCACCTCCACATAGAGATACGGTTAGACATCTTGTCCTTAAATTACGATAAACTGGATCGTTAAATTTTAAAACACCTAAGCAAAAACGAGTGATTCTAACCGAAGCAAAACTCGATAAAATTGGTGCAGCGTTAGAACGTTCTCCAAACAAACCTCTACGCCGTGTTTCACACGAGATGGGCGTGTCAAAATCATCAGCACATACAGCCACTAAGGTACAAAAATTAAAACCGTACTCTTATAACAAAGGTTAGTGCTCGTTTTGCAATATTTATATAAATGTCTGCATATGTCCATAAAAATAAGCGGGCATTACAGGCCGCAAATGTCGGCATCTCCGTCAGCGCCGCCCGCCACCCTTCTCCCGATCTCTCGGCCGAAGATCGAAATGAACGCACGGTAGTTCCTGCCACCCTATGCTGGACTTCACACAAAATGCTTTCTTTTGTTTTACATTTGACGATTCCATTCATCAAAGCATATGCTTTTTGTACCTTTTCATGCATATGTTCAGTCACGTTTTGCAATTAATATTTTATTTTTCTGGAGTTTGACAAGTGTGGACTGTTTTCCCCCTTTCTTCTGACCCTTCAAATCTATGCTTAATGTAAATAGATAATTCTCAATTCATAAAACAACAAGCAAATAATTATGTATGCGACATTTCTGTGTTGCACAATTGGATATATATAGAGTCAAAACAGTTTATAGCAACATCCCTTGTAACGACGTATTGGGTATAATGCAAAATCTAGCAGTCCCGTCTAAATCCTATATAAACACTGTATTTAAAAAATCTCTTATTACGACATATCGCATAATACTATGTATTTTAATCATATTTTCGTAAAAATGTATCGGCTATAACGTCCAATGTTGATTTTTTTTTACATTTTTGGGGATTGCCGACAATAATGTAATGCTTATTTTCAAACTCTTGTTTTCAGTATATTGTAGATTTCAAATCAGTATGTCTGTTAAATAGTCGAGGCAAGCATCGCTGTCAACATGTCGCCAAAGAAAAGGAAAGTGTTTAATATTGAAGAAAAGTCACACATAATATGGCAATTAGAAAATGGGGAAACAAACGTCAGCATCGTGAACAAAATGCTCTAAAAATCAAGGGGGCAAAATCATCTGAGCACAAAGATATTGAAGCAGCTTTACTTAGATGGTTTAAGCAGCAAAGAACAAGTAATGTGCCGATCAATGGACCTATTCTTCAAGCGAAAGCCAATGAATTTGCACATTGTTGGGCAATCCGAACTTCAATTGTTCATCCTCTTGGATACAATGTTTCCGAGCTCGTCATGATAATGTCGCCGGGAAAATTTGCATTTATTGTAGGAGAGTACATACAGTAATTTATGTATAGAGTACTGTACTGTATTTTCATTTTTGTACTGTAATACATTTTTGTAATAAAGTAACTGGAACAAGGATGTTTCATTCGTGACTATCATAGCATATACAGCAAGTTTAAAACATAAAACTTACGAATTTGAAATGTTCAGGAAAAAAAATGATTTGTGTGACTATCGGCTATAACGACCGTAAATTGACAGTCCCTTCGGAGTTGTTATAACCGGTTTTGACTGTATATAATTTTTTTCAAATTAATTTTAAAGACTCACTGTTTTCATTCACTAAGGGTATGGTAGTGAATGAAAACAGTGAGCCTTCGAAATTAATCAGAAAAAATAACCTATCCAATTGTGCAACACGGAAACATGAAACTTTACATACGTAATACTTAAACCACATTTACCGCATTCATCATGAACAAGCAAATATATTTATGCAAAACTAGAAGTTAATATAATTTTACTAAGACCTTTCTAAAAGCTAGAAATATGCAGGATTAAGGAGAAAATGTGTAATTTTCTGCTTTTGGCTGAAAGTAAATGCACTGTCCTCCTGGTAAACAGGAATGGATGCAGTGATATGATGTCCAAGTCGAATTTAGAAAATCACGCAAAAGAGCAAGTGGTGCAAGAAACAATGGGTTTATTTTTCAATGTATTCTCCTCTATTAACACACACTTTCCATTTGGATGGCAAGCTCATAATTCCAGTGTTGTAGAAGGAAAGATTCATCATGAGACTCAAAGAAAGGAGTTCACTGCTCACATGATCTTGTCATATCACTGCCCCTCTATCTGTCGAAACAGATAAAAATCACTTGCACCCAGGTGTGGTGAATGAGGGGGTAGCTGATTATAACTTTGTTCATTTGCAGCAGCTCTAGCTTTGTGATACACGTGTGGTGGTGCATTATCGTGCAACACATGCGCCCAGTGTCCATCGTTAGTTCCTCTTTTCTGGTGAATGAGTTAAAGTTTCTGAAAATGATGCACCACTGCTGGGATGAAACATGATATGCCTTTGTGAGGGACAAAAAGAGGTGGCAAGTTTGTGAGAACGGAAAATGTAGGAAATTTGGAGGTTTTAAGCTGAAATTCATATTGCTACTGGATACATCGATTACCTGTCATAGCATTTGAATGAAATCAATTAAAGCATTTGAAGATAATGGGCAAAAAGAACTTCTTGAGAGCAGGGGCGGCCGCTCATAAGGATGATACGGACGCCGCACTGTCGTGTGTAACCACAAGTGAACAAACATTTCATTAACATTTATATATTAGATTTTACATTGTCTGAATTGCAAATATTCCGTTGCTTATAGATAGTTGGTTAGTCGATTCTGTATTCATTCTTCTGCGACAATTGCGAAGTTTGCACGCCACCGTGCGGAAGAATACGCAACTTGGAGAGAAATGTGGCGGGGCACCGTCCTCCCACCTTACGAGACGTAGAGCATTCTCAGGCGCGGCAGGTAGGGGTAACAGGCGAGGGAACTGGAGGAATAACATGCGCGGGATCTGTGGCTGGGAGGACGGAGGGTTTGTCGTCCGAAACACACCCCTAGGCAAAACTGGCCCTCTCTCCGGAGAACGGTAAACAATGAAGAGTTGCCAGAAGCATTGAAGTTAACATAAGAAAGAAAATTAAATTACCAACCGTTGAAAAAAAAACATTCTGTATTCGATAATCTTATTCACTTATGACATAAGAGTAGAGCAATAAATAACGCAATTTCCAATGAGGAAAGAAAATATCGGGAACTGAATGTACAGACTCTTGCTTGATTTTTTGTTATTTACCGTCGCTTTCTGCTACTTTTCGGTAATCACGAGGATGAGTGATGATATAATGAAATTGATGGAGGGGCACTCACAAAGAACACATACCCATGCTGGGATTCGAAACCAGGAGCCCTGGCTTTGTAATGCGGTATGCTAGCCACGGAAGTCGGCTATAGATTTTTGTTACATGCAAAATTATCATAAAGCCTATATGCGTTGTATTTTTTCTGAGTTTAGTGAAAAGTACATTTGGATTACAATGATGTGGAGTACTATGTAGATTTAATTACATGTTTTGATTAGCACGTTTAAAAAAATCCTGATAATGTGACAAAGTTGTCAAATTTCTTTTCAAGGCGGATGTTAAATAAATTAGAAACTCGTCATCTAAACTCACCAAGAGCCACTACAGGAACCTGTGAACTACAAATTTCTGAAAATGTGGCAAAACTGTCTGGCAACTCCGAAGCAATAAAACGACTGGATGGGAAGACTATAGTATTGAGCTATTGACACTTGTTTCTTTGTTTTCCATGGAAAAGTGAAGCTTTTTCGGTACTTGTGTGCTGTAGTTGTGCATTTGTCTATATTCCTTGATTTATCGGGATGAACAGTGTGGAGAAATTGTTGGTGCGAAGTTTTTCTACCAGTAGTCTGTAGTCTGGATGAAAAAATAAACATAAAAAACCTAGGCCGAATTTGAATATACAAGTGTCAAAGAAGGGAGGTCGTGAGTTCCCCTCGCAAATTTCGCGTTGAAAGACAGAAGGTTGAATTTCAGTTACAAGCATGTCTGAATATTTCTGGTAAGTTTGAAGTTTTTACTTTATAACTTCTGGTAACGCAGATATCACATTTCCAGTGAGATATTTATTTTGGTGCCCTATTTCACATATCAATTAGTCATGTTGAATAGGAAACTTTCTACTAGAAATTTTCACGATCAATGCACGTAAATATTCGTCTTTGTGCTTATCAAGTTGTGTAAAAATTAATATCCCTTCTGAATTTTACCCTCTGTTAAACAACTAAATCTGTTAGAATTCTATTTCTTCTTCCATTTCCTTCGCATTACTGTTAAATAATTATTAATTTATTATAATATGTGCAAACGTGTAAAACATGATATTCGGTAAACACGAACGTATCAATTTCTTATCACGTTGGCTGTTATTCGAAATTCATCATTTAAACTCACATTACTAGTACAGCAAATTTGTGCCGACCCCCGTGGCGTAGTGGTTAGCACATCGTGCTACGACGCCAGGGGTCCCGGGTTCGAATCCCAGCCTGGGCATGAATGTTTGTGAGTGTCTATTCATCAATTTCATCATATCACTCATCCCCAGCTTCGCAAATTAGCCAAATGTGGCACAAAAGGCGAAGTAAAATAAAGCAAATCAATAGAGTAAATTTGTGAGCTATCGCCCCTCCACTTTGGTTCACCACGAGCGGCCACTGCTTGAGAGTAATTATTCTTTTCCCCTGTCTGTGTAGACCAATATTCAGAGGTTGAAATTAAGAAATAAATCTTTTAGCAAGTTATAGGTCACCTGCTTTGGTTACAGTTTGGCAAAGAAGACACTATGTCTAAAACTAACAGTAAAGCTGTAATGTACCCATGTACTCGCATCTAATTTTTGTCCTTTAACAAAGAAAATAAAAATTAGTAAACAAAATGTAAGGAGAGAATGAAAACTTATCAGTATCTTCCTTCTATATCAAGTGATTGACTTTAGTATAGTGACAGTGATATTCCGACGTGACTTTACTTTCGGTATATACTCTCGGTAAATCATTTCTACAAAAATTAAATGCATAGTTCGATCACTTGGCGTAGAAGGATAACGAAACTCATTACTTCACTTTCCAGAAAGTAACTACCATCAACAGTCATTCGACGAAAATATTCCGTGCCGAAACATGCCTGCTGAAACCTAGTTATCTTACTCTGGACAAACAAAATTCTAAAGTTGGAAAGCAAAAGGGGGATTAGCCTGGGTATTTTGTCTGAGACACATCCACTACTTTCATGGGTGATGAGTTTTATTACGAGAGGTCTCTAACAGAGGATGTCCATAAACACCCAAGAAAGTGGGTGATGACAGTTTTATTACAAGAGGTCTCTAATAGAGGATGTCCATAAATACTCAAGAAAGTGGGTGATGACAGTTTTATTACGAGAGGTCTCTAACAGAGGATGTCCATAAATACTCAAGAAAGTGGGTGATGACAGTTTTATTACGAGAGGTCTCTAACAGAGGATGTCCATAAATGCCCAAGAAAGTGGGTGATGACAGTTTTATTATGAGGGGTCTCTAAGAGAGATGTCCATAAACACCCAAGAAAGTGGCAGGATTTGTCAATACACCCAAGAAAGTGGCAGGATTTGTCAATGTATCCTTAACCAAAAAGTTCCTGCACATCACAGGTGCCTCGTTGGGCTACTGGGTCCTCATTGGGGTTACTGTTACATGAGACCCCACCTGTATGAACAAAGCCTGTTAGACTTCGAAGGAGAACTAATTAAATTATCCCTATTCAGAGCCTATTCAAAGCAATGGATTGCATGATCTTGTGAGTGAAGTTTATTGAAGCAGGCACAGGTAAGACTAAAAACATAATTTTTAACTTGAGAGATAATTTTGGTATTGTTAAATTTTATATTATAACATACTTGGGAACTTTACATTACAGTACATAATTTGCCCCATGCATTACCATTCAGGCACCCACATACACATCATTAGCCACTCATCAACACTGTAACTATTGTCCGCTCACATCAGCCATGGTGCAAAAACTGACATACAGAGGTTAAAAGCGGTGATTGCAAAATATTTTATAGTTTATTCCAGCCCCCTAAAAAAAAAAAACTATATGCTAGCTGTTCCAACTGACTGTGTGTATATATATATATATATATATATATATATATATATGTGTGTGTGTGTGTGTGTGTGAGCTGCTGCTGCCCAGAACCAATGATTACACCACCATTAGTTACCCCATATGGATACACCAAGGAATGCTTGAAAGTTCACGGTTTGGTGCCCTCCAGTAACACTAGCAAACATTTAAAAAATCGCAGATTTCTTATTCAGTCACATCTTATGTAGTATGGGTACCCCATGTTAAAAAGAAAATTACAATTACAACCATTGTTCTGTTGTGACTCATGTACACCATCTGATATTTTTGAGTCACAACCACATTTCCAGCCAAAATAATAATAATGGGGCATTCCATGAGAAAGTGGCCCTGAACCTCAATTTTTTTTAAATTAAATGCAATTCTGTAACTTTAATCCTATCTTGTGAGTGAACAATCTACAATTGTTATTTCAGGGTGGCTACTCACTGGGAATTCCAGGGATTATGCGTGAATTATTGGCTCCGGGAATTATGTGTGAATTCTACATGAATTTTTCTCTGTAGACGTGAAAACTTGCAACTTTCATTAATCCAAATCTCATTCAATTTACATATTGAAGTGTGACTCCATTTAGTGACGGGGATCGCTGGAGACACAAGGATATAGCTCGAAGAAAAGCGAGAGGTTAAGTTTGACTTGTTGGCCCACCTGGCCGAGAAGAGGGAAGATGAAGAAGACAGAGCTCTCTCCACACTTACCTGGCCCATGGCTACCCGCAGGCCCATGCCGGTGTTGCCGTCTCGTCTCGCCTCAGCCGTCCTCTGTGATTCAACTCGCTTGCGGCACTTACCGTGCTCATCCCAAAGGCGACATTTTATTCCCCGTCATAATGTGTTGACCCGGCAGGTTTTCATTCCTCTACCATCGGGTTGATTACCTCTATCAGGCGGCCGAACCCAGTAGCGACGGAGGAATGTTAGTGAGGGGGGAAATGTACCAGTTAGAGGAGGAATTATTTGTTTTTTGGTGTCACGGGTGAGACACAATACAATACAAAACACAAGTAAGTCAAAAAGTTAAAATAAACGAACAATATGCAAAATACCTTCGAACTTAATTATGTATATTATTTGAATTTTAATGCAAACACAGAGTGGCCACTCTAGGACCTTGATAAAATTAAAGTATAATTCCCGGTTTCCAAGGTGAACTTTACAAAAATTCAAGGGTACAAGCAGATGTGTTCTCCATTTAGCCTTATGTATTACCACCTCTCACTCCCCCCCCCCTTTCCCACACACACAAATATATTAACAATATAAAGGGTCTGTGCAATTCCAGTTTATCCAGAAATTCTAATTCAATTAAACGGAATAGTGCCATTTCACATACTCAAACTCGAATTCTACAAACACAATTCCCAAATGTTACGGGATATACTAACCTACGAAAAATTTTAATTTTAAAATAACTTCAAACTTAAATGTACCTAATAAACTTCAGGATATCTTATGTTGCAATAGTCTTCTGTCTGTCAGATAGATAGTTCAAAGGACACTGACAAAGTAAACAGATTGAGATATTTCTGTTTTTTCCCACACCGCTTACTTTTCTTTTCCAACTGCGATTAAAATAAAAGCTAAACTGGAAAAAAACTTGCCTCAGGGCATTATAATATTGATGAGGGAAACTGAGCAAACGTTAGAACATCGCCTCTTCACACAGTACACTGACCCAATCGTGCAACCAATACTAGCATACCGCTGGCCTAGCACTAAATTTAGTATGTAAATGAACTCCAGGTTGTCATAAATACACAAGACGTGACAATTTTTACTCTGGGTACAACACATATGCATATAGGCTGGGCAGGCAGGAGGGAATTTCAGTTTGTGCGAGAAGGATGTGTGCGTTGGCTACGTTAAACACTGCAGCGGGAAACCATTGAAAAGCGGCGAGAAACAAATTGTATGGAATGTTTTCGCAAAGTTTTGCAAGAAATATCCAACTATGGTTATCCAGGACGTGATGAAATTGACATTTGAGTTTACTGGTGTGTCTGTTAAGATTGTAAAATCTGCGTGCAGTGAGGTTCTAAATAAGGGCATTTTAACAACACCAGGGAAAAAGCGTCAACGTCAAAAGCCTGTGTTACAAGTTGAGTGCGATCAGTTTGCGAGAAGTGCCATCCGTCGTAAGGTTCATCACTTTTTTGAGAGGAACGAAGCGCCAACGATAAATAAAGTGTTGGTGAGTGTGAATAGTGATCCGGATCTGCCGAACATTAAGAAAACAAGTTTCCACACACTTCTGAAAGAAATCTGCTTCGAGTTTGTGCAACGCAACAGAAAAAATATTATTGTTGACTGAGAAGACATACTGTTGTGGCACCGGAACTACCCAAGGAAAATATGTGAATACAGGCGGGAGGGGCGAAAGTTGTATTTCCTTGATGAAACGTGGGTGAATGAAGGTCATACTGTTTCTAAGGTGTGGGTAGATTCTGCCATCAAATCTAAAAAACAGGCTTTCCTCTCAGGATTAACCACAGGGCTAAGAAACCCGACCGGCAAAGGCAAACGCCTTATTGTATTGCATATTGGAAGTGAAGTTGGATTTTTAGAGGGTGGGGAATTCATTATGGAATCTAAAAAAACTGTAGATTACCATGAAAAAATGACAGGTGACATTTTTAAAAACTGGTTAAAGAAAATTTTACCTCTCCTTTCACAGAACAGTGTGATCATATTAGATAATGCATCCTATCACTGTGTTCAGTTGGAACGTATTCCTAACAAGCAGTGGCTTAAACATCATATTGAATGGATGGATGCAAAACGTATCGAACGCCGGCCAAACATGGTGAAAGATGAACTCATAAACGAGATAAAAGAGGCTAACATTCACCACGTTTATGATAAGTTTGTTGTGGATTCAATGGCTGAGCAGGAAGGTCACAAGGTGTTAAGACACCCCCCTTATCATTGTGTCCTGAATCCTATAGAGCATGTTTGGAGCCAGGTAAAGGGTCATGTTGCTCGGAACAAAAAAACATTCAAATTGAGTGACGTCAGAACTTTGCTTCATGATGGTATTAGGCTGGTAACTGCTGAAATGTGGAAATCGTTTATACGCCATGTGGAGAAAGAAGAGGAACGCTTCTGGGAATCAGATTACATGTGCGACACTGTTGTTGACCGACTTGTTATCAATCCAGCTGATAGCAGTAGTGGCGGCACCAGCAGTGAAGGGGAGGAATCTATGGAAGGATTCGACTTTCTATCTGACTCTGCTTAGGCAAGTAAAACACTTTTATATCTTCAAATTAAATTCTTAAGTACAGAAGTTCAGCTTATCTTGTGAATAGTTATAGTTTTCCTTTTTACTTAATTTCTCGTACCTTGTAACATTGCTTTCGCGCCAACTTTCTCTCACATGTGGTGGAAGCAGCAGAAGCTTTATGATCATCCAATCGCTGAAGCCAGAGTAATATGTTTGCCCATGTGTTTACAGTGCAGTCCCTTCTAAGCGTGGAAATACTTTAGTCAGTATTTTCTGAATGCGTTACACTTTCACTCTGTATCATAAAAATCCCTTCACATTTCCATTAAGTTTCCTGCAACACAAAACTTCTTTCCGGAAGTGTTTCTCCAAATTTGTAGCCTACTCAAGTTAAAGCAGGCAGCACAGCACCATCAATAAACCCATTCCTTCCTTAAGCTGTCATAACTTCCTTTCATTCAACTGGAAACACATGTGAATGTTCTGCTGTAGTCAGTCTCAAAGGAACAGGGTCATTATTGGCTTACTTTCTCTCGGTTCGTTTTTCTCATCCACTGCAGAAGGGTGTTCTCTGCAAGTGGTGCAAAAGTGTTTGATGGTTAGTTGTTCACCATGCCAAAAGAACTGGCAGGATTAAAACCCAAACTGAGGAGTTTCATGAAATGATTTGGTGATGTAATTTTGACTGATGGATCAATCTTGTTTTGCAAAGTTTGCATGAAACATAAGAGAACTACATGAAAAAGTATCATGTTTCGCAACATGTACAAACTACAAAACTGCTTACAGCATGATTTAAAAAATGTTTTTCACTGCGTAGCAAGTTTTTAGTACCTAACATCTGTAAGCTAAGGGACGAAAGGGGAAATGTTGTAGAAGAGGATGAAGAAGTAAGGAGAATGTGGAGAAATCATTTCGAGAAATTGCTGAACATGAAGAAGTGAAAGAAAACAGGAGGGAAAAAATGAATGTCACATGGAAAGAAGTGGAGGAAGCACTGAAGAGAATGAAGAGAGGTAGAACACCTGGGGTAGATGAAATGTCAGTGGAAATTATACTAGGAGCAGGAGTGATTGGTGTACAGTGTGGCAAGAGAGAAGTGCCAAGAGATTGGACAAAGGGACTAATAGTTCCCATATTCAAGAAGGGTGACAGAAAGGAATGTAAAAACTACAGAGGAATAACACTTATGTGCCACTCAGTAAAAGTGTATGAGAAAATATTAGAGAAAAGAATAAGGGAAGTAACAGAGCTGAACATGAGAGAGGAACAGTATGGATTTAGAAGAGGCAGATCAACAGATCTGATATTCACCATAAGGCAAATGCAGGAAAGGCACTACGAGTATGGAAATGATTTGATTATGGCATTCCTAGATATAGAAAATGCATATGATAGCATGGACACAACAAAGATTTGGAAGGTTCTAAGAGAGAAAGGAGTCGAGGAAGAGATAGTGTGTAGAGTGCAGAGCACATACAAGGTCAACCAGAGCTGTGGGATGAACGGAGTGGTTCAGTATAAGTGATGGACTAAAACAGGTAAGTGCTCTTTCCCCACTGCTCTTCATAAATTACAATGGATGTAAGTAATGAAGAAGTGGGGAATAAGATAGGAGAGGAAGAGATGAAGGCCCTGTTGTTCGCTGATGACTTAGTAACATGGGGAAACAGGGAAGAAGAAGTACAGGGACAGCTTGATAGTTGGAATGAGGAAATCAGAAGAGCAGGAATGAAATTCAGTGCAGAAAAGAGCGAGGTGCTAATAACAATAAGAAACAGAGCCAGAAAGGAACCAAGAATAAAGATGGACACAGAAGGGTTGAGGGTAGTGGAGAGCTTCAAATATCTAGGAAGCATAATTGGGAGAAGTGGAAGAAGAATAGATGAGGAGGTAAACAGAAGAGGACAAATGGGTGGTGGACTGTTATCAAATGTTCTTCCTTTCTCTGGACAGCCAGGTGAAAGAGTTTGTGCCCTTGCGAACAATCCTACTCCTTTTCAAGCTTTCAGTTCGGATCGATGGGCAAATTTCTGATGGAGTTTCTGGTCAGTTGTGATAAACATTCTACTTGACCTTCAGTTTTCTTCTGTTTTTTAAAATAAAATTTACTATTTGTATTATCGTTTTGATACTATCTATTCGCCATTACATAACTTGGGGCAATCAGCGACAAGTGGTGGTTTGCCCAGATCGATGAGTGCTACCGGACGGGAGCTAGCCAAACTTTGAAAAAAAAGAATATTTGAAATTCCTGTCTGTTGCTTCCAAAAATGGGTACACATTGATATGTTTACCTTACCGAACGAAAGCCTTGGAAATTCTGAATAAAATGAGCCCTCATTGGCATTTATCGTGTTATTACAACTTTTTTAAAAAAAAAAACATTTTCCAACATGTTACATTTTGCTTAAAATGAGCCCCGTCCTTGGGGAATTTCCATGCATGACTAATATTTCGTCATCCGCCTCGAAAGGGTTAATATGGAACAGGGATGTACCAATAATTACATACGGAGCAGAGACTTGGACAATGACAGAGAGAGACAAAAGAAAGATGCAGGCAGTGGAGATGAAATTATTAAGGAGTATATTGGGGAAGACTAGAAGGGATAGAATAAGGAATGAGAAGAGCAGACAGACAGTGGGGGTGGTGAAGCTGCAGGACAGAATAGATCAGGCACAGATGAGATGGTTCGGACACATGAAGAGGATGGGTGCAGAAAGACTACCAGTAAGAGCTTACCATACACAAGGAGTGGGAATAAGGCCAAGGGGGAGACCAAGATGTCTGTAGAAAAAGCAGATAGTGGAGAGAGTTAGGAGAAGAGGACAATATTGGAAAGGCTTGACTTCTATGCTGACCCAGCCAGAGGCAGGAAACAGCGAAGGATGATGATGATGATGGTGCCTAACATCCGGTTTCTACTAAGAAGAATACGGTGATGTCGCCTACAACTGTATGGATGAAAAACATCTGGATAATCTCTACATAGAAAATCATGAGACAAAGTTTCAAGAAAACAACATGTTACATGAATAAAAGTAGTGCCAAAGTAA
Source organism: Lepisma saccharinum (assembly GCF_977018435.1). NCBI lineage: Eukaryota > Metazoa > Arthropoda > Insecta > Zygentoma > Lepismatidae > Lepisma > Lepisma saccharinum. Next base: position 21,122,384 of record NC_139243.1, on the reverse strand, counting down.
AATAATATGCAGATTAATAACTTTGGTTTTTATTTACAAGTACTAAAATATCATTATATTACAATTTTATTTTACAGTTACCCGTAGATAACAGAAACAGATTTCTTTACAGTGTATCCCAAATGGAATTCGTTGACCATTCACATCATGGTACCTATTTCATATAAAAATCACATTCATTCTTCTGCACTTACCTATTTAAAAAACTGGAATTAGTGATGATTGTATCAGTCTGTACAAGTATGAGAGACAAGTCTATTGAGACATTTGCTATGTGTCACTTTGGCAGTTAAACTTCAGGCATATGTTCACTAAACAAGTGCAATTATCACAATTGTAACCAATAAAAGTAGAATTATCACCCAGTACACTGCAAATAAAGAAGAAATAAGAAATATCAGTAAAATCTGGTTGCAAATTTTCGAACTGAACTGAAATGCAAGGATGATTACAGGTTTTCAAGGGCAAAGTTTCCAAATCTCAACACCTTTTGTGAACACCTTCCCCACACATTTACTTAAAAATAAATTGTTTTTAATTCTTACATACTTCAATACAGTGGCGACTGGGCACCAAAACTGGGGGGTTGGGACAGTTTACTTTCTCTTGGTACACAAGGCTCATCATTAAGGGGCCATAGTGTGGGGGCAACTGTCCCATCCTAATCACCACCACTGCTTCTACAGGGTGGTCACAAAGTGGGCATACCCCACTTTATTTTCGACACTACAATGGTAATAGTTGGATTACTTGATATGAACACACACCTGTGTCATTGATTATCCACCTCTGGGATTTCTTGGAGGCCCTTCAGAACGTTATTGAGGGGAACGTCACCGCCCGGAAAAAAGGTCTTATACACACTTGCATCGCGAAGTGTGTCAAAATATGACGCAGAGTTCGGCCGTGCTACGAAAAGGACGGTATCCATACCGATGTTCTGGACACTTAAACCATCAGGTATGTGTTCATATCAAGCGACAAACATCGTAGTGTCGAAAATACAGGGGGGGGGGGGGGGTACGCCCACTTTGTGACCTCCCTGTAACAGTTTGAGAATTAATCTGCACAGAAAATAATTAACTGATCATAATAATCATTGCAATCATATGTGTTGCAAGACTAAAGGTAACAACACTTCCTTCTTGCTGCATTTCTAATATCCACAACAATAGCAAAGGTTTTCAAAGAGCATATGGGAAAGATTAGGGTTTTCATTTTTTGGCAGGGTGGATGTAATTAGAAAATAAGTACTTTATGTGTAAAACATTTTCCACTGAAGAGTGGACAAACACAAACATCCATTATAGAATAAATTCTCAGTATAGCTAATTTTACAAGTGAACAAAATTTAGTTTCAAATTCCTAATAATATTAATTCCCTGTATGGTGTATAAAAGCAGTAGGTGTATACAAAATTTCTGTTATAAATGTTTGGCATACTTCCTCAAAATGTTACCCATACTGTACTGTTTCACTTACAGTAAAAAGTTTTTTACAGGGTTTTGTTCAAGTGCAATGGCAGTTCGCACAGACAATGCTGAGAAGCTGATACTCAAGAGCTAGGCAGTAGAATGTCAAATATGAATGATTACACATTGTATCTTATTATTTCATGGAATAAAAGTTTTCTTTTCCATTGATATCACAATTAGGCAGCAGTATATACCGGGTGGAGCACCTAAAAGTACCACAGCAAATAGTTCTGAAACGTGAAGGTTTATGGCAGTTTTGAAGTCACCGATGTAAATGTGGTCAAGGGGGCCAGTGGACAGAGCATGTTTGGTCTCTAGTCGCCATCTTGAATTCAACTTCAGAATTTTAAATGGGAAGGGGATGATATATCAAATGAGGCTAGAATTTCAAGAGAAATGCAATGGTGAAGATTTTTTCGACAAATCTTCAACTAGTAAAAAAGTTCTGCCTGAATTCTTGTACCAATTTGCTCCTTTTTGAGGTGTCCGAAATTAACATTAAAATGTCTTTAAGTTCGCATGCCATTGCACACGATTTTAATCGGATACATCCTCGAAGAACTGGGAATTACGAATGGTTGTCTCGAACAATTACAGCTACTTCCGTTGAATGAAAAATCCTCCACAGTGACAATGTTCATGGTGAAGTTAATAAAAAGAATATGCGACACTTGTCATCTGATAACTAAAGTTCCCACAGTGTTCTGGTGTTCCGCCCTACTGAAAAAGAAACTGTAAAAAGTACCTTCTTCCGTAAGCAAGGATGATAAATTGAGTTGGTGTTTTAAGTCCACTTTATGCACAGTAAGGCTAATCGAGACTGGACCTACAGTTTAAAGTGGGATCTGAACCACTTGTGCCTCCACCGGGGATCGAACCCGGGACCCCTTGATTACAAGGCAATGACGCTACCACTGTGCCATGGGGGAGGCCCACGCAAGGATGATAAAACCTGTTCATTTAACAAATCCAAGTAGCCCTAAGCATTTAAGGTTCCGTCGAAGGAAAATTGACTAGCCAATCATGTTCCACACAGCATGCCACACCATTACCTTACCAGCACTAACCACTCGGCTGTGATCTGTCCAAAATGGGTTTTCACATAAAAAGTGTTGAATATTCTGTTTGGACTTCCTTATGAACATGAAAATTAGCCCCGTCACTGTGAAGGACTTTTCATTCAATGGAAGCGTCACACTGTAATTGTTCGAAATAACCATTCGTAATTCGCAGCTCTTCGAGGATGTATCCGATTAAAATCGTGTGCAATGGCATGCGAACTTCTCTCCCTAGACGTCACTTTGATCTCGATGCATTACTGACATCCTAAAGACATTTTAATGTTAACTTCTGACACCTCGAAAAGGATCAAATTGGTACAAGAATTCAGTCATAACTTTTTTCTGGTTGAAGATTCGTCGAAAAAACCTTCACCATTGCATTTCTCGTGAAATTCTAGCCTGATTTGATATATCCCCCCCTTCCCATTTAAAATTCTGAAGTTGAATTCAAGATGGCGACTAGAGACCAAACATGCTCTGTCCACTGGGCCCCTTGACCACATTTACATCGGTGACGTCAGAACTGCCGTAAACCTTCGTGTTTCAGAACTATTCGCTGTGGTACTTTTAGGTGCCCCACCCATTATATAGCAGGTTTCAAAATGATTTGAAAGATTTCAACTTGTTATATTTTATTTCTAAATTGTCAAATTAAGATACAATTTCACATGTATGTAATGTAACTGTCCAAGTTTAAGTGCCAATGATGGAGACTACTGTGGACTTTACTCTGCTTGATTTTTTCTGTGGGGTTTTGTAAAGTCTCAAGTGTACCAAACACGAGATCGTAACCTTCCTGAGCATTTGTGCTGCAATCCAGAATGTGATGCCAGTAATGCTGTACAACACATGAGGAGAGCTTGAATATATGTTGGACATCTGTCATGGTACTAATGTTGCAAATATCGAGGTGTATTAGGTACTTAAAAAAAACTTTGAGTTACTCCATAGATAGAAGAAAACTGTACGGAAATATCTCAATATACTTTTTTATCTTATTATACTTTTAACCTTTTCTCCAGCGGTGGCATGAGACTCTATTTCACTCAGGGTTCGGGGGAAAAAGAGTAAAGCGAGAAGTTAACCGCATGTTTAGAATTAAAAAAATAGATTACTTGAAAAGCAAAATTAACGAAATTGAAACAAACAGCAAAAATAAAAATATCAGAGATTTATATAAAGGTGTAAATGAGTTTAGAAAGGGGTGGCAACCTAAAGTAAACTTGATAAAAGATAAAGACGGTGATTTTCTAGCTGACCCAAGCGATATTCTAAAGAGATGGAAGAACTACTTTAATGACCTTTTAAATGTCCATGTAGGAGATAAATCAGAAGTAAATGAAGTCCACACAGCAGAACCTTTAGTTCCAGAACCTAACTTGACTGAAGTTAAGGATGCTATTAAAAGGCTAAAGAATAACAAAGCACCTGGCATTGATTTAATACCAGCTGAGTTAATTAAATTTGGTGGAAATTCATTAATATGTCAAATTCATAAATTAATTTGTTTAATATGGAATAAAGTAGAAATCCCTCAACAGTGGAAAGAATCCATAATTGTTCCAGTGTTTAAAAAAGGTGATAAAATGAACTGCAATAATTACCGTGGAATTTCTCTACTCTCAACAACATATAAAATATTATCAAACATTATTTTAACAAGACTAACCCCATATGCTAATGAAATTATAGGTGATTATCAATGTGGATTTAAACGTAACAGATCAACCACAGATCAAATTTTTCACATCAGACAGACACTTGAGAAAAAGTGGGAATATAATCAAAATGTCCACCAGCTATTCATTGATTTCAAAAAAGCATATGATTCGGTCAAAAGAGATAAATTATATAATATATTAGTAGAGTTTGGAATACCTAAGAAGCTTGTTAGCATGATAAAAATATGCACCAGTGAAACAGAAAGTAAAATTCGTGTGGGTATTAATATGTCTGACAAATTTACAATTCATGATGGGTTAAAACAAGGAGATGCATTATCCCCATTGCTCTTTAATTTTGCCTTAGAATATGCTGTTAGGAAGGTAAAAGAAACTAAAGAAGGACTAAAATTAAATGGTGTGACTCAGTTGTTAGCATATGCAGATGATGTAGACTTACTGGGGGATGATGTGAATACAATTAAGAATAATGCTAAAATATTTTTCAAAACTGCTAAAGAGATAGGTTTGGAAGTTAACAAAGAGAAAATTAAATATATGCTTACAGACCGAAACCAAGTGTTAGGTAATAATCAAAATCTAATTATTGATAACAACTAGTTTGAACCAGTTTCCAAATTCAAATACCTAGGAGTAATATTAACAAATGAAAATTATATTAAAGAGGAAATAAAAAGTAGGCTTAATTCAGGAAATGCATGTTACTTCTCTCTTCATAAACTTTTGTCTTCTCGTTTAATATCTAAGAAGCTAAAAGTTAAAATATACAAAACAGTAATTTTGCCTGTAGTATTATATGGATGCGAAACTTGGTCCCTTACATTGAAAGAGGAACATAAATTGCGAGTACTTGAAAATAAGATCCTTAGGAAAATCTTTGGACCTAAAAGGGATGAGGAGACAGGTGGGTGGAGAAGGTTACATAATTTAGAACTACATAATTTGTATTCATGTCCAGATATTATTAGAATAATTAAATCAAGAAGACTTAGGTGGGCAGGGCACGTGGCACGAATGGGAGAGGAAAGAGGAGTTTACAGGATTCTTGTTGGGAAACCTGATGGTACGAGACCTGTAGGAAGGCCAAGACGAAGATTGAGGGACAACGTTGAGATGGACCTAAGGGAAATAGGTAGGGATGGAAAAGAGTATATAGAACTTGCTCAAGATAGGGAAAAATGGAAGGCCTGTGTTGCTGCAGCCATGAACCTTCAGGTTTAAGAAGGCTAGGGAGTTAGTTAGTTAGTATACTTTTAAGCCGGACACACTGTATTTATTTAATGAAAAAGCAAAACCAAAAAGGCCAGTTAAGATGCGTTCAGGACTGCAATTGGCAGACTGGCGAGGCACTGGCATCTGGACTCTCAGCCAGCATAATCTTTTGTGGGCTCGTGTCATTCCTATATGTTTGTGATTGACCCTTCACCCATTTTATCTTACCACCATTCATCCTCATCTTTGCGATTGGCCAAAGGGGCAGAAAAGTGAAGTAAAATAAACTAAATCAGTCAGTCATTGTGAAAGCAAAATTCCTGACCACAAGTATTTCATGACTTCATGACCTACATGTTGATTTCTTTACTTTCATGACTTTCTTGACTGGTCGACACCCTGAAATACAGTATATTTTAGTGGAAAAAGTTATATAACACAATTAATACATACACTTAAAAATAATTACTGTCACCAGACATATATATTTGTAAACGTTAACACTCACCCCACGTCCGATCTTTTCGATCTATCACTCGAACCTGCTTCGTTTCAGACAACAACCTGGCATCCGTTCTATCCATATGGTCAGCTAGGTCATCAATGATTTCTGTAGAGTACAGAGAAATAGTAAAATGAGGGATTTAGTTTCAGCCTCCTGAAGAAGATTACAAAAATGCAACTTGAAACATTAACTGGTTAGCCAAAGCAGTCACAACTTTAATGTAACAAGGAAATATGTGTGTACCGTTATATTATCCTTAATTATAAGATGGATGAATATAAATAATAAAATTCATACGATGTACCATTTTTCCCACGGTCAGTGCTGAAAGTGGTTTCAGCTAATAGCCGGAATGCCAATCTCAAATGAATAGATGATACTACTAATAAGTGCATATTTAAATACTAATGGTATTTATTATCATCACTGGTGCTTTTTATCTGGGAAAAAAGGTTTCGCTACTCTTACAAATTGGTTTGTTATTATTATTTATTAGGGCTGTGCCGATACTGATGTATCATTAAGTATCGGTTTATATTTTTGCACCGATACTTGCCGATACCATTGTTTCCAAAAGCAATTATCTTCTTCCATTTCAAAATTTCGTTCACCTTTTCCAACTTACCTTTGGCTCTGAAAAAAAATGAAAAATAGTTGTGCATTTGTTAAATGAACCTGTACTCAAGTTTCCGGGAACAGCAAGTTCTGTACGCAGATAAGACTCGCGGTCAAGTATCTTGCAACTTAAGCGTAACGTGAAATTATCCCCATAGGAGTAGGCTGCTTCTGTTTAGTTATCTTCGAAGTCTACCAGCCTTTGTTCATACAGATGCAGTCTCTCGTAACAATAACCCCAATGAGGTACCGATGCACCTGTTGGTAATCCTTCCACTTTCTTTGGTGTTTGCGGACATTTCTCTCTTTAGTGACCTCCTGCAGTCAAGAAAAGTCATCACCCATGAAAGTGGTGGACGTGTCTCAGACAAAGTACATAGCATTTTCCTGGAAATTCAAATACCTGGGCTAATCCCCCTTTTCCTTTCCAACTTTAGACTTTTGTTTGTCCCGATCAGGTTTTAGTCAGCAGGCGAGTTTCAGCACAAGGAACGCGGCAGGGGAATAATTATCTTAGAACGACAGATGACGGCAGTTAGTTTCTGGAAAGTGTAGTGATGGGTTTGGATTTCCTCTCACGCCAAGTGATAGAACTATGCATTTAATTTTTCTTAGAAATTATTTCCGAAAGTATATCGAAAGCAAAGTCACGTCGGAAGATCACTGTACTGAAGTCAATCGCCTGATATAGAAGCAAGAGACTGGTAAGTTTTCATTCTCCCGTTACATTTAGTTTACTAATTATTATTCTTTGTTAAAGGACAAAAAAGAGACGAGATTGGTTTCACATTACATCTTTACTGTTAGTTTTAGAAGACGTGTCCGGAGCTGGTAAATCGCTAATTATTCTTGTTTTCACGGATGATTTAATGTTAGTTTGGGAAGAGTGATCCCTTAGTTTTAGAGCAGGTTGAAGAGGCATGATTCTTTTTCAACATTGGGGGAGAGGAGGACGACGACCACACCCTTGCCTTGCTCTTAGCTTCACTTAATATTTCTCTAATATTTGAAACATCTGATCAATTGTCACTTAAAAGAAAAATGTAAAGTTGAGATGCATCATTGCAACAGAGCATTGTTTGGTGGGTTAATTATTCATCGCCCCTCGTCAGAAATGCATACGTATAAAATGTAATATTAATAATTACACAGACACACACATATAATTTATATAATATATATATTATATGTATGGGTATGTATATATATAATATAACCTTTGTTATTTTAAGTTGGAATTATACAAGTATTGGTGATATCGGCTCAGCCCTATTATTTATTATTTTGTTCATCATAAGAACTACTCTAAATATTATGGTATGTTCATAATTCATCATACATCCATGTACACACACATACATTTTATTTAAGTTCCACCTACATTTTTGTTAAAAAACCACACACACAAAATAAATAAACAGCATGGTATAAGGCACTTTCAAAGTCTGTTCAAGGTTTCTACAGTGCTGTTACTTCTTTTGTGTGGTTTTTAACAGGATTGGAGAAAGATTCTTGAGAAGGCAAAAACATTCAATGTATGATGTGAAGAAACAGAATTGTCAACGTTTCAATCCAGAACATCTCAGGATCTTTAGCAGAACATGCAAATTATAACATGGTTGCAAAATGGGAGCGCTCACACAAACAAAATTAACACCTCCCTTCTACTTTATACACACAATTTTTAATTACGTTTTAATCTACATTTTTTCAATGACTGTAGGCAACTCTTGATAATTTTCATATTATGGTAGAAGGTGGTAACATGGATAATTGCACAGAGTTTAAATTTAAGTGGCTGTGACAAAAATGAATGAAAGAATTTGAACCCAAACTTGTGATGATGCAGCACGAAGCGAATTTGATATCTTGCAATTAGTGGCATATTTATGGATGCGAGGGGCTGTTAAAATGTTTCACCTATCATGAACATGAAATATCATTTGGTGGCTTAAAAATCATTATCTCTATAAAGTGCTACAAATTATCTACAAGGGAATCCTAGCATGTTATATACTGGGACACAGACATTTGCACGTAAAGAAAAAATAACTTAGGCTCCCAGAAATAAAATCCCTGCTTGGAATAAGTGCTTTTTCTTTCTTTTCGCTTACCATTTTGAGTATCTACTTCATTGCCAATCACGTGTGCAATCTCCTTTTGCCTGGAAATGACCTTTGACAGTGCTTCCAACCCAGCATCTTGTTCTGAAAGAAAAATGAGGAAACTGAAATTAGTGAGAATTTTACCAATGATTTACATTTTAATAAATTAACCAAATGCATGCTTGACACAAGAAAAAAAAATCTCTCTTACGATTATTGTGAGGTTGTGCACATAACAGCAAAACTTGGAGAGCAGACACAAAGCACTTCACAAATATTTGTTACCGAGAATACACAGCCACAAAATAATAGCTTACATGATGCATGTCTTTGGTTTTTCAAGTTGTCGTTGGCAACAATCTGCATGCTTGTAATTAGAACTACAATGAAACAAAAAGGATTTTATCACAGCTGTAAGTACATCACTCATCTCTATTGCAAATGAAGAATGAACCTTAATCACAAACATGAACATCATATTGTCGGGACTGGACCTGCAGATTTTGAAATCGGTATTCAGGTTCCTTTTTTCAAAACCCTTTTATGTACCCTTTTTCTGTTAACAATTTCTAGCTACAGCTTGTGCTCTTAGAACAACTTAGAAATAGAACCACAGCCATGTGTTTGTTTTTCACAGACCTAAAAATCCAATTTGGCAGGGGTTCAGTGACTGAAAATAAACTGACCCTCATGGTTGCATAAATTTTACGTCCAAAGGTGTTTTTCTTTTCCTAATCTATCAGTCCATCCTTGCTAAAGTACTTTAATGGCTTCCTTCAGGACCAGAACAATTCTAGTACCTTCCTTCCATCCTATAAGCAGAGGCAGGCGTGACTGTAAATGGAGGTTGTTAGAGATGGTTTTCGTAATTTGTTATTTAGTGTCACAATTCTGCCACTTTTGCCAAACTATGACAATGGAACAGTGAAGATAAGATGTAATTGATGAAGGGACAATCACAAAGAACGTCCATGTAAAAGCTGGGACTTAACCTGCGAACTTTGGTGATAAGATTGAAAGTTGACCACTTAATGTGCTCAGCTACAAAGTTGATTGAAAAGAGGATGAATAGCCAGAGGTAGAAAAGAAAAAACTACAGCTAATTCAGGCAGCAGCCCCTTTTTCTCAGGGGAGAGGTTTAATATGGTCGAAGAAAGCCATGAATCCAACTAAGATAAAGTTATACACACTTTGAAATACGAGGTGTGGCTAGAAAAAAAAAAACAGATTGATGTTGCTATCGACAAACGGGAAGCAGGTCAAGCGGTGAATGAGTGTATAACGTGATATCCTGCCTATCGACTGTGTGATTGCCCAGGGTACGCGGCGATCAGTTCCGCTGTAGCTTGTGGACGAAGTGAACCGTACATCTGTGCTCCATCGGAAAAATGTTAACTGTGGAAGTGGAACAGCATATTAATTTGAAGTCTCTTATGACACTCGGAAAATCTGCCACAGAAACTAATGGTTTGTTGAAGGAAGTATACAGAGATGAGTGTTTATCACACATGCAAGTGTTTGAGTGGTTTCAAAGGTTTGAAGAGGGACGAGAAGTGATCATGGACTACTTGCGTCCTGGACGGCCTTGCACATCAAAAACTGAGTCAAACATTGCAAATCGGTGAATTGATTCAAAATGATTTCCAGCAATGGAAAATTCGTATGGAGCGGTGTATCTATAGTTCAGGAGAGTACTTTGAAGAGGGTAATGTTTGTATTGTACAAAATAACCAATAAAAGATTTTATAGCAACAGTCCGGTTTTTTTCTAGCCACACCTCGTATGATCTTACAACATTTAATTTATTAGCACTGTATTGCAGTGGCGTCGCGTGGAGTAAATCCTTGGGTGTTTACACTCCCCTCCACTAGACTGAGGGGGCTACAAACACACAGAGAAAGCAATTATTGATCATAATCGCAGAGAAGAGAACATTGAACCTAAGTGACATTGGTTAACACTAGAATGTCCAGTGGAATCATTTTGACTCCTTCTCCATATTTTTTTTATCACAATTGTCTTTCTATGCAAGTGAAGATAAAAACTTTCCGTGACTTTTATTCATTTGTACTTCAAAAAAGACTAAAAAATTTCATGCACGTTGTTTAAGGGGATGAGGGACAATTTCGCACCAGTTGTGCATTTATTTCAATATTGTCCGAATGGGCAATGCTACTGAGGGAAAAAGCTGGTGTTCAATGGAGTATGAATTTCTCCACATGTTGCAAGTGAAAGTGTTTTTTAAAGTTGATTGTTAAGCTAGATACGATTTTTGAAAAATATGATGAATACGAATTTTCAGAAACCCATGTATTCCATTGCATCTAAAGATATCAGTTTGGCGGTTATGTGGAGATAGGTAATTAACTCTTATACACTTACGTAAGTGTATCAGAGTTAATTACCATGTATTCCTTATTGGGAATCAACTTCAACTTAAAAGTTATGGCTAATCAAATGAAGTTTCGACATTTCCGCCTGTCAATTACTACTTCAGTCTGTCCTTTTTCCGTTGATATATTTTTCTATGTCATCGGAAGCAAGATATTCCCAAGAGAACAAATAAAATAATACTTCCATAAGAGCAATGTATTTCTCCCTGCATCCTAAGGCCATCCTGGAAGTGTTGCCAAACCTGATGCACACAAAAAAACTAAATTTCACCATAAACGGAGTAAAAACTTTCAAAGAGCTAGATTTACGAAACTGGATAAAGTGCCTCCTGGGGTAATTTTAGGTGTCAAATTAGTGGGGGTGTGGGTGAGAGGGCGCTGTCATTGCCGTTAGCTTTCAAGTGATGGCAATTTATTCTTAGTTTTCACCCTCTAGATCCGGCAGCATCACCCATCTCAATAATCCACCGATGGTCATATGAAATCGAAAATAAAGTATTCCCGGATAACAATATTACGCCCTCTTCACGTCAGCCAAGGCGCTATAAAGAAAAGTAGCTGGGATGTAAGAGGGGGTGGGCGACGTAGCCAATATAACAATATCACGTTTCGTGCAAAATGTATACTTATGACAGAAGTTGTCTATGTAAGCCGGAGCCAGTGATGGCATCATATGGGGCAAGGGGCAGGTGCCATAGTTCACAGCCAAACGAGTGCACGAAAGAGCTAGATCTAGCTCCAAAAGGGTGAAGCTGGCAACAGTGATCGGCAGCTGCCGAAGAGAGAAGGACCTAGGGGAAATTGTCCCTCTCCCCTTTATATGTTTGGCGATATTTTGCATGATTTACCTTAAATGGCCGATGGAGTCATTTTGACTAGTTTCTTATTTCCGGCTAGATTATGAGAAAATGAACCTGGAATTGTGGCAACAATGTATCATGCGAGGGGTAGTTTTCAGAATTGTCACGCAGTCATACTGCCTCCCTCCCCTCGACTTTGCTTCCTGTCAGGGGAGTGCGAGGAGAGAGAACAGTGTTGAATCAACAATTGCCACACTTGGTTTAAGATTTCTGGCCCATACATATTGCAACAGCAATGTCACGGCAAAGTATGTCAGTCCGGAAGAGATATTTGCACACCTTCATGACATCCCAGATGATTTGTCGGATTTGGACGATGCAGACTGTGAAGAATCATATGAAGAGTTTGTTCTGCCGTCCAGTTCCAGGTCATCGGACGAGTCTAGTGATGAACCAAAACCAGGTGAAAGTGCGAAACGCAGAAAAATAACACGTTGAGCTCCTGAGAAGTGTCCACACAACTGTGCACTGCAGTGACACAGCTGAAGACGTTGAAGTCCAGCATTATGATACAACTGTCGCTGGAAGTGCTCCAGCTCCTGACCCGGTGTATTCCAGTTCTAGTGTTGACGCTGAAAGCTTGGTTTCTCCTGATGGAACTGTGTGGGAACGGGCTGCTACCGGACACAATACTCCAGGTAGGAAAACTTCTCATAATGTTCTAAAGGAATTACTTGGGCCTACCAGACATGCAAAGAAAAATGTCATGCCTGGAAGTCCTGTCAGTTCATGGCACTTGTTCATCGACAAACATATACTCGAACATATTCGTGATTGCACAGTGACGGAAGCCCACAGACAAATGCAAAACTCCACTTTCAGTCTAACTTTACAAGAGCTGAAAGCATTCATCGGTATTATGTATGCACGCGGTGTATTTGGTAAAAGTGATGCCCTGGTGCATAGCCTGTGGACTGATCTTTGAGGCGTACCATTGTGTAAAATGGCCATGTCACGGAATAGTTTCTGTTAAATTCTGAGGTACCTACGCTTTGACAAAAAGTCTAGCCATTCAGAGCAGTTAAAAACTGACAAATCTGCCCTGTTCTCAGCTGTCTGGAACAGGTTCATTGAAAATTGCATCTCCTGTTACAGACCTGGCCCTTTCTTGACCGTTGATAAACAGTTCTTTCCAAGTAAGGCAAGATGCCCTTTCACGCAACACATGGCTTCGAAGCCTGATAAGTACGGCCAAAAGTACTTGCTTGCAGTAGACAAGGAGAGCAAATATGTCGTAAATGGATTTCCGTATGGAGGAAAAAATGAATCAAGAGGCAGTGAAAGGTTGTACAACTCTGTGGTGATGCAACTCATTTTTTCACTTCTATTAACCTCGCAAAGGAGCTTAGAAAGAAATCTACCAGTCTTGTGGGGAGAAAGATTTGTATTCCACTGTGGTATGCAAGTATGATGCAATAACACTGACAGCGTACAAGGAAAAGCGAAGAAGAATGTTCTGGTCTTGGAGCACAATGCAGTCATATGTTGACATTGCAGACAACACAAAGAAAACTCCTGACACAGTCAGATGTTACTACGACACGAAGTACGGTGTGGACATTGTCGATCAGATGGCAAGGAAATATTTATTCTGTGTGAACAGGTACCAGAAGATGGCCTGTCCATTCATTTCACAACACCCTGGATCTAGCAGCCATCAACGCTTGGGTCCTCTAACAGGAATAAACATTAGCCGCCAGGAATTCATCAAGAAGCTAGCAACAGAACTCGTACATTTGAATATGGTCTCGAGAGTAACTGTGCCAGGAAATGCAGAAGAGGAGGAGGACTCGGAAGACACTTCTGTCACCACAACTAAATACTGCCAAGTGAAGTGTAACTGTGAAAAAAAAACCTGCACTGTTGTATTTTGCAAACTGTGTAACAGTGTGGAAAGTGTACCTCAAACGTTCAGCGTTCATGTTTCATTTGTGACAGACAGCAAGGGTAGGGAATATTGTTTATGCATTCACACAGTTACCTGTTTTGCCGTGCAAAGTATTGCTCATGCCATAACTTCATTATTGTTTGGTTCAATTATTAAGGTTCTGTAGCCCTACATGCATGTAAAGAACATTATTGTTTTCATGTACTGTCCAGCGTTGAAATGTTCTGTGAAGTGCTAATTGTATTAGTTTTTTGTCTGAAATGTCCTCTCTGAAATGTGTTGTAATGATCAAAAATAGCATTTGTACTTATTTTCATGTTCACATTTCATTATATTTCTAAATAATAATACAAATATATCATAATATACTTGTTGATTACATTTTTATAATATGCCGAACTACAAATCAAAATTCAAAAAATACCTCTAAATACACTAAAACAACACTATAATGGCAGGAATTGATACGGGTTCATTAAATGCAACAAAGAACAGACAGAACATCACCTGAAATCAAAATGACTCAACCGGGCATTCTAGGTAAGTCCATTTCTCGGGCATTCCAGTATTAATCGAGCATACAAAAGGAGACATTTCAGCCAAGAATTCTTTTCTTTTTCTTCGAGTGCCTTTGACGAATGATGAAACGATTCTCTTAGGATATCGACCAGGTGAGTTGTGGAAAAGATTCCAAGCTTTTGAGAGCTATCGTCACTTCTACCCTGAAGATGAGTGATGTTAGTCTCGAAAACTTGAAACCTTTTCCACAACTCACCCGGTCGATAGCCCGAGAGAATGTTTTCATCAATGTAACAGAGGTCTTAAAGAAAATGGTAGTGAAAGGATGAAGAAATAAGATATGTGGTGGGAAACAGCGAAAGCCAATCTTTGAGAAGCTAAAGCCCCACCCAGATAGGTAGCGGTAAGAATTATTAAATAGTTATTACCTTGCATCATCCTCTGCTGTTGCACTCGGATGTCGGAGATACCAAGGTGCTGCGTCTCGTCAGGTTCGTCTTCCGTGCCCCATTCCGTTGTGCCAACATCAGCGAACGCTGACCCTGCCATGAGCTTTGATCTCTCCATTGAAACAGCGGACATTCTGCAATGGAAGAATAGAACATCATCTGTATCTAGCACCAACACTAATCACATTACTTTTTCCTCACATTATTGAAGTTTTTATGACTGTAGTTGTTCGTAACATATACTCACTTGAGTACATGTTCAATCAAGAATGCAAAATGGCTGCTACTCCAGTACAGAAGGTCTTTTCTTTGGAACAAACTGTATTACAAGGTGTCTACAATTTCGTAAAAACAAAATTCCCTGACTATTCCAGACCAAGAACTAACATTTTCCAGACAACGTCATTCAGGCAATTAATGTATTTAAATATATGTGCAAGAAGGTCACTATATTTTAATTAAGCAGCACACTCAGAATTCCACTTAACTAGGTTTATTGACTTCACATGTTAAAAGTAATAATGGAAAGAAAAACTTGGATTGGGGTATCGGGGGGGGAGGGGGGGGGAAGTTTTCAAGTAATAACATTTACAGCATAAATAATGAATATAGTACAATTTAGTAATATATGTATTAATCCTAATATCTACCAAACAGAACTCAAAAATTGCAGCAAGAAAGTGGTAAATTACAATAGACAATTATCGTAGTAAATTTCTACATGAAAACATGTACAATAGACCATTGCAAAAAAATTTTTTTTCGAAAGTTTCTTGTGCACCCCTGCCATATTGTTACTATTATTGAAACATGATCGCCTGCAAATTTTCAGGTCTGTAGGCCATGTTTTGACCCCCGCCCACCTCAAAAATAGTTGTCTGATCTGTTGTTTGTAATTTTATATACTTTGTTCATTTTACGGACATTAACAACATGGCAACAAGTTGTAACCTATTATATTTTTCTTTTATAGGTTGTAACCAAGGCAGATATGAGTGTAAATATGGGAAAAAAACCACCTCATGAAGCAGTTCCTTCAATTTCATCCACACCAAACCGCCCGGTACTTAGAATGGATGATAGAGAAGTGTCTGAAGCGTGGCTCTTAAGTAATTTACTGCAAGATTTGACCCCGAAAAAAGGATCTCAACTGCCCGCCAATGGGGATGTGCTTCGCTACTTTGTTTTTCTCAATCGTGGACCCATGCAGGAAGATAAAAGGGATGATGTTATAAAATTCGTTATCCTGAATGCAGAAAAGTTTTGGGAGCTTTCTGGCATTCCAGTGACGCCTGTCAGAGCGGGACATTCCAAAGTAAAACTTAATAGATTAATTGTGCAATACGAAAATCTTCGGAAACACAAAACAAGGAAGAACTTCCCAGCTGAGAGTGAAAGCTTTCTCAAATCTCTTCTTCTACTCTTTGACTTAGCACATGACAATGCTATTTCTATTATAGAACATGACAGATGTAGGACTAGGAAAATGATTCTGGAAGATGTGCAATTCTTAGAAGATCAAAAGTCATGTCGAAAAATGGAGTTTGTTTTTGATAAGACATACTTTGCAGAAGTTATGAGGAAATTATCTCATAACGAAAAAGAAATTGAGCGTGCTGCGAGGGAGAAGCGTCGCCAAGAAGGAGCTTCAACCAAGACAAACATAAACACAAGTACTAGCCTAGAATTTGATAAAGTTGGTAGCCTTGATTCAAGTGATTCGGATGGCTTTGATGCTGAACCTGATGCAATTGAAGATCCTGAGTTTGTATTCCCTTCAACTAGCAGTGGTGCAACAGGTACAGGTACAACACTTCGTAGAAAAAGTTCGTCAATTGCTTTAAATCTACCAAGAAATCCATTTACAAGCAAAATCATATCAACCATGGGAGACAGGCTTAATCTATCAGCTGATCAACGAACAGCATTCATGGGAGCAATTCTTACAGAAGGTGGAGTTCCACTGAAAAAGCAACTCTTTCAATTAAAAGCACTTGGACAGCAGATAAGGAAGTTAGGAAATCATTAGCGCAAGCAATTAAGGCTACGTTCACAGCACCGAAACACTCAACACTACATTGGGATGGTAAGCTGGTTCCAGACTTCAAAAAAGAAAACAAAGAAAGACTAGCGATTTTGGTATCTGGTATGCCAGTCTGTGAAGGAGGCAAAGTTCTTGGTATCCCTGTAATTACAAACACAACAGGTGAAGAACAAGCAAGCGCTACGTTTGCCCTAGCAAACGAGTGGGAGATTTCAGATAACGTGAGATCCCTTGTTTTGGACACTACAGCTTCAAACTCAGGATGGAAAATTTGAGCTTGTGTCAGGCTGGAAAACCTCTTTGACAAGAAGTTGTTTATGCTGGCTTGTCGGCATCACATATTTGAAAGAATTCTGAGTTCAGTTCACAAAGAATTGTTTGGTGCAACATCAGGTCCTGAAAACACCAATTTCATTCAATTCAGAGACTCTATTTGGTCAACTATTAACACAGAAGCTGGTTTTAACATCCTAGAAATCAAAGACAGGAGTTTGAAAATTCTATACAATCACTGAAGAGAATACTTTCTACTCCAAATAGAAAGAACTTGCTACCTCGCGCTGACTTTCGGGAGTGTGCTGAATTGATGTTGATACTTCTGGGTGAGACACCTGAAAGAGGAATACACTGGCTGAAACCAGGAGCAGCCCATAAAGCTCGATGGATGCCATCCATTTTGTATCCTGCAAAGATGTTTGCTTTCAGTGCTCAAGCAGGATATGACAAGGACATGATCAGTAAACTGGAAGCACTATGCAAATTTAATGCACTATTCTACGTTGAAAACTGTCTCTCTTCATCCATTGGTGCCGATGCAGTGTATAATGATCTCAAGCTATGGCATGACTTGAACAAGTATTGCAAGCATGATCCTCAAGTTGCAAATGCAGCCATAAAAGCCATGGAAAGGCACTTCTGGTACTTAACCGAAGAATGTGCTGTGTTCTCTCTATTTTCAAACAGACTTTCCTCTTCAGAACGGCAGCAGATTGCTCGAACATTGCTCCGAATTCCTCGACCAAAAGAGTTTGAAAGGGGCCATCCAACTTTTCCTATTCTTAGCCACAGTACAAAACTATCATCCTTTATTGGGCCTAAATCCTGGTTCTTGTTTCACAGTATGGGAATTGGCGGCGACTGGCTAAGAAAACCTGTTAGTGAATGGCATAATGATCCCAATTACCAAGAAGCTGAGACATATGTGCGGCATGTCAAAGTGGTGAGTGATCTGTCGGAACGGGCTGAGAAACTAATCCAAGACTTCTCAACTAGTGTTACCAATGATGAAACACAAAAACAGTTCTTATTGCAAGAGGTCGAATATCAACCGCAAAAAAATTCCCAACTTTCAAAAAGAGACATTAAAGAACTTAACAGCACTCTCCTCCATAAAACCATAAATCCAGTAAAGTGATTTCAAATGATTGTGTGTTCACTATTACCATACTTGTTAGTTACTATATATGGAGTTTGTCTTCTCTGTATAATAAACTGTCTTACATTGCAAACATTTTTGTCATGATTTTAGTGTAGGAAAACGATGATTAATAAACTAAATCAGTTAATCGTGTTGGGCGGGGGTCAAAACATCACCAAATGACCTAAAATTTGGTATGCATTCATATTTTGCCAGTAGAAACAACATAGGAGGGGTGCACCATATAATTTTAAAAATATTTTTTTTCCATACCTACATGCAATGCCCTAATGTACAATGCCAATGGAGTGGCCATGTATACTTTGTAACAAAAAAAAAAAAAGAAAAATGGAGTGATTAAGATAATACCTCGGCCACGTAACCACAAGAGTACCACCTTTCAGCATGCGAGTGCTGAAAGCAGTGTGGCCAACCTAAAGAAAGTTATGGTTAAAGCGTGAGTGACTTGCCCTCAGATAACTTTCTACACCCTTATGTCCATGTTAATACTTCTCACCACCATAATCATCTGCTTCGTTTGCCGAACAAAAATAAAACACCTTGAAATCTTTTTCTAACCTATGATGTTGCATGATATGAAGTAAATCACTTAAGAAAAAAAAAATGTATATTTGTTATGTACATCACTTTTCTGACATTTTTGACTAATTCAGATGATGATGAGTGAAAAACAGATGCAATTGATGAACGGGGAACAAAAAGAACACTCATGCGCAGCCACTAAGCTGGCTGGCTGGCTGGTAGTAGTGGAGATAATTGAGCAAATATGAAGTAAAATTCATGTGAATGAAGCTTACACAACAAGACAATGGAACCTCGATTTTACATTTTTCAGGGGACCGAGACAAAAAACGTAAAATGCAGGATAATGTAAAATATTGCAATTTTGATAACATTTTGCTCTATTTGGACCATAAAGACTGAATGTATAATGTGGGAAATTGTAAAATCTGAAGTTCCACTACCTGCCCACTCTAATTAATCAATATATTAAGGAAAGGCTGATATGAATGTTTTGCCAGTTCAGATATAAAATATCAGTATTCTACTCGTCCTATATAAAATTACAAACACTCTATGAAGAACCTGAGCAGTTTATTCGCCTCTTATAATTACTGCATGTGACCAGGTGACTGCAATATATTTGGCTTTCCAAAAAGAACCTGTTTATGTAGGAATCATACCATTATATTCATAAAATAACAAAATGGCTGAAATTTGCAAAGTTTGTACAAATATCTCATTGGCAATTTTCATGTACACCAATATGCCTATACTGGTCAATCCTAAGGGTGTACTGACTAATATGTCCCACTGCTACAATCTACAGGGTGTCCCACCACCTAAGAAAACTAATCTACAACAGGTGAAAGCTTTCAAGAGAATCGGTTCAGTGCTTCACCAAGAGCAGTGTGAAGCAATGGTTAATAGGATTGTCAACCATATGGAAATAGTCTTGATAATGGCAGATGACATGTAGAACATACAGTTGTGTGATAGATAACATACTGTGTATATAAAATAGCATAAATGTACACAAGACTAAATAAATTAGGGATGGGGCGAATAATCGGTACTCTATCGGTATCGGCCAATATAGTCATATCGGTGTATCGGTAAAATTACCGATTATTTTACTGATCCAATATATCTATAAATATCTGATAATTTAGTGCAAAATTCTGGCATTGTGTTGTAATTTTTATGGATAATCTCCATGCCCTTCTTTCTAAACAAGTAAATGTCTAAATATTCAACTTCTTTTGCACTGCAGTCACCACGAAACACACATTTATTAAGGAGATCAATGAACATTTCAGGTTCTTCAAGGACCATTTCTAATTTTATATCGGTATTGGTAAATTTTATATCGTTACATTATCGGTATCAGCCAAAATTTCATATCAGCCCATCCCTAAAATAAATAAATGAATGAATTTTGGTTACCTTTTTAGGGCCACTCCGTATATTTATATTGTGCTTTCTGCATGACTTGAAATTAATATATCGTTGTCTGTGTGAATAATACAAGAAATAATCAGCACCTTACCTATCATTAAACAGCTGCTGCAGTTGAACTTCTTTGCTCTGCAGAAGTTCTACCAAGCGGCTCCGCCTTTCCTCCTCTCTCTGAGTTCTGTGTGCATTAAGGAATTACATTACTGAAGACTTTGTACATGACAGGTATGTCAAAATTTTACACTTAATCAGGACCAGAATGTAGGAAGCAACTCTATGTGGATAAATTTGAATATATTGCCACCAGTCTCCAGGGAAAAAAACAAAATGTTAATTGTGATCAAAGTAAAATTCATTTCATATTGGGTTTGGTGCGTATTACTTACAATATTAAATATTAAAGATCATTTCTACTAAAACATTATAAAAATATCATATAAAAGCTATTTTACTGACGTATTTGTGAATCTACCCCTTGAGTTAGCTATGTTTTGGAGAAGCGACTGTCCCCTTCTGGCATTCTTTAAGCATGCAATACAGCCATGCTGCATCGTTATATCATACAATGAAAGGTTAGATGGGTAGGATTGGGAAAAAATTATCAGATGAAACTATATCCCTATTACACTGCATGCCCTTGAAACTTGTCATGTTCACCATAAAATCATTTAAAATGCATTAAAAACAGTAAAAATGAGTTAAAATTCCAATAACTGTACTCCCTTCCGTCTATGTGAAAATCAGCTGATGTACTGCGGGGAATGCAGGAAGCACAGGCTATATCCCACACTGCATATCTTCACCTCGGTTATAACTACGTTATTTCCAGGTCAGTCACAAACCTCCTGTACGGCACAAATCACTTCTGGGGTTACCTGAAATCCTATTTCTTCCCTCTTTTGGCCTTTTCCCATCTTTTAAATAGGTTTATCCATATTTCGTCAAGATTTCCATCTTCACGATTGAGTTTACTGTCCCTGTCGTTGCATATATTTGCTACTTCATACACGTTCCTATTAATAGCGTGGTTTTTCTCTTCTAATAACAACTTTTTCTTTAATTTTATGGGAGTTTTCAAGTACATGCGCTTAGACCTAAAGATTGTTAATGAAAACGGCAAAATTAAAACTGGGGTATTCCACAAAGCACTCGCGGGAGAAATCTACATCAAAAGAGAATCTAAGCATGCAGGGTGAACAAAGAAAAATGTTTTTCCGAATTTCTATATAAGAGCGAACAGATTATGCAACCTCAAAGACACTTTGGCCAAAGAAGAAGAATGGATTTTGAAAATTGGAAAAAATAATGGGTATAAGAATAATGAAATGAGGAAAATGAGAAAGAATCCCTACAAATTTTGCGAAAGAGAAAAAAGCATACGAAAATTACAGACAAAGAAAATGAAGCGGGGAAAGAAAACAAGAAACTTAAGTTCATAGGAATTCCTTACGTTAAAGATGTCACGGAGAAAACTGAAAAAGTCTTAAAGGATTATAATATTAAAAGTGGAATGAAACCCCCGCGAAATATAGAAAAGCACTTCTCGGAATATAAAAGGGCAGGAAAGGAAAAAGACAATGACGAAGATGCAAAAGGAGTGTACAGTATTAAATGTAACTGCGATAACGAATACATCGGACAGAGACGGGGAGAAGCATGAAAGTTCGATGGAAAGAACACGACAGACATCAAAGACGGGAATCCCAGAACAGGCTTATCTGAGCATGTACTTGAAAACTCCCATAAAATTAAAGAGAAAGTTGTTATTAGAAGGGAAAACCATGCTATTAATAGGAACGTGTATGAAGTAGCCAATATATGCAACGATAGGGACAATAAACTCAATCGGGAAGATGGAAATCTTGACAAAATATGGATAAACCTATTTAAAAGATGGGAAAAAGGCCACAAGAGGGAAGAAATAGGATTTCAGGTAACCCCAGAAGTGATTTGTGCCATACAGGAGGTTCGTGAATTTCACCCGGAAATAGCGTAGTTATAACCGAGGTGAAGACATGCAGTATGGGATATAGCCTGTGCTTCCTGAATTCCCCGCAGTACATCAGCTGATTTTCAGATAGTCGGAAGGGAGTACAGTTATTGGAATTTTAACTCGTTTTTAATGCATTTTAAATGATTTTATAGTGAACATGACAAGTTTCAAGGTCATGCAGTGTAATAGGGACATAGTAAAAGTCATCTTTGTAGTTCAAGAACATGAATGGAGTTCTAAGATTCCTGCTTCAATACTTTGGAGAAGCCAAAATTTCCCACTTTTAGTTTAACAATAATCAATACAATACAATAAAATAAAATAGTATACTTCTGCTAAACGAATCATTCTTTATACTGAGATGTATCCAAACAATCACATAACACACACCAAAAATTTTCTCAACTCCCTAAAAGTTTTCACGAAGGTCCAATTTCTGGCCATTTTTGGCTCTAAATATACCCTTAACTGTTATTCTTGTATCATATTTTAGCTGATAAGATTATTTTTAGTAATTGTGACTGCACTGTATGGCATCTTCTGGTTTTGCTGCTGTTGTTTTTATGGTTTCCATTTCATAACATGACATGAGTTGTTATGAAGCTAATTTGAAATATATTTTGCTCTATATTGAAATATTACCAAACATTACTTAGTTGTGTTATATACAGTGTGTCCGAGAAAAAGTATACCAATAAAGAATTTAAATAACTCAACAATCGTTAACGATAGAAATGTCAAATAACGTTTATTTGGAAGAGGGAAGAACGGAATTTTTTTTACCACCAGAAGGGAAAAAATCGTAACATAATTAAGTGCATGCGCAGCTTTGTTCGTGAGTAGTCTGTACAATGGTGAAATTTACTGTTCGTCAGAAAGTTGAGTGCTGCTTTTGGTTTGCAGAATTGAAGTCTCCTGTAACGGTACAAAGAAGATTCCGGCAACAATATGGACAGGAAGCGCCAGAACGTCATTACATTGTTAAATGGCATAAACAATTGCTGGAAACAGGGTATTTGTTGAGGAAGAAAGGTAGTGGTCGGAAGCGTGTGAGCGAGGATAAAGTGGTTGCAGTTCAGGAAGCTTTCCAGAGAAGCCCGCGTAAATCTGTGAGACGTGCTAGTTCTCAACTTCAAATTCCACGTTCTACTGTGCATGATATCGTACATAAAAGGATAAGGCTTAGAGCCTACAAGTTACAGCTTGTTCAGAAACTAAAGTGCACTGATAAACCTGCTAGGGTTGATTATGCTAGTGAAGTGCTATCACGCATTGATGATGACAATGAATTTCCGACACGCATAACATTTTCAGATGAGGCTACCTTCCACATTTCCGGAAAAGTGCACAGGCATAACTGTAGAATATGGGGTGAGCAGAATCCCCATGCAGTTGTTGAACATGAACGCGACAGCCCCAAGTTGAATGTGTGGTGTGGTTTGACACGAGATTCCGTAATTGGGCCCTTTTTCTTTGAGGAAGCTACAGTTACAGGTGCAAGTTACCTGCAAATGTTGCAACAGTATGCTGCACCTCGTATACCTCATGGGTACATGTTTCAGCAGGATGGCTACCCCCCCCCCCCCCACATTATGCCCGCTGTGTTACTAACTTCCTTAATAACAATTTCGCTGGTAATTGGATTGGGAGGGGTGGACCCATTAAATGGCCACCACGGTCACCAGACTTGTCTCCTTTGGGGTTATGTGAAGACTATGGGTTACAAACACCTGTGCAAGACCTCAATGATCTCCGTGAAAGAATTATCGATGCATGTGGCTCCGTCACTCATCAACTGTTGAAGAACACTTGGATGGAGGTTGAGTACCGCCTTGATGTTTGTCGCGCCACCAAAGGAGCACACATTGAGATCTACTAAGGTGATTTTTTTTCTTGTTCTTTAGTTTAAAAAATTATGATTTTCTCTTCCAAATAAACGTTATTTGACATTTCTGTCGTTAACGATCGTTGAGTTATTTAAATTCTTTATTGGTATATTTTTTCTTGGACACACTGTATAATGTAACAATAGCATTTATGTGGCAAAAATCACAATAAATTTAATGTTACAAAATTACTGCACTACAGAGTGTATAAAAAACACAAGTAAGAGACAAACTTACAATAATAATATCATGAGTTGACCACTCAAGATGCTTATCAATACTATGGTTTTAGAACTACAGACCAGAACTAAAAGTCAGCTTTGCTTCACATATCATGATCATTCTAAGATTATGGTGCACTTCTAGCAACTAAAAATCAACATATCCATACCTATTTAGAATTCACAGTAAAAAGATTTCCCACCTCATCAATTCCTAAATCATCTTTGTACCGATAAGTTAAAAGATACATGCACAGTCTCAGACATTTCTATATGATCATACTGAGTCATTCGGATTAGTGGCGTGCCCGCAGGCAAGGGGGCGGGGGACATAACCCCCTTTTGCAACACCACCAGTACAAAACGATCCACGAAACACATTTGATGTAAAAGAAAATTAATTGACAAAAATGATGGTCTACATAAATTTGAAGTTGACTGGAGAAAAGACAAACCATAACCCACTACTAATTACTCTTAAGAATAGTGCAGTTAGTAACAATCAGGTATAAGGCACATGCAAATGACATTATATACAGAAAAAAAACTATTAGTCAATATGAGTTCTGATTCAACATCTGCATAATTAGAAAAAGACTAGCAGAATGGACGTGTTCCAAAATGATTAACAAAGTACAAATTCTAGTGAGATGAACTGATCACAAAAACTTTGTGAAACCAGCTAGTTTATCACTTTTTGTAACATTTGCACTTTGTTTATGTATAGATCACGTTTATAGATTACTTTTGTAGATTAAACCTCTTCAAGAGGTTTGTGTGATGATGAAGCTCACGAACTGCAATTTTTCATTGTGGTGAACAAGAGACAACTTCTTTTCATTTTTTACTTATCACAATGAGCTTTGGAACATGCCCAGTTTTGTTAAAAGCATACAATTCTGTGTAAGGATACATCGTATGCGATCTGGAGGCCTGGATTAATTTGTCTTTCAATTGCTGGACCTCTGTGGAATACTGCCTCAGTCTGAGGCGAATGGCAGCGGAGAGACTAGCATATGCTTGCGAAGTTTTCTGCTCACGACTCCTGGCCGTGAGTTGCTCCCTGATTTCACTATATAGCTTCTCGCATGCCTCATGTTCTTTGAACCTACAAAGAGGAAGTTTGAATAGGAATAAAACTATGAATTTTTCCTTGCAAAAATAATGTACAAAGCAAATACTGCTATTACAAAGTAAAACAAACATTTCAAGCATGTATATTTTTCTTAAATACACTGCAACATTTTTATGGCAAATAGTTTGCAAATTGAATACAAAATAAAATTGTCTGCTTTTTTAAACAGGTATTTCTTTAAAATCACAGCAACAATTTTACAGTCACCAGTTTTCAAACTGGATATAAAATATGGTAGTGTCGTCGCCTTGTAATCAAAGGGTCCCGGGTTCGATACCCAGTGGAGGCACAAGTGATTCGGATCCCACTTTAAACTGTAGGTCCAGTTCCAATTAGCCTTACTGTGCATAAAGTGGACTTAAAACACCAACTCAACTCAACTGGATATAAAATAAAGATGCCCACAACTTCAACACGTTGTATGAAATCTAAGCAATGATCAGCATTTCTCCAAGAAGTCTTCACCATTTGCGGATTAACTGTTTCTACCACAATAACATCTGAAGGTGGATCTTTTGATAATATGTTTTCTAAGGATGTTGAATTATGATGGGGTTAGTATATTATTATGTTGCTTTGCCACTTCTTTACGCTATTCACAAGAACGTGGATAGGTAATGATTACATGAAAATGATTGATAGAAAGTGCACTTACAAAGGAACACTCATGCTCAGGCCAGGATTCAAACCTGGGATTACGAGTCCAGCAGTCAACATACTCAACCATCAGTGTGGCTAGCGTGTGGTTCTTGGATATAATTTGTTATTATTGTCCCAGTCAGTGTCTCCCTAGTGCAATCAAGCTCTATCAAATGAGTGCTTAATCTATCCACTTCCAATCACCTTTCTTCCCATGCAATGATGATACCATGCAATTTGAAATATATAATATTCTTTTGAGTTGCAATTCACTGTATAAGACCAATAAATCCAAATCTTTTAAAACTACATGCATGTCCCCCCATACATTCCTGTTTCTTCAAAATAAGAAAATGGGTCATAATTTTCCATGTGGCTACCGTGAGAGTCCAATACAACTTAAAATGGGCCCCACTAGGAATCAAACATGAACGTTCTGATTGCAAGGTAACATTCATAACCATATCCATAAACTTGAGATATATTACTCACACTTAGTAATGCAATGTGATTTTGGCGACATACAGCCAATCCTAAGAAACTAGAAATTCAACACTTATCACCAAGAAAAGGGCGTACACAGCAAAAAATTTGACCCAAGTTCCTTTTCTGGTAAAATTTCCGTATATCGGACACACATTTCTTCATTTTTACAGAAGAAACTACTTACGGAAATGAGTTTCTCTAAGGTTTCTAACGTTCGTCGAGGTATTTTCTTTCATCGTGGAATCTATTTGACAGGGAAATGATGTATTTTGCAAGATAAATATCTCACCGACGCACAATTGCCATTGCTTTCCTACGTGAACCGGATGCTCCAAACGTTTGATGACGTAACCCCTATCAGTGTTTCCAACCCCCCTTTTTTTTAACTATGCTTGCCTAACTTAACCTTATCAGAAATCGTTTGTCGGGCTATCCGTCAGCTACCTGTGCATAATGTGCAATTTGCACATGTGAGAAACACGATAGTAGGTATTTTTCGGTGAATTATGTTGGAAACACTGCACAAAGACACCGGTAGTCAACATGTGCGCGTCATATTGTGTGTTAGGAAAGCGAAAAAAGGAATAACAAAAACTGGTAAATTTCTCGTATCGGACAAACGGCTGAAATTTGCTAGTTCATTTAATTTGAATATTCGTACTTACCTATTCTGCATTGAGAAACATTGCTGATGGTGGCATTTCTTTTATTTCACGGAAATAAGCTCTATTTGCGACATATCGAGTAAGTTTTCTTCGTTTCTTTTTGCCTTCGGTAACATGCAAAATGGCGGGCACAGTTTCACTGCCGTACTTGGCATGCAGTGTTTCCACCCCAATGCACCCAAAAAATACCTAAGTAGCCCCACAAACCATTGATGCATAGCCCCACGAACCATTGACGCATAGCCCCACAAACCATTTCTGGTAAGGTTGGGTTAGGTAGGGTCACATTTAGGTTACAATAGTTAAAAATTGGTTTAGAAAAAAATATTCGTAGCCCCACACACCATTCTCGCATAGCCCCACAAACCATTTGCGGAAACGTACCTTCTTCAGTTACAAAAACACGTGTTTGGAAACATTGACCGGGATTACGTCATCACACACATGTCATGATTTTGTTTTGTTCATGTTCATTGGGTATCCAGTGTTTCGAACTGTCTGTGTTTGCAACGAGAGTTAGAAACATGACGTGTCGTGGATGTGTTGTGAAATTCGTACTGAGTGTGGAAGATCCAGTGGATTTTTTAATTTAATTGAACACGGGATCGTGAAGAAAGGAAAGGAATGTCAAAAATGTGGCAGTGAATGTAAGCTACTCGTTAGAAGGAATGGGCTGTGGGTATATGCCTAATATGATGTGTTGTGGATGCGTGGTGAAATTCAGGTAAGTTTCCCGTATCCTGGAAACGGATTAATTCAAATTTAAAAGTTTGGGGCTCATTTGGGGGCAGGTGAATCCGGCCAATTTCTAACAAAAAAAAAGCCAGGGAGGCGGAGCAGAGACGGGGCCGTGGTAGCGGTTGGTCAATTACCCCAGTGGCGGAGCCCGGAATCGGTGGGAAATTTGGACTCAAAAATTTCAAATGAAAATAATTTTTTACTTTACATGTTAGAAATTGGCCGGAGTCACTTGCCCCAAATGATACCCCAACTTTTAAATTTGAAGAAATCCGTTTCCAGGATACGGGAAACTTACCGGAATTTCACACAAAACACCTTCCCAATGTTAGACAATACTACAGGAACTTATTACGGTAAGTAGTTTCTTCTGTAGAAATGAAGAAATCTGTCCGAAGGATAGTAAACTAGTACCACAATTTCTTACTCTTGTTCCCCACCCCCATCTTCCCGCTTTGTCTTTGCAAGTACTTCGTAATTAAGTGCTCACATGATTCACCCATGTTTTGAATTCCATGATGCTGCTCAGCTTCTTATAGTACGCACAATTGCTAGTAGGTGGTTTCCTGGCTCTGAGGAAGATTTTTCGAACACTGCATGTTAAGGAATGTTCCACGAAGCAGATAGGTAAGTACGAATGTCAAAAATTGACGAAACGAAGAAATGATAGGTGTTTGAACTATAGTAAATTTTTACCAAAAGGGATGTTCCGCAATACCCAATTCGTAAGTACGAACCGTAAGAAACACAAAATATCCGATTTTAATGTGTCCCCGATATAACGAACTGTTACCATAAATCGGAACCAAGTCCACTTTATGCACAGTAAGGCTGATCGGGACTGGACCTACAGTTTAAAGTGGGATCCGAACCACTATGTGACCCCGCCGGGTACCGAACCCGGAAACCCTTGATTACAAGGCGACGACGTGGTCAAAATTGAATATCATACCTAGTGAACTTATTAAAATTTGCTCGTGGACTTGAACATTCCAACATTTAACCCCAAAATAAAAATGCTTATCACCGACCATCAAGCAAGTCGTGCTAGTGAGGTGGACTGACAACATGATTATGAATAAAATAGAACTATGTATTTCGTACGTAACCCTCGCAAGGCCATGGTAGTCTTGACAAAGATCTTCATAACACCCAAAAATGTGTTACGCTGTTATGGTTTTATATTTGCATTACTCACAGATGATACATCATGTTTTAAAAGAAGATTTCATAAATTAAAACATAAATTTTACGAAAGACTTACCAAGGGTCACTATCAACATAAACTAACGCCATTTTGGCGAGGAAAGTGATAGTGATAGTGAAACAATATATTTTCTTTGCCAGAAGCAAAGATTTAAGCAGTGGTGTGCTCAACGCGTGGTTGGTTGGGGGGGGGGGGGCATAATCCCCCATTTGGCCCAGTTTTCATAAAAAGAAAATCAAAGGGAGAAAAAGATGGTAAAATGAAGACTGAGGCTGTGTCCGAAAGCTGCAACCAGTGGCGTGCGGTGCTAAGTCAAGCAGGGGAACAGGTGACCTGCACCTCTCATACTTGTTGTAATGTAATACCAAGTAAACCAAGTAAAATTCAACCCTTACTGAAATGAACCAAATAGATATACGATACATATGTTACAAATTGTCAGAAGTGGCATACATGAAGCACGTTAAAATTATGACAATAACATTGTTAAAGCAAATATGATATAAAGAAAACATTAAAAACAAAATTGTTGATGCACAACAAAGAAAAAAATAATGAAAGCAATTTATGAGTGATCAGAGGGGAAAAAATGTTTTGTCGAAACCTGTTTCATCTCTCTATTTGTAGATTAAGTTGACTTTTTTTTTTGTAGAGTTGAGTATTCTTGTAATTCAAACGTCCTCAATGCAATAATGATATTTAGATGGCCGAGTTTTTTCATGACGTCCGCTAGATTTGTAGAAATTGTGACAAAACCCGATCTGTTCCAAACTCTCTTCTCAGAAACAAACAAGGACAACAATAATTTGCCGCTGGAAGAGTATCCAGTTAATCCTTTTACAGAGTTGTAGCAATGGTTGTAGTAACTTGTTTGAAAATGCCTTGTGTACGATTTCGTTTTAGTTTTTAATCCAGGTAAGTGTTGGTTTGCTGTCTTTCCTGTAAACTTCAATGAACTAAAAGCAGTGGCGTGCACTGAGGAGCAGCTAGTCTAGCAGAGATAGATTAATCAATCTCACATCTCTAATTATTTTCAAATCGCAATATTTATTGTCTTGTTAAAGCCACAGTTCATATGCAACACTTTCTTTTTCACGCGCTTCTCGTCGCTCGGTGTGATCCGCGGACAAAACTGGCCTAGCTCGCTCTTCTTCCGCCTTAGCAGTTCCAGGTAGAAACGGCCGGCCGAAAGAAAAGGGAAGATTTCTGCCTCTACCTCCCTTGCCCTCGCTGCAATGGTTGAAAGCCCGTGCTTTCAGGTCCCTCAGTCTATCTCCTATAGGACAGATAGGGGATTGGTTCCCATTCGATTCCTTTGTAAATCCTCTAAAGACCTCAAGGAAAAATTTTCTGCAGTACTTATGTTCTCTGTATTTACACAACATTCTACACGCAGTGGCGGATTAAGCTTCCTCGCCGCCCCTAGGCACAAACTTAATGTGCGCCCTTCTCAAAAGAAAAGTAGTAACTTATTTGCACTGACCCAGTACGTAAGTTCCGCCTGAATATGTGATTGAAAATGGTTCCCCAAGGTCCCAACGGATTTCTGCCTTGTTAAGAGTGCCAACTTGTAGTTTTTGTGTTCTTCAGAATTTTCGTGTGATGCTAGAATATTTGAAATGTTTTTCCAGTCTGAAATGCCGTGAGTTGAGATGTTAGTCTTGCCCTTGAACAACCTGCATGATGCACAATAAACGGCACCAGTGCTGCACGAATATACCAAATAATTCCGCAAAAATTGATTCTCCATTTGCAAGTTTACGAAAAAAACACTATTATTTAAAAATCTTGTCTTACCTGCTATGAGTCTTTGCGATTTAGAAAAATCGTTTTCAGCATTCTGATTAATTCCACGTCTTAGAAGAATGTCAATTGTAGACTCATTCAGACACCACTCGGCAGGATCGTCACTAACGAAATTTGCACTCTCACTGTCACAATCAGGAACTCCTACGAACTGAGGGGACACTACCTCAGGTGCACTTGCTTCCTCCACTAAACCCACAATATTTTCGACATTTTGCGTTTCACAGAGTTCACTCGATGTAGCCGCTTCCACTTCAATTTTTGGACTGCTTTCGGAAATCACTTGTTCCTTTCGACTAAAAAAACGTGTCCACTGTACCAAGCTTTTTCTGTAAGGTTGCTTCTCTTTCACGCTTTTCGTTTGCAAGTTTGCGATAAGCCGCCCCACTTAACTTTGTTCGCTTCATGCTGCCTGCTGCATAAAAAAAAAAAAAAAACACCAAATCGCAAACGCACTAGCAACAAACTGAATGCACCAGCCAGAGAATCCAGTAAGACAAAAACTAGTTGCGGTCCACACGAAAGCTGCACTCACTCACTCACTTATCAGCAGTGTTTATGTGTTTATTTTTTTTAAAGACTGGCATTGTTACAGATGCGAGTTTCAAACAATCAGTCTTCTTTCCTGCCTGGCCATTAACAAACGCTTAGTGGAAGATCGAGGGGTATGTATTTACAAAAACAAATCAACAAAGGCTGGCCGGCTTGCATTGTCATTGTAAGCAATAAAAGCCACAGCAAGGGTTAAAAACAAATTGATTGGCGCCTGAAGGAGGCAGAGCAACGAAACATTTCTTGATAACACATAAATCCGATACATCAAGGTTTCTTTCGTATGAAGCGAAAGTGTTGCAAACCGTTGATTTGCAACATTGGTTTCATAGGTCTATATTGTCACTGTGTACGTAAGACACTTTTTATTATTCTTGATATTCTGGAAAAAAGATTTGCCGCCCCCAAGAGTTGCCGCCCCTAGGCACGTGCCTAGTGGGCCTAGTTGGTAATCTGCCACTGTCTACACGTTGTACAATATGTATGTATAATATGGGATGTAGTTTTATTATTTATGAAATTGGAACGTGTTATGTGCAGACAATAATGTTATGCTTTCTTTCTTTCTTATTTTATTTCAAATATGGAATATATAATGATTAAATTACAAATATGTGCTCAGGCTCTCTCCCGCTCTCGTTTTAGTAGTGTTTTTTTTTAAAAATATACTAATGTCTTCGCCTCCAACGGATGTATTTATTTGGGCAAGAGAACGCGCATTCATATTGTTGTTGGTTTGGTTTATTTTACTTCGCTTTTCTGCCACATTTGGTTATCGCGAAAATGAGGATGTTGTGATGAAATTAATGAAGGGACCTCGAACAATCCAGGCCGGGATTCGAACCCGTCATGAGCGCACATTCTTGTTCCTGTGTTGTACTCTGCAGTGAATAATGAAATAATTTGAAATGAAAAATGTATCTCAGAACTCAAGAACCCAAATGAATATTATTGAAGAAACTACAAAAAAGTGTTTTGTTACCTGTTTTGTTTCTGTGCATAAAGTGGAGTTAAAACACCAAATCAACCAACGGTGGAGGAGTGGTTATCACAGCCCGCTACGACACCAGGAGTTCCGGGTTCGAACTCCGACCTGGGCATGGGTGTTCTTTGTGTTTGTCCCTTCATTAATTTATCGTATCATCTTCGCAATTAACCAAATGTGAGAAAAAAGCGACGCTAAGTAACAAAAATCAAGTCAAATCATTGATTGATTTGGTTTATTTTACTTCGCTTTTCCGCCACTTTTGGCTAATCGCGAAGATAATACAATATATTTGATGAAGGGACACACTCAAAGAATACCCATGGCCAAGCCGAGATTCGAACCCAGGATCTCTGGCTTAGTAGTCAAATCAAATCTTTTTAATTTTCAAATGGGGGTGGGGGTTACGTGTACTTTTTTTAGTACTCATTCATCATTTTGCAATCTTTTCCTGTTATTGACGTTCTATTTTTAGGAACACTGTGTCCTAAAGGGGGAGGGAGGGGTATGAGCCACACCAACCTCCCTTGAGCACGCCACTGATTGCTACCCCAAGTGCCGACGTCACCGCACGTCACTGACTAAAAGATTTCGTCTTCGTCTTCAGCCGGTCGATCATACAACATTCGCAACCCTACGCTCGCAACATTCGCTTTCTTGTCCTGCCGCTGCGTGCGTCTTGGCTTGTGGCTGTTGGAACAGGTGGGGGCGAGCTGTTCGCTCGGAAGCTATTTCACAGCATCTAGCCAAGGCATTTAGCAGACGCTTGGACTCTAGAACATTTTTCCAGTTCGTTATGAATGACAGACGCAATTTTGCAATGAGATTAGGAAACTATGGACTTACTACACTGAAAACTAACACTACGACGCAATTAAAATTTAGCACATAGCAAAGATTCGAAGGAAAAGGAATTCGCTGTCTCTCGCAGGGAACAGCTACAGCAAAGAGATCCCATTCACTTTGAGCTAGAGAGTTCAGCTTGTTGCCAAACTCCGAATGCAGGATTTCCCTTTTTCGACCTTAATTTCCCTCGATTTTCAAAACACATCTGAAGCTGTATCTTTGTATTACTATAAGTGTTAATCGGGACAGTATATAAGGGAGTTTAGTGGGTTCAAACCCCCCCATTGAATAAAATACTAAATACTGATCATAGTTTCATAATATAATTATCCTAAAATAAACATTTAAATTTTAAAATAAAACACTAATGTATTGAAAAAATCCACAAACCAAAAATATTTTCGTCTGCGGTGCAATGATTGTTGGACTTTGGAACCCACCCATTGTCAAAGCTTAGCTAGGGGCCTGCTGTTAATATTTTTCTTTTGACGCCTGTTTTGCCTGAGGAACAAATATTATTATTATTATTATTATTATTATTAAATATTTATGAAAATCATAAAAGTGTGAAGTAATGGGCAGCCACTCAATACGATTTTTTTTACATGTTTCCCAGATAACTTTTCATCCGCAGATAAATCCCCACGACGTTTCTTTAACCTTTTTGGGAGTTGCAGGTAGCTTCCTATCAGTCACCTCTTCCATTCTCCTTGCAACGACACATGACACACAAAGTCACACACACAGCCACTAAGACACGTTCTGAAATGATGGATGGAACAAGAAAAAAATTGAAAATCGCGTCCCAAATTATTTCCAGGTTCAACGCGGCTCGTGCCTTGAGGCCTTTCTAGGAAACGTGACAAATATAAGACTGACCGGTCAAGGTCATCTATAACAGGGAGAAAGAAAGCTTACTGAAAAGTGTCACTGTTGCTAACTATTCATTTGGAAAAAATACACGCTGAAAAAAATATTTTCGAACTTTTTAAAAGAATGAAAGAAAAATGTGAGTTTAAATTTCCCTGTTTGTCACGTGCCAGTTTCGCACGACACAATGAATGTTGCAAGGAGGAATGGTTTCTCGGAATCGACAAGAGATGGCAGCACGCTATAGAAAGAGGAGGGAAGGAAATTATAAAACACTTAGAGCGGAGAAGAGGAATTATATATATTATAGAAAATTGAGAAATATATAAAAGAAGAGTTCAAATACTATAAAAGAAGTAAATAGAATGATGTATATAGTAAATTAAAAGAATTAAGAATTTGGCCGCAGATGAAATGTTTACGAAAGTCATTAAGCGAGCAAATGAATTCAGAAATGTATCTCATCTCAATTTGTTTTTGATTCTCTGACGAGGAGAACATCGTCAGCTTTTGCATTTGTCCGTTCCCCGGTGGCGCTGTGGTCAATTAGATGCCCCGAAGCACTTTACGGTTGCGCTTCTTTTTTAGTCGCACTGGGCCATTGGCAGCGCTTGTTATTAGCGATCCTGGTTATTCCCCTTTGGTCGTTACATAGGAGGTGGCGCTAGTGTCAATTTAGTCGACCCTACTCCTTTATATAAGTATAGCTTGTATCGTTTGCCAAAGAAACCGGGAAAGGTAAAGAAAACATATATAGGGCATAAAGAAAAGGAAGCGAGACGACGCAACTAGATTTCTTATATATAGAAGAAATAATAAAAGAAGTCTTTTCCATAATCAAAGAAGAAGAAGCTTATTTCTATAATCAAAAGAAGAAGAAGCCTATTCGATAATCAAAAGGAAAAGAAGAAGAAGCCTTTTCCATAATCAAAGAAGAAGAAGCCTTTTCCATAATTAAAGAAGAAGAAGCTTATTTCCATAATCAAAAGAAGAAGAAGCCTTTTCCATAATCAAAGAAGAAGAAGCCTATTCTATAATCAAGAGAGAAAAGAAGAAGAAGCCTTTCCATAATTACGAAGAGAAAGAAGAAGATTTCCTTTCAAGAAGAATGTAACCGATGTAAATTTTCGATATATTTCAATGTCGCTATATATTTTTCTCTGTATTTTGTATAGTTCTCAGAATAGAGATCCGCATTTAACTATATCCTCTTGGCTATAAAACGCTTTCTTATTTGGAATTCTCAAACAAAGAACCTATCCCCTGAGATTAAGATATCTGTAGCCGTGGTAAATAACATGTAAGTACGTACCCACAAGGGGCGTAGCATGTTTTTTAGCTATTTTTCATTAAATTTCCCTTTTCCCTTTTCACCCTCAAATTTCCCTGTGCCGAGGGAAATTTCACTGCTTTTGGCATCACTGGAGCATACTCGCAGTGCGGTCTTGAAGCCTGGAAGAGGAAAGCTTTCGAACTACACTTCGACTCCAGCGCCTAATGGGCGCTATTCACCGGATGTTTACATTTCTGTGCTTCTTTGGCGCTGGCGGGGACTGCACTTCCGGTTTTGAAAAGAGTAACATTGAATTCAAAGGTGTAAAGGCAGTGTCTTCGGAAAAGGCGATCATATTTGTGTGGCTTTTGGTTTCAACATGAGATAGGGAAGCTTCGTTTTCAGACAAACCCGATCAGTGGATTTGGGCAGTAAAGCGAAAAGATTGGACACAAACACGAGGGAGTAGGCTCTGCGGTCAGCACTTCATCAAATCAAATGAAAATATTTTACGTGTATCGAAAATTATAATTGTCTAACGCACATGTGTTGATTAAATTTAAAAGTTGAAACTATTTATAATCATATTATAACGCATTTGCCGCTCTCTCCATGGGCGTCGGTAGGTCAGACTACCCCTCCTCCTCCCCCTCTGGAAATTGGCATCCTTCATTTCATGTTGCAAATAAGCAGGAAGTTTGTTATTTTTATTGTTAATAACATAAATAAAGTTCACTTGGTTAGTATTCGAACAGGGTAAATGTAAAATATACATTATATCGAAAAAAATAGTGAAAAATACAGGAACCAGGATATGTTTTCATTTTCTACCATTTAATTCAAAGAGTAAATGGTTCCACAGTTTTCAGAATTCGAAAAATTATAATTTTAGCTGAGGTCACACAATATAAACTTTGTGAGTATTTTTTCTAACTTCTAAAGTCCTTTCTTGAATGACAATTGCAAAAGTTAATAAACAAAATACAATAACTGTGCATTTCAGTATAGTAACTATGAAATGTAAAAGTATTAATGGAAAATAGTTGTGCTGGATATTCACTCGGCTTGTGGATCGAATAGCATGATAATAATAAACAACATCAATAATAATAAAATTCGAATAAAATTTATTTAATTAGGTATATATTATTAGTATATAACAATATTTTTTCTTAGTAATTACTATTATTTCTTTTACTGTTGTAATCAAAGTATTTCAATGTTTATAAATAATGTAAGCTTCATTTCAACCTGGAGAAGTCTTTTCAAGAACGATACTGATGGTAGAAGATCAACATTGCATTGGAAAATATTAGTTGTCCTTATATCTGCATCCAAAGGATCCGGGAAATTGCCGATCTTTTCTAGGTACCTTTGTTTCTCTATATCACTCAAAAATTTCAAGTGATCCATTTTGTTTCCGATCTTTTATAAGAAAATAAGCTCGGTGACGAACTGTATTCCACTTGTTTACATTGGAAAATTCGCCAAACCGGAAGTTCTTTCCCCGCCATCAATAATCGAATTGTCTGATTGATCATTTTTTTGTTTACTCAGGAATAACCTCCCTATCCCGGATATATCCAACTACGCGAAATAATATATCGTGGTTCCGTATATTTATATTCCAGTCTTTGGTAAAGAGGTAGAATTGATAATATTTAATCAATTCCTCAAAAACATTAGCGATTAATTTTTTTGCATGCGATGTTAAAAAAAAAACGACACCAACTTGCTTGAGATGAGACACCCGCCACCTATTGTTTTCCGTGAACAATACACATGACTCGGCGTGAAGTTTATATAACATAGCACGTTATTAATTATAGAAATATAAAATAACTTTGCTCTTCCAAGTTAATTTTCACACATTCCGCAACATGGTTTGCGATTGCGGAAGAAAGAAAAAAATCTTTTCTCACTTTTAAAAACTTCTCACTAGGGGTGTGCGGGACAGAATTTTTTGGGTCGGGACGGGAAATTTTTTAAATCCTGACATTCGGGACGGTTTCCGATAAAGTCGGGAAATGTTCAAAATTTCCCGAAGCTCTGAAAATCTCGAATTCTACACGTCATTTTCACTTTAAGTGATTGTTTTTACGTTTCTGGTACAGAAACGAAGAATTTAAGTTCCAGACATTTACAATGCAGAAAAGGTCGAGAGTTAACGACTTTTTAAAATGACAATTCGGTATTTCCCGAGTGCTCGATATCCCGAAAAGTCGGGAATTCATTCCCCGAAGTCGGGATCGGGACGGGAAATCTTTCTTCCGATCCCGGTCCCGACTTTTCGGAATCCCGCACACCCCTACTTCTCACTACAGAAAAAAGAAACCATGAATATAACAAATAAAAAAACATTACATAGTATTTTAAAAACTTGTTATACTTACCTTTCCACGCAATGGAAGAACTACAACAACTAGCAGTTGGTTGACTTCCGACGTCCATTTTTTTAAACAAGCGAAAAGCAAGCACAGATGCTCAGGGGCCCGTCAAGTGTCTGAGCGACGCTCGCTGAGCAAGAATTTCGCTCGTTAAGCAGACAGATCATTTACTTAACGCTGTTTGCTCATTGATCAAAATATCAGTGCCTTTGAATAATCTGTGGTCAATGTGGTTCCGTCGAGTGGACAAGATTTTGGTGTTTGAAAAGCTGTTAATTATGGTAATAGAATAGTTGATGTGAACAAAACTGTCGAAATTTTCATTTTCACACCCTTGCACAACTTTCCAAAACTACGATGTATATTTTGGAATAATCAACACTTTCATTTTAATACAATTTCAAAAACTGGAATATTACATCACCTTCTGTTACTTGAACTTCCTCTCTAATTACGCTATATCGCAAGCCGTTCATCATAATTCATAAATATTTCCTCATTGGTTGCCACGCCACTCGTGGCTCGCCACCCCGCCATCCTCATACAGTTTTCTTCTTCCCTTTTTCCACACGAGATCGTAACGCAGAAACGCTATATTCTTTGGCTCAAACCTGTGGCGAGCAAGGTTCAAGTTCGCTCAGGGAGCAAGTGAGCAGCGCTCGCGGAGCAACGCCTATTTGGCCGTCAAGTAGCTGAGCGTTGCTCGGTGAGCGCTCAGAAACTTGACGCGCCCCAAATCGCAAGTGTGCACCGCTTGTGTACTGCGTGCTCTAGACTCGTTTGCTTGGCGCTTTCAAACTGCACTAGGTGACGTCACTTCCGTCAAGACTGTACTTCAAGTCTGCACTTTGTACCTTTCGGACACAGCCTGACCAGAGGCGCAACCACGTATTTTTGTCTGGGGGGGGGGAAGTACCAGTATAAACTTACCAGTAATAATAATAATAATAATGCAAATAATAATAATGTTATTATAATAACATTATTATTAATGTTACTATTGATTTGATTTATTTTACTTCGCTTATTGCGCCACTTTTGGTTAATTTGAGAAGATGGGGATGAGTGATGATATGATGAATGAACA
Source organism: Lepisma saccharinum (assembly GCF_977018435.1). NCBI lineage: Eukaryota > Metazoa > Arthropoda > Insecta > Zygentoma > Lepismatidae > Lepisma > Lepisma saccharinum. The sequence continues at coordinate 21,083,403 of NC_139243.1, read as the reverse complement.
CTCACAATCATCGATGCCCAAGCCGGGATTCAAACCCGGGACCAACATTATTATTATTAGTAGCAGTAGTAGTAGCAGTAGCAGCAGTAGTAGCAGCAGCAGTAGTAGTAGGAGCAGTAGCAGCAGTAGTAGCAGCAGCAGTAGTAGTAGGAGCAGTAGTAGTAGCAGCAGCAGTAGTAGTAGTAGTAGTAGTAGCAGCAGCAGCAGCAAAGACGTTATTACCCTCGTAAATTATGCAAAAGGGGGTAGAAGTTGGTGCTAAAGCATTTGTGTTCGAACAAACAATTTGAATTATTTTTTCAACACGTTCAATATCCCATTAATAATGGAAAACAAGCATAAAAACTATCTTTGAAAGACAGAAAATGCTTGATAAATGCATTCCAAATACAATTCTTTTTTACATTAACATGTATAACTTTCATGCACGATATATGTTTAACATTATTAAACATGGAGCGACGTGGACACTAAATTGTTGTCACCACCCAAGTATTTTCTCATATAATTTAGATTTGGGATTATATCACTAGTCCTCTACAATTATATATACTACGGGCTGACAATTTGACTACCTTGCTTATTGAAATATTTAGTCGAATCAGAGGCCTTTGTGGAAAGTACAAAAATTAAAAAGTAAATTTAACAATTTATTGATGAAATAACTACTAGAAATTGGTCATATGTAACAGTAGTAACGTTAACAATAGAAATCTTCCAATAACAAATTTATTTATTTATTTAATAGAAGATTCCAAATACAGCGTTAGCCATTTTACATTGGAACGATTTTATAGAACATAAGGACAAAAAAAAATAACATAATACAACAACAAAAAAATAACAGAAAAATTACATGTGGTTAAGAGACTTATATACACTTTTTGCTAACTTTCTTCTAAAACTGTCCAGATTTTCAAAAATGTCTATTTCGCTTCCTAGATTATTGTATTCACTGGGCAGTCTATGGAACAGAGAGCGCTGGATGAGGCACAATCTCGGCTTCTGAGAAGCAAAAAGTAGGGTGCTTCTTGTTGAGCGGGCAGGCACACGAAAGTGAATTTCCTGAAGAAGGCGGTCACTTCTGATGTTGCCATTCACTATTTTGTGTAGAAATATATGGTCAGCCAGTCTATGTCTCTCTTGAGGAGTTTGGATATTTAACATTTGCAGGAGGATGGACTTTTGCAAGTGTTTTGTGGACGGAATTCGGTGTCGAACAATGGCCAGGAAGAAATTTAGGACGGAATTTAGTCTATCTGAATTTGAGGGGCATGCCATAGACCAGATCGGAGAACAGTATTCAATTTTAGGTGACACAAAAGATTTGTAAAAGGTGCTGAGGGCAGTCAAGTTGTTTATTTCCGTGAACCGATAGAGAAGACCCAGCATACGCATTGAACCCCTTGTGACTGTAGAGATGTGCTCAGAAAAGGAAAGTTTCTCGTCAAATATGACGCCCAGGTCCTTTTGTGCGGCAACTCTTTGAACACAATTGTTTTTTATGAAATATTTAGTATTAAATGTGTTTTTCTTCAAGGAGAAGGTCATGATTTTACATTTTTGAGGGTTGAGTTTTAAGTTCCATAATTCACACCACTTTATTAGAGAATCTAAATTCTTTTGCAGAAGTGTCATGTCACTGAAATTGGAGATTTTACTATATATTTTGCAATCGTCAGCGAACAAGAGAAGGTTTTTGCATGAATCGGAAAGATATTCTGGAAGATCATCAAGGTACAGGATGAAGAGAAGAGGTCCGAGAACACTGCCTTGAGGTACACCAGAAGATACAGCTTGATAAGAAGAAGACATTCCGGAAACAACAACTTTTTGTTGTCTGTTTTGGAGGTAGTGCTTGAGCAGAGAGAGAAAGTTTCCATGAATATTGAAACGGTGGGATAATTTATGAAGCAGGAAATTGTGGTTTATAGAGTCAAAAGCTTTCGAAAAATCCAGATATATTACATCCAGTTGAGAGTTTTCAGATATAGAGTTGATAGCGTCAGATAATAAAATGCTTAAGTTGGTTAAGCAGGAGCTGCCTGGTAAGAAGCCGTGCTGTGCTGTATTTATATATGGAGAGGTAAATTTGTAGAGTCGGTCCTTTATTATCTTTTCACAGGCGATAGAAAGTGGTGAAAGAAGGGAAATAGGCCTATAAGAAGAAACGGCACACTTGTCTCCAGATTTATATAATGGCACCACGTTAGCATTTTTCCATGAATCTGGAAATGTATACATATGTCCGATTTACATTAATTCAAATTACAAATATAGCCAACCACATTTCATACAAGGCCAAATAGATGTACCGGAATTAGATTGTGTTCAATATTCGGTATTATTCTTCCGTATATAATATATTAGTCAGCAATTTTGAATGGGGAAATTGTAACTCTAATTGGATACAAAATGAACAAGACTAGTAAATATCGGCCAAATCTGAAATGACCATCTGCGTAATGGGAGCATTAAACATCGAATAACTAAATAGTGCACAAATGAAACTAATTAACTAAATGAAGTAATATACTTCTTACATTAAACTTAAATATATTATAATTATACTACCAGTACACAGATGATAACTTCAGCTAACCGATTCTACCAGTCCAAGGTAGAGCTACGACATGTAACCCCAACCGCTGCCAGAGTAAGAGAGAGAGAGAACTCCGCAAGCCACGCGAGAGCCCTCCCTTTCCATATTCACACGATTGGTGACGTATTACTTCTTCGAACAAGGGAAACAAATGAATATCGAATTGCACACAATCTGACTTATGTTCCTTTGCGAGCGAGGAATAGCGTTACATCAGCGGCGGCTCGTGACTTTTCAAAGATGCGTGCTACAACTGATGCTGTTTTTCCTGTACTTATAATGCCCCCTACCCCCCCCCCCCACCCATACATACGTGGCCACGAACGTTAAGTGGTCGACTTTCGATCTCGCTATCGAAGTTCCGAGTTGGAGTCTCGGCCCGCGTATGGGTATTCTTTGTGAATGCCCCTTCATTAATTTCATTATTACAAAGTATTACAAAGAATACCCATACCCGGGCCGAGACTTCAACCCGGAACTTCGATGGCGAGATCGAGTGCCTTTAAATACAGTGCTGTTGTCAAGATGTTCTTTAACAGCATTGTCTAAACTACTGACAAAATCAAGGAGCCCTAAAAATATCCCAGGTTTTGCGGAGGAATCTGTTTCATCGTGGCCGGCCACGCAGGGACAACTGAAAAGCTCCACAGAACTTGATGCAGTCTATGATTTTTGACAAGACTTGGCGATTTTTTTCAACTTGTTCATTATGAGATTCTAGATAAACGTGGCTTAACTGCGTTGCTATGTTGACAGTTCCGAGAGAGACAAAATTTAACTCATTATTCATGTGCTTTTTGCTTTCACTATGTTTTCTCATATATTCACATAAATGTCCTAGATCTTTTATCCCTCCTTCAGACCACGAATCATTACTTCCAAAAAGTGTGCAAGGAAAACAGAATAATGCATTTCGAATTTGACACCCACAAAGCCATGGTTCACTATCATACAGTTTCCTATTAAATCGCCTTTTATACGTATCGTTCTTACCTCCCTTTGCATTTTGCGATTGATCCAAATCTGGCAACGGCCGTCCTAACGCTTTTATTTCCAACTTTTCTTCAAGTGTTCTTGAAGAGAAAGGTCGCTGCAACAAAGAATCCACCGAATTCATCACTTTCACTTCTAACAACAACATAAAGCTAATCCTTCACAACAATGACCACCACTTCACGCGCCACGCGATTTTAACACAATGAACCGCGCGGAAAATTTTCGGATCTGGAAGCCGGGGAAAAATGACGGTACTCTGTAAGTTTGTTTCTTGACTATTGAAGTGCTACATAAACACAAGGAAATATCTAGCATTTAAAAACAGGCAATTTAGATAAAATATAAAATTAGAATTTCCTGAACATAAATTGCGTAGCAGAATCCACTTTCGGAAGCAAAAAGGGCACGGACTATAGTTTCAGAGTTGCAATCTTTAAAACTTACCACCGAAATAGATTAAAGGCTAAGGGGTAGTGTCAATTCGCGTTCCAACTTTTTTGCAGGTGCTGCTAATGTATAAGACATGCTACAAACATTACATAACTCTACACTGATAACGTACAGAACGTTTGAAAATGACATTAAGAAATGTTGTTCTGACAGAGGCAATAGGTTGTCGTAGAGTTTCTTCTTATCCTGAGATGGCACACTTACCGTGCTGATTCCTCCTGTAGCACGCTAGCAGACGATTTTTCTCGAGCCGGGACGCTATCCCCCGTACAAATCGAGGAGTGGGGGTGTACAGTATTCATGCGCGGAGGGATGAAAAAGGGGCGAAAACGTGCTGTTGAGATTTTAGCACGGTACGCTATTCCTTATAGCCAGCGTGAGGGAAATACGTGGCGCCGCTGGTAAATGTTGAGGCTCTTAACATGAGAAGTTTCATTTCACTTTGGGGCTTCATTAAACTTCTTGCATCTGTGAGATTTGCTTTTTTCTTCTTTTCATTTTAACAAATTTAGCAACGTGCTATAGCACGGTAGCACGTATTAAGCAGCCGCCACTGCGTTACATTGTGTACGTATTCAATGCTGATCACATCACCCCCACTCACGACCGGATCAACAAAGTGTGGGGCGTTACCCCCACACCCCCTATACGCCTTCATGGCGTGGTGCTATGCACAGGGGAACACTTTACCTTTACCTTTACGTATTCAAAGTTTCCTTAATGCATGTACATATATACAACATATATTATTTAAAAATATTACACAACCAAATTCATCCATCTCACAATAAACCAACAGCAAAAATTACATAAATTATCTCCCAAATGTGCACGCTCCCTTTCCTCAAAACAATTGTTCGTGAGTTTAAAACAAAATCAATTAAGACAAGTCATTTCTTTGTCTGGTAATTTAAAATGCATTACAGAATACAATGAATATTGCGAGCGAAGCGAGCAAGAAAATTCTTGGATCCAATTTTCTTGCGGGCTGAAATAAATATTGATTTAATAGGGCGCAAATAATTTCACGGGATGCCAATGCATTCTCTCTTTTACAAATTTTGTGCATCCCCGATGGTGTAGTGGTAACATCGTCGCCTTGTGATCAAGGGGTCCCGGGTTCCATACCTGGTGGAGGGACAGTGGTTCGGATACCACTTTAAACGGAAGGTCCAGTCCCGATTAGCCTTTCTGTGCGTAAATTGGATGTAAAACCACAAATCAATCAATCAATCAATTTTACAACTTATTTTCATTTAGATCGTTTGGCGCCCAGGGCCGACTCCCACCGTCCCCTAGCTACAGTTCTGATCTTGATAAGACTAAAATAAAATTTTACGAAAAGTATTTTTATTTGCATAAAATTTCAAGTTGTGGGAGGTAATTGCCCCCTGCAGGCACAGTTGAGTTGGTCGCAAATGTTTGCCTCCCCTTGCCCCCCTAGAACTAATTTCCGTCCAAGGTTGGGGTACATTGCCCACCCTGTGGTTGCAGCCACTGAGCCTGACTACTAGAAAGAGTAGACGGTGCTAAGTGTGACCCCCTGTGATATGGGAAAAGACAATGTAATTCGAGTGGTGATATTTTATTATCATTTTCTATGACTTGCAGACTGTAAGTTACAGCAATTACTGCCATGTTGAACAAAATAAGGAAAGAACGTTTTCATCACAGGAGTAGTGCAGGTGGCCGGGTTCTGAAACCGAAAATGAGGCTCGGTGAGGCTCGCCTTAATGGATTTCTCTCGTAAGGCATGAGCCTCATTTTCTCGCAGTGTTGCCAGCTCACCCCAAGAATATTTCACCATGTGATATTTTACAGGCGAAGCTAACCTACAAATGGGAGTTGGCAACACTGGCAACATCAATTGCGGTTTAGTGTTGCCAACTCACCTCAAGAATATTTCACCATGTGATATTTTACAGGCGAAGCTAACCTACAGAGTAGTGCAGTGGCACGGGTTCCACGCCCGAAAATGGCGCTCGGTGGCGCTCGCAGTGTTGCCAGCTCCTCACTCGAAAAAATCACCAAGGTTTTTGTTTTTGGGTATAACCTAACCTCAAGCAAGGAGCTGGCAACGCTTGAGGCTTTCTCGCAGTGTTGCCAACTCACCCCAAAAAATATTTCACCATGTGATATTTTACAAGCGAAGATAACCTACGAATGGGAGTTGGCAACACTGGCAACATCAATTGCGGTTTAGTGTTGCCAACTCACCTCAAGAATATTTCACCATGTGATATTTTACAGGCGAAGCTAACCTACAAATGGGAGTTGGCAACACTGGCAACATCAATTGGCGATCAGTGTTGCCAAATCACCTCAAGAATATTTCACCATGTGATATTTGACAGGCGAAGCTAACCTACGAATGGGAGTTGGCAACACTGACTAGTGGAGGTAGCCGGGTTCACCAGCATCAATTGGCGATTAGTGTTGCCAACTCACCCCAAGAATATTTCACCATGTGATATTTTACAAGCGAAGCTAACCTACGAATGGGAGTTAGCAACACTAGCAACGTCAATTGCGGTTCAGTGTTGCCAACTCACCCTAAGAATATTTCACCATGTGATATTTTACAAGCGAAGCTAACCTACGAATAAGAGTTAGCAACACTGATTAGTGTAATCAGCTCAGTTGAGCGCCATCAATTGGCGATCAGTGTTGCCAACTCACCCCAAGAATATTTCACCATATGATATTTTACAAGCAAAGATAACCTACGAATGGGAGTTGGCAATATTGACTAGTGTAATCAACCCGGTTCTGCGCCATCAATTGCGGTTCAGTGTTGCCAACTCACCCCAAGAATATTTTACCATATGATATTTTATTTCCAAGTCCCGGGGACACCAATGTATATCGTGATTTTTGTAAACTTTTCTCGGGAACGATGTGCCACACACACGCGCGCGCGCCTATCGGCAGATTACGTTTCGCGTATTTATTCGTTGCGCTGACACAGCGTGATGAGTAAATAATGCATTTTCTCATTTCTGAAGTAAGAATGCACTTTATCGTAATCTTCCAAGTCCCGGGGACACTAATGTTTGTATATCGTGACTTTTGTAAACCTCTCTCGGGAACGATGTGCCACACGCACGCGCGCGCGCCTCTTATTATTTTCGTATTGCGACGCAAGCAAACAAACAAATATTTTTTCATTTTTTTTTAGGATTCCTAGCCTCTAACCTCGCCAGGGTGCGTGGTGCCCAACCCAAAAAGGTTCTAACGGCTGTGGTTATGGATAACCACACCTCTGTAAAGTTTTCATGTGTTTTTTTTTTCTCTCAAACTTCCATGAAACTCTACAGAGGACCACCGTAATGCATGCAACGTGTACTAACGACTCTAGTGTTATTTGATGTTGTAATATTTTTGGATATAGAGTTTTATTGTGAGATATGTTTATTATAATATTTTCTTGATGAAGATGGAGAATGTGTGTGTTATAAAAACTAAAGTTGCATGCTTTTTTTTTCTAGTGTGTGTTTGTGCTTGATGTTCGACAGCATCTGAAACGATAAAAAAAGAATTTTTATTGTTAATTTTCTCATGTAAAAACAACAAAATTTTGTGCAAATTCTGATTGTCTCGTGCTATAGTGCAAAAAACTGATGAAAAAAGATATTGTAACTGATAATTAGTGAAATTGACATTGTAACTGATCTGAACTAGAGAAATTCGTATTATTATTGTGCTAGCACAAAATTTTTATTGTAACTGATTGTGCAAGAAAAAGATGTTAAACCTGTTAAAACTGCTCTGTGACCCTCTCGTTCTTCACGTCGTAGGCGAAAGACTTCTCTGCAATCAGGATGACGCTGCACACGGTGTCATCGGGCAAGGCTTCGTGGAACTCGCAGACGATCTTGATGTTGGTGCGATCGTTGACCACCACCTGCCTCCTCTTCGTCGTGTTGATGACGAACATCGGCCTGCGGATTTTGAATTCGCTGGGCGTGTAGTACATGTCCACGTTTCCCTCGGTCACGCGCTTGTAAGCCGTGTAAGCTTCGTAAAGTTTGAGGTAATCGTCTTTGGTCATGTCGAGGTTGTAATTCTCGCGCGGGAACACTTCGTTCCTACCATTCTTGAGATAAATGTTCTTGATCTTGCAGTCGTCGAACTTGCTTGAATCTTTTTCCTGGTTGTTATCGCGCCCGGTCTGAAAGAGTACCACGACGAAATCTGGCATGTCGAACTGTATGTTGTTGAACTGAGTCGTCACGTCGAATTCCATGTGACTTCCCGACGCCAACTTCTGTACGCACTGGTAACCGTGAAAGTGAATCGGCACCTGCGGACTCTTCAAGATCTCCGCTTTGTACTTGAGGGCGTAGTTCGTCTCGTATTCCACGATCGGCATTCTCAATTCCATGCTTCGGATGACGCACTTGGCTGCTTCGGGTAATGTGTTGGCTATCGGCGTGCCGTCGGCGTTCAAGTTGGTGTATCGCATCAGTGCGCCGTTGTCGTTGGCCGCTCTTCGAAACGTGACGCGCAATCCTCCCTTCCACATGATCTCTTTGTAGTCGGAGAAGAATCCCGGCAGCAGACGCATGGGAAAGAGCACCGTGTGACTTCTCGTCGATATTTTTGTTCCCGCTTCGAATCCTCCCGCTTGATAGTATGCCGCGTCTGTTTTGGATAATTTCAATGTTCCCACTGCCGTCGACGTGATACCTGGATAATCGATTCTGTCGATGACGGTGTTGTGTTTCCTCACCTCCACCTGCGAGAACAGGTGAGGCACGAAGTTGTCCACGAGTTTCAAATTTGCATTGGGTGGAAACGCTTCTCCGCTTTCTTTCTTCACTACGTCGAATTGAAGGTAGAGGTCCGCTCTGTGAGGATGAACGAACCCGTCCCCTACGTCCACGTCGTATTCGATCTCCCTGTTCGCTTCGTTGAGATTAGCGAACGTGCGACGGTTCGGAGGGAAAGATTGCAATTCGTAACTTTCGATTTGTTCCATTTTTACTATGTATGGTTATTTATTATACGTTGATCTCCACGATGGCCGTCGTAGTGGCACCTGCGAAATCCACCACCTCGTCTTTCTCGTTCGTCACTACCAACTCTATGTCGTCTATGCGGTTGCGACATACTGGAAAATAGATCGGCGAAGAGGGCGTGTAGATGATCGGTTCCATGAATTCGGAATTGGGTTTGAATGTGGCGATGATTCCCGTCTGCTTGTGACTTCCCAGCAACTCCCCGTCCGAAGATTTAGTGATCATGCCTTCCGCCACGTTGCAGTGAACGTTTAGAGTTTCTATGGCTAGAAATTTAGGAATGTTGGTTGCCGTATGTTTGATGCCAGCTTCGAGTTTGGTGTCGTTCTCGAAACCTAAAAGTTCTCCCATGGTGCCCAGGTCCACGGTCTCCGTCGCCGACACGATTTCCACTCTGTGCGTGACCGAATTTTGAGAAAGGTACGTGCCTTTGGGTAATTGAGCTTGCAAAGTGGAAAGATTGTATTGACCTGGCGTGACGACGATGTGTTCGCTTCCGACGCTAATTTTGTTGTTGTGATGCGTGACGTTAGGTATGAGGTACATGCTGTAGAATGCACGCAAAGCTACGGATTTAGGATAGACGATGTCGTCGTGCAGCGTGAGTTTCAAGATTGAAGATTCGCTCGTGAGATGGAACACGCCCATCGTGTTTAAGATTCCACAATGCTTTCTGAAAATGTTCCACCGACGGGTTATTTATTTTAGACATGTATGCGAGAACAGAAAGGCAAAGGTGGCCGCAGTTAACATCGGTGAAACCCTGGATGCGTTTGTCATTGTAGTAGAGGTTGGCAACACTGAGATACTTCACCAACCTGGCAGGTGGTGTGCCACCGAACGAATCGAAAACAAATGCATTGTTATCGTTAATTTTGAGGTAGCATATCCAATGTGTACCAGGATTTTTGTAACTGTCCAGGTTGACCACGCCATACTCCTTTTTCTTCACAGCAGAAGGTAGAGAATCGGACATGAAAACACCCCTGAAGTTTCTTATTCCCAACAGTTCGATTAGAGATTCAATATCGAAGTTGGACAGGGCTTCTTCTTTTTTTTTTATTTTTTCAAAGCATCGAGGTTGCTTTTTTGCTTTTTGGTTATACCTTTCCCCTTCTTCTCCATAGCCAGATTGTGACGTTTTTGTTCTTCCAGTTCCGCCTTGTTCTTCTTCGAGTCGATGACGGTTTTCGCGATGGCGGCGCTTCCGCCGGCCAAACTTCCAACGGCCCCCAATGCTGCCAGAATGGCCGGGATGCTGAATATGAAACCTCCGATTTTTTGCTGTTTCCGCGAACGCTGCAAGCGTCTCAATTGAGGTGTGCTGAGAAGTAATTTCATTCCGTGTCCTTTCGTCAAGCAAGAACGTTTCTTCTCGCGTTGTTTCTTGGTGAGTAACCCATCGAGGGCACCTAGATTTTTCAGATTGGAGTATGGTATCTGGTACACGACACCCTTGGGCTTCATGTTGATGCTCTATATGTTATCTTCACGGTATGTTATTTATATATATGTTCTGAGATTTTTTTTGTTTTGTGTAATTTTTTTCGGTATGTTATTTATATATAAATGTTCTGAGATTTTTTTGTTGCGTGTAATTTTTTTTTCAAGGATATACTCCGCGCAGAGCCCTTACACAAATTCTATTACGTGCTTTGTTTTCTTACCAAGAAGTTCCTTTGTACCCTTGTACACGATTTGAGTTTTGTTCTCGATTAAAATAGCTAGCTTCTCGTCGGATAACATGTTAGCGTATCGATCTGGTAAAAATAGACTGTATTGTGCGTTGAGCAACAGACGCGCCTTGGGACCATACTGGGTAGAAACAATTGAACCGGAAGTTATCGTGTAAGGTTTGTCCACTTCCAATTCCTGAATTTTTACATACTCAACTGACAAATTTAGCATTTGTTTTAATGCTTGGAGGTCACTCATTTTTTCAGTCGTCATATTGAAGAGAAATTTTCAGTGTGTGTGTTAGAGAAATTTAATTTTTTTTCACAATGTGTGTTATTTATATATACACTGAAGATTATTTTTTTTTCACGATGTGTGTTATTTTATATATATATATTTTTTTTTCACGAGATTTTTGTATCGAAGATTTTTTTTTTGTCTGTGTTAGAGGAAGAAAGTTTGTGCTTCGGAAAATGCGATGATGTGCGTGATGATATCTTCCGTCTCTTGTTTCGACTTATGCCAATCATCTGTGAATCGTCTTCTCCCCTGCCTCGCCTCATGCAGTTCATCTAACCTATTGTTTAATTTTTCCCCTGCGGCCGAAAAAAGAGTGTCGAGATCGTCGCACCTCATGCCGCTAATTTCCCGAAGATAATCCTTGACAGCCATTTCACAAGGGATGCGAAATTCCGGCGTTGATCTCGCTATGATCAAAAATTTTCTTATATCCTCACAATCTCCGTTTACTGCATGTTTGAATATTTTACACAGTAGTTCGTGTGGCAAGTCGGTTATACCAGACATGATGTTTTTTTTACTGTATGTTATTTATATACCCCACCCAAGTTTTTGTTTTGTGTTCATGACTATGGTGGTGCCCAGTGCCGCAACTCTTTCTCCCAGCGATGCGTCTCTGCTGACGAATCTTTCGAAAGCAGCGTGCTCTAATTTTCTGTCTGCTTCGTGACGTGCATCTAGATTGGTGCGAGTGGTGTTGTAGGCGATGTCGTGATCTTTGCATGCGGCGTCCAACGGATTTACACCCTTGTCTCCTCTCTCCAATCTTTTCTCGAGTTTGGTACCCGGTCCGCAGTACTGGTAGCCGGGTAAATGCATCTCGAAAGGTAACTTGTTGATGATGTCGTTCACGAGTCCCTTTCCTTCGACCATGTTCCAGAATCTCGGAGGCAGCGTGTTGATAATTTTAATGAGGTAACCTATGCCCTTGTCGTCGTTCACGATGAAGTTGGAAAGTTTGGCGCTGATCATGTCCACAATTCCTACCTTCTCGTTGTAGAAATTACGATTGCCTGCATTCTCCTCTCCTGCAATAACCAACAATCGGTCTATGAGCTTGCGCACGTCGTCCACCCAAACGAACTCTTTGGGTAGGGTGTTGTAGAGTTTGACGCCGCTGCCTGTTTTGACCTGGTTCCATATCGGCTTGATGAGATTTCTGTACTTCTCGCCGCTGCTCGATTTCACCCTATTCTGCGAGGCGTCGTTGTTCTGGTACAAGGCATCCGTCATGATCAAAATTTCCTTGTAACTCTGGTAATCTTCGTCGGTGTAATCTTTCGGCTGCTTTTTGGCAACGAGTTCCCACAGTCCCACCGTACCCGGATACCTGTTCCAACTATCCTTCTCGCCTAAATTAACTTTAATGTCGTTGCCTTCGAAGGTCACCTTCGATTTTCCAATCTTCCAAACCACACCGCCGCCCTCGTTGCTCTCCATGCTCGGATACAATCCGAACACTTCATCCTTGTCGAATTTCCCCGTGCTCAGGTAGTCTCGTGCCAAAGGTCCCAACTCGATCTTATCCAAAGACGACGACGTGCTACCTATGGCTTGACGTCGTGCCGGTACGTCCTTCAGTTCGAACAGCGTCGAAGGAATGCTCGAAATAGGCGTGGGTACGCCGTAACTTTTAGCTGCAAGTGGTACGAGTTCGTTGATCAAATTTTTATTTTGTTCCGTGACGCCTTTAATTTCTTTACCTAGATCGCTGATGGCGTCGATCACAGGTTGATCTTGACGTTTCTTCTCTTCGTAGAATCCGCGATTCTCGGATTTCCAACCTTTGAAGCGTTTCGCGAGGTAATCGCGGAGCTTGAGATTTTCGTCTTCGATTTTTCGTTTCGTCATAACGTTATTTATACACGTCGTTTCTCACAACGTTGCAACGTTTAGAAAGTTGTTGATTTTGTTTCTGTATTTTCCGTCGTTGGGTTTCCTTGTCATGTCGATCGTTGCGAATCCGAAATCGTCACTGTTCCAACAGTGGGAGCAGCAGCGTTCCGAAAATTGATTGTAGTTCATGTCTCCGCCTACGTAGTCATCGTACGCGTGCTTGAGGTTGGTGTGATCTTGACGAAACAAACATATGAAATTAGCGTTGTCGCGTACTAACTGTTTTGGAATTTTGGAAAACGTTTGAGCTAGGAAGAAGCAATCCATTCCTTTGTGACGACCTTGCGTGAAAAAGTTGCGAATTTCATTTTGATTTTCCAGGATGACATCGTCGAACACAACGACTGAATTTTCACGACAATCGTCGAGTGGTTTTATTTCCGAAGAGAACGTTGCAATGTCCAGACCATCGTACAGTTTCATCAGTTGCTGGTATTTGGATTGCTCCAAACTTTTCGAGAACACGTACAGGTGCCTGTTCTTCCAATCTAACCAATTCGGTGCGAGGAGAAAATTGTCCACGAGCAGTGTCGTTTTCCCACACCCTGAAGGACCTACGATCAGACAGCGGATGCTGTCGGGAAGCAACTCGCCGTTCCTTTTCTTCTTTCGATTTTCCGAATCAGGTAGACGTTTCACGACATTCCACGCACTCATAGAATCACTTCGTTTGAATCGATCCAACTCGTGTCCGGAAGTCCCAGCCATTTCACCAAAAGTTTGTCGCCTCTCTTACGCAAAACTTTTTCGATAAGGTACGTGTCGGGGTATTTAGTTTTAGAGAGTTCCTCCTCGTAGAAGCGCCCCAATAAAATTTCACCGCCACTGTCCTTTATTATATACGTGTGACGGTTTCCGGGTAGAACTCGAACCACGGTAAAAAGTTCCGTGCTCCAGTTTCGTGTGAAACCCCTGTCGAACGTTTGCTTCAATTTACTGACCCTCACCTCGTCTCCAATTTTGTATTTAGGTTTTTTTGTCGTGGGTGTGTACTTTGGACAGTAAACGCTGGAAATTAATCGCTGCTCGTCGGACTTGGTAACGTCAGCTGGCTTCATACCTATCGTTCCGTGCACCGTATTATTATAGGTATCGACGAGTTCCGGCAGAATGTCGACCCATTTGTAATTTCCCCGAAGCGTGAATCGTTTCCACATGTGTGTTTTCAAGGTTCGATTAAATCTTTCCACGATGCTGGCTTTGATGTGACTGAAAGTCGAATAATGTTGAATGTCATGTTTTTGAATAAACTTTTGGAATACGGCATTGTAAAATTCTTTACCGTTGTCTGTTTGCAAAAACCGTGGTCGTCTGCCGCCGCTTTCGCGAAAAATTGTCTTGAATGCTTCCGTGACGCACGTCCCCGTTTTGGCCTTCAAAGGTAGAGCCCATGCGAATTTCGAAAATGTGTCTATGGCTGTGAGGAGGTACTTGTTGCCCTTGTTCAATTTATGTACGTTTTTTAGATTGCCGCTGCTCATCTCCACGAGGTCACTTTGCCAGAGGTCATCGATGCCCTTGGTTACCACCGCCAAACGTTCGTAGTTGCGGCGTGCAGGTTTATGCAATTCTTGGACGATGGTTTGCCTAGACATTTTTTTAGAGATTACGTTTGAAGAGAAGCACCAGCGTGATGGGATTCAAAGAGGGTGGCACCTCACCTGTGTTTTGAACGATCAGCTTATCGCCGGCACTCACGTCGAAAACGGTAAGATCTTCGTCTTCGTGTATTTCATATACGTTGCGCGTTTCGTTCCAACGTGCCAGAGGAATGTTTCCTGCTTTCTGAACACCACGATTCGATATTAAGGTCATGGTGGGAACGCTAGCTTTTCTGCCGTGAGACCAGTACGAAAATTCGTTTATCTGAATCGTGCCATCGAGGAGAAACTTGTAGTACGGATGATAAGGATGCAACATGTACAGTTTGTTACCTTCGACGAACGTGGAGATTCTCTGTTGATTGGGTACGCTGTTGATTTCGATGGCTTGCAGAGAATGCAGTTTAGCGAATTTAGTATCGACGCTAACGAGGTTGCTGTGAAGCTGTCCCAGTGTATTTTGTACGGGCAACAAATATTCGACTATGGTATCCGTTACTGTAGAAAATGACGGTTTGATTTTCACTTCCACGTTCAACTGCTTGTAGTTTTCGTTGAGTTCTTGTAATTTGGTACCGAAAGAGGCCAGCGTCGATTCCTGCGTGGATTCCAGCACTCCAACTTGATCCCTGATGTTGACGACGATACTCTGAAGGTTCTCGACTTGATTTAATTTCGAGCTCTTCTCGGTAAGATCGTTCACGATGCTTCGCATCTCGGTAAACTGCGTGTGAAGGTCTGCGACGCTCTGTGAAGTGGGCAGCGTCGACACCAGCGAAGCAAGTTCGTCTCGAATCTGTTCCACGTTCGCCGTTTCCGTTTCTAGTCGTTTCAGCATACGTGATATGTTCCTTTTTAAAGCGTGTAATTCTTTGGAGGTGGGGAGATTGGCCACCCTACTCTCGAGATCGCTCAATGAACTTTTGATGTCGCTCGAATCGGATAGTGCCGTCACCGCCGATTTCAATTTTTCCAAATCTTCGCTCGAAGGTACGCTCGTCCGTAACGATTCCAAGTCACCCTGTATGTTGTCCAGCACATGATGAAAATGAGCAAGATTCGTTTCGACGTTCAAATTTTCCAAATATTCGATCTTCTGCTGAACCGTGCTCAACGTGTCTTGTATGCTCGTCAACGCACTGGCTTCAGCGTGAATATTTTTAATTTCTTCGTTGATCAACTCCAGAGACGCCTGAAGCGTAGCGATGGTGGTTTGAATGTGTTCGAAATCTTGATAAGCCTCCAATTGAATTTTTATGTTCGCGACGCTTTTGTCGATGACCTGCAGTTCGTCTGACGATGGTAGGTTCGTCATTGTATCTTCCAAAGTCTGTAACTTGGATTTAATTTCTTCCAACGTGCTGGTGAATTCTTCTTGTAATTTGGAAACAACGACGTGCAAGCGTTCTACATCGATATCCTTCACGACAGTTTGAAGTTCAGAGAAATTCTTTTCGATTGCGGAAGTTCGTTCTTCGATTTCGAGTTTCAATTTTTCCAAATCTTCATTTTTCGATTGAAATTGCTGTAATTTGGCCAAATCATTTTGAAGCGAATCCACGCTCAACTGTATATTTTGAACGCTGTCATAAGAAGGTACGTCGACATAATTTTTTATGAGCGTTTTCAGTTCGGAATCGATTTTCAGAATGGGGTCGAGACATTGCGTTTGGAGCGTAGCGATCTCGGACTCTAAACTTTTGTTTAAGGTCTCCTGCAAAGCGATCAAATCGCTCCTCAACTTTTTAATTCGGACGTCCAACATGAGAATCTCTTCTGCGTGGTCTACACGCTTGGTGTTGCCGAAAATATCGTTAGGCATTTTGGTTAACGGTTATTTATAATAGGATAGACGATTCGTAATTCTACGAAGAGAGGAACGAGTTTGTCGTAATGTCCCAGGAGTTGAACGTAAAGATAATCTCCTGCGGAAACATCGTACGTAATGTTAGAAAGCATCTTGTCGTGCTTGATTCGAAAAATGTTTTTGCCGGTAGATATTTTGATTTCGCCTACGTTTTCCGGATTCACGGTGATTTGAAGTTTCCCACCGATCGGAATTTCGTAAAAATGTAAATTGTTGTTGAAGATGTAAAAAGTTTTGCCGACGTCTTCATCCAATTTCGTCCAAATGCTGTTGAGATGAATGATCAACAGACCGTTGAGTTTAGGTAACACGGAAGGTAAGACTTCATGATGTGGTATGGACGGTGCAGTTTCCATGATGATTTTTTTTTGAAACCGAACAAGTTCATAGGCATGCTGGTTTATTTGCACTGTGTGCAATTCTTATTTATTTCTAAACGACGATGTCCCCAAGGCAATGTGTGGATTCCACACTCGAGGACGCACCTCTTGTCGTCGTTGGGATCCAGGGCAATCTTCCTCACCTTGTTGGTGGTCAACACATGGTCGACGCTCTGGATGCGCTGTTCTGCTCTTAGAATCGACGACCTGGTTTTGAGGCAATCCACGAAGTCCTCGAATGTGAGATGCTCCCGAACCACCTGTCTGCCGACACCCTTGGCCTTTTTGGTAACGCTGCCCTCGGCTTTGATGGTATAGGCCTTGGCGCGAAGACCTGCAAACTCGAGAATCACGTCTCCGTCCTTCTCATCTTTGAGTTTGCCAGGCTCTTTTTTGTTGCGGGCCAGGATGCCGTACTGGTTCGGCTGGGGATAGCCCGAGGTGTCGAAGAGGTTAACCAAAGATGGAACTGTGGCTATATCCCCGTATGCGTCGGCTGTGCGAACGTGGTACACCAAGCTGTCCGTGTCCGTGTAGAGAAGCGAGATGTTGTGGCCGTAGTGTGGACGTAATATATCGTAGTACGTCTCGAACATGTGGAGCTTGCTCAGATCCAGAACAGTGGCTCCAACGTAGATGGGCTTGGTGAGCCTCACCTCACCTTGCTTCATGTGAATCAGAGCCAGCTGCTCGTTATAGATTGTTCGAGACTTGAACAATAGACTTGCGACAAGCTGACGACATCGCTCTTTCCTCGTCACCAATTTTATGTCCACGCGATTCCGTACATTCTCCATGGTTTTGCCAAACACCGCATTATTCATGAGTTTGAAAAAATCCTTATCAAACTCGGACGTGGCTGCGGTGCGGTGTTTGGTGTTGACTTCGATATATGGGCGCAACCACGGAGAATGCTCGAACTTGAGGATGTGGTGAACTGCGTGGACCGTGACCCCTTGCTGCATCAACCACCGGAGATTCTGGTAGTGCAGGATGTAATTCTTCTTGGGTTCGAAATCCATGACGAGCTTCTTCTGGTTGGAAACGGGTGGACACTTGAACTCGGGTGCAGGGGGGAGATCGCAGAACAAATCCTGCAGCTTCTCGGAGAACTCAAGGTCCACCTCGGCGAAGAACCCATGTTCCGAATCGTCGAAGCTTTCGATGTCGAATTTGGAAGGATCGGCCCACTCGAACCCTCTAAAAGGGAGTGGCTGCATCATGGAGTGCCCGTACAAGTTATTCACATCCGTGTGCATGATGTAGCTCGACGGTTGGGTGGAGTCGTAGCCAGTAGCCATGTGATGGTTGTTGGCGCGCGCGTGCCGTTGCGACACCTGGACCATTCCACCCCGCACGGCGCGTTCCACAAACAGCACCATGTCTACGTCCGAAAGAAGCTCCAGCTTGATTTTTGTCACCAGAAACATGGCTGACCACGCCAGTCCGGGGAGACTATAGAAGTAGGCGGGGTCCAGCTTGTAGATGGTCTTCGCAGTTGCACGAAACGCCTGGAACACATCGGCGAGGAGCGTCACATCAAGTCTGAGGTAGGCGTCGTGGTAGTCTCCGAGAGTTCGACAACCTAGCTCGCGCCACATGGACTGGGCGTGATGATATTCTTCGTTGGTAATGTTCGAGCCTCGTAGCTGACTGTAGAACTTCGCCTGGGGAGGTAGCGACGTCTCCGCAAACTTGGTAGAGTCGGTGACGTATTCGTAGGGGTAGACCCCCTTACGCCTGAAGAGACCGGCGTCCAAGTTCGGAAAATTCGCAGAGGTAATAAGCATTTGTTCGTTGCTCAGCTTCCCTGCAAGAGCATCGAGGCTGGCCGGGAGAAACCTCAGGGAGTCGAGGAAGCGAAGCTCGACGGTAGAGTCTGCTCCCGGGATCGACACTAGTTTGCTCACACTGATGTAACGCTCCTCGTTCTGGGCGAGAACGTTAATTCGCATGTCGTCGTACCCAAGATGCTTGATCAGGTGGTGAAAATCGTACCCCGAGCCGTTGTGAAAAAACACAGGGATGAAGCGTGGGTCCCGGGCCATACGGTTGCAATCATTGCACCAAGGACCAACGAACCTACCGTTAAAGTGATCGTGGTGTCGGACTTTACGGTTGTTGGCGGTGTACTCCTCGTCGCAGACAGGGCAAGAGATGGCCTCGTCGTGTCTACGTTGATCATCGGGGGACAGTGGGAGCATAGACTTGGGAGCCAACAGTACCTTCCCTATCTCGATGGCCTCGACAACCATCCTCTCGAGGAAGTGTTTGGCTGCGTCGGGACTACGGTACACGTAGGGCTCGGGGGCGATGTGTTGATCTCGTCGCACCACAATGTATGCGAAACTGGATGCCTCGTGGAGTTGGTAAGGGGTGGTGGAGGAAACTTCGGGATCGGGATCGCAAGTGGACAGGGGTTTGAGGAAGGCCTCGAAATCCGCGATGATGATAGCGGGGTGCTCCACCATGGCACCGTGCATGTGGAAACGCTCCACGGCGCCAGGTTTGGGTAAGACTATCACCTCAGGCTTGTTGGCATTACAATAAAGTTTGTGGCTAGCGAGCTTCTCGGCAGCGATGTTGCGACCTCTGATGCGCTGGTAATCCTGCTGTTCTCGATTACGAAATGTAGACAAGCACCTGGGACAAACTTGTATGTGGGTTTTGTCTTTGCTCAGCTGGCTCGAAACAAGCCGAGAGAGGGAACAGATGAGGGTGTAATGGTGGCGAGTTTCATCCTTGATGAGCAGAAGGTGAATTTCCTGCGCACCGTCGTCGTCTACGTCGCTCACCCGAATAGGGTACACCACATTTTCGTCGGTGGCGCCATAAACGTTGATAGCCAACCGAGGGTTGTGTGTACGGGCCTCAAACTTGCGAATGTCCGAAAGCGCCACCGGGTAGTCGATCCCAGCCATCGCATCTTCCAGCTCTGGCTCGTAGGGTAGGTAGTGGTTAACTCGGCGTGGTTGGTTTTTCCGGTCGACAGGGTGTAATGCTGGAAGCACCGACCAGAGAAAGCACTTGGCGTCACTGTTTTGAATGTTCAGGACGGCCTTCTTTGCCGCAATGGCAGATGGTAAGCGGACGTAGCTGGAGGCGGAGAGAGGCACAAACTTGCAAAGTTTGACGCGCAGTTCGTGAGGCTCACCACACAACGAACCTCCCGAGCCCTTGGCTTGATGTTCCTCCTGCTTTGCCACCAGCTCCTCGGCAAACTTGTTGTAGATGACCTCGAGGTTGTCGACATCCGCCAGATGCAGCGTCTTCGCCTTGGTGTTGTGGCAGAAGCTGTAAATTTCATCAGACGGCTTCTTGTACCGACAACGTAGCGATGCGTAGAATTTGATGGAGTGCGTTGCAAGCGCATCGCCGAGGATGGAAATAATTTGGGCTTGTACGTTCTCCAAAAAGCTACGCGCGTCGCATGAGTCCTCCGAAGTAAGGGGAAAGTCCTCTAACAAACGCTCGAAAGCAAACTGGTTCGCTTTCGCAACAGTTTTGATGCGCTTGGCGGATAGTGGCATGTCGGCTTCCGCTTTCCTTTTGGTTGAGCTGGTCGACGGTTGAGCACCAGATGTACTTTTGCTTAGACAAGTAAGCTTATGCTTCTTGGCATACGCAATTGTAATGTGTTTATTGCATCCGGAACACAGTTCGGTGGCAGCCAAATGCTTGCCTGGCACGCAGGTGCGACAATGTCTTGCAAAATTTTTGCTTGATATAGTTCTTTTACACACAGGGCAACTTTTCATGGAGCGCATTTTTTCGGGGTATGTTTATTTATATGTGATCTGTTGGTGGTAGAGTGTTGTCTTCCTCAAATATGTGCTTTAATCAACCCTATAAAAAAAATTAAAAAAATATATAAGAAAAATATGATTGTAGATAGAAAAAAATAAATATTGTATGCATGTGTAATTCTATTTAGCTTATTTTTGCTAGACACAAATCTTCTTCTGATTTTATTGCCCACTAATATATTTTTCTACCAATCTAATAGAGGTGTGAAACTATGAAAATGTTCTGAGACAATCTTCTCTAGAACACTCTTCCCCAAAGCTAATGTTAACAACCTGTTGTAACCTAAGCATCGTGTGTATTGCATCCGGCGAAGCCACGCTAACGCCCAAGCAGCTCGCTATTATGTACCTGCACGCTCCGGATGTGCTGACGATCTTCCATCCCAGCTCGCTGTTGTGTGCCTGCATGCTCCAGATATCTAATAATCTTCGGGCATCTCGCCCGCTCTGAAACAAAATATAAACAAAACAAATTGTATACGCCCAAGCAGCCCGCTATTATGTACTTGCACACTCCGGATGTTGGGGGTAGGTGTACTGACGAGGCTTGCCGTTGTGTAACTTCCGTCGTCCCAAAGCCTACGTATTGTTGAATTTGCGTTATTGTGTCAACATTGATAGCACACGCAGAGAGGAGAGGGAACAAAATTGTAGTTTTTCTAGATGTGTTTGCGCCATAATACAGAAATAAAAAAGAAGCACGCGCGCGCGTGCGTGTGGCACATCGTTCCCGAGAGAGGTTTACAAAAGTCACGATATACAAACATTAGTGTCCCCGGGACTTGGAAGATTACGATAAAGTGCATTCATACTTCAGAAATGAGAAAATGCATTATTTACTCATCACGCTGTGTCAGCGCAACGAATAAATACGCGAAACGTAATCTGCCGATAGGCGCGCGCGCGTGTGTGTGGCACATCGTTCCCGAGAAAAGTTTACAAAAATCACGATATACATTGGTGTCCCCGGGACTTGGAAATAAAATATCATATGGTAAAATATTCTTGGGGTGAGTTGGCAACACTGAACCGCAATTGATGGCGCAGAACCGGGTTGATTACACTAGTCAATATTGCCAACTCCCATTCGTAGGTTATCTTTGCTTGTAAAATATCACATGGTGGAATATTCTTGGGGTGAGTTGGCAACACTGATCGCCAATTGATGGCGCTCAACTGAGCTGATTACACTAATCAGTGTTGCTAACTCTTATTCGTAGGTTAGCTTCGCCTGTCAAATATCACATGGTGAAATATTCTTAGGGTGAGTTGGCAACACTGAACCGCAATTGACGTTGCTAGTGTTGCTAACTCCCATTCGTAGGTTAGCTTCGCTTGTAAAATATCACATGGTGAAATATTCTTGGGGTGAGTTGGCAACACTGATCGCCAATTGATGCTGGTGAACCCGGCTACCTCCACTAGTCAGTGTTGCCAACTCCCATTCGTAGGTTAGCTTCGCCTGTCAAATATCACATGGTGAAATATTCTTGAGGTGATTTGGCAACACTGATCGCCAATTGATGTTGCCAGTGTTGCCAACTCCCATTTGTAGGTTAGCTTCGCCTGTAAAATATCACATGGTGAAATATTCTTGAGGTGAGTTGGCAACACTGAACCGCAATTGATGTTGCCAGTGTTGCCAACTCCCATTCGTAGGTTATCTTCGCTTGTAAAATATCACATGGTGAAATATTTTTTGGGGTGAGTTGGCAACACTGCGAGAAAGCCTCAAGCGTTGCCAGCTCCTTGCTTGAGGTTAGGTTATACCCAAAAACAAAAACCTTGGTGATTTTTTCGAGTGAGGAGCTGGCAACACTGCGAGCGCCACCGAGCGCCATTTTCGGGCGTGGAACCCGTGCCACTGCACTACTCTGTAGGTTAGCTTCGCCTGTAAAATATCACATGGTGAAATATTCTTGAGGTGAGTTGGCAACACTAAACCGCAATTGATGTTGCCAGTGTTGCCAACTCCCATTTGTAGGTTAGCTTCGCCTGTAAAATATCACATGGTGAAATATTCTTGGGGTGAGCTGGCAACACTGCGAGAAAATGAGGCTCATGCCTTACGAGAGAAATCCATTAAGGCGAGCCTCACCGAGCCTCATTTTCGGTTTCAGAACCCGGCCACCTGCACTACTCACAGGCAATAGAATCATCATGACTGCCGTAACTAGAGGTGTGCAGGACAAAAATTTTTGGTCGGGACGGGATTGGGATGTAAAATACATATTTATAATCCCTTTCATTCTAGTCTTGAGAAAAAAAATGCCATTTCCGGAAATAAACCCTCGTTTTACTCAGATTCACCATTCCTGATAAATGCAGGGAATATTTAGATGAGCAGTTGGCAACATCTGCTTCTGAGCTTCTGTTTCAGATGTTGGCACTTCTGTTACTAAGCTACATGATGTAACTGCAAGTTATTGTCAAAATACTAAGCATTGTGTTTGCAGCTTTCGTTTAAGTTGATATACTTTGCCTGTCGAAATCAACCAGGTAGCTTCTGCTACATATATCTGTGGAGAGTTGGTCTTTGCAAGGCATAAGAAGATGATTCGATCCATCATAAAGAAGTACTACAAACATTACCTTGGAATGAACATTGAAGACCAGGATAAGGATTAGGCACCTGATATATATATATATATATATATATATATATATATATATAATTAATATAATTATATATATTATTAATTATATATTATATTATTATTAATTATATAATTAATTATATAATTAAAGAGTAGACGGTGCTAAGTATGTCCCCCTGTGATATGGGAAAAGACAATGTAATTCGAGTGGTGATATTTTATTATCATTTTCTATGACTTGCAGACTGTAAGTTACAGCAATTACTGCCATGTTGAACAAAATAAGGAAAGAACGTTTTCATCACAGGCAATAGAATCATCATGACTGCCGTAACTAGAGGTGTGCAGGACAAAAATCTTTGGTCGGGACGGGATTGGGATGTAAAATACATATTTATAATCCCTTTCATTCTAGTCTTGAGAAAAAAAATGCCATTTCCGGAAATGGCATTTTGAATACGTAAAGGTAAAGGTAAAGGTAAAGTGTTCCCCTGTGCATAGCACCACGCCATGAAGGCGTATAGGGGGTGTGGGGGTAACGCCCCACACTTTGTTGATCCGGTCGTGAGTGGGGGTGATGTGATCAGCATTGAATACGTACACAATGTAACGCTATTCCTAATAATTATAATATAATTATAATTAATTGATGGAAAGGTAAAAATGCAATGTTGTCTGCTGTACCTATAGTATGGAGAGAACCAAAACACCTTGTCACCAATTGTTATTTTTGTTTGACTACACAGGGATTTACAAACAGGAAATCTGAGAGATGTATAGTTTAATCTACCTTCTGCAATAAGACCAGTGCCACACTCTGAAAGTCTTCCAGTACCAAAGAAACAAACAAATGAGATCCACAATGAAAGTGAAGAAAGTAACAATGAGAAACTGTTCATCATCTCCACATAAAATAACCCTTTGCATCAGGCAACAAGTGCACAAGTCTAATACTTTTTAACTCAAGTGGATCTACATGATTTATCTTTGTCTTTCACCAGCAAACAGAAAGGAAGGCGTTTTGTGGGACCTGGAATTAGAGAACCTCAGCAAACTCCAGAGATTGAAGCATGTTTAACAGACAAAGAAAAAAGAACATGGATATAATGTTATATGCAATATAAATTGAAAGAAATAATTATATTTTTGGAAAATAAGTATTATATAACAATTTTGTTTGGAAATATTGTGTCACATATTACATTTATAACTTTTAAACATAATATACTAGGTTTAGAGAAAGGATGATTAAATTATTCCATGAGTTCACTCAATATTCACCTAAAAATTGCAAGAATGTCAGAAAAAATTAAAATCACGATTACTCGTAAACCATCCCTGACAGAGAAAATCTAAATACAGATTTGAAATGAGCGGAAAATTTGCAATAGGAATCAGAACATTTTCCTCCAGAAAAAAGAAAAAGGTTTTTTTTGTAGAACAGTGTTATGTAACAAATGCTAAACAATTATATTTTTTTTTAGTTAATTTTAGTGCTTGGTAAGTCTTTCGGGGGGTGGGGTCCGGACCCCCTGGATTACGTCCTTGCAAGTTTCATAGCATTCTATTCACCTCAATTTTCTATTTAGAAAAGAAAAATGAATATAACTTAACTTTTGTGCGGTTTGAGTTCGTCGTGTGTGTATACTGTCCGTAGTGCAAGTACATGAAACACCTGTATATGTCTGCAAATACGTACAACTGGCGGCCACAAAGACACATTGTTTTTTCAATAATCTGCACTGCGGCTGATCATCCAAAGGATTCAGCGATTCAACAAGTTCACTCCTTCATGGTAAAATTTTATAAAATACCTTTCTTGACTATCATCGCACAACTGATGAAAACAAGTGCTCATTTCTTCCTTCATACATAGGGTATTGTCGATGGCATAGTGGTAACATTGTCACCTTGTAATCAAGGGTTCCCGGGTTCAATACCCGGTGGACGCACATAGTGGTTCGGATACCAATTTAAACTGTAGATCCAGTTCCGATTAGCAATACTGTGCATAAAGTGAACTTAAAAACACAAACAAACCCACTCACTTACTTCATATGGCGGTGTATCTGTACGTATACTGGAAACAATGGGGCTAGTCTAAACCGGAAGTTCCGGATGAACCGATCGAAACGCCACCAATATTTATGTTTACATTTTTAACGCTGTCAAAAATCCTGTCTGGAAGTGACAAAGACATGAACTTGCCTGGAAAAGAAATTGATTGATTGATTTGCTTTATTTTTACTTTGCTATTTGTGCCACTTTTGACTCATTTGCGAAGATGGGATGAGTGATGATATGATGAAATTGATGAATGAACACTTAACAAACATCCATGCCTAGGCCAGGATTCGAATCCGGGATGTTCTAACCACTTCGTCACGGGAGCCGGCGGAAAAGAAAT
This sequence comes from Lepisma saccharinum, assembly GCF_977018435.1. Taxonomy (NCBI): domain Eukaryota; kingdom Metazoa; phylum Arthropoda; class Insecta; order Zygentoma; family Lepismatidae; genus Lepisma; species Lepisma saccharinum. The sequence continues at coordinate 21,057,803 of NC_139243.1, read as the reverse complement.
TGACAAAGAGAGAAAGGAACACTAAGTATTGAATTTTTTTTTTTCTACGAACTGAAAAAGTTGAAGTTGGGAAACAATTGCACGTAAAAAAAAACAACAAAGAATCTATGTACAGCAAGTGAAAGAAACGAAGACTGTTACAAACCAGTTCTCAAAATCGATTTTCAAAAGAAAAGAAGTTGGTTTATTTTTTGAATTTTTTATTTTTAAGTTTACTTTATGCACAGGAAGGCTATTCGGGACTGGACAGGCAGTTAAAGTAGGATCCGAGCCACTTGTGACTCCACCGGGTATCGAACCCTGGACCCATTGATTACGACGTTATCGGGAATGAATAAGAATAAGCAGTCTTTACATTCAACATGTTGGGTCCTTTACTTGGAGGGGAGAGAAGGGGCAACCGGATTATAGGGGGAGGGCCCCCAGTTTCGGCGCTCATGTTCCCGACCTCACTGTTGTGTGAGGTCAAGGTAAAAGCTGGTTCTTTTTGTTCAGGCTACGGAAAGGGGGAAACTATCACGTGCTGGCAAGGGGCCTAGCATGCGGGTCGTGCGTGTTAACGTCAGTGCTTGCGCTGGGGAAGAATAATCGTCCCAATCAATGAGGCTGGCTGGCTTCTTTCGTGTCCCAATGCTCTAAAACAAGCATTTGTAAATTCACTGGCAATAAGTTGTTTCAGTGAGTTACGATTATTCATTTTGTAAAGGTTTTGTGTGTGCGTGTCGTCTATTGCTTGTGTCGTACACCTTTTCAAAGTATGTCAGGAACATATTCTCCATGTTATCGCGTTTACAGAGGGTAAAGCAACTATCCTCGTACCTTCTTTAATGCACTTAGCTTTAATCTATGACAAATCTCTCATTATATATTATGCAAAGTATTAAAACAAGCTTTAAAACCCGAATTTAAGTAAACTATGCAGTGACGTGTGGTGATGTCGACACTTGGGGAAGCAACCAGTGGCGTGCCCAAGAGAGGTTGATGTGGGTCATAATCCCCCCCCCCTTTTAGGACCCAGTATTCCTAAAAATAGAACGTCAAAGAAAGGAAAGGATTGCAAAATGAGGAAGGACTACTGAAAAGAAGCACGTGTTAATCCCACCCACTTTCGAAAATCCAAAACATGTTGATTTGACCATTAAGCCAGAGATCGCGGGTTCGAATCCCGACCTGGGCATGGGTGTTATTTATGTTTGTCCCTTCATCAATTTTATCATATCATCTTGACGATTAGTCAAAAGTGGAAAAGCGAAGTAAAACAAACCAAATCAAACAATCAATCAATGATTTGATTTGATTTATGCTACTTAGCGTCGCTGACACATTTCGTTAATCGCGAAGATGGTACAATATAATTAATGAAGAGACAAACACAAACAACACCCATGCCGAGGTCGTGGTTCTAACCCGGAACTCTTGGTGTCATAGCGTGCAGTGATATCCACTCCCCTGCGGTTGGTTGATTTGATGTTTAAGTCCATTTTATGTACATAAAAGCTAATTGGGACTGAACCTTCAGTTTACAGTGGGATCCGCACCACTATGTGCCTCCACCGGGTATCGATCCGGGGCCACTTGCACTCCTCCACGGAGGTCGGCCGACAACAAAGGTGAGTGGAAAGCTCTAACTATTCGGATACGTGGGTATCGGTAAAGTAAACTGCGTATTTACTCAGTGATTAACGTTTTTCCAAAAAAATTGCATCGCTTGATTTCCCTAATTTCTCCATCTCACGATCTCGTTACTGAAGGATCCTGGCTCGAGCCCTGGCCTGTGCATGAGTGTTCCTTTGTAACCACTCTTTATCCGTTTAATTTAATCAACGTTAATGGTCATGGCAGAATTTAGGTAAAGTGATGGAAAAGCAACGCTAAAGAAAAGGGGGGGGGGAATACAAATAATTTCCTCCCAGTGCATCTGCAGGGCACTGTGAAATCAGGAGTCCAGAGTTCTCTGTTTATGATTGTCCCTCGTGACTTCCATAAGCTCATTAGCTACTTATTGGGATTAAATCTATACAGCTAGAAAAAGCGATGGGAGATGGCAAAAATTCAATATATTAGAGGAGATAAACAGGTAACAAAACACACTTTTTTCTACTTTCCTCAATGATATTTATTTGGCTTTTTGAGTTCTGGGATACATTTTTCATTCTAAATTATTTCATTAGTCACTGCAGAGTACAACACATAGGAACTAAAATGCGCGCTCGTCACGGGTTCGAATCCCGGCCTGAATTGTTCCTTGTGAGGTCTCTTCATCAATTTCATTATATCATTACTCATCCTCATTTTCGTGATAACCAAATGTGGCAGAAAGGTGAAGTAAAAGAAACCAAACCAACAACAACAATTAGAACGCGCGTTTACTTCCCCAAATTAATACATCCGTATTTATGATTGTTTAGTTTACCCATTTTTTTTATTGGAGGACTAATTATTATTATATTTAAATAAAACTACTAAGATGAGAACGAGGGAGAGCGTGAGCAAATATTTGTTATTTAATCATTATGTATTCCATATTTGAAAAAAGATAAAAGAAACCATAACATTTTTGTCTGCATACAATACTCGTACGCTCCCATTCATATACAAATAAAACTACATCCTATAGTATACATACATATTGTATACAACTTTTAAAAGGTTGTGTAAATACAGAGAACATAAGTACTGCAGAAAATTTTCCCCTGAGTTCTTTAGAGGATTTACAAAGGAATCGAAGGGAAACCAATCCCCTATCTGTTCTATAAGAGATATACTGGAAGATCTGAAACCACGGGCTTTCAACCATTGCAGCGGGGGGCGAGAGGGCAAGGGAAGTACAGGCAGAAATCTTCCCTTTCCCTTTGGGCGGTTGTCTATACCTGAAACTGGTAAGGCGGAGGAAGAGCCAGCTACGGTACCCAGCCTTGCCAGCTGATCACATCGAGGGACGAGAAGCGCGTGGAACGAAGTGTTGCATATGAACTGAGGCTTCAAGGCAATAAATATTGTGATTTGAAAATAATTAGAGACGTGAGATTGATTGATCTATCTCTGCTAGACTAGCTACTCCTCAGCGCACGTCACTGAAACTATGTAAAGAACTTAAATACTGGTTTATGTACGCCACTGATCGTTCTCCATCGCTCCCTTCTGACGACCGGTTTCCTCCCCGATTGTACGCTGGGAGGGCGAGGGAGCCGATGCGAGTGATTATTTAAAAACACAAGGCCTGAGTGGTCAGTTCCACAGCTAGAAACAGCGTTGGCGGAAGAAAATTGCTTGTTCCTTCTTGTTTCTGTGCCGCGCTTGATTGAGGCAGTGTTGCTACATTAAGGGAAATTTCCCTTGGTGGAAGGAAATTCAGGTCCAATTTTCAGTGAAAAGGAAAAATTTATGAAAAATATTGTAATTTCGGAAAATTTGAAGTTGTCCAACTCGTTCTTGTTTTAATTTGGTGTTTTTATATTATATATACACACTAACTTCATTTAGAGGTATAACAAATATATACAATGAATAAGAATGTTACTGTAAACCAGGTCAAATTTTAGGCATACGCCGGGCAATTCCCCCGGCAAATCTTAAGGATTTATGAAATTGTACAAGTTAGGGGGAAGTGTTGCCACAATCCGGGGGCAAAATTTCCATTTCCAAAGGGCAAGATTTTCCTTTTCCACTCAATTTTTCCCTTCACGAAAATCGTATAATAATAAAAATAATTAGTAGTAGTAGTACATAATCTGTACTAACATGGAGTTTAGTGTCTTAAAATTTCCATGGAATTTTGGAACTTTTCATCCCATTTCCTTTAATAAAATTTGTTTCGAATTTCCCCACATGTGGCAACACTGTTAGGGGGTACTTTTGTCAACCTTCTGAGATCTGAGGAGCAAAGTAATATATGTGACTTCACAAATGTTAACAGTTATTTAGCAAACAAGCCTTCACCACACGCTATTCTTATACGATGGAAAATTTTTCGATTCTGATCCTCCGAAAGTTAAGCCACAAATTCGATACTGGCCCCATGTCCCTTTCTTATTTTAGTTTAGACAATGCATTTTGACACTTTACAAATAAACTTTCATATTGAACCAATATTCGTTTTCGTCACGAAAAAATCCATAAATATAATCCAAAAGTAGATATGCAATACGGATCAGATCATGGTATTGCGCTTATTTAAACATCTTATTTATTGATACCTTCTCACTGCGTTAGATCGGTCGATGTGGCAACATTGATAGGCCACAGATGACAAAAATTGCTTGTTTTCAAGTCTATGTCAGCTTAAGAATAAGAAAAAGAAGTTCGAAAATTGTGAAGTTCATCTTTAAAAATGACTTCGATTTAGAACTGATTTTTTTGGCGGGGGTGAGGAAAAATTTTGAGATTATATATATATATATGAGGGAGGGATTGTTTTGAATAATATTAATTATAAAGTATGTTAAACACACTAATTATGTTCCATATTTAGTTTTATTTTATTAATATGTTGTTGTAGAGCATGAACAATGATTTCAAGTCATACATTTTAATGTTGAAGCTACATGAAATATCCAAAAAAGATATAATTAAAAAAATGTTTTTTCCTGACTTTTGAGATTTTTTCAAAAGTAACAATGTAAATTTTCGGGCTAGACTGCACAACCGACCCTTATGTTTTACCGTTTAAAAGTAAAAAAAAATGTTCGCTAATAGTACTTATGTCACACTTCGAGTTGCCACTGCGGTAATAATCTGATATTTCCCGGACAGATTTGTTCATTTTTACAGAAGAAACTACTTACGGTAATAAGTTCCTGTAGCATTATCAAACATCTGGAGGGTATTTTGTGTGATGTGGGAATGTTTCATAGCGGAAATTCAACCATTGACGCATAGCCCCACGAACCATTTCCGGTAAGGTTAGGTTAGGTAGGGTCACGCATAGGTTACAATAGTTAAAAATTGGTTTCGAAAAAAATATTTGCGTAGCCCCACTCATCATTCTTGCATAGCCTCACGAACCATTGACACATAGCCCCACAAACCATTTGCGGAAACGTACGTTCTTCAGTTGCAAAAACACTTTTTTAAATAAAATGCAATTATTTTGATCAAAGAAACGTGAATACACGTTAAAGAATGTTCCGGGAAGCAGATAGGTAAGTACAAATGTCAAAAATTGACAAAACGAAGAAGTTATAGGTGTCCGGGGAATATCAGATTTTTACAGCCACTGTTCATTTCTCAATATGAAGTTACACTTCTATGAAATAATAAAGAATTTACTACTACATTACTCACCATAGCTGGTTTCCTTTAACCTAATCCATGTTTCACATAGTATTGCCAGGTCGAACTTTGGTTTTCAACGTGGATATACATAATACGAATTTCCACTAGGTTTGACCTTATTGAGGTTTCAATTTCTTTAAAACTATTTGTCAAAAAATAGTGTTGCGCAGGTTCAAACATTCCATTAAAGAGTATCTTTAGAAAAAGGCGGGGCCGCGGCAGCGGAAGGGGCGGTAGGACAATTACCCCAGAGGCAAAGCCCGGAATCGGGGGGCAATTTTTTATGAAATTTTTACACTTCCAATTGTTTCCTCAACTTAATTCATACATTTCTGGAATCCTTGATTCCTACCTTTCCAACGATGTGTGATACGTATTTCTATTCGGAAAGGTCGATTCGACATCCTTACCAATTTTCGTACAAGCCACAAAGAATTTGAAGGGGGACATGTACATTTATAGGGGGCAGAGATCCTCCGGGCCTGCCATAACGACGTGCCTGACCTAGTAACCAGTGGCGTATGCTGAGTCTAAGACCTGGGCTATCTCACTATGACACCTGGTCCTAGGCTATGGAGGAAGGGAGAAGACTAGGCTCACTCTTGACGTCTTCAAAGAAGCCACGTTGCCTTCCCAACGCTAGTCAACTTATAAAAATTCAGGTTGCCAACTCCTAAGAATTCAGGTTGCCAACTCCTAAGAATTCAGGTTGCCAACTCCTAAGAATTCAGGTTGCCAACTTCTAAGAATTCAGGTTGTCAACTACTAAGAATTAAGGTTGCCAACTTCTAAGGATTCAGGGTACCAACTACTAAGAATTCAGGTTGCCAAATTCTAAGAATTCATGTTGCCAACTCCTAAGAATTCAGGTTGCCAACTACTAAGAATTCATTTTGCCAACTACTAAGAATTCAGGTTGCCAACTTCTAAGAATTCATGTTGCCAACTCCTACGAATTCAGGTTTCCAACTCCTAAGAATTCAAGTTGCCAACTCCTAAGAATTCAGGTTGCCAACTTCTAAGAATTCATGTTGCCAACTCCTAAGAATTCAGGCTGCCAACTCCTAAGAATTCAGGTTGCCAACTCCTAAGAATTCAGGTTGCCAACTTCTAAGAATTTATGTTGCCAACTACTAAGAATTCAGGTTGCCAACTCCTAAGAATTCAGGTTGCCAACTACTAAGAATTCATGTTGCCAACTCCTAAGAATTCAGGTTGCCAACTACTAAGAATTCATGTTGCCAACTTCTAAGAATTCAGGTTGCCAACTTCAGAATCGCCATTTTCTTCTATTTCAAATCAGCTTAATTCACACAATTTCTAAGAGATTTCTCTTCAGTATTGAACTTTCTAGGCTTCAGGCTTCGCAGATAGCCTAGCTAGCCTGGAATACACGCTCCTGCAAGTAACAGATGGAATAGATTTCAAACAAATACGATTGCCGTAAAGCTTTCCACTTAATGGAGAACTACTTGTCTTGAATAACGTAACACATTCTGGACCTCCTGCTCCAAACTAGGACAAGCAATAGGTGTTCCGTGTATTCCAATTTCCAATTACATTTCGTGTGACAAGGTGAAATATGTGTGCAGTGAAAACAATCCGTTATACAATTTCTTGTTACGTTAAGGTACATCCGACAGGAAATCAAGAAATTACAATATGGTGCGATATTTCTAAGCTGAGAGATCAAGGGTCAAGTGCGAGTCTTTTTTTCTCTGGTGGTTGAGTCATCCAAGTGTGAAAACATGGAATCTAGTGGCACTGTGTACTTCTTCACTGTGATCTGGTAATAATTTGCTATAAGTTAGATTTATTTGGGTCAGTTTTGTCGCAAGATAAGTACATACAGGTTGAGGCAGATTGGGAACTTCTTGTGTAGAAATCGTACCGAGACAAGTAAATCTCGTTTCGAATTGCGTCTCGTTTCAATCTCGAAGGGAAAGACTCGGTTTCATCTCGAGTATCAAAATATTATATACAGAAAAGGTTGTGTATCTACATGATTTTCTTTCTTGTTATTTAGTCTCGCTTGACTGTCACTTTTGGCTTACCTCGAGGATGAGGATGATGATATGATGAAAGTGAAGTGACACTCACAAAGAATACCCATGCGCAAGCCTGGATTCGAACTCGGAACACCTGGCGTGGTAGCGCACTGTGCTAACTACTCCGCCACAGAGATCGGCTATGTGTATGCATAGGCCTCTGTATATAAACACTTCTGACATATCCAACCCCTTAACTACTAGTCGAATATTAGCGAATAGCAGCGATAATGCAGATAGATCGAGATGTAGTGTTTAAATCTTTAGGTGTCGCTTCAGGTTTTGTACGCACAATATAGAAAAAAGTCACCTAAGCCAAATTTACTTTACTGTGCGACTTATTCAGACATATCAAGCGAAATATATACAGTACCTCATTATTTATAGTTATCGTAGGTAATACAATTTGTATATAGTTTTGGCTGTTTCCTTGAGTTGGGTTTTAAGTACACTTTTTGCACAGATAGGGTAATCGTTACTGGTTCGAATCAACATGCTTCCACTGGGTATCGAACCCTGGATCCATTGGCGACGACGTAACCACTACGCCATGACGAGAGAGACACTTTGTTTCTCGTAATTGCAAAGTTAATCATTAGTGGCATCTGTGAACCTGTGAAGCGTGGTTGCAAACATTCAGGAAAAAAATGTTTTTAGATGAATCGTAGTGTCGGAACTGGGCGTCAAATAGAAAAAAAAAGTTATTAAGAAAATATATCTTGTGAAAATTGTGCGGTGGCACGCTCTGTATGTTTCGACTGTAAGGGAAAAGGAGATGAGTGTTTCTAAATTGAAACGAGGACAAGACAGATATCTTCACAGGTGAGACTATGAAACAAAGTTTATTATTCGTTTCAAAAAACGTAATATTGCGAAAAAAAACAAACATTATATTGTCTTCCAGCTTTGTTATGGCACTTTTTCAACCTGAAGTATCGTCGAAAGATATTTTCGAGCTCTCGGAAAACTACAACAAGCATATGCCGCCTATGAAAGATGGTGAGTATGTGTCTCCACTTTTACGTTCGGCGCTCCTACCATATTTTCTCTCTTTTTGTTATCTGTTTCTATCTTTCCCTCCCTCCTTCTCTCCTCTTTCGCCCTATCTCTCTCTTTACCTCTCTTCAGTTTCTTTCTTACTCCCTCTGGGTTTTTCTCTTTCCCCCCTCTTTCTTTTGCAAGCATGTGCCACGGGAAAAAAAGTCGATGGATATACATATGGATAATGATTAATGAATGAACAGTGGGACCGTGTCAACCTCTCGATCGACAGACACACACATACACACACACCAACACACCCCCACACACACACACACATATATCACACACACATATATATATATATATATATATATATATATATATATATATATATATATACACACACACACACACACACACACACACACACACACACCAGGCGTATTCGGAAAGTAAGTACCGAAAGGGTGTAAAAAATAAAGTAAACTAGTTTTGTACCTTCTTTATTTGCATTGCATTCTACAGACCTTAAACTACTTTTCTAAGTAGTTTCCACCATTTTTCAAGCATTTGTCATAGCGTGGCACTAGTTTTTGTATCCCATCCTCATAGAATGTTCCCGCCTGTGATGAAAGCCATCCATGCACTCCTGCTTCGACGTCATCATCCTCGTCGAAACGCTGACCACAATTTTCGATATTCCAAGCGATCTGTCACAATTTCGTAGAGGACTGTTCTTGAAATTTGTGGAAATTCCATGGATAGCGACGATATTGAGAAGCGTCTGTTTTCATGAATTTCCGCGTCGACCGCACGCAGCAAATCCTCGGTCACAACAGATGGCCGACCCCTCCTTGTCTCATCGTGAACTGTCTTACGACTTTCTTTAAACATCAAAAATAAAGACCTCACACAGTTGAAGGTGGATGTCTACAGGTTTCACGTTTCTTGCATTGAGAAAACGAAACACAGACCGGACTTCACAGTCGGCGGGCCGATTGATTTTCTCGAACATTTCAAACCTTCAGAAACCTACGAAGAGAAAGCATTACCTGCTCCTACGAGTGCCTGTGGCTTACTAACGGATGAATGACGACAGCGAGAACTCACACGGTCGCGACTGCAGCGCTACAGCGGCAATATTTGCAAACGGTACTTACTTTACGAATACGCCTCGTATATATATACATAACTTGGGTTTGAACAGAAGTTTATTCTCTCTTGTATCATCTATAATGATGTGTAACACTGTGTACTATTTGAAAAAATTACATTGAAAGGAAGGGGGATTTCAGTAATTCTTTCGAAAAATCTGGTTGCTTATGTAGCATCCCCGCCAGGGATAAATATTTGCTACCAGGGAGGGAAAGTCACTCCACCGCATCCCCCTACCAATATCACCCTTCGGGGCATTCCACGAAAAATGATCCTACTCCATGAATAACAAAATGAATTAATATGAAAATTATTATTGTCTTCAATTGCACTATGGTTTAGATGTTCGTGAATGCATATAATTTACACATTTCACCAATAAAAGTTATTAGCCTCTGCAGCCTGTATGCTTCACAGGCAAATGAAGTAAATATTTGCTAATTTTTTAAAGCGCCACACACGTAACGCAATTTCGTTAATGCTTTTCATGCATTCAGCTTATCCCATCATAGTCAAGTTGTATTTCATTTGTTAGCAAAGTACTTCGTAATTCTATGATATCAATTCATTATGAATATTTTAATCCAATCTCATGTCTAGAACCTTACAATTTATGTGTAAAATGTCACACACGTAAAGGTGGAATGCCCCGTTGTAATTATTATATGATAGGGCTACTATATTTTGAAATGCTAAAAAGAGGACATTTTCTTCGAAAGCCACACACACCATCAATTTATTCACAAACACGAAAACATTACATAAATCACACAATTTATCACCATTAAATAAAATATTATTCTCCATGATGCACTTAGTACTTACTTTATCTTCATGTTCACTGCCAGGTTTCGTGAAAAACTGAGTCAGTTTTGTAGATGAAGCTTCACCTCTGATGGCTGTTTTGTGCTTCTCGCACTCCACGTGTGCTTGCAAATCTAGCTCTCCTTTGTTTGCCACAGACACATATGTACTAGGGGTGGCCAGATCCGGATCCTGGCGGATCCGAAATCCGGATCCGGTTGGTTCCGGATCCTTAGGATCCGGATACTAAAATTTTTCGGATCCGGATCTGCGGATCCGGAATTTTCAGATCCGGATCCAGAACTTTCGGATCCGGATCCAGAACTTTCGGATCCGGATCCGGATCCGCGGATCCGGAATTTTCAGATCCGGATCCGGATCCAGAACTTTCGGATCCGGATCCGGATCCGCGGATCCGGAATTTTCAGATTCGGATCCGGATCCAGAACTTTCGGATCCGGATTCAGAACTTTCGGATCCGGATCCAGAATTTTCGGATCCGGATCCAAAACTTTCGGATCCGGTACTTTCAGATCCGGATCAGATACTTTCGGATCCGGATCCGGAATTTTCGGATCCGGATCCGTTTTGCCATCCCACATGCGCTTCTTTGGAAAGTAAGAATGTGCTTATAACATATTGTTACCTGCTAATATACATATATATATAATATATCCATACACATATATATATATAGTGAGTGTGCTCGCGTGCGCGATTTGTAATTAATTAATACACTTACTTACTAGGGAGGTCTAAGTCTCCCCCTCCGATTTCCATGAAACTTGGCAGGTGTATAGAGCCCCCCCCTCAAATGTCAAGATGAGGAGAAATTGAAGTAGGGATCTGTCCCCGAAACCACGTAAATATGGCATAGGAAGAAACAGGGGGCATACGGCCTCTCTATACACCTGTCAAATTTCATGGGAATCGGAGGGGGACACAGGGGTCAGATGATTCCCACGGCAATTTGTCCTAATCTTGATATTTGAGGCGGGTTTTGCCCCCTAAAACAGTATTTTAGCCGAAACAAAAAAACACGTATTTCTTCCTTTGGGCCCCTCTATACACCTGCGAAGTTTCATGAAAATCGGAGGGGAACACAGGGGTCAGATCCTTACTTCAATTTGTCCTCATCTTGACATTTGAGGGGATTTTGCCCCCTGAAACAGTTTTTAGCTCAAACCAAAAAAACACGTAATTCTTCCTTCGGGCCCCTCTATACACCTGCCACGTTTCATGGAAATCGGAGGGGAACTCAGGGGTCAGATCCCCACTTCAATTTGTCCTCATCTTGACATTTGAGAGGAGGTTGCCCCCTAGAACAAATTTTTTTCCGAAACAAAAAAACACGTATTTCTTCATTTGGGCCCGTTTATACACACACCTGCCAAGTTTCATGGAAATCTGAGGAGGACATAGGGGTCAGATCCCCACTTCAGTTTGTCCTCATCTTGACAATTCAGTGGGTTTCGCCCTGTAAAACCGTTTTTTAACTGAAACAAAAAAAAACATGTATTTCTTCCTTTGGGCCCCACTATACACCTGCCAAGTTTCATGGAAATCGGAGGGGGACACACAAATCAAATGCCCACTTAAATTTGTCCTCATATTGACATTTGAGGGGGGGTTGCCCCCTAAAATCGTTTTTTAGCCGAAACAAAAAAAACACGTATTTCTTCATTTGGGCCCGTTTATACACACACCTACCAAGTATCATGGAAATCGGAGGGGGACACAGGGGTCAGATCCTCACTTCAATTTGTCCTCATCTTGACATTTGAGGGGGTTTTGCCCCCTAAAACCGTTTTTTATCTAAAACAAAAAAACAAGTATTTCTTCCATTTGGCCTCACTATACACCTGCCAAGTTTCATGGAAATCGGAAAGACACAGGGGTCAGATCCTCACTTCAATTTGTCCTCATCTTGACATTTGAGGGGGTTTTGCCCCCTAAAACAGTTTTTTAGCTGAAACAAAAAAACACGTAATTCTTCCTTTGGGCCCCACTATACACCTGCCAAGTTTCATGGAAATCGGAGGGGGATACTTAGATAACCTCCCTTGTTAGTCTTACATTTTGTAATTATTTAACACTGCATATATTATAATGTTTCATTTTAATTTGTTGAACTGTAACTGTAGAACAATTGTATAATTTTTGTATAACATTTCTATCTTGTTATATGTGTTAAAGGTTTCATCCTGGAATGGAATGTCTCACATTTATGTGTGTTTTCATTTCCAATACATTCGAATGAATACATATTCGTTTCAATGGCATTTACAAAATCACTTCGGACATTTGTGCACGAGTGTGTTAGCCGATGCGTAGCAAAGTATTTTAGGAACAACACTTGAAAAAAATTCTTGTAGGACTAAGGTGTGGTAATATTATAATGGGATTGAGATACGAAACTCTAGGATCCGGATCCGGATTTTCGGATCCGGATCCAGATCCGAAACTTTCGGACCCGGATCCGAAATTTTTGGATTCGGATCCGAAACTTTCAGACCCGGATCCGGATCCGCGGATCCGGAACTCTCGGATCCGGATCCAGATACGAATCTTTCAGACCCGGATCCGGATCCGCGGATCCGGAACTCTCGGATCCGGATCCAGATCCGAAACTTTCAGACCCGGATCCGGATCCGCGGATCCGGAACTCTCGGATCCGGATCCAGATCCGGAACTTTCGGATCCGGATCCGCGGATCCGGAACTCTCGGATCCGGATCCAGATGCGAAACTTTCAGATCCGGATCCAGATCCGTAACTTTTGGATCCGGATCCGGATCCGAATGGATCCGGATTTTTCGGATCCGGATCCGTTTGGCCATCCCTAATATGTACCTGGTTTACAAACCATACACTCGCCTTCAAAATCGTCTCTACCACGTCTAAAACATGAATACTTTTCTTGTAACTCATTAGTAAACTTGCACTTTCTTTTAGGCATATTAGTAGCTTACACCGTGTTCGCAAACTATAACTTCCACTTCGAAACACGAACAAACGCGGAAATCACATCGACCGGAACTTGAAACTGTAACAACAAACGACTAACGATTAGTGCATCGTCCAGTACTGCCAACATCAGAGGTTTAATGATTCGAAAAGTTGTAACTTCGTGATCTCTGACCTATGATGATTGGATAAAAGTAAAAACCCGGACATTTTAACAGAAAGTAAAAACCCGCCCGGACGCATATTTCATGGTCCGAAAAGAGGACATGTCCGGGAAAACCAGGACGTATGGTAGCCCTATTATATGACTTAAGTATTATTAATGTTCTACGCTTTGTTATTAGCAGTGTATTTCCTACTCAGTCTAGCTATTCTCTATTATATCCCGCATTTTTTATTTCACATTCCTTCCTTCTCTCTCTAGGCTACCTCTGTCTCTCTTGCTTTGCTCTTGTTTGTATGAATAGTTAGTTTCATGTTAGAAATTTTCAAACAATTTCATGCGCGATCATTTATCTTGTATTAAATCTTATTGGGCCCTTCATTTTTACAGATATAAATTGCACAAAGATAACTTCCTGAGAGGCTATATGAATTCTGTAAATAAAACTTGCTTCTAAATGAAGCCTTTGTTTAAAAATATTTGAGGGAGAATGTATTGCGTAAACTTTGAGGTAGTCTGTAATATTAGTAACACATATTTGGTTTTTCGTTTCGACAGTACATCTTAAATTTTGTTCCAGGGCAACCAGTTGTCGTGAAAGCCCAAATAGTTATTCACCAAGTGACAGAAATCAATGAGGTGGCAAGAGTAAGTAGTTGCCGGGTTCTATCCCCGGTGGAGGCACTTTGCACAGTAGTTCGGACAGCATTTTAAACTGTAAATCCAGTCTCGATTAGCCTATCTGTGTATTAATTGGACTTAAAACTTGGACAAATCTTTTGAAAGGGCAAGTAGAAAGAAGAATATTGAGTATGATCGGGCAGAACCATTCAGGTGTTGTCAAATTTGAGACAAAAATATTTGTCATTTTAAAGAAAGTGATTGATTGAAGAATTAAGCAAGTATAAAATAAACCACCACGTGAACATCCTTTAAAAAGTCAGCTTGGAAATTTGAATGTATTGAAATACCTGGAGGCACACATAAAGGAAGTCCCACTACAGGCTGTCGCTTTCAGTAATGGAAGAAAATACTTCCCCCATAATACCAGTACTCTTGTGGGAGAAGTATTTCTTTCCACGACTGCACAGGGTCAAGGAATGTAAGTAGTACTTTACCATGTATACAACGTAATGTTGATGCACTCATTTTGACCCTTGGAAAATTTGTTAGAAAAATTTTCACTTTCACAAAGGACCAAAAAAAAGACATATTGGAAGAAATAAAAGATAATTTAGCTTAAAAGTAGCTGAATAAAATCGATCGGATTCCATCTTCTACAAACCTGCTGCACAAAAAATAAAAAAAATCCGCATTATTTAGTGAGGCGAGTGTACAATGGGATCCACTAGTATTGCTCGGCAAATTGATCACGACTATTTTCATTAATTTTTCTCTTATATCCTATGTGTTTTTAAGCGATGGATTTTTATGTATGCTGGTGCAGGCAGAAGTTGTCAACAGCTTGTTTTGAGTCCTCTTTTAGTTCTTGAAGCTCTTGTTGGATCAAATAAAGTGCACGAACCTTGTGATGGGCAATTTGCACGGTACTAATCATGGATCCCACTGTACGTGAACGTTCTCCATATCGAAATGTTATTTATCGCATGAAAACATAAAAAAATATGTGTGAAAATTCAAGAAGAATTTTTTTCAGTTTGAGCTAATTTTATGTGTTTAAGTTAAATAGTGTGTTTGGCCCAATGTAATCTTTGCCCATTTTTGTACTGCAGTTAAGAAAAAGTGAATGGAAAATTGACTTAAAATCTCCAATAGTAGAAAGTATTAATATTGTCACAGATATCAAGTCATTGATAAAATTAAATTATTATAAACTTACTTAATTTACAGTAGTTATCGTCAGCTTACCTCAACCCGACATTTGATGCTATATCAGTCATAGATATTAAAACTCAACTGATGATCTAATCTGTTAAATGTTGAACATGTGTTGATTATACTTTCTCCAACAGAACTGAGGGTACATTCAAACTTATCTATAGTCTATTTCTCTTCCCGCCATAATTTATGACGTAACTGTGTTAATCCGAGCCAGGGAGCCAATCAGATTCCTTTATACACAGCCGATGCGCTCTATGGTGGGAACTTGTGGAGGCATGTTGGCTTGTAGATCAAAATATTTGCTGAAAGAGACAAGCTGCATCAATGAAATTAAGAACGAATGCTTTACCGTGCTTGTTTCAGAAGATGAAGCTGCACATGCACGCCGCTCTTCGCTGGCAGGACCCTTATGTGAGGACAGAAGAGGCTATTGTTGGATTGGGGATGTCGGACTGCGAAAAATTATGGAAGCCTTCAGTTACCGTGTTGAATATGCTCGCCATGATCCCAAAGTCTGGACTTCACGAAATGATCTACTTCTATATGACAAAAGAGCAATGGATATCATACTTCATTCAGTAAGTTTCATCTGATTTTTGTTGTTTAACGTCGGTTTTCCGCCAATTTTGGCTAATGATATGAGAAAATTGATGAAGGGACATTCACAAAGAACACTCATGCCCAGGTTGGGATTCGAAGTCGAGACTCCTGGTGTCATGGGCGTAGGCAGGAAAGATTTTCGGGGGGGAGGGTTCATTCATAATTGTCCCCATGGGCGTCGCCAGAAATTTGAATAATAGGAATAATATATTATTTAATAAATAGATTCTACTTATTAACCATAAAAATAAAAACCCAATAAATAAGTTTTTTTAACCCAATACTATAATTAACATATAAATAAGATGCCTGAAAAAAGGATTACCATGGTAACCGCACATGCATTTATTATAATTTTCTTCATGGTTATACCTATTATAATAATACAATAATAATTATAATTTGATAATAAAACTTTTTTCCCAAAATAATAATAATTTTTGGAATTTTGAAAATTAACTGTGGAACCAGTTATTATTTTTAAAAACTTAGCCTGGTGCATGTATTGTAACCTCAATCGTGAACGTAACGTTCTACGAAACTGGAGATCCTTGGTTTGAATTTCTCTCAAGGAGGACTTTAAACATTATCGGACAGGGAATTTAAAAGATGGAAAGGGAATATTAGGACAATAGTAAGGGAATTTTCAGTTTTACCGAGGAACAATACTGGAAAGAAGACAGCAGAAGTGAAAATGGAGGAAATGGACTACGATTCCGAGAATAAATCCTGCTTCACTCAAGTTTCAGAATTCCAAATGTATGAAAATTCTAGCTCGATCGTTTCAACATTGTCTCCTTGTATTTTTGTGAAGCTTCGAAAAAAAATGTTTGAAAATGAGTTACAGATTTTGGTTTCTGGACTTCCATTAATCCAACATGTCAGAAGTTTCGGGTGTGGGTTGAACCATAGAACCCCCCCCCCCCCCCTCTAAATACGGCCATACCTGGCGTCGTAGGGTGGAGTGCTAATCACTCAGCCACGTAGTTCCGTATGAATTAGTATTGCATTTATCCATCAGCATTTGAAAATTATAAGATTCCAGTATACATAAACACAATGTTCGTTTGAATTAAAAAAGACGTTTGGTTACGTTTTTTGACAACCATGAGCAAAAGATTTGGTAGCCATTACTAAATTTTGTAATTTTGACCAATTTGTTTTGTAATTTTAGTAATATTACTAAAAGAGTTTGGTTATGGTGAAGAAGCATTTTTTTGTATCCTATTTAGACAAACGTTTGATTACAAGAAACTATTTTTGGATTATTCTAAACATTTTTTTTCTATGTAGAAGTTCACATTAAATTAAATATTAACAAATTTTTAAAATAAGACATTTTTGAAATTTCCAAAATTAAATCCTGAGAACTAATCTAAGCCAAAACAGGTATTTGACGTAAATCAAAGTTTAAAGTACGGAAATAGTTAAAAGGCATTTTATTAAATAGCACACCTAATTACCTTGTAGATGCTATAGAACAACTTTTTATCATTAGTACATTTATTTTTAATATTAATGCATCGTGTTTTCCAGGTTTATTCTGGAACTACCGTGTCCATTCAACTTCGAGTACTACCCATTTGACATTCAAGTATGCGACGTGAACTTCACAATGAGTATGATATTCATGTTTTGTTCTTTTCCTTCCAGTTTTGGGTTTCAAAATGTAACATTTTGCACACAGTAAATTGTTTTGCTTCCGTTAATTGCGAACTTATGACATATACAAGTATTTGAGTTCCTAGGTTTATAAAGTTCGTTTTGACGTAACTTTTGCGTAGTAAAATGAAAGCAACATTTTCAAACGTTAATAAATCAGGAATAAGTAGTACGGCATGGGCGTAACTTGGCTTGGACAAAATTTTCAGGTTAGTACATTTAAAAGTTAATGATACGTTTGTTAACCTCTTGGGACCTGATTAACAAAGTATTGAAGTGTTTTTTTATGATTGCGTAAATATAAGCTATTTAGGAAAATAGTTCTTGGCGCTATTTTTATGGGATGGAAAACTTATTAATTCTAACCCCCCGGGAGTTAAGTGTCAAGTTTGATTATGCCCATTCCCAAAGTTAGGCCTCAAGTTACATCCATGTAGTACGATATGGAAACCTATATGTAAATATAACAGTAATTAAAGGGATTTTTCAATCTATGTAGCTATTTTACTGTAGGTTTTCTTGCATAATGTTACAACTTTAACAGAAGATGCAGCTATTAATACGTAGTTATTATACATCTTTAAACGTTCGTCATTCCAACTATGTATGACAGATCTAGATAAAGACTTAAACTTTCAAAATCTGCAATAAGTTTTTAGTTAATAGTTTATGTTAATAGTTTTGGAGCCTGGTTCATAATTTGGTAGCAAAATTAGCCCCTATTACGTCACTATGACCTCAGAGAGTGATATAAAAACTGATAGGTTATCGATAGCAACAGTATATCGTCATCACAGTCGCAGTCGCAAAATATGTATTGAATAGGTGGAAAACTGACAATTTGAACAGTTTGTGGATATGTGTGTATAAAGTAGAAATGAAGATTACAAATTATGGCTCTTTCATATTCAGAATATTTATATTTACCTCTCAGGGCATTACCGCATGCAACTGGTTAAACTCGAATGGGGTAGCATGAGGCCTGTGGCATTCGACCATTACAATGGGACAACGACGCAGCACCTGCCGCTCTACTACATTCAGCTGTGCGCTACTCGCCGAGAAGCAGTTTACAGTGAACTAACAGGTACTTATTAGTCAGACTATTTCCGTAACATCTTTGGCCGTTCTGCATTTGGAGCTTGGGAGCGAGTCACAACTGCAGAAGTATCGAATCAACAAGCGAGCCGCTGACGTCAGCAGCACCTATCTTGCTCGTGCTCTCTGTTGGTAGGCTCGCTAGCCAGGTTGAGTTATGCTTAACAACTCTTGCTGTTATGCAAGAGCGAGTCAAATGTACCGAAGCCTCCAATCAACAAACAATTTACTGACGTCATATCAACCCAGCACCAATCGCTAACTCTCTTGCACACACTCTACACTGTTGGCAGGCTCGCTAGCTAGACTGGCACAATCAACTGAAGATGATCCGAATGTAATCAGACTCTTCCATTATATATGTTATTCTCAAAACTATTGAAAACAGGGCCGAGACGAGACTACAACCCTTACAGGCAGGAACGACCTTGGCAGGAAGGAACTCTGATTGGCACCATATTGACAACTGACCCAAGAAGCCCCGCGACCGACAGAACTCGGACCCTACGTTGACATAAACTTTAGGTATACTAGAGACTTGTAAGCTAGTAATAATTGTTTCGTTCTCAATATTTAAGCTTTAAATAAAGCCTCGAATCTAATCTTGAATCTCAAAACAAGAAAATAAATTTAAAATAATTGTTAAAACAAAACTTGCTAAAAACCGTTAGAATTTTTTTCGCCATTAAAAAAAATAGACCAGGTGTCTTCCCATAATTGACGTAACCTCAAAATGGCACTCAAGCTGCCAAAATAGACATATGCCTTACCTACTTAGTTTATTTTCAGCATCTTTCTAGCTTTCATGTGCTAAATCTTATTCTTTACGATATTAACATCATTATAAAGTAGAAACTTTCACACACTTTACCCTTCTAAAGTGTTTGTCCTTGTCAACATGGCCTCCACAAACGCAAGTAGTCACATACAGGGTGTTAAATATTCAAAGACCAAATTTTTGGAGGACGAGGTACGGAGTTTTGATAATAAATATTACATCTGTAGCACTTAATTTTGGTGTCAAAACGGTTTAGCATCTAACCTAGCCCAATGGTTGGCACTTTCCACCAATAGGTATGGAATCTGCGCCCGCCGCCTCGGATGGTGCATTCTGGGAACAAAACAAAAAAGTTTGGAGTATGGTTTGTGCACATATATGTTAATCGGGACCTGCTTCATACTTCAAATTGCATTTATATTAAATCTGAATTACTGAAATGTCTCCCACCGAGAATCGAACCAGGGACGAAGAGTCATTTGCAAGAAAAAGACTGAAGGTTTGTCTATGATGTTTTTTTCGCAGGGACATTCTCGAGGTTGGTGATGAGAATGGTGCTGACCAGGGATCTCGAGGATCATATACTCTGCACCTACCTGCCTAGCACCATTCTCGTGATGGTGTCGTGGTGCAGCTTCCTGGTGGCTCCGGAAGTCGTTCCAGGACGAACCGTTCTCATTGTCACCACATTGTTAAGCCTCATCACCATGTATGTTTCCAACAAGTAAGTATACATCGACTTTACCATTCGACATTTTACATTAACATAATTTTTTTTTTTTACTTGACTCTTTTGGGGACTATGTTTTGAACACGAAAAACGTTACTAAACACACCTTCAAAATACCTCCTCATGCGCCAAACTTTAATGTTCGACGGTTCAGGTATTGATTTGATACCGCAAATACACGAAAGTAAATGGAGTTGTCAATTGCAGTAATTGATACATGGTCCGCCCATAAAGAAACCGAACTGTCAAAAAAAAAAGAACCAAACCAAATAAAAAGGTACCGTCGGTATGGGGGCAAGCCGGCAGATGTGTATTACTCTAGAAAAGGCTAAATCTGTTCTTGAAATATAATGTATTGCTTGCGTCAGATGCAGGTCGTGTGCAGGCGGCGTACAAAGTACGCGCACCAAGATGGAACAACGTTACAACATAAAGTTTTGTTACAAATTGAGTAAATTGTTTACCGTAACGTTACAGATGATACGGGCAGTGTATGGTGATGCAGCATTATCAAGAACCCAGGTGTATGACTGGTACAATCGTTTCAAAGGTGGACATGAAAGTGTCGAGGATGAACCAAGATCAGGACGCCCTTCAACGTCAATGTTGACGACAATGTGGAGAAAGTTCGTGCACTGGTGAGACGTTTAACCACGCAGCAACTGTCAGACATGATTCATATCAGCAAACGAAGGACCTGCAAATGAGGAAAGTGTGTGCTCGCTTTGTGCCTTGCATTTTGACAGAAAGAGAAAAAGACAAAAGGAAAGAGTCCTGTGAGGATTTGGTGGCAACTTCGGACCAGGACAACCATTTCCTAAAGTGCATCGTGGCGGGAGATGAAACCTGGTGTTTACAATATGACCCCGAAACAAAAAGAGTACGCAGTGGAAAGGACAGTTCTCGCCCGTAAAGAAAAAAGCATGAATGTCGAAATCGAAGAAAAAGGTGCTGGTGATCGCATTTTGTGATTCCCAAGGACTGATCCACCATGAATTTGTCCCTGAAAACCAAACAATCAATCAGTGGTATTACAAGGAAGTGCTTGGTCGACTCAGAAACAGAATGAAGCAGGTTAGGAAGGACCTCTGTGATTCTGGCCAATGGTTTCTGTTACACGATAATGCTCGGCCTCATACCGCATTGTCTGAACAACAATACCTTGCTAAGCATTCAGTGGCAGTCACCACCCTCCATATTCTCCGGACTTATCGCCTGCTGATATTTTCCTTCTTCCCAAGCTTAAGATGGCTATGAAAGGGCGAAGATCTGACGACGTCGCGGACATTAAATCAACAGTGTTTCCAAGACCTGTACAAACGCTGGTCAAAGTGTATTGCCTCCTCCGGTGATTATTTTAAAGGTGATAAAGTCAATGAAGGTAATTACTTGTTTTCTTTTCTAAAAAAAAAAAAGTTCGGTTTTTCATGGGTGAACTTCGTAATAGGATACTTATCCAATTCAGACATCACAATAAGTATTCTCGCTGCTACATCAGACAAAACTAAAGGAGACGTGAAAATTTTCAATCATGTTTCTAAGAATAAGAACTGACGACTGAACCGGTATGCCTAACTAATTGAAATTTCTAATATCTACTTTCACGTAGTAATGTTGCTATTTTTACTACGAATCAGAAATTTTGATATGTTTTCTCGATAGGGTAAACGGATGTAAAAATTGTGAATTATCTTTCGCACCGTAAAACATTAGCATTAAATTTACATTATTCTACCTTTAAAATTTAACAATCTGTCTGTTCATTTACTATTATGGTTCATTTATCGTCGTCTTTACGGTACACTGTCAGGAGTTACCGTAAGATTCCCAAATATTCTACAGTTAAAATTGTAACAATCTGTCTGGAACGCAACCGTATTTTATTTAAATTTGAATATCTTATCACACATAATGCTTGACAATTATGACAAATTCCAGTTGATTGCACCATAAATATAATTTTAAAAGTTGAAAATTCAATAATAGCCGAATACACTTTAAAAACGGTCATGGTCGTTTTTAACGGTAGTTTTACGGCAATGGAAATTGACGGAATTAGACCATCATTTACCCGTCAAGTCTTTAGAATGCACATTTTACATAAACAAATTATCGATTAAAAAACTTCCGAAGCTCAGTTTTGTGTAAACATAATCAGGTAATAATATCAATGCTAATAATTTTAATTAAATTTAATTTAGATAATGAAGATGTTCATACTTAGAAATAAGAGATGTTCAAAAATGATAGGATGGACGTTTCACGCCAGCGCAGCTTGAGGACTGACGACTAACGTTGGGCGATATATCGTCACGATATTTGGCGATATATATCGGGTCGGCGATACATCGTCACGATATTTTAGCGAAGTATATCACCGATATCATGATTCGGAAAAAAATATCATATCGTATCGTCTGTGACGATATTCTCTTGACGATATATCGCGATATCAAATTTCCGATGTCGTCCATCCGGACAACTTTTCTTACCTTTCGTAAAACAAAACTTTTTTTTTCCATGAGCTTGTAAAATCCAATCAATATATGATACTACGGATACGATTATTTATAGTAACGAGCCACGAGTTAAAACTTTACGTTTCAGTGCATGTTTCAAATCATATTAACATAAATTCTGTTGTTGTTATAGAGAGACATCACCTCCTTCTGTTAAAGTACAACCGCTAGAAATCTGGCTCCTCATGTGCATCGTGAGTGTCTTCGCCAGCCTCGCAGAGTACGCCATTCTACTATTCAGGCTTCGCTCTGGTACCGTACCGTCAGCAGTCAAGGACCAAACCAGAATTGTTCTTTTTGGTACGAGGGGGAGGCCAATGTACGGGGATTGCATGGAAAAACAAGACGTAAGCATCAACTACAGAACTAGCATTAAAAAAAAAAGAAGAAGGCACAACACAATCTATATTCTCACTCTAAACAGTCACTGTAAAGCTATTTGTGTAATGCACAAGGAAAATTAATCACCATTTTTTAAAAAAACAAAATACTCAATTTACTTATTTAATTATTATTGTTATCATGTTCATATAATACATCTATTTTACCTAATATTCACAGTAAAATATTGTCTTTGTATTCTCAATACTTAAAACGATTTACTTTGAGATAAAATTAGATTATAATCGCTCACATGTTCCAACTTTCCATATTTCATTCCTGCTTTGGATATAAAACTCGGGATTTCCACAACTTTCGTATTTACATAGAAGTAACAACCTGTCAAAATACATAATATTATCTGGTGTTACAATCCAGCCTATTCGGTTCTAAAATTTGAAACAGTGAAAAGTTGACAAATTTCATACCCATATATGTCTCATATCCTCAAGCTAATACACCCACTGGGTCTCAGATTACTGGATTATTACTTCATCTATTCCCAGTGATGTGCGTCTACGCGTAAACAACGATAGTCTACATTCTACACGTGGACTATTTTATACACGTAGATTACGTAATCTGTGTAAACAACATGGCAAAAGGTGATAACTTAGCAAAGGGCGCCGTGGAATTAAAAGAAAATTATACTGCGTATCAGTTGCTAAAGTGTGAGGAGCAATTTTCATGCTCTTTCTTCCAAATTTGAACAATTTGTCACGTAGGAAGAAACCTAATATAGGAAATATTCTAGTGTTTTATGGGGAAAATACCACTTTTGCCTCACGACTGCCATCTGTTGTTGTTTTTTGCATACTATTTATCTCCTTCCATAGTTGATAATATAAGAGGAGATAAATTTTGTTGTAAATAGGATTCTTTTCATTTCGTTAGGAACCAATATAGTTGAAAATGTCACATTCCTTTCATGAAACCCTTGAAGATTAATTTTAATGCACTTTAGATTGTCTACATAGTCTATGTAAACTACAACCCAATGTAATCTACGCGTAGATTACGTGTAGACAACGCATGTAGACGTAAACTTATAGTCTACGGCACATCACTGTCTATTCCTGAAACAAAATTCTTTCGCCTTTAACCGAAGTCTGAGGTTGCACTAAAAATTTAACATTGAAGTTGAAATTCAGATTAGTTGTATAGTACTAATATTGTAACTTATACTGAATTGTAAATCATTGCTTTTCCTTTAGATGAGTAACGGTATTTGGGCAATACAATTGAATCGTGTTTTGTTAAAGGGGAGTATGTCATATTGAATTTGTGAGAAAACGCAAAATATTAAGGTTATATTATGACCCCTCCTCGTATATATTAATTACATTTTGTAACAGTTACTTCACTTGGTGGAAATAATAGGAATGTCGGTAGGATTTACTTTAACTTTCTGTAGTGAACATTAAATTTTGAGAATTTAGAGTACGTTTTCTACGGCCTATCAGCAAACCCATTTTACCATTTATATATATTATTTCAGGTTAGTGACAACGGTTGCATTGGGGTAGTCCTGAAGACTTGGAGAAAGGCAACAGGAATGGTCATTAGATACGTCTACCACCCAAACTGGAAACCGGAGGATCGCCTATCCTTGATCATATTTCCGGTGGTATTTGTGGCTTATGCAATCGCCTATTTCCATTCATACGTGAGCAAAAGAGCGGAAAGCATCAGCACGCCAGAGTGCATGTAACTACTATCGGATAAAAACTCGGACTCCAGTGGACCTACATAAAAAAGAATTGCATCTCAATTTAGGTTATTCAATTCTGCGTTAATATATTTTTTTCGAGTATGCTTATATTTTTTACCGTCGTGAGAAAAGAAATGCCGTTATTATTCAGTTTTGCTCTCTTCGAAATTCTATAAATAAAAAAATGGGTTGCCCGATCCTGACGAAATTTTAGTACGCTGCAGGCAGAAATATTTTAAACACAATTCTTAATTTTCAGATTTTTAAAATTTGTCAAAAAATCCGTTCTTATCAATTTTACGAACTAGCATTTTCTTACAATTGGGTGGCCCCAAAATACAATTGGAGTCCAAAATCGAGTATCTATAATTTTGAATCCGATAGTATACTCAAATTTCGAAAGTTTCTCGAAGGGGACAGGATCAGAAATTTGAACAGAATTCTCCGACGGTACAATACAGTTCCAAAGAGATGAATCTAGCAGTCAGAAAATGAAGCAAGGATTTAGAAATGTTTCAAGACAAGCAAAGAGGAGGGGAAATAAAATAACGCTACAGAGAAGAGAGAGAGAGAGGGAGAAAGAGAAGGAACACGAGAAAGAGAAGAGAATAAGTAGGAAACGAAGACAACCAAAGAAACGTAGTAAAATAAATAAACAAGAAATAGATTCAAAGGTGTAGCAAGGTAAAAATATAGAGAAATAAAAACAGAAAGCGGAAAAGGGATACAAACATAGGAAGAAAAATAATAATAATAAATAAGACGTTTCTTCACATTTCAGGGGGCCAAGAAACCCCTTTACCCCCCTCCCGTAGACGCGACGGATGCTGAGCTTAGTAATAAGAGTAATGATGTGTGTAACATTAAACACGCCCCATTTATTTTTGTTATTTCTTATATATTAGAGGCATAAAGTCAAGTATTGTAACAAGTGGAAACTAAGAAATTATTCGTGGCAGTTTGAATGGGATTTTACTTTCACAGTTAGAGAATTGTATTTGAATTATAAAGACAGTTTCCAAATTCAAATACTTAGGAGTAGTATTAACAAATGAAAATTATATTAAAGAGGAAATAAAAAGCAGGCTTAATTCAGGAGATGCATATTACTTCTCTCTTATTAAACTTTTATCTTCTCCTTTAATATCTAGGAAACTAAAAGTTAAAATATACAAAATAGTAATTTTGCCTGTAGTATTATATGGGTGCGAAACTTGCTCCCTTACATTGAAAGAGGAACATAAATTGAGAGTATTTGAAAATAAGATCCTTTGGAAAATATTTGGACTTAAAAGGGATGAGGAGACAGGTGAGTGGAGAAGGTTACATAATTTAGAACTACATCATTTGTATTCATGTCCAGATATTATTAGAATAATTAAATCATGAAGACTTAGGTGGGCAGGCCACGTGGCACGAATGGGAGAGGAAAGAGGAGTTTACAGGATTCTTGTTGGGAAACCTGATGGTAAGAGACCTGTAGGACGGCCAAGACGAAGATGGAGGGACAACGTTGAGATGGACCTAAAGGAAATCGGTAGGGATGGAAAAGAGTATATAGATCTTGCTCAGGATACGGACAGATGGAAGGTCTGCGTTGCTGCAGCCATGAACCTTTGGGTTTAAGAAGGCTATAGAGAGAAAGACGCTAATTTGGAGTGGATGCCTACAGTTCCATTGATCACATTAATAAAACTAAGCACCTATTCAGTTCTTGACTATTTGTAGCATGAACTTAATTTCGTACGAATAGAAATGCCGAGAACCTGCCCACATAGCGACTACTTGCTCCCTCGAGGAGCAGCTGTTCAAGTGGTGAGCAGGTGCTTCCATCTTTATTCTCTACCGAAAATCTGTGCAGCAAGGCCGCGCATAAAGGAAGACAGCTCTTTTCTCCCTCCACGCAATCCCGTTCCCTCTCACGTGTTCATTGGTCTAGACCTCTCGAGTTAGTATTTGCACTCACTCCAGAGATTCTAGGGACAGAGTATAGAGGTGAATAAAATTAATCAAACCACTCACTCCAGCTAAAGAAAGTTATGGGACTTTTTATACTCGTATTATAAGCTGTATTGCTAAGACCTACGGGCAGTGGCGTGCGGTGCTAAATCAGACAGGGGAACAGGTGACCTGCACTTGCCCCCTCCCCTCCCATACCCGTCGTAATATAATACAGTAGACCAAGTAAAATTCAACCCTTATTGAATTGAACTAAATACATTGGCCCCAAGGCCAATGGCGCATCCCCTCCAAATCATATAATTTGTGCCCTTAAACCATATCGTAATCCCCACAACGTATTTAATTACGCCAGCATGTCTACTAAAAGTAACTTCTTTCTTAGCTTTACTGAACACTATACTTGATCTGCCCCTCCTTCCTAAACAGGGGTGCCTATCACTCAAGATCACCCCTAAAATCGTTCATCATAATCGAGAATATAGCTTGTCTTGTAATGGAGCTATAGTATATAAACTTCACATTCGCCTCATTCAAGCGCCAAACACGCATCCTAGTAACATATCATTGCGATCAAAGCGAGCAAGAAAATCTTTAAATCCATTCCTTTGCAGGCTTTCAAGAATATTAATTTAATGGGATGTCAATACTTTCTTAAGATCCCGAGATATTTAGTCTTTTCCAGCTTCCCCTTTGGAACGTTCGGGGTCGAAAACGTGTGGATATCATATCGCTAAATCTGAGATTTCACCAAAGTTTCCATGAAAATTTTAGACTTACTGTTGATATTGAAGAGTGGATTATGCCTCCTCCAAAAAATTAATTCTCAGTCTCCACACCAGAATTTCCGCAATAGTCTGTCTAAGACAATAGTAATACACAATAATTGTATAATTGCCCTCAATTTAAGGCTCAATCCACCTCTAACTAAAATACCCGCAATAATCTAAGACATAGAGTTGGATACTGTTCCCCCCCCAAATTTAATTCAGAATCCCCCCAGAACCCCCGTGTCAATTAAGGCCTTATATGTAAGAGTTGGATATTTCTCCCCCCCCCCTTTCGATACTAACACCTTAAACACTTCATTTTCTTCATCTAATGCATTAAATATGGTGTATTTAAGGTGTAAAATTGTTACATATATTTTGGAAAAAGATATAAATGTTGAATTTTATATTATTTGAAGGGACCCCCCCCAAAATCTTGATAGCGCAACCTGCACCATAATCCTCCCTGTTGACACCCCTCCTGACCAAATAAACATACGATACGTATGTTACAAATTGTCAGAAGTAACATATATGAAGCACGTTATAATTTGGACAATAACAATGTTAAAGCATATATGATACTATAATGTAAAAATAACATTAAAAACAAAAATTGTTGATGCCCAACAAAGAACATAATAATAAAAGCAATTTATGAGTGATCGGAGAGAAAAAATGTTTTGTCGAAACATGTTTAATCTCTCTCTTTGTAGATTAAGTTGACTTTTTTGTAGAGTTGAGCATTCTTGTAATTCAAACGTCCTCAGTGCAATAATGGCATTCAGATGGCCGAGTTTTTTCATGACGTCCGCTAGATTTGTAGAAATTGTGACAAAACCCGAACTGTTCCAAACTCCCTTCTCGTGAACAAACAAGGACAACAATAATTTGCCACTGGAAGAGTATCCAGTTAATCATTTTACAGAGTTGTTGTAACTTTTTATAAAATGCCTTGTGTACAATTACGTTTTTGTTTTTAATTCGGTTAGGGTAGGTCTTGGTTTGCTGTCTTTTCTGTAAAGTTCAATGAACTAAAAACTTTCGTCTTCAGCCTGTCGATCATACAACATTCTCAACCCTACGCTCGCAACATTCGGTTTCTTGTCCTGCCTCTGCGTGCGCCTGGTCTTGGGGCTGTTGGAACAGGTGGATGCGAGCTGTTCCCTCGGAAGGTATTTCGCAGCATTTAGCCAAGGCATTTAGCAGACGATTAACTGTAGAAGATTTTTCCAGTTCGTTATGAATGTCAGACGCAATTTTGCAATGAGATTAGGAAACTATAGACTTACTACACTCAAAACTATCACTACGACGCAATTAAGCTTTAGCACATAGCAAAAACTCGAAGGAAAAGGAATTCGCTGTCTCTCGAAGGGAACAGCCAGAGAGTTCAGCTTCCGTGGTGGGGGAGATGGGAAGTGGGTAGTGCTAGTGATGGGAAAAGTCGTTCCTTTTGCGGATTCGATTCCTTTCGTTCCGCTCACCTAAAGGAATCGATTCCTCCAACTCGTTCCTTCGTTCCTTTCGTTCCACTGCAAGTCGGTCCGACTCCGGCTGTCTCGTTCCAGTTCCACCATGTTTTCGTTCACTCGTTCCTTTTCGGAATCATGATTCCTGGAATCATTTCCTCTCGTTCCGAGGAACGAGGCTCATGTTTCGTTCCTCCTTGCCAGAAGAGGAGGTGGGGGAAATTGAAAATAATGTAGGATGGAGTTTTGTGGACCTGGTAATGTGTGTGTGTGTGTTAATTACACGCTGCTAAAGGGTGGGCCCATTCAATGTTATTTTGCAGCGTTTTACACTTCGCGGGTGCACTGCTAAACAATGTGAAATTACAAGTACTTTACTTTGAAAGGAGAAAATTATCATCATGCATTTTTTCCCCATTTATTACTGATATTAGCTATAACAAATTGTAATCACACTAAAAGCGATGGAAATAAAGCTAAGAAAAATATGCCATGTGGTAAAACAAAATCTCTCAAAAAGGCCGATTGCGTGTAATTGATTCGACGTAAATATATCAATATCGTTTTTTTTTTTAGAAATATACGTTTCTTTTATGTCGACAACAGGAATGGTTCATAACTGATATTTTCTTTTTACCTTGTATATATTCTTGATAAAGGTTGTGTAATGGGAGGGAAAGGGGGAGAAAAATGAACCGTCGAATGTACTTAATAAATTAAATTGTCATGGATGCCAAATGATTACTGCGCTCTTCTCTCAATGTAAATGTATTTTTATTAACTTCAAATACATAGTTACGTCCCTTTATTTTTAGAATTCGATGTTCTTATGATTCAGATTTCAGCGAACATTTGATTTTACGAAGTGCAGGTGTATCTCAAACACACCCGCACCCTTGCCTCTCTCCAGGCTGTTTGGTCGGAACGAAACCTCGGAACGATTCGTTCCGACTCCAAATTCTCGTTCCGATTCCAAAAACTCGTACCAAGGCTCACTGACTAGTCCTTCAAACGTACAGTCCGCCTATTGGGGAGCTTGGAGCGAGTTAAAAACTGTAGTAACGCCCTCCATTATATTTGGCTTCTTGGTTGGTTCCTTCTGACCTCAATAGCGGGTGAAGGAGGGAGAGGAGTTTAACCGCGATGAACCCAGCAGGAAACTTTCCTAAAAACGGGAAATTTTGGAGCCAAGGAAGGGAAAAGGGTGAAACGTCTAAAATGTGCAAGAAACGGTGGAATTAGATGTCTTGCATTAAATAATACTTATCTTTTATAAACACCTGAAATGTATTTTCTTTCAGTTCGAACTCAGTTGATCGCAGTTAATCGTGATTGAGTTAAAAAGTGTAACAACATTCAAGTAAAGCCGGAGCCTGTGGCTGAGTGGTTAGCACATCGCGCTGCGACGCCAAGGGTCCCGGGTTCGAATCCCGCTCGGACTTGGTTGTTTGTGAATGTCCATTCATCAATTTCATCACTCATTCCCATCTTCGCAAATTAGCCAGGAGGCACAAAACGCAAAGTAAAATAAACAATCAATCAATCAACATTCAAGTAAAAATATTAATTAACAATAACGACTCAAATAAAACAGATTTTGTCCAACATGAAGAAAATAAATTAAGTACATACTCAATGATTTATCCACCTCTACATATCACGGCTATATTTTTTTCGCAACAGACCCCCTTTAAATTTATTCACAATCATCTAATTTGCTGGCCGACTCCCGTGGCGGAGGGGTTAGCACTTCGCGCTAACACTAGGGGGTCCCGGGTTCGAATCCATGGATGTTTGTGAGTGTCCATTCATCACTCATCTCCATCTTCGCAAATTAGCCAAAAGTGGCACAAAAAGCGAAGTAAAATAAAGCAAATCAATCAGTCTGATTTGGTGTTAAATTTGCCTTTACATCATTTACACCCTACTAGATTAGAAGTTCTGGATAAATCGTGAAAGTATGGATAATTTATTTTCTATTCTATTGTTGTATTTCTTGGTTGTGGAAGACCAGGAATTTTCAAGTCGAAAGGGAAATTTTTTGCTACACGGGAGGGAAATTTTTCTCCGAGCCAGGGAAGAATTTTGCAGAATTCACAATGTCCCTGCTGTTTAGCCCAGACCACTCGGAATGGGCAAAATACA
This sequence comes from Lepisma saccharinum, assembly GCF_977018435.1. NCBI lineage: Eukaryota > Metazoa > Arthropoda > Insecta > Zygentoma > Lepismatidae > Lepisma > Lepisma saccharinum. The sequence continues at coordinate 21,026,742 of NC_139243.1, read as the reverse complement.
ACTTTCCTCCTACCCCCCCCCCCACCTCTTCCCTCTCCTCGGAGTGCCTTTTCAATGCTGAGGCAGATGGCGGGAAAGTAAGGGAACAAAAGGACAAGAGAAGCCGCTTGTAGAAGTTTCTCGCATGTGTTGACAACGACGCAGGCGCAGTAGCTAAAAACAAAACCGGATTCGATTCCAGCTGACTTCCGGAATCGGAACGATTCGTTCACTTGCTGGTTTCGTTCCTTTGGAACGATTCGTTCCGGAACGACCCATCACTAGAAGTGGGACTTTGAGGATCGTTTACCTTCGCGCGTGGTCGGAAATACTCGGGGTCAGAGGGTGGAACGACGAGGGTGGGTGAAGTAAAGAAACGTCCAGTCACGGTGAAAATTTTCTTCGGCGTGTTTATTTCGAGAGAAAGAAGTGTTCTTATTATGTTAATATAGATAATTAAAATAGCTTCAATGGGCGATAAGTAGGAGGGAACAGCCTGTTCCCTCTGTTCCATGGAGGGACCGCCACTGCCTACGGGCAAGACAATTCCAGGACCATCATATAGGAAAGGAATTGTTCCTCAGAAGTCACGTGGTTTTGTTCACATTAACTTCGTTCTAACAGTAAGAATGGGGTCAACCGCCAAACCGGCTTGGAATGAAATCTTGGGAGATTTCTGTAGAGCCGTCAATCCCTTTATATTAATATGCTGGAAGACTATCAGTTGTCTGTTTACAAGCAAAGCCTGAATCACACGGAACTGGATATCCAGTAGGAATGCTCTAGTTGACGCTGGACTGACTACCCATTTGCTAGTTTTCGCCTCACACGATACTTGTTACGCCGTACTTGTCGATAGTCTTTTGTTCCCATTATGGCGGCCGCGTGAGATGTAAACAACGTATCACTGCACACTTTTAAAATACGATAACTATTCAACCGAGAGGAATATCGCTTCGTATTAAATGGTTTTAGGTAGAGAAGAACGGCGCTGATAAAATACCTACTTTACAACGTTTACTATACACGTATGGAAGAATATTTTAGCTTTTTCAATTGTAAACATGCCTTTCGTGTTGTATGCACTCGGAAGCCACAGACAAAAAACGCTCCTTTGCACACTCACAGATTATCTTCACATGGCCAAACTTTGGTCTGATTGGCTGTTCCAGTCGAGGAAAACAAGTGGCAATTAGAACATGTCATATTCCTCCAAACCAGTCAAGCAGTCAGCCAGGCGGCCATGATTTCTACCTAGAAAGTCAGTTCATCGCCAAGTAGGGCATTCCAACTAGATATCCAGTTCCGTGTGATAGGGGCTTTAGTAATACTTTCCAATAGGGATGTGACGAAGCTGAAAATTTACCGATGCCGATGTACTCACCGATAACTTTTGGAACCGATACCGATGCCGATATTTAACCGATTCCGATACATAAGATTATTAAACAGAAATGGGATGTTATTTTCTGCATGACAAAAATAAATTTGGTATGTACATTTCTATTGCATATCATATGTATATACATATATATTCTCAAGAGATGCGAATGTACTCGTACATTTGCATCTACAAAATGTTATGTGAACCTTTAAGAAGAACATGGATTCTCAAGAGATTAAACATTAGTACACAAGCAGTTCTTTGAAATGCAAAATGAATTCCTGTTCTGCCAGATTCAACTTCAGAAATAATAGCTTTGGAAGCACTTCAGGAAGTAACCGACTTCTCTTATCGCAAATCTGTTCAGCAACACTGAACACTCAATCACTGAATACTGATGCAGCAGGCATGCCCAAGTATTTTCTCAGGACTTGCTTCAGGTTTGAATACTCATTTTTGAATTTCCAATACAACAGCAGATCCTGGTTCAGCAATGTACTGGTTTATTTCCGATTTATAGTTAGGTTGATCCTCTGAATGAGAGTTTGCAATCATTTTATTACAAAAACTCTACAATAATGACGAATCATAACCAAATTTTCAATAAATCTTTCAAAACTAGAATATAAAACGTATTAGAAGGTAAAACTCAAGTATAATCTGTACCTGTTTAAATATCGGATTTTTGCCGATTCCGATATGTCAATTTCTGCCGATTTTCATACATCTGTAATCGGCTTCGGCACATCCCTACTTTCCAATCTTTTCTTTTCTCGCGACTGCGAATTAGCCACGACAACAGGAACATCGAAATGTAACTGTAACATACTTCGAACTAAATCTATACCCTGTCCAAGCTAACTGTGAAGCGGGGTCGCGCATAGCCGCAGAGAAGGAGAAGGGAAATCGATTGGTGAAAGCGCAGCGTTACCAACCGTAGGACCCTGATCGTACATGTACGGACGTACTGTCCAGACCTTTGTCCGTACGCTAAATGCACGGCTTGTCAAAATTTCCACTTGCTGTTTTATCGCTAATATTTCCCTAACAATTTTTTAAACCAAGCGAACGGACCTGGAGAAAAGAGTACGGTCCGTTTGCCATGTTGGTACTGTATTATTGTTTTCAAAAGTTTGCAACGCTGCAGAGCGAAGGAGAGAAAGCGGGTAACTCCAGTCGTCCATTACGCAATCCCGTTTCTGTCACTGTTCATTGGTGGAGGCGTCTCGCGTCACAATTTGCGCAGAGACTTGTTCTCGTTCGCCTGGCCTACAGTTAGGTGGTACGGAGTTAACATATACAGTATAATGAAGCAAATTCGGTAGAGGGAAATAAAGAAGTCTCGAGACTTTGACGCAACAATGCCATTGTTTTAATTTTCTTCAGCTCTTGTGTAGACGCTTTTGACGCAACAATGTGCTTATTAAACTTTCTATTTCTCACTCCAATCACATACTTAAACAGTGACTCATTTATCTCGTTCACGTGTCTTCAAAATATTATTGTGAGGTTTAATTGTTTGCTTTGCAATAACAAATTCCTTCGCTCTAGGTCTACTTACCGAAATGAAATTATAAGATAATAATACAAGTAGCCTATAATAATACTAAATCTCGTTATTACGGGAGATGATAAGGTTTGTCCGGCATAGTGAGTACGATTCTGGAAGACTCCCGGCCTTCTTGAACACAAGTCCTGCCCAGAGATTATGTTTCGTGCAACGTCACGAGTAGTAGGCAATGGATTACAATACTTGCAGATGTGTGTTAAAACCTTTTGAGTCCCAAGGCCATTTTCACAAGTAAGCCTCACGGTCCCGAGCCGATTTTGAGCAAAATGCAGAGTTTCAATTAAATGAGTGTAGATCGGAGACTAATTGCCCTAGAGAGATGAGTAATATACTGTTGTACGCGGAATGAACCAGAGATTCAGACTATATAAAAGTTATGCAAATTCGGCGTATATATGGAGGGGGAAAGGGGGAAATCCCCTGAAAATACTTTTTTTTTAAAAAATGGGGTTTCGCCCTCCTCCCGCCCCCTCGAAAAAGTACATGACAGTGTCCACATGCACATGAAAATGATCGCTGACATGTAAGGAACAAGAAAAAATATTTGCATTATTATCATATGACCAATGTAACTTGAGTTGTACATCCCAAAAGGAATGGTCGGCACGCCACTGATTCAAGCTTCAAAATGCAGCGGTACCTTGAAATGACTTTAGCTCAGAGACTATTTGCCCTGGAGATATGAACTATATACCGTTGTAGGCAGAATGAATCACAGATTCAGACGATATATAATTTATGCACATTCGGCGTATATATGGAGGGGGAAAGGGGGAAATCCCCTCAAAAATACTTTTCTTAAAAAAAATGACGTTTCCCCCCGCCCCCCGAAAAAAATGTCAAAATGCACAAAATGCAAAATTTATGCAAATTTGGCGTATATATGGAGGGGGAAGGGAGAAAACCCCCCAAAAATTATTTTAAAAAATTGTTGAAATGTTTGAAATTTATATTTTCCCTTGAAAAGAGACGCAAAAGAGAAGTCCCTTTTCCCGCCTTTTCACTTCCATTTTCATGAAGAAAAGAAAAAGGTGCAAGAAACATTTCTGTTAAATACATGTGTTAGGAACAATATATAAAAATAGAAAAGTTATAACGTAAAAACTACGACCTTGACACAGCGTCTCGATCGAGACGCTTGGGACCGTGAGGGGTTACTTTTGGGTATCTCGATCGAGACGCTTGGGATCCAAAAGGTAGTAGGCAATGGATCACAATACTAGCAGATGTGTGTTAATCAAGCGGAAGACGGTCTTGGTTTGAACGCACTATTCCTAATGTGTGTGTGCAGAAACTGTAAAAACTAAGCATTCCTCACTGAAATGCTTATGAAGTATTGTGATCCTACGTATGTAAGTAGTTTAAAACACTATTTGTAATAGAAGAACGCCGTAAAAATGATGCGCATCTCTTTTAAATATAATAAAACACTAATCAGTGATGCAAATAGTTTTGGTTTTAGTGCATGACGTCCCAGTAAATAATTTAAGACATCACTCTGTACTATGTCCCATCATCACGAACAAATCGTATGCAATTTCTAGTTTTAAGCAATAAATATAGAATCGTGACTCTTACAGATATAGTTACTCGTATATTGCGACCAAAGCGAGCAAGCATATTTATACAGGGTGTCTTATAAGTAATAGCGCAAACTGACACAGGTGAAAGTACACGATAATAGAAGCAAAGAAAGTCTCAGTAAGCATGGGTCTGCAAACGAGCCGTTTTCGAGATAATCGCGAATATGTGATTACAAGCCGCCACTGACTTCATTGTTTGTACATGTTTGTTGTAGTTGGTAAAAATGCGAATAATATGTGAGAATGTGTGGTTACAAGCCATCATTGATTGCATTTTGTAAACACCGAGTGCTTTACTCCCTGCGCGGTCCGAGGTTTGCTCTTTGTTTACAAAACATTTCCGAGAGGTGGCGTTGTAATCAAACAGAACATTTCCGAGAGGTGTCATTGCAATCAGTAATTGTACAGTAATTGTAACGTAGAACATACTAAAGTAGTGCTGTATTCCTTGTTAAAGTAAATAGAATATTCAATAAAAGCAATGAAATATCCTGATTTTTCATATTGTATTTTGAATTGTATTTCATATTCATATTGTATCGTGAGATTAGCACATTTATCCCCTTTTTACCCCCTCTTTGATACTTCAGCACCCTTTTCCCTTCTTTCCTTTCATGTCTGGTTAAAAAATTGGACAGAAAAATAAATTATTTTTACTCTTCTTGAGCAGCTACATAAAACCCTATAGTCTCATTTTGTAGAGCAGAACTAGGACTATAAAATGGTATAATATAATCATTGCAGCCCCAATAGTTCCCAAGATAATGTAGCAAAACCCGCGAGAGAAAACACAAACTAAAACAAAAACTATTCGGCAGAGCCACAGTTCTCTACGCGGTCCGCGCGCATTATATGACCACAGTTCTCTACGCGGTCCGCGAGCATTATATTCAGAAGGCGCAGAAAAAGAGAGCATTGAATAAAGGCATTTTATCATTACCTTTTTATTACACCTTTTGAAAATATTTTCAGAACCTTTTTTTTACCTTTCCCGACCATAGTTTTGCACCTTAAAAGTTTTCCCTGCTTATTACATTGATTTGAGTTGAATTGAGTTGGTGTTTGTACACCTTATGCACAGTAAGGCTAATCGGGACTGGACCTACAGTTTAAAGTGGGATCCGAACCACTATGTTCCTCCACCGAGTAATTTACTGTATTATATACCTAGAGTATAGGCACTTACGTGACACATGTAGTTACAATTACATTTCAATACATCTGTGAAGGTCGTTGCGAATGAAAATGTTATTTAGCGTCATTTTTCTTCCACTTTCCGTTAATTACGACGAACAAAATGAGTGATGATATGATGAAATTGATGAAGGGACACTTACAAAGAATACCCATGCCCAGGTCGGGATTCGAACCATCCGTGGCGTTGTAGCGCGCTGTGATAACCACACCGCCACAGAGGTAGGCTAAATTAAAATGAAATCAGGAAAAACCGCGTGGGAAGAAAATATGATTAATACAACTTTAACAAAAGTCAGTTTTGAAGTTTATCGATTCCCCATTTATCACAACCCTGATCATGTCAATTCAGAGAAGCATAGTGCCCTAATGACCGCCTAAGGCGCGGAAGATAGATGTTACAAAGCAACAGATAATAAATAGCTTCCTTTCCTTCCCACTCGCCGATTTCTGACGTCACCCCTCGGCGAATGAGGGAACAATCACCTTGCCCTTATAAAGAGCCCGCATGAATGCGTCTGGTGATGCCAAGGCCACGCAGCAACCCCGTGTCGTCAATTGAAGGGGAGCGGCCATGTGGGGGGTTGCAACGTCATGCAGCAGGTTGGAGGGTGATTCCTACTACCCTCATACTGTTACAAGCCGTTTGCCACTTTAAAATAGGGGCTTTATTGTATTCTTCAAGGCGAATTAACAGTGCGAAACTTATAACTGTTGAGCTTCTGGTGAAGGGAGAGAGAGGGGGGTGTTTCCCATGGAGTCAACACGAATTAAAAGAGTTCTACAAAGGCTCTCATTTAATGCGGGAGGATACGTTTTTAAAGCATAGTGTAATTAAGGTATCCCTGGCATTTTGGCCTCTCTCTCAACTTCGAGGCCTCCCCGCTGCAGTAGTGGTCGGTGGGGGGGGGGGGGTTAAGAGCTTGTTTATCTAGTGATGACGAAACGACGGTAAGCGGTGAATTTAACCATTGAAACGAATTGCAAATCTATGCGCTAGTGTAGCAATACGCAGATAGGAAAAAATGTCAGAAACTGAAATCGATCACGCGAATGCGCATTTCTTCATGTACGATGTTTTCTCCTATATAGTAAGATTTTTTTATGTTACAATGTTAACACAAAACGTAATACACCCTACAATGCAATTAGATGAAGTTTGGTAAATCACTCTATGATTGATTGATTGATTTGCATTATTTTTACTTCACTTTTTGTGCAACTTTTGGGTAATGGTGATGATGTGATGATATGATGAAATTGATGAATGGACACTCACAAACATCCATGCCCAGGCGAAGATTCGAACCCGCGACCCCTGGCGTCGTAGTACGATGTGCTAACCACTCCGCCAGTTTGACCGGCAAAATCACTCTATGAGTTTCTTGAGTCGCGGTATATGGCTTTGTAACTTCAAGTTTCCGTCCAACCGTTTCACGGTGCTAGTGGCTTTTCCACAGATTATGGTAAACATTCTCACCTAGAGATTGTTCTTGTACCTGTGTTTAATATATCTCGTTCCTTCCTTCACTTGGCTTCACATTCAAGCGATGCATTTACTTTAGCGCTAACACGTCATTGCTCACAAAAACGTGAGGCGTAACCTTCGTTACGGGCCTAGGCTGCTAGTGGTAACGTAGTCCCCTTATAATCAATGGGTCTTTGGGTTCGATAACCGATAGAGGCACGTAGTGGTATGGGTCCCACTTTAAAGTGCAGATCCAATCCGAATTAGAAAAAACTGGGAAAATACTGGACTTGAAACTCAAACTAAAATACACTCAGAAATGCGTCAAAGGGTACTCGTATCAGCTGCTGGCACTAAAACGTGTGACGGTCCTGTGAATCCGCACAATATAGTTATATGTTTATTGAAATTATTAATTTCATATTATACAACTAACTTTCTATTAACGGTTTAAAAATGTATAGCCGGGGCCTTCCCGATGGCGCCGTGGTAGCGTCGTCGCCTTGCAATCAAGGGGTCCCGGGTTCGATACCCGGTGGAGGCTCATAGTGGTTCGGATCCCACTTTAAACTATAGGTCTAGTCCCGATTAGCCTTACTGTGCATAAAGTGGACTTAAAACACCAAATCAACCAACCAACCAACCAAAAATGTATAGCCGGCCCCGGTGGCAGAGTGGTTTGCACATCGCGCTACGAAGCTAGGGATCCCGGGTTAGAATCCTAGCCTGGGCATGGATGTTTGTGAGTGTCCATTCATCAATTTCATCACATCATCCCTCATTCCCATCTTCGCAAATTAGCCAAAAGTGGCACAAAAGAACGAAGTAAAATAAATCAAATAATAAAAAAGTGTATAGGCTAATAATGACTTTGTACAACGTTAATTATGTTTTTTGTTATTTATTGCGCTAAACGCTGTATAAATGAGATAATATTTAGAATTCTAACATTGCTATAGCAACGAGAATCAATAGTCGTATGTAGCAATGGTTATAACAAAATGGAAATACGGGTAATAGTGAATTTCATATTGCTCAGTTATTTTACTAATACATAGACCCATAGAAGTTGTATCTTTACCTTCGTGTTATAATTCGAAATATTTATGAACTAATTCTAATCGTGCAAAAACCTTAACCAGTAATGTCACAAACGCATTATTGAGATGATCAAGATAATTTCAAAGGAACTAAAATTTCGAGTTGCGTGCACAGAAAAAAACGATTTTTTTTTTTAACAAAACACTTTCAGTTAACTTTTTTTGGTAACAGCACACAAAAAATAGGTAACCTTTACTAAATTTTATATTTTTTGATTGAATGTGTTGGTAACTAAGCAAATGCGCACGATTACTAAAATAAGTTGTTTCTATTTATTTTTTACCAATTTAAAAAAACATTTGGTTACAAGATTTATTTGGTTATTCAAAACCTTTTGTCCAGTAGGTTATTTCGAAAAAGCACTACGAAGTTCCAAATTCCGAAAAACTACATCTCTTTAGAATTTCTTCCGCACTAGTCAAGCATAATCATCATCATGTTCGTCTCGATGGAAAATTGGACTTAAGGAACCAGAAAGTTACCGTAATTGCCGGCGTATAAGACGCAGCCCCCTTTTTGGATACATTTTTGAGGAAAAAGCTTTATCAGTTAATATTATAATTAATGTACAATATTTCCAATATAAAGTAATATCTAGGTCTACTTTTAAAAAAAATAACTTAACTAATTTGACCAGGACATTTTAATGTTCTCTGCAACACACCGCAAGGCAATTGTCCAACTCAGAACAGAGAAAATTTCCAGAAATGGAGATAATAAAAAACTGAGTATCGGCGTATAAGACCTATTTTTAAGGGGGGAAAGTGCATCTTATACGCAGGCAAATACGATATTTACGAATGAAAGTAATCAAAAGATTCGTTTGAATGTTCTAGAATGGATATTAAACCGATGTATGAACATACCTATGGATATTCATGTATGTCTGAATAAGTTGCACAGCGAGGCAAATTTTGTTCAGGCACAACTTTATTTAATGTCCTACAATATGGTTTATTAAAGTCTGGTACACTACGTATCTATTTCGGAAAGATCTGTCTCGGTCTTGTCTCGACAAGCCAGAAAGGGTGTGGTCTCCTTCTCGTCTCGACTTTTTAAAAACCGCCTCGTCTAGGCACCATCCCGAACAATAAATAAGATTTAAACACTGTGTCGGAGTGGTTAACGGATATCTCCCCACAAATCCAAGGTCCTATCAAATACTAACTTATTTCATGTTTTCACCATCCATCCTTACCGCAGCGTAAACCTGGGAAGATAGAAGATTATTTTTAAAAAGCTGATACGCACCCACTTATTGTATCATTTTAATTGTTTAATATGTTAATTGTCTGTGATGACGTAATTTGTTTTGTTCAATTGGGTACTCTGTTATGGTTATGGACTAACCTTAAAACATTTGATTGTGGGTTGTGTGGAGAGAGATAATATGAATGTTGCGGGAGGATTGAGTGAAAAAATGGCGTATTGGTTCAATAAGCAAGATTATTCGCTAGATTGAATCGAATGTTATGTGGATTTAATTGAAGGACTTGTGTAGTAAGATTAAGTAGTGTTTAGATTATTATCTATTGTGATAGAAAAGGACAAAAGTTGATTGATAATAATCAAATATATTACAATTTAAGACGTTCAATATCCCTTTGGATTGTATTAGAGATGTGCTTTAACTGTCTCATTTATTTATCATAATGGATCAAAAGGGAAGCAATACTGTTGAGGACGGACATAGTGCTATATGCAATAATACTATAACCAGTGATAATATTGATATAATATCATCTGATTCAAAACATGAAGAAAATTATGTAAATGATGTCATGGACATTTCACACAAAGTAAATGGGCCGAATAAAAGAAAGAACAATACAATACAAAATGAAATGGGTAACAAAAGTTCTAGGATGGAACACACTACCAATCATGAAGAAAAAATATACCAGTATGACATAGGTGCCAATGAACCCTATTTAGTGATAATAGAAAGTAGAAACCAACAGTTAGGAAATTTGCATCCAGTTAAAGTTGGATATATGTTGATGGATAATAATGTGAAAGTAAAGTATGTAGATCAAAGTGGACGAAATAGAGTTCGAGCATTATTCAACACGTCACAAGAAGCTAATAACTTTGTGAAAAATAAAGTGTTATTAGACAAGTTAGGAGTAAATGCCAGAATTCCTAAATCTTTAGTGGAGAAGGAAGGCCTTGTGTTTGGAATACCCACAGAATTTGAAATGCAGTATTTGGAAAGCAGTATAGAAAGCCCAGTGCTAGTGACTAAGATGGAAAGAATGAAGAAGAAAATATGGCGGAATGATGGGTCATTTAAGCTTGAACCTACTCAAGTCTTATGTGTAACTTTTAAGGGGACAGTTTTACCACAATACATAGCAGTTGGAAAACAAATAGTTGAGGTAGTGCCACGTGTGAAACCAGTGTTGCAATGTAATAGATGTTTCAGATTTGCTCACACAGGTCAACAGTGCAAGGGTAAAAAATTGTGTTATAAATGTGGCCAAGATTATCACGAAGGAAACTGCGAAATGAGTGAAACATGTATAAATTGCAAAGGAGATCATAACGCTTGCAACAAAATGTGCTCAAAATATCAGGATGAAAAGCAAATTCAAATTATTATGGCCAAGAAAAACATCTCATACTATGAAGCAAAAGGTATTGTGACGGGAAATAATTCAAAAAATATATCATGTGAACTAACTAACTAACTAACTCTCTAGCCTTCTTAAACCCGAAGGTTCATGGCTGCAGAAACACAGGCCTTCCATCTGTCCCTATCTTGAGCAAGATCTATATACTCTTTTCCATCCCTACCGATTTCCCTTAGGTCCATCTCAACGTTGTCCCTCCACCTTCGTCTTGGCCTTCCTACAGGTCTCTTACCATCTGGTTTCCCAACAAGAATCCTGTAAACTCCTCTTTCCTCTCCCATTCGTGCCACATGGCCTACCCACCTAAGTCTTCTTGATTTAATTATTCTAATAATATCTGGACATGAGTACAAATTATGTAGTTCTAAATTATGTAACATTCTCCACTCACCTGTCTCCTCATCCCTTTTAGGTCCAAAGATTTTCCTAAGGATCTTATTTTCAAATACTCTCAATTTATGTTCCTCTTTCAATGTAAGGGACCAAGTTTCACATCCATATAATACTACAGGCAAAATTACTGTTTTGTATATTTTAACTTTTAGTTTCTTAGATATTAAACGAGAAGACAAAAGTTTATGAAGAGAGAAGTAACATGCATTTCCTGAATTAAGCCTACTTTTTATTTCCTCTTTAATATAATTTTCATTTGTTAATATTACTCCTAAGTATTTGAATTTGGAAACTGGTTCAAACGAGTTGTTATCAATAATTATATTTTGATTATTACCTAACACTTGGTTTCGGCCTGTTAGCATATATTTAGTTTTCTCTTTGTTAACTTCCAAACCTATCTCTTTAGCAGTTTTGAAAAATATTTTAGCATTATTCTTAATTGTATTCACATCATCCCCCAGTAAGTCTACATCATCTGCATAAGCTAACAACTGAGTCACACCATTTAATTTTAGTCCTTCTTTAGTTTCTTTTACCTTCCTAACAGCATATTCTAAGGCAAAATTAAAGAGCAATGGAGATAATGCATCTCCTTGTTTTAACCCATCATGAATTGTAAATTTGTCAGACATATTAATACCCACACGAATTTTACTTTCTGTTTCACTGGTGCATACTTTTATCATACTAACAAGCTTCTTAGGTATTCCAAACTCGACTAATATATTATATAATTTATCTCTTTTGACCGAATCATATGCTTTTTTGAAATCAATGAATAGCTGATGGACATTTTGATTATATTCCCACTTTTTTTCAAGTGTCTGTCTGATGTGAAAAATTTGATCTGTAGTTGATCGGTTACGTTTAAATCCATATCATGTGAACAAAAAATTAAATTATTTAGGGATCAATTTCAACATGAAACTGTTCGAAGAAGCGGATTGGAATTCCCTCCCATCAAAAAGAGTTATGTGAATGAGAAGAATGCACCAACAAGTGATAGTTGCAAGGAGGGCAGAGAGAGTTATTGTGCGAGTTTTGTAACTCAAATGGCGGAACAAAAGAAAATAGCAAAAGAGAATAGTGGTCAAAAAATGAGAGTACAATACAGCAAAGTTGTTACATCACCTCCAAAGAAGATTATGAAAACGGCTACAAGACGTATTGTACAACTCCCACGGGAAAACAAAAAGGATGTGAACGTGGATTCTTCATCCTCATCAGACACAGAAAAAGAACAAATAAAATACAAATATCCAGTATATTTGAGAGAATCCCCTTATAGTAAGCAAGAACAAGATATGGACAATATAAATTGCAGAAGATATTCGGATCGTAAATCAGTTTCTTGTGGACAAAAGGAAATATATCAGTCATTGTTGGACCTTTTACCAGACATGATTGAATCAGTTCGTGATTTAAATGATTCCAGGAAGAAACAGAAGATTTTAATTTCAATGCAACAAATTATAGGAAAGATAATTGCAATATTATCAGAAAGTTAAACTTGTAGAAGAGGATCAATAGGTATGTCTTTTATAGTGCAATGGAATATAAACTCATTTACAGCTAGAAGATTAGAAGTATTACAAATTATAGATGAGCATCATCCAGGTATATTGAGTTTGTCCGAATTTCGTGGTAGACAGCATCAATATTATCAAATACCTCATTACGAGTTAATATCTAATTTACATACTAAAGATACAAGAGGTGTAGGTTTATATATACATGAAAGTATAAAATTTAAGAGAGTAACATTACCAGAATCATTAGGGTTGATAAAATTATTTAATGTAGAATTAATAGCAGTGAAAATTAAGATGAACACATTAGAGTGTACAATAGTTTCAATTTATATTCCATCGAGTTATAAATCTCAACATATTAAAGTAACACACTTTAATGAATTATTATATTATGTCCACGACAATGTCATTATCACAGGTGATATGAATGCTCATCATGAAGCATGGGGTTGTAATTATAGAGATGCATTAGGATGTAGTATTTTGGACTGGATTAGTGATCGATCATTACATTTCATGAACGATGGGTCAGCTACTCATTATCCATGGAATGGTAAATCACCAACAGCCATAGATTTAACTATTGTGTCAAATAATATAATAAATAAATTGTTTTGGGAAGTAGATTTTGTGAATAGGGGTAGTGATCATTTGCCAATTTTCATTACACTGTTAAATGATGCACACTCAGTACCTAAAATATATTCATTACCAATTAGAAGGTGGCAGGTTAAAAACATCGATTGGGAATTATATTCTATAATTTTGGACTCTTATATCTCAATGGAAGATATTAAACAGGAACAAAACATAACGTGTCAACGTTACTTACAATTAATAACATATGCAATGGATATTGTAGCTAAACGGAAGAAAATTAATAATAAAAACAACTTTCCTACTATAAGTTGGTGGAATGATGAGTGTCAAGATGCAAAAGAAGAAAGAATAAGATTGTCTGAAATATTTGCTGAACAACCTTTGCCAAATAATTGGATAAATTTAAAACAAGTAATTGCTAAAGCAAAACGTATCTTTAATAAAGCAAAAAGGCAAGCATGGGAAGAATTCTGTGAATCATTATCACCATCTGTTAAAACAAACACAATTTGGAAAAAAATAAATTTTCTTAAAAAAGGACATAAAATTAGAGTTTCACCTATAACAACAATTTGGCAAGAACATTTTGAAAAAAAGTTTACACCTAGTTATGTAAGAAATAAAATACCCGAGACTATAAATAATATAAGTTCCAGTGATGAAATTTATTCAAAAATAACATTGCAAGAATTAAGAGAAACTCTAAGTAATATAAAATCAACTGCTCCAGGATACGACGGAATAACGTATGAAATGATAGGACATCAATCGGACAATGCATTAAAAGTACTTGTAAATATTTATAATAATATTCTGAGAAGTGGAAATGTGCCACAAAACTGGAAAACACATCTGATACTACCTATACTTAAATCAACTAAAGATCCGAAAGAAGCTGAATCATATCGACCTATTACGTTGGCTCCTACAATTGAGAAGATATTTGAAAGATTATTATTAAAAAGATTAGAGTGGTATTTTGAGAAAGAACAATATTTTTATCCCTATCAGTTCGGTTTTAGGCTAAACAAGGGTTGTATTGATGCATTATCAACATTAACATTGCATGTTCAAAATGCAATGTATAAGAAACAATATACATTTGCTCACTTTATAGATATACAAGGTGCATATGATAGCGTTGATCCTCATATATTAATTGATATGTTAAATCAGACAAATACTCCGAAAATAATTATGAAGATAATATGGAACTTGATGATAAATAGGAAAATATTATTTTGGTTTCAGGACACACTTAGTGGGCCCCGTACCACTTCACAAGGATTACCTCAGGGAAGTCCACTGAGTCCATTATTATTTAATATATATATGAGAGGAATATTTCAATTTCATAATTCTACAATAAAAATAATTCAGTATGCAGACGACTTGTGTATATTAGGATCATTTTGTAATCCATATGAAGGTATTCAGAAAATAGAAAATAATTTTTATAAAGTGAAATGTTGGCTGGAGAGAATGAACTTTATCATATCACAGAACAAGTCAGCAGCTGTATGTTTTAATAACAAAAGTGAACATAAATATCCAAATACGTTGACACAAATTGCTGGTATTCCATTTCAAAATAAAATAAAATATTTAGGAATTAATTTTGATAGAAAATTAATGTGGATGGATCATATAAGGTATTTACAAGCTAAAGGTGAAAAAATTTTCAACATGCTTAAAATTTTAGGAAATACTAATTGGGGTGCTCACCCAAGAATAATGCTTTTATTTTACAAAAACTTTTTTAGGCCTAAGCTAGAATACGGATGCAGCATATATGGAAATGCTACAGAAAGAATTCTATCTAAGATAGATAGTTTAGAAAGAAAAGTCTTGAGGAGATCATTGGGTCTCATGAATTCAGCTCCCAATGTAGGAGTTTATTTAGAATCCATAGAAAAACCTTTTAAGTATAGATGCAAATGGATTACAAATAAATTCGTTTTCAAGTGCTGGGAAACACAAGAACATCCAGTAAATAAACTTATGCAAGACCAATGGATTTTATATCAAGAGAACAAAATAAAGGGACAATATTCAACTTTCCTACAATGTAAAATAGAATTTCAAGATTTATTTTCTACAATAATAACGCATAGCAAACATCCAATTTATGAAATTTCATATGATCAAATACCGGTAAGGAATGTTTCATTAACAAGTTATGCAAATATTCAATTATATTTACAAAATTGGGAGAATTATAGATTCATATACACAGATGCATCAAAAAATAAAGAAGAAGTAGGATGTGCTTTTATTGACTCTTCAAATGGAAATATTAAAAAGTTTAGACTACCTGGAGAGTGTTCTATTTTCTCGGCAGAAGCATATGGAATATATCGTGCATTGATGTACATTAATAATATTCCAGATAAAAGGATATTAATATTAACAGATGCTAAAAGTGTTTTGTACAGTGTGCAATCTTCATATAAAAAGTTATATAAGGCATCAGCATTGGTACTTTACATAATAAGATTGTATGGTAAGTTAACTACAGAGGGAAGGACAATTCATTTTGCATATATACCAGCACATTCAGGGTTTCATTATAATGAACTGGCAGATAAAAATGCTAAAGAAGCAAGAATTATGGATCACAGAACGAATATATTATTATCATATACAGATATGTTACCAAGAGTTAAAAACAAAATTCAACAAGATTGGGAGATATGGGTCAAACAAAAATTTACATATATGGGTCATTCATATAAAAATGTACTAAATTTAAACAATAAGACTCCGTGGTTTTATACATTTAATATACCCAGAAAGTTTTTAGTTTTAATACTAAGATTGAGATCAGGTCACATACGTTTAAATCACCATTTATATAAAATTAATTTAGTAAATTCACCTATGTGCAAGTGCAATCTAGATCAGGAAGATGCTCATCATGTTATATTTCAATGTCCACTTTATACCACTCAAAGGGAGATGTTATTCAAGAATCTAATAAAGAAAGGAATACCTCTTCCAACTTCTTTATCCTGTTTAATATCGTCACCAGATGTAACAATTGTATTTATCATTTGTAGATTTTTTCATGATATTAATATAGACATATGAAAATTGTAAATATTCAAAATGTGTAACTTGATATAGTCACCAGATATAACAATTGTACTTATTATCAATTTTAAATTTGTATGATAATGATGTAGATAAATTATGTATAAGAAAACTGTATATATTCAAAATTTGTAATTTGTGTAACAGTGTCATGCATGACAAATTTTTAGGACACTTGGTGTAGAGCTGGTATAACAGCTAAAACCAATAAAGTATGAATATGAATATGAATATGTTGCGGGATAATGGAAGTGATTTTGGAAATGTGAATGTGTTAATTTGTGTAGTCAAGAACAATTATGGTCTTAATACAATTTTGTTTGTAATAAGGAGTTTAATTGCGAGTGCAAGTGTAATATATTAACATTAACTGACATTTAAATATATTTTTGTGTGCGAGAGTTAGTAAGGTTTACGTAAACATATCCTTATCTGATTTCCCACAACCTGAGGGCTTCAAAGTAGGCTGATAAGTCTCATACTCGCCGTCGAGGAATAAAAGTAAGTAGAACAATTGAGAATAAACCGGGGAACGTAACAAAGCAATACAGAAAAATAAACGTTAATTTATTTTATTTATTTATTGTTTTGGATGGCGAAGTTAAGGCATAAGCCTTTTCTTCTACTTAACCATCTCTACATTTTATTACCAAAAAAGAAAGACACAAGGAAAAAAGAAAAGAAAAAAAAGAAAAACAGAAAAATACATATACAATGTAAAAAAAGTAAAAAAATACGCGTAAAACATAAACACATACACCTAACAAACATATTCCAATTACAGAAAAAGTCAGCGGGTGTTGGTCCTGCAAGTTTACACGAGGGTTTCAATTTATTTTATTTCGCTGTTTTCAGCACTGGTAACTTGCCTCCAGATGATTTCTTAAGTTTGATTTGAATTGGCCGAGAGAAGAGGAGTTTCTAATGTCCTTTGGGAGGTCGTTCCACGCTCTGGTAGCAGTGACCGTTATATTTTACTTCCTAACTCTCGATATTAATCGTGGCGATGAGGATGAATTATGAACCGAGAAATGCATGAGAAACACAAGAAACATCCACTCCCTACCCACCGTTCCAATTAGGGTCCCTTTCTGCTGTCCTAAAATCCTGGGATTACAAAATGCATAGTCCCGGATTTTAGAGATTATTTGCATTACGCATTCCAAACATAGTTACTGCGTGCATTTTACGAAAGAAAAAAAAACAAGTCTGAGAAACTGTATATGCTAGTAGTAACTTGCAAGTATATATTTTTAGTTAAATCAATTCTTTCCAATTACTTTAGAACTGTTAGCTTCTTGCCCTGTTTGGTCTCATAAGATCATAATAAATCATCTCATTAAAAAGTTGACCTCAACTTTTCCCCCCTAGTGTCAACTGAAAACATAACGCGATTTTCATTTGTTAGTATTCTTTTACTACAATTCATTTTATAATTTCAATAAAAAACTGGGGAAGAAATCACAATGATGTATTTGTAATAAGAATATTATTGCATATTGAGTAGTGACAAAGCTATCAACCCTCTGCAGAACTTGCTTTATATTTCTTGTTTCTATACATCCGCTGTGCATTTCTCTTCTAGCACATATCAACTCTATTTTCAAGCAGCATGAGATGATCGAAAGAGACAAAGGAGAGAAAAATATATTAGTCCCGATCCCGAATTATAGTATCTACTCGGGATTGCATTACCTAATTCGAACCTAGGACTTTTGCCTTCGTAGCGCGCTATGCTGATCACTTCGAGCTGGAGGTTGGTAATAGAGAATTTAAACTTGTATTAAAACTTCGAGGAATGTCCACAAAATAAGATCCGTTTGCATATATGGTCCTCATGCGTACCGAGTATGTTGATTCTAAGGCCTGGCACGGACTCCATGTGTAGACAGTCGAACACCGTTTACGAATCGTTATAATGTATAATGTTTGATACATACTAATCGTATGGCCAGTAGCTACAGGTTTCGATTTTTTAGTTATTTTTCCAAATCTCGACTTCTTATTTTTCTCACCGTCTCCTAAAATTCGCATTTTCAGCAACAATAACGTACTTAATCTTTTGTAATCACTAAGCCTACAGAACTTGAGTGTTCGACTTCTCATACTGATCAACATGTAACTACTTGGGACTTAAAGAATAGATTTATAATTACACACACAAGAAGAAAGATTGCCAGAAAAGTCTTTCTCTTCTACTCGTCCAAACCTGATTATACAGGTATATTGATTGATTGAATTAGGTTATTTTACGTTACTTTTCTGTCACTTTGGGCTAATCGCTACGATGAGGATGGGTGATATGATGAACTTGATGAACGGATACTCTCAAAGCACACCCATGGCCAGTCCGGGATTCGAACCCGGAACTCTTTCTTTACCTGGAGTAAATGCGAGTTCCTCATCAGAGGCATGACATGTATATAATTACGTCTAAAATTACAGTAAATGTACAATGGAATGGGATTTTTCCTGGTCAAGACCAAATGTGTTCAATTTAAATAAACTTCCATCAACGTCAACCTCACTCAGGCCCGTACCCAGGGGAGGGGACATGGGGGCCATGCACCCCTCCCCTCGAGCAATGAAACTTTTGAAGGTGAACCTATAAGAAGCTACGAAAATAACATCGACGATTTTTCAAACTTGTAAAAATTTCAATTTTGACCTTGCATAAATGAATGTGTTTGTTGTGTAGAGAGGCAGTCTCCAGAAGCCTGCAGTCTGGAAAACTGGGTACTTTTAGTTTTATAACCATTGATGCGAGGCTACCAGCAGTGGCGGCGATTGGAGGGGCATGGGGGCAGTCGCCTGCCCTTCCCTACTATTTCCACTTTTGCTCTTGCTCTATGGCATATGAATGTCAAGCCTTGTCTACCAAGACCTGGTAGAGGCACATAGTGGTTCGGATCTCACTTTAAACTGTAGGCCCAGTTCCAATTAGTCTATCTGTGCAGAAAATGGGTCTAAAACAAAAACTAAAACTTGTCTACTGAGAGAAAGTAAATTTTCCTTGCCTCCCAGTTTTGGCACCTAATCGCCGCTAATGGCTACCAGGAGAAAATCTCTCTCTTTTTGGTTAACCATACCCCGATTTGATCCTTCCACAGTAATAATTCTTTATTGTAATATTATTTGCTAATGCGTATAATATAATTTATAAATATTTTCTGAACATACGTATAATTATCGTGGCTGTTCACTGGTTTGGTATAAGAAAATAAAGGAAATTTAAAAGTATTTTTAATTTACGAAACTCAGAACTATCCGAATAATTCTGACCAGTATTGGCGATTTGGTGTCAAAACTGTGGACGGAGAGGGGGGCAAGGAGAGTAATTTTTTTCTTGGTGGACAAGCATTAAGAGTCCATAGTACGAAGGGAAAAATTGGCAAAAAAGTCGGGGACATTTCCTCCCAGATCGCCCCAAATAGCCGCCACTGGATATTTCATAAACAAGGATCTGGCCCCTCCCTCAAAAAATCCTGGGCACGGGCCTGACCTCACTACTTGCCCTCGCCCTCTCCTCACCTTCACCTTCACCCTCACCCTCACCCTCACCCTCACCTTCACCCTCGCCTTCACCCTCACCCTCACAAGTCTTCTGGGCATGAGTGTGAGGCCTGCCCTCATGAGGGTCATCCTTCGGTTAGTGAACACCTCTAGTCCGGACCCACCCTCGTACATACGCCTATGTTTTGTACGCATCAATACAGAGTTTATAAAACTGTGAGGTGGAATGTAATTTCTCTTTCCCCGACTGAAATTTCATCAAGGCTTTTGCCACCCACCATAAGCAGAGGGTGTGCGCACGCCTTTGAAACTATTATACATTTTAATACACTTAACATACATTAAAGAGTGTTTGAAAATAAAATCCTTAGAAAAATATTTGGACCTAAAGGGGATGAGGAGACAGGTGAGTGGAGATTGTTACATAATTTAGAACTGCATAATTTCTATTCATGTACAGATATTATGAGAATAATTAAATGAAGAAGACTTAGGTGGGCAGGCCATGTGGCACGAATGGGAGAGGAAAGAAGAGTTTACAGGATTCTTGTTGGGAAACCTGATGGTAAGAGAGCAGTAGGAAGGCCAAGATGAAGATGGAGAGATAACGTTAGATGGACGTAATGGTCCGGGTTCGATCCCCGGCCGGTTCAAATCCGGGAACTTTTCTAACGGTGAAAGCGGCCCCGGCGCCCACCCAGCGTCGAATAACATGGGTACCTGGGGGAAACCCTGGGGGGTAAAGGCGGTCAGGGGCATGATGCTGATCACATCACCCCCACTCACGACCGGATCAAGAAAGTGTGGGGCGTTACCCCCACACCCCCTATATGCCTTCATGGCGTGGTGCTATGCACAGGGGAGCACTTTACCTTTTTTTTTACCTTTGGACGTAAAGGGAGGGTTAGTAGATCACTATAATGGAAAAGTAGAACATGCTGTCCCAAAATGTAGGACGCAAAACACTTCTTAATGATTGGGTTAATGCAAAATTCCCAAACTTGTAATTAATACTAAACAATACACTTCTAATACATGTTTTAACTGGTACTTCTCAGAGATAATTTTTCTCAAAATTTCAGGTTTAGTTAAAATATATTTCTTAGAGACTCTTTGAAAATATATTGAACCAGTACCAAACGTTTTACAGACTTTAAGAAAATAAATATTTCTCTCATGAGTCCGTTGTAGCTATGGTAATGAAAGTACTCTCTCAACATTTGCATTATGACTCGGCAATTATCGTAACTTGAAATTGTTTCAGGAGTTTCATTTGGGGCAGGTTTTGGTTCAATAACTTTGTTCTCTATACCCCCTGCTTCACAATCAAAATATTGAATAAGAATGGGAAACACCTTGTTCCATCCAGTATAAACCCCAAGGCAAGAAATTTCGTTTATGCACCGAACAGTGACATCATCAGAATGTGGCCCCAAAACTTTTTGTTCATTAATTGCTCCCGCTTTTTTTCTCTAGCAGGACAAACTTTTATTTTATTTTTGGGCAATGACTGAATCAAAATTAATTTCACTATTGAGTTTGAATGTGGAGTCCATAGACTTGTAGTTTGCATGATTTATTTTTGTTCAACTGAAACACGTATATTCCAAATTCATATTATGTGACGCTAAACATGTAGGACAGTTAAGATATTTTTCAAATTCCTCCCGGACGCCGGACATAAGGCTAAAATGTAGGACATGTCCGGAAAAAACCGGACGTCTGGTAACCCTACGTAAAGGAAATCGGTAAGAATTGAAAGATTGGATTGATCTTGCCCTGGATAGGAACAGATGGAGGGTTTTTGTTGCTGCAGCCATAAACCTTCGGGTTTAAGAAGGCTAGTGAGTTAGTTAGTTACATATTTTCCTTTCAGTATTTTTCTACATGTTGCGCATGTTTTGGCTATGTGAAAATCCAGGTCTTAGTCATGACATGACTGATGAAACGAGGATCTGAATTGAGTACAGAGCAAAGCTCACTAAACCAATCTTTTGTTAAGCTAAAATGAAGCCTTCATTGCGTCCATGGCGACCTGTGTGCCAAGCAACAATAGAAGAACGTGCGAGGCGCTTCTCCTCCCAGCTGCCGGACCCAGCCGTCTGACTCCTCCATTGACAACAATGAGAGCGCCAATTGAGCCAATTAAAAACGTCGCCAGTGTCTCATCCACCATATTCCCGGTTAATGGGCGCTCCCCCGGCACGACCCGCATATATACACGAGGTCTGCCGGGGAATGAGTTCTTTCGGCGCTGGCAGCTACACCTTCAACATCAACGAATAGTGCTACGGTCCTGCATCTTGTGGTTGGACAAATTTGCACGTCGGTATCTTCAAGGGTCAGATCATCTTACCATCATGCCACGACTAGATGTCGTCAGTGGGCCATGTGAGAGGTGTTGGTGGAGGATACGAAGAGGTAAGTTACTTTGCATAAGCGTCGAAGGTCTATACTTATTGGGAGATATGTCTGCAGGGCCTCCCTGATGGCTTAATGGTAAAGTCGTCGCCTTGTAATCCGAACCACTGTGTCATGTGCCTCCACAAGGTTTCGAATCCGGGACACCTTGTAATCAAGGTGTCCCGGATTCGAAACCTTGTGGAGGCACATGACACAGTGGTTCGGATCCCACTTTAAACTGTAGGTCCAGTACCGATGAGCCTTTCTTGCATGAAATGAACTTAAATCAACGATTCAAAAAAGGTGTCTGCAGTGCGTCGCCAGGTAATTTCCAGACGAGACGAGGCTTACCTCTGTCTCGTTCTCGTCTCAATTTTCGTTCTCGGCTCGGTCTCGTCTCAAAATATATAGCACACGAAACATATACAGCGTGCCACAGGACAAACTTCCACAGTGTATATAGGCAAAAACTTTTCTTGATAATGTTTTTCTATTTGGCGCTATTTGGAACTTAACTGAAAAGTTCATTTCCACTACCTCAAGACAATACACCCCTTTATAATTGATTGATTGATTTGCTTTATTTGACTTGGCTTTTTGTGCCACTTTTGGCTAATTTGCGAAGAAGGGGATGAGTGATGATATGATGAAATTGATGAATGAACACTCACAAACATCCATGTCCAGGTCGGGATTCGAACCCGGGACTCCTGGTGTCGTAGCGCGATGTGCTAACCACTCCGCCACGGGGGCAGGCCCCCTTTATAATCGCAGGGTGTAACGTATGTGGGTTAAATATTAGGAAGGTAACAGTATTGCAAACAGAAGTTCCGAAAAAAATATGTGGCGAATTACGTAAATTACAGCCTTGAGACGACAATAATAATAATAATAATAATAATAATAATAATAATAATAATTTACTGTCAGTCAGTTCAAACCTGTGAAAATACCTGACACACTGGGTGCATTGTCAAAGTAAAGAAAAATAGTAATTTAGAATGTAAAAACACATTAAAAGTACTACTTTCAACAGTGTTATTAGTGTTTCTTAGGGGCATTAATTGATTATACACAAGAAAACGCATTAATTTCCCTTTGAAAGTTAATCAAAGATAATTTCTAAAAAACAAATTTTGGGAGTCTAACATTTTTCTAATAATGTTGTTTGCTTCTGAAATTTGATCTTTGCATTTGGGGGGGAGGAGACTCCTATTACACAGACGTAAATTGACCAGTGTTGGTCAGAAAAACGAACCCACAAATATTTTCATCAAAGTTATTTCACACTTTCAGAAAATCACCATTAGAAAAGGAAAAATTAAAATATTTTTCTTTATTTGAATTTTTTAATGAAAATATGCTAGATCAATAAAGGCAATTTTTAATGTAATAGTATTTCACATTATTTGTACAGTAAAAGAATGAATTCGAAGTACTATGTTAATTCTTACGGTGCAGAAAGGCATCCCATCTTCAAGACTACCTCCCTAAACCCCAATGTGTTTAACAGGGTACTTCAGGGAGAAAATAAAGCCAGTGCAGCTTCTTATTTTCACCACCTGTGTTAATGTTATTGTGCTTTCCTGTTTAAAATAAAAAAAACTCAGAGATTTTATGTGGGTTCTGCTATGGTGGTAATGATTGCTAATCGTTTAGTTTACCTTTTACTATTTATTTATCGTTTTCTCTCTCTCTCTCTCTCTCTCTCTCTGTATCTTAGCATTCCATTTTCTTTCTTCTCTGTTTCATTTTCTCTACCCTCCGTCTCTTTGTAAATTCCTGTCTTTTTCCCTGTTTCTCCTCTTCTATCTTTCTTTCTCACTCTGTTTCACTATCTTTTTCTCTATTCCTCTCTCTCTTTCCCACTATGCTTTTGCACGCTTTTCTATATTTCTCTCTCACTTCCTCTTCTTTTCCTTTCTTTCTCACTCTGTTTTTCTAGCTTTAGTTTCTTCCTCTCTCAGTTTCTCTATATTTTCCTTTCTTCCCACTCTGTTTTCTATATTTTCCATTCCTTCTTTTCAATTTATCTATCTCTTTCTTTCTTTCTAACTCTGTTTTCTATATTTTCCTTTCCTATTTTTCAATTTCTCTATCTCTTTCTTTCTTTCCCACTCTGTTTTCTACATTTTCCTTTCCTTCTTTTCAATTTCTCTATCTCTTTCTTTTTTCCCCACTGTTTTCTATATTTTCCTTTCCTTCTTCTCAATTCTCTATCTCTTTCTTTCTTACCCACTCTGTTTTCTATATTTTCCTTTCCTTCTTTTCAATTTATCTAGCTCTTTCTTTCTTTCCCACTCTGTTTTCTATATTTTCCTTTCCTTCTTTTCAAATTTTCTATCTCTTTCTTTCTTACCCACTCTGTTTTCTATATTTTCCTTTCCATCTTTTCAATTTATCTATCTCCTTCTTTCTTACCCACTCGGTTTTCTATATTTTCCTTTCGTTCTTTTCAATTTATCTAGCTCTTTCTTTCTTTCCCACTCTGTTGTCTATATTTTCCTTTCCTTCTTTTCAATTTCTCTATCCATTTCCTCTCGATTTCTTTGTCGATATTTTTTTATCCACCTTTCTCCCTCTGTTGCTTATCCTCCCTATCACTCTCCCATCCTTACTTTCATTCTCTGTTTGTGTGTGAGAGATTGATGCTGAATATTAAATGATTCAAAAAAGCAACTCCTCATAAAGAGTATTTGGCTTGGCAGTAATTCCTTGGCGAACTGACTGACTTCAGTAGAAGCGTCCTTACTACTGTCTCGTCTCGTTTCGTCTCACCAATTCAATATTAAGCTTCTAAGAATGCTAAATTTCTCCATAGCAAACCATTTACAGAATGATCAGAGCTCTGCTACAGAGTGTTTCAAAAGTCGCGCAACCCAAACTTTGAAAATTTATATCATAAAAACCGTAAGAGATATGTACACCGGGTTTTCTGCATTATAGAGCCTCATCCATTAAGATATTTTTCAATACTTAACATTATCACTTTACTCCATACAGAAAATGAGATAAATTAATAACTGGCGGGAGGCAGCGTTATTTGTTTTCTTCCAGAAATCCACTTTTGCGTGAGAAAAAGATATAACAAATTATCAAAGGGCCATAATTAGACGTCTGATGACTGATGCCATGCCAATCTGTCATTTACGACCAATATTGATCGTGTGCAGCATTTGATGGATTTATGACTGGCAATTTTATGGGTAGAGTGAAAGAGTGCCATTTTTGGGACATATCTCCGTAGGTGGCAACACTAGGAGATCGAAATTTGTCAACAGACGCATTTGCATGAAAGATCAAAATCATAATTATGCACCAAAATTTGACTCTCTCCTGATATTTTCTTTCAATTCTTCTATGTATGGCTTCAGGTTTAAAAACTTGGTAGCTCGCCACGCAGACGACTTAAAAATCTCTATTTCTTGTGCAAGGCGCCGGGGAATTTCTTTAGGATTATGTTCCAATCGTGTTCTAACGTCGTCTACTTTCTCTCAGTAAGCACACGTCGTATCACCTTTCGCTTCTTATCAAGAACAAACCCTGTTTCCCTAAATTTGTTCACAAGTTTTCGAACACTGTCTCCCTGTGGAACAAGGAACATCTTGGAATTCTGCTCTGTAACGCCTTATAACTTCCTTCCCTACATGGATTCGTAATGATTTAAGAGTTGTACATAAAAAATCATTATTTTAAATTGTACGGATAGCGTGGTATTATTAGACTGCAGAAAAGCACCAGTAATACGTAAACTAAGACAAAACACTCTAAAAACACTTGTTAACACCTTAACAGTTCACAAACTCGTGCAAACTGTACACGAGCTATCTGGATACTGAAGCACTGACGCGTCTAGTGCGAAGGTCAGCGTACAGCTTTGGATCTAAATGTAGGCAAACGCGCTCAAACGACTAGACCGTGAAAGGCACTGATAATAATTAGAAAAATTACCGTTATTAATAAAAACAATAACCAATTATTGCATGGATGTCAGACATATTCTATCATTCACTAAACCTAGAAAAAAAACATGTTCATTTTAAATCAATGCCTCTTAGGTGCAGTTATATATTCATTATAATAATTACAATAATTACCATCATCACCAATCAATTATACACTGTCAATGGCATTAGTGGCTCGAAGAACACGCATGCAAAGGGGGTGCATGGTTGCGCCCACCAAGTGAACTCAACGGCGATAAGTGAATATTAATAGCAAATATTCAATGGCAACGTCTACCAGCGCCAGATAGTTATGCAACACACATAACGCATTGCAGGGAAGCTAGTATTTTAGGATGTACACATATCCCATTTTTATTTTGCCGGTGACCTTCATGTTTTTATGAACAAAAGAAATACAGAAACATTGGGAACACCTCAGAGAATAATGTTATTTATTCTCAATTTTATATAAAAATGTTCAAAGTTGATAAATCGAAAACAAGAGGTGGTGGTCATGACAGCCCCCCCCTACCCCCACCACCGCCTCGGGTAAGCTAGGGTTAAAACATGTATTATGCATATTACATAAGATAACGATCTCCTTGTATATTGAAAAAGTCATATGGTATATATATATAGTGTGTATATGTTTATATTTCTGCGTTGCTTTTCTGCAATTTTTAACTAATCTAGGCCAAGAAATTTTCTCCTCTTGTGTGTTGAAAAAATTGTTAAAAAATAATTAGCACTGCACTGAGATAACAATTTGCAATGCTTTGATTTGGATGATTGATTGATTGATTGATTTTGTTTACTTTACTTCGCTTTTACTCCAATTTTGGCTAATCGCGAAGATGATGTGATGCAAGTGATGAAAGAACACTTACAAAGAACAGCCATACCTTGGCCAGGATTCGAACCCGTCACCCCTGTGCGGGTGACGGCGGTGTTCCTTGTGTCAGTTTCATCATATTATCGTTCATCTTCACGAGTAGGAAAAAGTGACTGAAAAGTGAAGTAAAATACAAGAAGTCTATCAACAACAATGCCGTTAACAAATTCACTACCATACACACAAATTGGGAATATTAAAAATGTTCATTTTTTATACTGTAATTGGGCAAAATCTCGTGAAGAACCCGGATCCAGTAGGCACGTGCCTTGCTACGTAATGATCGCGACGATGATGATGAAATGGTAATAAAAATTGCAGAAGGAGGACTCAGAAAGGAACATCCATACACCAACCAAGACTGCAGCAAGAGAGTTGCATGAGTCGGTAGCTAAAAGCGCCGAGTTACTGAGGTAG
Source organism: Lepisma saccharinum (assembly GCF_977018435.1). NCBI lineage: Eukaryota > Metazoa > Arthropoda > Insecta > Zygentoma > Lepismatidae > Lepisma > Lepisma saccharinum. The sequence goes on along the minus strand of NC_139243.1, from coordinate 20,999,037 downwards.
CAAGTCACATACTAAAGAAATTTAATTTAGTAATTCTAATTTACTTATATTTAGAAAGTCTCGAAATTATAGAAAAGTCTCTTTCTCGCCTCGATAAATCTAGGAAAGATCTCGTCTAGAAATCGCGAATTATCTAGGTAATATCTCTACTTACAATTTAGATAGAAATATTACAGCAGTATAACTTGGGATCTAACTTTGGGGGGGGGGGGGGCAGAACATGAACCTCAGATTACATAAAGGTTAAAAAATACCCTTAACATCTAAATTTTAATGAACTTGGAAATTTTAGGGGGGGAGGTTGTCGAGAGTCCCATTGCTCCGGCCAAGTTACACCTATGAGAGATTATGTACTTTAATATGGAGAAAGTTATACACTACGTTCATAGCTACATTCAATAAGCTGACGTCTGTGGCGAAAGTGGTTAGCATGGATTCGAATTTAACTTGTAAATTTGCAGTAGCAGTTGATTGCTTAAGTTGAAAGATCTTTCCGTGTTCACCCCTAATATAACTTAAAGCCGACCTCCTACCACGCCAGGGATCTTGGGTTCGAATCGCGGCCTGGGTGTTCTTTCTGTATGCCTCTTCATCAATTTCATCATCGGCCATCTTCGCGATTATGCCAAAATTAGTCGCAAAGATTCGCGACTCTTTCCTCCGAAATCCGGATTCTCTCCGAAATTCAAATTGCCTTGGAAATTCTTATTCTTCCAAAATCTAGACAGTCAAATTTCCGAATCCTAATTTTAATTTCTTCTGAAACCTGATTCCGGATATTTGTGGCCCTCTCGAAACCCTGCTTGATTAGAAGGCAAGGCAAGCGGATGGCGGTAGAGTGGATGACATGCCTTATTAATAATAGTTATTATTATTATTATTATTATTGCTGTTGCTGTTGTTATGTCTTATCTTCTGATGCACCCAATGCTATTTTTGACTCAAGGAAACTGGGGCAATTAGACTATATAATATACACCCTGTCTTTCGTAGACGTATTCGTATTAAAGTATCCCTTGCCTTCTTTTCGAGACTGTAGTTTGATGCCGCGACGAAATCGAGAACGAGACGAGCTTCTCCATTTACGATATAAGGCGAGAGTATTTCAAGTTCTGTCTCGTTTTGTTTGGGTGAATTTTCTACGCAAAAGTTGTGAATGATCCAAGAATCAAACACGAGACAAACTGAAATATTCTATACTAACTTCAATAATCTTATACAACCTGTGTTTGTTCTTCCTTTATCTTCAAGTATAGTATTGGTTATTCCATGTGAAATCAACCAATGAAAGGGCACTTTTCAACCTCACACATTTTGATTCATTTCAAATTTGGCACATCGAAAGAGCCACCTGAGGTAGAGAAATATTCAAAGTTGCAGATCCATATCTTTTGTATTTCCGAAAATATAGAGGTGCTAAATATTCGATTTTGACCATTTTTTTCGACACTTTGTTAACTTTAATTTGCAATACTTTGACAATCAAGCCACTTGTAGAAACGAAAAAGTAAAAAAAAACGTGAATGTGTGACGCGTAGCACAGTGTGGAGCACATAATGTAGCCTGATTCTTATTTGTGCGGGTTTAGCCTTTCGTAGTTATAGTCATCTATTCCTAATTTATCTAGTACTTGAATTGTTTGATTGAATTGTTTTGTTGGTTTTAGTCCACTTTTTGCACAGAAAGGCTAATCGGGACTGAACCTACAATCTGTAGTGGAATCCGAACCACCATGTGCCTCCACCCGTAATCGAAACCTGGGACCACTTGATTACAAGGCGACGACGTTATCACTACACCATCGATGAGGCCCTTATCTAGTACCTTATGGTATTGCGATAACTAGGGGGCGAATTTTTGCATATTTGCATGTTTATTTCCTTAAGGAAAATCCATATGCTCTCAATGGATTTATCCAATTCACTTGATGTGGATTATTCTGGTAAAGTTTTATAGTGCATATAAATGCATATTTGGGACGTTAGTGCATATTTTAACTTAACGTGCATATAATTTGCATATATTGGGAGTAATTTTCATGTAATTGTTCGTTTCAAGTTTGTCTGCTCCATTTTCCCCGTTCTTTGTGTCAGCATTAAAAAAATAGCCTATTTTATCTGTCTTAGGCACTAGTTGGGTCAAGGACATTTCTAAACTCATCTCATAGCGTTGCAGATGGTGTGGATGCGAAGACCCACCCTCTCTTCAACCAATGACCTTTCACATATGGGAGTCACATTTCCAAATTCCAGTGACAACACTTGGATCGCGTTATTTGAGGATTATCTGTTAATATGACACCTTGATAAATCTGTGAGTGTGTGTGAGCTGCAGAAGTGACAATAAATGCCGAAGGAGAGAAGTAACAGCATATTTCTCCGACAGTGGGTAGAAGGTAACGATGCGATTACCACTGTCAGCATTTTTATAAACTTATGTTAACTCTTGCGAACAATGTACTAGGGTGTGTCAAAAACTAAGGTGAATTTTTGATTTATTGAAAAACGTGCATAGATAAAAATATGAAACTGTGGTATGTTTGACACATGTTAACACACTAAAATTCGACATAGGAATCACTGCCTTCGTGGGCATATCGTGTGAGGTGGGTCAGGGAAATGCCCATTCGGTGGTGTTTTTGGTCCTCACTCAGATTTTTGGGCACTCAGCGCGCGCGCACTTTCCTGAAGCCAAGTTGGTCATGGACGATACTCCTCACTGAACCATATGAGATGTTCAATGCATCAGCAATGTCATGCAACCTGACTCTTCTGTCTTCACGAATCATCGCATCCACGTCACACACATTCCTGTCGGTGATGGACGTTGCTGGTCTGCCACTTCTGTCATCATCTGTCACACTGCTCCTACCACTTGCAAATGAGTTACACCACAGATACACTTGTTTCTGCGACATAACACTCTCTCCATAGACCTCCAAACAATTCTCGATGAATTTCAGATGGTTTCTTTGCCTTGACCCATAAAAAACGAATAACACTGCGCACCTCCTCCTTGGAGCAATGTTCAAGTCGTTGAACCATCTTTGAATTGCTCTAGGTACCAGACGGGTTGACGTAGAAGGCTGTAATTGCCGTCAGACTTGCATCACCTTGGTATCTGACACATACAAAAAATTTAATTAGCTACACAAAAAGCTCTGGGTTTTACAGACAAATTCACCTTACTTTTTGATACTTTGATAGCTCTATAACCTAGTGAAGGATCATTCTGTTATTTGAGTACACAATAAGATGAAAGTAGAAACTAAGGAAATAATGGTCAGATGATGAAGATATGCAGTATGAGCATATTTTATTCTTAAATTAGACATAAAAATACAATAGCTTTTTTGCAATTATGTCTGTCGATGGATTGCAGCTAAATATACAAACAATATACTGGTGAGGTTTAAAAATGATTTTTGGGTGATTTTCTTCTCGAAAGTAGTAGTGATTTGAAGTGCTAATTTTACTGGAAGGAGAAAGATGGCATTCCGATAGAAACTGCGATAGCGTCCGTGGGATTTGCCCCCCACTCATCATCGAGGGGGGCAATATAGTATTTTTGCCCCCCCCCCCCCGGTCGCATGCTAAAAATGAGACTATATTTTTTCCAACTTATCTCTGGGTTTGAGAAAAATGGAAAAATATATTTTTGCGCCAGTTGGATCAACGTAGTCTCAAGTTCTCGTTACCAGCAAGAAGTATTTGACACAAAGATTGGCTTGCAGATTAGAATTGCAGCAAGGTCTCCACAAATCAAGTGTAACGTGGCATTATTCCCTTAGGAAATAGCTGCTTCCGTTTCCAGGTTTCCATTGAATCTACCAGTTTTTTTACGGACAGGCGAGATCGGTGTGAGACAATAAACCCAGTGTACCCCTGTGGGTAAGGAGTGGGAGACGAGGGGCCAGAGGACAGCTTAATTATAAATCTCTTCTTTCCCATCTACGATAAGACGAGACTAGATCCTCCAAGACTTGTCGAAACGAGACAGACCTCTGTAAAATCTAGAAGGAGAAGCGAACAAAACTGTTATTTACACTTCAAGACGAGACCAAATACAAGAGAAGCATTTACAACTGGAGACAACAACGAATTAAACTTCTCCTTCAAGACGAGACGAGAGACTGACAAGTACCGTCTCGATCACATCGGTGCTGTTCCCTCAGTGGCGGAATAACAACTTTACTGCGCCCCCTACCCAAGATAACAGAAAAAATATATTTCTCCTGTCCTCAATTATCTCTACCATTTGCCTAAAGTTACTTCAAGTGTTTCGATCTTTCGCCCCTCCTCACAAAAGTCAGCACCTACCCCTTAGCTACAGACCTACCATGCGTGTCGTAAAATGTCACAGTATTTGCTACTATTCAATCTAGCTGTGCAAATTTTCAGTATCAGAGAAATTTGAATTAGCCGCTCCCTGTGAATGAGATCCACGCAAGCACACACGCAAGATCCTCAGGTGAAAGTTGACACCCCACAGCCTGCCCCAATCTGCACTCTTGCAGCAATTTTGGCAATGTACTTCTCTCGAAATTACTTATCTTTCAGCGAACGGGGCCACAGTCTAGTCAAGCCAGGGTTCCCTAGACCAAAGGTTTTTCGAAACTTTTTTGAAAAGTTATCTGGAAATTGTGATCGATGCATTGAGGATATTTTTAATGCGTCCTTGAATGTGTCTTAAAAAGTTACAACGTTGCAATTCATTCACCGTGCGTATAGCATGTGTCATGTAGGCACATTTAGGGGATCTCTGACATTTTGGACGTGCTGTGATCAGCACCAAGTTCCGCCCCCCTCCCCCTAGGTACCTGTTGATTTGACGTTGGGCGAACCCCGGAGCCAATTTATGCGGAAACAAGGCCGGAACAATTCCCACCCTAGGAATCGAACTCTGGTCTCCTGCGTGGCAGTCAGACTAGACCACCGCGGCTCCGGGAAGTTGGCATTTCATTCCAGCTGTGCAAATTATTTTTCAAAATATGAGGAAGAAAAATTAGGCTCTCGGCTGGAGACGCTCACGACCTCCTCAACTAGGGAAGGGGTTTAGTCTATTTTGAAATATATAGCAATGAGAAAGTAAATATCCCAACCTGATTTTTCTTAATCGTGTTCAGTTTCTTGACATAAACCAACATTCCAAGCTGAAGCAAGAGACGACGTAGGTCAGGAAGCCTCATTCACTTTGCCAACACAATAGCGAAGGATAGGTGACCAGACGTCCTTTGTCCGGACATGTCCTCCTTTTTAGGTGTCTGTCCGGCGTCCGGGCGGATTTTTTAGAATTCTGTAAATCTCCTCCTTTTTTGGAAAGAGTATAGCATCGACCATAGCAAATGTGCTGCATACTGAATGCTTCCATACATGACGATCATCGTTAAGTATTCGAGAAATGCTAACCTAGGACCTTGGAGCTGAACACGATCACTTTGGCCAGCTGGGTCATTAGTAGAGCTCGGATTTGTATGTAATTAGATATTCTATTCCTTTCTATATACTGTTGTAATCCCGTCTTACCTGGGATCTCAGGTCACAGGGATGCTTCAATAATACATTTAGGTATTGTACTTGTCAGTTCATACCTGGTAGGCGAGTGATGTTCTTGTCCAGATGCTTCTTGCAGACCGAACTCTAACTGATGCCAAGGTTCGATTCCGTGACCCTTGGCTCACTGATCCGAACGATCCCGATTCATCCCGCGCGACTCGCTGCATGCTTATGCAGCCGTAACTTCGTGTACCGTCGTTGTAGTTTATAGAGTTGTAATCTGTCGTAGAGTAATCCAAGTGTAATCAGAGACTAATGAGAGTTCGAAGAGACAAATAAATCAATTGAGAGCGAGCTTCCTTTTATAATCTTTGGCTTCGAAAGGTTATTACACCTTTCGAACATGCTGGATCTTGTTTAGAGCCACGCGTTTGCCTTTCAGTCATTGCTTCACGGAAGTTAAAAAGTTTGCGCATTCTTGGGATCGCTCGCTGGTCGGACAATTCCAGGAAATAAAGAAGCGTAAATATTATCATGACGAGGTTTTCTCGGTTTAATAATCTCCATATCACTACAATACATACATTGAACACGAAAATGTCAACGAATTATGTAACTGACATCATCTTGCATAAGTTTTATGTTACATATTTTTACATATTTTAACAATACATTTACATTTACAACATTTCTTGTTGTCAATGAGGCTCGTACCAGTGTATAGTCTCAACGGTGCATAATACTTTGAAAATTCATCCATCCCATGCCTCCCCGATGGCGCAGTGGTAGCGTCATCGCCTTGTAATCAAGGGGTCCCGGGTTCGATACCCGGTGGAGGCACATAGTGGTTCGAATCCCACTTTAAACTGTAGGTCCAATCCCGATTAGCCTTACTGTGCATAAAGTGGACTTAAAAAAACATCAAATCAATCAATCAAAATTCATCCACTTTACATTGATATTCACCTATTTGCAACAACTTTTCTCTCTTTCCATTTATCGCTATGTACACTAATAAATGAGCTGCTTATAGGACCGGACTTTTGAATAACCCTGTTGAATACAGTGAAGTACTTTTTTTCCGTATTTTCCTCTTGATATCCCCCTCCTTTGGTTACGTCACTCTATTGTGAGATAAATTCTATCTGTAAGGTTTTTTTTTTTAAATGTCATGTCAACAGGCCAAAATTAAAGTAGATGATGGCGCTGTAACTATATAATAATAATAATAAGCATTAGTACGTAGAGACGTAGCATAGGATAAAATATAAACAATCATTATTTTTATTCGCAGGAACGTGGACAAAGGAACCTCATAAATATGTGGAAGCATAAAGGATAATTTTCTGATCATCCAAAGAAGAAGATGCATCATCGTCAAGATCATCATTGTCTCCCAGACAAAAGGTTAATTCGAAACTGACGTAACAATAGCAAACATAAACTTTGGAGCAAAATATCATCAGGATATTTGAGAAGGAACAGGCATGTAAATGCTAATTTAGCATTGTTTGCAAGAAACTCTTCATAACAATTTGCTACAAAAGTATCGTGAAACGCCTTACACAGGATTCGATTCACTTCATTCGCAATATAAGATCCTCTTATATTAATAATTTAATACACCAATTGCAGGAATAATACTATTTATCTTACACTTCTCTAAAGTTGATCTCGTTAATAGCAATATAAATCACAAATAATACCTAAGGAAAGCTGCATCAATATGTTAAAAAATCTGATTCAAAACATTTGTCATGAAAAACACTTGAATTTCATAAAATTTGATGATGGTGCATCTTGCTATGATTTACATTTCATAAGATTTATTTCTTATTTTTATTTTTGTATGATTTTGTTAATTTATTTTGATGTTTTTAATGTTTATGTTCGTGTTCGTCTATCTTATTTTATGTTTTTTTTTATTTCAGTTTGATTATTTTGCATTTTGGTGCTTTCATTTGAGTTTATTTCAGTTTGATGTTTTGTAGTTTTTGTCCATAACAATTTGAAAAAAAATCTTAAAAAAATAGAAAAAGAAATAATAAAAACTAAAAAAAAATATTCAAGATAAAGTATTGGCTAGGCTATTACGATGTTTCTAATGCTTTAGAATTCTTAATTTTGTAGTGTTTCCTTGTCTGTTTTCGTTTCTGTTTTGCAGATTTTTGTGTATAGAAAGTTTCGTAAAATCAAAAAAGTATTAAAGTTATTAATAAAATTAGAGTAAATAAGTTTTCAGTAAACGAATAATAGTTTCCAAATAATATGATTTCCTCATTTTATTATTTAGTTTTTACTCCTACTCGCAAACTGTCATTTTTTGCCACAAAAATATTCTGCCAATCGAATAACTAATTGGAAATATGTTGTTCAGAAATTCTTGTTTTATAAAATGGCTATACAATTTCAGGTGTTTACACTTGTACACTTGATATTTATTTGCTGATCTTTATTTTTATGTATTTTTGCTGTATTTTGTATTGAACATAACGAAGCAAAGAATTTGAAAGACATGTTGTCATCGCTTCAATTTGATTTTGATTGTGTGTAGTTTTCAGTCTTATTAAACTTTTAATTTGATTTTGATTGTGAGTAGGTTTTTAATCTTTCAGTTTTCATTCAAGTTTGTTCATAAAAATCGAAAAAGAATGGTAAGAAATATAATTTCATGCAATAATGATGAGAATCATTTTAATTAACATCTCTTCGATTCATGGGTTAACATTAATATACTTCTTATAATTGCTTTGTATCATTGAAGTAGACGCAAACATAAATAATAAGTACCTGTGGAACCATGAAAAGTAAAGAAAAGAAAGTTTCATGTGGCTTATTTTACCTAAATTAATGTTTGTTTTAACCAAGAAATGATATGCTAACATAATGATTTTTTACTTTATAATATCTTGATTTTGCGTACGTTTTATGAAAATTCACTACTAACTAAAATTAAAAAAAATAGCTTTTTTGACATAGATCATCTATGTAGTAGATTAAACTGTTTTCGTGGAATATTTGTATCTATTTATTAGTGTGTTATAAATTTACTTGAAATGTTACACCCCCTTATACTGCTGATTTTCCATTTAACTTCGAACAAAAATAATGTCTTAAATCTTTTCTAAAGTTGCAAGAGAAATGAACAAGTTTAATCAAAAGACAATTAGTAATGAGTAAAATCTCGTTTCGAATGTTGCCCTTCCATATATACACTTGTAATTCAATTACTGTGTTGTGTACTGGTATAAGAGGGTAAAACAGCATTTAAAGAATATATTAGAAGTAGTATTTAAAAGTGCCTTTACGATATGAGTCCTTGTTTGCAGCTTTTATGTATAAATCTTAGTAAGAATGAAGTTGATGCATGTTGTGTGTGTGTGTTTGTGGGAAAATGCATTTGTTTAACAATTGTGTGCCTTGTTTGATTAATTGGCAAACTTAATGCCCCACATTCATATTAAATGCAAGGTGTTGTGTTTAATGTGTGAATTCAATATGTGCCTTATGAATAGCAAGTGATTTGAGTCATAGGTTTCTTTACTTCCAATTGGTTTATGGTACATTCCAAGACTGTAGTATAAAGACAAGATAACCATTACATAAACATACTCTGGTCTCAGTTACAATGTTACTGTTCTGTGTATTCAAGATTTATGCATTGATTCTCTTATTTGTAAAATTGTCCCGAAGATAATATTATGTTATTTAGTTGTAAAATTCACATTCCATAGTTAGTTACCGTGTAGCTTGTTTTGAATGCATTTTACGAAGATTTTTTGATTGTATACCATTCGTTTACTTTGTGTTCACATATAATACAGGCTACATACGGTATAATGTGAGGTATGAAGTCAAATGCTGTTATTTTAATTGACAAGTAATAAATCAAACTTTCATATATTCAAAAGTGATTTACGTGCATCAATTATTTTAATACATTTTGTAAACAGAAATAAGAATTTTTAACGGGTTAACTACATTAAAATTAACGATTTAGTTTTCGTTCTATGGATTCGTTAATTGCTGATAATATTGGTGGGAGAAAATTATCGTGTTTCAGTTTTAAAATTTATTACATTTTCAGAAAAAAATAATTTCGTAATTAATGTGATTACAAGTTACAGAAATTCAAGAGCAATGACATTTTTTCGATACGGAGCTATTTACTAATTTCAAATTTACCTGACAATGTTAGTTGTTCATCATCAACGTACATAAACATAATGCATAATAGGTTCTGAAATACGTATATAGCTTCCAAGCGACTATATATACAGTCAACAGTTTGTGAAATTTTTTTAAAAAAATTAGAATAAAATCAAGAATTTTTCGTAACTCTATCTAGCTATGTTTTAGTCAAGAGCATTATCTTTTTCTTTCAAAACAACTTGCAAAGGATGTAAAAAGGTTTCATTATTATTAATTATTTAGTTACATCTAGCACAGTGAACATAACTCGGCAATTGCATATACGTAGCATTCGCAGTTAAATTTTGTGTACCATATTTAAATATTTTGTAGTATTTAGTTTTAGGAAAAATTATAACAGTGATTATTATAAACTAAAAAGGGGCGCTGTGAATTCATGTGCCATAGCAATGCAGCTCAATGACAAAAATACTATAGAGTATAATTTCTCAAAATAAGTTTGCAATATTAGATAACTTTCCTTTAGTTTAAAAGTTTGATGGAATGAAAGTAGACAATTCCATTCGATTGCTTACTTCTGATCTGCGCTGTAAATTTGCCTGTTTACTTACTTTACTTTTAATATGCGTTTAGCAGGATATTAAAAATAATAAATATGTAAAATTAATTTAAAACATTATAAATTATTGTTTGCAATAGAAAGAGCAATGTATATCAGGTACTTTAACAGTATTTATAGTTTTTTCCTGAAATACTGAAATAATTAATATTAGAAAATATGTAGTTTGCTGTGTGGCATAAAGTTGTTATTCAGCTGATAGTAATTTTATACACAAAAATACTCAATATATTATTTATTGAGTTTTTAAAGATATGTGCTGTACAACAAATCGATGTCTTCCATGTGTAAGGATTAGCACTGTGTAGAGATTTTGTTAATGTATTCTTTTTTATATGATATATTTGTGATCATTTGCTTTGTCAGATATTCAAAACTTAAATAATAAATAGTTTTCACAGAAATATAAGTGTATTTGTATTGTAATAAATATACTGTAGTGACAATAGAAAGAGCAAGAAAGGGATACAATAGGAGAAATATGTGACAATATCTGCTTTCGGCGCCGCACTTGGCAGAGGCAGTGTTGCTAGATGAAGGGAAAATTTAACTTGCTGAAAGTTAGGTAAACAGGGATATTTTATGAAAATATAGAAATTGGCGGAAAATTTGAACTTGTCGGACTTCTGCTATTTTTGTTTTACTTGCATGCCTGCATTGGCGTTTCATTTATATAAATAATATGTATTATATTTAATTAATGTAGATGGGGTGTATAATAAATATACACCATAAATAAGAATTGTTGCGCTAAACCAGGTCATATTTTTAGAATACGCCACTGGTTCCTGCATGGCTACGTCTTAACTGGGAATCGAATCTCTAGACATTTTTTATCTGTGCTAGTCAATACACCAATACCGTTATCAGTTCATTCAGAACTAAAGCTATATGAATTCGATAAAAACCAATTCCGTATGACTTGGATATCATCAAATATTGTGTATATTGTTTCTTGGAAAAATACGCAACCAAAGGCCTCGTAGTTAATACCGTTAACAAATATCCATCCATCACAACCCATTACCCAAAACGAATATTATTTTTACATCAGCAAGTCTGATCAATGCGTTTCAGCATTTCAATATCAATGGAAAGCAGGAAGGAAAAGCATGTAAATTCCATTAAGAACGTGTTATCGGATCTTCTCAAATCAATATCTTGTGCATTAGTGAGCACTTTTCGCAACTACAGCAATATAGAACATTTTGATTTATATTCCCAAGAGAATTATGGGATTTCCATTACCCAGTCTGAACCCTATTGCTGAGGAAATGTAATGTTTGTCCATAGTTCCTGAGAATTGTTCAAAATGATACCGTAGCTACAATTCTTCCCGTATAAAATACTCGTACATTTCAAACCTAAACAATATTCATCTTTAATGTCACGTAAACACCGAGAGTATTTATTATAAAGACAATGGGTACACTTCGTGTGCACGCTAGTGTGATTCTTCTATGGTAAGTAAACATTTTGAGCATCTTTCTCTTAATTAGATGTTGTCTCCTTCAATTGATTTCTTCTACTAAGATGACGGAACAAAAAAATACAACTGATTCAATGACTGTATAATGGGGCACTAACACGTCTTTCAAGAAATATTTTAAACAACTTGTTCGTCTGCCATCATTTTTTTTATTATTAACAATAATTGTAAACTGTATGGTATTTCTAGTTTTTTTTTCTTTTATGGTAGAGATTGTAAATATATGGGATCCCCCAATACTGTATGGCTTCACAACATGTTGCAAATACTTTTTTAATATTTGTGTAGGTGATGATCCTCCCTAGGTGCCCATTAATTTGATTCTCCCTAGGTGCCTATTAATTAGAGGCTCGGTGAACCCCAGAGCCATTCCTGAAATCACCCATCCCTGGAATCTAACACAGGTTTCCGCGAAGCTGTCAGTCGTCCTATCGGGCAGCATAATTTTCTGTTTTCAACACATGCACAATCTTTTATATGATTTCATTATATTATTTAACATTTCATTTTATTGTTTCTCCATTGTAGATTTTATTGTAATATTATTATTACAAATATCTGTTTCCCTTTAATATGTAATATTTTTTGTAAGAACGTAGTATTTCTATTCAATTATATTCTGTTCTTATTTTATTCCTATAAGCTCCTTTTCCACATGAACTGATACATTTGAAAGTTCATGTCAGTTATTTGTAACAAATCTCTTTGTTTCGTTTTGATAATTTATTTATTGTCCTCCAACATGATTATTCGCATTCCACCAGTAAAACAATTTCTTTTACATCTTAACATTAAATAACTGGAATAAAACCAGAAAGTTGGTGAACTACATGCAAGGGAGAAAATATACCAAAATTCATAAAAGTTTTTTGAAAAAGTTCTTAAAGTTCACTATCAGCTAGTCGAGTATCAAACCCACGACAATTAAAATGAGAAATTTCGTGAACAAGTCTTATTGGGGTTCGTATTATTTGCCTATAAGTATATCGGTTTCCACAGAAAATGAAAAATTACAAAGCCAAGTTTAAAACGTTTTCTTTACCAGGACTGAAAAAAAGGCAAGTAGACGTAAAGAAGCTAAAATGGAGCCAATATCTATCTTTTTTTGAATACCTAAAAATCTTTACCGTAAGTTTACATGCAATTTAGTTCAGATTGAAGTTAATGTACTTAAATAAATTTCTAGTATGTGTTCTCACCGTTTAGAATAGAAAGATGACAACTGCAAGAAATTAGCAAGATACTTCACAATAGTTTATAATAACTAGAAAACAAATTTATTTGTGAATGGGGACAGTGTTTCATTGAAATATTCACGTATATTAATCGTTAATTGTAATACAATTTATGTGTATATATAATAGTGAGTGTTGTTTATTTGCATGCTAGGTAAATTCTTTTAATAAAATTCTACATTTATTCACGTTTATTTATTTTCAGTTGTAGTTGTTATTATTAGCACAAAATTAAGTTTACATATTAAAATATAAAAGGAAAATATCCAAGGTTTCGAATTTTCATAATATAAAATTTATCCTAGGTCCAATATTGACACAATCCATATTCTGAAGATGATTATTTTCTGGCATCCTTTTATTATTATTATTAATAAAATGATTCTATGTGTGGTAAAATTGCAGATTTACTCCGACATGTTGCCATTACAAATTATATTTGCTTTGTGTTTTCAGCTTGAGGTTTAAAGGTATCGTGTGTGATGCAAGTAAGCTGTATACTTTATCCCACAACTACAGTAAGGACATACCTCCAGGTCAAGGTGGTAAGGATGCCATCTACTGTAAGATTGCTTAATGTGAATTTGATTATTTCATATTTCTTGTGATATTGTCTGATAGAATAGTGTCTAAAGGAGACTGATAATTATAAATATAATGAAGGTTAATGTAAACTTCACCGATAACTAATATTCTATCGATTCGATATAGTCATAAAATTTCAAATCTAAGATGTTCGGGAGAAAGTACTTAGAAACAAACTACGATTCCCTGTTGTTTCATTTAAGTATAAATATAAGTATAATTTTACATTGGGCATGTGTATATATGATGATCCACCAATCCAACATGTATGTATATCATGTCTGCAATGTTTGATATTAACAGAATATACAAAAATAACTACCTACTGTAAAATTGCGTTATTTTGACTTAAGTGCTTTTTTCGATCAGCCTAGAAATGTCAAAAGAACGAAGCGAAAAGTTCAGTAATCACTTGATTGTAATAGGTTTTGACTTAAAATGGAAACTGCACATTTTTTACATTTATGTAATGACAATCATAGAGAAGCTGGAAAAGACTAAATATCTCGGGATCCTAAGAAAGTAATGACACCCCATTAAATTAATATTCTTGAAAGCCTGCAAAGAAATGGATGTAAATTTTTTCTTGCTCTCTTCGCTAGCAGTAATGTGTTTGGGGGATGCGTATTTGGCGCCATACTGAGGTGAATGTCAAATTTTATACTATAGCTGCATTACAAGACATAGAGCGATATTCTCGACATTGATAAATAACAACACTTCTTAGAATGTAATGCTTAGTGTTGGTATACTGCTTAATTTAAAGCAGGTGCATCATTTGGAACAAAAATATATCGAATCCGCATTTCTAACTTCTTGTCAGGAAAATTTTACATTAATAAGTTAAATTTGCACTGAATATAAAATCCACGTAATAATTGTTATGGGTTACTAAAATAATTATATTTACCCCAAGAAAACGGGGGAGGGGCTGAGTTCTTTAAAAGAGGAATCTTATTATAGCCCTGCGCTTAAGAATTTCTAGCTAGAGTTCTGTAATGTCTCGTGATACAATAATTGAATCGGTCATACGGATGGAGCATGTTATTTGGTTTGCCAAGGTTGAATTTTCTATCTTTATATTAAGTTGTGTAACAATTTGTGTTAAATACTCAAATTGTGAGTTTTATAAACCCACTCACAAACACTACTTATATGCAAATTTACATAATTCGATTCGTGGATCGCTTCCTGTTGTTGCCACCTGTCGGAAAACGGCGGAAGCAAAGTTGTACACCTTGTAATAATAAATTATAAATTTTCTTTATTCAGCGGGCGAGGTTCAGCCAAGGGCTGCTCTGCTACCTAACCCTTGTCAATATGACAATACATATAAGATGATATAAACTGGGTATGGAGCAGTAAGCTAAACGTAAAAAGATAATAATAATAATAATAATAATAATAAAAAATGAAGAAAGAAAAAATACATAGGAATTAGTTGCATACAAAAAAGGTGTAACTAGAAATACAAAAGACAATAATAATAATACAATTCCTTATAGTGAGTGACTTGATACCTTAAGTATGTGCCCCGACTCTGCCATTGTTCCATTAACAGCAGATCTTTTATTTTACCTTTGAAATATAATGGGTTGTTTACACTAGCGATATTTGCAGGCAATGCATTCCATGCTTTGGGGGCCGAAAAGAAGAAAGATTATTTGTAGGCCGTGGTAGAGTGATTGGGTAAATCGAAGTTGTTCCGCTTACGGGTAACATACTGATGGATTTCCCTACGGGAATGCATCCTCTCAAACAGGTACTGCGGTTTACCTTCTGTTAGTAAGCGGCGTATAAAACAGAGATAGTGCAATTTCCTTCTGTTTGGCATGGTAAGAACCTGATTATTATTTAAGAATGGAAGAATATGATCGGATCTTTTTGCTTGAAAAATGTATCGGAAGCACGCATTTTGCACTATTTGTATTTTTTTATTGAGCTTTTGCGAGAGTTGAAGGCCGTAAACATTATCACAATAGTCGAAGAATGGGTAGATTAATGCTTGGATAAGTCTTAGCTTGCATTCCGCAGGGAGGAAGTCACGGAAACGATTCAGATTCCTAAGTGTTCCATAAGCTTTCTTACATTGCGTCTTTACATATTCTGTCCAATCAAAAATTTCGTCAAAAATCTGACCAAGATTTTTAGCAGTGTTATTCCTGACAATGGGCAAATTGTTTATTTTGAGCTCGATCTTAATATTTTTAATTAACGACCTTGAATAATTAGAACCAATGATCATGAAAGTGGATTTTTCTGGATTTATTTTAAGACCGTTAGATACACACCAGTTACTGACGATGTTCAAGTCAGAATTTAGTGACTGAAGCTTATGTTCCAACGAAGCGTAATGATCTGAGAAATATAACTGGGTATCGTCTGCGTAGAAATGTGGAGTGAAGAATCTTATGACTTGCTGCAAATCTGCAGTGTAAAGGGTGAAGAGGAGGGGGCCTAATATCGATCCTTGCGGCACACCTGCTTTCAGCGTTATAGGTTGACACACGTGAGATGGTGAATTATGTAATACGACCCTTTGACGTCTGTTAAATAGATATGTTTGAAACCAGTTTAATGTTGAAGGAGAAAACTTGTAACATTTAAGTTTGGCTAATAATAAATCATGCTGGACCGTGTCAAAAGCCTTACTAAGATCCAGAAGTACTAAAATAGTGACTTGCAGTTTATCAATGGCATAGAGAATATCATCCACAACTTTAGCAAGAGCAGTGGCTGTGCTGTGTTTCTCACGAAATCCGGATTGCAGCGGGGGCAGTAAATTATTCGTGTTGACGTAGTTTAACGTCTGCGAATGCACTATTTTCTCGAGCACTTTAGATAGCACAGGCAAAAGACTGATAGGCCTAAAGTCATTGTAAGAAGTGGCGAATTGCTTTTTCTGAAGTGGCAGGATTCGTGCTTCTTTCCACATTTCAGGAAAGACACCACTGGAAAGAGAGGAGTTAATTACGTGCGTTAGCGGAGATAAAACATAAGGCAAAGAAAGTTCGAGCATTTTAGTGCTGATACCATCTACTCCAAAACTATTTGAGCGTATGCTATAAATAGTTTTATGTACATCTTTTTCAGTTACCTCAGTGAAGTTAAAATATTGTTCAGCGATGGAACAGGTTTTGTTCTCAAAATGCTTTATTTGCTGAGCCTTAAGTGGAAGAGGAATTTCAGATTCATTGCAAATTTTACCAAAATGGTCATTAACAGCATCTAAATCTTCAGTGGTTCTTATGAGCGAGAATGTATTATCGTGAGACTTTTTATTGTTAACAATACCCAATTGTTTCAACTCATTCCATGTTTCTCTCCGGTTTAAATTTTTCCCGCCAAATTTGAAGGTAAGATAACATTTCTTTTCTTGTCTTATGACAGTTGTTGTAAAGTTCCGGAGTTCTTTATATTGTTGCCAGTCGCTTGGATTGTTCGAACGTTTGAACTTTCGTAGCGCGTTATCTCTGATTCGCATCAACAATTTAACATTACTGGTGATCCACTGTGCATTTTTCTTATTGTGTTTATATTTGAGGTCAAAAACTCCACTTTATTGTTAACATCATCAAGCGAGTAAAGCTTTGACCAATCTACATCAGTTATATCTTTTGCAAAAATGTCTTCGTTTATTGTCTTCTACAATAAACGTAACTCGCTTGAGGTTCCGGTTTCTGCAACAAGAAATCAGCGTACGCATCGCAGCGGCTATGATGTCAAGCAGCGTTTTACTTTTATCGGTGATACGGGTTGGTTTATTAACTATTTGCGTTAGACCAAATGAATCAAAAATCGATCTTAAAAACCGTGTTTCTGGTTTATTCGGGGTGAGATAATCGCAGTTTATATCTCCTAACAGGAAGAGATTATCAACTAGTGGATATATTTCGGATATTAATTCTTCGAACAATGTACGTTTTGTGTATGGGACATTGGGCGGTCTGTATATGGAACATACACCAAACTGTTTATTCATGTGCTTCAGAATCAAAGTTAATGTTTCGATGCCTTCAGTATTTACTTTCGTCTCTATTGTTCGAACAGATAAGTTAGATTTATGAAAAACTACAATTCCGCCGCAGTTTCTCTTGGTTCTTTTTTTTGTTAGCGTTTCATAACCCTGTATACTAATTAGAGATAGTGATGTTCCGTCCTTTATCCAGCTTTCTGTAATGACAATCAAATCGAAGTCTCCCTCTTTTACAACAAATCGCAGTTCGTTGGAAAAATGAGTCATTGCTTGGTCCTCCCCTTCCCAGCAGCTGGTCATTACCCGGGGGGTTAACAGGAACCGTCCTCACATTTGAGCCCTTGCAAGGAATGCAGTGAAAAACTTTGGATGTTTTCAGGCTTACCAACTATTGAATACTTGCTATTAAAGAGTAAAGGCTTACCTTGTCTCGTGGAACAAATGACAGGTCGGGCAGGTTGATATTTGGACACTGAGGTAACACGATTACACACATTTTCTTCATTACGTCACTCTTAATAGGACAAGGAAATATATATATATATATATATATATATATATATATATGATATAGTGAAGATTAAAGTACGTGTTATTATGCGGCAACGGATTAGATAAGCACAATATTTAGTTCAGGTGAATGCAGTCATTGTGTATTTGATCATTGGTCAATTCGGGGTGGAGGGGAGACTACGACGACAGCTGTTCCAGATCTCGCCTGCGGGTGATGGTATGTTTCCTGCCATTATCCGTGTATTTAATATCTTTGACCAGTTAGTAAAGAAATTAGCTTCTTTGCAATATCTGATAGCTATGTGTAACAGTAACAAATTAATTTCCTTTATGTAATTAATGATAATAGAATTATTATTATTATTAATAATAATAATAATAATAATATATTTTAATTGAGTAATTTAATTTTACTTTTAATAACATTACAAATATGTATATCGTATAATATACACATATGTTTGGGGGAGGGGGTTTGGTAATGAACTTTCTCCCCCCGCCCACCAGGTTTCAATGATTTCCCACCCTGCGACACCCGGTGGAGGCACATGGCACAGTGGTTTGGAACCCACTGTAAACTGTTGATCAAGTTCCGGTTAGCCTATCTGGGCATCAAGTGGACTTAAAACAACACAACACAACATACACTACAAACAAAATCCCTCTCTCCTCTCCACTGACTTTTGATGATGACGTTATTTCTTCTACCCTTTGTGGCGTGCCCAGGATTTTCATAGGAGGGATATAGGGGAGAGGCATGACCCCGCATCCCCAACCTCACGCACGGTCACAGCGCTTTGTAGCTTTGAGAAAGCCACTATAATGGAAGAGAAAAATATACAATCGGAATGCATGCGGTGCATGCTGCGCATGCGTCAATTGTGGGAAAAAGGACAGCTTGCTCTGCGACGACATTCATGAGCATTTCTACATTCTAATTTCTTCATATAGGAGAAGTATTTATTTTACACGAGAGCGCTCAACTAAGCTTATATTATATTTCTTGGATCTGAAGTGAAAGAAAGTAATAATTATTTTCCCACAATTGATGCATGCGTCACTTCACATCCAAGAAATGTAATATAAGCTAAGTTTAGTGCTCTCGTGTAAAATAAATACTTCTCCTATATGAAGAAATTAGAATGTAGAAATGCTCATGAATATCGTCCCAGAGCAAGCTGTCCTTTTTCCCGCAATTGACGCATGCGCAGCATGCACCGCATGCTTTCACGAGACGCCTCTGCTTGGAACGCTTTTTCCTTTTTTATCCCCCAAAGGCGGAACCGTTACGTGCGGTTGCTAGGGAAGCGTGCGCTGTGGAAACGGTCATAGTTGCCAACTGAGTATGGTCGTTACCATACCTAGTGACTTTGCAGTCCATGTTGGTGCCAGATGCTGTTGTTGTTTTTAAAGTCCACTTTATGCATAGAAAGACTAATCGGGACTAGGCCTACAGTTTAAAGTGGAATCTGAATCACTGTGTCATGTGCCTCCACCGGGTATCAAACACGGGACCCCTTGATTACAAGGCGACGACGTTACCACTACGCCATCCGGGAGGCCTTGGTTCCAGGTGCGTGAAATAGCAGGGCCACATGAAACGCCAATACAACCGTACTTTTTTGAATCAAAAACAAAAAGCAAGTAAAAAAAAGCAGTATATGTAGTGGCGTATCTACGATTTCGGTAGTAAGTATTGTTCCCCCTTTTGTATTCATGGAATCCCACAAGGAACATCAAGGCGAGTCATCTGCCCTCCAACTTGAAAATGGAAAATTGGTTACTTCATCAGGTTATGCAATGTGTATGCATATATATGGTAGTTACCAAGCGTTGGTGCTTTAGAAATGCATTCAAGGGTCACTTCTTCCTAACACAGATCCCCTGTAAACGATAGAGATAAACGAAGCGATTGGATTCATAACCAGATTATTCACCTGCAATATTTTGCTCTGTTTACCGTTAAGCTGCAGTAAAAATGCTTATATTTAATTATATTATTCTTTGTTAGATCCACCTTCTCCTTGGAATAGAGCATATTATATATACGTATGATGCTTCATATCAGGGCTCGAAATGTGAAATTTTCACGAAACGGTGTCATCTTTCTTTTTCATTTTGCCCCTAACTACTACAGTGGCGAGATTAACAACTAGTGAAATGACGCGCTGTATTACAATTAATAATAGCTAATATTGAAGCATTTACATAAACAACAAATACTATAAAATACATTGGACACGTGTCTTCTCGAATTTACTCTCCTTTTTAAAATTTAGACAGGTGGAAATCTTGGCAACGGATATTCAAACCGCAGATTAAGCAGTTAAGAAACTCGGGGCAGCTAATCAGAGAGAGATTTGTAACATGACACGTGACACCTATTCGTCAGTTCATATGAAAGTGGAATTGAGTAATGTTCTTGTCGATCCTTTTTAGTTCTTAACATGGATTGTTCTTCAGAACGTCAACAATATATCTGCTCAGCTTAGTATCAGGAGTCACAAGAACGATTTGTTTGATGTGAGTTTGATTTAGTATGCTCACATTATACCGTTAGGTTAATTAGGGAAAATAAAATACGAAAGTATTGAAGAAAAAAACAACAACTGAATTTGTGTAAAGATCTTGTGCAGGAGGATACCACTGTCAGAAGAATTTAGTTCACACTGAAAAGAAAAATGTAGTAAAATATGTAAAAAAAATTAACCATTTGGAGCTCTGTCTTACATAGGTATTTATTTGAAACTTGGTCCAGTAATATAGCTCCTGTAATTGCCACTTTTGCCCCAGCACTATGCTAAACCTTATGTACCAAGGGAATGTAAATTCTCTTTGCATCCCCCCTAGTTTTGGAACCCAATCGCTGTTACATTATATAGGGCTAAGGTGTTGGCTCGTTAAATGATCGACTTTGATCTCAGCATCCGGGTTCGAGTCCCGGCATTTGTGAGTGTCCCTTCATCAATTTCATTTAAACATCACTCATCCTCGTCGTCGCAATTAGCCCAAAGTGGCAGAAAAGTGACACCTAACAACAAAAATGCAAATACAAGATACGTATGTCCTCTGTGGTCAAGTTTCTACATTTGACTGCAACGCGGGATTCCATGTGAGAAAATTTTCGACATTGAAGGGACAACCTCGATGGATGGGGATAAAAACTAGTGTTGCCCACGAGACGAGACGAGACGAGACTTTGGTCTGTCTCGTCTCGTCTCGTGTCTCGTCTCGAAAATATTCGTTTGTCCCGTCTCGTTTTGTGTCGTCTCGTCTCGTAAAAGTAATGCAGGATATTATGCCAACAAATGTTATAACTGGGAGACATCATAAAATATTATTCTCGAAAATGGGTTAAATCTGTAATCACTTTGCTCACTGTAGCTATAGTGAGAATAAATATGATTCCTTAATCATAAGAGCATGACTATATCAAATAAAGTTTGTTGATTATCAATAGCTAGATAATGTATAGAATCTGCCTTGCTTGTCTAGCTCCCATCCACTCTTTATCCATCGTACACGCAGAGAGCTTTCAGACAGAAGGAACAGGCGACAAGCCACACGGGGGTTTACACTGAAGGGACAAGCGACAGGAACCCCTTCCGTTCCGTCTATGATAAAAGTATTCACCGCACGGGCAGTACCAACAGATCGAGGCGATTCTACGTTCGATATTAAGAAAACGACCCAATTTGAGCGACACGCAAGCGACAAGAGACACATGGTGCTTCGGTTCGGAAAGTTACGTTTACTGAGGGTTCGTATCCAAGCGAAACATGTTGCTTGTCGCTTCTCTCCTGTGACTTGTTCAATGTGACAAGCGACACGGAAGTATCACACTGAAGCAACGAACGACAGGGACACTTCAGTTTATAAGCAAGCATTCATCGCGCATGCGCGGATAACAACCCTCGCGACTATAGCTACGCGGTATCCAGAAAACGGCCTAAGCAGAAAAACAAGCAAGCGAGACGTGGAGCTTCGGTTCGAAGAGTTTCCTGTGAGGAAGATTTCTTCACACCAAAGTTACAGGCGACAAGCGACACGAGTCGCTTGGAAGCGAACTTTCAGTAGTCAATGCAACTTTTCGAACAGAAGACACACGAAAAGCTGCACGTGTCTCTTGTCGCCTCGGTCAGTTGTTCACGAGTGAATGTTTTCCTTCAGACTGAAGGGGATTGTGTTGCTTGTAGCTTGGGTGTGAATTATACGTGTCGCTTGTCGCTTCGGTGTGAAATTTCCACAAGATACCTTTCAGGTTGAAGCGACAGGCGACAAGCGACACAGAGTTTTCGTACCAAAGCAACAAGCAACCCGCTCCTTTAGGGAGATTTCAGACCGGAGCAACAAGCGACAATCGACACACGTCGCTTTGGAACGAGCGAATCAACAGCAACGTTTCACAGCGTAGGAGCATTGCAGGCCGCACAAATCTGCGTTCGATTGGTGAAGTCCTGAAGCGACACGTTACGGGTCGCGTGTCACTTCGATGTGAAATCTCCCTTAGTCTATAAGCAAGCTTTCACTGTGAATTCACTACCAACAGGCAGAGGCGACAAAATGCACGCTATTAAAAAACGGCCCATTTCGAACGACACACAAGCGACAAAGCAACACGTGGCGCTTGCCGGTCTAGTCGCTTCCGTTCATTTCTAAGCGACACTTGTTGCTGTCGCATGTCGCTTATTACTCCTATGACTTCAGGCAATTTTATGTTCGTTACGTCATGGTAGAATATCTAATTGCACTACCTTTTTCTTAGGTTTTTAGAGCCTGGGTGGTGTAGTCGTTAGGGCGTCTGACTGCCAGGCGGGGGACCCGGGTTCGATTCCCGGAGTGGGTGAATAAAGGTCGGAATTATTCCGCATTGTCCCCGCATAAAACAGCTCCGGGGCTCAACAGTCTCATATCAATGGATGCATGGGGGCAATCCTGGAGAGTAAAAGCGGCCGGAGTGTGATGCTGATCACTTCGCCTCCAAAATAACCTTTCCCCCACATCACGTAAATGTGCCTTCATGGCACTTGGAACTTTACCTCTACCTAGGTTGTTTTTGCGAATTGGAGTTTGCAACCAGCAATGCTGTGGATTTTGAGAAGAGGGTCGCAAATGAAAGAAGGTCTGTTTGGGCGAGAAATTTTATGACGATGTGTGGGCACCTCCCACCACACCCTTCATGGCATGCTACAATACACAGGGGATAGCGTCAACATCTCCAAATTCATGAACTCTGTTTGCCAATAGCTTGCTTATTTGTTGCGATTATGTGATGACTGTCTAGTGATAAGTTGATACACTTGGATGGAAACACTGTTCCACGCGACAGACGAGTACGATATTTTTTTGCCCTGTGACGTCATCGTCTCCACAACGTCGCGTAACAGAGGAAAATGGACAGCGCTGTAAGCAACGAGCTACCAAGTGTCCACAGTACAGCAAACCATGTAACTGTTACACCCACGGTGCCTTTTAACAACGTGGTGACATCACAGCCAACAAGCCGGCTGCTAAATGGTGACGAGTTCGCAAGAATCGATCAGATTACGGAAGTTCCGCTGCAGCAGGATTCCACCATTCCTTCGTCTGTCGTTGATCCATATTCGAAGACTTGGAATTGGTGCCCTTGTTTCGAAACGGACAGGGTTGTCCAGGCAGAGCATGGCGATGTTGATGTGTACGATAAGACGAAGGGAAACTCCATTCATCCGTGTGAAGCGTGTACAGGGTGTTATGGAAATTCAGGGGGAAATTGTGGCGAGTGCGACCCAAGCTGTGACTGCGACTGTTGTTATTGTGACTGCGGAGGTGTAGATTGCGGTGCCTGTGACTGCGGGGGTGTAGATTGCGGCGGTTGCGAATGTGGTGGTTGTGTTTGTTGAAATAGCAGTGTCTTACTCGCTACAGGGTGTCCCAAAAAGACGTCTCCCCAAAAGGTTGATCAGTGGTTCGTTTCTTCATTTCAAGTACACTTTATGCTCAGTCGGGACTGGACCTACGGTTTAATCAGTGGCATGCCCAAAGGGAGGGATGGTAGGGTCATAATCCTTCATTTTGCCTCAGTATTCGTAATATATATATATATATATATATATATATATATATATATATATATATATATATATATATATATATATATCAAAGGCAGGAAAAATGCTTAAAACCTACGATTCCTTTAAGTCATTGGCCTGGGAGTGACAAACTTACTGACTTAAGGTACCAAGGATGATTTTGCAATTTCTTTTAATGTTAGTTCATACATTTGCTAATAGATGACGTAGGCATTCACTTTTCAATGCATTAGTTATGAAACTTGCTAATAGATGGCATCACTTGTTGTTTGCACTCAATAAAAAATTATGCGTAGCCGCCCCACCCCCTTTCAAAATTCCTGAGCACGCCACTGCTTTTGAGTTCAATCCGAATCACTGCAATATGGCTCCATTGGGGATCGAACCTGAAACTTACAGATTAACCGAATGAGAAACCAGTGGCGAGCGCAAGAAAGGGGTTGATGGGGAAGAAAAATGACGAAGTATTCCTCCCTTACGAAATCGCGTACAGTCACGGTCAGAATCACGTGAATGTCAGCAACAGCGGCGTAGCCACGATTTTTTTCGGGCGGTATCCAGTCTTCGATTTAAATAAAAGGGTCTCACCGAAAAACGACCTGCAATGTATCCGTCCCTAGTATATGAGTAGTGATTACTGATTACTGCGTTCATAAAATGCAGCCTAACCAAGAGATGACTGCCCCCGGCGAACTAAAATTCACAGTCAATTGTTTTCTCCTCTCACCTTCTCTCGTGCCTCCGAGACTTACAAGCCATCTTATCTTGGTCAAGCTATACTATTGCTCTTTATACAGGGCAATTCATGGTTTCGTGAATTTATTGTGGAGAAATTACGGAACATATCGTCATTATTTTGAATTTTTTAAAGTCCATTTTATGCAAAGATATACTAATCGGGATTGGACTTACAGTTGAAAGTGGGTTCCGAACCACTATGCGCCTTCATCGGGTATCGAACCCGGGTTTCTTGATTACAAAGCAACAACGTTACCACTACGCTATCGGGGATGCCCTATATCCTCAGCTCATGGGTGTATATCTGTGCATAATGTCCACAAGCTCTTATTTGATGCCGTCATGTTACTTTGCACGCTCCTAGAGTGCGTCAAATCTCCCG
Organism: Lepisma saccharinum; assembly: GCF_977018435.1. Lineage (NCBI taxonomy): Eukaryota > Metazoa > Arthropoda > Insecta > Zygentoma > Lepismatidae > Lepisma > Lepisma saccharinum. Next base: position 20,973,782 of record NC_139243.1, on the reverse strand, counting down.
CATATGGCGATAGCCAATAGCAGTGCACTGCAGCGGTGCCATGTCGAAATATCTCACGGAAAAGAGACAGCGTGGTTAAGCGAAACGCCTTGTCACGGAGAGCACGTCAACACCGCACGTTTGTGATTCGCTGGTGCTATTCAACCGTTCAAGGCCATATGCAGGAGATTTGACGCGCACTCTAGCGGCCAAGTGTGGTATACAGCGGTATGCCGAAAACGACCGGCTAGGAACAGCATTAGCACCTTGGGAAATACATGCTAACAGCACCAAACCTGGCCTGCCTAACCTTTCCACGTAGGCATATAATAGCTTAAAAAGCATGTTAATAGGTTTGGCAAGTTATATGTTGTTTATTTAAGCTTTTATATGCATACGTGGATATGTTAGGCAGGTCAGGTTTGGTGCTGTTAGCATGTATTTCCCAAGGTGCTAATGCTGTCCCTAGCCGCTCGTGTGCCGAACTACTCGCATAAAAACTGTGGACAACAGGCACATAAATATAACTATATGCTGACGATATGATCTATAAGTTCGAGTTCCTCACAATAAAATTACGAAGCCAGGGAGTTCTTTTTTACTTAACTTCCTACGTTGTTTGAGTGACAATAGAAAGTTTAATGACTTGGATTGCGAACGTAAACAATTAGAGACGCATCAGAAGCACAATAATCGGGAACATAACCCAGTAATTTTCTAGGGGTGGGGTGGGGGTTGGGGTTCAACCAAATGAAAAATGTGAAAAGTATATTTTTTAAAAAATCTCATGTGGTCCTTATTGTCATGCAACAACTTTGGTACGGGATGTATTGGGAGTCATACAAAAGGGTGTAACAATTGATAAATGCTGCAGTGCTGTTCCAAACAGTGATTCCTGTATATCGGATCAATCCCTAAGATTATATGTTTATTTTATTAAGTCTCTCTGAATGCTTCACGTTGACCAGGGTATTCACTTGTTTTTCTCAGTTGTCTCAAGCCTCTGAGGCATGTTATCAATGCACAGTGTTGCGCTATGCAAACCTCCTGAGCATTCAGGAAAACAGGTAGTTCCTTCTGTTTATTGAGTCAGCGGTTTGCATAGTGGCAATTAAATAACACGATTCGGCATAGAGGAAGAGCTCGATGGCCTAGTAATATAGAGGTGAGACAAGGTAAGAGGGGACTGACTTTTGGGATTGAGTTGAGAGAGAAGAGGTGGTTAGCAGAGCAGTAGGTCGGAAGTGGAACGACGCTCTGGTCGACAAATTGGAGAAGCCAACAGAGGACTTCGCACATTCTATTCAGCCTAATTCTTCAGATAGACAGGTAATTATCCTAACACCCAGCCATGATTCAGGTTCAACGGTTCACAAAACCCAACGAGTGACCATTGTCTTTTCTGCAGTTTAGTTCCTTAGTGTGATTTTGTACCTTTCGCATTGCCAAGCGTTAACTCGTCATGCCAATGACGAGTGCTCTCATCAGAGGATGAATGATGAGTAACTTACATCACCCACAATTAATTACACAAGGACTGGTTCAGATCCCCTCATTCTTTAGAATGACACGATATGACATGATGGCCCGGGAGGGGGGGGGTTAACCCTCATAAACCCTTCTGTGCGCCCATAATCGAGAGCTTAAAATTGTAGTGGAAATGCGAAGCACAAATTACAAATATTCTTATTAAAAATACAAACGAATATGTAAAAATAAATAAATTAAATGGCATTAAATAAGATCATTGTGAAAAAAAAACGAGGGAAGTTGGAGCTTGAAGTAAATGAAGTGAACGCTTTCACTGTACGCTGGCGTATGATAAATTCAATCTTATAAATCTCAATGCAAGAAACATTTCCCATTTAGAAATAAGCTGGGTTGCAGCACTGCAATATAATAGCAATTGCAGAATCCAATTTCCCCCCATGTCGTTATGGCGTTTATATGATGGGGATAAAGTTGACTCGTCTTCTCAGCACACAGATGAAATGCACTTTTCAAGTATTTTCGGAGATCGCATGTCCAATAATCCGTTTGTGACGTCACGCCGTGAGCAAACAATTTATATGAGTCCCATAGAAAAACGTTCCAGAGAATGATACGCCAATTTGTGAAAATGTCCGGAGTTACGATTGGTCAAAGTTATCGGTAGGCGACTTTTGAGACACCCTGTAGATGTACTAGTATTCCTGCCATAGTGCGAGTAGTGTATTTTACAAAATCTACATGAGAATCGCCAGTAGAGCAAGAGGAACAATATTCTAGTTTGGCTGTGGGAAATTCAATTATGTTATGCAGTTATATTAACGTTAGAAACTTAGCAAATGCAAATGTTGCCAGAACTCCTCTCTAGTAAGCACGGGCGTCGTTATCGGAGGGACAGAGGGGTACCCCTCGATAATCAAGACAAATGTGTAATGTAAATGTAAGGTATTAGCGTGTTGTGCAGCAATAGCTTCCCAATTCAAAGGTTGCAACACTTTTGCTAGTAACTATCATTGCACAGCCGTTGATTAACATGTCATGAGAGCAGTGGCGGCGATTCGGTTCCAAAACTGGGGGGCAAGGTGTCAAAGCTAGGGGGACCAGAACAGTTTACTTTCGCTTGGTAGATAAGGTTTTTGCATAGTACCGGAGCAAAAGTTGCAAAAAAGGGGGGCAACTGTGCCACTCGGATCATCCTAATCGCAGCCAATGCATGAGAGGAAACGTTTCTTTATGTCCGAAGAGATACTAGAGGACTTGTGAAATTTCTTCGTACAGTTCTATTCTAGAAGCTATCCGTCCACATATTGAATTCAATATGTTCACTGTTTTATTTCTTAGCTCTGGAGTACCATGTTCAAGTGCTATACTGTGATTTTTTTTCATTCATTTTGCGACGGTTGTGAAACATACAGTTTTATTTTATATAGTAAATAAAATGGGAAGATCAAACTCTACATCAGGTGCTATTGTTCATTCACAAATAGAACATGCGCTTCGTATATTAATATTGTGTGTGTATCGTATTATTCACATTCTTCACTAATTTCTGAAGTACTATGAGGAAAAGTGTTGCCATGGCAACTTTATCTGTCCCGGGAATCTCTTGATCGAGCGAACGTAAACAAATCTCTGCGCAAGTGGTAACTCGAGAGGGCTCGACCAGCTCGTGAGAGGGATAGTGAGTGCAGCAACCAGCCGTTTGCAGCAGCGCGCACTGCTTTCCTCCGCCAACTCGCTTTCCCCTTTTCTCTTCCGTTACGCACGGCCTTGCTTTACATATTCCAGAGATAGAATATAGGCTAATAAGGATTGGACCTACATTTTAATGTGGGATCCGAACCACCGTGCCTCCACCAGGTATCGAACCCGGGCCTCCTTGAATACAAGGCAACGACGTTGCCACTACGCCATTGGCAAGGCCCTCATTTAATTTGCTATGTGTACTCTTTGGTTGTAATCAAGGGGTCCCGGGTTCGATACTCGGTGGAGGCACGTAGTGCTTCAGAGCCCACTTGAAACTGTAGGTCCAGTCCCGATTAACCTATTTGTGCATAAACAGAAAAAAACTGAAATTCAAACTCTTAGATTGTTTTGGCCTATCTTCTTACTTCAATATCCCCCCCTTGTTGCCTCCCGGTTACAAGACACATCGAAGTGTGTGGGGTTGTGTGTGTTTGTGTACAACCTTGGTGACAATGAAGTTCGACCAGAAATGAATACGTGATTAAATGCACAGAGACATAGGCGGTGGAATGGGTGACCCGCAGAAGTGACGCATGTGTGTAAGAGGAGGCGTGTGAGCAGGCAAGAATCGTGATCCCAGCATGTTGCACCCAAGGTCACGTAAAGATCGAAAACGGGGAACTATACACGTGACATTGAACTTCGACCAGGCACCAGACCCATACGGGAAATTCCAGATAGTGGCACATTCGACGGATGCATGACGTCACGGACACGATAAGGGAGTCCGCCGTATATAAGCGCGTGCTGTGCACCGAGGAACCGCAGTGCATCATCACGATGGCGAGGGGCAAACCTATTGACAACACCGTGAGGAGAAGAGTGGTGGAGTTGCAACGGGATGGACTCAGTGAACGGGAAATAGGGCGCCAACTGAACTTACCCAAGTCAACCGTCCACTGCATCATCAAACACCACCAAAATACGGGTACTACAGAGTCAGGTAAGGCCCCCGGTCGAAAACGCCTGCTGAGCGTGCGTGACCTACGGATATTTAGGCGCTATATCCAGACCAACAATCATGTTTCTGTGGCCGAATTACGACTGTGGACTCGAGAACGCTTTCACATTGAAGTGTCAACCAGAACCATTCACCGTTACCTACAGCGATGCGGTTACCGAGTGTAAAAGGCGAAACGTAAACCCTTCCTTTCCATGTTGAACAAAGGCAATCGACTACGGTGGGCACGAATGTACCGGGGATGGACATTTCGGCAGTGGAACAGGGTTTTGTGGACGGACGAATCCATTTTCAATGTTGTGTACGGGAAAATACGGAAAACAGTCATTTGTCGGAAGGAGGAACAGAATGAAGCAAAATGTTATGCACGTCGGGTACAGAAACCTGCGTCAGTGATGATATGGGGATGCATGACGGCATCTGGGGTTGGCCCACTACACGTCTGTGAGGGCATTGTGAATGCACACGCCTATACACGCATACTGGAGCGGCATCTTCCCACAGTGCGAAGGCACCTGTTCCACAGGCGGCGTCTCATCTTTCAACACGGCAATGCCAGGCCTCATACAGCGCGGCTGACAAGAGAATGGTTGACTCGCCATCACGTGCGAACTCTGCCATGGCCACCATCGAGTCCCGACCTCTCGCCCATTGAGAATGTGTGGCGTGTTCTTAAGCGACGTGTGCAACAGAGGGGACCCACGACAGTGGCTGCTCTTATCGCCTGCCTACAGGAGGAATGGCACCGCATCGATGTGGAATACCTTGAACGACTCGTCCGCAGCATGCCCCGACGCATTGCCACAGTTATTCGCCGACGGGGCGGCGTCACACCATGGTAAACAGGATCCCCTCTAACAGTGGTCGAACTTCAATGTCACGTGTAGATGGACGAAAATGTTATATTTTGTGTGGACAACATACATTGCTGCGTTGCAGCGGAAATTTATGTTTTCCTTTGTTCCATGTAGCCTGCTGAATAAAATATGTTCAGCATATGCATGTGTTCTCCTTCTTTCACAACGCACTCCTATATTTGTGACTGGTCGAACTTCATTGTCACTAAGGTTGTATGTCCACAAATTAAATCGTTACAATCCACGACATGTGAAGCATGAAACCCATGAGGCGGTGCAGTACCACCCACTCACCCTCTTGACCACTGGCGTACGCAGACGGGAGCTGATGGTGCTGCATCCCAACCTGAAATTTTGAGCAAATCAACATTTTGCGAATAAAAGCAATGAAAAACTGAAGACTAAAAGTGGAAAACGCTGTAAGTGCCACAATAATTCAAACACCGTTTTCCACGTTAAACTGTGAAATGTGCCATGCTTTATAATGTGGTAAACGCGAAATGTGGCTGGTAGCCCTCTAAGTAGTTCAAAGAGCGTGTAAAGAGGTCACTAGTGTGCACATTCTTACGGGCCGATGTGCGGAACGATGCGATTTCCCAACACTTTCGCTTTTGGCACTTACAACGTTTACCACTTTTAGTCCTCAACTTAGGACAAATCAAAGTGGTAAACCTCTCTTAAAATGATGTCTTCCCGTTCCATCGCTTCCCGATCCATCGCTTCTCGAAAAGTGGGCGTGGTTTGTCCTGATCCATCGCTCCTGATAACGAAAGTGGTTTTTCCGGGTTCCCGACCCATCGCCCCCAGAAGCGTCAGTTGTGTATGCAGACTTTCTTGAGACGAAAATTTTTGTATCGCTGTGTGGTGTCGTGCGTTGCAAGATTCTGTTCTCGTTGAAAGCAATTAAGTAAGTAATCGTAATAGGCCATGGCCTATGTACATATATATTTTGCGCGCGCGCGTGTGTATGTGGAAGCAAGAGCGGGAAAAGTTTATTGCTTCAACAAGGATGCAGGTTCAATCTTAACAAAACCAGGAAAAATGATTCTTGCTATTGGCAATGTGTACATAAATATCGAAAGTCAAACCTCTGCAAGGGCAGCGTCACTAGCAATTTGAATAATAAGAATAATAGTATGAAAACACATTCTTGCGTTCCCGCTGATGCAGCCACAGAAGTTGACATATATAAAAACAACTGCAGGAAAATAGCGAGGGAAGAACTTTCATCAGTTACGAAGATATTTGAGGTTAGGTTAGGTTGTTTATTTACTTCTTTTTACATATTTATGTGTGTAACAATGCTTGTTAGTTTTGTTTGTGCGTGAGGCACAGATTTTTATATACATTCTGTGAGTGTTCATTTCCTTATTTTCGGAAGCAATGCATCAGGAACACCTGACCGGAAAAAAACACTTTCGTTTTCTGGAGCGATGGATCGGGACAAACCACGCCCACTTTTCGAGAAGCGATGGAACGGGAGTAAATCCTTAAAATGGCCCCTGGTTACAATACGAAGGTTAAAAGTTATATTTGCGAAATATTTTATTGTTTTTCCCAACTTCCCCTAGCAGCTATGTAATATAAACCTTTATAATTCCAACCCCCTTGGCAAAAAATCCTACAATTTTGCCGAGATATATTTGTCAAATACAATGCGTGTGTGTGTAGTCACAAAAGATGTACACCAAGAATATTAATTTTCCATGCTTTAGTATTACTATTATTATTTCAAAGGTATTTCGTTGGGCTGAGCCCCCAATCCTCCTTCCCTCCTTTGTCACGTCCTTCGGAATCCAAACTGTACCGCCTGAAGGAAAGTATAGATGGCAGCACCTCCGAGAACAAATTTCAAGATTAATCCAAGCGCTGCGGTAAACCATATTGTTTTATTACAACATAACTATATACAAAATATATCTATGTAAAAAAAATGTTCTTGAAGAATGTATAGTTCGAATACTAATAATGTGTCTGCATAAAAGGTTTTGATATTACAGTAGTGAAATTACCTCTTCTCAAAATTAGGTTCTAAGATTATTGATGAACAATAACAGTACATTAATGGTTGGCATTCGAGTTCCAGTTCCTCGCTCAATTCTTTGTCATTTCGATCCACTAACTTTCAAGCGTTGTAACATTGTGTAGAAACGTAAAGATCGAAAATCTTCACAAGAAAGAATAGAGGAGCCAATTTTGTCCCAAAAGCAAACGACAACTTTAAGTTCAATTAAGATATTTGAAAATATGCCACAGGCGTACACACGAAAGAGGCGGGAGGGAGGGGCAAGAGGATTGAGTTGCCCCCCCACTAATACTCTCACTTAGAAATTTAATGTAGAAGGGTCTTATCGCCGTTATTAAACAATATACTGTAGTTTAAAAAAATAAGTATTTTAGCCGACGAAAGTTCCAAGTTACTAAGAAGGGGAGGAAGGTTCATTATGTCATATGACAATTGAACTATCCAACTTCGTTCTCTAGGAAATTTGTTGTTATTAACACTCGCACACACTTTATTCGTTAGTTGTGTTACCTCTATGTGTTTGCAGAATAAATTGCCCATATATTGGAAAGTAACGGCGATTGTGTGACAGAAATGAGGACGGGGGCAAGGATACGTTTTCTTTGTAGACAACACTTAGCATTAGGAGGCCATAGTGCGGGGGCAAAAAGCTGCAAAGAGCGTGGAAGACGACTGCTCCCCCCCCCCCTAGAAGTTCCCCTAATCGACGTCACTGTTGGAAATGAATAAATTATGTGTAGTTGTTTTGAATATGCACTTCGAAACCATGTTTATACGAGGGAGAGTTTCCCCTGGCGACTGTGGACAGAGATGGGAAGGAAAAGCAAAAATCGTAAATGAAAAAAGGAATGGCATACTTACTTTATTTTTCCACATAGGAACTCCGGACATTTAGACATTTGTCATACGGCTTGATAAGCTTCAAAAAAACCCTCTTGGAAAAAATGAGTGTCCTGTATACGGAAGAAGTGTTGCACGAAATGTGTCACCTCAGCATTGCTTCCAAAGCGCCTTCCTCCGAGAGCCTTCTTCAAAGCCGGAAACAGATGGAAGTCACTCGGCGCGAGATCGGGACTGTACGGCGGATGGGTAAGGCGCTCCCAACCAAGGGTTGCAAGATGGTGTTGCGTAGCCCTCACAGAGTGCGGTTTCGCATTGTCATCCAACACCAGCACGCCAGATGTGAGAAGGCCAGGCCGCCTACGCCGAATAGCCTGCTTCAATTTGGACAGGGTGTGACAGTAACGTGCAGCGTTGATGGTTCCTTGTTCCAAAAAGTCCAGCAAGAAAACACCATGGGCGTCCCAAAAAATCTTCTCTCCATATCTGCCGGGCCACAACTGAGAGGCACCTCCCCTCGTTTGCATGCACAACGCTCACGCCATCTGTTGGATCGCGGTCGTACTTCACCCACTGGTGTATGGCTGTCTGTTGTGTTCCAATACGGTCTGGTTCCCCCCATTGCTGTACGATTTCCCTGGCAAAACTGGGGGGGAAACTTATTTTCTTACTTTCCCTCGTATGTAAGAATATTCTTTGATCCATAGAGTGGAAATAAAGGGGAGGGTGCATAGGACACTGGTGTAACGTAAGTTTGAATTCTTCTAACACAGTGATTATCGGTGGGTGCAGACACCCCTGTTCCATACCCATTAAAATAGTGAGATAAAATGAGGTTTTTCTTTCTCTGATTGAACTTTCATCATGGCTTTTGACCTCCTAATCAGATGGTGTGCGCATGCCTATGAAATATGCTGTAAAAAGATTGTAATTCTTTGTGTTCCAGTGCGGTATTGAGTAGCATGTACAGTGTGATGCACAAGTATTGCAAATTGTCCATGACTATTTCCATTAGTTTTTCTCTTGCATCCTATGTGTTTTTAAGGAATAATTTTTTTTTTCGTATGCTGCTGAAAAAATTGTTACAAACCATAATCCTGCTTAGGGCGCCAAGATATGTAGCTACGGGGCTGAAGCACACTTCCTAGTTGGAATCCCGTATAGGACGTGGATTTTTCATTGTGTTTCTTCTACTGTCTAGCCGGACCCTGTGGCCGAGTGGTTAGCACATCGCACTGCGACGCCAAGGGTCCCGGGTTCAACTCCCTCTCGGGCTTGGTTATTTGTGAATGTCCATTCATCAATTTCATCACTCATCCCCATCTTCGCAAATTAGCCAAGAGGCACAAAACGCGAAGTAAAATAAACTCAATCAATCTTCTATCGTCTAAAAAATATACTACATGAATAAAAACTTTTAATATGTTGCTGAGGTAGGAAGATAAGTAACATGAACACACTGGATTATTTCAAGGGGGCTGTCGGGTTTGAGTTTCCTTAGAAATATGGACCTAAACAACATGTTTATGATTAAGAGATTGAAAATGCAAAAATATACACTAAAATTAATTTACCAAAATGCTCTCTCTGGGCATATTTTCGACACATGTCTTAATACATACGGAAAGCATAATAATGCACAATTATGCTTAACTCTCGAAATATTACAGAATGCCAAGATAATCATTAATAAAATAAACATATTGCAAGTGTATGTGCTATCTAAGCGGTGCGTTATTTGCATGAAAGCGAATCCTGCAGACTTAAAATTTCTTATTGGTATTATCCCACTTTACAGAATATAGCCTCACGTTCAGGTCGAGCTTGAATGAATAGATGAATGGCAAATATATATATATTGATTATTTATTGATTTTTGTTATTTAGCATCGCTTTCCTGCAACTTTTGGCTAATCGTGACGTTGAGAATGGGTGATGATATGATCGAATTGAAGAGACACTCAGAAAGAGTACTCAAGCCAAGCCCAGACCAAGATCGTAGTTCGCTGTGCTAACCACTTCCCCAAGCAGGTCGGCGACAACTATATGCCGGGTGTCCCAAAAGTCGCTGTGCAGTTGTACGGTCATACACATTGGCAGCGCATCTAGTACAGTTTTCTATCACAGCAGTGATAGAAAACATGACACAGCGCACACATTCACACACGTTTTTGGGAATAGCATCACCTCTCGTGGTATCTGGCCTCTACGCTCACCTGATCTCTCTCCACCAGACTTTTGTCTGTGGGGTTATCTCAAGGGATATGTTTATGCGTACAATCCAAAAACACTTGACGATCTGCAACATGCAATCTCCACCGCAATACAGAGCATCACCCAGGAAATCCTCAACTCCGCTTTTACGAACATCAGCATCGTATCCAGACCCGCTTGCAGGTCGCTGGTCATCATTTCCATCTCCTCTTGTCACCACACCCTTACCCATCACGGCATGTTGACATTTCCTGGATCCATGTTCCATGATAATCTCTGGACAGTGAAACGTGCGTGCACAGTGACTTTTGGGACACGCAGCAGGCCCGTAGCCAGGCAGGGGCCAGGGGGGAGCTCAGCCCCCCTGGAACTGCCGTCAGCCTCCCTGGCACTGCCATCAGCCCCCCTTTACATTAGATAAACTATTTTGCATAATTTGTTTGCAGTGAAGAGTGAAAATGTAGACAGCTCACAACTTTAAGGATAAATCCACAGAATATGAACAGCATCTATTACATTCGCTCATTTTGTTTATGAGCAGAAGTAGCTGCAAGTATTTAGAATATTCTCTAGACTTCAGAAAGTTCTTTCATAGGCAGCTTCTTTATACTTTCACTGTCCCTGTTGCAACCTCCCGTTTAGACAGAAATCTGTGACTTTGATGTCATCATGCAAGTTCCCTCCGCATCTGCGTCAAAGGTCAACAACACTCCCAAGTTTTGTGAAGGAAGGGGAGTTTAATTGCTCGGCCGGGGGTGGAATATACTGTAGGCACTGTGATTAAATATTGTACGTTTTTTGTGTGTGATATACATATCTGTATCATCTAAAACAGTATGGGGTGTGTAAGGGATAATTTCAGTATCAGTCAATTAACACTTCAAGAGATGTTTTAAAAGATGTAGAAAAATGTAGTATTTGTGTAGTATATGATATTTATAAATGAATGAGCGTCCCCCCCCACACACATAATTTGCCTTCATTTAATATTTTTTTTTTAAAAATGGACTTGGTTTACAAAGCCCCCCCCCATGATAACCCGTGAGCCCCCCTGGAGATCAATTCTAGCTACGGGCCTGACACGCAGTATATGCACAGAGAGAGGTCTATAGTGTTTGTGTGTGTGTGTGTGTGTGTGTGTGCGTGTGAGAGAGAGAGACAGAGAGAGAGATAGAAATACACCTTAACGGAGAACACATAAAATATCTTGGTATGCTTTTATTGAATGGTATGCAAAATAAACGTAAATGTATATCTACTTTCTGTAAACCATGCAATTTTTGATTAAAGGAGAATTTACCTGTGACTCATAACGTTTACAATTTACCTCAAGAGAAGTTGAGAAATGTGAAGAAAGACACTAATTTGTTTTCTTTATTAGGTGAACCAGCCACAGTGTATGTCCAAATCAGCGTTTACCAGATTTCAGAAATCAACGAGAGGAACAGAGTAAGTTGTTTTGTTACTTCATATCTATAAGATCATCTAAAACAAACATTAGTCATTTTTATACAGTATGTATAGTGTGATTATTTTCTGAACATCTCCAGCTGAGCGCGTGACTCGGCGAGTGCAGAGCTTGAGCGGGAAGCTTATCGATAGGTGCTGGATTGATATGACTAGTGTTGCCCACGGGACGAGACGGGACAGGCTTTTAAAAATTCGAGACGAGATGAGATTGATCATGTGTCCCGAGACAAACGAATATTTTCGAGATGAGACAGCATTTCACAGCATTTCCACGAGACGAGACAATTTTCATTGGTTCACTTGACATGGAATGACCCGTAAAAGAATCAGACGTTGCAGCGAAAACTCCATTTACTTCCATTATAAGCAGACGAATATCACGTAACGTTGCGGCAGGGGTGCCCATCACCCCAAGGCCCATGACGCATTCCCCCCCCCCAAAAAAAAGGTAGAACATTCCCCCCGTTTATGCAGAATTAATTACTCAAATTATTTTTGTCAGACAAAATATGCGGAAAAAATACAATATAATACCAGAGGTACAACCACGATTTATTGTCTGGGGGCGGGGGCAAGTACCAGGATAAACGTACCAATAATAATAATATTATTAATAATGGCTTTATTATTATTATTATTATTATTACTACTACTACCAGTAGTAGTAGTAATAGTACCAAAAAGTAATTATCCTCATAAATTACGCAAAAAGGGGGTAGGAGTCTGTGCTAAAGCATTTGTAGGGAACAAATGATTTGAAATATTTTTTCAACACCGTCAATTTCACATTAGCTAATAGCTAATAGAAATCAAGCATGCAAACTGTATTTTTGTACGTAAAAGTAACACTGAGCACCACTTTACCCGACCTCAGGGGTACCCATCCCCCAAGGCCCATGACGCACCCCTACCCCAAAAGGTAGAACATTTGCCCCCGCCCCTTGTTTATGCCGAATTAATTACTCAAATTATTTTTGTCGGACAAAATTTGCGGTAAAATATAATACCAGAGGTGCAACCACGAATTTTTGTCTGGGGGGGGGGGGCAAGAACCAGGATAAACGTACCAATAATAATAATAATAACATGAATAATGGCTTTATTACTATTATTACTAAGTATCAAAGACGTAATTATCCTCATAAATTATGGCCTCCCCGATGGCGTAGTGGTAGCGTCGTCGCCATGTAATCAAGGGGTCCCGGGTTCGATACCTGGTGGAGGCTCATAGTGGTTCGGATCCCACTTTAAACTGTAGGTCCAGTCCCGATTAGCCTTACTGTGTATAAAGTGGACTTAAAACACCAACCCAACCCAAATCCTCATAAATTAGACAAAAAAGAGGGCAGAAGTCTGTGCTAAAGCATTTGTTTGGAACAAACTATTTGAAATATTTTTTCAACACCGTCAATTTCACATTAGGTAATAGCTAATGGAAATCAAGCACACAAACTGTATTTTTGAATGGAAGAAAATGAATGATAAATGCATTCCGTAGATACATGTGTAACTTTCATGTACAACATGTGTTTTACACGTATGCAACATGGAGCGACATAAAATAAGAAAATACATATGCAACAAGCTAACACTAAATTGTGTACGCATTCAAAGCTTATTCAATACAAATATACAACACATATTTTTTAAATACACTACATTACAGAAAATAAGTAGAATGCAAGCGAAGCGAGCAAGAAATTTTTTAGATCCAATTCTTGCAACTGAAAACAATATTGATTAAATAGGGCGCAAATAATTTCACTGGACGCCATGGCATTCTCTCTTTTACAACTTCTTTTTATATCATTCGGCGCCCAAGGTGACTCCCGCCGACTTTCACTACAGCTCTGAACTTGACGAAAACGAGAAAAGCAGATAATGCGAGCGAAGCAAAATTTTACAAAATGAATTTTTATTTGCATAAAATTTGAAATCGAAGGAGTAATTGCTCCTCTGTGCCCCCTGCAGCTGCCCTGTTTGTCCCCCCTTGCCCCCAAGAATTGACTTCCGTCGAAGGTTGGGGGGAATGACCCCCTGCCCTCCCCTGTGGTTGCGTCACTGTATAATACAGACATATATAAACAATATATGTTTACTTTAGATACTTTAGGCTCACTGCCATTGTTAGTGAACCTTATTCTGCACAGTGTGTCTGCTCGACTAACCTTGTATTAATGCGAATACCACGCCCCCCTCCATCCAAACCGATTCTAAAGGCATAAGAGTTGGTGTTTCATTTCAACTCTATCGCCGTGATCACCCACAGGTAGGTAGAAAAACTATACATAATAACCAAAACTAAACATCAATAATAAGTCAATCAAACAATACGACCCCCCCCCCCATTTTTGTGTGAAGATATATAAAATTGGTATAAAATTTTGTCCCCCAAAAAAATTTCCATGACGCAGGTGCGTCATGAAACCCCCCTGTGGGCACCCCTGCCGACCTGACCACTTTACTCTCCCTTTACCAAAATATGGCCGTGTTAGGTTCTGAAAATTGTAAAAATTATGGGTATGAGGATATTTCTTATCTTCTATCGCGTTACAATGACTAGAGTTGACGAGCTGTATCTTTGCGGGTGGCCTTGGCTACTCCGCGCAGAGTGTGAAGAGATACGTTTATGTAGTTGCCACCTACTCGCCCTTTGGGTGGTCGACAGCAAGGACAGAACGCAAGGTAATGACGCGCAGTCGGTAGCTCCTCCCCCTTGCTACTGCGCAGCCGGGCTTGGGCAGGGTTCACCCGCAAAGATACAGCTCGTCAACTCTAAATATTCCAAGTAAGCAAAATGTAGGGGAAAAATTAACAACACCAAAATGAACGACACTGCTGCCATCTTAATCAGCTGAAAAATAATAAGCATTTATTTCAGAATGTGAAGCTGAATTTGTACTTCTTCCTCCGTTGGAAGGACTTTCAGGCAAGCACAACGCAGAAGTCCGTTGGCCTCCAGAAGGAAGATATGAAGCTGTTCTGGAGACCCAAGATTGTTGTCATGAACATGGAGTCCATGGCTCCTAAGGTAGCCATAGATGAAATGATCTACTTCTTCGTAACTGAAAATCACTGGATTCGCTACTTGTACGGGTATGTAATCCATGTCCGATGATTGATAATTCGTGTTTTTGTTACGCTGTAAAATGTTGACTGGAGAAATGACGGTATAAGACAGTGGTCCATATTAACCACCATACATAGTTAACCGTAATGAATGTTTCGTCTTTAAGAAATATATTTTTTTAGCACTCAATAGAGAATAATATTTATTTATCTTTATGCATGATAAAATGTTCAAATCTAAAAAAAGAATTTAAATTTGTAAATTAAAAGCCAGACTGAATATTGAGAAATGTAAGGTAACCCCTAACAGTGCACGTAAGGGAATTATAAATTTCATGATCCGTATTTATGTCCAAAATATTACACCAATTACACGAAGGAGACTTGGAAGTGGCACGTATTGGCGAGGAAAGAATTCACGAAGACCTCTTTCTTAATCCTGGTGGTAAGAAACTCAAAGAAAGGCAAAGACGAAGATGGAAGAATACACAGAACAAATAGCTTTGAAAACGAAATATAGATGGCAGCACTCGGAAATAAAGTATAAAATAATTGCTATGTTCATTAGTTCTATCGAATGAGAAGACATTTTAAATAAGAAATGGAATAATAATGAAGAGAAATGAAAGGAATAAAGACAATAAAGAAAGATAAGATAAGTGTATAATATGATTAGTGAAGTGCGAAGGCTCGTGGGAGTTTGTCATAGGTAATCTAATTAGTATTAGCATACAGAGGAAACGCTAAAGGTTTATTATTCAATAGACTGGTTATCCAAACTTAGAGACCATATTTCTGTGTATTCGGATTATACCTTCACGAAATTTTCTGTCGCATTCTTATGGTATCTATCAAAGACGATGATGGTATTTTTCTTGCAGTGTTTCATTTCGTACTTAATGCACCTAGAATGGTATCAAATATTTATCGCTGTTGACAAACGAACAAATTTCTCGCTGTGAATCAAGAATTCTTCATCAATGATGTAAATAGCATCTCCAACTTCTTTATTTTCTGAGAGTGATAACAAAGGATCATAAACAGAGGACTTCTTGGTTCACCGCATCTCAACTAGGGTTCCCAACTCTGAGCTGAACAATTCCAGGACAAGGACAACCCTTCCCCCCCATCTTAAGAGTATTAAAAAAAAGTCCGAATGCATTTTTAAGCTATTTTAATAATCTGATACTGATACTTACAAAAAATGCAGGGACAGCGATGCTTCAGTTGCATGTTGCATCATCACTCGTACTGGATGTGGCAGAGGCAGCCATCACAGCTGATACTTTACACCTGTATTTATCTTGAGATTTGGCTCTTTTCACTAAGTCAGGCCTACCCTTCACATAATCGTAGAACTCCATGCAGGTCATGTTGGAGTTTATTTTTACCTGCATTTCAGCTTTTAGTTGATTCTCACTTAATCTGTTTCTCGTGTCCGTATACATATAGCCCATTACACTAAACACTCGCTCACAAAATGAATTTCCAACAGGCACTGACAACACAAATGATACTAATTTTAGAAGTTCTTTGCATTCTGGAGCTTTTTCAAATAAATATATCCACTTTACTTCCATGGTTTCTTTATTGAGGGAGTCTATTGTACTTCTCAGAACACAAAAATCTTCGTACAACTGATCTAAATTTATGATGATCTGCAGGCAGTTAATCAACTCCTCAATTTCTTCCCATGTGGGTGGGTTACGTAAAGACAAAACAGCCATTTTCTGAAAAATTGAATCTTCAAAATTATACCACTTTGAAATGTACATTAGCGCTTTTTCAAAAAAAGCATTTGCACTTGTTTTGAACTTCCTTTTGTCTTCATTTTTCATATTATTTAGCATTCTTTTTGCTTCACTGCCATAAAATTTATCACTTTGTTTGCATTGAAGCTCAGATTTCACTTTACTCATTAAGGTATGCAGTTCAGTAGACGTAAAAGACTTGTTTTCTAAATGCTGAATGCTGGTATAGAATAATTTAAGCACATTATGGATAAACCATAATGTACACAAATGAATGGAATCATCATCCTCACTTCCACCGAATACTGTCCACAGCATGTTACTGCACTCTCTTTCCCCTTGGGATAAACAGTAAGACTTAAGATCTTTCCAGTTTAACAGAAGGCGTTCAATAGCAGGATACAATGAAAGCCAACGGGTAGGCACGTGTCTTAGAACTGTTTTATATTCTACATCAACAAAGTCAAATAATTGTTTCAGCTCCTCGTTTCATTTGGCAGATGAGGAAAATTCATTATACACTTTAATGACAAGTGCTTCGATATCAATATATCTAAATGCTTTACGGCAGACTTTACGCAATTATTTAAAATGTGGCACTTGCAGTTTGCTTGTATAATGTTTTTGTTATGTAACAGTAACTTCTGATAAACTGAAACGTGTTTCCCATAATTTACAGAGGCATTGTCAGCCGAATATGCAGAAATATGGGTTATATCCAAGTCATTGTTGTTTAAAATGGTTGTGATGCGATTACAAATAGCTTCACTACTTTCATTTGAATCTTCGTAAAAATCTAGAACCCCATGATTCATCCCAGTTTTTGGATTGAAATATTGAACAGTTAGAGGAAATAATTTTTTTATTTCCTACATTTGAGGCATCCGAACTAATGCTAAAATAACCGTTCTCGGTTTTTAAATTTTGAATGAGACATTCTTGAGAATGGGGCCCCAAAACATTGTCAATAATGCTTGCACTTTTAGTTCGACCACAAGATATTTTGCTTGCAATTTCTGACTCTGGTGTGAGTTTTGGCAGCAGTTTATTTCCGCAATCTTGTGCATTATAGCTTATGCCGTTAAAACACCATCATATGCTGCTACTATTTCGGTCACTGTTAGAACATTCTCGTCTTTGGTTTCTTTTTTAACAAAAAAATCTGGATAAAATATTACTCTGTTTAGTACTAGTTAAATTGTCTTTGTGTTTTTTTGAAGCACAATATACCTGTATAGCACGTTTTCCTTCATACTTCATACTGAAGCTTTGGATGCAGTGTAATCGTTCACTTTCCGAATTCATTTACCCCATTCCTCTATTTCTTTTTCTTGGGCGATGGACTCGAATCTGATACCGGCCTTAGAGACATCCTCGACGAGAAAAAAAACACTTGTACACAAGAGAAATAGTTCGCAAACCACAATAATAGTAGTCCAGTACTTGGCACTCGCACGCCGCGTAGTAACAAGCCCGGCCAGTCGCGTTCTCTTGTTTCTTCGTTGCACGTTTGTGCGATGACGCTGACAACGCTTCGTTGTTGATAAAATCAAGGGGAGAATGTACACAGTGTTGCAACATGCTGCGCATGAGAATCACCTACCGCAAGAAGAAAAAAATCATTTTCCACAACTCTTCATGGAGCGCATGGCCATTTATTCAGTCGTCATATCTGACCAGATCCCGGACCATAACGTTTTCATCGTTTTATTGTGAAATAACCTTTTTGGGCAAAGTCAACGTACTTAATTGGAGTTGCCTTCTCTTTGAGACCAAGCATATCCTACACGTAGGTGACGCTAAATATTTCCTATAAACTACATGTGTGCAATGATAAAACCACTTGAACCCATAAATGGCATTCTGTAAGAAAGAACATAATGTAATAATTCCATTTTTAGAAAAGGGGAATGCTGCAAAGCATCATGCAAAAGAGGTTTCCCTGAGTTTCGCTCTTGCTAAATGGGGCGGAGGGGGGGAAGGTGAAATTTCTTCCTCCTCTAGCACCTAAACGGCACATCCTAGAAGAAAGCTTCACAGAACATTTTTTTGTAGAGAATTTTATGTAGACTAATTTTGGTCATAAGCTATTTTTCTGTAAAATGCTTTTCAAGCGAGATATTTGAAAAAACTGATTTTGGGCGCCATTTTTCAAAAATGGCGGCCAAAGCAGGGGTGGTAGAGGGATGCAAAATTAATATGTTGTTAAGAACACTTTTACTAAGATAATAAAATTTGTTCCAGCTTTCCCGTATTCTTTTCCATATTGGATCCTCTTGTTGACTGGCCTAAAACTCCATTTTACGCCCAGATAGGCTAATGAAGGTGGTCATCTTTGTTCAACCACCTTCACGGTTAAAGACCTTAAATAACTTGCTAAGGATGGTCAAGAGTGGATACATTTCTCTAGAAAACATATTGTTGTTTTACAAAGGACATTCTTGGAAAATTTCCTCCCAAAACTGTAATGTATGGGAGTGTGTAGGTTTTATAAGGAACCTTCCCGATATATCATGTACATATTTTCTAAAAATATACATCTTATATATTGCAGAGTAATCCTGGTGCTACCATGTCCGTTTGAATTCAAAGACTACCCGTTTGACGTCCAAATGTGTGAGATGAACTTGACAATGAGTAAGTTGGAACTTCTGAGTCACTTCATTATTTTGTGTACGTTGTCGATGCATCGAATTGCGATCGGAAAAATACACACACTACAGTCATTACGGTAATACTTGACATGTACTTTCCCATTTAACGAACGTTTATTGTTATTAATTACCTTTTCTCTTGAACAAATGTTTATTGTTCTTCAAACTTAATTTCTGTAATGTACCTATCACTGATAATGTCAGGATAGTGACTAACCTGTATATACTTATCTTATAAGGGCTGTTAACATTGCAATTACGAGAGTCTTTTGTTTTGACTTGGAAGTTCGGGCTTGGTTTTTGAATAGAGTGATCAAGTTGAATTATAAGAAGTTTGAGTGACATGGATTATATGTTAGGCATATAAGTATTTAGTTTGCAAAGAAGTAAAATAGACTTCCTTTTTCTTAGTGCAAACTTAACTTTGATTTTTATTTGACGAACTAACAGAGAGATATTACCCCATACCCTGAGAGGCATCACGTGAATGCTTTGTGTCATACTTCAATTAACACTGCAGAGGACATACCCTTCGTTCATTTGTCGGAATTGTATCCCAAATATGCGTTTTTATATCTGGAATCTCTGGAGAGAGAGAACGAATGCAAGTCTCTGCGTAAGTAGTGACTCGAAAGGGAACGGGATTGCGTGAAGGTGTAAAAGCGACTGCAGCTACCAGCCATTTGAAGCGGTGTGTACTACTTCGCTCCCCTTCTCTACCGTCATGCATGGCCTTTGCTCCAGAGATTCCCGGGATAGAATATAGAGACATAATAAAGGTAACCACTACACATAAAAGATGCTCGTATATTCCGCGTGCTCTTATTTTTCGTCCAATCAATATTTTTGACACAAAACTTGAGAGTTTGATACCGTATCACGATGAATAACCCAGAACAACTTTACTCAGATTTTGTTAATTGCATTGTCAAACTTTAGTTTAGGTTTACAGAACGCTATAATTAGGCTTCTGCCTGTTGTGTTCTTAATAAATAAAATAAATAAATTATAATAGAATAAGGCAGGTGCTACACGGTTTCATATCGAGAAATAAGTAAACAAGGCGGGGATTTATTATTGCATGTGCATCATCGTGTAAGAACCAGAGTGACGTCAAATTTACAGGAGAGAGGAAATAATGCATTCTTAGCAATATGTCTGACTTACGAGTGGCAGTAAAAAAACAAGAAATTGTCCGCCATTTTTCAATATGGCGGTCTTAACGTACGGGTGATCGCCAGGGACTATTGATATGAATTTGGTGATGCTATAATGCACCAAATTTCAACTTGTTATGAATTATAGTTCCCTAATTTCGTGAAAAATTTCACCGCCATTTTTCAATATGGCGGACTTAGCGCTCAGGTGATCGCCGAGGACATTTGGTATGTTTTTATGAATGTTACAAAGATATTATGAAAAAATTCAATGTGCTGTCCAAGGCAGAAATTTATATTATTTTAAAACATAAATTAAACGTAACGTTTCAACCTTCTAGCAAGGTCTTCTTCAGACTCTGCACTAAGAACAAATGAACAAGGTACAAAAACAGGACGATATATATACACAAAAATCACTCCCCTCCAGTCACAAGATTATTAGAAACTTTTTTTTTTTCAGGAACATTCCAGCAGGTGGCCTTCCCTAGTCAACTGTACTTTCACCTGCCAGGCGATTTAGCTAAACATTTCCTATCATCTGGAAAGTGGTTAGACTCTTTATCTCACACTCCTTTTCCTTCCTTCTTCTCTCTTCTTTTGCTCTTGTTCTTTCCACTCTTTCTAACACCTTCTCTCATTCTTTGTTTATCTTCAGTCCCCCATTCCAGTTCATTGTGTCTTCCTCCCCTTTCTTCTCTATTTCCTTGGCCTCTTTCCATTTTCTCACTAGTATTCTCTTCTCCCTTCCTATCTGCCTAGCCTCATCCCACTCTATGTCATGTCCTGTTTTTCTCGTGTGTTTAAATATCGCATTTCTCTCTCTCTTAAGTCGTACATCATCCCTATGTTGCTTCAACCTGTCTATCAGCCTCTTTTTCGTTTCTCCTATGTACACACTCAGACATTCTTTATACTTCACTTCGTAGATAATCCCTTCCTCTTCTCTGTTTTCCTTTATCTTGTTTGCATTCTTCGCTATTCTTAAGATGCTTCGGCCTCCCTTCCTGTAAGTTTTGATGCCCGCTTTCCTAAGCACTTTGCATATTTTTTTCTGTGGTCTTTCCCATACTCCTTATTCTAAACCACCTCTCGTTTTCTTTCTTTTCCTCTTTTTCTTTCTTACAGGAAGGGATGGCAAAGCATCTTAAGAATAGAAAGAAGATGGAAGAGGAATGAAGAAAGAAAGGAAAAGGAGCGTGAGATAAAGAGTCCAACCACTTTCCAGATGATATGAAATGTTTAGCTAAATCGCCTGTCAGGTGAAAGTACAGTTGACTAGGGAAGGCCACCTGCGGGAATGTTCCAGAAAAATCAAGTTTCTAATAATCTTGTGCCTGGAGGGGAGTGATTTGTGTGTGTGTGTGTGTATGTATATATATATATATATATATATATATATATATATGTTGAGTTGAGTTGGCGTTTTAAGTCCACTTTATGCACAGTATGGCTAATCGGGACTGGACCTACAGTTTAAAGTGGGATCCGAACCACTTGTGCCTCCACCGGGTGTATATATATATATCTTCCTGTTTTGTACCTTGTTTCACATGTATACAGAGTCTGAAGAAGACCTTGCTAGAAGGTTGATACGTTACGTTTAGTTTATGTTTTAAAATAATATATATTTCTGCCTTGATCAGCATATTGAAATTTTTTTATAACATGGAGACAAGGCTTAATGGTATTATAAGAGATATTATATACCAAATTTCACCTTGATATGAATCAGTTCCTTTATTTCGAAGAAAATCGTCTAAAGTGACTGCACTTAAATTGTAGATACGTGACTCCACCTTACTGCTAACGATGAGAAGTGGGAGATATGTTGATCTGACTTCACATACAGCTCTTGAAAAGAGATTTTTTTAAAAATACTGAAAACGGCATTTTTAGAGTTACGTTCTTCTGGTTCTCATACGACGACATTTTCATTCCTTGTTGCTGTTGACAACATACGTATATAATGTTAATTCCCCCTCCACCCTTTCGAAGTTATCTTAGGCTGTCTCCATTAGAATAGAATATAATCACTTGGTGTGAGCAATCATGTCGAAAACAAAGAATATTATACACAATCAGTGGCGTATGCTGAGTCTAAGAACTGGACTAGCTCACGATGACACCTGGTTCTAGGCTATGGAGGAAAAGAGAAGACTGGACTCATTCTTGACGTCTTCAAGGAAGCCACGTTGCCATGCCAACGTTAGTCAGGTTGCAAACTTATAAAAAATCAGGTTGCCAACTTCTAAGAATTCAGGTTGCCAACTTCTATGAATTCAGGTTTCCAACTTCTAAGAATTCAGGTTTCCATCTTCTAAGAATTCAGGTTGCCAACTTCTATGAATTCAGGTTTCCAACTTCTATGAATTCAGGTTGCCAACTTCTAAGAATTCAGGTTGCTAACTTCTATGAATTCAGGTTGCCAACTTCTAAGAATTCAGGTTGCCAACTTCTATGAATTCAGGTTGCCAACTTCTAAGAATTCAGGTTTCCAACTTCTAAGAATTCAGGTTGACAACTTCTAAGAATTCAGGTTGCCAACTTCTATGAATTCAGGTTGCCAACTTCTAAGAATTCAGGTTGCTAACTTCTATGAATTCAGGTTGCCAACTTCTATGAATTCAGGTTGCCAACTTCTAAGAATTCAGGTTTCCATCTTCTAAGAATTCAGGTTGCCAACTTCTAAGAATTCAGGTTGCCAACTTCTATGAATTCAGGTTGCCAACTCCTAAGAATACAGGTTGCCAACTTCTATGAATTCAGGTTGCCAACTCCTAAGAATACAGGTTGCCAACTTCTATGAATTCAGGTTGCCAACTCCTAAGAATACAGGTTGCCAACTTCAGAATCGCCATTATCTTCATTCTGAAATCAGGTTAATTCACAGTTCCTAATCGATTGTTCTTCAGTATTTTACTTTATAGGTTTCAGGCTTCGCAGATAGCCTAGATAGCCTATACACAATCTAATCTCAATTGAATATTTTCTTTAAAAAAAATAGTATTTTTATACTCACTAGATTTCAGCATTGGCTAGGAGTTCATGATGTCACTGGGATCTGATTCTTGTTCTGAATAACATGTGATGAATAGAAAAACGAAAATTTAAAATTTAATTATATTGTTATGAGGCTTATCATGGGTAACAATGGTATAGGTGGGTATCTTGAGACACAGCCGCCATGTTTGCGGCCAGTTTTATTTGCCGTTTGCAAGGAAATATCCACCACGTAGCGTTCGTTACATCTGCACCAACTTCACGTTTGATTTACATCACGAATGTCTGTGTTAGTATTTCCCGCCCGCCAGCTTGCATTCCGTATGTTTACAAGAACTGCCCTCAATCATGGCTGCTCCAAGCCACAATTCAACAGTTTGTGACGTAGGTGAAAGTGAAACACGCCTGCAAAGAGTCAATCTGTTTCATTTTACGTCGCTTTTCTGTTCCTTTTGAGCTAATCATGACGATGAAGATTAACGAGAATTAGAACAAATTGACACAAGAGGACACTCACACCTAGGCCCGAACCAGGACCCTTGAAAAGGCCAATCAGTGCTCAAGGCCATCAAGATTCAGAGGAGATCTCCAGAATGTATTTGGGTTCGAGAGTGCCAAGTCAAAATGCTTTGAATCCAGTCACTTTCTTCCGGGTGGACATCAAACTTCACGGAGGGTGTCATAGCCATCAAATTATACCTAATACCAATAAAACAATACTAGTATTTCTAAACTGTTTCTTATATCTGATATGTAATTAAATTAAACTAACAAGGGAGATTATCTAACTGCCCCCCCCTATTTACATGAAACTTGGCAGGTGTATAGAGGGGCCCAAAGGCAGAAATGCGTGTTTTTTTTTGTTTCGGCTAAAAAAAACCTCAAATGTCAAAATGAGGACAAATTGAAGTGGGCATTTGACCCCTGTGCCCCCCTCCGATTTCCATGAAACTTGGCAGGTGTATAGAGGGGCCCAAAGGAAGAAATACGTGTTTTTTTTTGTTTCGGCTAAAAAACTGTTTTAGGGAGCACCCCCCTCAAATGTCAAGATGAGGACAAATTGAAGTGGGGATATGACCCCTGTCTCCCCCTCCAATATCCATGAAACTTGGCAGGTGTATAGAGAGGCCCAAAGGAAGAAATACGTGTTTTTGTGTTTCAGCTAAAAAACTGTTTTAGAGGGCAATCCCCCCTCAAATGTCAAAATGAGGAGAAATTGAAGTGGGGATCTGACCCCAAACCATGTAAATATGGCATAGGAAGAAACAGGGGACATAGGGGCCCTCTATACACCTGCCAAATTTCATGGAAATCGGAGGAGGACACAGGGGTCAGATCCCCACGTCAATTTGTCCTCATCTTGACATTTGAAGCGGGTTTTGCCCCCTAAAACCGTTTTTTAGCCAAAACAAAAATACACGTATTTCTTCCTTTGGGTCGCTCTATACACCTGCCAAGTTTCATGGAAATCGGAGGGGGACACAGGGGTCAAATGCCCACTTCAATGTGTCCTCATTTTGACATTTGAGGGGATGTTTGCCCATTAAAACAGTTTTTTAGCCGAAACAAAAAAAAACTTTCTACACCTGCCACGTTTCATGGAAATCGGAGGGGAATACAGGGGTCAGATCCTCACTTCAATTTATCCTCATCTTGACATTTGAGGGGGAGCGGTTGCCCCCCAGAACACTTTTCTAGCTGAAACAAAAAAAAACAAAAAAAAACACGTATTTCTTCCTTTGGGCCCCTCTATACACCTGCCAAGTTTCATGGAAATCGGAGGGGGACACTTAGATAACCTCCCTTGTAAGTGTAATTATGCTTAAGTAACTATCATTTTAAGAATGAAATTAGAAGAATCAATATTATAGCATGCAATAATTTACATTTACAGCAAACCAAGGTGTCTAGACTTTCTATAGGATATCTGTGGATGACATTATCAATGAAATTTTCTGTGGATTCCTCGTCCCCCTCCTATTCTGATCCATCCTATTTCTTAATTTACTAGTTAACAAAACAGACGATAATGTAAATGCATCCATTCTTTTGACTTTTAATTATAGATTGAATCAGTGCTTATTACTATGGCCCGGATTCTCAGGTTTTAAACTATTTTATTCCTTCCTTGGTAACGTCACTATTCCAACATATATTTTCGTTTTAGCCATTTCTTAATGAAATACATGAATCCTATAGGTCCTAAAAAACGGTTAAAAGTAGTTCAGATCCTAAAAAAAGGTTAAATTGAACTTTTCAGCTAAATAAATGTAAAATAAAATATAAAAAATGCTGAAACCTTGTTTTGTTTCATCAGAGTGAACACATTGTTAACTGTAAGGCAATATGAAAACGTATTCTCTCCCCCCCCCCTCTCTCTCTCTCGCACACACACAGAGAAGGGAAAATGCAAATGAGAGAAGGGAAAGGGCATGAGAAAGAAAGGGAAGCAAAGTTGGCATTACAAAAGAAATAGCTTAACAATGACACGTTTTAAATTTTTATTATTTTCTGTATTTTATAAAAACTGTGTTTTTTGTATGCTTTAAGTTTAGTAAACATGTAATATGTGAAGGTAAATGTGTTTGCAGTATTGATGCTCATGTAAATGCAAAGATTTGTGATTGATTTCAATAAAAATACGGGTAGGGAAAAAATCCTTGAAAGGGCTAAATCATCTCTTTATAAAGCCTAAAATGATGTCTATAAAAGCCTAAAAGTCCGGGCGCTACTCATTACATCGAAAAAGAAAACAGAAAAAGTACGTTAAATTAAAACATAACACCATTAAGCCTGGTTTCCATGATATGAAAAACTCAATATGCTGACCAAGGCAGTAATTTATTTTATTAAAAAACATAAACTAAACGTAACGTTTCAACCTTCTAGCAAGGTCTTCTTCAAACTCTGCACCAAGTACAAATGTAACAAGGTACAAAACAGGACGATATATATACACAAACATTACTCCCCTCCAGACTATTAGAAAGTTGTTCTGGAACATTCTAGCAGGTGGCTTACCCTTGTCAACTGTACTTTCACCTGAAAGTGAATGTGGTTGGACTCTTTATCTCACGCTCATTTTCTTTAATTCTTCTTCCTTCTTCTCTCCTCTTTCTCTCTTGTCCTTTCCACTCTTTCTAACACCTTCTTCCATTCTTCGTTTATCTTCAGTCCCCCATTCCAGTTCATTGTGTCTTCTTCACCTTTCTTCTCTATTTCCTTGGCCTCGTTCCATTTTCTCACTAGCATTCTCTTCTCCCTTCCTATCTACTTAGCCTCATCCCACTCTATGTCATGTCCTGTTTCTGTCGTGTGTTTAAATCTTCTACTTCTTGAGGCGCTACAACTTCATGTATTGAAAGTTTTGGCCTTCTCAACAACATCTCTCCATTTTTTCCTATCCTGGATCCTCTTCGTCCAATTCTTTACTTTCATGTCTTTCAGATCTTGAATTATTTCATCTTCCCACCGTTTCTTTCTCCTGCCTATGGCTCGTGTCCCAAGTGGTTTCCATTTATATATTTCTCTTACTAATCTTTCATCAGACATTCTATTTACGTGCCCAAACTATCTTAGTCTTTGTGATTTTATGAAATTTATGATATTTTCATTCCTGATTAACTTGTTGAGTTCTTCGTTGGTTTGTATTCTCCAATTTTAATCAGGTTCTTTCAGAGGGCCATAAATTCTTCCTAAGATTTTCCTTTCAAATATTGAGAGTTTCTGTTTACAGGAGTCTTTGAGGGTCCACGTTTTGCATGCATATGTGGTTACGGGTCTTATTATGCTATAATAAAGTCTCAGTTTCGCAGATTTAGATATTAGTTTGCTCTTAAATAGGGCTAAGTTGGCGAAATATGCTTTATTACCTTGAATAATTCTCTCTCTAATTTCTTCTTCAATTGTGTTGTCGCCATTTACAACTGATCCAAGATATTTGAAAGATCTCATTTCTTCTATTGTTTATATTAATGTATTTTTCGTCCTTGCTGTTATAAGGATGTCATCGGCATATGCAATACATTATTTTAATCTTGTTGATATGTTTCCTCTCAATTTCATCTGTTTCAATACAGAGTCTATCACTATACTAAACAGAGTTGTAGACAAGGGATCACCTTGCTTGACTCCACCTTCTACTTCGAATTCTTCACTCAGTTCCCTGTTAATTTTGACTCTTCCTTTATTGTTGGTTAAGGTTAACATAATTAGTCTGATTAGTTTAGATGGTACTTCATATGATTTTAAAACATCTATTACTTTGTTCCTGTGCACTGAGTCAAATGCATGGGTAAAATCTATAAACAAGTTGTAGAGTCCAATATTAAATTCATAGCTTTTTTCAAAAATCTGTCTTACTATGAATATATTATCTATAGTTGATCTGTTGGCTCGGAATCCCATTTGATATTCGTCAAGTTTGTATTCAGTGCATTCCAATAGCCTTTTATTTAGTATTATAGCAAGTATTTTATATGCAATGTTTAGGAGTGTAATTGGCCTGTAATTATCACAATTTAATCTATCTCCCTTTTTGAAAATTGGGCACACTATACCTTCATTCCATTGAGTTGGTAACTTTTCATCATTGAATACACTTAATATCAGCTTGTGCAACTTCTGTTTCAATGTTCTCCCTCCATTTGTAATTAATTCTGGAGGGATGTTGTCTGATCCTGCAGCTTTATTTGTTTTTAGATTTTGTATTATGTGGGTTATTTCGTTCCACGATGGAGGATGTAATTCCTGTTGATTATTGTCATTCTGTTCTATTGGTGCCTGCATACTTGTTGTTACATTATTATTAAGAATCTTTTTAAAGTATTCCTTCCATCTATTTAGGACTAGTGCTCTTTCTAAGATGATATTACCTTCTGTATCTTTACACATCATTGGCGATACTGTTTGCTGTTGTTTAAAGGATTGTATCTCTTTAAAAAATGTTCTTGTCTCATTTCTCTTATAATTAATTTCAATTTGCCTTATTTTATCATTCAACTATTTCTTCTTCTTCTCTCTACACATTTTATTAGCTTCTTTCCTTTTTATATTATATATTTCTTGGCTGGCCCTGGTCTTTATTTGCATTGCTCTCCTTCTTGCTTTGTTCTTTTCTTGAATAATCCTTATGCAATCTTCATCCCACCATTCATTTTTGGGAGCATTTCTTTCTTTTTGTATAACTTCTTTAGCTGCCTCATTTATCGCAGTTTGTATGTTACCCCAATCTTCGTTAACACCTTTGCTTCCTTGGAGATTTTTCAATTTTTCATGTAATACTGCTCGATATTCCTTCATTTTTTTCGGGTTTTGTAGGTTTGATTTATCCCATTTGCTTTTTGGCGAATATTTTATCTTATAGGCCTACATAGTTTGTTTTAGGATTACTCGCACCAATATGTAGTCAGAGTCAATATTTTGGCCTCTTAAAGATCTTACATCATTTATCAAATCCTTTTTGCTGCTATCAAATCCTTTTTGCTGCTGTTAATCAAGACATGGTCTATCTGATTAATAGTACTTTGGTCAGGTGGTATCCACGTTCCTTTATGTATTCGTTTATGCTGGAATTGGATGCTCATAACCATCAGGTTATTTGCAGCTGCAAATTCACATAATATTTCACCATTCTTACTTGTTACATCATGTAATGTGTGCCTACCTGATATTTTACTATATATTTGTTCTTTTCCCAGCTTTGCATAAAAATCTCCTAATATAATCATTATATCACTTTTTGGAACACTGTCTATCATATTTTGAATATTTTCATAAAAGTTTTCTTTTATTTCTTCTTCTTTATCTTCAGTTGGTGCATATGTGTTGATTAGGGTTATATTGTTATACTTGCCCTTAATTCTCAGTTTACATAATCTTTCGTTGTAAGGCACAAATCCTATTATGTGATTTTGTATTATTTTTTGTACAATAAAACCTGTACCAGCTAGTCCTCTTTTATCTCTTGCACCACTATAGAATACTGTATAGTCCTTTTTGTTTATTACACCATATCCACTCCATCTGGTTTCTTGCAGAGTTACTACTTCAATTTGTGTTTTCTTTATTTGTTCAGACAATTCTTGCATCTTTCCTGGTTTCAGAA
This sequence comes from Lepisma saccharinum, assembly GCF_977018435.1. Lineage (NCBI taxonomy): Eukaryota > Metazoa > Arthropoda > Insecta > Zygentoma > Lepismatidae > Lepisma > Lepisma saccharinum. The sequence continues at coordinate 20,944,461 of NC_139243.1, read as the reverse complement.
GTGTCATTACATTCCAAGTTCCTATGTTTAACGTATTCCTAGTCCTTTTCACATGCTTTTTTCGGCATCCATGAATCTGTCCGGCTTTTCCTTGTTGAGAATTTTTAGCGGGTGGTATTTTTATGGTGCTAGGGTGCTGGCCTCGCGCCCAACCCCCATACCTTGGAGGACCAGGATTTTTTTAGGGTTGTTTCCCTTAGGAAGATTGGCTTCTCTATGCCTATTGAGCTCCTCCGCCCTTGGTTTTCTGTTAGGGTTTTCCTTCCCTTAGCCTTTGGGAATCCCTCCCCTTACTGCAAGGCAGCAGTAGCTGAGCTTATTTAGTGGCGGCTCTCCTCGCCACATCGCAGGATTTTCATCGGAGTCTTTGCAATATTTACTGAGATGCAGTTGCCACTCCGCATCTCGCCGCCTCCTCCAATCCTGCTGCTGCTTGTCCGCGACTGTTTCCAGCTAGCCAACATATCTGCTGCCCGTTCCCCTATCCGCAACCTGGGGACGCGCCTGGTGGCATGCAGCTCTGCCTCTGGGAAGATAACCCAGCCCAGGTGTGTTTAAATATCGCACGTTAAATTAAAGTGAATAAAAGCCAAAGTGGACGTGGTTTCAAAATTTCTTAATTATTGACCGAATGCTCTGCCAAGTTTCTTAAATTTTCGGGAGGGACTTTTAATTTCCGGAGAGGGGGATTTAGCCCCTCCCCAGGTCCACCCCATGAATTCATTCATCACTGCTTTCCTCTCGTTCTAGGAGTTCACGACTTGAATTCTGTTCGAATGACGTGGGCTAAGAAGCCTGCGGTCACTTTTGACAACTTCAACGGTGAACCTTTCCAGCAACTGCCAAACTACTTGGTGAAACTTTGTTCCATTCAGCAACCTGCCATACGTTACGGAGCAAGTGGTGAGTAGAGTACATTTACAAGTAGTACTCGAACTGAAGGATGGGAGCCGTAGAATATCCTCTCCCCTCTGCATTTTATTGCTTTTGTCCCACTTTTGGCTAATCGTGAAGCAGACTTTGTATTTCTATATTTATTCACAACCAATGAAAGAAAACTTCCTCCTATGTGAAGTGAATGAAAGATCAAGATTTTGGTTCAAAACTGGCACATTTTGGGATCGAAACCGGTATATAAAATTGCATTTCGGTGTTAAAATGCTGAATGCAATCCGAAATTTGATTTAAAACTACGGCTGAACAGATACCACTTTGAACCGATACCGATACTCTTACCGATTCCCACCGATACCGATACTTCAAGAATTACAATAATTAAAATTTGTTCAAAATATTAATCAGTATTGGTGTGTAAATATTCTTCACCAATTACCACTGTTCTACAAAAAAAAAAAAAACTTTTTTCATTTTTCTGGAGGAAAAGTTTGATTCCTATTGCAAATTTTGCGCTGATTTCAAATCTGTATTTAGATTTTCTCTGTCAGGGATAGTTTACGAGTAATCGTGATTGCAATTTTAAGGCGAATACTGAGTGAACTCATGGAATAATTTAATCATCCTTTCTCGAAACCTAGTATATTACGTATGTTTAAAAGTTGTAAATGTGATATGTGACACAATAGTCGTACACAGAATTGTTATATAATACTTATTTTTTAAAAAATATAATATTTTTTCTTTTTTGCAATTTATATTGCATATAACATTATGTCCATGCTCTTTTTCCTTTGTCTATTAGACATGCTTCAAACTCTGGATTTGCTGAGGTTCTCTAATTTGAGGTCCCATAAAGTACCTTTCTTTCGCTTTGCTGGTGAAAGACGAGGCAATTTGTTTGAATTACACTTAAATCTTCTTTCAGTTGTGTCCATAGCCTTTACATATTGTTTCGTAAGGCCTAGCTTGGTGTGAAGAGGTGAAGAGGAACATCACACGCTGTATAATTTTTCTCCCACTTGTCAATTTCGTTGAGACCAATTCTTTCTTGGGTAGTGGTTCTTCTGTCACGGGTATACCACTTGCAGAGGAAGCATGTATATTTAGTGTAGGCATGTTGCATTCCCAATATCACTGCAACTATCTTGAAGTCGCCGATTATCTTTCACTTATGCTCATTATATTCCGTGGATTTCTTCTAATATCCCTGGACCTAAAGGAAATCGGTAAGGATGAAAAATATTGGATAGATCTTGCCTAGGATAGGAACAGATGGAAGGGTTGTGTTGATGCAGATGTAGCTTAACACAAAAGCTGCAAACACAATGCTTAGTATTTTGACAATAACTTGCAGGTACATCATGTAGCTTAGTAACAGGACTGCCAACATCTGAAGCAGAAGCAGATATTGCCAACTGCTCATCTGACAATTCCCTGCATTTATCACGAACTGTGAATCTCAGTAAAATGAGGCTCTTTATTTACTTATAACTAAAAAACTGTCCCTGTTAGCGAAATTCTAATTACGGATTTGAATTTCCCATACCAAATTCCTTCATAAAAACTTATTTTCTAAGAAATAAAACCTTCGTAGAACAGTGTTATATGCTTCAATTTACCAAAAACATTTCTTTAGAATATTCTAGAATTACACCAGAATATTAAAAAATATATGTAATGACAAAATACAGTTTTTCGTTCAAAATTGGTGTAAAATAAAAATAAAGTTTGAATTTTGCATGATTTCCAGAATAATTAGACTCAGCGAAAGTATCGCGCGGCATTTTTGCAGACCCCGTGAAAGACCAATATGGCGCGAAAGTATCGGCTGGTATAGGTAGATGAATTCCATATATATATATATATATATATATATATATATATATATATATATATATATATATATATATATATAAGTCGTTAGGGCGTCTGACTACCATGCGAGAGACCCCGGTTCGATCCCCGGCGGGGGAGAACCGGCACTTTTTCAACCTGTTTAAGCGACTCCGGCGCCCACCCAGCGTCGTATAAAGTGGGTACCTGGAGGAAACTGTATGGGGTAAAGGCGGCCAGGGACGTGGTGCTGATCACATCATCCCCAGCGCGGCCGAGATCAAGAAAGTATGGGGCCCTAACCCCACACCCCTATACACCTTCGTGGCGTGGTGCAAAGCACAGGGGAGCACTTTACCTCTTCTTTTATGTCTCGAAAACCCCTTAGTGACAAATGAAATGTGGAACTGCTTCAACAGGAGATACCGGACAAGAAATGCTGTGAAAGGTTGGAACCACAAAATAAACGTGAGCTAGATAAACAACATCCAAGAGCGGAAGTGCTCATAAAGAGCTTAAAGGGCAAGGCAGAAAAGTCTAACGACATGTTTCTATTTCTTAGAATAGAAATGAACCTGGAAGTTGGAAAAGGGAAGAAAAGTATATTTACACGCACACACACACACACACACACATACGTGCATATGCTACCTTGTGGGGACTCTGTTAGTGCACATACACTGTGGGGACCGGGGGAAATCACAGTCGTAGTCTGATGTGTTTGTTGAAATGATGTGACAAATAACACAGTAAAACTATAAACTCCCGAAAATTAAAAGTAACCTACATTGTGAGCAAATTATACAAGAAAAACGTTTCCTATCCTTGTGGGGACACCAGTACCCACAAGGCCTGTTAAATCAGGTGGCCTCGGGTCCCCACAAGGTCCATTAGATTCATGAAAATTTGTACATACACTCCATACACACGATTGATTCTGTACAGACGCTGTGGGGACCGATGTGTAAATAAGTTTGAAAATGCTACCCTGTTGGTACTTGACAATAAAAGAGAGGAAATACTTTTAGTCATTGTCGATTTTTGCAGTTTTTGTAGTTTATGATATTTTTCATAAACAAAATCGTAAATACTTGTCTTGCAGAGAATAAATCACTGGATAAGAGAAACAGATGTTACATGAAATTTGAGAGATCTGACGGACACAAGAGCACTGGTAAAATTATTTTGGATGTAATTAAATGACTGACAAATAAAGTTAGCAAAATAATTATAATAACGAGTGTTGTGCTATTTTGGGTAGAAATTCAAACTTATGTGTTTTAAAATGAAGACAAAAAGTAAAAAGCTACATAGCACGCGGATTACAAATAATTATGATAATAATAATAATAATAATGATGATGATAATAATAATAATAATAATAATAATACCATGTGATATGATGTGGAAATGTTGCAGAGGATATAGGACTTGAAATTGATTCAATAAAGTTCTGAGTTCGATTATTTCCTTCCAGTGTCCCTTCATCAATTTCATCTAATCGTCACGATTAGCCAAAAAAAGCCAGAAAGAAACGATGCAAAATGTGATATATGCAAAGTATCTTTCATTGTTCTCACAAACTATTTGTGTTTAATTTATATACATTTCGAATCATGCTTTGCTTTAAGTTAAATGTTAATTTGTATCTAAATTCAATTAAACATTACAAAGCTGACCAAGGCATGAAACAAGGCTCAACAGTGTTACTAAATTAAATTAGTCAATAATTTAAAAAGTGCTTTTACAAGGGATATAACTTCTGATGGAAAATCGAGTAGTGTCCCTACAACGTTGTTATCTTCCATTGAAGAAATATATAGTGCGCTCAAGGGTATACAAGCGCTTAGAAATTTTCCAAGCGGAAGCGGGAGGGGTGTATCATGGGAAAAGTCAATATATTTTTCAAGGAAGCTCAAATGTAACTTTACACGCCATGAAAATACTAACAGGAACTGTTATTATTATTATTGATTTATGTACATTTCTAATTTATGATAATATATTATTCTTTTATGCATTATTTACATCTCACAAATTCAATCAATTTACTTTATGTGTTCGGATGCTTTCAAATAAGGAAGTCATGGCTTCAATTCGCGATAGAAATTCGATATACGTTTAAGAAACTTTTCGCTCCACAAGCTTACTTTTTGTTGTTGAAGTGTATTATGTGCTCACAAGGTATATTACTGCCGATACAAAGTGAGTGGTGTCGCCACAAGGATGATATTTTCTGTTGAAGAAGTGTTTGATGTCCCCACAACGTATATTACTGCCGATACAAAGTGGGTAGTGTCCCCACAAGGTTGTTATCCTCTGTTGAAGATGTGTATGATGTCCTCACAAGGTTTATTACTTCTGATGCAAAGTGAGTAGTGTCCCCACAAGGTTACTATATTCTGTTAAAGAAGTGTATGATGTCCTCACAAGGCTTATTACTTCTGGTGCACAAGTGAGTAGTGTCCCCACAAGGTTACTATATTCTGTTGAAGAAGTGTATGATGTCCTCACAAGGCTTATTACTTCTGGTGCACAAGTGAGTAGTGTCCCCACAAGGTTACTATATTCTGTTGAAGAAGTGTATGATGTCCTCACAAGGCTTATTACTTCTGGTGCACAAGTGAGTAGTGTCCCCACAAGGTTACTATATTCTGTTGAAGAAGTGTATGATGTCCTCACAAGGTTTATTATTTCTGGTGCACAAGTGAGTAGTGTCCCCACAAGGTTACTATATTCTGTTGAAGAAGTGTATGATGTCCTCACAAGGTTTATTACTTCCGATGCAAAGTGAGTAGTGTCCCCACAAGGTTACTATATTATGTTAAAGAAGTGTATGATGTCCTCACAAGGCTTATTACTTCCGATGCAAAGTGAGTAGTGTCCCCACAAGGTTACTATATTCTGTTAAAGAAGTGTATGATGTCCTCGCAAGGCTTATTACTTCTGGTGCACAAGTGAGTAGTGTCCCCACAAGGTTACTATTTTCTGTTGAAGAAGTGTATGATGTCCTCACAAGGCTTATCACTTCTGGTGCACAAGTGAGTAGCGTCCTCACAATGTTGTTATCTTATGTTCTGGAAGTGTATGATGTCCTCAAAAAGTATGGGGGGGGCTGTGGTCGAGTGGTTAGCACATCGCGCTGCGACACCAAGGGTCTCGGGTTCGAATCCCGCTCGAGCTTGGTTGTTTGTGAATGTGATGTCCATTCATCAATTTCATCATTTCATCACTCATCCCCATCTTCGCAAATTAGCCAAGAGGCACAAAACGCGAAGTAAAATAAACTAAATCAATCAATCAATCAATCGACTCTTGGGAATCTCTTTATGAGTTCTATTATCATTTTCTCTATTATTTTGTCCCTTTCCAGTAGGCTCTGAAGTTTTCCTCCTCTCTTATCTTTCTCAATGACACCTGATCATCTTCTTTTGGCTAGTGAATTTCGCATTGTTTTCTCTGATATTAAAAGTGTGTTTAGAAACATGGTACTACACACTGATACTACTTCTCTTTCCTTCTATGGTAAAAAGTAATGATTTGTTTTTAATCTTCGAGATTCTTTATTTTGCGTAGTTTTGTGTTTAACGTCAGAAACCTTTACATATGTGTTGAATTCTCGTTGAAGCTGAAGGTCGTCACTTGCATAAAGTCCTTAAAAATTTCATGTCTTTCCACATCTGTGACTTTAAAGCATTCTTTACCAAACTTTTCGCATTTTCCATCACATTTTTCTTTCAGATTTCTCCCTGGAACTAACTTTTTTGTGTATGGACTAACGTACGATTCACCCTTGTTTCATAAATCCTATTTAAATTTATATAATCTTTCGTAAATCGCATATCTTGTTTCCCGATATAAGCTTACGCCAGTACGCGCCTTCATTTCTTAGCAGCCACTGAAGAAACTTCGCAATTTTTTTTTATGCAGAAAATTTCAAGATACGCCAATTGCAGGGTGCTTAAATCTCCGGAACCAGTGGGAATTCAGCCACGAAATTTTGACAGGTAACAGAGGAGGTAGTCATAACTCAAAAACGCAATTTTTCGAGTTACGCCACTTCGCCCCTTCACCGACGATATATGCAACATGGAGCGACGTGGACACTAAATTGCGTGCATATTCAAAGTTTATTTAATACATATTATATACAATTTATATTATTCAAATTCATTAGGCAACCAATTCATCCATCTCACAATAAAACAACAGCAAAAAATACATAAATTGTCTCTCTAATGTGTACGCTCCCTTTCCTCATAACAATTGTTCATGCATTTAGAACAAAATCAATTAAGACAAGTCTTATTTCTCTGTCTGGTAATTTACAATGCATTAGGCTACAGAGAACAATGAAATATTGCGAGCAAAGCGAGCAAGAACATTTTTGGATCCAATTCTTTTGCAGGCTGAAATCAATATTGATTTAATAGGGCTCAAACAATTTCACGGGACGCCAATGCATTCTCTCTCTTACAACTTTTGTGCCTCCCCAACAGGGACGGCGACAGGTGTTGGCACGGGTGGGTACGGGTGGGCAATTGCCTACCCAAAAATTGCTGTGCCCACCCGATTGCCAACCCAATCAAATTCAATAAATATATACACTTGGGAAAATGCGAATGGTCCAATAAATAAGTTTATTATGGTGTTCACTTCATGTATATTTTACTTGTGAATATTATCTATATTACAGACAAGTTCACATATTATCATTCAATAAAAAGCTTTGTTGTCCTTTGCCGAAACACTGATTTCGTGAATAGGTTTACAAAAGTTTAATGGAATTAATATAAGCTTTTCTTTCAACATCCTTAATTTTATCATTGGAAAGCGAAAGATATTTCCAAATCTTTTGAAACAAAAAAATGTGATCTAATGCCCACTTGTATGCTTAAGCAGCCAGTAGGCTTAGGAGGCTTTATGGGACGCGCAAAATTGTGCAGAATATGATCAAGATTAGAACAGAATTATGGGCCTGAGGGCTGCAGCTTCTGTCCTTCACAGGGATGACGCATCAAATTGCTTTGAAAATGTGTCACATAATGAAAAGAATTAGATACTTGAAATGTGGCAAAAATATAGAAATATAATTAACTGTCTGCCATAACTTGGCCAAAAAGTTGTAACTGAAACTGAGTGTAGAAGGGGTGGAGTGGAGTTGCTTGATGTTGTCAACACCGGGCTTCCGGCGTGGGTATGATTAAGGTGATCTGTTAAACAAATAAAAACATCTTCTTCGCGTTGCTTCCTCCAGCAACACACAAAGTTTTTTTTTTTATTTGATATATTTTATTTTACTTCGCGTTTTGTGCCTCTTGGCTAATTTGCGAAGATGGGGATGAGTGATGAAATGATGAAATTGATGAATGGACATTCACAAACAACCATGCCCGAGCGGGATTTGAACCCGGGACCCTTGGCGTCGCAGCGCGATGTGCTAACCACTCAGCCACAGGGTCCGGCGACACACACACAAAGTTGTTTAGTTAGGTCTACATTGAAATACTAAGACAAAGGTAATTTGATATGTCCCTTTCATCATCACGATTTTATATACCTGTCATCTTCTAATTTCGATATCGTATCCAAAATAGATAATAATAATTTTATATTCATTCTACTAATAAGAAGAAATCACAAAAACAGATTTTGATAAAACAGCTCTGTAGGTTTGAAAAATAGCTGCAGAATAATTGACTTGATGAGTTAGCAACCGTATTTAGAAATCTTCTTACATGAGTTGTTGTTTTAAGTCCACTTTATGCACAGATAGGCTAATCGGGACTGGACCTACAGTTTACAGTGGGGTCCGAACCACTATGTGCCTCCACCGGTTATTGAACCCAAGACCCCTTGATCACAAGGCGACGACTCTACCACTATGCCATCAGGGAGGCAAAAAATCAGTTACATAATCATGTGATTTTTCTTGTGGTTAACTAACATAGAGTAGGGACAAAATTTTAGAACTGTGTGCTTCATAACATAATACATACAATTTTATTTATTTATTTATTTATTACAATTCGGTGATATTTTGCCAAAATGTCCTTCTTTAGCTTAGGTAAATATTATGCAGAATGAACTAAGAATTTGATTTATACCGGGTTCTTGGTTTTTTTTAAATTTTGCTAATAAGACATTATTCATACTTATGTCAAACGCTGAGCTGTATTGGGCGCTCGGAATGCACACGTCATGTAGTGACACCCTTATCCAGATCGGATTGATTTTAGTTATTATGTATTAGTTTTAATATTCGAATTAATTAATGTTTAAACGATTTTTTTCATTTTATTGCAAGAGATTTTACCATTCATTATTTTTAGTAAGGGGTTTGCCCCCGTATTATGTGAGGGACTCGATTAGCCATTTAGAAATAAATAAATAGCAGTCTGCGTGTGAAACAAAACAAGTTGGCGAACACACTATGTTTGCATTTCTCAGTTCGTCGATTTCATCAACATGTCGTAAGTGAATCTCGCGATTCACGATTATTGGTACTGCACGACACTCGAAACACGATGGACACATTTTAGAATGAAGTGTCTTGAATTTCAGTCCGTATATGTTGGAAATTCTTTGTCTTGGCCAGTTTGTAAATGCTGTAGATACTTCTTACAGGCATAGGTGTGCACACGGAGGTGCCAAAGGTACCTGGTTACCCCAAATGTCTTCTAAAAATTAAAGAAAATAGGTTGAACTATCATTAAAATAATGAAAATAAAATCAGTGGTAAAAAAATAAGGAATTTCGTTTCATTTGAGATGCTTACAACATCGCAAGTATAATTATTCTTTTGTATCTTGCCAGATAAGACTCCCAAGTTGTTGTTTTCAATTCAAGTGGGAATCTTGTTACACGTCCCTGGAAGTTACGTCAGAGCGATCGTTTGGTGAGTTGGGTTGTATACGTCCAGTCATGGACACTTCTGGGTTGTAATGATTGCATTGAAAGTTAATGGGATTGTTATAACCCAGAAGTATCCGTGACTGTACATACAGGTTAGATTTTCAGCGCTCATAGATCAGAAACTAAGCACTTTCGAGGTTATGAGTATGAGGAAAAGTTCTTAGATTTATACTGTCCACCCTAATTTATGAATATACAGCTTCTGCCCACCCGGTCGAAAATTTCTGGCGCCGCCCCTGCTCCTCGATGGTATAATGATAACAGTGTGATCAGGGGGTCCCGGGTTCGATGCCCGCTGGAGGCACATGGCATATTGCTTCGGATCCCACTTTAAACTGCAGGTTCAGTCCCGATTTGTATTTCTGTGCGTAAAATGGACTTAAAACCACAACCCAATCAATCAATTTTGCAACTTATTTTCATTTAGGTCGTTCGGCGCCCAGGGCAGACTCCCGCCGCCCCCCCCTAGCTACGGTACTGAAGACTAAGAAAAGCAGGTAATTCGAGCGAAGCGATCAAAAATTTTTTGCGAAAAGTATTTTTATTTGCATAAAATTTCAAGTTGTGGGCGGTAATTGCAGGTACCCTTGGCCGTCAATGTTTGCCCCCCTTGTACCCCCAAGAACTCATTTCCGTCCAAGGTTGGGGGGGACAATGCCTCCCCTGCCCCCTGTGGTTGCGCCATTGCATTGGAATGAAAGTGGCGACACGCGAGTTGCGTTCGCGCTGAATCTTTCGTTGCTGGGTGACTTGAAGTCGACATATAAACTCAAGGTCGACAGATTTATAGGTCGCGTGGGTGGTGCAGGGAAACGTGTGAACTGCTGCCCTTGTCACCTATGATGTAAGCGCTCTCATTTTGATAGGAGTGTTTGGGATTGATTACCTCAAGGGAAATGATTTCCTTGCGCTAACCTGATGTGAGGCTAGGAAGTATCAACTAGGAACGAAGTTAATGGCAAACAGAAACACACTTCTTGTGTGTTTACGTAGAGGTCGATTTGGTTGATTTGATGTTATAAGTCCACTTTATGCACAGTAAGGCTAATCGGGATTAAACCTACAGTTTAAAACTATTAATTGCACCACTGTATGCCTCCACCGGGTATCGAATCAGGGACTTCTTGATTAAAAGGGAATAACCCTACCACTGCGCTATCGGGGAAGCCGAATTTATCAGGAGGATTCATAACATACCCAACTTACAGACCCAATTTCCAAGATGTCTCAACTACAACTTTACATTAAACAACTCTGGGAATAATTGAATGTCGATGCTAAATTAAGATGTAACACAATTCAAACAAGTTTCGCATGTAGCAGTTTGCTAGCTTCTTCCTAGCTCAATTAATTCAACTTAAATTGACAATTTGTACTAGGTGGTTAACCGTGGCGACAAAGTAAGAGAGTGACGGAAAATGTGGTAAACAAATAAGAGGAAATGAAATATTTCCGCAGCATTTGTCTCAAGTGACGGTGGAAACTTCAAGTTAAACACCCACTGAGACGTGGCAACAGAAAGCAACAGAACTTCTGTTGTCTGCTTCTATTTAAATCAAATGGTGTAACGCCCACTACAGGTTAACGCACGTAATTTCCATGCCAGAAGTCTGCATGTTATCTTAAAGGTTATCGCCCGCTGAGACGCCGGAAACGCGTTTGTTGCGTTCTGTTGGCGCGTTTAACAACGTATCAGTGGGCGTTAAGTTTAACCCGTGAATTACAACCGGCTACTTACAAAAACGAATCCGTTATCTTAGACGTTGAAAGGTAACGAGTGGTCCGACAGACCCGAGTGAAACTTAATTTGTCGACCATTTTGGGATACAAACTGACATGGCAATCCTCTTGAATGTACCCTATGCTAGGTGCTTGCACTTTAGACGTATTTCTACGCTCTCTCGTGTGAGTCTAATTGAGTTACACTTCTTGACACAAATATCACTGACTTTTATTCCACAGAAGTCGAGATTTGTTGAACTTTAAGTTTTGAAAGTGAAAGTAATTAGAAAATATTAACTAACTCTCTGGCATTCCTAAAGGGGAAAGTGCGAGCGTACCCTTGTAATCGAGGGATCCCGGGTTCGATACCGGATTGAGGCACATATTGGTTCGGATCACACTTTAAACTGTAGGCCCAGTCACAACTAGCCATACTGTGCATAGAGTAGACTTAAAACACAAACTAGAACTTAAACTCTAAAGTGGAAAGTTTATTGTCGCAGCAACCTAAACTTTTTATCCGTTCCTACAATGGGTAAGATTAATTCAGGTTTCTCCATTGTTACCAGTTTCCTTATAAGCATCTTATTTATTGCCATTCCATCTTCGTCTTGGCCTTTCTATAAGTTTCCAACAATTAGGTTTCCCAACCAGGATTCTGTAAGTTTTCTTTCTTTTCCCATTCGTGCTTCATGACCTGCCCACCGAAATCGTCTTTATTTAATAATTAATAACATCTGGTGATGAATATAGATTATCAAATTCATTATTTTTTACCCTTCTTCATTTTTCCTATTTCCGACATACGACTCGCCCAAGACCCTGAATGAAAAAGAGGAGGTCAACTGAGCAACACCTGAACATTTATAAAACCTTGGTGAGAACAGATGTTTGGCAAAAAGCACGACAAATAACGTTTTCATTTGTTTCAACCGGAGACACTGGCACAGTTCCTCTGTAAGATTTAATCCAACTCATTACTATGAGCAAGAAATTTCAATGGTGCACAATAACGTTTTGTGTGAACAACAAATCACACAGCATTTCACAGTGATAGTCGCTCCTCCGGCATACAAACATATTTTTTAGAAAATAATTTTAGGCATTATATGTTTCAGAATAGTGTTTCATATATTTACATTACATATATAGTATTTTACAGACTGAGCCTTACACTTAACTTTTGTAGTCAACAATCATAACTAATTGATATATTACCTCCGTGTAAAACGCAGATTTTCAGTTCTGAGATGGATGTTCATTGTATGTTTTAAGTCCACTTTATCCTCATATAGGCTAATCGGGACTAAACCTACAGGTCAAAGTGGGATCCGGACAACTGCGCTCTCCACCGAGGATCGAATCCAGGAGCTTGATTAGAAAGTGACAACATTAGCCACTTCACTTTCGGCGTTTGTTGAAAGCTCTTTCTGTTTCAGTGTACATACTCTGCGTTTACAATAGACTTTCCCAACTATATTTTCTGTTTCGTATTCTTTCGTTATTCTAACAGGCTTCTGTTTATGTTTTCTGATTCGTGTCTTTCGCTCTTGCTGCTTTCTGGTTTCCCATTAATTCCAGCCCCCCTTCCTCCCCCGTTAACAATTTTCTTTAAGACTCCTTGAACATGGAATACATGTACGTACCCTACATATTTTTTTTAAATATTTAAACAAATATACACAATTCGAACAAGTGTTCTCGGGTTACCAGTCAGGTTAAATTGGAGTTGGCTTCCAACGTTTCGAGGGCATACATTGGATAACAATGTTAAGTTTTAGATTGGCACAGAATTTCCATAGTAAGGGGGGATCGAACTTTGAAGTTTGGGGAGGGGGGCAATCAATATTTAGCGCTTTGGCATATTCATTATTTAGACACCACACCATTTGATGATCGTATGGTATAAAGTGGATTTTTCTCTGGATTATTCGCTAAGCGGCATTGCGGTGGATGTCATAGCCATCCGTTTCTTTTCCTTCGCTCCTAAATAAAACATCTGATGCATGAAAATGGAGCGAAGTAAAATAGAGCACCGACTACTAAATAAGAAATCCACGGGTAACTATTCGTTATTTTACGTTACTTTTCTACTACTTTAGGATAATGAAGGTGAGAGAGATGGTTTGACACAGCATCAGGTACAACAAAGTGGGTGCTGAAGAAGCAAGAAGAGAACAATTTGGAAGGAGTAAAGGTCGCGGCACCGTGTGAAAATATTTACGAACAAACAAGTTTTGGTTAAGACAACTGCAGCACGAATATTTGGTTTGCCCTACTGGTGTATGCAGGGTAGGGGTTGGGGGAGATGATGGTGCTGCAGCTCCACAATTACCTATGAATTTTTGAGAAAATTTGAAATTCTGAAATTTTGAGAAAATTATTTTTTTCAAAATGAAAGCAGTAAAAAACTCTGGGAAGGGCAAAATGATAAAAGCAAACTCCCCTTAAAACAACCCCCCGATATTTGTCTTTGTACAATTTTAAAAAGGAAGGCAAAAAAATGATATTTATGAAACTCCCAGAACAAAGTGAAGCAGCTATGTAATATCTACCTTTACAATTCCGGCCGCCTCCAAAAAGAAAAATCATGGGTATGCAAGTGGTGTGCCCAGTTAGATTTTTGTATCTCATCATTAAGTTGTGGGTTTTTTAACATCTATTCCCCGTCCAAAAACACTGCATGCACATAATTTATTTTCTGACATTTCAAATTATCTAAAAAATCAATGTGCTAGCTTTCTGCGTGTCGAAAATATACATTTTAAGATATAACTATCGACCACTTGACAGGCTATTGCATCCAAATTAAAATCAGTTACTATATTTATCAAAATAATATTGCGGGGTTATGATGATCGAATCTAGTTATGAATTTTGGCCTATTATCCTTATGCTTGCTGCCTTGAAATTCTTGATTTGGGGGACTGCGTTCAGGGCCTTGAGGGGGGATGGGCACTTCTGGTGGAGGGAATCATAGTCCCTGTTTGGCCCAGTAAAAAGAATGTCTAAAGCAGGAAAAGTTGGCAAAATGATGGCTAATGAAAGTCCATGGTGTGTCACTGTATGTAGAGTTCAGTAGAGTTTTACTTTAAAACCCACTTTATGCACATAAAAGCTTTTCGGGACTGTGGACTTGCAGTTTAAAATGGAATCCGAACAACTGGTACCTCCACCTTGCATTAAAACCCGGAGACCTTTGATTACAAAGAGGTGGCATTACCACTACGCTACTCATCAAAGAAAGAAAAACAGAAACTCTTCTACAACTTTTCAAGACAGGAACTATTCCATTTGGAACATAGAAGGGGAGGAGAAAGGTCTGTTCCTCTTTCTGATAGGGAAGGAAGTGTGATAATTTACATTGACATTTCTTAACATTTTGATGTTTTCTCCTCAAAAATAGGACGAGGCCCCAATGATTTTTTATTTCCATGTGTGAGTACATACAGCGTAAGTCAAAATGATGTTCCCGATTTCAGTGTCTATTTATTTTATTGTAATGATACGTAAATGACTGATATTATACACACAGATTGAAAAATGCAAAATGTTTTTCCTGGCCTATTATAAATGTTCTCTGTGTGATCCACGTGTTACACGACACACATCTAGTCTATAATCAAGTTCCTGCCACACTCTTCCTAGCATGTCAGGGTCCACGTCGGCTATGGCTGCAGTGATGCGCTCACGCAATTCCACCAATGTTGTAGCATTTTCTAATTGACTTGCCAGAAGGCGATTCAACCACAAATCTTGTTCGGAAATGCCGCTGAACGAGAATACAGAACGCTTTCTGCTGTCCAGTGGTAGCCATTTTCCTCACTGCTACTAAACTGCCTTCTGGTGGCCGACAGCGCCACTACGAGTCTTCAATAGAAAGAAAAGAATAGAAAAAAAACTTGGCATACCAAGTTTTACTCTTCCCTTTTGCTGTTTTGAGAAAAACCTAATTCTAAAGTTGCGGATTTTGCAATAATTTAGTATTTAAAGGGTTATATCTACTAACAGCGTCAATATCCAAGTTATGTGCTATTTCAGTGAGTGCTAATAGTGAGCTTCCATGCCGAGTAAAAAAAATGGTAGTGTTGTTTAACCAAGATATTACGGGCCGAAATAAGTAAAAATACAGTCGGAACCTGTATTTTGGACCCTCTATATTGCCGCATAACAATGGAAAGCAATAATGGCTCATAAAAACAATTGAATCTATACAAGCAAACAGTCTTACACTAACAACATATTTTTAAGAGGTATAGATAGAACCTCAGAATTGCATGTTTAAGGCCAGTGGTGGCGATTGGGTTCCAAAACCTGGGGGTGGGGCGGTGCGAGGAAAGTTTACTTTCTCTTGTTAGACGAGGCTTAGCATTAAGAGGCCATAGTGAGGAGGCAAAAAAATGGGGAGCAACTATCCCATAAATCGTCGCCTGTTTGAGGTTGCCATTTTAATTAGAACGTGAAATCGAAACATTTTTTACCACATGACTCCTCTGTTTCCAAGCATTAACATTGTGTGCCGGAACCATCTGACTATGTGTGTTTTTCCATTTCTTCTCACCAGGCATCAAAACATCTGTGGTATCTGTGAGTGTTTTTACGAAGGTGTTACACATGCACGGAATGGGCAATCCACTCGACAAAGCGAGATTCAAACTGTGGGCTTCGAACTGAACGCAGGCAGTTCTCGAATATTTCTCTCTGATTCGAACCAGAACACCACTAATGTGTCTTGTCCTCCCATGTTTGCAGCTCTCATAAAAGCCGAAACCCACAAAATTGTCCACATTCAGGCACTCGCAAGTGTTCAAAATTGTGATTGATTCATTGATCTGCTTTATTTTACTTTGTTCAAAGATGTCTATCACAGCTTCCTCAGTCTTGTCATATATCGGCACGAAACAAAGGAAGTTTTCTCGAATATAGCCGGATCGAGAAACAATTAATGCACAGTTCCCAACACATCTAATATTTAGTCTCCTAGTATGATCAAATGCTTACTCTTTTGTCTACAGTGACGTGCCAAAGGGAGGTTTGGTGGGGTCATAACCCCATTTGACAAAGTATTCATTAAAAAAAAAGAACGTCAAAGACAGACAAATATGGCAAAATGAGGACTGATCACCAAAAATGGTATTAATAACCCCTCTCCCTTCCGAAAATTTTGGGGACACCACTCTTTATCTCGTACACATTATTTATAATGAACTCACCAGAAGTTTTTATCATTTCGTATTGGAGACTAAGTAAGATCGTTCTTCCTGCAGGTTTGTATATGATCCTTTAGGGTGTTGTCGCCTGCCTTCGCACCTAACCTTAACAAAGCCCTAATTTTCCATCCTTGTGACTTGGATCTTCAAGACTTTAGAAGATTGATTGAATTGCTTTATTTTACTTCGATTTTTGTGCCACTTTTGGCTAATTTGCGAATATGGGGATAAGTGACGATATGATGAAATTGATGAATGGACAGTCAAAAACATCCATGCCCAGGCCGGGATTCGAAACCGGAACCCCTGGCGTCGTAGCTCGATTTTCCAACATCCTCCAGTTGGATACCAGTCGTCACAAAGTTAGTCCGCTACTCCTTTTGTCGATAACATGAGACTCTTAGTAACTCATGAAGGCTTGCTGGCTAACACGTATAAAAAAGGCTATATCTGAAATTACAGTATCTGCTGTAGGTTCACACATGCATATGCATTTTTCTATTATATAAGGTCATAAACCGCATACACGGAATTTGGTCAGGGCACAACTAAATCATCACTCAGAACTTTGTTTTTCAGTTGATTTGTGCAGTATATTTCTTTCTTAATAAACTGCTCCAATACCCGGTATTGCTGAAATATTAACTTTAGAGAAAGAGACCTTCGATCTCTTCAGCCCTCGACCCGAAATAGTACTACACTGAGGCTCCGGAAGTTTGCTGTCGTCATTGTCTTCATCTTTGGACCCCGAAATGGAACTGGAAGTAGACTTCGTTACTTATCATTTTCAAATCACTAGATCTTATAAAGCCACCAGTGGACACTGACTGATCACTAATCGACTGTATGAGTTGTCACACCTACCTCTGAAGTCTCATTAACCGATTCTATTGTACAGATCAACCGGGAAATTGAATATTCTCCTATTCTAGAACGTTCCGCAGGAATACGATTCGTTAATATAGCCAGTAGTAGTTCGACTCCTTCTCTTATTCAAGAACGTTCCCTCTTGCGCTTTCCAGAGATTAAAAATTACAACGAATCGTCCTACTTGTGGCGCTCAATGCTGACAAGTCTTTCCATAGTGCTCAAGTTCGCTGCGACAACACCGAAAGCGCAAGAAAGGTTTACGTGCAATATTATGAACAACAGGGTTATAGAACATTCTTCGTCTTGCCTTGATAATTATTTCGTCCCATTATTCAAGAAGACAAAAACCTAATTTTTTTCTAAAGTAAATTGAAAAATTTCCGATCCCCACCTTGGATACGTGCTATTAACAATAAGAGGGTTATAGAACATTCTCTGTCTTGTCTCGATAATCATAACTCTCAAATTATGATCACATTATTCAAGAAGCTAAAAGCCTCATTTTATCTAGTGTAAACAGAAAATTTTAGGGCGGGGGGGAGCTCGAGCTTGCAAAGCCCCCCTTTCCCCATTGGATACGTGCCTGATGTCAGATTAAGATCGATGACTTGCCTGTTGTATGTAGTAATACCGATCTCACTTCAAAACCTTTCTATGCTTAATATGACATGGTTTAACAAGTTGAACAAGGGATGCTGGACGGCGTGAGGAAGAAAATGAAGGGGTGATGAAGCACCCTTCCCCACCTCCTGGCGGCCCCCCTGATTCTAAGTAAACCCAAACTCATACACGAAAATAGCTATCGAACTACTAACACCGAAAACGTTACCAACTGTATATTGCCAAGTTGATACTTAATGCCAATCTTACATACCTACAAGTTTCTTGTGAACAATTTAATAAGTGTAAAATATCAGCACTATGCCACGAAAATTTGAGTTTCTGTTGTCTCGGCACGGTGAGGTTGTCAGTTTCGGAATGGTGTCCTTCCTTAATCCACAAAGCTGCATACTTTGGGGCAGGGAAATCTTATGAATGGACCATTAATGGACAAATGATTTTTCAATTGTGTCTGTTACATAGTTAAGACATGGAATAATATATCATTTCAATTCCATTTTTCTTTAAAGGCATAAAAACACTTCTGACAGGGATATAAAATAATTTTCTTTTGCAGGGATAAAATTTATTGTGGCGGGGAAATCACCGGCACCCCCTTCGCTTAATTCGCACACTGCTTAACTCATTTAATTATTAACCTTCCTAAAATACCACTCTTTCTCCTCTCTGTCTTAACACATTCTCCCCGCTCCCAAACTTTCGTTTCATTACTAACATAAAAAGTAAAGTGTTCCCCTGTGCTTTGCACCAAGTTATGAAGGCGTATACGGAGTGTGGATTTAGGACCCCACACTTTCTTGATCACGGCTGAAGGTGGGGTCGTCTTTATCTCCCAGAGTATCCTCCACGTACCCACTTTCTACGACGCTGGGCGGGTGCCAGAGCCGCTGGAACAGGTGAAAAAATCCCGGGTCTCTCGCATGGTAGTCAGACGCTAGCTGAGCTACCGCGGTTTTTATTACTAACAATGCAGATGCCATTCATTTAATTCAATAACTAGAAAGTAAGTTCTTACAACCAAGTTCATTTCTAGAACGCCGGAACAATCTTGGTCCACTGTATCCATGAGATGTTAACTAGATTTAGCTTTAGCGCCTCGTACATACATGTAATTGAAACCGTCAATAAAGAAGGAGGAAGAGAAAAACGGGGGAACCGAAATTCCACTGATCTGACGCCCTTGTTTATTTTAAAGGCACAAGGGCAATGAGCACCTACCCCTGAACGTATGCGGGAGGAGGTTTCAGGGGTTCGCCCTTTTTCTTTCCTTATCTGTTTATTACTGAGGGAAATGCAGGGCTTGAAGCTGAACACTGGTTGTGGAAGCATTGCCTTTCATCCCGCCCTGCGGCGACCTATTGAAATAATATACATTCCAATTATTTTCTACTGCACGCTGCATTCTTTATGGAACCAAAACACAATTATAGTCCACCCCTTCCAAGGTCAAGTGGAAACAACCTGCATTTGTTTTCTAAACATATGACGTCAAGTAAGCGGTCACGAAGACGACGTGGGCGACCAAATGCTTTCCTTATCAAGTTATGTTTATTCCGTACTGAAAGAGACAAACAATACCCAGTCTGTAGGCCACATCGAACCAACGAAAAGCGACGTCAAATAACGAAGAAATAACTAATACCACAAAGAGCATATAGATATCTCACATATTTAATAATAATAATAATAATAATAATAATAGGTAAAATGTAAACTTTCCCGCGCATATAGTACCGTGCATGAGGCAAATTTAGGGGAGGTGGGAGCACACATTCTTGATCTCGGCCATTTTGGAGGTGATGTGTTCAGCACCACACTCCGGCCGCCCTTACTCCCGAGGATTACCCAAAGGTACAATTTTTTTTGAGTCAGGGTGAGCCTCAAATAATAATAGCAATAATAATAATAAACGTCTGTTTGTAATGAACGACACAAACTGCAATGAAACTTTGTATCAAGATACTTTGAGAGTTACTTACAGACATGTACTTAATTTTACATTCATTTTGGAAGACAATGTACGTAATGTACAATGTGGTGTGCAAAGATGTGTAAAGTAAGGTTGAAATCACATTGTTTTATTTTTTAAGAAATAAGCTTGAAATGATAGTGAGGAAACAACAACACCAACAACAAAAAGATAGGTTTGGCAGAAATATTGACCTGCTTTCCTGATGATACATACCACATTTCATTTAGCATAACAGAGGGCTTCCAGCCATTGGATGTAACCGTCATATACCGTGCATATACCTATATGTATATATGTATGTAAATATATTTATATATATATTGATATACATATCAACTTCTTACCCAGTTTTAACATTAGAAACTAATATTCAGAGCTTAATCATCGAAATTCAAGAAACAATAGATGTACAATTTGCCAGTAAGAAATTTACTTTTGAGTGCATAGGGGGGAGGGGGGGGGGCAGGGGAGCGGGAAGAAAATAGAAAACTTACAACTCTGCTAAGATGGTAATTACTGTCAATTAAGAGCTTTTAGGCAGATTTTTTTACAGTCGCTGTATACCTTTGAGGACTAGAGTGATAATTCATTTGAGCAAAATTGGGTCAAGGCCTTCGATAAGCCGGGAGGAAAATTGATTTTTTGCTATTTTGCGCGATTACAAAATGCTGTAAATTGAGAGATGTTTAGTTTTTCTTTCGGCGAAGTGACGAACTTGATTGGTTGATTGATTTGGTGCTTTAAGTCCACTTTATCAACAATAAGGCTAATCGGGACTGGACAGTTTAAAGTGGGATCCAAACCATTATGTGCCTCTACTGGGTAGAAGTGGCGAGCTTGTTTCAACATTACAGGCTTTAAACTTACTCTAACCTCTGGCGCAACTACTCTAACCTCTGGCGATATCTTGAATTGTACAAACATTGCCACAACAACAGAAACAGTGCTTTCATGTCGCAAAAATATCTACACATTCAGTTGCTTGCTATAAGCGAGTGGTGTCAGAGCTACTCTTTTAAACAGTGGATCTACAAGCTGATGGTCGATTTGCTGACTGGATTGGTTTTCGTAGACACACCTGCATAATGTCGTCCGAAGTTGTGCTTCAGGACAACTCAGGGCATTATTAAATGCCTCGATACCCATGGAGAACATGATAAGCTGCAACCCTAGCTCCAACTTGTTCAAACACAAATCTAGAACATATTTTAAAAACGAAGATTAATTGCTTCACAATGAAACTATTCGTTACGACCCTGTTGATTACAATTTTACAACTGTGTTCACTACAATGATAAAAATAATTGAGGATTTGAGGAATAGAAGGGTGGAGGAGCGGCATCTCACGGTCGTACACATTCTTGACACATGCGTACATCAACATACCTTAGCCTTCAAGAAAAATTCTCATTTAATCACGTTTTACTTCAAGTATGCATTTTGTATGCGATATTTAATGGGAATAAAATTTGACTATTCCTAAAAAAAATATTTCGGGCCCCCCTTTTTCTTCTATCTTTCTCAGCGACACTGTAATGCTGACAGAAGCTCTTTGATATTTTCGAAATAAAATGTTTCCTCTATTCGGAGGAACGTTGTTGTCCATACCTTACTTTCTTCTGTTTTGTTATTTTACGTCCTTTTCTACCTCTCTAGGTTAATCAGAAGAAAATGAGGATGAAGGATGAATTGATGAGACAGATGACGGAACAAACACATATCGATTACCCAAGATTCGAACCTAGGATCAGTGTGTGAAAGTGCAACCCCTCTCTTTGAAAGGTCAGCCTGGTTTCTATACGGCCCTCTGGATTACTTCCTGCTTTAATCCTTCAACTCTCTCCTTCCACCTCACCCTGGGTACCAAGCGAGCAGATTATATTTGAGCCGGAATTACGAAAGGGGGGTTTCACATAACAATTTATATTTTTAGTCCCTGGTTCGTTACGCATGTACATCAAGTGATTAAACACCTGGTTTAAAATTGACAGTACTGTAGTTCTTAGAGTTAATTCAGCAAATCATAACATTTCTAGTAGGATTATATTGTTTATTATAGTTGTTATATATATATACATATTTATTTACATATCGTTTCCATGTGTGTCTTGAATACACCAAATGAACAGAACTCTAAATCAACATAATTGCGCACCTATGGCTTACACCATCGGCACTTCCTTTACCGCAGAATTAGCAAAACCATCTCTGCGGGCCTACCCTCAGCTTAAATGATATTCCGTTCATTACAAATGCGTTTCCTTACGCCTTTACTCTTTCTTTTGGGCATCAATTATTCAATACGGAAATATCCAAATATTCAAGACTTTTCTAAAGGGGACTTGGAACAGCAAACAGGGGTTGGCTTAAACCAAATGCTACACTCTTATAAAAGTCTAGCCACCAAAAGTGGACTAAACTCGAGGAGACGTTATTCATCGTCGAAAGATGGGGAAACACTGTTTTCTATAAAAGCTCAACTGGCTTTTTATAGTGGGGTAAACATCCGTGGACGTGAACCCCATAGCGTTGGAAAATTCCACTGTAACGGTCTTTGGAAAGACATCTCCCCCACTGGGGTGATAAAGAACAGGGGAATCTAATATCCAGTAAAGCACAATCCAATGAGCACATACACTTACATCCAGTAATAACATAATAGTACACACATGAAAAACATATTACTTAACCCTACACCTTGTAGCTGGCCAGCAATTAATTAACATATTTCCAAACCTAGTAATGGTCAATATGGTCAATTCGACCATTACAAGTGCTCGGAGGTTTTTCTTGGCTATGGCATTTATGTTACGAAGATTTCATACAAAAGATACAAAAAAAAGTACGTACAGGAGACAAGCAAGTTGCTTGAAGCAACAGAGGGTTTCGTACCAAAGCAACAAAATGCAAGGGATACAACACCTGGATCTTCTTTGCAATATTCAAAATAGCATTCACTGCACGTGAACGGTGCAACTACACTATAGAAAAAACGATCCCTTCCGAGAGTCACCCAATCTATAGGCAACTGAGCTGCTTATTGCGTCGCCCCGGTGTGGAAGGTCACACTTGCTTTTTAATGTTCGTTTCAAACTACACTGTTTCTTGTTTGATTATTCCTCTGAAATCTGCTTTGGCCTGAATCTTCCTTAATGCATCAAAATATCTGCTTTTCGAAAATTTTAATGAGCACGTTTTAAGAACATACTAATGAAATGTCTCAACGACCAAAGTCAAGAATTGGTAGAACTTTTGACTGTCTTCTAATCACCGCAAATTAACAAATATATTTCCATCAATTGATTGTAAATTGATTATGTACGAGTTACATGTAAATATATTTTGTAAACTACAAGTTAGTATATTTCATTGATTGATTGATTGATTTGGTTTATTTTACTTCGCATTTCTGCCACTTTTGGATAGTCGCGAAGATGAGGATGAGTGATGATTAGACGAAATTGATTAAGTGATACTCAGAAAGAATACTCATGCCCCTGGCGCTGACCACTCCGACGGTTAGTGTATTTCATTTTACATAGAATTTAAATAATATTTTCTTCCATGTGCAGCAAGTTGTACCACAGTTATGTACGGAATTTGGCAACTTCGACATTACCGTTAACAAAACAAATAGTTGTGAAGGTACGATGAATAAAAGCGAACTATGGAGATCACATTTTATGTATTTTCCGTCCATAATTATAATACATGAATAAAGTTAACCCACAGTTTTAAATTTTCACATACAAATTTGATTCATTATTCGGGCTGGTGGATGAGAGGATAACAGCAGTGTACGTAAAAATGATAAAGCATAGCGTTATGGACCTCAGGTTGAAATTCTAAGTAAAGCATGCAGGTGCGAAAATCCCTCCACTTATTTCATGAGTTCATGATTCATGCTTATGTCACGTCGTAGAGATGTAAAAAGAAGTTAGAGCGGTGTTTACAGTGTAGCTAACTGCGAATGCTCTATGCTATGTGTACTAATCAGAAAGTAGTATATCCATAGTTGAACTCACATTGACAGACAAACAATTTTATCGA
This sequence comes from Lepisma saccharinum, assembly GCF_977018435.1. Classification (NCBI taxonomy): domain Eukaryota; kingdom Metazoa; phylum Arthropoda; class Insecta; order Zygentoma; family Lepismatidae; genus Lepisma; species Lepisma saccharinum. Next base: position 20,920,370 of record NC_139243.1, on the reverse strand, counting down.
CATATCAATCATCCCATAATACTAGACTTAAGACTACTTTCAATCCAATTTGCAATTATTTCTGAGCAACCGACAGGTATATGTTGTTAAATTGTTTACCCTAACTCACAAACAGACAAACCATCTGAGAACATTTTGCCGAGAGAAGTTGCCATAGGCATAACTTGGCAGGGGCAAGGGCGGACAACCGCCCCCCCCCCCTCAAAAAAAAACCAGGTGTTGAGTGAAAGAGAGGTATATTCCATCCATAAAATGTCAGAGACAGAAAATAGTTCAGAACTCAATGTGTTGTCAGGAATGTGTGAATATAAGAACACTGATCATGAGTTTCAACCCAGAACTTTCTTGTGTGTGAGGAACAACATTTACGAGAACATTTTCAAAATTTGAAATGATTTGTTCAAAACATTATTGACAAACTCCGTGAGTTCAGAATGCTGTGAGCATTCTTTCTTGCCCTCGAAGGCTCAGGACCAATACACTGTATACTCAAAACTACAGGGCATTAAATACTTAGCCTTATTGCTGTTTTGTATATTTAACAAACGAATGATATTAATAGGTCCAAAATTATAAATGAATTTTACTCGGACGCAACTCGTCAAGAAAGGAGACTGAAGCTTCATTAGATTTTTGATTGATTGATTGATTTGGTGTTTTAAGTCCACTTTATGCACAGTACGGCTAATCGGGACTGGACCTACAGTTTAAAATGGGATCCGAACCACTATGTGCCTCCACCGGGTATCGAACCCGGGACCACTTGATTACTAAGCGAGGACGCTACCACTGCGCCATCGGGGAGGCCTGAAGCTTCATTACAACTAGAAGTTTCAGTCATACTTGTGTGCTATATGTGGTATGTGGCGGATCGGATTTATATGCTATATAAAGATCGAAATAGGCTATGCATAAAAACACCTTCGAAATTGTATTATGGTCTATATATGTTTATGACCTCACGGATACTCTTGGGGATGCCACGTCTCACATGATTCCAAATACTGAAGGAATTCCCGTCTCAAGCCCACATTTCTTGCGTGGCTGGGTACCATCATTTTGCAACATAGATAGCGCAAAACTATTGCATTTCTATCACTTGTATTTGAAGAATAGATATTGTTTACAGAGGAGGAATTGATGAGTTGCTGGGCTCATAGAACCATTATGCACTAGAGGTATTAACTGCTCAACATGAGTGACATAACTTGCTGCAAACAAATTATAAAATAACACGACGTTTATTACACGCTAAAAAATAGTTTAACTATACTGTGCTAGATGAAACTAAATTCATGCAAACAACCTCACACCGTACTGCATACTTTGCACACCATGGCACAGAGTTTTCAAAGGCCTGAAATTCTGGCCAAAGCACATGACCAGTTTTCTTGAAAAATATTATTATTTAATGAGGATACAGGGGTAAAAATGATGATAAATAATTCAGAATCCCCTCCCCAGGTACACTTTGGACGTCATCGTGGATACATGTTTGAGCTCTGATTCTTGTTCTTTAAAAAATGGCAGAAATTCAAAGAGCGAACTATCGCTCCCTCTCACAGAAAATACTACAAAATTTAGAAAAGAGAACTGAAATGTGAAATGTCCAATTTATAAAGTAGGTATTGTCCAGGTTTTCAGGGCTTTGGAAATAGCTTTAATTGAGTCCAAGATATTTAAGTATAAGAATATTTTCATTGTTGACTTTCGATTCATTGCCTCCCATAAACAGACGGATACTCACATCCAGATACTTTATACCGCTCCATGCTAGTATTTGATAGGTCTACCTATCTACGCTTCTATTTTATGGTTTTTGACTATCTATCCAACTATTTCGTGAATGACTACAACAATTAAATGAAAGACCCAATAGAGATTTTTAATAACACTTCCGGTTGCTTTGACAAATTTCAATTTATAGCTCGAACCGTTTCGGTCACGTCACCACTTTAAAATTCAAGGTGATTCGAAAGTCGAAAGAGAAACACCCATTTCTACAAATATTATAAATCGTGAATGCAATCACTTGCAGTATGTAGGAGTCTATGTGTCCATACCTTACTTTCTTCTCCTGTTTTGTTATTTTACGACATTTTTCTACCTCTCTAGGTTAATCGCAACACAATGAGAATGAATTGATGAAAGTAGAAGTTTTTTCTTTTTTTTTTCTAATGGGAATAGGCAAATGACATATCAAATTCATGTAAAATTTTCGGAAAAATTGAATGGTGAAATCCGGTTTTAAGATATCTGTATTACATTCGAAGTTACGGGGTGTCAAAAAAGTACCGACGTATAAACAGGCAAAAACATGGAACCACCCAATTTCATGACAACGCATAACGTTAAGCCAATAATATCATTAATATTATGTCTTGGACTAAAGAGCGCAACAAGAATACCCGCTCTAACTTCAAATCCGCTTATATTTTTTAAATGGAAAGGGGATTATGTGTCATGCTGAAATAACGTGAAATTTTCTGAAATATCACATTGTGAAATCCTTTTTAAGGGATTTTTATTCGTTTTTGAGTGTCTGCATAATATAAAATTACGTACTTAATCATGGTTCTCCTGAACTCGAAAACTGTCAAAGATGTTTGATGTGTTACTTACCAATATTCCCATTTGAAAAACGTTTAAATCAAATATGGCGGACGGGGTATCTAACATGCCTCAGAGATGAAGCACTTTATCTCCTAATACCGCATATGGCTACATTAATGGTCCATGTTTTTACTCGAGCAGAAAATGTAAATTTTCAATAAAACTTAAAAAAAGCGAACTTCGAGTCTTTATATCGAAAATTAACAGACTATAACTGGATAAATCTATTCGATATTGAGGATGTCAATACACTAACTAATACGTTTTATGATATTTTATATAATATTTTGAATGACTGCGTACCACTGAAACGCATCAAGGTACCTAAATATCCTGTGTGGTTCAATGGTGACATTATTAGGAAAATAAAGTCAAAATTATATCATTACGAAAAGTGGGAAAAAGGTAATTGCAACGCAGAGTATCATGAAGGGAAATACAATAATCTTAGGAAAGAGATAAAGAAAGGGTTAACAGCAGCGTACAAAGTGTACATCCGTGAGACGGAGGAAAACATAAGGATAGATGAAAATAATGTATGGACTTATATTAGAAATAAAAAGAGGGGTTGAGGTAGTAATACTTTTAAATACAACAATGAAGTCTTACACAATGGCACGATATTGTAAATGCACTTACTACCTATTTTCTATCGGTGTACAAAGATGCTTCACAATACTCTATAGTTGAATCAGATAAGTGCGAAACCGGAGTGCTTTCCCAACTCGATATATCGCATATCGAATTGAACGATATCGAGGAAGCAATTAAGATGTTGAAACCCAAAAAAGCAGCGAGAATGGATAACATTCCTCCCTATGTGGTCAAGGGGTGCGCTGAACCGCTAATAAAACCACTGAGTATAATATTCAATAACATTTTACAACATCACAACTTCCCATCAAAATGGAAATCACTAAAGTTAATCCCTTCCCAAAAAAAAGGCAAATGCAAAGAACGTTGATTGATTTAAGCCAGTGTAAATTCTCTCAGTTTCTTGCAAAGTGTTTGAACAAATACTGAACGAGAGAATAATGGCCAACGTACGACCGGCTATATCTACCATGTAACATGGTTTAATATCGCGGAGGTCGACAATCCCAAACCTTGCAGAATTTACACATTTTGTATCTTATGAATTAGACTAAAGGAGACAGGTAGATGTATTCTATGCTGACCTGGCCAAGGCGTTCGATTCTGTAAATCATGACATTTTACTTCAGAAGCTATTAATATTTCTGAAAAAGTAATTAAGCTGCTAAAATCTTACCCAATGGACCGAAAGCAATTTGTCAATTATAGAGGATACATATGTCGGGAATACCCTACGCCTTCTGGGGTGCCGCAGGGATCCAATTTGGGCCTACTCATTTTCTTACTCTTTATTAATGACCTCCCGAAAATTGTTACGAAATCACGTTGACTTATATTTGCTGACGATGTAAAAATATTTAGAACAATTTGCTCTGACGAAGACAGCCTTCACTTGCAGGCAGACGTAAATAGATTACTACAATGGAGCGAAAATAATAGACTTTCATTTAATTTTGATACATGTCAGGTAATGTCTATAACAAACGCTGAAATAAAAAGATACTTCCAATGGGAGGAAAACAAATAGCTAACGTCACTACATTCACGGATCTTGGTGTCACATATGACGCAAACCTATGTTTTAAAGAGCATATGCATCATATCGTTAACCAAGCATATAAGAAATTAGGATTCATAAAAATATGTGGGGAAGATCTAGAAAGTACATCAATATTAATAATTTTGTATGTCTCCGTAGTACGCTCACTCGTAGAATATGCATCGGTAATATGCCAGCCCTTGGACAAAAAAGATATGAGGGAAATAGAAATGATTCAGTCCAAGTTCTTGAGGTTTAAAAAGTATAGAGAAGACAAAGTATACAATAAATTCAATCCGTGCTATGAGCTTGTATCGCAGTTTAACATTGAAAAAATTGAAGAAAAGTTTAATCTTAATTTGATGAGCACGTTATATAAAATTGCAAATAACAAAATAGACACTATGGGATTAGTATCTGCATTACAATATCATGTACCTCAAATGAGAACCAGACCGAAACCCGGGTTGTTTCATGTACCAAAATCTAGAACAAATTATGTAAAGATATCTCCGATGTGGAAAATGGGTAAAATTTATAATGAAGTCGTAGCAAATGATCCGAGCGTTGATATAAACAGTCTGTCATTTCAATCATTCGAAGGAGCCCTACTGGCTCAGTGGAGAAAGAAGTGAGGGGTTCGTCTGTATAGGAATTAGTGAAACAATTTATTTTATGCACAGATATATGGAATGCACAAATATAATGCAAAAAATGTATGCAAGTCTCAATGGAAGAATGTTCTGTGGCATCATTTGTTAAATAAATAAATAAATAGATAATATCTGGAGAAAATATATGGGTAGTTTCCGACTTTTGGATTGGATTGGAGATAATTTATACCGGGATTGTTTAGAATTTTCTTTGTCGTAAAATTGTGTTTATTTTTGCGGATGTAGCGTCAACAGATTCTGTGATATGGATGTCTCACCTCGCATCCACTCTTGTCCCTCACGGCCAGACAGACGGACGTTCCGATAGTGTTTACCTACTATCTGTTAGGTCTATCAGATTTTTGAATTTATAGCTTTGAGACACTGATCGTTCATACGGGCTGATGGACTTGGAGAGAAACACTTTACACATTCGCTAATCAGTGTCCTAAATGGAATGTAAAATAACCCAAATATAATATAAAAATAATATGGCAATAAATATCGTGTTTAGTAACTTTACACTAAATCATGAAAAATAAAGTGGGAAATTACACAGCTTTTACCCAGTCAGAACTATATTTTTCAATATATATTAAACATAGCATGTTTATTGTGATAAATGTGAGGTAAAGGGTAAAGTTCCCCGTGCAGATAGCACCGTGCCATAAAGGCACATTCAGGGGATATAGATATAGGACCCTTTACATTCTCGAACTCGATCTCGACCTTTTGAAGGTGATGTGATCAGCAGCACGCTGCCGCCGCCTTTACCACTCAGGGTTGGCCCCAGGTAGCAATAGATTTGAGACTGTGAGCCCAGAGCCGCTTTATGCGGGGATAAGGCCGGAAAAATTCCGAAAGTATATCATGCCCCACCCGGAAATCGAACCCAGGCCTCTCGCTTGCCAGTTAGACGTCCTGAGGAAAATAACTCCCATTAATTTTTTATCACATCATTCTTAGCGGTACTTTGAAAGTGTAATTATATTTTGTAATATCAACTTTGCAATAAAAGATGTATATAATTCGACGTTCACAAGATGGGACGTTTGTCTTCCAATATACCTAAATCAAAGTGATTCGAGCGAAGGAACTCAAGGTCGAAATGGAGCAGTGGACATGCTGTGAGCAACTTCCACAAATGTTCTCTGGGGCTGCTGTGTTTCTATCAACAACGAAACACAAGACATTCGGTTCCAAGCATGTGTGTGGGTATCACGAGTCGAGGCATTCGAATCTGAACTTTCTGACCTGTCACGTTTCTCCTTTCCGTCTCAAGTCACAAGGCAGCTGATTCTGATATGCTTACGTCACGGGGAACGACCTACGTTTTTTTTATTCACGTCTGCTGAAAGGTTTCTGGAAACTATGAATGAAGTTAATGATTGGATGCTTGTTTATTTACTCATCATTGCTTACTTGTACAATTAGCTCAATTGATTGATTGATTGGTTTGGTGTTTTAAGTCCACTTTATGCACAGTTAGGCTATTCGGGACTGGATCTACAGTTTAAAGAGGGATCCGAACCACTATGTGCCACCACCGGGTATCGAACCCGGGACTCCTTGATGACAACGCGACGACTCTGCCACTGCGCCATCGAGGAGGGTTCACAATTAACTGAACAGCGACGAGAGGATAACGGTGTATAAAAAGTGAACATTAAGGGCAGGGAATAAAGCGTCAACGGCACTATCTCGGCAGTCGCCTGAATAGACTCAACAAGACAACGAGAACTCTTTAGGCTGTCGTGAGATGTGAAGCAGTGACCACCCAAATATAAATATACGCATATCCTTTACCGAGAAAAATTAAAAACGTAATACAACTGATAGCGAGTGGATGAAGCCGCAATCAAGGGTCCCCGGGACCGATTCCACATTAAACTGTAATTCCAAACACGGTTAAAATACATGCTAAATAACTTACTCTATTTTATTTACACGTACACTGAGGAATTTACGTAGGGGCTTCGCCGATATGACGTTGATCTTGTAATTATAGGTTCAGGATTTGATTTCTTATGGGGTCACGTTTCAAGTTGTCCTTGTCGCACTTTGAATTTGTAGCTCCAGTTCGATCAGATCGGGCATAAAGTGGACGTATATTTCCGCTCGATTCGGTCAAAATTAATATGAAATACTGGGAAAATACATCTGCAAGAGTGAAAAAGCAGCATTAGGCTTCTTACTAATTTTCTGGAAGCGCTATTGAATTCATGGCAGAAATAGACGTTATTTACGTTCGTTCACATTAAGATGATGTTATTTATCTAAATTTAATTTTCCTTCGATTTCTTCCACACTTTTACGTCAACCATAAAACTTTACGTAATTTTACAGAATGAAATATTTAATGATTGTTTCGTATGCTCAGAATATAGTATAAAAACTTGGAGCTTAACTCATGGGGGGGGGGGGGGGTGGAGCTGAATATTTTCTTTTTTGCAGCTCATAGAAATATCATCCAGGACTATTTTGATAAATAGGTGTTACATTTGCAAAATTATAAAATTACTGATTACTTTAGTTCTCGGGTTTCAGGAGGTTAACAAAAGTACCATTACCTCGTAATTCTCCATAAACTAAAAAAAAATGGGAGCAAGTGTCTCCTTTGCCCCTGCTAAGTTACGCCTATGGTTGCTGCGCATAAATGCGTCGCTGAAAACCCTTAACAGTTTGAAGAATCAAGGATTCCTTCCTAGTAGCGCGCAACAATGATGAATAAATTGAAACGGGACTGTGCAGGTACAGGTATCTGGATAACTTAGTGGTAGCAACTGTCGTCTTTGACTGTCTCTAAGTCATCGAGCAACTGGGCAACAATATTAAACGTACCATGGCATTGTTACATTCAAAAAGGCATATCTGAAAAAATATAAATTCTATTCATTTTTTTAAATCACATAAATTGGTACTGAATTTAATTGATAGTATTTATGTGCAGAGAATGTTCTGAGAAGGTTCAAATTCGATAGCTCCCTTAAACACACCAGTACCTTCAACAAAACGATTTTTTCAGAATTGGTATAATTACTTTTGGGACAGAACTTGCATAATATATAGGCTGTGTCCTAGAGAACAGTAAGTTTACAGTCAAGAGACAAAGAACAAAATAGGTATTTACGTTGTTCTTCCCTCGTTTTTTAGTCTGTGGTTTTACTCCCTACACATCGCAGTAATTAAGTACCAATAGAAGTTTCTTCACTTCAACTGAATCTTAATCTTTTCTCGCTATCGAGGTTGAATCAAGGAGAAATAAGTGGGAAAATAAATAAACAACATATACGTATTTACCCGTGATAGGCCCTCACTAATTTTACACTTTTAACAGACGTCTTTTTAGCTCATGACTTCCTTCTGACACTAATACCAGCATTAAGACACACGACACACAATATAACCTTCCCTAACTAAACATTACCAAACCAATTACACACTTATGTGATTTTGTATCTGTATTCATAAATATTATTAATGTTGAACACTAACACACATTTACCTTATACTATTATTAACGTTTACTTTAATCTTACTTATCTCCTCGTAGAATGCTGTAAAACCAACGTTGTTCAGGTAAACCGAACAAATTTGGTTCTTCATGCCAATGTCACATTGAATTACTGTAAACAAAAAAATAAGGAAAATAAAGGATGAATCAAAAAGGGAATCCGTAAAAAAAAATCGCGGAACTCACGCCCTGAGTTAATTTACAGGTACCAGGGCATAAGAAAATACCTCCGAAAGTATGGTGTTCCCCCCTTTTTCCTTCTAATAATTCTAAACCCCTCAAAATACTCGGTCAAATGTAACAATAAAGGTTGAGCAATGTTCCGCAACCTTCTTGTCCTCGCAGAATACCATAAATTATCCAGTACTGAACACGGCACATCATAAAATTTATTTATCTAAAAAAATACATTACGGCACTGTTGATATAAATTAGAAGTTTAGGAATGAGTTACAATATAATCAGTTAAAAATACTACTACTACTACTACTACTACTACTACTACTACTACTACTACTACTACTACTACTACTACTAATAATAATAATAATAATAATAATAATAATAATAGTAATAATAATAATAATAATAATACTCCAATTCACTGCACTCATAGGTACTTTTGGTATTATTATTATTATTATTATTATTATTATTATTATTATTATTATTATTATTGAAACGATTCATGCAGATGATTATATGAATCCGAAACGCCTGTAGAAATTATGTACATGTAAAAACAAACTGACCCTTGCCATCAAGGGGCGTCTTATTTAAGTCATGACAATGACATAGCGAAAAATACAAACATAAGAAAACAAATTTGTAAAATAAAAAGTAAAGTGCTTCCCTGTGCATTGCATCATGCCATGAAGGAGTAAAGTGGGCGTGGAGTTTGGACCGTACACTTTCTTGATCACGGTCGAAGGTGGGGGTGAAGTGATCAGCACCACATCCATGGCCACCTTCTTTCGCCAAAAGTTGTCTCCAGGTGCCCACTTTATACGACGCTGGGTGGGCGACAGAACCGCTTGAACAGGTGAAAAATATACCGGTTCTCCCCCGCTGGGGATCGAACCCGGGTCTCTCGCATGGTAGTCAGATTAAATAATTCACATTCAATTTGTTACTACAGACAAAAGTTCGCAGCACACCCGTGACCTTGTGGAGGAACACCGGTTGCGAAACATAGATTGAGATAGAGGGCAATGGCGCCTAATAATAAGAATTAAAAGTATTTCAGAAATTGAATTCCAGAAAGCTGTGGGGTAAAAAGTGACCTTCAGCCAGACACTGTCTCAACCTCTCCTGACGAGCGCCGATACACCTTGAATATCTTGGCCTTTGGCCGGGAGATGATTCTCCGGTACCCACAAGGTCTACTCGGAAAGAAATCGTGTGTATGCGCTCCCCCTCTCACCGCACCACCACCCGAAACTTCCCCCCTTACTCCACTTCCCCCCGGGTACCGACAAGGGCGATAAAACCAGAGCGTGTGGGTGTGTAACGCGGACGCGATTTTTCTGCCACCTGGTGTGGAAAATAGTAAGCTCATCCCACACGTTGCATTGAAATTTACCACCCTGTGGGGACACGTGAAAAACAAATTTGCCCAAGTAAGGATGCTATCCATCAGGTTCTTGCATGTATTTCCTATTAGGTAATTCCATTATCGTTCCTCAAAAATTCAAGGGCAGTGATCCGAGGCTTCTAAATGTATATTCGTAACGATTTCCTTGTGGGGACCGGATTTTGGTCCCCACAAGTCGGTGTGGACCCCACAAGGTGGATTCACAACTGACGAGTGTCCCCATAAGGTAGCATCTGCAAAAGCACACACACACACACACACACACACACACATATATATATATATATATATTTGGATGAAAGGATGGCAAGGAGCACTAACAAGGTACGTACCAGGAGGTTGGTGATATTCCTAATTTTTTTAGAACAGTGCCATATGTTGTTGTTTTTTTAAATTGAATTTGAAATTTAGGTAAAAGTTAATTGACGAAGCTTATATCAGTTAGGAATTGTGCAGTCGTGTACAAATGCAGGCCACACTTTTATTATTAAGTTATATGCAAGTTGTATGCTTCGGCGACGATTTTAACCATGTCGAATTTTCTGCTCCAACTGAGACCCACAAGGCACTGACCAGTCTCAAGTGTGGAACTGAATCCCTGTTTTAAAAAATCACTAAAAAGGCCCAGGTAGTGCGAGAGAAATGTGTAAGTCCCAAGGCAGAGAAATGTGTTCGCAATTAGGACACAGATAATTCAGTGTTATTCCTGTTCAGGAAGCAAGTGTTCGCAATTAGGATTGTTCGGAACTAGGACTGTTCGCAATTAGGACAAGTGCTGAATCCTGCCTTGCATATGAGTCATTCCATGTGAAAGTGACACATCTTTATTACCTAATTTTATTTTTATTCAAAGTATCACTTATTATTAGGGGCGTGCATATTTCGTTTTTGACGAAAAAACGAAATTTGAAAAAACACATTGTAGTGTTAATTTTTTATGTTTTTGAAAGGTGTGAGATGCATTTTGTGACCATATTTTGTCACGAAATAATGCGAAATGAACTGCAAAAAGCGAAATTAACTCTTAAACACGAAATTCAGGGTTTATTCACCGACGCGACACCTTCCGAGGTCTGAATTATCCTGAGAGTTATGCAATTCCCGGAAAAATGATTATTTCTGCTGTTAAAAACCCTGATGGAACTGATATGCAACCTATATCCAAACACCATACGTTTGGTGCAGTGAATTTCGGTGAAGTCCGGAGGGCTCATTTAGTCAAATCCACTCTCCTCACCTCCTCGTTGGGGCCCCCTGGGATCTTTCAAGATGCGAAAGAGAGAGTGGTGTGCGGAAAGCAACGGGAAGCTACCGCATATATCTTTTCCCTAGAAAAACTGCAATCATGATGAGTCATTCCAAGGCAAAATATTCCGGACGTAAACTAGCCCCCCATTCGGATGTCCGGGAGGGGGATGTCTGGGAAGGACACGTTATGACAAAGGACACTGATGGGGAAAAGAGAAGCAAACAGAAGGTAAGATTAAGGATTGGAACGTGGAATGTCAGAACCCTGTTACAGTCGGGAAAGCTAGAAAACTTAAAGGCAGAAATGAGAAGAAACAAAGTAGATGTTATGGGAATATCAGAAGTGAGGTGGGAACAGAATGGTGAAATAGTGAGTGATGAGTTCAAGATGTTTTATTCTGGAGGTGATCAACAAGGAAATCGTGGTGTGGGAATAGTGCTAGGACCACGTGTGAAACATAAAGTTATAGCAGTGCGTTATGTGGATGACAGGATTATAATGGTGAAACTTCAAGGAAAGAAGAAAGACTTAGTGTTAATTCAAGTGTATATGCCACATAGTGGGTTGTCAGAAGAAGAAGTGGAGGAAAACTATGAGAAGATAGAGGAATTGATTGAAAAAGAGAGAAAGGGATCGTGCATTATCGTAATGGGTGATTGGAATGCTGTAGTAGGAGAAATGCATGATGGAAGTACAGTAGGAAGATATGGATTAGGCGAGAGAAATGAGAGAGGGGAAAGCCTGGTAAATTTCTGTAAAAGAAACTCCCTAATTGTTGGAAACACACTGTTCCAGCAACATAAGAGAAGGAGGTACACCTGGATATGTCCAAGAGATTGTAAAAGATACCAGATAGATTACATACTGGTACAAGAAAGATTTCGAAATTGTTTGAAAAATGCGAAGACATTGCCAGGAGCTGACATTAATTCAGACCACATCTTGCTAATAGGAGAAATCAATCTTACATTGAAGAAGATAACCCAAAACCAGGTGAGCAAGAAACCCCACTTAGAGAAGCTAAGGGAAGAAGACGAAAGACAAAAATTTGCAGAACATTTCCAAGGAAACTACAAGTTTAAAGCTAGTTGTAACAATAAGGATGAGATGTGGGATGGAATAAAAAGCTGCTTACAGAAGGCAGTGGATGAAACAATAGGCTACAGGGAAAGGAAAAGTGCAAAGAAACCATGGATTACTGAAAGTATGCTGGAAAAAATGGAGGAACGGAGAAAATGGAAGAATGTAAATACAGAAGAGGGAAGACATAATTACAAGATACTGAATAACCAGCTAAGAAGAGAAACTGACAGGGCAAAAGAACAATGGATGAAACAAAAATGTGAAGAAATTGAAGAACTGGAAAAAAGAGGAAGGTATGACTTGATGTATCGTGAAGTAAACTGCTTGGGCTTCCAAAAGAAGAAATGGAAAACAATGTGGATGATAGAAGACGAGGAAGGATGTGAAATCACAGACAAAAAAGGAATATCGAATGTGTGGGGAAAGTACGTTGAAGAGCTCTACCAGAAAGAGAATCGCCCAGACAGTCTGAATGTAGAAAATGAAGACGACGTGCCTGATGATGAGAAAGGATACTATATCCTGAATGAAGAATTTGAGCAAGCACTCAAAGAAATGAGGAATGGGAAAGCAACGGGCACTGATGAAATTCCTGTTGAACTTATCAAATGCCTGGGAGATGGAAAAAGAGAAATACTGCACTTATGCAATGAAATCTATGAGAAAGGGGATTGGCCACAAGATTTCACGGAGACTGTTTTGGTACCTCTGCAGAAGAAAAGCAATGCCAGAAAATGTTCTGAGTACAGAACAATCAGCTTGATATCTCACTCGGCAAAAATTCTTCTAAGAATTCTGAACAGACGCCTATACTCGAAGGTCAGTGGCGAGTTAGAGGAAGAACAGTTTGGTTTCAGGAAAGGAAGAGGTACAAGGGATGCAATTGGTTTACTGAGGACCATTGGGGAAAGATATTTAGAGAAAGGAAAGGAGGTGTTTGTAGTTTTTGTAGACCTGGAGAAAGCCTTTGATAGAGTGAATTGGGTTAAACTTTTAGAAATTCTGAAGAAAATTGGCGTAGATTGGAAAGAGAGAAGACTTCTAAGCAACTTATACATGAATCAACGAGTTAAAGTGAGAACAGGAGACGAAATGACAGAAGGCTGTGAAATTGGAAGAGGAGTACGACAAGGATGCTGCCTATCGCCTACTTTGTTTAATATCTATTTAGAAGATATAGTGAAAACTTGTTTCCAGGGCACAGGAGGTGTCAAATTGGGAGGAAGAAGTATAAACTGCATAAGATTTGCTGATGACATGGCATTATTCGCTGAGGATGAAATAACCATAAATAGTATGAGTAGGGGAGCAAGGCCGGTTGGCAAACCGAAAATGAGGCTCGGTGAGGCTCGCCTTAATGGATTTCTCTCGTAAGGCATGAGCCTCATTTTCTCGCAGTGTTGCCAGCTCCTTACTTGAAAAAATCACCAAGGTTTTTTTTTGGGTCTAACCTAACCTAAAGCAAGAAGCTGGCAACACTACTTGAGGCTCGCTTTAATGGTTTGCTCTTGTAAGGCATAAGCTCTATTTTCTCGCAGTGTGACCAATACCTTACTCGAAAAAATTACCAAGGTTTTTTTTGGTCTAATCTAACCTAAAGCAAGGAGCTGGCACTTGTGTGCTCGCAGTGTTGCCAACACTTTACTCGAAAAAATCACCAAGGTTTTTTTTTGGTCTAACCTAACCTAAAGCAAGGAGCTGACAACACTGCTTAAGACTTACCTTACAGTGCATAAAGCAGTGTTGCCAACCTACTGGTATTTTTGCCATAGCTTTTTACAAAAAAAAAGAGGAGAAAAAGAGAGAGGGGGAAAAGTTAAACAACCGACAATGTTGCTAATATTTACCTACAGCTTTTTTTTACTTGGCAAGAACTTAACCAATTTATATACTGGCGTAACATACATACACTGGGCAAGGAGAACCGGCAACAAACACACACAGCCGTAAAAGAGAAAGAGATGGATGAATAGATGGCAACACAGTATGTGTGTGCGTGTGTGTGTATAATATGTAGCATTATTAACTAGAGTGTGTTGGCAACCCACCTGCAACTAAAAAGATAGAGATACCAACATTGCTGTAAGATGAAGAGAGAGACCTAGAGCTGGCAACAGTGGTGAGCAAATATGTATTATTTCCAAGTTCTGGGCGCCAATGTATATTGTGATTTTTGTAAACCTCTCTCGCGGAAACGATGTGCTGCACATGCATACGCGCGCGCTGGTGCCTCTTATTATTTTTCGTATTGTGATGCAAACAAACAAATAAATAATTTTTGTTGTTTTTTAAGATTCCTGGCCCCTAACCCCGCCAGGGTGCGTGGTGCCCAACCCAAAAAGGTTCTAACGGCTGCGGCTCTAGATAACCGCACCTCTGTAGAGTTTCACGTGTTTTTTTTTTGTATGGTAGTGGTGGTGCCGGCAATAGTGGGTGGGTTAATTGTTGTTGTAGTATTTTGGTTATTTGGCAGAGTGCTGCTGGTAACTGGAGGAGTTAGCGTGGGAACGTGATGCGGTGGCGTCTGATTGTCTCCCGCGTTATTGTTCCCACCCGAAGGTCTGCTCCGCCCAGTTCCGGTCGGTCTTTGTATGGGTGGCCTCGGCGGTATTGTGTTGGTTCCGCCGCCGGGCACACCAGGAATGCTCGGGTATTGATCGACATCCGGCGAATCGGGGGCGTGATACACGCCAGGGCTTTTGTCTGCTTTTTTCGTCATTCTTCTTGCTGGATTTTCTATAGTACGCCAAGGTGACCCATATTATGACGACTACAATGCAGAAAGCTCCAAAGGCTGCGATCCAAATCATGATGGACGGGTGTGTTGTTTTTTTGTTATTATTTATCGTCAAAGGCCATGCACACGTAACTCGAACCAACCTTGGAATTTTAGCTACCGACAGGTATAAGTTTCTATTAGAAACCCCGCGCACATCAGTTGCAGTCGAGTATTGCTACTGGGTAGCCGCATAAAAGTGTACGCTATACCAAGTGTAATATCAAGTGTAATAGAAACCGAATTAGTTTGGTCTGTCAGGTGAGTACCATATCAGCATAAGTTATACGCACACAAGTTGCTTGACCAGCTATAAAACTAAAATTTACGCAATTATACTACTGTTTTGTGTGTGTTAAATTGCTAGCAATTTTTTGTAGGTAAGTTTTGTTTTTTGTTATTTTTTTGCATGTGTGTGTGTTAATAATAATTGCGAGCGGCGTTAGTGAACAGAAAGCTTTGTTTTGATTAAACAACGAAATTATGCTAAACAAAAAAATATGAGCATATATAACATGTGTTTGAAAAAAAAACTATTCTTCATCGCAAATAACATAAAAGCGAGGTAACAATTGGAGGAAGAGGGGGCAATGATTATGATCATGTTAGTTTACTTATAGTGGATAGTATTGACGCGTGTACACTGGGTTGGATTTGTTGTTTTAAGTCTATTTTATGCATAGTAAGGCTAATTGAAACTGGGTCTACAGTGGGATCCGAACCACTTCCACTGGGTATCGAACTTGGAGTTTACAATTATACAAGTGTACAGGGGAAACTTTATTTTTTTTGAATTTGTTGATACTCTCGATTGGATTTTGTTGTTTTAAGTCTATTTTATGCATAGTAAGGCTAATTGAAACTGGGCCTACAGCGGGATCCGAACCACCTCTGCCGGGTATCGAACTTGGAGTTTAAAATTATACAAGTGTACAGGGGAAACTCTATTTTTTTTTGAATTTGTTGATACTCTGGATTGGATTTTGTTGTTTTTAAGTCTATTTTATGCACAGTAAGGCTAATCGAAACTGGACCTACAGTGGGATCCGAACCACCTCCGTCGGGTATCGAACTTGGAGTTTACAATTATACAAGTGTACAGGGGGAAACTCTATTTTTTGAATTTGTTGATACTCTGGGTTGGATTTGTTGTTTTAAGTCTATTTTATGCACAGTAAGGCTAATCGGGACTAGGCCTACAGTTTTTTTAAAAGTAGGATCCGAACCACTATATACTTTTATCGGGTTCGAACCTAGGACCTCTTGATTACAAGGCAACAACACAACCACAGCACTATCGAACCCTAGTAAATATGTAGGAAAAAACAACGGTATATACATAATCCAAAGTTGCGTGGTTCTAGGTCCCATAGGAACCAAGAAAATCATTGTCTTGGAAAACATCTTAAGATATTTGTCTTAATCTTTAAGAAAGTCGACTTCCGGTCTGTCAAGATGTTACTTCCGGTCTGTCAAGAAAATTTTCTTAAGACATTTGTCTTAAGATGTTTTCCAAGACATTGATTTTCTTGTCTCCTAATTGACCTAGGATGATGATTTTAGGTTTGTTGGATAGGATTTGACGAAAACTATTCGACTAGCAAATAAAATCGATTCCACCCCCTCAAGTTTCGAAAATATAGACAATTTTTTTATTTTTTGAGAAACTTGATTTGCTGGCTTAGTTTTTACCCTATTTCGAAAATTTTAATGATATTTGATAAAAAATTGAATGTACTCTACAACTTATTGGAAACATAATGATTAGTGCTTACTGTTTTCGAGTTATTTTAAATTTAAATTTCAAGATGTAATTTCTAAGTTGTTTTGTAACTCGTAAACTATGGGTCGTAGAAAACCTATTTTTGTTTTATCTGCTATTGCCCGACAAATACTATAAACACAAATAATGTTTATTGCTTGATTTAAAAAAATAAAGATCGAAAATAATTTTGTTTTCTGAAAATAAAAAATGTGTGTATGGAAAAAAAATACGATTGTGTAATTTTTTTATGATGTATGTTTGCATGTAAAAATAAGTATACCTGAAAGTTTTAGAATTTCAAAATAGCTATATATATATATTTGCTATTATATCAGCCAAAATAATAGAATATATATAAACAAGTACATTTTCATAGTTTCATACCTCTACTAGATTGGTGGAAAAATATACTAATGGGCAATAAAATCTGAAGAAAATTTGTGTCTAACAAAAATAAACTAAATAGAATTACACATGCATACAATATTTATTGTGTTTTTTTCTATCTACAATTATATTTTTCTTATATATTTTTTTTATTTTTTTATAGAGTTGATTAAAGCACATATTTGAGGAAGGCAACACCACCCATATATAAATAAACATACCCCGAAAAAATGCGCTCCATGAAAAGTTGCCCTGTGTGCAAAAAAACTATATCAAGCAAAAATTTTGCAAGACATTGTCGCACCTGCGTGCCAGGCAAGCATTTGGCTGCCACCGAACTGTGTTCCGGATGCAATAAACACATTACAATTGCGTATGTCAAGAAGCATAAGCTTATTTGTCTAAGCAAAAATACATCTGGGGCCCAGCCTTCGACCTCCACCAAGAGGAAGGCAGAAGCAGCCTCCATCAATGCACCACCCGCTAAACGCGTCAAGCCTCCGAAAGCAGACCGGTCTGCTTTCGGAGGAATATTAGGAGATTACGTCCAATTGTCGGATGGCTCTTGCGATGTTTGTAGCTTTTTAGAGGAGAAGCGAGCAGAGATAGTTTCTATTCTTAGTAATGCACTGGCTACGCACTCCTCCACTAAATTCTACGCATCGCTACGTTGCTGGTACAAGAAGCCGTCTGGTGAAATTTACAGGTTCTGCCACAACACCAAGGCGAAAACGCTGCATCTGGCGGATGTCGACAACCTCGAGGTCATCTACAACAAGTTTGTCGAGGAGCTGCTGGCAAAGCAAGAAGAACATGAAGCTAAGGGCTCGGGGGGTTCGCTGTGTGGTGAGCGTCACGAACTGCGCGTCAAACTTTCCAAGTTTGTGCCTCTCTCCGCCTCCAGCTACGTCCCCTTACCATCTGCCATCGCGGCAAAGATGGCCGTCCTGAACATTCAGAACAGTGACGCCAAGTGCTTCGTTTGGTCGGTGCTTGCAGCGTTGCACCCTGTTCACTGGAAAAAACAACCACGCCGAGTTAACCACTACCTACCCTACGAGCCAGAGCTGGAAGATGCCATTGCTGGGATTGACTACCCGGTGGAGGTCTCGGACATTCGCAAGTTCGAGGCCCGTACACACAACCCTCGGTTGGCCATCAATGTTTATGGCCTCACTGACGAAAATGTGGTGTACCCCATCCGGGTGAGCGACGTAGACGACGACGGTGCGCAGGAAATTCACCTTCTGCTCATCAAGGACGAGACCCATCACCATTACACCCTCATTCGCTCGCTCTCTCGGCTTGTTTCGAGCCAAACAAGCAAACACGAACACCACAAAGAAGTTTGTCGCAGGTGCTTGTCTATTTTTGATAATCGAGACCAACAGGATTATCAACACATCAGAGGTCCCAACATCGCTGCCGACAAGCTCGCTAACCACAAGCTCTACTGCAATGCCAACGAACCGGGGGTGGCAGACTTGCCCGAACCTGGCACCGTGGAGCGTTTCCACATGCACGGTGCCATGGTGGAGCACCCAGCTATCATCATCGCGGATTTCGAGGCCTTCCTCAAACCCCTGTCCACTTGCGATCCCGATCCCGAAGTTTCTTCCACCACCCCTTACCAACTCCACGAGGCATCCAGTTTCGCATACGTTGTGGTGCGACGAGATCAACACATCGCCCCCGAGCCCTATGTGTATCGCGGTCCCGACGCAGCCAAACACTTCCTCGAGAGGATGGTTGACGAGGCCATCGAGATAGGGAAGGTATTGTTGGCCCCCAAGTCTATGCTCCCACTGTCCCCCGACGATCAACATAAACACGAGGAGGCTACTACCTGTCCTGTGTGCACCTGTGAGTTTAGCATCAACAACCGTAAAGTCCATCACCACGATCACTTTAACAGTAGGTACGTTGGTCCTTGGTGCAACGACTGCAACCGCTTGGCCCGGGACCCGCGCTTCATCCCTGTGTTTTTTCACAATGGCTCGGGGTACGACTTTCACCACCTGATCAAGCATCTTGGATACGACAATGCAAGAATCAATGTCCTGGCACAAAACGAGGAGCGTTATATTAGCGTCAGCAAGTGGGTGCCGATCCCCAACTCAAAAAGCAGGAGCATCGAGCTTCGCTTCCTCGACTCCCTGAGGTTCCTCCCGGCCAGCCTCGATGCTCTTGCAGGGAAGCTGAGCAACGAACAAATGCTTATTACCTCTGCAAATTTTCCAAACTTGGACGCCGGTCTCTTCAGGCGTAAGGGGATCTACCCCTACGAATACGTCACCGACTCTACCAAGTTTGCGGAGACGTCGCTACCTCCCCAGGCGAAGTTCTACAGTCAGCTACGAGGCTCGAACATCACCGACGAAGAATATCATCACGCCCAGTCCATGTGGCGCGAGCTGGGTTGTCGAACTCTCGGAGACTACCACGACGCCTACCTCAGACTTGATGTGACGCTCCTCGCCGACGTGTTCCAGACGTTCCGGGCGACCGCAATGAAGATCTACCACCTGGATCCCGCCTACTTCTATAGTCTCCCCGGACTGGCGTGGTCAGCCATGTTTCTAGTGACGAAAATCAAGCTGGAGCTTCTTTCGGACGTAGACATGGTGCTGTTTGTGGAACGTGCCGTGCGGGGTGGAATGGTCCAGGTGTCGCAACGGCACGCACGCGCCAACAACCATCACATGGCTACTGGCTACGACTCCACCCAACCGACGAGTTACATCATGCACACGGACGTGAATAACTTGTACGGGCACTCCATGATGCAGCCACTCCCCTTTAGAGGGTTCGAGTGGGCCGATCCTTCCAAATTCGACATCGAAAGCTTCGACGATTCGGAATGCGGATTTTTCGCCGAGGTGGACCTTGAGTTCTCCGAGAAGCTGCAGGATTTGTTCTGCGATCTTCCCCCTGCACCCGAGTTCAAGTGTCCACCCGATTCCAACCAGACGAAGCTCGTCATGGATTTCGAACCCAAGAAGAATTACGTCCTGCACTACCAGAATCTCCGGTGGTTGATGCAGCGAGGGGTCGCGGTCCACGCAGTTCACCGCATCCTCAAGTTCGAGCATTCTCCGTGGTTGCGCCCATACATCGAGCTCAACACCGAACATCGTACAGCAGCCACGTCCGAGTTTGATAAGGATTTCTTCAAACTCATGAATAATGCGGTGTTTGGCAAGACCATGGAGAATATACGGAATCGCGTGGACATAAAATTGGTGACGAGGAAAGAGCGATGTCGTCAGCTTGTCGCGAGTCCATTGTTCAAGTCTCGAACAATCTATAACGAGCAGCTGGCTCTGATTCACATGAAGCAAGGTGTGGTGAAACTCACCAAGCCCATCTACGTTGGAGCCACGGTTCTGGATCTGAGCAAGCTCCACATGTTCGAGACGTACTACGACATATTACGTCCACACTACGGCCACAACATCTCGCTTCTCTACACGGACACGGACAGCTTGGTGTACCACGTTCGCACAGCCGACGCATACGAGGATATAGCCACAGTTCCATCTTTGGTTAACCTCTTCGACACCTCGGGCTATCCCCAGCCGAACCAGTATGGTATCCTGGCCCGCAACAAAAAGATGCCTGGCAAACTCAAAGATGAGAAAGACGGAGACGTGATTCTTGAGTTTGCAGGTCTTCGCGCCAAGGCCTATACCATCAAAGCCGAGGGCAGCGTTACCAAGAAGGCCAAGGGTGTCGGCAGACAGGTGGTTCGGGAGCATCTCACATTCGAGGACTTCGTGGATTGCCTCAAGACCAGGTCGTCGGTTCTAAGAGCAGAACAGCGCATCCAGAGCGTCGACCATGTGTTGACCACCAACAAAGTGAGGAAGATTGCCCTGGATCCCAACGACGACAAGAGGTGCGTTCTCCAATGCGGAATCCACACACTGCCGTGGGGGCACTATCGCTTAGCAGAAAGCAAAACCTGCAACATATGCCCATCTTCAACAGAAGATTCATAAAAAAAAAAACAAAAAAAAAAACACTGACTGTCATTACAAAAAACTTTGATCGTATTCTTAAATAACCAGCATACCTATGAATCTCTTTGGTTTCCGAAAACAAACCAACATGGAGACTGTACACCGCGCGACGACAGATCATGAATTTCTACCTTCCATGTTAACTAAACTCAATGGTCTACTGATTGTTCACCTTAACAGCATTTGGACGAAATTGGATGACGATGTGGGCAAGATGTTTTACGTCTTCAACAACAATTTACATTTTTACGAAATTCCGATCGATGGAAAACTTCAAAACACCGTGAATCCGGAAAACGTAGGCGAAATCAAAATATCTACCGGCAAGAACATTTTTCGAATCAAGCACGACAAGATGCTTTCAAACATTACGTACGATGTTTCTGCAGGAGATTGTTTATACGTGGAACTCCTAGGAGATTACGACAAACTTATTCCTCTCTTCGTAGAATTACGAATCGTCTATTCTTTAATAAATAACCCGTAACCAAAATGCCTAACGACATTTTCGGCCACACCAAACGTGTAGACCACGCAGAAGAGATTCTCATGTTGGATGTCCGAATTAAAAAGTTGAGGAGCGATTTGATCGTTTTGCAGGAGACCTTAAACAAAAGTTTAGAGTCGGAGATCGCTACGCTCCAAACGCAATGTCTCGACCCCATTCTGAAAATCGATTCCGAACTGAAAACGCTCATAAAAAATTATGTCGACGTACCTTCTTACGACAACGTTCAAAATATACAGTTGAGCGTGGATAAGCTTCAAAATGATTTGCTCAAATTGCAGCAATTTCAATCGAAAAATGAAAATTTGGAAAAATTGAAACTCGAAATCGAAGAACGAACTTCGGCAATCGAAAAGAATTTCTCTGAACTTCAAACCGTCGTGAAAGATATTGATGTAGAACGCTTGCATGTTGTTGTTTCCAAATTACAAGAAGAATTCGCCAGTTGGAAGAAATTAAATCCAAGTTACAGACTTTGGAAGATACCATGACGAACCTACCATCGTCAGACGAACTGCAGGTCATCGGCAAAAGCGTCGCGAACATAAAAATTCAATTGGAGGCTTATCAAGATTTCGAACACATTCAAACCACCATCGCTACGCTTCAGGCGTCTCTGGAGTTGATCAACGAAGAAATTAAAAATATTCACGCTGAAGCAAGTGCGTTGACGAGCATACAAGACACGTTGAGCACGGTTCAGCAGAAGATCGAATATTTAGAAAATTTGAACGTCGAAACGAATCTTGCTCATTTTCATCACGTACTGGACAACATACAGGGTGACTTGGAATCGTTACGGACGAGCGTACCTTCGAGCGAAGATTTGGAAAAATTGAAAACGGCTGTGACGGCACTATCAGATTCGAGCGACGTCAAAAGTTCATTGAGCGATCTCGAGAGTAGGGTGGCCAATCTCCCCACCTCAAAAGAATTACACGCTTTGAAAAGGAGCATATCACGTATGCTGAAACGACTAGAAACGGAAACGGCGAACGTGGAACAGATTCGAGACGAACTTGCTTCCCACTTCGCAGAGCGTCGCCGACCTTCACACGCAGTTTACCGAGATGCGAAGCATCGTGAACGATCTTACCGAGAAAAGTTCGAAATTGAATCAAGTCGAAAACCTTCAGAGTATCGTCGTCAACATCAGAGATCAAGTTGGAGTGCTGGAATCCACGCAGGAATCGACGCTGGCCTCTTTCGGTGCCAAATTACAAGAACTCAACGAAAACTTCAAGCAGTTGAACGTGGAAGTGAAAATCAAACCGTCATTTTCTACAGTAACAAATACCATCGTCGAACATTTGTTGCCCGTACAAAATACACTGGGACAGCTTCACAGCAACCTCGTTAGCGTCGATACTAAATTCGCTAAACTGCATTCTCTGCAAGCCATCGAAATCAACAGCGTACCCAATCAACAGAGAATCTCCACGTTCGTCGAAGGTAACAAACTGTACATGTTACATCCTTATCATCCGTACTACAAGTTTCTCCTCGATGGCACGATTCAGATAAATGAATTTTCGTACTGGTCTCACGGCAGAAAAGCTAGCGTTCCCACCATGACCTTGATATCGAATCGTGGTGTTCAGAAAGCAGGAAACATTCCTCTGGCACGTTGGAACGAAACGCGCAACATATATGAAATACACGAAGACGAAGATCTTACCGTTTTCGACGTGAGTGCTGGCGATAAGCTGATCATTCAAAACACTGGTGAGGTGCCACCCTCTTTGAATCCCATCACGCTGGTGCTTCTCTTCAAACGTAATCTCTAAAAAATGTCTAGGCAAGCCATCGTCGAAGAATTGCATAAACCTGCACGCCGCAACTACAAACGTTTAGCTGTGGTAACCAAGGGAATCGATGACCTCTGGCAAAGTGACCTCGTAGAGATGAGTAGCGGCAATCTAAAAAATGTGCATAAATTGAACAAGGGCAACAAGTATCTCCTCACCGTCATAGACACGTTTTCGAAATTCGCATGGGCTCTACCTTTGAAAGCCAAAACGGGGACATGCGTCACGGAAGCATTCAAGACAATTTTTCGCGAAAGCGACAGACGACCTCGGTTTTTGCAAACGGACAAGGGGAAGGAATTTTACAATGCCGTATTCCAAAAGTTTATTCAAAAACATGACATTCGACATTATTCAACCTTCAGTCACATCAAAGCCAGCATCGTGGAAAGATTTAATCGAACCTTGAAAACACACATGTGGAAAAGATTCACGCTTCGAGGAAATTACAAATGGGTCGACATACTGCATCGTGGAAAGATTTAATCGAACCTTGAAAACACACATGTGGAAACGATTCACGCTTCGAGGAAATTACAAATGGGTCGACATACTGCCGGAACTCGTCGACACCTATAATGATACGGTACACAGAACGATAGGCATGAAGCCAGCTGACGTTACAAAATCTGACGAGCAGCGTTTAATTTCTACAGTTTACTGTCCAAAGTACACTCCCACGACTATCAAGAAATCAAAATTCAAAATTGGAGACCAGGTGAGGATCAGCAAATTCAAACGCACCTTCGAGAAGGGTTTCACAAAAAATTGGAGCACAGAACTTTTTATGGTGGTTCGAGTTTTACCCGGAAACCGACAGACGTATATAATAAAAGATAGTAGCGGCGAGATTTTGAAAGGAAGATTTTACGAAGAGGAACTCTCTAAAACAAAACATCCGGACACGTACCTCATCGAGAAAGTATTGCGTAGGAAAGGCGACAAACTGTTTGTCAAATGGCTGGGACTTCCGGAAAAGAGTTGGATCGACGCGAACGAAGTGATCTTGTGAGTACGTGGAACGTGGTGAAGCGTCTACCGGATTCGGAAAGTCAAACAGAAAAAAAGAACGGCCAGTTGCTTCCCGACAGCATTCGCTGTCTGATCGTAGGTCCTTCGGGGTGTGGGAAAACAACACTGCTCGTGGACAATTTTCTCCTCGCACCGAATTGGTTAGATTGGAAGAACAGGCACCTGTACGTGTTCTCGAAAAGTTTGGAGCAATCCAAATACCAGCAACTGATGAAACTGTACGATGGTTTGGATATTGCAACGTTCTCTTCGGAAATAAAACCACTCGACGATTGTCGTGAAAATTCAGTCGTTGTGTTCGACGATGTCATCCTGGAAAATCAAAATGAAATTCGTAATTTTTTCACGCAAGGTCGTCACAAAGGAATAGATTGTTTCTTCCTAGCTCAAACGTTTTCCAAAATTCCAAAACAGTTAGTACGCGACAACGCTAATTTCATATGTTTGTTTCGTCAAGATCACACCAACCTCAAGCACGCGTACGATGACTACGTAGGCGGAGACATGAACTACAATCAATTTTCGGAACGCTGCTGCTCCCACTGTTGGAACAGTGACGATTTCGGATTCGCGACGATCGACATGACGAGAAAACCCAACGACGGAAAATACAGAAACAAAATCAACGACTTTCTAAACGTTGCAACGTTGTGAGAAACGACGTGTATAAATAACGTTATGACGAAACGAAAAATCGAAGACGAAAATCTCAAGCTTCGCGATTATCTCGCGAAACGCTTCAAAGGTTGGAAATCCGAGAATCGCGGATTCTACGAAGAGAAGAAACGTCAAGATCAACCTGTGATCGACGCCATCAGCGATCTAGGTAAAGAAATTAAAGGCGTCACGGAACAAAATAAAAATTTGATCAACGAACTCGTACCACTTGCAGCTAAAAGTTACACCGTACCCACGCCCATTTCGAGCATTCCTTCGACGCCGTTCGAACTGAAGGACGTACCGGCACGACGTCGAGCCATAGGTAGCACGTCGTCGTCTTTGGATAAGATCGAGTTGGGACCTTTGGCACGAGACTACCTGAGCACGGGGAAATTCGACAAAGATGAAGTGTTCGGATTGTATCCGAGCATGGAGAGCAACGAAGGCGGCGGTGTGGTTTGGAAGATTGGAAAATCGAAGGTGAGCTTCGAAGGCAACGACATTAAAGTTAATTTAGGCGAGAAGGATAGTTGGAACAGGTATCCGGGTACGGTGGGACTGTGGGAACTCGTTGCCAAAAAGCAGCCGAAAGATTACACCGACGAAGATTACCAGAGTTACAAGGAAATTTTGATCATGACGGATGCCTTGTACCAGAACAACGACGCCTCGCAGAATAGGGTGAAATCGAGCAGCGGCGAGAAGTACAGAAATCTCATCAAACCGATTTGGAACCAGGTGAAAACAGGCAGCGGCGTCAAACTCTACAACACCCTGCCCAAAGAGTTTGTGTGGGTGGACGACGTGCGCAAGCTCATAGACCGATTGTTCGTTATTGCAGGAGAGGAGAATGCAGGCAATCGTAATTTCTACAACGAGAAGGTTGGCATCGTGGACATGATCAGCACCAAACTTTCCAACTTCATCGTGAACGAAGACAAGGGCATAGGTTACCTCATCAAAATCATCAACACGCTGCCTCCGAGATTCTGGAACGTGGCCGAAGGAAAAGGACTCGTGAACGACATCATTAACAAGTTACCTTTCGAGATGCATTTACCCGGCTACCAGTACTGCGGACCGGGTACCAAACTCGAGAAAAGATTGGAGAGAGGAGACAAGGGTGTGAATCCGTTGGACGCCGCATGCAAAGATCACGACATCGCCTACAACACCACTCGCACCGATCTGGATGCGCGTCACGAAGCAGACAGAAAGTTAGAGCACGCAGCTTTCGAAAGATTTGTTAGCAGAGACGCTTCGCTGGGAGAAAGAGTTGCAGCACTGGGCACCACCATCGCCATGAACACAAAACAAAAATTTGGATGGGTGTGTAGAAATAAAAAAAATTCTCGAACCTTGAAAAAAAATTTCTTCGGTATATAAATAACACTACGTAAAAAAAAAAAAACTCCAGTTGTGTTTGCCATCTTATAAAAAAATGAGTAAACAATCACTAGACGCCCAAGCATTAAAACAAATGCTAAATTCATCAGTCGAATATGTAAAAATTCAGGAATTGGAAATGGACAAACCTTACACGATAACTTCCGGTTCAATTGTTTCTACCCAGTATGGTCCCAAGGCGCGTCTGTTGCTCAACGCACAATACAGTCTATTTTTACCAGATCGATACACTAACATGTTATCCGACGAGAAGCTAGCTATTTTAATCGAGAACAAAACTCGAATCGTGTACAAGGGTACAAAGGAACTTCTTGGTAAGAAAACAAAGCACGTAATAGAATTTGTGTAACGGCTCTACGCGGAGTATATCCTTGAAAAAAAAATTACACGGAACAAAAAAAATCTCAGAACATTTATATATAAATAACATACCGAAAAAAAATTACACAACACAAAAAAAATCTCAGAGCATATATATAAATAACATACCGTGAAAATAACATATAGAGCATCAACATGAAGCCCAAAGGTGTCGTGTACCAGATACCATACTCCAATCTGAAAAATCTAGGTGCCCTCGATGGGTTACTCACCAAGAAACAACGCGAGAAGAAACGTTCTTGCTTGACGAAAGGACACGGAATGAAATTACTTCTCAGCACACCTCAATTGAGACGCTTGCAGCGTTCGCGGAAACAGCAAAAGATTGGAGGTTTCATATTCAGCATCCCAGCCATCCTGGCAGCTTTGGGGGCCGTTGGAAGTTTGGCCGGCGGAAGTGCCGCCATCGCGAAAACCGTCATCGACTCGAAGAAGAACAAGGCCGAGTTGGAAGAACAGAAACGTCACAACCTGGCTATGGAGAAGAAGGGGAAAGGTATAACCAAAAAACAAAAAAGCAACCTCGATGCTTTGAAGAAATATAAAAAAAAGAAAAAACCCTGTCCAACTTCGATATTGAATCTCTGATCGAACTGTTGGGAATAAAGAACTTCAGGGGTGTTTTCATGTCCGATTCTCTACCCTCTGCTGTGAAGAAAAAGGAGTATGGCGTGGTCAACCTGGACAGTTACAAAAATCCTGGTACACATTGGATATGCTACCTCAAAATTGACGATAACAATGCATTTGTTTTCGATTCGTTCGGTGGCACACCACCTGCCAGGTTGGTGAAGTATCTCAGTGTTGCCAACCTCTACTACAATGACAAACGCATCCAGGGTTTCACCGATGTTAACTGCGGCCACCTATGCCTTTCCGTTCTCGCATACATGTCTAAAATAAATAACCCGTCGGTGGAACATTTTCAGAAAGCATTGTGGAATCTTAAACATGATGGGCGTGTTCCATCTCACGAGCGAATCTTCGATCTTGAAACTCACGCTGCACGACGACATCGTCTATCCTAAATCCGTAGCTCTGCGTGCATTCTACAGCATGTACCTCATACCTAACGTCACGCAGCACAATAATAAAATTAGTGTCGGAAGCGAACACATCGTCGTCACGCCAGGCCAATACAATCTTTCCACTTTGCAAGCTCAGTTACCCAAAGGCACGTACCTTTCTCAAAATTCGGTCACGCACAGAGTGGAAATCGTGTCGGCGACGGAGACCGTGGACCTGGGCACCATGCGAGAACTTTTAGGTTTCGAGAACGACACCAAACTCGAAGCTGGCATCAAACATACGGCAACCAACATTCCTAAATTTCTAGCCATAGAGACTCTAAACGTTCACTGCAACGTGGCGGAAGGCATGATCACAAAATCCTCGGATGGATTGTTAGGAAGTCACAAGCAGACAGGAATCATAGCTACGTTCAAACCCAGTTCCGAATTCATGGAACCGATCATCTACACACCCTCTTCGCCGATCTATTTTCCAGTATGCCGCAACCGCATAGACGACATAGAGTTGGTGGTGACAAACGAGAAAGGAGACGTGGTGGATTTCGCAGGTGCAACGACCACTGCCATTGTGGAGATCAACGTATAATAAATAACACGCATAGTGAAAATGGAGCAAATCGAAAGTTACGAATTGCAATCTTTCCCTCCCAACCGTCGCACGTTCGCCAATCTCAACGAAGCGAACAGGGAGATCGAATACGACGTGGACGTAGGCGATGGGTTCGTTCATCCTCACAGAGCGGACCTCTACCTTCAATTCGACGTGGTGAAGAAGGAAAGCGGAGACGCGTTTCCGCCCAATGCAAATTTGATACTCGTGGACAACTTCGTGCCTCACCTGTTCTCGCAGGTGGAGGTGAGGAAACACAACACCATCATCGACAGAATCGATTATCCAGGCATCACGTCGACGGCAGTGGGAACATTGAAATTATCCAAAACGGATGCAGCATACTACCAGGTGGGAGGATTCGAAGCGGGGACCAAAATATCGACTAGAAGTCACACGGTGCTTTTTCCCATGCGTCTGCTGCCGGGATTCTTCTCGGACTACAAGGAGATCATGTGGAAGGGTGGACTGAGGATCACGTTTCGAAGAGCAGCCAACGACAACGACGCACTGATGCGATACACCAATTTGAACGCCGACGGCACGCCGATAGCCAACACATTACCTGAAGCGGCCAAGTGCGTCATCCGGAGCATGGAATTGAGAATGCCGATCGTGGAATACGAAACAAACTACGCCCTCAAGTACAAAGCGGAGATCTTGAAGAGTCCGCAGGTACCGATTCACTTTCACGGTTACCAGTGCGTGCAGAAGATGGCGTCGGGAAGTCACATGGAATTTGACGTGACGACACAGTTCAACAACATACAGTTCGACATGCCAGATTTCGTCGTAGTGCTCTTTCAGACCGGGCGCGATAACAACCAGGAAAAAGATTCCAGCAAGTTCGACGACTGCAAGATCAAGAACGTTTATCTCAAGAACGGTAGGAACGAAGTCTTCCCGCGCGAGAATTACAACCTCGACATGACCAAAGACGATTACCTCAAACTTTACGAAGCTTACACCTCTTTCAAACGCGTGACCGAGGGAAGCATGGACATGTACTACACGCCCAGCGAATTCAAAACCCGCAGACCCATGTTCGTCATCAATACCACGAAGAGGAAGCAGGTGGTGGTCAACGATCGAACCAACATCAAGGTCGTCTGCGAGTTCAACAGTCCGTTGCCCGAGGACACCGTATGCAGTGTGATCCTGGTCGCCGAGAAGTCCTTCGTCCACGACGTGAAGAACGAGAGGGTCACAGAGCAATTTTAACAAGTTTTTTACATTTTTTTCTTGCACAATAAGAAATTTTTGTACTAGCACAATCAGTTTCAATAGCACAATACGAATTTCACTAGTTTAGATCAGTTACAAATGTCAATTTCATCAGTTATCAGTTACAATATCTTTTTTGCACTATAGCACAAGAGACAAATCAGAAAATTTGCACAAAAAAATTTGTTGTTGTTTTTTTTACACGAGAAAATTAACAATAAAATTCTTTTTTTTATCGTTTCAGATGCTGTCGAAACATCAAAAACACATACACACACACTAGAAAAAAAAGCATGCAACTTTATTTGTAACACACACACATACATTCTCCATCTTCATCAAAAAAATATTATAATAAACATAATTATTTTTATCTATATCTCACAATAAAACTCTATATCCAAAAATATTACAACATCAAAATAACACTAGAGTCATTAGTACACGTTGCATGCATTACGGAGGTCCTCTGTAGGGTTTCATGGAAGTTTGGGGGGAAAAAAAAACACGTGAAACTCTACAGAGGTGCGGTTATCTAGAGCCGCAGCCGTTAGAACCTTTTTGGGTTGGGCACCACGCACCCTGGCGGGGTTAGGGGCCAGGAATCTTAAAAAACAACAAAAATTATTTATTTGTTTGTTTGCATCACAATACGAAAAATAAGAGGCACCAGCGCGCGCGTATGCATGTGCAGCACATCGTTTCCGCGAGAGAGGTTTACAAAAATCACAATATACATTGGCGCCCAGAACTTGGAAATAATGCATATTTGCTCACCACTGTTGCCAGCTCTAGGTCTCTCTCTTCATCTTACAGCAATGTTGGTATCTCTATCTTTTTTAGTTGCAGGTGGGTTGCCAACACACTCTAGTTAATAATGCTACATATTATACACACACACGCACACACATACTGTGTTGCCATCTATTCATCCATCTCTTTCTCTTTTACGGCTGTGTGTGTTTGTTGCCGGTTCTCCTTGCCCAGTGTATGTATGTTACGCCAGTATATAAATTGGTTAAGTTCTTGCCAAGTAAAAAAAAAGCTGTAGGTAAATATTAGCAACATTGTCGGTTGTTTAACTTTTCCCCCTCTCTCTTTTTCTCCTCTTTTTTTTTGTAAAAAGCTATGGCAAAAATACCAGTAGGTTGGCAACACTGCTTTATGCACTGTAAGGTAAGTCTTAAGCAGTGTTGTCAGCTCCTTGCTTTAGGTTAGGTTAGACCAAAAAGAAAACCTTGGTGATTTTTTCGAGTAAAGTGTTGGCAACACTGCGAGCACACAAGTGCCAGCTCCTTGCTTTAGGTTACATTAGACCAAAAAAACCTTGGTGATTTTTTCGAGTAAGGTATTGGTCACACTGCGAGAAAATAGAGCTTATGCCTTACAAGAGCAAACCATTAAAGCGAGCCTCAAGTAGTGTTGCCTGCTTCTTGCTTTAGGTTAGGTTAGACCCAAAAAAAACCTTGGTGATTTTTTCAAGTAAGGAGCTGGCAACACTGCGAGAAAATGAGGCTCATGCCTTACGAGAGAAATCCATTAAGGCGAGCCTCACCGAGCCTCATTTTCGGTTTGCCAACCGGCCTTGCTCCCCTACTAGTATGTTAGAAGAGTTAAACAGCAGATGTGAGCAGTATGGAATGAAGATTAATGTAAAGAAGACAAAGGCAATGGTTATAGGACGGAAACCAAGGAATATTAATGTGAGAGCAAACAGTGAAAGAATCCAGCAAGTGGATAGCTTCAAGTACCTCAGATGCACTATAAGCAGTGACATGAGCTGCAACCAAGAAGTGAAAATGAGAATCGCAATAGCAAAAGAAGCTTTCAATAGAAGAAAAAATGTTTTTTGTGGACCCATGGACATAGGTCTAAGGAAGAGATTAGTGAAATGTTTTGTGTGGAGTGTAGCACTATATGGTGCAGAAACCTGGACGTTGAGAAGAAATGAAGAGAAACGACTCGAAGCTTTTGAAATGTGGACATGGCGAAAAATGGAGCGTGTAAAATGGACAGACAAGGTAAGAAACGAAGCCGTACTGAAAAGAGTTGGTGAAAAAAGATCTATACTGGAGACCATCAAGAAGAGGAAAAGAAACTGGTTAGGACACTGTCTAAGAAGAAACTGCCTGCTAAGAGATGCCTTGGAGGGAATGGTTGAAGGAAGAAAAGTCCGTGGAAGAAAGAGATATCAGCTTATGGATGATATTAAATTAACTGGGTCGTATGCTATTACGAAGCGTAAGGCAGAGAACAGGGAAAGCTGGAGATTGCAGTGAAAAACCTGCCAATTAGGCAGAAAACAATGAATGAATGAAATATTGGAGAAGCAAAAATGGACTCCTTTACACAGAAATAAACTTAATAGTCTGATAACTACATAAATGTGTTATTAGAAGTGAAATGTTAATTCTGTGGAATAAATGTTTTTAAATCAAATTTAGGATTATATTCACAATTTTAAAACGAATATGTCTTTTTATATACCACTTTTCATCCATTTTTTCACCGCTATAACACCGATATTTTATATTATTTACCGCTTTTGAACCCGAAATTAACTCCGTTTTTGTACCGAAATTTTGCTTTTTTATTTACCAAAAATATGTGCCTCTACTTATTATACATGGAATTAAAGGGAAAACTATGAAGAATTTGGAATTATTAATACAAATATTAGTTTCATGTGTTTTAAATAACATATTGTTCCAAACCTATTACTTTTTAAAACTAGAAGCGTGTTTTTATGTGTGGTGTCTCCCCCATAACTTAGTTTTATTACCATAAGAAAATTAAATTAATTCAAATCTCGTTCTAATTGTCTCATTGATTATTTCTGTATCTTAAGCTCTGAAGTATCATACTTCATTTCCGAAACAAACCTTAGTTTTAAGAATCTATTTATGATAATTTTTATAGCATTTGCATTATTCCACAATCCTACAAAGTAAATGATGTGGATGGCGTCACACCCGTCACAGGTAAAAGGTAAAGGTAAAGTGTTCCCCTGTGCATAGCACCACGCCATGAAGGCATATAGGGGGTGTGGGGGTAACGCCCCACACTTTCTTGATCCGGTCGTGAGTGGGGGTGATGTGATCAGCATCACGCCCCTGACCGCCTTTACCTCCCAGGGTTTCCCCCAGGTACTCATGTTAGAAAAGTTCCCGGATTTGAACCGGCCGGGGATCGAACCCGGGACCTTGAGCATGGTAGTCAGACGCGTTACCGACTTTTTTTTTTTTTTTTTTTTTTTTTAACAAAATTTTATTGTATCAGCATATATACAAAATATGTCTGTTTTCTTACATAAATTCTGTTAAAGTATTGTATAGAATTTTTAACATAGTAAGTATTATAGTAAGAGTCCCATTTTGGCTATCTGATACAATATTTTTGGCGTAAACATGCATTTGTACCTGTAATATAAATATACATTTCTTCATATATTTAATACCTGTTTACACTTTCACACCACAAGTACATAATTATTGTTTTCTAAACAACACTGAGGTAGTTTCCAAAATACTCATACATTTTTGGATATTGTAACATTTTCCATCTAGTTCTTTTTAAATACTGTGTGAACAAAATGCTATTGCTCTCATACTTTTTACAAAATACATAATATATTGTATTAGCTATTAACCAAATTACTGCATTGTTTTTCTTTTCTGGAAAATATTTGAAATCTGGTCTTGTACACATCGACGGTTGAAAGTATTGGGGTGATGTTCGACATATTTGTCCTAGATATGTCGTTAGGCATTTCCAAATTTCCTGTACTCCATTACATGTTACTATTCTATGCTCAATGGTGTCTATCTCTCCACATATGTTGCATTTATCAGTTGTTAGTCTATTGATATTATGTAAGCGTTCATTAGTTGGTATAATATCATGTATTACATTGTACCAAACACTATACACTGATGTATCCAGAAATTTCTTATTTAAATTTTTCCAAATATTTTGCCAGCTGTTATTGGGAAAATGTTTTTCAATGCGGTGAGTTGGTATCTGCAACTGTTTGTGAAACAGTGTATACAAGTATTGAGAGAGTTTTACATCTTCACCTTTTGGCGGAAGCACCACATAACTGAATTCTTGCATCAAACTTCGGAGATATAACGGTCCTTTTTTCAATCTCCGTAGATCTGGCGGATTTTGGGGTGGAAATTCCTCCGTCCATAACTGTATCCATAATGATGTAATGGAATCTTCGATGCCATAGAGCGTATAGGATCTTGCCAGGAATAGGGATTTGCATTTGATCTCAATATTTGTGAGCTCCAATCCTCCTTTTAGTTTCATTTGCCATAGATTGGATAGTGGTATTCGAAAAAAATGGCCATACCACATAAACCAACCAATTGCTGAATTCATTATTCTGAGGTATTTTTGATTGATTGGGATCACTTGGGCCGTATAGTTTAATTTACTAAACATATATGTTTGCAAAAACCACACTCGTTGTATCATGTTCAACTGTCTGCTTCGCATTTTATAACATTGTATGCGAATGTCTCTCGCTATCTTTTGCCAATTGGATTCTAACATTTGTTCCTCGTCCCTGTGAAAAATTATTCCTAATATTTTAATTTCCTGTACATATGGGATCCCTATATCTGGATATTTTTGATCCCATGTGCCAAAGGGTAGCGCCTTTGATTTTTCCATATTTATTTTGGCCCCACTAGCACGGCAGTATATATGTATCGCTGCCATCATTTTTTCCATTTGCTCGTTTGTGGTGATACAAGCGGATAAATCATCTGCAAAAGCAAACACTTGGTTTTCCTTAAAGGCGTGTATCGCGTCGGGAGTAGTTTTCCTGATATATTGCAGCAAAGGATCCAGGGTTAAAGCAAACAAGAGCATACTTAGTGGACATCCTTGCCGAATTGATCTTGTTATATTTATTGGGGACGACAGGAATCCATTGACCATTATCCGAGATGTTGCCTGTTGATAGAAACCTTTCAAAATATTAATAAATTTGTCACTGAATCTATATGCCTTTAGCACCTCAAACAGGTAGTCATGCGACACTAAATCAAACGCTTTTTTGAAATCAAAAGCAAGCACACATGCATCAAGTTTCTGCACCAGATAATAGGATATCAGATCGCGAATCCCTCCAACTGCACTGAATATGTTATGCTTTTTGCCAATGCATGTTTGTTTCTCGCTGAGTATCCGTGGTAAAATTAACTTTAACCTATTTGCTAAGATCTTTGCCATTATTTTATAGTCACAATTTAGTAATGTTATTGGTCTGTAGTCGTCTACTTGTTTTGCATGTGTTTTTTTCGGTATCAATATGATGATGCCTTCATTTTGTAAAACTTTTCCATTTTTAAAGGCATCTTGTATGATTTTGATTAGTTCATATTTTATAATCTCAAAAAACTGCAAATAAAACTTGTAACCAATACCATCTTTTCCTGGTGCTCCTTTAAGGTTGCATGTTTGTAACGCTTCATATACTTCTTCTATTGTTACTTCAGTATCTAAAAGTTGTCTATCCTCTTCTTGCAAACCATTAGTTAAAGAATTCAGTATTGTCTCTCTTGCTTCTGCTTCCCCCTCCCCGGTTTGATAAAGCTCCCCATAATAGTCATAAAATGTTTGCATGATTCCTGGCTGACTCACATGCGATTCTCCACCTGAATCCACAAGATTGTTGATCATGAGTGTTTTTTGTTGTTTTTGCATCTGTACATAGTGATACATCGAAGTTCTTTCATCTTGAATTAAATTCTTGGAATTGGTTCTTATTGTTATGCCTTCCATTTGTTGCCTCTGGAGTGTTAAGATTTTGGCTTTATACTGCTGTATGGCTTGGTAATTTTTGGTGACATCTCTCCCTTGACATGCCTCGTGTAAACACTGGTAATAAAAGTTGATCAATCCATTTCTGTCTTTTGCATTTTCTTTTCCATACCAGCAGAAAAATGTTTTTAATTTTGGTTTTACATATCGAACCCACCAGTCATTATGATTACTGTAATACTTTTGTTGTTTACACCAGTCGGCCCATTTTTGTGCAAATATTTCATTGATATGTGGAAGCTCTAATAACTGTAGGGGAAAATGGGGTAGCCCCGGACATGTTCACACAGTGATGTGCTTCTTGGTAAGAAGATGCAAAATTGTTTTAAAACAAGCCTGAAATATTTATTTGGAATGTTATCTTTATTGACAAAGCAAAGTTATCGAAGGAAATGCAAAAAGAAGTACATAAACAAATGACAATACAGATCGCTACATTTTACATATTTTCACATATTGGCGGGTACCACCGGACACTTAAGATAATTGAAAAAAATCATATTCTACACTTGGAAGGAACAATATGAACACATACCCAGGAAGTTTACAGTGATCACATGTGTAATGGATATCAGTTGATTCGATATCGGTGCAGTTGTCATGGGCCCAGCCATCGCAGGATCGACACTGAATCCAGCCTTCATTGAACGTTTCACCGCAAATGATGCATTCCGTTGTGCTATCCTGTTCGTCTGGTCGTATGTCCTCTTTGTTATTGTCACAAGCAAGCTGATCGTGGCCCATTAGCTTCTTGTGTCCTTTCTTTGCTAGTACATGTGTTGAGGTCTCCTTTCTTTCAAGTTGCTTCTTATATGGTGAAGATGTTAGTATCTCACTCACTGCAGTTCTTCTTGTTCGTGACGCTAAACGTCCCTTACGATTTTCTGGTAATGGTGATAACTTTTCAATAATGGAGAGCCCTTTGCTAGTTGATGGACGAGCGAGGAGATTCAGGTTCCTCGGTGACATGTAGAGAACGTGGATCCACTGCAGACGACGGAGAAGAAGCAGCCCCCGTTGCCTCCACCGCTGCTGAAGTTGAAGGTTCTGGGTCTTCACAGGTTTGCGGAGTGTAACATATTTCAACGCGAGTCACGTTTGCGGGCAGGTGGTCAATGTCTGTGAATATATTACGGTTGAATGGATATATTTCAGTGCACGCAAATCTATTGAGAGCAATGTCCATGCGACACACCTTACGGTATGCCTCTGCAACAGGGTGTGCTACATCATAAACGGTTATCTTTACTCCAGCATTCTTGCGCATCCACATCGAACAAACTTCATTGTATGCTCCTTTAAACGGTTTCATAAAAGACCTGTCAGGGGGCTGAGTCTTGTGCGTGGTATGTGGAGGAGTACTGAGCATATGAATACTGTGATCCCTCCCATATTGGATCACTTTGAAATCCTTATGACTGCAATGTCCGTCAACAAGTAGCAGAACTGGAACGCTATCACACAGTATCAAGAACTGCTACATTTTGTCCGGTGTTACCCTCCAATTGCCTGTCCGGCGCTACCCGACACGTACCATTCGACAATAACATGCCTCATACTATCACACAGTCAAATATATACTTGCGGTTTCACACACGATTTGTTCAAACCCTAACCAGTACACTGACAACTATTTGTGTTTCATTTACTTACCTTTATAATAGCAATGACCTTCCTTAAGTTACTTCGGGACGAACACCGCATACGCAGAAACAGAACGGCTTGCAGTACGTCCGCTATTCTTCACCGACCAACTCCTACTACTTGCACGTGCAGGGTAGAACAAAGTCCCTTCTTTTTCTGCTGATACAGTATTGCTAGCTCATACCGCAGTTTCGGAACTCACACTGTCCGATGGTACCCGATGTCCGGGGCTACCCGATTTTACCCTATATTTAGCTTCCAATATGAAGGACCCCTGACTAGTTTTGTTTCTTCCAGGTTAATTGCCATTTTTACTGCCATATGATCAGTAAAGGGCACTGGCAATGCTTCTATGGATGTTATATTTTTTATTTGATCTGTATTTGTATATAACCTATCGATTCTCGATCCAGATTTATTATTAAAATATGTAAATATTATATCCTGTCTCTTCTGTAACCAAATATCTTTCAAATGCAATTCTTCAATTAATGTTGCAAGGGCTGGACTCTTTTGATAAGCTCCTAAACAATCGCTGGGATTTAATACCTGATTAAAATCACCCCCAAATATTATTTTAGATTCATTTAACGGTAGCAAATATAAAATGTCCTGATTATAAAATTGTTCACGTAACTGTCTATTTTGATTGCCTGATGGGGCATAAATATTCACAAAAGTATAGTTCTTACTTTGAAAGCTAATGCCTCTCCCATCTACTAACTTTTTTACATTAGTAATGGTTAGGCCGTTTCTAACAAGTGTTGCTGTCCCACGGCCATTGATACCAGTATTAACTACAGCTTCGTAACCATATATTGATGGAAAGTCACACATACAAACTTCCTGCAAAAACAATACGTCTATGGAGTGTACCCGTACAAATTCTTCTAACATTTTACATTTCACAGGCGAAAAGATTCCATTAATATTAATAGTACATATTCTAGTGGTATATACCATTAATAAATGAATAATATAGCACACAGTTAATAGTACTTTCCGATCGTCCCTCATAACGTTGAAAAAAAAATGCACACAACAAATGAAATATCAAATTAAATTTCCCTTTTTAGGGTTTACTTCTTCTGTTCATTACTCTATTCATACCTCCTACCTCTCTCACTGATCTCCTCTTCGCTACTGTGTTCTCGCTACCTTTCGAAGTATTTTTCGTCCGTTTTTTTGCACCCACCTGCTGAGATTTTTTCCACTTTGACACTGAAGTGACACTTTCGTCACTTTCTTCTTCTGTATTCAATTCACTTTCCAGCTCACAGTCTTTTGATGGTCCCTTGTCCTCCTCTTTTGGGACGTTGTCCTTTGCAGCTGGGATGGGAGGAAGATCAACTGAGTTTCCTTCGTCCTGCATCTGGTCATCCTGCATTTCTTCACTTCCTTTTTCCTCTTGTTTGTCTAGGTGGGAAGTTCCCGGTTGTTTTGTGTCCATCGGTAATATTTTCTGGTTGTGTTCTTCCTTTGTGGTCTCCGTATTTACCGGTGGGAACATTTCCACCGGGCGGGTGTCACTTGGCACATTCTTTATCCCCTTATCTTTCATTTGTTCTTTTATCACATTTTGTAGACCTTCCGACCTGTTTTGATTATTATCTGGTTGGAACTGATTTTTCACGTTCGAGGAACTCCCCCTTTCCACTACTATATCACTATAATTTCTCTCTCGGTTTTTATTCACACGAAGCGTTGTTATCTGACGACTATCACATTGCCAGCTATCGTGTCCTTCTTTTCCACACACCCTGCACGTTCTCGGCTGTCCGTCGTATATCACATGGCATTGATGAGATTTTACTGTAATGAACGACGGAATCGGTTTTTTCAGTTCCATTTTTACTATTCTCACCCCGTTGTAAACTTGATATTTAAAGTTTTCAGACCACGTTTCTTTGTCTATACATTCCACCTTCCCAAATTCCGTCATTTTTTCTTTCACACAGTCATCATCTAGTTCTAGTGGTAAGTTAAACACTCTTACCGCTTTTCTTTCCCTCCCCGCATCACTCAAAAGCACTTTTACAGTTTCACCATTATCATAACAAAAGTTTGTTTCCGGACCACATTTCTCTAATATTCGCGTCATTATAACTTCTCTGATACATTTTACGAAAACACATCGAAAATGCGTAGGTATTTGTATTCCCAAGATCTCATCTACGTGGAGTTGAAATTGTCCATGAATAAAGTCATGAATTTCTCGCGCCGACGGCCTCGGTGCCCCGAACGGAAAACGTATCTGGATGGTATTTTGTCTAATAATATTCATCTTTTTACTATTCTAAAGTACTTTTCCAATTCTACTTACTCGCCAGCCAACTGCACCAAACACCACAAGCAACACGCACACGGCACTCCCGCTCGTTGTTTCCTGAAGGCAACTTTTCACTGACCTTCACGGAGCAACTAGTTTCCGCGTCTGCTCTCTCTGAAGGCTTCCACGGAACCTCAGAATATTAAAAAATATATGTAATGACAAAATACAGTTTTTCGTTCAAAATTGGTGTAAAATAAAAATAAAGTTTGAATTTTGCATGATTTCCAGAATAATTAGACTCAGCGAAAGTATCGCGCGGCATTTTTGCAGACCCCGTGAAAGACCAATATGGCGCGAAAGTATCGGCTGGTATAGGTAGATGAATTCCATATATATATATATATATATATATATATATATATATATATATATATATATATATATATAAGTCGTTAGGGCGTCTGACTACCATGCGAGAGACCCCGGTTCGATCCCCGGCGGGGGAGAACCGGCACTTTTTCAACCTGTTTAAGCGACTCCGGCGCCCACCCAGCGTCGTATAAAGTGGGTACCTGGAGGAAACTGTATGGGGTAAAGGCGGCCAGGGACGTGGTGCTGATCACATCATCCCCAGCGCGGCCGAGATCAAGAAAGTATGGGGCCCTAACCCCACACCCCCTATACACCTTCGTGGCGTGGTGCAAAGCACAGGGGAGCACTTTACCTCTTCTTTTATGTCTCGAAAACCCCTTAGTGACAAATGAAATGTGGAACTGCTTCAACAGGAGATACCGGACAAGAAATGCTGTGAAAGGTTGGAACCACAAAATAAACGTGAGCTAGATAAACAACATCCAAGAGCGGAAGTGCTCATAAAGAGCTTAAAGGGCAAGGCAGAAAAGTCTAACGACATGTTTCTATTTCTTAGAATAGAAATGAACCTGGAAGTTGGAAAAGGGAAGAAAAGTATATTTACACGCACACACACACACACACACACACACACACACATATATATATATATATATATATATTTGGATGAAAGGATGGCAAGGAGCACTAACAAGGTACGTACCAGGAGGTTGGTGATATTCCTAATTTTTTTAGAACAGTGAAATTTAGGTAAAAGTTAATTGACGAAGCTTATATCAGTTAGGAATTGTGCAGTCGTGTACAAATGCAGGCCACACTTTTATTATTAAGTTATATGCAAGTTGTATGCTTCGGCGACGATTTTAACCATGTCGAATTTTCTGCTCCAACTGAGACCCACAAGGCACTGACCAGTCTCAAGTGTGGAACTGAATCCCTGTTTTAAAAAATCACTAAAAAGGCCCAGGTAGTGCGAGAGAAATGTGTAAGTCCCAAGGCAGAGAAATGTGTTCGCAATTAGGACACAGATAATTCAGTGTTATTCCTGTTCAGGAAGCAAGTGTTCGCAATTAGGATTGTTCGGAACTAGGACTGTTCGCAATTAGGACAAGTGCTGAATCCTGCCTTGCATATGAGTCATTCCATGTGAAAGTGACACATCTTTATTACCTAATTTTATTTTTATTCAAAGTATCACTTATTATTAGGGGCGTGCATATTTCGTTTTTGACGAAAAAACGAAATTTGAAAAAACACATTGTAGTGTTAATTTTTTATGTTTTTGAAAGGTGTGAGATGCATTTTGTGACCATATTTTGTCACGAAATAATGCGAAATGAACTGCAAAAAGCGAAATTTACTCTTAAACACGAAATTCAGGGTTTATTCACCGACGCGACACCTTCCGAGGTCTGAATTATCCTGAGAGTTATGCAATTCCCGGAAAAATTATTATTTTTGCTGTTAATATTGGAGAAGCAAAAATGGACTCCTTTACACAGAAATAAACTTAATAGTCTGATAACTACATAAATGTGTTATTAGAAGTGAAATGTTAATTCTGTGGAATAAATGTTTTTAAATCAAATTTAGGATTATATTCACAATTTTAAAACGAATATGTCTTTTTATATACCACTTTTCATCCATTTTTTCACCGCTATAACACCGATATTTTATATTATTTACCGCTTTTGAACCCGAAATTAACTCCGTTTTTGTACCGAAATTTTGCTTTCTTATTTACCAAAAATATGTGCCTCTACTTATTATACATGGAATTAAAGGGAAAACTATGAAGAATTTGGAATTATTAATACAAATATTAGTTTCATGTGTTTTAAATAACATATTGTTCCAAACCTATTACTTTTTAAAACTAGAAGCGTGTTTTTATGTGTGGTGTCTCCCCCATAACTTAGTTTTATTACCATAAGAAAATTAAATTAATTCAAATCTCGTTCTAATTGTCTCATTGATTATTTCTGTATCTTAAGCTCTGAAGTATCATACTTCATTTCCGAAACAAACCTTAGTTTTAAGAATCTATTTATGATAATTTTTATAGCATTTGCATTATTCCACAATCCTACAAAGTAAATGATGTGGATGGCGTCACACCCGTCACAGGTAAAGGTAAAGTGTTCCCCTGTGCATAGCACCACGCCATGAAGGCATATAGGGGGTGTGGGGGTAACGCCCCACACTTTCTTGATCCGGTCGTGAGTGGGGGTGATGTGATCAGCATCACGCCCCTGACCGCCTTTACCCCCCAGGGTTTCCCCCAGGTACTCATGTTAGAAAAGTTCCCGGATTTGAACCGGCCGGGGATCGAACCCGGGACCTTGAGCATGGTAGTCAGACGCGTTACCGACTGAGCCACCTCGGCCACAGGTAAAAAATGTTTATAAACAAGTATGTACAGTAAAAACTGCATATCCCGGAACCTCTATAAGAAGGAAACCTGTAAATACGGAAAAAAAAAGTCCCCAGAACGGACCGATTTTTTACCTGAAAATGACCTGCTTAACGCGGAAACGGAACACATTTAAAGACCAACGAGATGTTTTTATTCTCAGTAAGACGGAAATTTCTTCCTTTATTTTTTTCGCTCGCAAGAAAACAATGCAATACTGTAAGTGGAACACGCCTCTGTTGCCACTCGCTTATCGGTAACATTGTCGATATGAAAGAATGCGCTACAATACTCATAGCTGTTAGGATTCCGTTTCTTTCTTTCATCTCTTACCCTCTTTCTCCACCTTTGTTTGTCTATTTCTCCTGTTCTTTCGTCATCTTTCTATTTTTCTTGTTATCTCTCTGTTTGTTTCCTTTTTCTTCACTTTTATCTTAATCTTTCTTCACCTCTCTTATTCCATCTTTGAATCTTTCTCTTTCCCTCTATGCACATCGCGCTACGACGCCAGGGGTCCCGGGTTCGAAAAGATACATAAGTACGTACTGCACGTTCTTACAATACTGTAAAAAGTGAACCAACATGTTGCGTAGTTACATAATTGTAATCTCTGCTATGCTTATTGCGACTGTATCGCATTTTTATTCATGTACGTAAATGCATTAGTACTCTACATTATAAGTAATGCGAAATGTAAATCTGTCTTTCCATTATTTCCTGCAGCGTTCTATACTGTATTTAAAGTCAACCCTGTATCAGAAGGAAAACTGTTAAGACGGAACATTTTGCTCGGAACCATCATGTTCCGGGATAGACAGGTTTTACTGTAGTACTATTTTTAGAAACTAAAAAGCATCTAAATGTCGAGAAAAGTTCGCTTTGTGAAAATAAAATAAAATTGTTTCAGTAAACCCATATATTTCACAGAGTTTTCTGAAAGACCGAGGAAGGCCCCAAAGTCAAGTCTCAGAAGTGTCACACCCATCACAATTACAAAAAAGTGTGTTTTCTGTAACTGAAAATTGAGATTGGGAAGGAATATTCAGAAATTAAATAACTTTCATCAAGAAAAATGAATTGATAGAGTTACATATTTGAAGGTGCTAAGAAAATAATTATAAAATTCATGTAAATTTGTCTGAATATCACACCAGTTATAATGGAATTGCTCATACCTATATACAAGGCATAGGGTGAGTTAGCCTAAGTATGCAACATTACACACAGCACAATTTTCTCTCATTGCAGGCAATTTTTCGCGTCTTGTGACACACATCGTTCTCACGAGGGATCTCCACAAATACATCTTATCGGTATACATCCCAAGTTCCCTCTTTGTGCTGGTGTCGTGGTGCAGCTTCATGGTGTCTCCAGATATGGTGCCCGGGAGGGCTGTGATGATAGTGACAAGCCTTCTGTCGCTGATCACAATGCTACAAACGAACACGTAAGTTATGCTTATAACCACATGGTGAATTTCTGTACTAATTCCCATCCACTCCAAGAACGAAGTTAATGTTAACAAAACCACGTGACTTGTGATAAATAGTTCCTTTCTTATGTTAGTTCTGGTACAGTGCCTTGAATAATGTAGTGTGGAAAACGGACGGTTCTGGCCTCTCTGGCAGGTTTCATTCAGAATGATACCGCTGGTGTCGGTACAGGTGCATGGCATTCTTCTGCTTATAATGGAAGTAAATGGAGTTTTCCCTGCAACGTCTGATACTTTTTTTTGTAACATTTATTTGTATCAGAAAATTGTTATGATATTTGGTACAGTAGTCGCGAAAATATTAAAGAACATTCTGAACCGTCGATCATG
The DNA here is from genome assembly GCF_977018435.1 of Lepisma saccharinum. Classification (NCBI taxonomy): domain Eukaryota; kingdom Metazoa; phylum Arthropoda; class Insecta; order Zygentoma; family Lepismatidae; genus Lepisma; species Lepisma saccharinum. The sequence continues at coordinate 20,876,059 of NC_139243.1, read as the reverse complement.
ACCTGTCCTTCAGTTTTTATTAGCAATACGGAAGAAAACATAGGTATGAATTGTTACTCGTAACTCGTAATATGACAATCACGAATAAAAATGCAATGTTCTACTTACCAATCGACATGAATGTAAGCAATTTGTTGATAGAGATTACAAGGTACATCCTAATCGGCTACTTGAACTAGATGGAATGTGAATAAATTATTTCGAATATCTACATTTCGGGAAAATGATTTCATAATGACACTATTTCGATTTTATTAGCATACAAAAATAAAATTGTGTACACAATCCAACGTTTGACGTCCCTCACATTGCGATGTTGCTGCTCGTATTGCGTTGCACATAAAACATATTTATGTTACTTTTCTGTGTAAATTAATGCCATTTCGTGACTGCAAATCACTCCACAAATGTAACTGTTTCCATCAATTCACGTACCGCCTTTCAAGACAAACAAATCTACACAATATATTCCAAAAACTAACTAAGCCGCATTACTTTCATAACAAAATTAGCACCTGTACGGATCGCACTGCCATCTATGTTGTCATCGTCTCGGGAACCAGTTTCTTGGGTCGTTTTCCACACTACGTTATTCAAGGCGCTGTAGTTCTGGTGTAAGTAATGAATATATGGGGCGATTCCTTCATGTAGGAAGTGAGGAACTTCCTACAGTTCATTTGTACTTATTTCGAGTTCTCTACCGTTTAGGAGTTTAATGCATGTTATAAAATTTTTAAATACTCAGACCAACCTTCTCTGGATTAGCAATCCATTGACACATAGAGTTACAATTCCCAAAGGTCAGCGTATCGGCGCTGCTCAAGCTTGGGAACTCCCCGTCCCGGTTACCCACACCGGGGCACCGGTCGCCCCGACCGGGGAATGTGCGAGTGACACCGCCGGCATATTTCCCATCCCGGCTCAAGTGATTGTCACGACAGAAACTGAAGATGCAAGTCACGCATCTCCGGTTGACAAGCAGTTCGACATTAATCCGGACCTTACGCCCATCCAAAAACAACAATTATTGCATCTCTTGAATAACTATTCCCACGTTTTTTCTTGGTCCGAAACTGACGTGGGTCGAGCTACAAATTACGTAAACCGCATTCGCCTAAAAGACGATGCTGTTTTCCGATCAAGGCCGTACCCGGTGCCCATTCATTTGAGAAAAGAAATGAATGAGGAAATCGACTCCCTGTTACGGCAAGGGGTCATCCGGGAATCTACGTCCCCTTACAACTCGCCTGTGTTTCTCGTGCGCAAAAATAACGGGAAATACCGCATGGTGCAGGATCTTCGTGCACTGAACTCGAACACCATCTTTGATGCGATTGGTATGAACGATCTCAAGGAGACTCTATATCAAATGGGCGGCAAACGTTTCTATTGTAATCTTGATTTGCACCAGTCGCATTTTCAGTTACCCCTGTCGGAAGACAGCAAGCCGTATACGGCATTCACAGTGCCAGGAAAAGGCCATTTTGAACTTAATTTTGCGGCAATGGGCGCAAGCACAAGTCCTGCAGGATTAACAAGATCGATTCACTTGGCTTGTGCACAAATGGATCCTTCCACGTTCGCCTCCTACATGGATGATCTGTACTGTTTTGCCGACGAGTTCTCGGTTTTATTGACCACCTCGAACAACTGTTCACGTGTTTAGAGTCGGCCGGTTTGAAACTTACCCCTTCTAAATGTTCCTTCGGTTATAGCCAGATCATCGCCCTCGGGAACCGAGTTGGCCGTTTCGGTTATTCTATCTCGGATAAGATTATCGACTCTATTACGCACTACATCCAGCCCAAAACCGTGCGTCAGGTGCGCCGCTTTTTGGGTCTTGCTTCCTACGTCCGGCGGTATATTAAAAACTACTCGGACATTGCAGCACCGCTTCAGGTTTGGTAGGAAAGAATAAGCGTTTTCAATGGGAAAAGGAACAACAAGATGCCTTTGAAGCATTAAAAAAGGCTCTTATTACGGCCCCCGTTCTCTTGCCGTATAAGCCTGACAAAGAAGTTCGGGTTTATACTGATGCATCGACTACCGCGATTTCCGGGATATTGACGCAACAAAACTCTGAAGGGGCGTGGCTCCCTTGTGCGTATTGCTCACGAAAATTGAAAGATCACGAGACTAGGCTCGGGATCATTGAACTTGAACTGTTGGCCATTCTTTATACGTTAAAGAGCTTCAGGTTCTATCTTTTAGGACGCCACTTCTTTTTGTTCACCGATAACAAAAGTATAACGTATCTGCGCACCGCTAAATCTCTCTCCCCTAAACTCTTACGTTGGTCCTTATCGATAGATGAATATTTTTTTACGGTTTCCCATTGCCGCGGTACTCAAAATCCGGCGGACAACTGGAAGAGACCAAGGTTTTATTCATGCAGGATAAAACCATTGATATTGCCTCTCATCAGCGCGCGGATGAAACCCTCGGCAGTATCATTCGCATTTTGGAGGATCCACAGGGGGAGGGCAGCCGAGCCCCCGCCTCCCTCCAACGGCAGGCGTGTTACCATTCCATCGAAAATGGGTTGCTCTATCGGCTCCATCGAATGGCCTCGGGCGCACAGAAGCTTCTGTGCATACCGACCGCCCTCCGTGACACGGTGATTGAATCTCTCCATTCATTGCCGACCGGAGGCGGCCACATGGGTTTTTCCAAAACTTACAATCGAGCCCTCAAAGAAATTTGTTTTCCCTTTATGAAGAACTTCATACAGCGGAAAATCAGGGAATGCGCAGTGTGCCAAGCGAATAAGAAGCCGCCCGGTTATCCGGCCGGCGAGTTATTAACTTATCCGCCGCAAAAACCATTCCAATCCATCGCGATTGACTTCAGTGGCCCTTATCCCGCTTCAGGACCGCTCAGACATAAATACATACTCGTGGCGACCGACTTTTCAACCCGGTATATGGTCCCACGTTCGACTCCCGACGTGTCGGCTCAAACGGCGGCCGACTTTCTGTATGAAGAGATTATACTCCGGTTTGGGATCCCAGAGACCATCCATACCGATAAAGGAAGCGCATTTACCTCTAAGCTTTTTCAGGAGTTGAATGAAAAGCTAGGAGTAACCCTCAAGTTCGCGCCCACGGCGTGTCATAATTCCTTGGGTATTCAGGAGAAAGGACATTGCAGTTTGCAACAGATTCTCAACAACTATGTAAATTCGTCCCACACTAATTGGGAAATGTATCTTGTCTATGTACGATTGTCTAGGTTAGCTACTGTCAAGAGTTGACTGCTCTCGCCTGCTCCAGCAGCAGCCCAAAGAGTATGGTTACAGGCTTGCTGCCGCTCGCTGAGGAATATCGGCGTCATCCTACAGACAGATGGGTGAGGGGTGGAAGGGTTAGTGAAGGAAGGGGGTAGGAGGTTGCGAAGGTCGGCGAGGGCTGAGGAACCAGAAAGTTGTTCCTCAACCACCGTTGCCAATCCCAGAAAAATGGCACCAAACCAAGCTCAGTTTGATCTTTGTCGACACTTAGCACCCTGCTTTTGCCATAATGGTAAAATCTAGCATAATCTGCAAACGCCAGTCCCTGGGAGAGGGAAATCGAATTAAAAGAAATATGTTTTCAGGAAATAGAACTAAAATTATGTCCAAATCTTATTTCTACTTCACCAGCGGACATGTATGGGAGTATGCAGATTCAGTGGCAAGCTCTTTTACAACCATGCCGCGATCCATCCTCTATATTTTCCTCATTCTGCCCGATTTAGTTCGTCAGGAAATTTGATGGTAGGAAATCGGCAGAAAGTTTGGTTGGGGGTCAGCAAATTTCTCAAACCTTTTTAAGTTCTATGTTGAACCCATGACGTTTGTTGCAGCATTTTAAACAATTTTGGGAGAAAATTTGCACAACTGTTAAGAATAAGTAACGCAAGTTCAAAACTCTAAAAAAGTACATGCAGAATTACAATTATCCAAAAAAATAATTAATAATAAATCCTAGCACAATTTAGAAACATTTAGCATAATCTCGAAGTTTAAGCAGCACTTCTTGTTAGCGTCAATCCACACGACGACGGGGAGGAAAGGGGGGGGATGGACATTCATGCTAAATCTGAAATATCGTCAATGTTATTTTCATCGCTTTTTTATAGGTTCACATTTAAATATTTCATAGTTCAATGCGGAGCAAGGGCCCCTTGCCGTGCCTTGAGCATGGGCCTGCACCTAACATTCTAAATGCAAAGGATAGCACAAGCAATACGTGTGAATGTAATTGAACGCATTTTTCAATTCTTTCTACACTCCGAGAAAGCCACTGGAATATATTGGTCGTAGCGGTACGTCTTAAAATATAGGGTGTACACAAAGTGTCTGACACATTTCAATTATTAATAAATTAGAAACTAATGAAGATACAAATAAAGTGGTGGCAATGATAGATTATTATTTTAGTGGTCGTGCCCCTCGAGAGGATAAGGATGTACTGAGGATTGAGGAAAGGTTCAGTAACCTTGGTTCCTAATATTAAACCCAAGGCGTGTTTCTATTCAGACATGAGAACTTGAGGAGATATCCTTGATAATAATAAATGATATACATGACATAGAATTTAAAATTATAAAATACAAGAATAACATAAAAGAAAAATTATAAGAATAAGAATAGGATATAATATAATAGAGTAAAAGAAGAAAGAAAAAGAGAATATATTTATATGTTTTAAGGTCCTTAGACCACGAATTTTCTGAAACCAGCAGGTTAACTGATGTACAGTACAATTATTGATGTAGATATGAATTTCACAAATGTACATTGAGTAAGAAGTATTGAGAATCGCTTTTAGATGAAGCGAGATTATTTTAGTGAGACAGTCCTTAGACCAGTTGTTTCCAAAATAAAAGGGGAATCTTTTTAAGAGCAGGACATCAGTTCCTTAGTTTCTTCTTCTTACCGTAGAATCGGAACTGGAGCTGGGACCTATCATCTTCTTCTTTGTCTTGTATCAGACATGAAATGATCCCAGTTGCTTTCTTCTCATCTTGGGTAAGATCCTTGGTCACTCTCCACATTCAATGGGCATTCAGTCCTACTCAATATCTTCTTATGGCTTCTTCTTCTTTCACTAAATATACTCACTCAACACTGTATCCTTTGTGTGATGTATCCTTATAAGTTCAGATAGAATTACATCTCATTTTGCACTATCACAGGTTTCCGACAAGTTTTACTTGTCCTCCAAAGCCAGGGAGATTAGGATCATGAGGGTCTCGCACGATCCTTTAGAGATGTAATATAATACCGTCTTCTGTTTATGGACGTTGGATCTTCTTCATAAAACTTCAGTTCATTTTCTTTCTCTTTTACATCACGCAATGATAGATAGATAAACTCAAATAGTTTTGTGTCCTGTGTCAGTACACTTCTGTATGTTCTCCTTTTGTCGGCTTTTGCCTAAAAACAATGTCTGCCGCATATCCCCAGAGAGAAAAAATCCAATGGGATTGTGCCTGGTGACCTTCGGGGCCAACGAATAGGACCACCAAGTCAAATCCATCTTCCCGGAAAGCGTTCGTTCAAAACACTTCCTATCGAAGTTCCTATTCGCGTATCGCCATAGAGTTAGGGAACACACGTAACGCTTTGCAGCGAAGCGAGACTTTCAGGATGTAGGTGTCCCATTTCTATTGCCGGTGACCGTACATTTCAGGAACGCATCGTAAAAACCCAGATTGTCGGATACATGCATTTAGCAATCTACCATGACTTTATTCAGATAGCAATGTTCCGAAACTGAAATTTGAATCTTAAAAATGTTTTCTTTCTCCCCGCAGATCGGAGATACCACCATCGGTACATCTACATGCTTTAGTAGTGTGGATTATAATTTGTATATTCTTTGTATTTGGCTCGTTAGTCGAGTACGCCATTATTCTTTTCGCCTTGAAATGGAAGAGGGACATTAGTTCGAGCTCCAGATCTAGCACCACAACTGTACAAGATATTGACTCTAGCCGACCAACAGTGAGTATCAAAGGTTATGAAAAACTAAATATGCTGACCAAGGCAGTAATTTATTTTATTAAAAACATAAACTATACATAACGTTTCAACCTTCTAGCAAGGTCTTCTTCAGACTCTGTATCAAGTGCAAATGAACAAGGTACAAAACAGGAATATATATATATATACATAAAAATCACTCCCCTCCAGACACAAGATTAGTAGAAAGTTGTTTTTTCTGGAACATTCCCGCAAGTGGCCTTCCCTAGTCAACTGTACTTTCACCTGACAGGCGATTTAGATTTGTACTTGATACAGAGTCTGAAGAAGACCTTGCTAGAAGGTTGAAACGTTACGTTTAGTTTATGTTTTTAATAAAATAAATTACTGCCTTGGTCAGCATATTTAGTTTTTCATAATCATGGAAACAAGGCTTAATGGTGTTACAAAGGTTATGGAATTAGTGTACATTATTGCATGTGCTATAAGTCAACGGAAGATTTAGCCGACATGGTGCATTAGCATTTGTGTAACAAATTTCGATGTCAGCTAAATTTCATTTGTAATTTGGGCCCTTTATATATAGGGTGTCCCAAAATAATGTTTACACTCTTTAAACGTTAATAAGAGGAACACTAATAAGAGCAATGGTGTCACATGTCTTAGAATTTCAAAATAGCCGCCATTGGTAGCAATACAGCTACTGCAATGCTGTAGAACAGGTCGACAAACAGCAGATATGGTATCCACGGGAAGGGAAGCACAATAGCTTCAATCGCATGTCTTGTAGTGTCCGTGCCTTTGTGGTGTATACATCATTCTTCACACTTCCCCACAGGTAGAAATCTGTGTTAAATCAGATCTAGGTGGATGTTCGACACTTCTTACGTTTATCGAAAGAAAAACTGCTCACCTCTGCCATTTTGTGTACTAATGACTACCGCCTGGTGGGCTGTAAGGGAACTAAAAATAACATATTGCCTACACGCGCTCACACACATTCAATGTATACATTGCAGCATTAAATACGGAAAGTCAATTCAAGTAATTTCAATAGTTTCTCTACTATTAAGGTTCAAAGAGTGTAAATATTATTTCTGTACACCCTGTATATGCTGCCCAAATTACCAATAATAATAATAATAATCAATATTAGACTACTTCGATTACTTTATGGAATCCATGTACGATTTCTACTTTACAATAACAGGAATTCAGTTCTATCTAATTGAATTGAATTGAATTGAAATGTATTTATTTAAGTGGTATAACAGTTTAGCCTTTATACAACTTTGTGATTTAACACACATGCATAAAATTATTTTACAAAATAAGGTTAGAATACATAAAAGAGGGTTGCAATAATATGCATTCAATACATACATCAGAATTAAAAAGAATATACGTATATAAAAGTCAAGACATACGTAATTGTTCTCAAAATAGCCTACATTTTTGTCGAATTTAATTTCCATATATTGGAATAAAATGTTTGTAATATCCATAAAAGAGCTCTATGCAGTGGCGGCGATTGGGTTCCAAAACTAGGGGGCAAGATGTCAAAACTAGGGGGTGGGCAAGAACAGTTTACTTTCAATTGGTATATAAGGTTTAGCATAGTTCTGGGGCAAAAGTGGCAAGAAGTGGGGTGACAACTGCGCCCCCCCGGCCCCTTCTAATCGCCGCCATTGGCTCTATGAATAGGATATTTTAAGTTGTTACACACACACACTCATGGTGTTGATATTTCTCACGCTCATACAATAAAGTTACAATCGTTGAACGGTGCACGTAAGTAGTTCGAATAAGCTTAGCAAGTCAAGCATAACAAAGTTGACTTTTTGTTTCGTTACAGTTTCACATGAGAGTGGGGAAACTGAAGTTCTGGGCAAGGAAGATTATATCAGGAATGCGTGTTCGGAAATACAATGGAAGCAACTGGTCCAGGGAAGATTCCGCATCCATTGTCTTGTTTCCAGTTACCTTCGTCATATGTGCAGCTTTCTACTGGACAACGTACCTGCGAAAAAGAGAGGACGCCAATTCACAGAACGAGTGCCTATGAAGGAAACAGTTTCCATTACATGCAGTGTTGGCATCACTAACAAACAAAACCACTGTGCAGAGTGAACGCAGGGAGAAGACCTGATACTCCATCTTCGCTTTTCAATACACTCTGCTACCGTTTGCTTAACTAGTGCCACCTAGCGGTTGAGATTGTAATTTTTCTTGTTTTTTTTTTATAGTGTGGAGAGAAAGTGTGAAAGACAATATCAGTTTATACAAGACCCTCCACCCAAAAAAAAAAAAGTGTTGCTAATTCGGAAGGGCCAAAAAAAACTATTTTTTCTATCCGTGTAATTCGTTTGGTTTGGTTTGAGTTGGTGTTTTAAGTCCACTTTATGCACAGTAAGGCTAATCGGGACTGGACCTACAGTTTAAAGTGGGATCCGAACCACTTGTGCCTCCACCGGGTATCGAACCCGGGACCCCTTGATTACAAGGCAATGACGCTACCACTGCGCCATGGGGGAGGCCCCGGTGTAATTCGTAGTTAACATGAACAGGAACTACAGGGGATGGACAAAAATATGGAAACACCTGTGAAGAAAAGCCAGAATGCTGTAGTTAATAAGGTGCAGGACCGCCTTTAGCTTCCAAAACGGCCTGCAGTCTCTGAGGAATGGACAAATACAAGTCCTGGATGGTGGATAATGGGCTCATCCACCATTCTTCATGCAAAACTTGGTCACAATCCTCCTGTCTCTGTCACTCAGTGTACATTTTCGTCCACGCAAGTGTTTTATCCAATGATGTCTTTCCGGACACACCATGATGTCATCATGATCTTGGATAGAGTCCCTCTAGATACTGCAAATAACATGGCTACTTTGGTAACAGAGGCACTTGCAAGGCGGACACCAACAATTTGCCCTCTTTGAAACACTGTCAGCTCGGACATGATTCATTATCAACTGCACTGCACGGTACCTACAGCGCAACTGTCGACTCCTACCAGTCCATCAGGGTCCTATCTCACGGCGCAAAACAAAAGAATGTCGCACCGCGTCCGATTTCAACTGGAAAAATTGCATCGATATCAACTGTTCCGATGTCGTGGTGTTTTCATATTTTTGTCCATCCCCCGTATATTCGCACTATATTTTGATAGTTTACAGTAGTGGGAAGTAAACTTCATATACTCTCTAAGATTTCACTTCGAAGGCTGTAACTCAATGCACTTCCTTAGGAACAAAATAAAGTGCTGAATGACAGTATTCACGAAATTATTTACAGATAATACAGATAACCAGTGCTCGAAGAATCTTCTTCAGAGCTAGGCGCCAGCTCTGAAAATCAAGCGCCAGGTAACCGCCTACTAGCAATTGTGCATACTATAAGAAGGTGAGCCGACCCTAGTGGCAGAGTGGTTAGCACATCGCGCTACGATGCCAGAGGTCCCAGGTTTGAATCCCGGCCTGAGCATGGATGTTTGTGAGTGTTCATTCATCATATCATCACTCATCCCCATCTTCACAAATAAGTCAAAAGTGGCAAAAAGAAAGCAAAGTAAAATAAAGCAAATCAATCAATCTATAAGAAGCTGAGCATCACTGTATTCAAAACATCGCTAAATCATGTGAGAAAGCTAGAAAATGGGGGGGGGGGACAAAGAGTAAGAAATTGTTATTTATTCTACGAAATGTTCACAACGTTGATAAAAAAAAACAATTGCTAACTTACGCTGTACTGCAATTTTAACTTGGAGTTTTCAGAATTTCGTACATGCAAACTTGAAAAATGGAAATATTACAGCAAAAGATCAGTCGCCAGGCTGAAATTTTTAGTCGCCATCACGACCTGGCGACCGGGATTTTTCGAGCCCTGCAGATAACCATTGACAACTACAATAATATTCGTAGTGCATAACATTTCGTGGATCGATCCCCATTATATACACCACTGTGTATGTAGATATATTCACAGATAAGTTATTATAAGCAGATATTTATCCCAGGTAAGAAACTATCTTCGCCAAGATTTAATGCCAGCAAGACGTTCTTATAGTCACCGCTCAGAGGCGCCACTGGCACTTTTGCTAAAGAATCCCTGAATGCATGACTGGACGTCAAATTCATATATCCAGGGCAAAATGTGCCAGTGGCGTCTCCGAGCGGTGACTATCAGAACTCCTTGCGGGTATTGAATCTTGACGAAGATAGTTTGCTACACTCAAACAATAGTGTTAAGGTAATTTAGGCAAAATATAGGATAATTAATAGTTTTATGCTTGGTTCTCTGTAATTTATGACTAAAAAACATGATTGAAAAAGTGGGACACCTACATGTGTCTAAAGATGAGCAAACTTCAACAGGAACTTTTAATGGCAAGTTCTGGTCTTGGCATAGAGTTGGGCAACTAAACTCACCTAATGCATTGTACGGAAGCTTGTATTTCAGGATCTAGGTGTTCCAATGTTTTTGCCGGTGACTGTACATTTTTGATGGATTAGGTTGTTTCTTATTCACTCACACTAATACTGTCTTACGGAAGACCACGCAGAAGAATTTACTAATATATTTGTTTTCGGGATGATATATTACGAGAACACATAAAAAAACACAAAGACAATTTCGCTACGTAATTGCAGTAAAAGTATTGGTTTCCTTAACCACAAGATAACGTCCTGATACACACGAGTGCTTCGTACAGCAATTACCCTTGGAATGCTCTTATTTTCAACTTAATACTTTCACTGCCAGAGGGGTTTCGGTGAAACTTACCCCCAGACCAAAGTTGATTACACACTGCAATGTGTTGTAATGGTGTCTACATGTTAGGCACCATCGCTCTTGTGGAATACAGTTTATGTGAATGTTCATTATACGATACCAGTGCCGGCGAATAGAGGAGAGTGAGGGGGAAGTTGCCCCCGCACTATGCTACGCCTTATCTATCAAAAGAAAGTAAATTGTCAAACCAAATATATGTACAACTAGCTGATTATCCCAATCACGTATTAGACAAGAAAATAATGAATTCTAACTATTGCGTAAAATGTAACTAATTTTAAATACTTGTATGATCGTGAATGTCACCAATTAGCTTAGCGACTCCGAAAACTATGGATTCGACACTAATCTAGGTAATTTGTGGCATTTTATTTTTCACCCCCTCTCACCCCCATGCCGTTAGGTGATGAACTTGGAGTTGAACCGCATTGGGAGTGCCACGAAAGCTATCCATTCGCAACACAGCCTGAATGTTAGACAACCTGAGAAACGCTATCGTTGTGCGGATTGCGTAGAGTCACGGATGTCTGTTTGTGCGGAATTTAATATCGGTGGTTCTCGATTATTTTTACACGTCACCCCTTCCCACACTACCCCTAAGTGTGCCAGGGGTATCTTACCCCCACAGTATTTCTTTCCAGATTGCAAGTGATACGTGTACCAAGTTTGGTTGAAAGTGCTCCAGGCGTTCGAGAGTTATGCCGGAACAAACAAATATACAACCCCCCCCCCCACACATCCATTTTTTATATATAGATATATCAAATCAATCAATCAATCAATCGCCTGTATATCTTCTCCTGGGAACTTGCGGAGCGAAGCAGTACACGCTGCTGGAAAGACTGGTTACTGCAGCCGCTCTTCCCCCTCCTCGCAATCCCGTTCCCTAGCACCCGTTCATTAGACGAGTCCGCTGGAGTCACTATACTCTGTCCCATGAATCTCTAGAGCAGGCAAACGAAAACAAGTCTCTGCGGAAGTTGTGACTCGAGAGGGCTTGACCAATGAACGCCCGAGAGGGAACGGGATTGCGTTTAGGGGGAGAAGGCGACTTCAGTTATCAGTTGTTGGCAGCAGCGTGCTTTGCTCCGCCCACTATCTTTCCCCCTTCTCTCTCGTTATGCGCGACCTTGCTCCAGAGATTCCCGAGATAAAATATAGTTCTCGGTCTCGTCTCGACAATCCTCGACCTCTCACAAGAGACCCTCATGACCTTGATGCTTCTATATTTAGTAAAAGTCAAAAAGGGGCGTGGCAGGGGCTTGATGAAGGACACACTGACCAATTAACACTAGGTCAATAACGGTGGACCGATTTGGGGAAAACAACAAGTCAAGTTCAAAAATAAAGTTTGAAAATCCAGTACACTCACGCTACGCATTTAATTGTAGTGTACTGTACCTAACGCAAGCACATTCCGTACAACCACAAAAAGTTATATTTGATCGTGATAAGGCCGTCCACGTACACGATTTGATTTCGAAACCTTTCCCACATGTCTCCTCTGACGTATTGAATCAATGACAAAATCAGAATAGCCAACCACAGGTTCCACCTAGACGCATAAATATCTATGAGACATCCGTTGCTTTGAAATATTTTGATGGTATCATTATTATAGGGTGGCCATACGTCCCGTTTTGACCGGGACAGACTCTTTTTGAAAGCGTCCATGTTATTAAAAATCCACTATTTGTCCCGTTTTATAAAAGTCCAGGAAATTTATCTTGAAAACCAAGTCTAAATTTGAGACAATTCATGCTAAAAAGGATGTATTGTTGGGTTTTTTTATGTGTTGCGTTATTTGTAGAGCAGTAAATAAGCATGCAGTTTCTTTACGGAATTGCAACAATTTAAATTTCCGTCGTTTTGACACAAACTCAAAGATTAATGAACGATTGATGAAGAAAAAAGCTGCTCTCAAGAGGATTAGTTTTTCCTGCTAAATACTTCTGGCATTACTAAACTTCAGCATAAAGGTTGATCAGAAAGGACGAGAAACGTTATGTAAGTTATACCGCGATTATAATAATTAATACATTTTGGCAATGGGAGATATTATTTAATTTATTGTTTATGATGTATCATTTATGTGATCCATACTTTAATAAATATGAAAAACTCAACACTTTTAATGCATCAATTGACACAGCTAAATGTGTAATTTTGTTATCTTCGAAATTATCTTGTCTGATCTTCCAAATTAATGTATTTTAATGCATCACACGGAACTTCATCTCATAAAAATACCCTTTAATACATTCCTATGTGTATTTTGACACACTAACAGGTGCATCATTTGCAGTTTATGCACGTTAAAGTGTTATTGAAATCAAGATATATATATATATAGTATATACTGTATGTGATCAGAAGTATCCGGACACCCAGTTGAAAATAAAGTACAAGTTTGGGCAACCCTCCATCGGGAACACTGGCAGTCAATACAGTGTTGGCCCACCCTTAGCCTTGATGACAGCGTTCACTCTCAAAGGCATACTTTCAATCAGGTGCCGGAAGGTTTCCTGAGGAATGGCAGCCCAATCCTCGCAGAGCGCCAAAATGAGAAGAGGTATTGACGTGGATCGGTGTGGTCTAGCACGAAGTCGGCATTCCAAAACATCCCACAGATGTTCTATGGGATTCAAATCAGGACCCTGCGCAGGCTAGTACATTAGTGGGACGTTCTTGCCATCAAACCACTCCCCCACAAGCCCTGCAGTATGGACGGATGCTCGGTCGTGTTGAAAGACACAATGGTCATCCCCGAACTGGTCTTCGACGGTAGGAGCATGAAAGCTGTTAAAATGTCAACGTAAGCTTGTGCCGTGACATTGCCATGTAAAGCAACAAGGGGGCCAATTCCCCTCCAGGAGAAACATGACCACACTGTAACCCCGCCACCTCCGAATTTCACTGTCGGCACTATACAGGCTGGTAGATGTCGTTCACCAGGCATTCGCCACACCCACACCCTACCAAAGGATCGCCGCATTGTGTACTGTGATGCATCACTCCACACAAAGGTTTTCCACTGTTCTATGGTCCAGTTTTGACGCTCCTTGCACGACACGAGGCGACGTTTGGCATTTGTCTGTGTGATGTTTGACTTATGGGCAGTTGCTCGGCCATGGAAACCAAGTTGCCGCATCTTGCGCCAAACAGAAATGGTGCTTGGAGTAGATCCTGATGCAGTTCGGAATTTCTATCTGATGCTGGCGATGGATGATTGACGATAATGCTGTACGACCCTCTTCAACACTCGATGGTCTCTGGAGGTCAACATAGGAGGTTGGCCTGCACGCTGTTGGGTTGTACACATCCCTTCACTATAACATCGGAAACAGTGGACAGAGGGATGTTTAGGAGGGTGGAAATCTCACACAGAATTTCCTACACAAGTGGCACCCAACCAACTGACCACGTTGAAAGTCTGTGAGTTCCTCAGACCATCCCATACTGCTGTCTCACACTGTCTGCAGACTACTGAGTTAGTTGACTATGTGTTCCACGCGGTAGATGGCAGTACTGTGTCGCCCTCTATGATAAACACACGTTTCGCGGTGTGTCCGGATACTTTTGATCACGTAGAGTATGTGTCAATTGACACGTTTTGGGTTCTGTGTGTACAATTGGAGATAATATTTAAACACCAACATTGATCAATATTTTGAACAAACTTTAATAATTGCAATTTTCAAGTATCGGTATCGGTGGGAATCGGTAAGAGTATCGATATCGGTTTCGGTGGGAATCGGTAAGATATCGGTATCGGTGGGAACCGGTAAGAGTATCGGTATCGGTATCGGTGGGAATTGGTAAGAGTATCGGTATCGGTATCGGTGGGAATTGGTAAGAGTATCGGTATCGGTGGGAATCGGTAAGAGTATCGGAATAGGTATCGGTGGGAATCGGTAAGAGTATCGGAATAGGTATCGGTGGGAATCAGTAAGAGTATCGGTATCAGTATCGGTATCGGTGGGAATCGGTAAGAGTATCGGTATCGGTATCGGTGGGAATTGGTAAGAGTAACGGTATCTGTGGGAATCGGTAAGAGTATCGGTATCGATATCGGTGGGAATCGGTAAGAGTATCGGTATCGGTGGAATTGGTAAGAGTATCGGTATCGGTATCGGTGGGAATTGGTAAGAGTATCGGTATCGGTATCGGTGGGAATCGGTAAGAGTATCGGTATCAGTATCGGTATCTGTGGGATTCGGTAAGAGTATCGGTATCGGTATCGGTGGGAATTGGTAAGAGTATCGGTATCAGCATCGGTATCTGTGGGAATCGGTAAGAATATCGGTATCGGTATCGGTGGGAATTGGTAAGAGTATCGGTATCGGTATCGGTGAGAATTGGTAAGAGTATCGGTATCAGTATCGGTATCTGTGGGAATCGGTAAGAGTAACGGTATCGATATCGGTGGGAATTGGTAAGAGTACCGGTATCGGTATCGGTGGGAATTGGTAAGAGTATCGGTATCGGTATCGGTGGGAATTGGTAAGAGTATCGGTATCTGTAGGAATCGGTAAGAGTATCGGTATCGATATCGGTGGGAATTGGTAAGAGTATCGGTATCGGTATCGTTGGGAATTGGTAAGAGTATCGGTATCAGTATCGGTATCTGTGGGAATCGGTAAGAGTATCGGTATCGATATCGGTGGGAATTGGTAAGACTATCGGTATCGGTATCGGTGGAATTGGTAAGAGTATCGGTATCGGTGGAATTGGTAAGAGTATCGGTATCGGTGGGAATCGGTAAGAGTATCGGTATCAGTATCGGTATCTGTGGGAATCGGTAAGAGTATCGATATCGATATCGGTGGGAATCGGTAAGAGTATCGGTATCGGTGGGAATTGGTAAGAGTACTTAAGGTATTTAAAAACAAAGCAATTATTTATCCTCGTTGAAACCGTAAATATGTAATGCGGACTTGGTTTAGATTGAAGGGTGGTGGAAAGTATGTAGATTGGGGTGGAAATGTAGAGGGGTGGCAGGGTAGAAATTAGGAGGGGAGCGCAAAACTCCACCTCGTCCTGGTGAAAATTCTCTCTTGAGCAGTCTCTGATTCTATTTCGTTATCAACACTGTTAAAATCGACCTCAACTTTTCACATGTTGTAACATTTGAGTTAAAAATGATATGCTTGACAGAGATAAGTAAGAATATTGATCCTAATTGTATTATGAAACCAATTCGGTTTATAATATTTAATGCTATTTTAATAAAATAAGTAAGTTGGAACTATTGAACGTCATGTCAGTACATACGGACTACATACGCGCGCACATCCACACTCAATATCAAGAAAAATGTCATAAAAAACATTTCTTAGAGGAATTTTTGAGTACCCTCAATCTGAAACTCTCGATTTTTTCTGGCCTAGCACGTCCAGTCTTAGAGATATTTAATGTGAGTTGGAAACAGTGATCATGGCAGCACGATCATCTCTAACAAAGTTTGATATCGAATTCCAGATCTCAAGCTGAACAATAAACATTGACGGATTCAATCAGGTACTCTAGCGTTTCGACAGCAGTCAATGATTTAAATAAACAAAGAGGAATATCACGTTTTCGTCTCTTTTGCTATTGAATATTTCGTGTACAAACTAGAATGTAGCTTATGGATTAGACGTGGTGCTTGGAGCTAGTTTTCTGGTGCAAGAGGCATATCGTGAACTTTCGAAAGGATAAACTAATATCAAACATGAACCTGTGCTTCTACTGGTTTCAGATAGCAATTCTCAGGTGAGTTAATTTTTTGTGTCAGATTAGAGGAAGACAGCATATTCACGTAAGCAACTCAAATATTTATATTTCATAGTATAGGAAAAAGCAGAGTTCTTAAAGGTCCAGGAATTGTAAACAAATTCAATTCCGGTCCGGGAGAGACAATCAGCAAGCGTAATGGGTTCTGGACCGTAAATAACCTTTTTATCTTTAAAGTAATATCAATTCGGTCCTTGAACCTATTTTCCGGATACATTTAAATACGATCCAAGTTCGGCATTGAAATGAAACTAGTGTTGCCCACGGGACGAGACGGAACAGGGTTTTAAAAATTCGAGACGAGAGTAGAGACCGGATGTTTAGGCACTAAAAACATATAAAATAGGCAGGCAAATAAGCACTTATAATTTTCAAAATAGGCAATAAAAAGGCAATGAAATTTAACTCAAAATAATGAAGATAGACATACAAAAAGAAATAGGTGTTTAAATAATATAAAGACTTACCTGTACATTCTTTATAGTTGCTTAAAATAAATCAGGAGCTCATCATTAGAGACAGCAGTTCAATATTGTACTTAATAAATCACTGCAAACAGGAGTCACGTCAGCCCAAAATTTTCCATTGTATAATGGCTACACACAATAGTCTGATAAAAGAAATTGTTGGCTACTCCCAGCCAGTACGCAAATTATTTAAATATACACTTTATCACTGCACACAGGGTTATTTCAGTTAAAAAATTTACACTGTATATTCCACACAGCAGTTCGAAACTGTTTAAATGCATTTCAAGTTTGTAATGTACGTTTTGGCAGTCCATGAATAAGAAGCACTAATTGCGGTACAAGGTATTTCTTCAGGTGATCAACCGACAAGTTATGTCTGCGATCAGACAACACATTTTTTAGAATTGAAAAAGATCTTTCAACCTCCACAGATGTTACCGGAGCATACTTAAAGCAAGCGATAACATGTGGATCTAACTCAGTTTGTATATATTCAGCTTTCAGAACTTGTTGAATTACCCTTAATTTGTCCAAGTTCTTATTAGCTGCAATAACTCGCTAACTGTTATTTTTAAATTTCTTGGAAGCATCGGAAACTAATCCTGGGAACAGGAAATTGTATGCACAGAGTTCAGTCATGTCCCAATTTTAAAGAAAATGCCTAAAATAGGCAACATCTGGCATTTATGAAATAATATAGGCAATATCGTATGAAATAGGCAAAATAGGCAAAATTAAATTGGCTTTAAATGAAGCTAATCCCTCCCCCCTGGCCTTCGCAACATTCGTTTCCATCATATCTCTAACAGGAAAGAATAGGCATTTTGCCTAACATCCGGTCTCTAGTCATGAGACAAACGAATATTTTCGAGACGAGACAGCATTTCCACGAGACGAGACAGGCCAAAGTCTCATCTCGTGAGCAACACTAAATGAAACGATACGCAGGTTGCGGGATCCCAATAGAACCCATTAGAATTTAGAGGTTCCTGAATCTTTAACAACCCTAGAAGACAGTGTTCATGAATAGTTCAATATGAAAGTGTATGAAAAATGTAATACAGTAAAACCTCGTTAATTCGGACTAATGGGGGGATAAGTTGACCGGTACAACGAAAGTCCAAATTAACTGAAATAACCTAAAAGAACAGTAGAAAGTGCATTAAAACTCCGTTTATAGCAACAAGACACGTTTATTATGGTGTATGTAAAGGGCATAGGCCTAAATACACTATACAGTACAGTACAAAGTCTGCGGGAAACAGAACTTCATCAGTGGTTGACTGCCTTTTCTTTGGGAAGTTCTCTTGTTGAGTTCTAGCCACATTTAAAACCTTGCATTCTGCTTTTTCTTCTTTCTTTTTGCCTTTTGCCTGTCCAGATTAAGCGAAGTCCGGCTTATCGGGGTCCGTATTCACGAGGTTTTACTGTATACATGTATCACCAGAGAAGAGGATTATATTTGTACGGTTCATGGTGTAGGAAATGGTGGCAAAAAAACTACACGAATTTCCCCAACTTTTACTTACTTAACGTGCAACTTTTCAGGGGCAAACAATTTGGTTTGATTTATTTTTGTAATTTGGCGTCACTCTTATTGCACTTTTGGCTAATCGCGACGATACGGATGAGTGATATGATCAAATTGATGAAGGGGCACTCACAAAGAACACCCATGCCCAGGCCGGGATTCGAACCCTGAACCTCTGGTGTCGTAGCGCGCTGTGCTAACCTCTCCCCTTCAGAGGTCATCACAAACATCTTTGGCTGTGTTCTCAACAAGTTTGTTTCAAGCAGGAAATGTATCCTTACTGGCAACGTGATTCGAACAAGTATTCTCGGATTACCAGCCAGGTTAAATCGGCGTTAGCTTCCAACGTTTCGAAAGCATACATTGCCCTCATCTTCATGGAATGTATGCAATCGAACGTCGATTTAATAGGACTGCAGAACCGAGAATACTTGTTCGAGTTCGTTTTAAGCTCACTTTTATGACCTGATCGGCTAATCGAGACTGGACATTTTTAAAGGTCAATCTCGATCACAGTGCGTGCCTCCAAAGAAGATCGAATCCGCAAATATAAGGTGACAACGTTACCACTACGTCATCGAGGAGGTTGTTTTACATAAGAGTCTTAAGATAAGTGACAGCCCTCAGTTTCCACGGTTCAACGGATATGCAGTGTTGCCACGTCCAACGTACGTACATTTTTACTTCCTTGTATAAAAATCTGTAAAAAATCGGTTTCGCAATGTAAATTGACAATGCTAATGGTTTATAATAACAGATGCAAAGAGCTTAAAAAAAAAGACCAATATTGTATTTGTAGGACTACCAAATACTAAGAAAATGTTGTTTCGCAAAATTAAAAAGAACAGACAAATTTTAAAAATCTGAAAATTAAGAACTGTATTTAAAACCTTTCTGCCCGCACAGTACTCAAATTTAATCACAAACGGTTCATCCGTTTTATATTTATAGAATTTCAAAGAAAGAGATCGTTTGCAAGACTAAAAAGAACTAACTAACTAACTCTCTAGCCTTCTTAAACCCGAAGGTTCATGGCTGCAGCAACACAGGCCTTCCATCTTTCCCTATCTTGAGCAAGATCTATATACTCTTTTCCATCCCTACCGATTTCCCTTAGGTCCATCTCAACGTTGTCCCTCCATCTTCGTTTTGGCCTTCCTACAGGTCTCTTACCATCAGGTTTCCCAACAAGAATCCTGTAAACTCCTCTTTCTTCTCCCATTCCTGCCACATGGCCTGCCCACCTAAGTCTTCTTGATTTAATTATTCTAATAATATCTGGACATGAATACAAATTATGTAGTTCTAAATTATGTAACCTTCTCCACTCACCTGTCTCCTCATCCCTTTTAGGTCCAAAGATTTTCCTAAGGATCTTATTTTCAAATACTCTCAATTTATGTTCCTCTTTCAATGTAAGGGACCAAGTTTCACATCCATATAATACTACAGGCAAAATTACTGTTTTGTATATTTTAACTTTTAGTTTCTTAGATATTAAAGGAGAAGACAAAAGTTTATGAAGAGAGAAGTAACATGCATTTCCTGAATTAAGCCTACTATTTATTTCCTCTTTAATATAATTTTCATTTGTTAATATTACTCCTAAGTATTTGAATTTGGAAACTGGTTCAAACGAGTTGTTATCAATAATTAGATTTTGATAATTACCTAACACTTGGTTTCGGCCTGTAAGCATATATTTAGTTTTCTCTTTGTTAACTTCCAAACCTATCTCTTTAGCAGTTTTGAAAAATATTTTAGCATTATTCTTAATTGTATTCACATCATCCCCCAGTAAGTCTACATCATCTGCATATGCTAACAACTGAGTCACACCATTTAATTTTAGTCCTTCTTTAGTTTCTTTTACCTTCCTAACAGCATATTCTAAGGTAAAATTAAAGAGCAATGGAGATAATGCATCTCCTTGTTTTAACCCATCATGAATTGTAAATTTGTCAGACATATTAATACCCACACGA
Organism: Lepisma saccharinum; assembly: GCF_977018435.1. Lineage (NCBI taxonomy): Eukaryota > Metazoa > Arthropoda > Insecta > Zygentoma > Lepismatidae > Lepisma > Lepisma saccharinum. Next base: position 20,855,536 of record NC_139243.1, on the reverse strand, counting down.
ATTTTACTTTCTGTTTCACTGGTGCATATTTTTATCATACTAACAAGCTTCTTAGGTATTCCAAACTCTACTAATATATTATATAATTTATCTCTTTTGGCAGAATCATATGCTTTTTTGAAATCAATGAATAGCTGATGGACATTTTGATTATATTCGCACTATTTTTCAAGTGTCTGTCTGATGTGAAAAATTTGATCTGTAGTTGATCATTATGTTTAAATCCACATTGATAATCACCTATAATTTCATTAGCATATGGGGTTAGTCTTGTTAAAAGAATGTTAGATAATATTTTATATGTTGTTGAGAGTAGAGAAATTCCACGGTAATTATTGCAGTTCATTTTATCACCTTTTTTAAACATAGGAACAATTATGGATTCTTTCCACTGCTGAGGGATTTCTTCTTTATTCCATATTAAACAAATTAATTTATGAATTTGACATGTTAATGAATTTCCACCATATTTAATTAACTCAGCTGGTATTAAATCAATGCCAGGTGCTTTGTTATTCTTTAGCCTGTTAATAGCATCTTTAACTTCAGTCAAGTTAGGTTCTGGAACTAAAGGTTCTGCTGTGTGGACTTCATTTACTTCTGATTTATCTCCTACATGGACATTTAAAAGGTCATTAAAGTAGTTCTTCCATCTATTTAGAATATCGCTTGGGTCAGCTAGAAAATCACCGTCCTTATCTTTTATCAAGTTTACTTTAGGTTGCCACCCCTTTCTAAATTCATTTACACCTTTATATAAATCTCTGATATTTTTATTTTTGCTGTTTGTTTCAATTTCGTTAATTTTGCTTTTCAAGTAATCTCTTTTTTTACTTCTAAACGTGCGGTTAACTTCTCGCTTTATTCTATTATAATTGTTTAGATTTGTACCATCAGAGATATTTAACCACCTAAGTCTAGCCTGATTTCTTATTTCTATTAGATTATGACATTCATTATCAAACCATGGCTTACTTTTTCTCGGTTTATGGTATCCTATACTTTCTTTAGCTGCTGATTCTATTGCATTACGTATGTGCTCCCAATTCTTATTTACGTCTGTTTCATTTATATTTTAATCATCATTTAAATCCTGCAAAACATCAAATCTATTTGACAGTTTAATTTGGTAATCTTTCTTAATTCTTTCATCAGTAAACTTTCCTGTATCAAACTTTAGAACCTTTAGATTTTGTTGCTTATGATTTATCACTGAGAGTCTTTCTCTTAATTTAGCAATTACTAAATAATGGTCACTGGCACAGTCAGCACCTCTATGTGTACGAACGTCAATTATACTAGTATGCCTTCTCTTATCAATGAGAATATGGTCTATCTGATTATGAGTTTTACCATCTGGAGAAGACCAGGTATATTTATGGATATCTTTATGTTTAAAAGTGGTACTTTTCACAATTAAATTCTTTGAGGTTGCAAAAGTAATCAATCTTATACCATTATCATTACTTAATTCATGAAGACTTTCTTTACCAATCGTGGGTTTAAATGTCTCCTCTTTGCCAATCTGTGCATTACAGTCACCTAACAGAATTTTCATATCATACTGAGAAAATTTATCAAAGACCTGTTCTAACTCTGTATAAAAATCATCTTTAGTATTATCATCTTTATCTTCCGTTGGTGCATGTATGTTTATTAAAAAAAATTTACACCACCTACCCTGTAAAACTGCATATGATATCCTATCATTAATAAATTCTACTGTTTTAAGAGCCGAGATAATTCTATTATTTATGAAAAAGCCTGTTCCAAAATTATGATTTTCAGTACCACCATAGAAAAAAGTATAATTTTTAGTTTTATAATTCCCTTCTCCTGGCCACCTAACTTCCTGGACAACTACTAAAAAGAAGGTACTTTTATTGTTCTCACGACAACAAAAAAAAATAGAAGGCATACTTGAAAGAAAATTGGTTAGCATAGATTAACGCAGAATTGAATAAGCTAAATTTTGATGTAACTCGTATTTATGTAGGTCTACTGGTTAATTCTCATCTAGAGTACAAACTCAAGTGTCTATATTTAAATTCGACAGTCGCTTCCTTTTTCCTATGTTTTGTTATTTTTTTCCCTTGCTAGTGCTTCTATCCCCCTCTCCCTCTCCCTCCCTTCTTGCTTTCATTCTTGATTCTGTTTTTCCTTCTTTACTTTCTTTCCTCCCTTGCTGCTGTATTTGTTTACATCTTTCTACCTCTCCCATTCTCTCCTCTCGATCTCTCTCTCTCTCTCTCTCTCTCTCTCTCTTTCCTTCTTTCTTATTATGTTTCTTTCTATCATTCTTTTTCTATGTTTCCGCTTCTGCTTTCCCCTATATGTTTTTTCTCTATATCTTACTTTCGATTTTCATTTCCCTTTCATTATTTCCATCTTTCTATCTACCTGGTTTCGCTTTTTCTTTTTCCAGTCAACTTGTGAATGCGGGTTCATTTCTTGCTCTCTGATTGGCTGTTGGAATGTTACGGTGCTCTGATTGTGAGAATATCTTATTTGCGCTGTACGATAGGTTAGGTTAGGTTAGGTTAGGTTAGATTAGATTAGAAAGCAGCAAATTTGCGCTGAAAATAGGAAATAAGATATTCTCACAATCAGAGCACCGTAACATTCCAACAGCCAATCAGAGAGCAAGAAATGAACCCGCATTCACAAGTTGACTGGAAAAAAAAATTCGCCTACCGGGAGTGTTAATCTCTTTCTGTCTTTCATTTCTTCCATGTTTCCCCTGCTTTTCTTTACATCTTCCACCGTCACTCTCTATCTTCTTCTTTGACTTCTATTCTTATGTCTCGTTCATTCCACTTCTATCTCTCTCTCTCTTCGTCCCATCAGAGTGCCCTGTAATATAAATGGATGTAGGCTGCAGACTCTTTGGTTGGGCTTGAGCTCATCCTCGCCCCTCCATTGGTGACGCCACTGAAGACAAATGAAGAAAACAAGAGAAGATAAAGGGGGAAAATGGGTTAGGAAACGAAATAATCTGTTTGCAACATTAAAAGCAAGCAATGAGAAATATTGGTGAATTTTTGCCATCTTTCTTCTACTTTCAGTTTCGTATCCAGACAATGCAAAAGCGAATCCAAGAAGCCGTTCTCGCTACCTCAAAACTACAGCAAAGACTTACCTCCACTGCAAAATGGTAAGTGAATCTCTATGTAAGTACTTTTAGACATGCTATGTATTAGTTTCCTAAATGTGTGCTGCAAACCCTCCCACTACGAGAAGTTACAGTAGAATATACAATATTCTACAGTTAAAATTTAACAGTTTGGCCTGTTAATTTACAAAAACCAGACGCAAACTGTTTTTTCCTGAACTTAGGAACATTCATTTTGTCACCTGGAAGATGAACGATGCTGACGTCATAATCTCATTATTTCCCCGCGTTAACTATGGCCAACGTCACTGCCGGACGCAGTGTTTTATTTCGGAGGGGGCTGAAATTGTAAAGATGGATATTACATAGCTACGTTCAAGGGGGAGGCGAATTACACAGTGAAATATTTCATAATTAATATTTTTAACCTTCGTTTTAAAAGTTGTTCAAAAGCCAAAATAGTAGCTAATTGGAGCTCATTTTATGATAACTTCATGTTTCTTCATGCCGTATTTACATCATACAAATTTTGAAACGATGAAACAAAGAAAATCTCTTTAAAAATAGCATAGGTTATAATTGAGTTTTAAGTCTACTTTTAAGAGAGAGAGAGAGAAGTGCGATATTTAAGCCAACGAGAGAAACAGGACATGACATAGAGTGGGATGAGGCTAGGCAGATAGAAGGGAGAAAAGAATACTAGTGAGAAAATGAAAGGGGAAGAAGACACAATTAACTGGAATGGGGGACTGAAGATAAACAAAGAATGGAAGAAGGTGTTAGAAAGAGTGGAAAGGACAAGAGAGAAAGAGGAGAGAAGAAGGAAGAAGAATGAAGAAAGGATAAGGCAAAGAGCGTGAGATAAGGAGTCCAACCACTTTCCAGATGAAAGGAAATGTTTATCTAAATCGCCTGTTAGATGAAACAACAGTTGACAGGAGAAGGCCACCTGCTGGAATGGAATGTTCTAGATAAACAACTTTCTAATAATCTTGTGTCTGGAGGGGAGTGATTTTTGTGTATATATATCTTCCTGTTCTGTACCTTGTTTCATTTATATTTAGTAAAGAGTTTGCAGAAGACCTTGCTCGAAGGTTGAAACGTAATGTTTAGTTTATGTTTCAGAATAAAATAAATTTCTGCCTTGGTCAGCATATTGAGTTTTTGGTTATCTTGGAAACAAAGTTTAATGGTGTTATCTACTTTTATGCACAGATAGGCCAATTGGGACTGGACCTACAGTTTAAAGTGTGATCCGGAGCACCATATATCTCCACTGGGTATCTAAACCGTGACTCCTTACTTTTGTAGTTTGCAGTTATGATGTTTTTAAAAACGTTTAGCTTATTTAAGAATATTTCAGTTACGTGTTACTGTTTGAAGAACATCATTTGAAACGTACTATTACTACTACTCTGTGAAACCGAAAATTCCAGCAGTGTGTTACAAGAATACTATATACCTCTGCCAAGTGTAAATTTCTTCATCGAATATTCCGACTTTGTTATCTTAAAAAATAAGATTTGAATGGCGTCCTAGGCTTCAGCCCGCGAAGCCTACCACTCGCTACGGCCCTGCATAATTAAAATGTAAACTCGTTTCCCTGTTCTTGTTCACTAAGCCAAGCGTCAAGTCAACTTTGCAGCAGGTTTTCGCATATCTAGATAAAAACGTTCGCGCAAGAATATAGTTCCACTGAGACGGGTTCTATTCCGACACAACTGCATACTTGCAAGAAAACAGTTATTTAATTTGTAAAATACAGACAAAATAATACATCCATTAGCAGGTATGGACTTGATCGGTTGCAATCACTGTGCAGACGAACTAGGATCCACAGATTCGCCAACTGGAGTTTGTATTGCGATGAAGAATCGCTGAAGATCAAGAGCGAGTAGAGCAAGACTGAATACGTTGCAGAGCGCGTGGAATCCGTGATACCAGTGTTGCACATCCCACTATTTTAACCCTGTGTTTATTGTGATGTGAATGATTAATAACGGTGATATACAGCAGCGAGAATGGCTGAATCGAGGTCTCCTGTTCAACGCGCGGTTTTACCGGAGTGTTATTTTGGGCTTCATCCGAAGGGAAAAGCTCTTCAAGTCAAGCAAGTTGTTTTAAATGCATAATCCTCCTTACGACAACATGATCAAAGTAAAACAGGGCGTGAGGTGATTTGCCGTCAATGTTCGCACGAACTGTATCACGGGTGCTGAATGATTTGCAGTTTAAGTTTAGGAAGATGACACGATTGTTTGTTGTTTGACGACAAAAGAATCTCCGCGGTATTAAAAGATATCGCCGTGATAAGAAACATGTTTAGTATTTGGACGAGACGTGCTTTAACTCGGTGGGGGGAGGGGCCGGGGGGCATACATTGAATCAAACATTGAAGGTAGGGTGACCAGACATACTCTTTTTAAGAGTATTATACTCTTTTAGAGGTTCATATACTCTATACTCTTTTCAAAGGGCAAAAATCCCCAAATATACTCTTTTCCTTGCTATTTAATTTCATTCATTATTTTACGCTTAAATATGCGTTAAAATCCACAGAACTGAAAACGTCAAGATGTCAACAAACTGAGGTATTTACTCCATGACTCAAGAATTTCCTATGAACAATTTCAAGTCATTTTCATATTCCATCAACCAGCAAAACATATTTCAAATTCATTGGAATTTAATGATAATGATATTTTTGACACTTACTGTTCAATTTAAAAAACCATTGAAAAACATATTGAAGATTGGGGGGAAAGAAAATAAACAATGATGGGTAAGTGGAGGTCAGTACAGGCTGGGTCAAATTTAAAAGTGATTGTGCCTCTTATAAAATTCTTGTTTACTCTGCCTGGTTCAAATGTTGATTGTGAAAGACTCTTCAGTGTTATTAAAACTTATTGGCGAGAGGAAAAAGTACACTCCTGGTGTCAACACTCGAACAAGTATTGAAAGTGAAATTCAATGTGGACATGACCTGTGAAGAGTTTAGACTGGCAATAAAGGACGATTTAAACATACTCAAGAAAGCAAAATCATCCCAGAAGTATGAATGATGATGCCCATTGGTGAGGAAGTATTTGTAATTAGCTAATTACATTAGACCCATAAGTAATTTGAATCTGTAGAGTGTAGGCCTATTTTATAGGGTCTATAATAGAAGCAATAACAAATAACCACCCTTATTTTCGTTTTCTTTTTATGTTTCGTGCATGCACACCTTCAACCTATAGACTATACTCTTTTTGGTCAACAAATATCTGGTCACCCTAATTGAAGGACACCACCGTGCAAAACCACCGCCAGGGCTAAAGAAACCGACGAGAAAGGAAGAGGGGAAGGGGGAGGCTTATTGTTTCACCCACTGGCGACAATGAAGTCTTTGTTGAAGGCGCATATTTACTGTTCCGTGCAAAGGAAGGGTGATTATCAGCAAGAAATGGACAGACCAAGATTTGAATCCTGGTTTAGTTAAGTGATTCATAAATTGAAACCAGAGTAATAGCAGCAGACAATGCACCTGATTGTCACCAATAACAAATCATGCTTTTTTTGCTGGTATAACTTGAAGTGCGTGTGTCTTACAGTAACGGATGTATTGCGAATGAAGCAACCAAGTTTTTCATAAATGTATTTCTTTCTAAACCAAAAACAATAATTTGTCATTAAATTCAAGAGGGGCCTATCCTTGTTTAATTTTATCTTTGTTTATTTTTCTTTTTGTGTGCTCGAAATATACGCACATGCTCTCATGTTTAGAAGTTATTTCGCATTTATATTAAGTAATGAAACATTTATTAAATAGTCTATGCGCAGAAAGTACTTCTAAAATTTTATGTTTCAAGAGACAAAAAGAAGCAAAAATACATTCCGCTTGACATGCATGTGGGTTTTGATGTGTTGTGCGGTTGGCAATACTGTGGATTTTCTCAGTGTCTACGATGTAAGCAGCGGCGGTTGAGGCAAGACTGACACGGAAGATTCTGAGCTCAGTTCTCGCGCAGATTGATATATAAAACCTGCTGCAAACTTAGCTTGACGCTTGGCTTAGAGGAGGAATATTTGCTGGTGGCTTTGCAGGTGATACAGAATGAGAAATATAGAGAGATGGAGATAAAATACAAAAAAAAGAGAGGGGTAGTTAAAATAGAAAAAGAAAGAAAGGATTGGAAAGAGGAGAAATAGAAGGGGAAAGATATTTGTAGAGAAGAGGATGCAGAGAAAGATAGAAAAAACGGAGGGGAGACAAATTGCAGAGAGAAGGAGTAAGTAGAGATGGATGGAAAGAGCAGAAATATAGAAAAATCTAGGCAGAAAGTGAAAGATTTAATGGAGAGAGGCAGAAGAGAGAGAAACACGAAAAAGATGGGGAGAAAGACAGGATGAGGAGAGGAACATGAGAGAAACAAGATAACGATTCAAAAATCGAAAAAAAGGAAGATGAAGACGAAGTGGAGAGAAACACAGGGATGATTGAAAAAATATAAAGAAAGGTAGAAAGAGATCACCAATGGACATTTTTTTCTGAATGAAAGTTTAGTGTGTGTGTTGTAAATGTTAATCTAAACGCTAGGGGGGAAGGAGTTGATTCCACCTACCTTTCATAATCTTGCATGTTGTGTGTGTGATTTTCATTGAAATAATGTGTTACCCTTCTTTGTTTTCTTATTTTTAGGTCAGCCAGTGACAGTGTATGTGCAGATTCTTATCTATCAGATTTCAGAAATCAACGAAAGGAATAGGGTAAATACATGTGTTTAATATGTAATGTAGAGCTGGAGTTGAGTTGGTGTTTTAAGTCCACTTTATGCACAGTAAGGCTAATCGGGACTGGACCTACAGTTTAAAGTGGGATCCCAACCCCTTGTGCCTCCTCCTGGTATCGGGGAGGCCCCATGAAATGTAGAGGTCTTGCTACATTGTACTGATAGCTAATCTCGCTGTGAAAATTAAGAAGAAACACAATTCATATGCAGTAAAATCTTTTTGATAAGCACGAATACCAAATATAGAAACAAAATAAAGAACTCTTGCGATCATGTACTATATAAACCCTCACATGTATGTTTAACACATTGTTTTTAAATCATTAACATATTATTAAAGCGTAGACTAACTTAGAAATAATGAAATATATGTCACTCATTAATAGTAAGATAGGAATGTTTGTAAGTAAGGAAGCATCAACATTACATTCTAGTAGCAAGAGATATTAGTGTTGAGCAAGCATTAAAGTAACACAGGTATGCGGAAATTGTTAAAGGCTTGGTTAAGATTGGAATGTGAGGAGTGAATGACTTGGAGTCAGGACATGTCAGGGGACTGAATAAATAGGAAATTGAAAGTAAATGAGGGGCCCTTTTTGTTTGGAACGACCAGGAGGAGGGAGTAGGATTGGGGCTCTTAAAAAGACTGGAGTTTGAGTTGAGTACGGAGCAGATTCTTTCATCTACAACAAAGACAGGTATTTACCTTTCACCTTATCATGCCAAGTCAGTCTTGAAGAGTCTGAACTCCATGTTTAGTATTGCCATTCCATTATTTGTGTAACTCTCGTATTGGGCCAGTTTGTGCCCTCAATAGCCAAGCGAGTAGTATTAAGCTACGCCACCAGAATTCGATTCCCATACCGTAGGGTATGATACGAAAGAAAAATGATTTACTTCTACCAACAATTTAATCTTCTATTCTTAAAATCTTGGCGATTTCCTTATCTCTTTCTTTAGGTGTTAACTACCAAATTTCCCTTACCAACCAACCAAGATGTAGGCTACTTTTGTGTACAGTCATAGACATTTCTGCGTTGTAACAGTCCCACTGATACTCAGAAGTGTCCGTGACTGTACTTGGCATGTGAATAATGTTTGGTTCTGGACTCAGTCAAAATATGAGTTATCTTCCACGTCGCAGTGGCTCAACAATAAGCATATGCTATTAACGAAAACAGCAAAAATCAGCAGAAAATTAACAAAACAAAAATGAAGCCTTCTGTTGTCACCTGTACCAGTTATAAAACACAAAATTCTTATTTCAGAATGTGAAGCTGAATTTGTACTTCTTCCTCCGTTGGAAGGACTTTCAGGCGAGCACGACACAGAAGTCCGTTGGCCTCCAAAAGGAAGACATGAAGCTGTTTTGGAAACCAAAGATGGTCGTCATGAACATGGAGTCCATGGCTCCAAAAGTCGCCATTGAAGAAATGATCTACTTCTTCGTAACTGAAAATCACTGGATTCGATACTTGTACGGGTATGTTACCCTATTTCTTACATACCAAGTTCTTAATTTAAACCCTATATTATCTCAAACGAAAATGCAATTGAGAATAATTTGGTGATATGAATGAAACTAAGAAAGTACTCCAACGGGCATGAATAAAACTATCCACTTTATTATCACTCACAATGTTTTGAGCACACTCTCCAATCTAATCTAATATATAAAAATTGATGTATGTGTGTGTGTGTGTGTATGTTTGTTCCGGCATAACTCTCGAACGCCTGGAGCGATTTCAACCAAACTTAATACACATATCACTTGCAATGTGGAAAGAAATGCTGTGGGGTGAGACACCGATGGAACCCCTAGGGGTGAGGCTGGGAAGGGGACATAAAATAGTATTACGTTGCGTGGCATTTTCGTGTCATATCCTGCAAGTCATGCTTCCCGCTACACAGCACGGCGAAGTTGGTTGCCTACACATAAGGTGCGATGTTGCTATCCTGGAGCAATTTCAACCAAACTTGGTAGACATGTCACTTACAAATCTGGAAAGAAATACTGTGGGGGTAAGATACCCCTGGCACCCTGGGGAGGCCCTCAAAGACTAACGATTCACTGGCGGACACAAAATTCTCTCCACTGCGTCGTCAGTTTCACATGAAGAAGTGAATTCTCTAACCTGCTCCTTTCTTTTCTAACATCATTGTTAACGGAAGTTCTGTAACGTTGCATCTGTAACCAAGGAGTTCCACGTTCAATTCTCGGTGGAGACACGTTCATATTCGCCGGCCCCCGTGGCGGAGTAATTAGCACATCGCGTTACGACGCCAAGGGTCCCAGGTTCGAATCCTGACTTGGGCATCGATGTTTGTGAGCGTCCATTCATCAATTTCATAACATCATCATCACTCTTCCTCATCTTCGCAAATTAGCCAAAAGTGGCACAAAAAAAGCGAAGTCCTCGATACCCGGTGGAGGCACATGCTGGTTCGGATCCCACTTTAAACTGTAGGTCCAGTCCCGATTAGCCTTACTGTGCATAAAGTGGACTTAAAACACCAAATCAATCAATCAATTAATCAATCAAAAAGCAAAGTATAATAAAACAAATCAATCTATCAAAACATATTAGGGACCAAAGTTCACGGACTCGAGTCCTGGGTTAGTAATGTACTATGTTCGTCAATTTCATCTAATCATGACTCATCCTAAGCGTCGCGATTAGCCTAAACTGTCAGAAATGCGTCGTAAAATAATCGAAATACAATGCATACACAAAATAAGGGCATTCCCAACGTTACATTCTATCACGCTCCTCAATGGCAAAATTCTGGATCCGCGTATGGTAACAGGATAATACATTTGTACACTTCAAGATAGCTAGATTATTCCCTTTGAAGTTCCTGCAACATTCAGTTAATTTAGGAGGTAATATATCCAGGTCTGGCTCCAGACTCGATCTAATATTAAGTATACATCAATGAAATGTCTACTTTAAACGTAAATTAAGAAATTATTTCCTTTTTCCCGACAGAGTCCTCCTGGTACTGCCATGTCCTTTCGAGTTCAAAGATTTCCCCTTCGATATACAGAAGTGTCAGATGAATCTTACTATGAGTAAGTATCGGCAAGGTATTCAGTGTACTCAAGTATGATTACAAAATGTTGTGTAGAAAAGCTCAGAGAAAGCATAGACTTCTTTTTTATCTTTTTAAGGAACACAAACACGCGCATTATATGTATTAATTTTCAATAAAAGACAGAATATTAAAATTGAAAAATTAATTGTTTTCAATTTGCGCTGTAATGATATATGGTCAACTGTTTATCAGACATTTACAGATGTGATTAGTTAAGTTCGTCATTCATTATTTCTCTAGAATATCAATCGTGTTTCTTTCGATTAATATAAATATTCGTAATAGCATAAGTTGATAAATTGATTTAAAATGTTTCGAAAGTTGTGTTTGTTATTTTTACCATTACTAGAATATTCATAATATTAACAATCTACAATATTGTTTGTAATTTACTTATAATATCAATTACAATATTTGTAGTATAATTATAAATATTATCTCTCTTTTCGAGGACGAAGTTGTATTCTTATTATTTTTTGTCGGATATCATACTACCTCTCTTCAGATGTGATGCAGAGCGTTTTTGGTACCGAATCGTAAGATTGCGTTAGGTTTTTGTAGTTCTGCTGTAGTCATAGGCGTCGGGGGGGGGGGGGGGGTCGAACTGGTCCGGCGCCAACACCCCTCCCTCCCCCAGGAAATTGGCAAGTTACAACAGAGCAGAAAGCGTGTTATTTTTATGGTTAACAATAATTACATTTTAATAACCAAAGTAAAACATGTTTTAGAATGAAAAATTGAGTATAATATACGTTGTTCATATTCTACCATTTAATCCAAAGAAATTCAAAATTCCAAAAGTTAGAGTTTTATGTTAAAGAACAAATTAAATAAATTTTATGATTTAAATATTCAACCCCCCCCCATCTAACTTTTAAAGCTTTTTCTTGGACGAGGAATGTAAAAGTTAATAACAAAATATTATAAAATAACCATGCATTTCAGTGCACTAACTGGTTGAAATGTAAAAGGATAATAATAAAAACAGTTGTGATGGATATTCACAGAAAAGTCTCCCGTATGATATAATAATAATAATAATAATAATAAATTATTTTCATGAAGTTGAATTCATTAGTTTATAACAGTTATTATTGTAAATAATCTTAACCATGAAAATAATAATTATTACTGTTATTTCTGCTATTCAAGTTTTATAAGGGGGCTGACCCCCCTTAGAAAAATTCCTGGCAACGCCCATGACAGTAGTAGATCGAAATAAAACAGGCAACGTGATGTAACGTGTTTATGTTTTCTTGCCTTGGCATAGGGGTACACGGAACGAACGCAGTCCAGTTGGAGTGGGGCAAAGAGCATCCAGTCGCCTTTAGCAGTTTCAAAGGACCAATCAAGGAAGAGCTGCCGACTTACGATGTTCGAATATGCGCCGTGAAGGAAGCAGCTGTCCGCTATGGAGCAAGTGGTAATGACGATTATTATTTTATTATTTGCATTTCTCGTATTTACCAATCGCGACGATGAGGATGACAGATTAACAGAAGAGTGAAGAAGGGACACTTGCAAAGGAAATCTGATGGACAGGAAGGGACTCCAACCCTGAAACTTCGCCTGCTTGCAGAGTCTCTCACCTAGACTGTAATACACTTCTACCACAGATAAGGGTATATATACACCCTTATCTGTGCGTGTGACTGGGAAGCAACCCTGGAAGTTTAGGGCAGCCGGAGCGTGGTGTAGATCAAAGCACTTTCGCAAATGGCTGAGATTAAGATTACACTTGTAACTGTACCAATTCATACAACAAAAGTGCATCAACTTTGATTTGACGCATTTAGAATTCTGTATGTACAATTCTGTTCAGTTAAAGTGGCACATACTTCAACTGTCCAACCGTAAAAATGTGCCACTTTATGTGAACAGGAGTGTACAAAGAGGAAGTGTAATGTCGGTAGTGTACTGATTATGAAGAATGAATTAGACTTAGGAAGCTGTAAAATTAGTCTTTCATATTTCTAACTCACTCATTACTATTTAGAAGTAACAAATCTCGAGTAAGACCAAAGTCAGACACGTGACTTGCTAGAAATCCTTTTGGCCAATCCCAGCGACATCTATTGTGCAGAACGTCTGTGCGTCGGAAATAATGCATACTGAACTAATCAACCGCAGTCAAGCTTGTGACCAAATCTTACGAATTATGCATATAAAATCAATATACCTACGAAAGAGCTAATAATTGACCGATTTGCACCCAACTATTCCTTACAAGTCACGTGGTTTCGTGTACTCTGACTTCGTTCTTTCAGTGGACAAACATCCTCTTGTCTTTGCAGGCAACTTCTCTCGACTGGTGACCAACATTATCCTTGCGAGGGGCTTGAGGAGCTACCTCCTCACGATGTACGTTCCGTGCACCATATTTGTGTTCGTGTCGTGGTGCAGCTTCACAGTGAACCCCGAAATAGTTCCTGGAAGAGCCATCATGATTGTCACCAGCCTTCTGTCTCTCATCACAATGTTCCAGTCAACCACGTAAGTACAGAATTCTATAATGTTGTTCTTTCTTTCTTGAAATCTCACACCCTGGAATCAAACCTGGGTTTCGTGGCTATGACAGCCAGAGGTCCCGGGTTCGAATTCCGGCATGGGTGTTCTTTGTGAGTTTAGATTGAGTGATTTGATTGCTTTATTTTCCTTTGCTTTTCTGCCACTTTTGGCTAATCGCGAAGATGAGGATGATTGATTGATTGATTTGGTGTTTTAAAGTCCGTTTATGTGGAATCCGAATCACTATGTGCCCCCACCGGTATCGAACCAGGGACCCCTTGATTACAAGGCAACTACGCTCCCTCATTGAGGAGGCCCGATGAGGATGAGTGACGATAAGATTAAATTGATAAAGGGTCACTGACAAACAACACGCAGTTCCAGGATTCGAACCCAGGACTCCTGGAGTCGTAATGCGCTGTGCTAACCACTCCGCCACGGAGGTCGGCTGTTCTATGTGAGTCCCTTCATCAATTTCATCATGTAATAAGCCATTATCATCGTCGCGATTAGCCAAAAGTGGCAAAAATGCGGCGTATAATAGCAAAAATAAATCAAATACCACGTACAAGAAAACAATTGGTGGTTTCCAAGAGACTGTACTTTATTTTACTCCTGAAATCTAAAACTTCCTGACAAATTAACCTAAAATGTCTCAAATTCGTCCTTGAACACTTTTCACTTCTAACTGGTGCCTCTACTATTATATTTACTAATTATATGAGTACGAAATAAGCCTAAATATATAGAACTATATGCTAATGTGAAAGTTGCATGATGTACATTTAGATGCTTCTTTTGAGCCCCTGAACAAGCTTGGAACTAAGCACTTTTGTATCCTAAATGTTCAATTTTGACCCAATTTTGTGATGGCAACCAGATACATAACTACAACATAAAACATTGTTGTCTTGTAGGTCTTTGAAACTATCTCAATGTGTATATAACTGAGTATATACCAGGTGGTTATAATTAAAGTGACGGTGTTCAGAGTGGTACAGCACGGGCTGTAATGAGAGTAGCAGTCTAAAACTTCGTAGATATGCTAATGAAGCAATGCGCTCGCGAATTATGAAAAAAAAGTTCCAATTCTCGCCACCAGGGTAAAAAATGGCGCTGTAAGCAGTCAAAACGTGGAATTTTTTGTAACTCTGACGTCAAAGTCGGTGACATTGCCTAACCATTGTGTGAGCTCCCTGGTTGTTGTTGGTGACGCTTGTTGCTTTTTCCTTTAGTAATGTTCATGTGTACTTCGAATAGTGAAATTGTAGCGATATTTTATTACAAAGAGTATTGTTTTCTGCGATTTATAGTGTTTTTCCTGTAACTATACCAAGTTTTGACTGCTTACAGCGCCATTTTTACCCTGGTGGCGAGAATTGGAACTATTTTTTTTTTTTTTTTTTTTTTGCATAATTCGCGAGCGCATTGCTTCATTAGCATATCTACGAAGTTTCAGAGTGCTACTCTCATTACAGCCCGTGCTGTACCACTCTGAACACCGTCACTTTAATTATAACCACCTGGTATAATAGCGATATTTATGAATTGCGAAAACTGTACTGTAATACTGATGCAAATGAGGTGGATGATTGTCTTGAAACCAGGGTTGTTAAAGGTTCACGAATTTTAAATAAATTCAATTCCGGTCCAGTAGAGAAACTCAGCAAGCGTAAATGGTTTCTGGACCGTAAAGAACCTCTTTATCTGTAAAGTATTTCAATTCGGTCCCGAAACATTTTTTTTCCGGATCAATTTAAATACGGTCCAGCAACCATTTTTGAATGAAACAACGGCCTACTTGGATCGAATTGAAATTGTGCGAGATAAAAGGTTTCCGTCTTGTTGTGGAGCCCAAAAGAACCCATTAGAATTTATAGGTACCTGCACCTTTAACAATCCTGGTTGAAACTGCTTAAGTGAAAATCGGACACACACACACACACACACACATCCTTTTTCATCTTGTTACTAAGACAAATTAAGCCTTACAATGGATGAAGAGATGCAAATAACTTTTAATTTTGGTGGATTGAAATTGGTTTAACACTAGAACCGCGTAAGCGGTCAGTGCTGAATTTCAAATTGCTGTGAAGTCGATAATATCTATTCGAATCATCTGAAATTCCTTCACTTTTGTTCTTTTTACGTTGTGAATATATTTTTGACTTAAAAATTTTAAAATATAAATTTATTATGAAGTTATTCATCGAAATACCTCCAACCGCGGGAGCGGTCAAAATGACCGCTGTGCAGTACCCTCCATGTTTTATGCAAAGGTAAACAGAAAAATGCAAACCTCCTTTCGGGAGATGTATTACAAAATAAAAGATGTGTACTGAAACAATTAAAAAAATTTAAACAAACTATAAATATAACCCACTTTTTCCATGGCGGTCAATTTGACCGCTGTAGCGGTTCTAGTTATAAAATAAGCCCGCGGTTCTAGTGTTAAAACCTTTCAAAAGTGATTTTTATTGAATGAAAACAACGTTTTGCTGTTCTAAGTACGAACTGAATCTTCTGTTCAGTTTAACATCGAATATTAATTACAGTATTGTGTTAAGAATACATGTGAGTGCGTTCTACTGAGGTGCATATTATTATAATGTTTTCCTTACTTTCCTATACTATATCCTGGGAATCTTTGGAGTAAGGGCGCGCATAACAGTAGAGAAGGGGATATAGCGAGTACAGTGCAGCAAGCGAAGCAGTACATGCTGCTGCAAAGGTTGGGAACACCAGTCGCTTATTCCCCTCCATGAAATCCCATTCCCTCTCACGTTTTCATTGCTCGAGCGCCATCTCGAGATTCCAGGGACAGACTATAGGTCAGTGACATTGAGTAGAAATCACTGAACGATATACAGCGTGTCCCGCTTATACGTATAATAAAAGAAAAAATCACAACTTTTTTATTTACCAATATTTTTTGTCCAAACTTTGTACAAACATGTAACAACTCAGAAATTGTTTTTACAAATCAAACCGGTTGTGAGCCTCAAGCTACACGTTTTGAAGCATGTGCGTGGTAATGTTGCTTACTGCAACCACAATTCTTTCACGCAAATCTTGCAAATCTCTAACCGGTGTACAGTAAACTTCGTCCTTAACACACCCCCACTACAAAAAATCACACATAGTGAGGTCTGGTGACCGTGGGGGCCATTCAATAAAATCCGAACCTCTTCCTATCCATTTTCCATTGAAATGCTCGTCCAGGAAGTCTCTAACGAGATTTGAGAAATGAACCGGTTTCGCGTAACTGTTTTTCCCATTTCTTTATTGAAATGTACGATGGAACTACTTCTTTAGCACCTAAACCATAACGTGCACGAAATCGTCTCTGCACAAGTGTCACAGACTTCACTTCAGGCAACGTTAAAACACAAAACACCTGTTCTTGAGGCGACCACATGACGAATGGCCACTGAGAAACTGATAATATCAGTATTCAAGACATTCTGGATACTGCGCATGCGCAACTACCACTGAATGTGTTGCTAAAATAAATTTCTGAGTCATTCTTTAAAATGAAGCAACAATCACATCATTCTGACAGTTTGTTTAGAAGTTATGCATTTTTCTTTTTATTATACGTATAAGCGGGACACGCTGTAGTACCGAAAAAATTCCTATGAGAACATAACCTAAACATTATTCCAGCACATTCTGATTACTAACATGAACATCACATTAACTTGATAACTGTGGTTATTTCTTTTCCAGGTCCAAATCACCGCCATCTGTCCAAATCCAGGCTCTGGACATCTGGATCATCATTTGCATGTCTTTCGTGTTTGCGGCACTTCTGGAATATGCGACTATCCTCTACCAGTTAAAATCAAGACCGGCAGATTCTGATGGGATCAAGAGTGCATTTACTCCAATAAAA
Organism: Lepisma saccharinum; assembly: GCF_977018435.1. Taxonomy (NCBI): domain Eukaryota; kingdom Metazoa; phylum Arthropoda; class Insecta; order Zygentoma; family Lepismatidae; genus Lepisma; species Lepisma saccharinum. The sequence goes on along the minus strand of NC_139243.1, from coordinate 20,838,153 downwards.
CACCTGGCATTGTACAGGCAGTACAGACGAAGGGTGCGTATTAGGTATGGACGATATCGGAAATTTGATGTCGCAATATAATGTCAAGTAAATATCGTCACAGACGATATGAACGATATTTTTCCCCCGTATCGTGATATCGGCGATATATTGCTAAAATATCGTGACGACATATTGCCAAATATCGTGACGATATCGATATATCGTCTAGTTTATATCGCCTGGACAATATTTGTTCAATATCGCTAGTGCGTATGTATCGAAAGAGCACCCCTCTTTTAATGTAATAATAATAATAATTCAAAAATACATTGTGAAGTTTCTCCGGCCTTTAGTCACACGCAATTTTATTCCCGGCAAAAGAAAAGTGCACAGTAAAGCTAATCGGAACTGGACCTACAGTTTGAAGTTGCATCCGAGCCAACATGTGCATCCACCTGGTATCGAACCCGGGACCCCTTGATTACAAGGCAACAATGCTACCACTGCACCATCGGGGAGGCCCTCCACCCCCTCAACGAAAATGAGATTGAAAGCTTATAGTCAGTGATGTGCGTCTACGCGTAAACAACGATAGTCTACATTCTACACATAGACTATTTTATACACGTAGATTACGTAATCTATGTAAAGAACATGGCGAAAGGTGATAACTTATCAAAGGGCGTCGTGGATTTAAAAAAAATATATATATACTGCATATCAGTTGCTGATGTGTGAAGAGAACTTTTCATACTCTTTCTTCCAAATTCGAACAATTTCTCACCTAGGAAGAAACCTAATATAGGAAATATTCTAGTGTTTTATGGGGAAAATAGCACTTTTGCCTCACGACTGCCATCTGTTGTTGTTTTTTGCATACTATTTATTTTCTTCCATAGTTGATATAGAAGAGAAGAGAAATTTTGTTGTAAATAGGATTCTTTTCATTTCGTTAGTAACCAATATAGTTGAAAATGTCACTTTCCTTTCATGAAACCCTTGAAAATTAATTTTAATGCACTTTAGATTGTCTACGTAGTCTATGTAAACTACAGCCCAATGTAATCTACGCGTAGATTACGTGTAGACAACGCATGTAGGCGTAAACTTATAGTCTACGGCACATCACTGCTTGTAGTATACCATTTCTTAACTATGTAAGAAACACAATTGAAAATACATTCGTATCCATTAATGGTTCAGTCATGAAAGAATTCCTGCGGAGAAGTATGCAGCCTTGTAGATTTAAGGACACCATTCTGCAACTGATCAACCGCACCGAGCCAGAACAGCAGGTTCTTTCCCTCTTAAGTTTTCATGACATAATGCTGATATTTTATACGTAGTTCTCAAGAAACTTGTAGTTAGGTTAGATGGACGTTAAATTAGGTCAAGTATTCCGTGCAGGAATACAGGCGCGTGACTGCAACGAGGGAGATCCAGTTAGATTGCCGGAAGGGTGGGGGAGAGGTGATCTCCGGTGGGAACTTTTTCGAAAATGACCCTGTATACAAAGGCTCTGGGACACGCCCAGCCTGTCACAAGTACACTTTATGCATAGGAAGGCTAATCGGGACTGGACTTACAATTTGATGTGGGATCCGTATCACTATATGCCTCCTCCACTCTTGATAAATCAGGAAATAAGTGAGTAAATTGTCGTTGATGAGCTCAGTGTGTGTTCTGTCCTATCACTTAAATGAAGTAAAAATAAAAATCTTCTCTGAAAAACAAGGTAAATGTTAAAATGTAATTTATATAATTTATGTCATATCGCTTTGTTACATTTTTGTAACATCGTTTAATTAATACTGCATGCCGTTAATAGTAAAAATAGTAATACAGAAAATAATGTGTTTTTTACATTCTTGATAAACGGTATGGGGGTCCGGCAGAGCTTGTTTGGTCTAGGGGTGGCAAAGAGGTAAATCCCGTCCTGCTCAACTAACTAACTAACTCTCTAGCCTTCTTAAACCCGAAGGTTCATGGCTGCAGCAACACAGGCCTTCCATCTGTCCCTATCTTGAGCAAGATCTATATACTCTTTTCCATCCCTACCGATTTCCTTTAGGTCCATCTCAACGTTGTCCCTCCATCTTCGTCTTGGTCTTCCTGCAGGTCTCTTACCATCTGGTTTCCCAACAAGAATCCTGTAAACTCCTCTTTCCTCTCCCATTCGTGCCACATGGCCTGCCCACCTAAGTCTTCCTGATTTAATTATTCTAATAATATCTGGACATGAATACAAATTATGTAGTTCTAAATTACGTAACCTTCTCCACTCACCTGTCTCCTCATCCCTTTTAGGTCCAAAGATTTTCCTAAGGATCTTATTTTCAAATTCTCTCAATTTATGTTCCTCTTTCAATGTAAGGGACCAAGTTTCACACCCATATAATACTACAGGCAAAATTACTGTTTTGTATATTTTAACTTTTAGTTTCTTAGATATTAAACGAGAAGACAAAAGTTTATGAAGAGAGAAGTCCTGCTCGCCGTTATTTATCCCAATCTTCTATTAGACAGGAAAATAATGAATTATAACTATATTTTATCATCGTGAATGTCACCAATTAGCTTAGCGACTCCGAAAGCTATGGAGGTCATTTTTCACCCCCCTCTTACCCCCCATGCCGATAGGTGGTGAACTTGGAGTTGAACGGCATTTACATAGCAATTTCGCACCTTCTGTGTAGGCAACCAAATTCGCCGTGTGTGTAGCGGGAAGCATAACTTTCAGGATCTGACACACGAAAAATGCCACGCAACAGAATACTATTTTATGTCTCCCTCCCACCACCAGGGGTGCCAGGGGTGTCCTACCCCGACAAAATTCCTTTCCAGGTTGCAAGTGATATGTGTACCAAGTTTGGTTGAAATTGCTCCAGGCGTTCGAGAGTTATGCCGGAACAAACACACACACACACACACATACATCTTTATATAGATTGCTAGTTTATGAAGTGTTATATTAGACCTTAACGTTTACTTTTATTCGGATTTTTGCCATGCTTTACGCTCTGTACATTCATATCTTTAGAGTCGAATGTTAGCAAAATGTGGAAGTTGGCAGGGATTAATGCAGTTTCATCCCTTACAGGTTTCAACCACAAAACCCAATAAATTCCGATCTTGGGTGAAAAAGATTGCGTCTAATATTCGGATGCCAGCCACCGGTACTGATAAGTGGCCAAAGGAGGATAGGGTATCCATATTTCTGTTCCCTTCCACCTTCATCGTCTGTGCCACCATCTACTGGACTTCTTACTTACAGAGGAGACGTCAGCTGGATGAAGAACACACCTGCAACTGACTGTTACCTCCACGTGCAAGTGAAGACATTCTCATGTACATGTAAATATACGAGGGTTAAGACATAAGTCATGGCAACTATTTTTTTCTCGCAAACAGGGGACAACACGGAAAATCTAAGATATAAGTTTGAATGGAATGTACCTTCGAATGAAGCCACCAGATGAAGTCTGGATGCAGGAGACTCTTGTAGGGAAGAGGCAGAACACAGGACATTGGACAACAGTGTTTTATTATGGCATGAACAACAAGTACACAAGACTACACTGTTCAACAACCTTCAAAGTATTCACCCAGGTTATCCGCTTGTGTTTTATTATGGCATGGCACCTATCCTCTCGTAAACACTGTTCAATCACCATCACCCGTACATCTTTGTCCTTGGACACACTGCAAGGCAGATCGGCAGTTGACACTCTGCCCTGTTTGAAGGCCTCCACCCACCTCGCCACTGTTCGATAGGGCATGGCATGCACACCCAGTGCTTCCCGTAGCTCTGTATGGTATTCACATGAATTTCTGCCGCGGAGAAGTACTATTTTAACGTACAAACATTGCTTCTACTTCATGACCTCCATTTTCGAACGCTCTCACTCACCAACTGAACTTGTGTGCGTGTTTACTACCCCACCGTTGTTCACATACACCATCTGGTGGCTTCTATCGAAAGCACATGCCATACACTTTCAAACGTATATCTTAGATTTTTCGTGTTGTGCCCTGTTCGCGAGAAAAAAATAGTTGCCATGACTTATAACTTAACCCACGTATATCCTTCTGTCAAAAAAGTACCAGGAATGTGTAATTTAAAAGGCCCGCACAAATGATTTTTTAAAAATCTTTTTTTCCGTAAGTTGGTAGCTCTGTACTTAATTACTATGCCAAACATGAGCGCGATCTGTCAACCAGTTTGTTTACAGCAGGAGGTTGAATCAGTCCACTTCAGTAGTGCATCACGATTTTTACAATGAATGAAATTATTGAACAAAGAGTTTGCCTTAAATTTTGTGTTGCGAACAGAGTTTCGTGTGCTGACTTGCTAAAAATGTTAGAAAAGACTTATGGTGAATCAGTTTTATCAAAAACACGGGCTTACAATTGGTACAAAGCGTTCAAGGAGGGCCGAGAGATCGTCGAAGACATGCCTCGTTCTGGACGACCTTCGACCTCTTCAACCGATGAAAACATCGAAAAAGTTAAGGAAATTGTGCTCGATAATCGCCATTCCAGCTTAAGAGAGATAGCTACTGACCTTAACATCTCTCACGAGTCTGTTCGTTCGATTTTGGTGGATATTTTGGGCATGAGACGCGTCGCCGCACGGCTTGTTCCGAAAGAGCTGAATTTTCTTCAAAAACAGTACCGTGAGCAGGTCTCTTTAGACATGCTGGATCGCGCCAATTCTGATCCCACATTCATGGAACGCATCATAACTGGTGATGAGACATGGGTCTACGAGTTTGACATGCAAACAAGTCAACAGTCATCAGAATGGAGGACAAAAGACGAGCCGAAACCGAAAAAAAACCGTCAAAGTCGCTCAAACGTCAAGGTGATGCTCATTGTTTTCTTCGATATTCGTGGTTTGGTATATCATGAATTCGTTCCAGGGGGACAGACGGTCAACAAAGAAATACTATTTGGCCGTATTTAAGGGTTTGCGTGAGAAAATCAGTCAGAAACGGCCAGATTTGTGGAAGAACAATTCGTGGATTTTACACGACGATAATGCGCCATCGCATAGAGCGACAGTTCTAACCGAATTTAAGGCCAAAACCACAATAAATACCATCGAACAACCACCTTATTCACCAGATCTGGCCCCGTGTAACTTCTTCATGTTTCCAAAACTAAAATTGCCGCTCCGGGGTACCCGTTTTGACTCGATTGAAGCCATATAGCAAAATTCGTGGAAGGCGCTGAGGGCCATACCGGATAGCGCTTATAAAAAGTGTTTCTAAGACTGGAAAAAACGCTGGCATATGTGTGTTGCATCACATGCATATATATATATATATATTAATGTAAATATGGAATTAAATATGATCTTAGAATTGTGAAAAATGGCAATTTTCATTAAGCGAGCTTCTCACCTGGCTAAATAAAATGCATTAGGCTTACATGGAATTAATTTTAATGCAAAATCTAAATACAAAATCTGTTTTATTTTTTTGTTAATAAAAAATGGATTTAAAAACTTTGTTTTAAGTGCTGAGTCGTGAATCTCCTCCTGTTATCCTTAAAGACAGATTTACATCCACTGCATTCAATGTCGCATATTGGGAGTGCAACGGATTTCACAAAGGAAAGCTTGAGTTAGAATAACGCATGCATTGTCTATTGTCAAGATTCAAAATGAAGAAAGTGTAAAAGGTACTGACGGAAAGCTTTTGGTATTCAACAAGAGAAGAAAAATATGGTAATGCCTAGCATGAATATGAATATATATAAAAGAAACGATTGAAAATATGGAAATTATACGAAAAATAACTGCAATATGTAAAATAGAGTGCGAAAGCTGATGTATGTAATAATATGGAAAATAAAAATAGCATTTGATTGATGTGTGTATACAGGATGTCACCGCACATTACGGATAAGCCTTCACAGGGTGTAGAGAACGTGAAGAGTAACTTCTTTGGCCTCCCGATGGCGTAGTGATAACGCTGTCGCCTTATAATGAAGAGGCCCTGGTTCGATACACGGTGGAGGTGCATTGCACAGTGGTTCGGATCCTACTTTAAACTGTAGGTCCAGTCCCGATTAGCCTATCTGAATACAAGGTGGGCTTAAAGAAAACTTTGGCAACGAACGTGTATGCAGTGATAAATGCATTGTCTGAAGGAAAGGTTGATTGATTTGCTTTATTTTACTTCACTTCTTGTGCCACTTTTGGCTAAATTGAGTGATGATATGATGAAATTGATGAATGGACACTCGCAAACATCCATGCCCAGGCCGGGATTCGAACCCGTGACCCCTGGCGTCGTAGCGCGATGTGCTAACCACTCCGCTACGGGGGCTGGCTTGAAGGAAAGGGGTAAGAATCGGTGACTTCAACCTGACAGCGCATCTGTTGACATAGCAAATATCACTCTTTGAATCTTATCCGACTCTAGAAATAAGGGACAGTGACAACCTAAAAGCTATCCGTGGGGTTGCCTACAAACAGGATAGAGAAGGTTATTTTTATTTTTTTATGGCTTGTAGCATCGAACAGAACCCCTAACCCAGCAATCCTTCCCTCGCAACAAAAAGTTGGAATATAAGACCCGCTTTAGACGAAAGGATTTTCCTTAGCATTTCTCTTAACATTTGTGCCATGACCAGAATGCTACCATGTAAAGTAAGAAATGTTATGCATTTCAGATACTGATAGGCTCGCTCCGTAGCATTTTTCGTAGCGTAACCAATCAGAAGCGAGCTCTATGTCACGAGTGCAAATATCATGGCGGTCGCGTGAGATGTAAAAAAACGTATCACTTCATAATTTTAAATGACGATAACTATTCAACCGAGAGGAATATCGCTTCGTATTAAATGGTTTTAGGTAGAGAAGAATGGCGCTGATTAAATACATACTTTACAACGTTTACTGTACACGTATGGAAGAATATTTTAGCTTTTTCAATTTTAAACACTGAAAGCCTGCTTAGATAGATGGAAGCCTGGAGGATCATTTAGTGTATTCTACCTTGTTTGTATCCTATAGAGAAATGACCTTCGTTCTAGGGATAGCCTTGAGGCTTTTGTGTAAAAGAAGTTGTTGCATTTGCTGTTGGTACGTGGGATCAAGATGCGAAGAAGTGGCAAGAGTTCGTTAGCGAAAAGTTGTCCATTCATGATTTTGAAAAGAAATATTAGATCTGAAACTTGACGGCGAAGGGAAGAATCGTGAATTTGAAGGGTGGATAGAATTTCATGTTTGGAAAAGTTTGCAAGGGCTGGACATCTATGTTTGACTATTCTGATAAAGAAATTTATCACTTTGTTTGTTCTCTTGATATTGATATTGCTATCACAGGCCATTGACCAAATACAGGAACCATATTCAAGAATAGGTACGACGCACGATGTAAAGTAGGTTTTGAGGGCAGAAAGATGTGTGATATCTGTTAATCTGTAAATCAACCCAAGGGTTTTCATGGCTCTCGAAGTTATGTATCTATATGGTGGCTGAAAGTGAGTTTGCTGTCGAAAATGACTCCAAGATCTTTGTGCTGTTGTACGAACGGGATGATTTTGTTACAGAATATAGAATGGAATATAGAATGTTATAGAATGGTGCTGTAAAATTGGATTTGAGGGTAAATCTCATAAAACAGATTTCTCGGGATTTACTTTCAGATTCCAGTCTTGGCACCAGCGTTCAATGTGTTTGAGATTGTCTTGCATAGAACAAGTGTCTTCAACTGAAGCGATGTTTCTAAATAACTTACAGTCATCAGCATACAATAAAATTGAGCATTCTGGAGAAATATATTCAAGAAAATCGTCCATGAAAAGAGTGAAACACAGGGGCCCTAGAGAACTTCCTTGAGGCACACCGGAAACTACAGGGAGCCATGACGAAGAGCAACCAGATATGATAACCTTTTGCTTTCTATTGTGCAAGTAATATGAGAGTAATTTAAGAAGAGGACCGTGAATGTTGAATCTGTTTGAAAGTTTATGGATGAGTTGTGTATGAGAGACAGAGTCAAAGGCTTTAGAAAGATCTAAGTAAACGACATCCATGTCTTGCTTGGCACTCAGGTAGTTAACCGCGTTGGTGTGCAAACAAGCAAGGTTTGTGTCACATGAAGCATGAGGAAGAAAACACCGTGTTGAGTGAGAGAGTGGGGAACCTTCCAAAAACTCAATGGAGTAAGCAGATGTTTTCTCTATTACGTATTACTGCCTCTAAACCCCACCCCCACCCCCCACCCCGCACACACAAACACAAATGGTACCTGGTGTCCCAGAAGTCTTTCCCTGATTGCAAACTTTATTCATATCCGCTATATGCAATGTAGAGATGTGAAAGTGGTGCCAATTGTTGGAAACCTAACCAAGTTTTTTGGTTCCAGGTTTCAGTAACGTGGCTGTAGTGTAGCATTGTCAGTGCCCAGGAAACCGGAAATGTTCACAAATCAGGAAAACTCTCAGTGTGTCACGAGACCCGGTCACCAATAACAGTGCAGAGGAACTTTCAAACAACTTATGGAAAGATGCCGCCCGATGTCGAGAGCATTAAGTCGTGGTATGACAAGTTCAAGACCACAGAATCTGTTGCTGACTTACCTAGAAGTGGCCGAACAATCAACCTCAGCGATTTCAAACCACGTAAAACATCAGCCAAAAAGTTATCTTTATGATATCTTACACAAACGTTTATTCTTTCGTGCATACAATGTGCAAATTGTACAGGCTTTGTTGTCTAATGATACCAGGGGACACACTGAGCTTTTTCCTGATTTGTGAACATTTCCGGTTTCCTGGGCACTGGCACTGCTACACTATAGCCACGTTACTCAAACCTGCAACAAAAAAACTTTCACATCTCTACCTTACATATAGCGGATATGAATAAAGTTTGTAATCAGGATCTGTGTGCTTCCAATGTAGCCAAAAATTCTAATTCAATTCAATTAAACCGTATGTAATATATTAGAACATTTAATATAATGTGCGGTGATTACATTTGCAATTTGACATACTCAGACTGTAACTCGGACGTCTACAAACACAAGTCACAAATGTTACGGGATATATACTAATCTATGAAAAATAGTTAATTGTACAAGAATTTCAAACTCAAATTTGCCTAATCAACTTCAAGATATCTTATCTTGCAATAATCTTTCGTCTGTCAGGTAGATTGTTCTGCAAAGGACCCTAACAAAGTAAACGGATTGAGAGAATTCTGTGTTTATCTTCCATGCAGTTTTTTTCCCTTCCTCGAAAAAAATAAAAGCTAAACTGTAAAAAACTTTCCTCGGGTTATTTATAAATATGTATAAATTCAATAGGTCTTGGATTAATAAAAGTTACCATTTTTCACGTCTAGGGAGAAAAATTCAGGCACAATTCACGTAGAATTCCTGGAACTCAAGGAATTCCAGGTCAGTGGCCACCCTGATACAGATATATTAGTCGCAGACATAGGCGCCGACTTAGGGAAGCAAGGCTCCACTTTCTGTCCCTCCCCGAAATTCCTCAAGAGATGTATACACATGGGCGTCAAGAAGGGGGGCAAAGGGGGCCACGCCCCCCCCCCCTGGAAAATGAATGTATATCTAAAAATTATATATTTCACATAGTTTCATTTCAATCACAGTAATTTATGTTAATTATTATAAATTCGTTGAAGAAACATGATAATTTCAGACTGAAATAGTGTTTTTTGAGAGGGCATCACTATTTTGAAGGAAAATATGTGTCCTTTGCCCCCCCTGGAAAAAAGTTACCTTGCTTGCCCCTCCCTGGAAAAAATCCTGCGGACGTCCATGTGTATACATTATAAATTAAAAAACATATTTTTGTCAATCTTGCCAACCTACTCCCATATACCTGGTCGTAGATCTATATTCCTCGGAATCGGGGGAGGGCACATTGGCCAAGCTTTGTGCATGACAATAGATAAACAATAGTCCGATCTAGAGATAGCAACACATGTTCGAAAATTAACATGAAAGCTAGGAATTATATTGTGCACGAACGAGTTTCCTATAGCAATGAAAAATATATTAGATCGTGATAAGGACTAACGTACATGCATAGGCTTGTTTTTCAAAACTTTCCTGTTGGTTCTGAACATTGGTTCACGGAAGTCAGCGACAGCAATCAGTGTAGCCAACCACTGTTACCTCACTACCTCCAGTGTCGTTGGTTTGATTGATTGGTTTAGTTATTTTACTTCGCTTGTCTGCCACTCTTGGCTAGTCGCGAAGATGATGATGAGTGATGATACGATGAAATTGATGATATGACACTGACAAAGAACGCCCAGGCCGAGATTCAAACCCGGGACCGCTGACGTCATGGAGTGCTTTTTTACGATTCTTTTTCGTGAGGGCCTGCGAATGTACGTCGTTGCTTCTCTGTGACGGATTGATTTGATTTGATTTATTTCACTTCGCGTGCTCACAAGTCCCACAGAGGATTATAATGGCTGTGAGTTCAGTCGCCAGAGGCTCGTTAGCCTGCAAAAGCCCAGTCCATTAGGCAATTACTAGTGTTGCCAACGAGACGAGACTTTGGCCTTTCTCGCCTCGAAAATATTCGTTTGTCTCATGACACATGGTCAATCTCGTCTCGTCTCAAATTTTCAAAAGCCTGTCCCGTCTCGTCCCGTGGGCAACACTAGGCATTACCCGGTGCTTACAATTGAAACAACTCAATAATTCTTCCATACGTGTACTATACGTTCTATAAAGCATGTATTTAAGCAGTGCAATTGATTTGTACCCAACACCTTTTTATAGGAAATGTTATTCCGCTCGGTTGAATAGTTATTGGCTACTAAAAATGTGAAGTGATGCATTGTTTACATCTCACTCGGCCGCCATTAGATCTGCACTCGTGACCTAGAGCTCGCATCTGATTGGTTATGCTACGCGAAATGCTAAGGAATTTAGAACCGATTCTGTGATGAAATATGCCACGGAATATGCTATTGCATCAAAATGCTATAAGATTTCTATATTTAAACATGGTAGAATTCGAACGTAGCAGGAATATTGGGAGTACTTTCGTCTCACACAGAACTCTTCGTTTTAAGTGCTTGACATTGTCCCTTCCTCAATTTCATCTCATCACCATTATGCATGCCCAAGGTCAGTAGTAGCAGAACGCAGTCGCTCAAATTACTACAATAGCCGACTAGAAAGTTGGATAAAAATCCATAAGGTCAGAGATATTTCCTGCGAGTTTGAAACAGTGCTCAAAGCAATTCGATCATGTACAACAAAGTTTGTTATCAAAACCGAAATCTAGAATGAACTATATCGATTCATTCCGATCGATACTAAAACTTTGAACGAGTTATTTAGTGATGGCTGAAAAGGAATTGTACAAAATAGCTTGCATCGATTATAAGTAGCGACACAAACGAGTCTTGTAGTGCAAGAGGCAACAAAGATGAAGCTCGTAATGTGCTGTTTTAAAATAGCGATTTTCTTGTAAGTATAAAGCACGGTTTGTGCACAGATAAGGGTGTGTGTGTGTGTGTATATATATAACCCCCTTATCTGTGGTTTGTGTGTGAGGGAGGGGGGTGCACGCGCACGTGTGCGTGTGTGTGGCTGAAAAGGGACAAATAAAATATAATTTGAAGATATTGTTACTGTGGATTTATAAATATTCACATCTTAATAATCCAAAGTAAAGTAAAGTGCTCTGACGCATGGTAGTCAGACGCCATAACGCCTGAACTACTTGGACTATATAGTAATTCAATATATATATATATATATATATATATATATATATATATATATTAGGGCTGTGCCGAAGCCGATTACAGATGTATGAAAATCGGCCGAAATTGACACATCGGAATCGGCATCGGAATCGGCAAAAATCCGATATTTAAACCGGTACAGATTATCCTAGAGTTTTTACCTTCTAATAAGTTTTATATTCTAGTTTTGTAAGAGTTTTTGAAAATTTGGTTATGATTCGTCATTATTGTAGAGTTTTTGTAATAAAATTATTGCAAACTCATTCAGAGGATCAACCTAACTAGAAATCGGAAATAAAACAATACATTGCTGAACCAGGATCTGCTGTTGTATTGGAAATTCAAAAATGAATATTCAAACCTGAAGCAAGTCTTGAGAAAATACTTGGGCATACCTGCTGCATCAATATTCAGTGATTGAGTGTTCAGTGTTGCTGAACAGATTTGAGATAAGAGAAGAAGTAGATTACTTCCTGAAGTGCTTCCAAATCTCGTGTTTCTGAAGTTGAATCTGGCAGAACAGGAATTCATTTTGCATTTCAAAGAACTGCTTGTGTACTAATGTTTAATCTCTTGAGAATCCATGTTCTTCTTAAAGGTTCACATAACATTTTGTACATTTGCATCTCTTGAGAATATATATGTATATACATATGATATGCAATAGAAATGTACATAGCAAATTTATTTTTGTCATGCAGAAAATAACATCCCATTTCTGTTTAATAATCTTATGTATCGGAATCGGTTAAATATCGGCATCGGTATCGGTTCCAAAAATTATCGGTGAGTACATCGGCATCGGTATCAGCTTCGTCACATCTATAATATATATATATAATCCAAAGGAATGTAATATTAAAATTTGCTTCCTAACAGAGGTGTGCAGTAAGGAGGGAGGGTTGGGTGTTAAAACTACGCCTGAAATAAGTTAGAAATAACAATGTTCATTCCGAAAATTGAAATAATAGCTTTCTTTCCCTTTCTATGTTGTACCTTCTCTCTCTCTTTCTCCCTCTCCCCCTCTCTCTCTCTCTCTCTCTTTTCTGAAATACTCTCTTCCCTGCAAGGCGTTGTCTGTGTTGCCTAATTCTCCTCATGGATCCTTGCGACTCGATTTGCTATAACTAATGGCCCAGTCAAGGGGTTCCCAAAATTTTCGTTTCACGAAATGTTTCAAGATTTTTCCGCGTTGCCCAAGTCAAAATGTAGGCGTATCTAACACTTTCAAAGCTCGGTTAGTGTAGTTAGGTTGCTTTCCTTAAGTTAAAATATAAACACATATTTCAAAATTCAGAAAAAAAAAATATGTGTAAAAAGTACTAAATAAGCACATATTTGGAACAATCATATAATTGATTGAATTTACAATTGAAAATCTTGGAACATTTCGCGGCGCACACTTCGGGAACCACTCACCCAGTCAACGAAGGCCAAAAAAATGTCAGGAATAATTCCTGAATAATAACTGAGAATCTACGAAATTGATGTTTGGGGGAGCTGGGGGGGGGGGAGCAGCGATGAGGGGCCGGTGATTTTTTTATTATTATTTTGCACTACTTGTTGTGTTCTACCAACTGACCAAAATTCAGGTTTTACGGAATTATTCCCGATATGAAACCTTTATTGACTGGGCTATAAGGAATCGTTCAGATTCCTGTGGACATGTTACGTCGAGCTATGCAAGATGTTCCTCGACGACTGCAGGAATGGTTGTTAGAAAAGGTTATCATCTACTGGACGTCATCTTCAAGTCATAAACCTACTGATCTCTTCAGCGGCATTTAATGTAATAAATGACATCCTTTGCACTATTCATTTCCATGATTAAATCTCTTCCAACTATTTTTCTCTTGTCTATACTTCCGTTTCAAAAAGTCCTGGTTTCTTAAGACACCCTTTCTAAACGATAAAGGTATGACTGACATTCAGGCGTGTTCTGAAATGCATTTTACAGCTATTCAATTAAGTCTCGCATAGTATGTATTTGACCCGCACCGTGGCCGTGTGGTCACGTTATGCTTTTGGGTCCGGCTACGGGACGCAGGTTCGAATCTCCTGGGGGAAGCGTAACATCTTTTCTCTTGAGATTTCGACGAGATTATGAATTACTTAATATATTCGCCTGAAGTGTTCCAATATTTTAAACTTAGTGTTAAGCCAATAAATTTTAGGTGTCTGCTTCCTTTCTTTATTGATAAATCGAAAAATAATATACATAAATCTTCAGTTGTTATCAGACTATGCACAAATTATAACAAACTTCTTCAAAAGGGAATTAAAGTAGACTTCGCGCTTCCTTTTATAACATATAGTTCAATAATAAAAACAAATATATTGTCATTGCCTAACATTTAAATTCATACTAAATTTGATTGAAGCTGTGCTTGTCGATACTATGTATTTAAAGTCATGCCTTATTTGTACAAATTATGTAATTAATCTTAGTGTTCATCGACTATTGTGCGATGTATAATATGTTTGTATCTGAAAGTATTTAGCGATACTCCGTTGTGATTGTATTATATTGTGTTTGTATTTTGTTCTGTTACTTTGTATAACATACCTACAGCCATTTCTATTCTCTATTTTCCGTATCATTTTCTTTGCATTTTGTAATTTTGTAATTCTGTAGTTCTGTAATTTTTAAAATGTATATTTATTTGTTATTGTAAATGTTTTTAATGATTCTTTATAATTGGAACACTATCTTCCATTAAGGATCTTTGGTAAATAAATAAAAATAAAAAATAAATGTGTGTATGGGACCGGTGAAAACCTACCATCGTAAAGAAATTGAGGAGCTACGAATGGTTAGCGTAACACGATCATGGAAACCTGCAACAACGACTGGGAGTTCGTCGTGCTGACCACACGTCACCCCACCGGCAGTCGGCAGGTAGGCCTTGGCCCTCACGGCCTGTTACGGTACGGGTTATTATAGTAACAATATGCTTTGCAATATGTAGTGTTCTAGCTGAACAATTATTGTGGAGCAGAATTTTTCACAGTGTTCCCCATATTTACAGGTTCATGCCGAGGCGTTGCCAAAGTGGATTGAAAAAGTCGTATACGCTTCTCCAGAACTACAGCATAGACTCGCCTCCGGTTGAAAATGGTAAGAGAACCTTTATTATAATACATTTACATGTGCTCTATGATATATATTTAATTTTAACTGTATTTTTTTTAAATCTTCTAACTCGAGGTCCACACTATGAGTTGATCCACTAAATGAAACATACACTTTCGCTCGAAGCCACTCCTATCATCCCCACTGACTCCTATAATCTACAGTAATACTTGGGTGTGTATGTAAAACAATTAATTTTCGCTGTCAAATTTAATAACACGTCGTTTTTCTTTTCTCTCTTTGTTGAACTTCACTAGATCAACCAGTGACCGTCTATGTGCAGATACTTATCTATCAGATTTCTGAAATCAACGAAAGTAATAGGGTAAGTATCAAGGGCACGAACGTATTTATATAGAAATAAAGAGAAGGGTTCCAGTTTCAGTAGTCAAAGAAAAGTGAAACTTAAATACCAGTAATATTAATAATAACTATTGATGTTATTCATTAATGGTAAACTGGTTAATAATTACATTACTGGCTTTGAACAGTTTTGCATTAATATTTGTAAATATCGACGTGCACTAATTATATAACAATTGCAATATTATTTTTCGTTGTGTACAGTCACCGGCAATTTTAATAGCAAATTTTCAATGAAAATTTCTACTAACGAAGTTGAGTTAGGCAATACACATTGACATAACGCCTTGCAGGAAGCGATTATTTCAGGATACAGATGTCCCTTTTTTATTGCCGGTGAATCTACCGGTTTTAATTTTTTATTTTTTTCAAATTATATATACAAATTACACATGTGTGTGTGTGTGTGTGTGTGTGTGAGAGAGAGAGAGAGAGAGAGAGAGAGAGAGAGAGAGTTTTAAACTTTTTTTGAAAATGTATGCTAGCTATTCCAATTTTACAGTTTAGTTATTATATTTATTATTGTACATAAAGAATAAAAGACATTCATCATGTCTGTGGATCACCTCTAAACTAAGTTATATTTTAAAAAGAATTCCAAATATTATAATGATTTGGCCAACCGTTGATGCGATTATTCAATCAATAAAAAATGTTTATGTAGGGTTTGGACTCAATGAGTACACGTACAGATAGGCGCCGTAAATCCATATGATGGACACGAAAGGTTTAAAAAGGTTATATTGCACCATGTGCATTTCGGCCATAGTGAACGTGTTGTGATCAGTAACACGTTCTGCCTGCTTTTAGCCCTCCAGGCTTGCCTCAGGCACCCTTGATGAGGAGCTATATGAGCCTTCAGAGCAGTGGCGTTGCGTGATTGTATGAAAGGTGTAAGGCTTCCTTAGATAAACCTGATCTGAATATTGGATAAAGAAAACCCAAAGATATTTTAACTAAATAGAATCTATTTGAATGTAAGTCAGGGCATACTCAATTTCAAACACAAAATGCACACACTCTATGTTAACAATAATAGCATATGTATTACTTACTGAAAATTCTCATTTATATGTAACTCGATCCGACGATCCTTTAGTCTGAAAACCTCAACGTCGTCGTAGAATCGAGAGTTTTTGGTCAATGTCTTTAGCAGCACAATGGATACGCATCCAAAGTCAGATTTCCTTGCCTGCGTCTGTGTGCTGCGTTGAAATGTATTAATCCTCTTCAGTACAAAAAACGACTTTTCCACCGACGAGCTTGAGGTAGGAACAGTGAGGAACAATTCTGTTAGTTTGTACACTTGTTCAACAGCTTCATTCAAATGGGTAGTACGCAAGTACTCACGAAGTTTAAACACACTCTTTACTCGATATTCGGCTTCAGAATAAATTACCTGTAGCTAGACTTTCAACTGGTAGCAATTGACAAATTGCGCATAGAGCTTAGTTAAGGACACAAACTCTTCTTCTGGAAAGGCCATATCATATTTTTTATTCTCATTATTCTTTTTCTTTCACTAAAAAGCCATTTGTGGGAAATGAGTAGAATACAATTTGCAAATGCAAATGCATTCGAGAATATTACTCATTATCATGGTTACGATATTTGCGCACATTTTGAAAAGCATATCAAGCAACTTAGTCAAAGGAAAAGGTAAAACAAATCTGTAAATCATAACGCTAAGTATTACGCGTATGCTTTTAACATTACGGGCAACTGGGATGCACGCGCCTAACTTTGCGGGCGCTGCCGGATCTAGGATTGCCAGACATTCCTCTTTTATCTTTAACTTCGCTGCTTCTAATGAAGGTAATATCCAACATTAAACCATCTCTTTGTGAACTTAATAGTTAGTTTACGCATTTAAAATAACACCAGTTCTGTTAGCTACACCTCGCGTCAAGCATTGTTGAAACAACACGGGAGTCGATTTTCTTGGTTCTCATCTGACTGTGCAAACAGACGCAGCGGGGACAGAAATCTCGCCAGTTAGCACCCACTCGTAATGCGCCTTACAGTGCGTGAGAATCGGGGCGCCCTGTCATTGGTTGAGAAGATACTACGTAAGCAAACACACCCGCCATGGGCGAGTCCAAATCATTTCTTCCATTCACACGCACGTAAGTCCTCCCAAGAAGCCTTACAGAGAAACAACTCGAATCAAAACAAGTCCTCAATTGTTTCGTTAAAAGTTCTACTTGAAGTCTGATATTGCTATGTGTATTCAAGCGATAAATACGGGAATGAAATACGTTTTCTTCAATAATTTCAACTTGTAAGGTGGACTTACAAGCCTTACGTGGGCACCACGCCGCTGCTTCAGAGTCGCTTATGCAGATACATTTAGAAACATTCGTACATGAGATAACCCACCTTAGGAATCGGCCATGTAGCAGTCAGACCTCCATCGAAACTTGGTTATTTTTATAAGAACAGATCCAAAATAGCTACTGGGTTAAGTAGTGTAACATCATTGTTTTCTTGGTACCCACTTTTACTTTATTTAACGGACTTACTGGAGAGTTAGGAGCGTCCATCTCTCATTCACGAAGTGCACTCTGGAAACGACATTCGTGCAGGCTAACGAAGCTCTGTCGCCTAGACTCGCCACTAGTATAATACTCTGTGGCAAGGTAAATAGAGATTAGGTAAAGCCATCCGAAGATTGCGATCTTGCACGAACGCGTGATGTCACCGGAGAAGAAGGGAGCTCGGCTGAAGCAGACGGCACCTAGCATTTATATGGGAGATTCAGAGAGCGAAAGTATATTATTACTTTTAGGAGGGGGAAAATATTAATTGTCATCCTCCAAGATGGTATTGAGGCTTCCTTTTAATGATTAGTAACATAATTGAAAACGCGCTACTTTTAAAAGGGGGCAAAGTACATGTGAACAAATATATTTTGAAAATCCATATTCCTGAAACTTTCTGACCGATGCGCTACAAAGAAAGTTGCGTGTTCTCCTTTAGAATTTCGTCATTTTACAAATCGTAATATAATTTTAACAAAAACGTTGCATGCTAAAGGAGAATTAAAGATTTTAAAAAAATAATTGATTAATAGACTTAGTTTATTTTACTTCGCTTATCTGTCACCTAATCGCAAAGATGAGGATGCGTGATGGTATGATGAAATTGAAGAAAGGAAAGTAGACCCATGCCCGGGCGGGGATTCGAACCTGGGAGCCCTTGCCATCGTAAAGCGTTGTGCTAACCACTTCGCCACGGAGGCAGCATTACAAGGAAATAAACAGAAAATGGCGTACATGTTTTAATATGCGAGAAACATTTGCGAGGAGGTTATTGAAGTAACAAATAATTATACAAGACGTTGTGATGAAAATTATTAATATATCTGAAATGTTGAGAGTTGACCTTGCAGTCTCTAAATGTACTTTTAGGGTTACGCAAAACCTTTACTCAAAATTGCTAGTGTAAATTTATAAGCTATTAAAATTTAAAACTTATTCCTGTTCGAAAAAAAAACCTGTCATGTCAAATTAATATTTCGTATAAATACATATATTTTTCTTTCATGAGGCCATACTAAAATTAAAATAAATATGTGGGAACAATAGAAATCAAAATATGTTGTAGCTAGTGACGGCGCAATAGTAAAGATGGAAGGGTAAGTCATATTTTCCCGGGGCAATCATGTTTATTATTCCGTTACATACGACACAAAAATTCATATTTTGGCTAAAAGAGCATTTATTCATTTATCTATTTTTGTCGTTTTACTGGGGGCAGATAAGAGAGAGAGAGAAAAATTGTCGAACGAGAATAGGGGGGCGTTCCTGCCTCCCCCCCCTGTAGTGTGGTCACTGCCTAGAGCTTTGCTGGAGAAGAATGCACCAATTAATACACTATTAAATAAAACATGTACTTTTAAAACTTTTAATCAAATTATTTGTGAACTATGATTTAAATTTAGAGAGAGCACATTTAATTTGGATGAGTTAACTTCTGAAACCTGCCATTTCCGAGCTTTCTTCCGGTGTAACTGCACTGCCCTTTGATCCCTAGGTGTTGCGTTCAGAACGAGCAGAATACTAATTAAAACAAATGTGACAAATATATATATATATATATATATATATATATATATATATATATATATATAAACAACGTGTTGAAGCTATTGACGGCGCCAAAGAAAAGACAGAAGAGAAACGTGGAGAGTGCAGTGATATTTTACGGGAAGCAGCAGGCACGTATCCAAGGGATTCCTTTCGGGGGGAGGCTGAACACAATTTTTGAAAGGGGTATCACAATTGTATGTTTAAGGCCAGTGGTGGCAATTGGGTTCCAAAATGTGCGGGGGGGGGATGGACAAGGAGACAAGCATTAAGAGGCCATAGTGTGATAGTGTGGAGGCAAAAGAATGGGGAGCAACTATCTCCTAAATCGTCGCCACTGTTTAAGGCTGTCATTTTAATCAGAACGTGAAATTGGGACATTTTCTACCACTCAACTCCTCTGTTTCCATGCATTAATATTGTGTGCCGGAACCATCTCAGTATGTATGTTTGTCCATTTCTTCTCATCAGGCATCAAAACATCTATGTACCAGAAGTATTTTTACGAAGGTCTTACACATGCACGGAATGCACAATCCACTCGACAACGCGAGATTCAAACTGTGTGTTCAAATTGTTCATATTCAGGCCTAAGCACTCGCCTATTCAAAATTGTCTGTTGAGTGTGTGTCGAACACAGTAGCCTTAAACAAAAGATTTTTTTATGCCATGAAATTCTAGGACTACATACACAAAATTTAGTCCTGGCACAACACAATCATCACTCAAAACTTTGATTTTCAGTTGATCTGTGCAGCTTATTTCTTTTTTAATAAATCGCTCCAATGCCCAGCCCGATACTGCCGAAATATTCACTTTAGAGGGAGAAACCTTCGATCTCTTCGTCTTTCGACCCGAACTACTCGTAGCACTACTCGAAGTTCCGCTGTCGTCAAAGTCTTTAGCTTTGGGACCGAACTGGAACTAGTAGTAGACTTCGTTACTTTACGGTATTTAGTCCATTTCATTTTCGAATCACCAGAACTTACAACCTCTGACAATAAAGTTCGGTGAATGATCCTGAATATCGAAAGTAGACGAATTCCTAATGAAACCTATCTTACTGTCCTTCGAAGTAGTCCCCTCCATTGGCTATGCACCGTTGAGAACGGCTGTACATGTTCTGGAAACTTTTAGAAAAGTCTTATTTCAGGATGGTGTTCAAGACCCTCGTCACGTTCCGTTGGATGTCCGGAATATCCTCAAATCTCTGACCTTTCAAAGCGATTTTGAGGCGTGGGAAGAGAAAGAAATCTGGAGGATTCAGATCAAAATTTCTTGCAAATCATTGCTACAGAGTTTGAGAGCTGGTGTGGGAGGTACGACCCTGAAACGAAACGCCAAAGCATGGAATGGCGTTCTCCTACATCACCCCGTCGGAAGAAGGCCAAGGCGGAAAAATTGTTGTTCCCTCCGGCAGGAATTCCTTGTGGATCATCACATCACTGTCAAAGTGATAAGCATCGTCTTGATGAGTGATTTTTACGCCGAACTTCATTGGCAGAGGTTGTATAAAGCAACCAATGGACACTGACTGATCACTAATCGACTGTATGGATTGTCATACTTACCTCTGAAGTCTCCACCTATTCTGTTGTACAGATCAACCGGGAAATTGAGCCGCGTATTAATATCCTCATTATATTCTAGAACGTTCCGCAGATAAAACGATTCGTAAATATTGCCAGTAGTTTGACTACTTCTCTTTTTCAAGAACGTTCCCTCTCGCGCTTTCCAGAGATTAAAAAATTACAATGAATCCGAATCGTCCTACCTGCGGCTCTACCTTTGTTGTGCAGCTTCCAAATGCTGACAAGTCTCTACATATAGTTCAAGTTCGCTACGACAACACCGAAAGCGTAAGAAAAGTTTACGTGCAATATTATCAACAGCAGGGTTATAGAACATTCTCCGTCTAGCCTTGATAAGTATTTATCTCCTAAAATTATCGTCACATTATTCAAGAAGACAACAACCTAATTTTATCTAGTGTAAACTGAAAAATTTCCTGGTGGAGGGAGGGGGGAGGGCACGATCCCCACCTTGGATACGAGCTATAAACAACAACAGGGTTATAGAACATTCTCCGTTTTGCCTAGATAATTATTTATCTTCTTAAATTATCGTCACATTATTCAGGAAGCCAAAAACCTAATTTAATCTAGCGTAAACTGAAAATTTTCTAAAGGGAGGTTTGAGACCCCTGATTCCCACCTTGGATACGAGCTGTTACCAATAACAGGGTTATGGAATATTCTTGCCTCGATAATTATTTATCTCCTTAAATTAACGTCACATTATTTTATTTGACACCACTAGAAACAAAAAATCTCATTTTATCTAGTGTAAACCGAAAGTGGCCGCGGTGGCTCGGTCGGTAACGCGTCTGACTACTATGCTAAGGGTCCCGGGTTCGATCCCCGCCCGGTTCAAATGTGGGAACTTTTCTAACGATGGAAGCGGCCCCAGCGCTCACCCAGCGTCGAATAACATGGGTACCTGGGCGAAACCCTGGGGGTAAAGGCGGTCAAGGGCGTGA
Source organism: Lepisma saccharinum (assembly GCF_977018435.1). NCBI lineage: Eukaryota > Metazoa > Arthropoda > Insecta > Zygentoma > Lepismatidae > Lepisma > Lepisma saccharinum. Next base: position 20,816,293 of record NC_139243.1, on the reverse strand, counting down.
TGCTGATCACATCACCCCCACTCACGAACGGATCAAGAAAGTGTGGGGCGTTACCCTCTATACGCCTTCATGGCGTGGTGCTATGCACAGGGGAGCACTTTTAAACCGAAAACTTTTGGGCGGGCTCGAGCCCCCTAAGCCACCCCCCCCCCCTTTCCTTGGATACGTGCCTGGGAAGCAGTCACGTTTATTACACCCTTACATGTATATATAATATTAAAAAGTTCTGCTTTTAGATCTCGCACAATGCCTTTTTCACAAAAATGGGCAATACCGCATTTTTTATATCAGTCAAACTGTGATATTTTAGATTTATTCCGTTAGTTTTCTGATAATAGTTTTCACAGCTTCCCATAGCATTTAGGCATGATTTCAGTTGACAAGAACAAAATAATCTTATTTCAAAACATAGAGCAAAAAGAAATCCAACGCGCTTAAGTTAAACTCCCTTACATTGGAAGCCTGGAGAGAACAAAACAGGGGTTCCTTCGTAACACGATTTCTTGAAAACCATTTTACACATTTGAATCAACTTTGTGATAAATTGATTAGAAAGGATGAATCTTAACAGTAAAAGTTGTAACTCTTCTCCTGCTAATATATTTTAGAAGATATTCCTTGTCAAATATCTCAATATTTGCATAAGGAACCAGCCTTTTCCGTGCCGAGTGTTTCGATGATGACGTCATGCATCCACGGACAACTGCGCATACGACCTGCGCCGCCGAACGAGCACCCCCTGACTCTGTGGAGGTTGCGTTCTGTGGCTTTCCCATGCGTGTTTACAATTTGTTATGATCAAGACATTTTGGTAAATTTTCGTAACTTTCATTTTTATTTTTGACAGCCCTCGTATAAATTCTTTTGTAGTCTAATCTTTTTGAATGTATATTTTATCCTTGTTAAAATTGTAACGCAGTTTTTGCCAAGCAAAAAAAAAAGAACGCAAAGCAAGTTGAAGCTTGCATTCTTTTTCTTTCTTATCAACAATGGGTTCTTTTTCGTTCGGCGCTGCGCGGTTTTGTAAGTAAGTTTAGCTTTCATCGTGTTTCTCGATATGCCATTTTGGAAGGGGTAATTGTTTAGGCTAAAAATAACTTTGAGTATGTCCAAACTTTGTTCAGGGAAAAGAATTTCGCAATCCCGCGAGTATAAATACCAGCCGTTTCGCTGGCAAATAATCAGTATATCAGTACAAGGTACATAGAGATTAGGTAAAGCCATCCGAAGATTGCCGATCTTGAACGAACGCTTGACGTCACCGGAGAAGCAGTGAGCTCGGCTGAAGCAGACGGCACCTAGCATTTATATGGGAGATTCAGAGAGCGAAAGTATATTATTACTTTTAGGAGGGGGAAAATATTAATTGTCATCCTCCAAGATGGTATTGAGGCATCCTTTTAATGATTAGTAACATAATTGAAAACGCGCTACTTTTAAAACGGGGCAAAGTACATGTGAAAAAAATGTATTTTGAAGATCCATATTCCTGAAACTTCTGACCGATGCGCTACAAAGAAAGTTGCGTGTTCTCCTTTAGAATTTCGTCATTTTACAAATCGTAATATAATTTTAACAAAAACGTTGGATGCTAAAGAAGAATTAAAAAGTTTAAAAAAATAATTGATTAATAGACTTAGTTTATTTTGCTTCGCTTGTCTGTCAACATATGGCTAATCGCAAAGATGAGGTTGCGTGATGATATGATGAAATTGAAGAAAGGAAAGTAGACCCATGCCCGGGTGGGGATTCGAACCTACCTCTTCGCATCGTAAAGCGTTGTGCTAACCACTTCGCCACGGAGGTCAGCATTACAAGGAAATAAACACAAATGGCATATATGTTTTAATATGCGAGAAACATTTGCGAGGAGGTTATTGAAGTAACAAATAATTATACAAGACGTTGTGATGAAAATTATTAATATATCTGAAATGTTGAGAGTTGACCTTGCAGTCTCTAAATGTACTTTTAGGGTTACGCAAAACCTTTACTCAAAATTGCTAGTGTAAATTTATAAGCTATTAAAATTTAAAACTTATTCCTGTTCGAAAAAAGAAACTGCCAAGTCAAATTAATATTTCGTAGAAATACATATATTTTTCTTTCATTAAGCCAAGAGAGTATTTGGAGGGGACGGCGGCTTGGGAAAGCTATAGCCCCGGATCTCGATCTGCAAAGGGGCTTCCAGTGGGAAAACATTGATATGAAATAGTCCAGAAGAAGGGGCAAAATGATTTCTTTTAAATGGCTTAAGAATACAAAGATATAAGTGGACATTTGACAAGCTTAGTCTAAAACTTACAACTGATATCGTACGTGTTTGGGGGGGGGGGGCTACGTGAGGTAACACAGTGGAATATGATTCACAATACTAAAATTAAAATAAATATGTGGGAACAATAGAAATCAAAATATGTTGTAGCTAGTGACGGCGCAATAGTAAAGATGGAGGGGTAAATCGTATTTTCCCGGGGCAATCATGTTTATTATTCCGTTACATACGACACAAAAATGCATATTTTGGCTAAAATAGAATTTATTCATTTATTTATTTTTGTCGTTTTACTGGGGGCAGATAAGAGAGAGAGAGAGAGAGAGAGAGAGAGAGAGAAATTGTCGAACGAGAATAGGGGGGCGTTCCTGCCTCCCCCCCCCTGTAGTGTGGTCACTGCCTAGTGCTATGCTGGAGAAGAATGCACCAATTAATACACTATTAAATAAAACATATACTTTTAAAACTTTTAATCAAATTATTTGTGAACTATGATTTAAATTTAGAGAGAGCACATTTAATTTGGATGAGTTATTTTCTGAAGCCTGCCATTTCCGAGCCTTCTTCCGTTGTAACTGCACTGCCCTTTGAGCCCTAGCTGCTGCGTTCAGAACGAGCAGAATACTAATTAAAACAAATATGTGACAAATATATATAAAAAAAAGGACAACGTGTTGAAGCATCAAAACATCTATGTGCCAGAAGTATTTTTACGAAGGTGTTACACATGCACGGAATGCACAATCCACTCGACAACGCGAGATTCAAACTGTGTGCTGGGAACTGGACGCAAACAGTTCACGAATATTTCTCTCTCATTCGAGCCTGAACACCACTAATGTGTCTTGCCCTCCCATGTTTGCAGCTCTTATAAAAGCCGAAACCCACCAAATTGTTCATATTCAGTCCTAAGCACTCGCAAGTGTTCAAAATTGTCTATCTCGGTCTGTATACACAAAATTTGGTCCTCGCACAACCAAATCATCACTCAAAACTTTGATTTTCAGTTGATCTGTGCAGCTTATTTCTTTTTTAATAAATCGCTCCAATGCCCAGCCCAATACTGCCGAAATATTCACTTTAGAGGGAGAGACCTTCGATCTCTTCGTCTTTCGACCCGAACTACTCGTAGCACTACTCGAAGTTCCGCTGTCGTCAATGTCTTTAGCTTTGGAACCGAACTGGAGCTAGTAGTAGACTTCGTTACTTTACGGTATATAGTCCTTTTCATTTTCGAATTACTAGAACCTATAAAGCAACCAATGGACACTGACTGATCACTAATCGACTGTATGAATTGTCATACTTACCTCTGAAGTCTCCACCTATTCTGTTGTACAGATCAACCGGGAAATTGAGCCGCGTATTAATATCCTCATTATATTCTAGAACGTTCCGCAGATAAAACGATTCGTAAATATTGCCAGTAGTTTGACTACTTCTCTTTTTCAAGAACGTTCCCTCTCGCGCTTTCCAGAGATTAAAAAATTACAATGAATCCGAATCGTCCTACCTGCGGCTCTACCTTTGTTGTGCAGCTTCCAAATGCTGACAAGTCTCTACATATAGTTCAAGTTCGCTACGACAACACCAAAAGCGTAAGAAAAGTTTACGTGCAATATTATCAACAGCAGGGTTATAGAACATTCTCCGTCTAGCCTTGATAAGTATTTATCTCCTAAAATTATCGTCACATTATTCAAGAAGACAACAACCTAATTTTATCTAGTGTAAACTGAAAAAAATCCTCGTGCGGGGAGGGGGGGCACGATCCCCACCTTGGATACGAGCTATAAACAATAACAGGGTTATAGAACATTCTCCGTCTTGCCTCGATAATTATTTATCTTCTTAAATTGTCGTCACATTATTGAAGAAGACAAAAACCTAATTTTATCTCGTGTAAACTGAAAAATTTCCTGGGGGAGGGGGCTCGAGACACCTGATGCCCACCTTGGATACGCACTATTAACAATAACAGGGTTATAGAACATTCTCCGTCTAGCGTCGATAATTATATATATCAAATTATTATCACATTATTCAAGAAGCCAAAAACCTACTTAATTTTATCTAGTGTAAACAAAACAATTTCCTAAACGGGGGAGGGCTCGAACCCCTGATCCCCACCTTGGATACGTGCCATTAACAATAACAGGTTTATAGAACATTCTCCGTCTTGCCTCGATAATTATTTCTCTCCTTCAATTAACTTCACATTTTTTTATTTGACACCACAAGAAACAAAAAATCTCATTTTATCTAGTGTAAACCGAAAATTTGGGGGGGGGCGTTCGAGCCCCCTTGGATACGTGCCTGGGAAGCAGTCACGTTTATTACGCCATTACATTTATATACAATATTAAACATTTCTGCTTTCAGATCTCGCACAATGCCTTTTTCACAAAAATGGGCAATACCGCATTTTTTATATCAGTCAAACTGTGATATTTTAGATTTATTCCGTTAGTTTTCTGATAATAGTTTTCACAGCTTCCCATAGCATTTAGGCATGATTTCAGTTGACAAGAACAAAATAATCTTATTTCAAAACATAGAGCAAAAAGAAATCCAACGCGCTTAAATTAAAATTCCCTTACATTGGAAGCCTGGAGAGAACAAAACAGGGGTTCCTTCGTAACACGATTTCTTGAAAACCATTTTACACATTTGAATCAACTTTGTGATAAATTGATTGGAAAGGATGAATCTTAACAGTAAAAGTTGTAACTTTTCCCCTGCTACTATATTTTAGAAGATATTCCTTGTCAAATATCTCAATATTTGCATAAGGAACCAGCCTTTTCCGTTCGGAGCGTTTCGATGATGACGTCATGCATCCACGGACAACTGCGCATACGACCTGCGCCGCCGAACGAAGCACCCCCTGATATCAGTATATTCCGGAATCTTTAGGTGACTAAGTCGCTTGTCGAGGTCCGGGGCTGGGAGAATACGGGCGTTGTGTGGGGAGTGGCTGGTCAGCTCTCCCTTCCACAATGTCCGAGGTTTTCCGTAAGCCACCTTTCAGGATTTGTGCTGGTCAGCATGATCCTTAAAGGGGATTTTGGCAGGCTTATAAATAATTAATTCATATATAAATATTTAATCTTAATAATTTAAACTTTGAAGTTATTCATACATTTTAAATTCTGTCGAAGTTGGCACTGGTCAGTGTGGCTCCGATGTAAATTCAAATTAAATAAATTAGGCTCATCAAAGATATACATCCTTCTCGTCGAGCTAATTTTTTTATGCTAAATCATTCTGAATTCTCCTGGTCAGGAGGTTCAATTAAATAAATTTGATTCTTTTTTAGTTTAATCCGGAGCATACCTCTGGTCAGAGGGTGTCGTTTAAATCTGATAGCTTATATAGTTTACATGTCCGTTTTAAAGTCTGAGTATCCGGAACGTTAAGGAAGGTTTATGGTTTCTCTTATTTAGGTTTTATGTTAGATGTAATTTTGAAACAGCTATAATATGTGACCGGTCGTATATAAGTTTTTCTAGAAATCATTTAATGTTTTGCTTTTGCAATGTGAGTAGCCAAAAAGGGTAGACATGGAGTCCCCTATTATGTTAAGGAATTCCACGTGGACATTTGTAATTTGTGGCCGAGATATGGCTTTGATATTGGGTAGAGAAAGGCTCACCTTATATTTTGTTATGAATGTTTTTGGAGGTTGACCCTGAAGATGGTAGTTTACCTCATGAGTTCTAGAGAACATAATGCAGATGTGAAAATATGACAGAAGCACGAATAGAAATTTACGGAAAGATGTTATGAAAATTTTTTCTTTGGTTTTGGTTAATAGTAATTTTGTCGACCTTTAGTTAATAATTTGCCACCTGTTTATTGAAACCAAGCTACAGCTGTGTTAGTTCTATGATGGGATATGGACATAATATATAAGAGAGTGCTCTCTGGGTTTTATGTTTACTCTGTAGCAAGTTTCAGTCTATGTTACGGAAGTCGTTATTGATCTAAATTTTATCTTGGCATTGTTGTAGTTTTCCTTTTGATCAGAAGTTTGTATATTTTTCTTTTAACTTAACTATGTTTGGATTTGTGAATAAGTTGGTTAAGGTTTAGACGGAGAACCTTTTCTCATGTTAATTTTGGAAAGTTTATTGGAAATTTGAGATGTAAATAAATTTGTAATCGTTAATGGGTATTTCCTTATAGTAAATTTGGTTCGTAAGTACAAATTAACTGGCCTCCTTTTGGTTTGATGAGGTGTCCCGCCGTCACTGGTCAGTGAGGCGGAGGCTTTATCAATCCATAAGATGTCAGTTTGGATTATGCTGATTTCGCTCGCGACTCGCATGCGTATCCTCACTGCTCAGTGGGATGCGGGTGCGATCACGAAGGAAGTTTAAGCGTAAGGAAGGTTACCTACTTAGAGTTAAGGTTCTTGGTTAAGTAAACTTAATTTTATTTTATTCAAAAGCAGGCCCTTACCCGAACTTTGGGATGCGGGCTCTCATGCCCCGCAGGAACTGAGAATTAGTCGTGGCATATATTATAACAGAAAGATAATTGGTAGGCAGCGACGCCCGGTCTTGGTCTTTCGGGGTGGACCGAGCCGGTGTGTCGTGTGCTAGGCAACGTGGGCCAACCAAGCTTAACTTTGCAAATTGCCGTTTATCAAATCTTATCCAATCATCTACGTCACGATTATCTAAAGGCGGAAGAAATGCGGCGTAATAATACAAATGCAAATTTCTCCTCTGCCTATAGATTCGTCAGACTCTATTTTTTCTTTCAGAACATAAAACTGAACTTGTACTTCTTCCTCCGCTGGAGGGACTTCAAGGTGAGCACAGCGAAGAAGTCCGTTGGCCTCCAGAAGGAAGACATGAAGCTGTTCTGGAGACCTAAGATTGTTGTCATGAACATGGAGTCCATGGCCCCTAAGGTCGCCATAGAAGAAATGATCTACTTTTTCGTAACTGAAAGCCACTGGATTCGCTACATGTATGGGTATGTTATTGGCATTTCTTGTCATACGAAGTTCAGTGTTGTTAAACTAAAACTGTCCGTTCATGATCAAATGAACAAATTCTCATTGCTAAACGGTTACGAAACATAATGGAATGCGATTGATACTAGACGAAAGAGAAACTCAAAGAATTGTATTGCATGTCCTCGAAGTTCACCGTTCTCTCACTACGCAGCGCCACAATCGCATAAAGCACAATGGCGACTCCGCAGCAGCGCGCACAATCTGTATTCTGGTATGCAGAGACCAAATCAATCATTACAGTGCAAAGAAATTACCGGAGAGAATATTTAGGTGAAGCACCTGATGGGGAAACCATTAAGGCATAGTGTGCAAAGTTTGAACTTTGAACTGCTTGGCGAGATGATTTACGCGGACTTCTCTGAAATCCCGCCCGAATTTCTTCCATCTTCTCCTCCGAAACACGTCGACGAGAACCTCCGGATTGTTTATTAACACTTCCAGTCGCCAAAAACTTCGCAATGATTGATTTGGTCTCTGCATACCAGAATACAGATTTTGCGCGCTGCTGCGGAGTCACCATTGTGCTTTATGCGATTGTGGCGCTGCATAGTGAGAGAACAGTGAACTTCGAGGTCATGCAATAAAATTCTTTGAGTTTTTCTTTCGTCTAGTGTACAGCAATGCTGAATTGAAATGTTGGAGGTTTGAACGGAACACGCTGTCGAGTTTCTGATACACATCTTCGTTTGGAAAGAAAATCACTATCATTGTTACTGCTGCATTGTGTCGCCTCGGTTTTTTCGTGGCGCATGCACAGTGAATGGTCTCTTATAGACTGGAGAAGCCCGTGCCGCTTGTTGCTTGCCATTTCCGTGTGAAACCCCCGTGCCGTGTCACTTCGGTCTGAAATCTGCCTTACTGTAAGCAAGTGTTCGCGCTAAATTACTATAATTGTGGGGGAAGAAATCTACCATTTTTTCATTTATGTGTATCGTGTTACTAGCCCAGTAAAGAAAGGATTTGTGTCGGAACTAATTAGGGAGAAGCTGAATTTTGGTGTATTGTTAGACCATTATAAGAGATGTATTTTCCCAAAAGTCCCCACTCCTCCCCGTAGCTCCCCCCAACGCCCCCCTGAACATTCAATATGCAGTGTTTTAGGAAAACGTCCATATCTCTGAAACCAGTAGACATATCGGGACGTTTTTTTTTAATTCAGACAGACAGGAATGATATTTTTCTGAAGTTAACTAATGAAAATATTTGCATACGGGTCGTCTTAAAATTTTGAAAATGAGACAATTAAAATTGTATATTATATCCATCTACAGCACATGGGCTACTTTAAAATGTTACAAAATATTAAAAATATTTGTTTAAATGTAGCACATATGAACAAAAAACATCAAAATATGTGCATTTTTGCGTAAAGCATCGAGAAAGTGCGCGCGCGTTCAAACTTTACTCGCTACAGGTCAAATTTTAGTAGCAAGCTTGTCATTATTGGTATCGAATGAAAGCAAAGTTTATACTCTACAACTTTTGTTCGGGTAATTTTCCAATATCATCATTCGTAACTTAAATACAATGCCAAAAAGAAAAAAGTAAGTATAAAAATTTACATTAAGACAAAATCTTAAAATTACTCAAAAACCATTGGGAATATTTAAAACATGAAGAGGACCAAATTTATAGAGAGTAATGTTGACAATGAAATTTAAAAAAGAACGTCCCGATATGTCCACTGGTTTCAGAGATATGAAAGTTTTCCTAAAACACTGAATATTGAATGTTCAGGGGGCGTAGGGGGGAAGCTACGGGGGGAGGGGTGGGGACTTTTGGGAAAATACATCACTTATGATGGTCTAACAATACACCAAAATTCAGCTTTCCCCTAATAAGTTCCGACAACCCCCCTTTTTTTGCCTTCGTTACCTGGACTATACATTCTCGATCGTATTTTAAACACGATGTCTAAATTAATACTTTTCTCCGACAGGGTTCTCCTGGTGCTGCCATGTCCTTTCGAGTTCAGAGATTTTCCCTTCGATATACAGAAGTGTCAGATGAATCTCACTATGAGTAAGTATAAAGTTATCGTAATCTAAATATCTAAATATGCATATCTAAAATCAGGGTGATAAGTACCGAGCATAAGTGTACTCAAAGGGGTAAAAATAAATTATTTCCAGCATTTGACCTCTTTTTAGAAAGGGCGTCAGGATTTAGATTGTGCGCCATTTTTTCCCGAATGGTTGGCAGCGTTCTGAGAGGTCACATGTTGTAGTGAAAACATTGCGGTGAGTCAATATGGAGCGCTACACAACGGAAGAGCGATCGTTAAAATTCAATACAAGTGGGCAAATTACCTGGCATTTTCGATAAGGCAAGCGCCCAAAATGAAACAACTGTGCGACCTCACATCGTGCGACTTCTTTCCTCTGGGAATTCATCAAGTCCAAAGTTTATGCTGCGAAAATAAGAACGATTTCTGAATTCAAAGAGCTATCGACGGCATTGAGCCTCAGTTATGCGATAAAGTGATTCAGAATTTTGTCAAAAGAATTCGAGTGTGTCAAATGCGTCGTGGAGGACATTTGTCAGATATCCTCTTCTTTTAATAGCAATGTTTACTCTTTCAAATAATGTAATAACTTCGCCAACTAATAAATATATTAAATGTTTTCTTTATTAAATTAAATTCTGCGTTTCTTTTGGGACACCCTTTACAAGTTAATGCTTTCTATTGTTACAAAGCAATTGGATTTCATACTCATATTTGTCTTGCATTCTTGTTTTACTTTTATTGTGAATATATATTTTTATTTGTGAAGATCTATTAATGGTCTCTTGAGAGAGAAATAGAGAGCGAGAGAGAGAGAGAGAGAGAGAGAGAGAGAGAGAGCATGCAACACTCACAAGTACACACAGAGACAGATATTATCTTTCGTTCTGTTGTGGTTAGTAAAGAATATATTTATAAACCATTAAAATGCTGACGGAGGCAAACTTTTATAGTATAAAAATATTGCTACATAAAAACGTAACGTTTCCTCCATCTAACAGGGTCTTCTTCAGACGAAACTTTTTTTGTGAAGTTTCGTTTTTATGTATATTTTTATACTATAAAAGTTTTTGGTCAGCATTTTAATGTTTTATTAACATGGAAACAAGGCTTAACACTGTTACCAAAGAATATTTGAAGACAAATCTAATTCCTTGTGTTTTCCTGTAATTACAAAAACTCACTCAATAAATAAGGTTGAAGAACTGACAACAGAGCTCCAATTCTATTCTTTGGAAGTTCGCTCGCTTGGCCGGAACCTTTTTGCCGATCGCCTTCCTTCCTAAAGCTTAAAGCCCACTGAGACGCTGAGAAACGCGGCAACAGAAAGCAACAGAACTTCTGCTGTCTACTTCTATTGAAATCAAATGATGTAACACCAACTACAGCGAAATGCGCGGAAACGAAGCGGGAATTTCCGTGCCAGAAGTTTTCAGGTTATCTTAAAGGTTGTTGTCCATTGAGACGCCGGAAACTGGTCTGCTGCCGCGTTTTTTCCGCGTCTCAGCGGCTTCAAGCATTACTGGTGTGGTCTTTCTGAGCCGATTTGTCTCTTTGGCCGGGAGCGACGCCTTAGGGGAGAAATTTTCAGAATAATTTATATATGAAGCATTACTCACAGACAGATAGAGACAGAGAGAGAGATTTGATTTGATTTTTATTACTTAGCGTCGCTTTTACTTTTGCCTAATCGAGACGACGAGCATGAGAGATGTGATGAAATTTGGACACTCACAAAGATCACCCATGGCCAGGTCAGGATTCGAACCAAGAATAGAGACAGAAATAGCGATAGATAGAGGTAGAGTATTATAATTTACGTAACTCAATTTTAGACTACTGTGGTCGATGCAAATAAGCAGATATTATGAAACAAGTTGTTAAATTGTCTTTTGCTTCGACACAGGGGTACATGAGGAAAATGATGTCCAGTTGAAATGGGGAAGAGAGCGTCCAATCGCATTTGACAGTTTCAAAGGACCAATAGAGGAACAATTGCCAACGTACAATGTTCGTATATGCGCCATCCCGGAAGCAGCTGTATACCACGGAACAAATGGTAATTATGTTGTATTTATATACGAGGGGAAACCGTAAAATTTTAATTATCACCATGAAGTTTGAGCTATCTGCAATTTAATGAGCATAATTATTGACACTTATGTGCACAATGTTGTAAATAATAGCTACTTATATTAACTAATTTCCTTTCTGGGCCCGGTAGATGTCAGTAACAGTCAAGATGAACAAAATTAGATCCTGGAAAGTTTACATTATACCTTAGTCGCCAAACAAAAATGGGAACGTGTTAAATTCAGTTAGGCGCGAAGCTAAAATATAGTGGACTTTTGAAATTTTCAACAAAACATCAGGATCAAAAACGTTTTTTAATAAGGTTAGGCTCGTTGAAGTATTCTTTCCCTGCTAGGAGCCCTTAAAAAATGGCAGTTTCTATCACTTATATTTTTGTTTGTTGATGTGTCCGTGGCAGAACAACAGTATGATTCACACATGGCACCTGCTTGTCTTTTATAATGTTTGTTGCTGTTAGTTTTTATTAGCAACTAGTACAAATATATTATTTGTTTTAAGAAAGAAAATACAGAAATCTACTTACGAATTGGTATATTTCACTATATCCCATAATACATAATTAGAACAGTAACAGTGATAATGATATGTCTTTCTTCTTATCAAAGATTTTTATCATTAATACAACTTAATTGTGAATGTTATAAAAATATGACAGTCACAATAACCTCCCCTCCTGGGATGAAGAGAATATAGACATCATACTTTGGTGGCTTAAAAAGATACAAGATCTTAAATATACACATCGAACAGTTACATAACTTTAAAATATTCAGCATTCAACACAACATTTAATACTAGCTACAACAAATCTTTCAAAGAAGGACAATCAACTCGAAACTATGTTGTTACCCTTGCGCACCTATTTGTTAACGTTCAACAACAACTCGTGTTTCTTCTCCAATGATCAGTGGAAGAGTTTGATATTTTGTAAATTGTGTCTACACTTTATCTGTTGTCCATCTAAAGACACCAAGTTCACGAAATTGTTCTTCACTTCCTCCACCAAAAATGGCCCCACATATAAGTCATAACATTTATGGATAGGTTTGTTCAAGGCAGAACTTCTTGCATGATTCCTAACCATAACCAAATCACCTTGAACAATTGTAGGGGTTTCTGCGTTTGAATGAGTCTTCTTTCTAGATTTTGAACGTTTAGTTGTTTCAATTAACTGAATATATTTAGCTGTCCAAGACAATTCGTTCATCTCTTCTGCCCAGTCAATAACAGAAGTTATTTTATTCCGAACTTCCTCGTGTAGAAAAATTTCAGCCGGAGTGAAACCAAAAACCTCGTTATATGAGTAATTTAGTATTTTTATAACATTTGTTAAAACTTTGGACCAAGATCTGTGTTTGGTTTTACAAAAGAGTTTAAGCAAACGAATGATCTCTTTATTATATCTTTCAATTGGATTCGCATGAGGCGAATATGGTGAAGTGAGAATATACTTTACACCAATTGACTTCAAAAAATTTTCCCATTCATTGGATTTAAATTGTGATCCATTATCCGTTAACATAACTGTACACATAGGATAATGATGGAAATAACCTAAGTTAATTCTGTTGATAATTTCTCGAGTTGTTGCCTTCCTGAGAGTATAAACCATAACATATTTGCTGGTCAATTCTACAATAGTCAGAATATGTTGATATCCTTGAGATAATGGCCAAGGACCAATCAAGTCTAAAGATAAGAACTGATGTAATTTGAAAGAAATCACCTGGAGCTCCTCTTTGGTAATATGTTGTGTTTTGTGTTTCGTCTTTGCACATTCCACACAATCACTTAAATATGACTTGACACTTCCTCTCATCTTAGGCCAGAAATAGAATTTAGAACACTTCTTATAAAGCTTAGAAAACCCAAAATGGCCAGCCAAATCATGTTGTTCATACAAAACTTTCTTGACAGCTGCTTCAGGCACAAAAACTCTCCAATGATTCGAGTTGGTAGATCTATAAAACAATATATTTTTATGTAGTTTAAATATTCCCTTAATTTCGAAATGGTCATCACCCTTGCCTAACTTAGAAATTATACGTTAACATAATTCATCGTTTTGTTGTACTTTCATCCAATACAAAAAGCATTCTTCTTCAAGTAAATCAATATCTGTGTAGTTTACATGTAAATTGGAAGGAAACAAATTGTTTTGTGACTTAATTGGATATCTACTTAACGCGTCCGCGGCCGTATTTTCAGAACTACTAACATGCTGAATTGTATAATCATAATTTTGCACTTTCAAAGCCCATCTATTAAGCCTTGGATTTAACGATCTTGCTGAATTTAACCAAGAAAGTGATTGATGGTCACAGTGTATTACAAATGGTCTGCCCAATAGATATATTGAAAATTTTTCCACGGAAGAAAGGATGGCAAGACATTCTATTTCATGCACAGAATATGTTAATTCTGAACCTCGTAAAACTCTGCTCGCATACTGAATAATCAAAGTTTCACCCATCGTCAGAATATTGCCATAAGACTCCACCGATTCCTATTTTACTGCCATCAGTATTTACATGGAAAGCGTTGTTCAAGTTAGGTTGAGCTAACATCCCCGGAGACAAAGTCAATTCCTTCAGACGTTTAAATGCCTGGAGATGTGCTTCATTCCATTCCCATTTCTTATTCATTCTAAGCAAATTGTATAAAGGAGCAGCAATCATTGCAAACTTATCCACAAATTTTCTCCTCCAATTTACCATTCCTAAAAATTTTCTTAACGCTTTTTTATTTGTTGGAGAAGGATATTCAGTTATTGCTAGATTTCTTTTCTACTATGTGACCAAGAAACCTCACTTCAGTTTTACAAAATGTACATTTCGATAATTTAATGGACATATTAACTTCTTTCAAAGTTTTCAACACGTAGTCCAAATGTTTTAAATGACTTTGCAGTGATGATGAAAATATAAGAATATCATCCACATACACTATAAGGAATGAACTAGTATCATTGCCAAACACTTTATGCATTCTGTCGACAAAAACACTAACAGCACTCTTAATACCAAAAGGATAAAAATGAAATTCCATTAAAATACCACGATATGAGAAAGATGTGAACTTAAAGGATCTACGTGTCAGTGGTATTTAAAAATATCCACAAGTTAGGTCAATCGTCGAAAAGAATTTTGCGCCTCTCAATCTAGGCAAAAGTTCAGATATAGGTTCAACCTGTGTCATGAGTGAAATTACATGTTCATTCAGCTTCCTAAAATCAACAACAGGACGCCACAATTCACCTGCCTTTGGAACTATGTGGAGACGGTTCCGGTATGGAGAAGTACTTTCATGAATTACTCCCCACGTTTTCCATTTATTTAATTCTTTCTCCATATCATCTCGCCTAGCGAATGGAATAGGGTACGTAGATGCCACTATAGGTTCATTCGTATCTAGCTCTATGTCATAAGATTCCACTTTGGCTGCCTTTGGTTTGTCCGAAAACACATCTTGATACTTCAGTAATAAATTAAATAAATTATCAGCAACTCCAGCTTCACAATATTCGTTGCCATAAACTTTCTTATGGATGTCTTCTTCAGAAGCTAGATGAGAAGATTTAAATGTCAAAGTTTTACAAGATCCAATTTCGGAATTTAGTATTATTTGTGGAACTCGGAACAAATGGAGCCGATACTTCCTTACCACGTGAATGAATTAGTTCAACAGTAGACATACGATAATTAATTATAGCCTTGTACTGCCACAAAAATGATGCTCCCAAAATCAAATCGGCATTTAATTGTTTAACTACATATAAACCCACGTGGAAAAATTCATCTCCTAACTGCATTATGACATATTTAAAACCTACAACTTTTATACGTTGCTCACCAGCGAAACAAGCCAACTGAATTCCTTCTATTGGTTCCAGGTTTATACTTGGCAATAAAGAACTTAGAGTGATCCAAACATTGTAATCCAACAAATTACATTGACTACCAGTGTCAATTAAACAATTAAGAAACAAGTCACAAATTCTTCCCTGTATTTCTGGTGCTTCAAGTAAAGGTGTAGGAGTTCCTTTATCTGTAACAGTCCACTCAGGTTCTGAATCAAACCACTCCAGCAAAAATGCAACAGGTAAAACATCTTCTTTATCAACGCCTAAATATTTAACTCAATTAAAGTCACCGAGACAAGACTTAACATGCAAAAGGCAAGGATCATAATTACAATTAAGCTCCATGTGGTCATCCTTTGGCAGGGCGAATTGGAGCGCATTTCTCCGCCTTAGTTGTTTAATGTTCTCGGAGGGCTCCCAATAGTAACATTAGTTACTGAGGAACATTCTTGATTTAAACTAATGTCATTGCAATTCATTCCATTTCGGAAATTTTCATTGTTCCTCGCTGAAATCTCTGAGTTAGTGTTAATGGAGTCACCTTGCAATTCTGTATTGGTCGGACTTTGAAATCTATTTCTGTTGTGTCTAGGTGCATCTGTATTATTGCCATTACTAGCGTTCCTTTGAGTGTTTGTTCTTCGATTGTTATTATGAAAGTACAAACTTCGATCGTTACCTTGTCGCCTAGGGATCCCGGGTTCAAATTCCGGCGTAGACATGGATTTTGTGAATGTCCATCCATCAATTTCATCATATCATCACTCATTCCCATCTTCGCAATTAGCCAAAAGTGACAGAAAAGTTAAATAAAATAAAGTAAATCAAATCAAATTCATAATGCTCTCGAAACCTATTACAAGTAGTACAGGCACCAAGGGTAAAATATTACGTTCACAAGACAGAAATCTAGTGTATTCTTGTTCCAAAGAATTGGCGTCCGAAGAAGTGCGTGCTGAAACAGTGTTTTCTCCGAGTCGAGAACTTGCGGCTAATGCATGTAGTGTCTGTGTGCATACTGTGTTGCGTATTATGAAACAGGGTAACGTATTTACCACAGAAATCGGTGAACCCCTATTCAAATCTTCTGGGAAACATGCCAGAAAACAGAGACGAGAGTGATGATGATGGTCTTCCAGTTCCTCTATAATAAATACCTTCAAACTTCTTTCAGGTACGAGTCTCTCTTATATGCTGCAGTGATATGATATAATCCTGTGTAGAATTCTTCACTATATATTTCATTGTACTCAAATATCACGTGCTGAATATTGGACACGGCGAAATCTCTGCGTTTCCTTTCCGCTAGCAGTTGGTTTGGCAGCAGCGCGACAGCACTGGCTGCGTATTGGCTGAACTCATGTTCCTTCTAAAAGCGTACGCCGTATAATATACTTTCAATTCGTACGCTTCTAATGATAAACCAGAAGATGTGTTGTATTTACGAGAACGCAAAACTGTCAGTTGGCTTTCTAACAAATCATTCGAAGCAAATTGTTCAAGAAACTTCCACACAAAATCATCATATGATGAAAAATTCCGTCTTTCACTATTGAACCAATACGCTGCAGTATTGTAGAAACATTTGTGAATAACTTGCAGGCGATATTGAGAAGATACACCAATTAAATTTAACATTGTTGTCAGCTGGTCTATAAACTCCCTAGCTGATTGTTTCGAGACGTCACCTTCAAAACGTGGTAACTGGCTTAGCTCATTTACACGAATAAGTTCACCCGGGCATTCTCTAAATGGGTTTCCTGCAGAAATATTTGTATTACATTCTGCACGCGCAGGTTTACAAAACTGGTTTGATTCAAAGTTTGGAGACTCAGAATTCCTAGAAGCAATGTTAATTGGATCATTCAAAATGTCATTTCTGGGAATGTAATTTTGATTACAAGACATCGGACTCATTGAAGTTGTAGCATTTGTATTACCAGCCACAGTAGTATATATTGGCTTCTCACATGAAGGTGTATGCTGAAAATACATTTGTGAAATTGGATTATTTGAATAAGCTTTCGATGTACAACACTGAGTTTCATTATGACAACTGGCATTCAAAGGACTTCCATAACCATAATGGTTAGTAGAACAAGGTTCATTGCAATGCACTCTATATGTATTCTCCGAAAGTGCGAAGTCCCTATTGGCCAACGGATGTGTAGTGAAATGAGCAGGTGATTCGTCACGTGATGGAGGATCCCACAAATAAGCTGTATTGAAAAGCCTATAGGTAAAATCAGTTCCTAAAGAAGTAGCGTTCTGACCCGATTTACGTTTAGTAATTGCAGGTACATCAATATCAGATGAATCATAACCGGAAGAACCAACACCACGTTTGTCACTTCGAGCACTAGCCCGAAATTTAACATTTCGTTAACTTCGATTTGAATTAGCATTATTTGTTTGACAAGCCACATGCTCAGTTTGTTTACTATTTCCATCCTCTTCGCTCAGTTCTCGTCTTCCATTCAAAGTTTCGTTAGCAACACTCCAAAGAAATAACCCTATCTCTAAGGTCATTTACCAAGGTTTCAGAGCTACATGTAACAGTCTGAACCACCTTCATTCTATCTAATTCCGCATCTAATGTTTCAAACCTAACCTCATGTTGAGTACATTTGTCCATAATTTCGTCATTGCAGACTTTCAACCTTGCCAACTTTCCGTTATGACTCTTCATTTGTTCTTGAATATCTGAAATTTCGACATGCATTGTACTAATACCCTCATCCAATTTACACCTCAACTCACTGCTAACATTTTGACAAGTTTGGGCAACATCTTGTAACGAATGTTCAATATGATCAAGCCGGCCGTTAAACCTAACATTATGCTGCTGTAATTCATTTTGAATGGCTTGGAACTTCTCTTCCAGATTTTCATTATTTTGTTGCAAATCCTTTTGCAATTCCCTTTGTAACATTTCATTATTTTGTTTCATATCCTTTTGCAACTCATTTTGTAACTCCTTTTGCAACATTTCATTATTTTGTTGCATATCCTTTTGCAACTCCATTTGCAACATTTCATTATTCTGTTGCAATTCACAGCGAATGTTCTGTTGCAACCTTTCTTGAAGATTTTCA
This sequence comes from Lepisma saccharinum, assembly GCF_977018435.1. Classification (NCBI taxonomy): domain Eukaryota; kingdom Metazoa; phylum Arthropoda; class Insecta; order Zygentoma; family Lepismatidae; genus Lepisma; species Lepisma saccharinum. Next base: position 20,797,933 of record NC_139243.1, on the reverse strand, counting down.
TTATTTTGTTGCAAAATTTGTGTAACCGTAACTTGAAATGCAGCAATAATCTTGTTCAAGTTGGGATTCACTGTACTTGTATAAGATTTTAACAAAAGTGGGTCAAAATCTGGTTTACAAGATTTACAGAAATAGCTTTCATTAGAAGAACTAAATATTACCCAGTGCATTACAGTCAAACCTCTGCACTCCAAATGTTCTCATTCTTTGCAGCCATTGCACTTCACAAGACGGGAATCTGATTCAATGTTACTGCAACAAATAATATTCTTCATTGGGTCAGCATTTTCTTCAATAGTTTCATTTTCCCTGAAACTATCGATGACATCGGATCTTAAGAAAACTCCCGTTCTTAAGTTGTAAGAATATTGCTTCCGATCCATTATTTAAAGTAATCAGAAGATAACTTCCACACTATACTCTATGTGATCAAAAGTATCCGGACACACCACGAAACGTGTGTTTATCATAGAGGGCGACACAGTACTGCCATCTACCGCGTGGAACACATAGTCAGCGAACTCAGTAGTCTGCAGACAGCGTGAGACAGCAGTATTTGACAGTCTGAAGAACTCACGGACTTTCAACGTGGTCAGGTGGTTGGGTGCCACTTGTGTGAGAAGTCTTGTGTGAGATTTCCACCCTCCTAAACATCCCTCTGTCCACTATTTCCGATGTTATAGTGAAGGGATGTGTACAACCCAAAAGCGTGCAGGCCAACCTCCCATGTTGACCCCCCCCCCCAGAGACCATCGAGTGTTGAAGAGGGTCATACAGCATTATCATCAATCATCCATCGCCACCATCATACAGAAATTCCGAAATGCATCAGGATCTACTCCAAGCACCATTACTGTTTGGCGCAAGGTGCGGCAACTTGGTTTCCATGGCCGAGCAGCTGCCCATAAGTCAAACATCACACAGACAAATGCCAAACGCCGCCTTGTGTGGTGCAAGGAACGTCGAAACTGGACCGTAGAACAGTGGAAAACCGTTGCGTGGAGTGATGAATCACAGTACACAATGTGGCGATCCGATGGTAGAGTGTGGGTGTGGTGAATGCTTGGTGAAAGAGATCTAGCAGCCTGTATAGTGCCGACAGTGAAATTCGGAGGTGGCGGGGTTACAGTGTGGTCATGTTTCTCCTGGAGGGGGCTTGGCCCCCTTGTTGCTTTACATGGCAATGTCACGGCACTAGCTTACGTTGACATTTTAACAGCTTTCATGCTGCCTACCATCGAAGACCAGTTTGGGGATGACCATTGTGTATTTCAACACGACCGAGCACCCATCCATACTGCAGGGCTTGTGAGGGAGTGGTTTGACGACAACAACATCCCACTAATGGACTGGCCTGTGCAGAGTCCTGATTTGAATCCCATAGAACATCTGTGGGATGTTTTGGAATGCCGACTTCGTGCTAGACCACAACGATCCACGTCAATGCCTCTTCTCATTTTGGCGCTCTGCGAGGAATGGGCTGCCATTCCTCAGGAAACCTTCCAGCACCTGATTGAAAGTATGCCTGTGAGAGTGAACGCTGTCATCAAGGCTAAGGGTGGGCCCACACAGTATTGACTGCCAGTGGTCCTGATGGAGGGTTGCTCAAACTTGTACTTTATTTTCAGGTGGGTGTCCGGATACTTCTGATCACATAGAGTATATTCACGAATCCTGGCTGAAGGTCGACATACTTGTTGCAGTTAGTTTTTTTTTAGCAACTAGTACAAATATATTATTTGTTTTAAGAAAGAAAATACAGAAATCTACTTACGAATCAAGGTAACTTAATATATAAGGTAGCGCCATCCGAAAATTGCCGATCATGCACGAGAGCGTGACGTCATGTGAGAGGATCGGTTATGCTCGGTGCCCCTTCGGTTATGTTCGCTCGGGGCTTGGCCGAAGCAAACGGCCGCTATATTTTCTATGCGAGTTTCAGAGAGGAAAAGTATTTCATTACTTTGAGGGGTAAATATTAATTATCATACTTCGGGATGGTATTGAGGTATTCCTTTAATGATTAGTAACATAATTAAAACATGCTACTTTTAAAAGAGGTAAAATTGCGCATGCAAAAGTTTTGTAAAATTCATGTTTCTGAAACCTGATCGATATATTACAAAGAAGGTTGTCCGTGTTCTCATTAGCATTTCAGATTTCATCATTTCATAAATCGTATTATGATTTGAATAAAAAACGTTGCATGCTAAAGAAGAATTGCATAGTGAAAGAGTTACAAAGAAAGAATTGATTGACAGATTTGGTTTATTTTTGCTTTTCTGTCTTTTTTAAATATGAAAGGAAAACCCATAAGAGGTAGCCCCCCCCCACCGTCGTTCTCTTTCTTTGCTTCCACAAGCCGGCCTCCTTGGCGTAGTGGTTAGCACATCGTGTTTCAACGCCAGGGGTCCGGGTTCGAATCCTGGCCTGGGCATGGATGTTTGTGAGTGTTCATTCATCAATTGCATAATTTCATCACTCAACCCTATCTTCGCAAATTAGCCAGAAGTGGCACAAGAAGGGAAGTAAAGTAAAGCAAATCAATCAATCAATCTTTGTTTCCACATATACTATCACATTTACTAAATTCTCAATTTTCTCATTAAGGACAAATCAATGTCTTACCCGATTGGATTCGAACCCGGGACCCCTGGCGTCGTAGTGCGCTGTTCTAACAACTCCCTCACGGAGATCGACAGAGGCCTCAGAGGTACTACGGGTCTCACAGAACGTCACAAGAGTACTATCGGATTATAAATTATGGATATTAGAGTTTGGATAATAAATAAATAAAAAAAAAGGTAAAGGTAAAGTGCTCCCATGTGCATAGCACCACGCCATGAAGGCGTATAGGGGGTGTGGGGGTAACGGTCGTGAGTGGGGGTGACGTGATCAGCATCACGCCCCTGACCGCCTTTACCCCCCCAGGTATCCATGTTATTCGACACTGGGTGGGCGCCGGGGCCGCTTCCAACGTTAGAAAAGTTCCCGGATTTGAACCGGCCGGGGATCGAACCCGGGACCTTTAGCATGGTAGTCAGACGCGTTACCGACTGAGCCACCGCGGCCACTGGATAATAAATAAATAAATTATATAATATATAATCTATAAATTAAAAAAACGTTCTTTATTTATAGAATTTCAAAGAGAGCGATAGTTAGCCAAACTAAAAACAATCATATTTTGTTCTCACGACGATAAAAATAGAAGGCATAATCAAAAAAAAAAAATTGGTAACTATAGATTGACACAGAATTGAATAAGCTGAATTTTGATGTAACTCGTTTTTATGTGGTTCTACTGGTTAACTTTTAATTGAGTCCAAACTTGAATATCCGTAATTTTGAATCCGATAGTAGTCCGGTATAATCAATTTACAACATTTAACACAACGCAGTACAAAAGCCTAATATTTAGTTTTCTGACTGAATCGTTCCTTCTTATTCATTCAGAACGTTGCAATCATTTCCAAGAACATTTCAAATTTTACATAACATTAGAAAGTATTAACATTATACTGATAGGCTATACTTAAAATCCAATCTTTACCGTTCTCCATAATGTAACTTAATTTTCAAATTATCAAGTGAAAGATGGAATATACAATCTAGATAAAATTTTACTCTGCATTTGAAACTTACTCTGAATTCGAAAGAATCCCCAACCTTCTTCATATATTTATTTACTGTACAATAATTTACGGATCAAAGTTCCACATACAAAATTTTTTTGGAAAGTTTTATGTGGAGGAAGAATGACGAAATAGTTTGTAAGATAGTAGTTTCAGACTTTGAAAACGCAATTCCAGTTTGTAATTTGCAAATATTTTAAATTTCTCTGGTTCAAATTTGGCTGCAAGTTATCGTTGTCATAGTTCTGAGAAGTATTTTTTCGTATTAAGAACTTTTAAGAACTTTACATACAAACGCGTGCAGAAGACGAGCCAAAGTGTACAAGTACTAATTTAACTAACTTAACCTACTCTAAATACTTGATGAGTGCTAGGAACATCAAACTTAAATGTCTTAACCTACTAAATTCAAGCCTATAGAAATAGATTTATGATCACACGGTAAATGAAACGCTTTGAGAATATCGATGAAAATATCTTAGTTCTTAGTTTAATTAAACAATAAAGGAGAAAAGTTACATGAACTCACAATGATTGACTGTGCAAGTGTACCTATTAATATTCGTTAAAGGACTTTGTCCGCAGATTTTTCATTTCCATTTCCATGTGTGTCTGAGTTGTATAACCGGAAAATATACTCCAAGGCTGATATGCGACACACATTTGTACATTAACGAAGTAACGTTAACTTGCATTACACTAATCTTAGATCTTGCTCTTTTTGACAGAAATGTACTACAAAGAAATAATGTAACATCCATTGGTTTATATTGAGTACAAGGGTACAAAATTATTTACAATCTAATTTCAATGATGGGTGTAATATTCACTCATGCAATATTTACCATCGTGCATACAACTCTATGTAACTCGAATTGAAGATGTACTAAGTGAATTTAATTTCCAATAGCGTGGAAGTTAGTACGCGATCTTCGAAATGCACATTTTCGACAACGTTTTTCACAATAATGTGAACATACAAATCTCAATCAACATCGGTTTGTGTTAAATAAATGAATTTGTTAGTAATTATAAATCCGACTTACATAAAATGTACATAACAAATCAGTTAGGCTCACTACGTACTTCGCACTAGATGAACACATTTTCAAGATATTGATGACTTTCCTTGTGGTACTGTCGGTTAGGTTACGTTTTAGATTTTGAACTTCTTTATTTAGTTAAAGCAGGTTGATAGAGGTTGTTTGTAATCTTTAATTTATTTGCTTCTGAATGCAGACGTGTGTTTCTCCTTTGTAAACGATCGAATATATTTTCCAACTACGAAACATTGCTTGCAGTTTGTGTATATACCTTCGTCTATATATTTTTCTCTTTTCTGGCAGCATAGTCTTTAGCTTGTTTAGGGCACGTCTTCCTCGATTTTTTGGTACTAAAGTAGGTAAATTTCTTAAATTGGGTGTAATTTTAGCGATGGCACTGCAGTTGGCTTCAGCACGTTCTTTGGTGGGAAATACAGAAATTCTGCTTTTAGATCTCGCACATAGTCTTCTTCACAATAATTGGCACTGCACACTATCATTTTTTACATTTCGTCTACAAGCATGAATCCACTGTTTACTTACGCAATTATCGACTGGAAATCTATGATGTTTTATGTCAGTTCCTTTCGATTTCTGGTTATAGTTTTCATAGCTTGCTACAGCACAATTAGACATGATTGCAGTCTACAAGTACAAAAATACAATAAAAATAAATCGAACGCTACAAAATCAACAACGTTCTTGTTCCGATTTTTGCGACGTGTTAGTAGCTAAATGTACCCCGCATCAAACTTACTGCACATAGCAACGAGCACCGTCAAACCCGATCCTCCCAGATGACGTAATGCATACGTACTTCACAAAGCAACGAGCACCCCCTGCTTACGAATTGGTATATTACACTATATCCCATAATACATAATTAGAACAGTAACAGTGATAATGAAATGTCTTTCTTCTTATCAAAAATTTTTATCATTAATACAACTTAATTGTGAATGTTATAAAAAGATGAATGTTTGATCCCTCGAGTAGTTTTCTATAGAGAGTGGGGGGACTATGTGACTGTCTTCTACATTCACAAATAACTAATATTTACTTGATTTCTATTGCTTACAAGTTTATAAAATTAACAGGGAACTATTGAGATTAAGAACGCTGTATCAATGTCGATATTTGTTTTACGTTGTTGATTTCGATTCGTTTTCGTTATATGTAAGTTTCTATCACTTATATTTTTGTTTGTTGATGTGTCCGTGGCAGAACAACAGTCTGATTCACACATGGCACCTGCTTGTCTTTTATAAAGTTCTAAGTCTACTACTAAGTTAAGCTGCAAAAAACGTTTAAGGCTTGAAAAACGAGACATGTAAATCATTATTTTAAGTGGGAAAATAGCTGTAATGTTTAAATAAATATGGCTAAAACAATATGTTATCTTCATTTTTCAGGGAATTTCTCCCGCCTGGTGACTAACATCAATCTTACCAGAGACTTGAAGCGCTACGTGCTATCGACGTACGTGCCCTGTAGCATATTTGTGCTCGTGTCGTGGTGCAGCTTTACCGTGAACCCCGAAATAGTTCCTGGGAGGGCCATCATGATAGTCACCAGCCTTCTGTCTCTCATCACCTTGTTCCAGACAACTACGTAAGTACCTACGTACTATATCAACCAATCATACGTCGACTGATCCCTGATCAGGTTTCTAATTTGGTTCTTGCTATTTAGCGTCGCTTTTCTGCTACTTTTGGCTATGACGACGATGAGGATGGGTGATGAAGATATGCTTATGGGACACACAAAGGGTGCCCATGCCCAAGCCAAGATTCGAGTCCGGAACAATGGGTGTCGCCATAACTTTTATATGGAGTCAAGCAACTGATAGAACTTGATAGTAAAATTAAAAGCAATAATAATTATTTTCATTCTCATCATTATAATTATAGAATAATGCATCAATTAATGCGTTTCTCGTGCATCTTCCATCATCATTCTTGATGATACACTTTTCCATTTAGTCTGAGCAACAGCCTTTCTGCATATTTTGTTTCAGCTGATGCATTTACTTTTCTTTCTGTAAGTTTTAGATAGCTAGCTTCATTCTGAATTCTGATCTTCAGGTACGAGAACTAACACCACTCTCATCTGCCGTTATCTAACGTCAATCTCATAAATATTAATGTTCCAGAACTAACGTGATTCTGATCTTAAGTTTTATAGAGCCACTTCATCTTCAAGTTAGATAACGAACATCATCATCATTTAAGTGCAGGACTAACGTCACTTCATCTTCAGGTTCGAGAACTAACATCACTCTCATAATAATTCAATTTCGAGAACTAACGCCATTTTGATCTTATGTTTTAGACAACTAACGTCACTTCTTCTTGAAGTTAGAGAACATACATCATCTTTAGGAACTAACACCATTCTCATCTTCACTTTAGAGAGCTGCCGTCACTCTCATCTTCAGGTACGAAGACCAACATCACGCTCTACAGTCTCAAGATTGATTGAATTTGAAATTTTGGGTGCGTCAGCCCTTAGGTTGTTTTGCACTCGTCGCATTATACGGGGTCTAGCCCCTTTCCATAACTAGAATATAGCTAACATAGCTGAAATGTCAGAGTACTAAAATATTCTTACTTGGGCTAAAAGCTAAGGCTGCAAAGGGGCACTCAGCACACAGAAGGACAACACACACACACACACAGCCCTACGAGGATTATACTGGCCGTAGGCCCAGACGCCAGAGCCTCGTTAGTCTGCAAAATGCAGTCCAGGGTGTAATACGTGGAAGTGAGGTTGACAATTTGATGCACTACATGGAAGGGTCACATCTTAAGCCCGCATCACACGGAACTGGATTTCCAGTAGGTATGCCCTAGTTGTCTCTGGACTGGCTACCAATTTGCTAGTTTTCGCCTCACACGATACTTATCAGCGTACTTGTCGATAGACTTTTGTTCCCATACGAGAGAAGTTGTAATGGCGGCCGCGTGAGATGTAAACAATGTATCACTTCACATTTTTAAAAGCCGATAACTATTCAACCGAGAGGAATAACGTTTCGTATAAAACGTTATTAGGTACAAAACAATGGCGCTGCTTAAATACATACTTTACAACGTTTACTGTACACGTATGGAAGACTATTTTAGTTGTTTCAAATGTATACACCTTCACTCAGCATAGATGGTGTAACTCAACGCGCCTTTCATGCTGTATACGTTATACATTGCTGGAGTAACACTCGGAAACCACAGACAAAAGCGCTCCTTTGCACACTCACAGATTATCTTCACATGGCGAAACTTTGCTCTGATTGGCTGTTCCACAGAATCCAGTCGAGGAAAGCAAGTAGCAATTAGAACATGTCCTATTCCTCCAAACCAGTCAAGCAGTCAGCCAGGCGGCCATGATTGCAACCTAGAAAGTTAGTTCAGCGCCAACTAGGACATTCCTACTAGAAATCCAGTTCCGTGTGATAGGGGCTTTACACCCCAGTCTCAAGAGTGTCACTAGCCAGTTAGTCTAGTGTTTTCCAAACACACAAAATTTAAGCCACTCTATAATAAAATATGCATTATTATCGTCGATACAAATAAACTTGATGACTTCGGTGGTATTAACAGACACGTTGTGTATTTTATCACGATCACAAGTCAACCTAACTAAACCAATTCTGACATGTTTTTTTCTCTCTCTTGTTTTAGAACGAAATCACCTCCATCGGTCCAAATCCAGGCTTTAGACATCTGGATCCTTCTTTGTATATTGTTTGTCTTTTCGGCGCTCTTGGAATATACGGTGATCCTATGTCACTTGAAATCGAAGCCATCGGATTCTGAGAGAGTCAAGAGCAGCACCACTTCAGTAAAGATCGTATCACTGTGCACGGAGTCCCGTCAAGAGGTGAGTCTGTTTATGCCCTTTCTTAGGCGGGTTGCACACTGACAACTTGTTTTGGGGGTCGGTAAATATCACATCCTGCGTTTGGAAGTAATGTTAGTCAAGGGGGCACTTTATCGCCCCTGGAAAGAAGACACAGGAGAAGAAGAAGAAGAAGAGAAATGGAAATCAAAAAGAGAAGAAAGAGTATTCTCTTCTCAATTTGATCTGTATTTCTTTTCTGATCTTCTGAACATATAAACGTTCTTAGTCTTGCTATCTCTTTCTTCTTGCCTACTCTCCTTTTTCTGAGTTATTTATTTCCTCTCTCTCTCTCTCTCTCTCTCTCTCTCTCTCTCTCTCTCTCTCTCTCACACACACACACACACACACACACACACGCGCGCGCACAAATTTTCTCTCTCTTTCTCTCTGTGGGTATATCTCTTCCCCACACCCTTTCTTTTTATGATTTGCCTCTCTCTCTCTCTCTCTCTCTCTCTCTCTCTTTCTCTCTCTGTCCTCTCTCTCTCTCTCTCTTCTCTCTCTCTATCTCTATCTATCTATCTCTATCTATCTCAAATGACAGAGGAAAATAAAATTTGGAGAAGAGTACGACAATGATACTGCCTATCACCTACGTTATTCAACATCTACTTACAAAAATTAGTAAAGGACAGAATGCGGCACACTACATACATTGGCCAACAGGAGGCTACTGCACTATCTATCTTTCATTCAAACTGCAAACTGAACGTAAACCCGAATACTTATTTGAAAAATTATGTAATCGCAACACAATTCACAGACACGGGACACGTCGTCACAACGAACTTGACATTCCTCACCATTCGACTACGCTATATACCTCATCCTTTTCTATATCTGCCCCGAAAGCATGGAATGCACTACCAACAAATGTTAAATCCATAAAACTCAATAAGAGTTTCAAAATTAAATTGAAAGAAATGCTTCTACAGGAACAGCAGGAGAACAGTAGCACATACTAGAAGTGAACTGGCACTCAACAAACGACAAAACACTCATATTCTATAACTGGAACTATTGGAATTTTATTAATATCTTCAAATTATTATTATTATTATTATTATTATTATTATTTACTTAAATGCAACCTTATGTTAACATTCACATTTATATTTTTTTTCTTTTCACATTTGTATTTTTTAAAAATCTTTTCTTGTTCTTTCACATTTATATTATCTTATGACTAATATTACTTGTGAAGGTGTCGGCCCCCCTATCCCTCGTTTCTATCCGGCCCTCTGGATTACTTCCTACTTTAATCTCTCAATCTCTCCTTTCATCTCACCCTGGGTGCCAAGCGAGCAGATTATATTTGCGCCGGAATTACAAAAGGGGGGTTTCACATAACAATTTATATTTTTATGTCCCTGGTTCGTTTACACATATACAGCAAGTGAATATACAACTGGTTAAATGGACAGTACCGTTGTTCTTGAAATCATAACATTCTCGTAGGATATATTGGTTTATTATACGTAGTTATATATATACATATTTTACGGAGCGTTTCCATGAGTGTCTTGCATAGACCAAATTTCCAAATCTCTAAATCAATATAATTGCGCACCTATGGCATAACCATCGGCACTTCCCTTACCACCGAGTTAGCATAACTATCTCGGTGGGCCTATCCTCAGCTTAAATGATATTCCGTTCATTACAAATGCGTTTCCTTACGCCTTCACTCCTTCCTTTGGGCATCAATTATTCAATACGGAAATATCCACATATTCAAAGCTTTTTCTAAAAGGGGACTTGGGACAGCAACAGGGGCTGGCATAACCAGATGCTACATTATTATATCCAGTTTAGCCACCATAAGTGGACTAAACTTGAGGAGACGTTCCTCTTTCGTCGATCAATGGGGAAACACTGTTTTTTGCTAAAGCCCACTGGCCTTTTTATAGTCGGGGTAAACGTCCGTGGACGTGGACCCCGTAGCGATGGAAAATTCCACTACAACGGTCTTTTGAAAGACTGCTAGCTCCCCCAACCGGAGATGTAAGGAACAGGGGAATCTAACATCCAGCAAAGCACAATCCAATAAGCATATACACTTACATGCAATAATAACATAAAAATACACTCATGGAAACATATTACTTAACCCTACACCTCGTAGCTGGCCAGTAATTAATTATTACAATATACCAAAACCAGTAATGGTCAATCCGTTTTTTTTAAATCTTTTCTTGTTCTTTCACATTTATATTATCTTATGACTAATATTACTGAAATGAGAATATTCGTAATTGTAGGTAATGTGATTTTTTATTTATCTTTAGCGTAATCAAGCTTTCCATCTGTACTCATATATCAGCCTACGGCTGAACCTCGCCCGCTAAATAAAGGAATTATTATTATTATTATTAATAAAGTATATATAAGTACATAAGATTCGTGGACGACCTGGCCTTGTTAGTAGAAGGCGAAAGAACGGTGAATAATATTTTAGAAGACTTAAATGCCCACTGTGTCCAGTTCTGGTTGAAAATAAAGTGCACATGACAAAGTCATTGGTTATTGAAAAGAAATCCCAGGGAAATTAACATGAGAATTCAAGGTCAAAATATTGACAGCTTCAGATACCTGGAATGTACGCGTATGTAGTAGTGTGCCTTGAGTTGCAGTCAGGAAGTCAAAGTGAGAATAGCAATGACAAAATATGTGTGTTTTGTGAACCTTTTAATAAGAAACCTGGACTCTACGAAGAAGTAACGAAAAGTGACTAAAGTCCGCCCGGCCAGAGAATGGACTTGAGTTCAAGGAGAGAAAAGCAGTGTTGCTACCGGTTGCTACACGCCTGATTTTTGTCCAGTCGTACACGACAGTGTTGCCCCATGAAGGGAAATTTCCCTTTTTGAAGGGAAATTTGGAGCTATTTTTAAGTGAAAAGGGAAAAGGGAAATTCGATGAAAAATAGCGAATTTTCAGGGAAATTTTAAGGCAGACTAAACATTAATTATATTAAACATTATAACAGATTCCAGTTTTGAAAATGAGAACTTATTATTTTTTTATTTTGTCGTATACTTTGTTCTGAGAGGAAGGGTGGAATTTTGGTTGACCCACATCTGGCTACCGTTTGGGGATCACAAAAATGTGATTTTCCACACAAACTCTTCATATGTGCACCTTAATATTTCTGTAGAATATTTTTAATTTTCTTCTGATGGTGTGAGGAAGACAAGGGGCATTGGCCTCCCTAAATCCATTCTCTGTTTGTGTGTTTTTTGCTTTTTACTGATGAAAATCTTCAGTTGCCAACTATAATATAGTTTTAGCTTTCCCCTCAAAACAAAAAAAATTGCTTGGTTTAGAAATAAAATCTAAATCTTCCAAAAAAAACATTTAAAGGTTATTGATTTGGTTTATTTTACCGCTTTTCTGCCACTTTTGGCTAATTGCAAAGATGGGGATGAGTAATGATATGATGAAATTTATGAATGGACACTCACAAACAGCCATGCCCAGGCCGGGATTCGAACCCGGTACCCCTGGCGTCGTAGCATTTAAAAGTTAAATTGATTAACATTTTATACATACATACGAACATGGGTCAACGATAATATTTAATTATTATTATTATTAATAATAATAATTCTTTAGATGAAGGGAAAAAATGGGCGAAAAAGGGAAATTTTACGCCTTGGAAAGGGAAATTGTGCTTACAGATTGTGGCAACACTGGTACACGACACCTCTTCCTGTCAACATGCCTGACCTCTTCGCTCGCATTTCAGGGAGAGGCAGAGAATCGGAGGCCTCTTCGCTTGCTGCGCTGGGGCAACCATTAGGCACCGCTGTGCTTGGTCTTGTAGAGGGTGCCACCTGCTTTGAAAACTAGTCGAAACGTAAAATTTTAGCAACGCGTCACCACGGCAACTGGACAAAGCCGATTGGTTCAGCGGTTCATGTGACCCTCTTTGGCTTTCGACAGAAAACATAAAAATATAATTTCCAAGTCCATTCCTTGGCCGGAACAACTGTATGTGCCTTATGCCGAAGAATACAGCGTGTGAGATGGACAGAAAAAAAAAACAATTAATAAAACTGTGTTGGAAAGAGTTCCTAGAAGAACAATGCTGGAAGTGATCAAGAAAATGAAAATAAATCTGCTGGAACACTGGCTAAGAAGGAACAACTTACTCAAAGACTCACCGGCAGGAATGGGGTAAGCAGGTCCGTACCCAGGGCAGGGCCACCCCCCCCCCTCAAGTATGAAATATTTTAATGTGATTCAATAAAATCCTGCCAAAATAACTAACTTTTTTTAGATTTTCAAGAATTTCGATTTCAGCCTTGCATAAATAAATGGATTTGTTGTAGGGAGAAGCAGGCTCCAGAAGACTGTATTCTGCAATATTGAGTGATTTTAGTCCTATAACCATTGATACAAGGCTACCCGATTTAGTCGGGACAGTCCAACAATCTTTCAATCGTTATCTCGACTTTTTTCGAACTGCAGTCGTGATGCAAAAATGTCTCTTTTTTTTATTACCTCACATTTACACATGTCCTTTATTTTAATAATCATTGCTAACACGTATCATTATACAGTAAAACCTTGTTAATCCGGATCCCGATAAGCCGGACTTCGCTCAATCCGGACAGGCAAAAAAAAGAAGAAGAAACAGAATGCAAGTTTTTAAATGTGGTTAGAAGTCAACAAGAGAACTTCCCAAAGAAAAGGCAGTCAACCACTGATGAAATTCTGTTTCCCGCAGACTTTGCACTGTTAGTCCAGGCAAACTAAAGCAATTTCCCCTCAAACCTGGGCAAAATTGCTTCAGAAGCTTTTTTAACAATTTCTAGCTCAGAAATCATTGCTGAATATCATATTCAAAATCAGATGAAATCGGTCCACGGCAAAACCCTCACAAACGAATTTCAAAATGGCGGACTGCCTATTTTATATTTATTTGTGAATAATTTTTAATGTTTTGTGTATTATTACTTATAATTTGTGTCTTCTTGTTGTGTCAAATTATATTTTGCCTTTTAGGAATCTAAGTATCGAAATTGTGTGCGATTTGTGAGACAAAATTGGACAATTGACAAGAGGTGGTGCATATTATCACCACGAATAGCCAGCCAGCATTGCATGCAACATGATAAATGCTCATAGAACCGACCCGTGGACGATTTACAGTTGCAAGCTATGCTGGAGATTCTCTCGATCATTGCAGCAACAGACATCACAGTTACCTGAAGCCTATATATATATATATATATATATATATATATATACCGCGTGAGGCACCTAAAAGTACCACCTGAAATAGCGAAGAAACCAGAAACAGTAGCGATGTGACAATAATATCAAATGGGGCTCGTAAATCGGAGGTATGGGGTGGGTCGAAAAATATCGACAAATGGGGCATCTGGAGCAAAGTCATATTTTTTTTAATGGAACGATATACAATAACATGCATAATATAAAAGAGCACACGCAGAGAAACACAACGCCGTTGGTCTCATGCATCTACTGCACATAGGAACGAAGATATGGCCATGTGAAAATATGTAAACAAACTAACAAGTGGCCCACTTGACCGTCAGTACCACGGCATGTAAGACTTCTCAGGTGCCTGACAGAACTGCCTTTACGCAGAGCAAGTTTTGATAGCAGGTCCACGAGATCGTGTTAGTTCATAGCAAGCAGTCGTAGTGGTTAGAGCAAAGATTATGGTGTTCACAAACAAAAAAAGCGGACATGATCCTGATTTATGGGGAATGCCGAAAGAATGCCTCAGAAGCCTACCGTGTGTACGCAGAGAGATATCCGGACAGACGACAGCCATCTCGACGTCTGTTTGGTAAGTTATTTATTAAATTAAGAGACACCGGAAGTGTAACACCACGAGCACGTGTGCGGAACAAGCCAACTACAGGTGAGGCAGGTGCAACAAATGTTCTCGCCGCTGTTGCTGTGAATCCGCACGTTAGCTCCCGTGAAATTGCCAGGGATGCTGGGATGAGTCAGCGAAGTGTATTGCGCATTCTGCACACACACAAGTTTCACCCATATCATATCTCCCTCCATCAGGAACTTCACGGGAATGATTTTGTGGGCCGTGTTCGGTTTTGCACATGGATGTTACGACACGACACACCCGATTTGTCACGTATCCTCTTCACTGACGAGGCAACTTTTACCAATCATGGAAATGTCAACCTAAGGAACATGCACTATTGGTCTTTGACAAATCCACATTGGCCTCGCCAAGTGGAACGCCAGCGCCCATGGAGTGTGAACGTGAGTGTGGTATAGAGGGTGAACATCTCATTGGCCCTTTTTTTATACAAGGGACACTGAATGCTGATCGATACATACAGTTTTTACAACATGAACTGCCTGTACTATTGGAGGACATACCACTTCAGACAAGGAGGGAAATGTGGTACCCATATGACGGATGCCCAGCTCACAGTGCAAGACACGTTACAGCATGTGTGGAAAATACATTTCCAAATCGTTGGATTGGACGTGGAGGGCCTGTCAAATGGCCGGCTCGTTCCCCAGATTTGACACCCTTAGATTTTTTCCTGTGGGGAAAGCTGAAGGACATTGTCTACCGGGATGTGCCAACAACTCCAGAGGATATGCAACACCGCATTACTGCGGCCTGTAGGCACATTCCCTACGAGATGGTACATTCTGTGCAACGATCTTTGCGTGGGCGCCTCGTTGCCTGTATCGCAGCTGACGGCCACCACTTTGAACACACACTTTGACAGGTTTTCGCTTCTTACGCAGTGGTTCTTCGACATATTGTCATGGTCATTTTCAGTATGCTGTAACACTGTCAAATACATGGTGCTGACGATGTCTACTGTATTTTTTCTTCCTTTAACACGTTCTGTCTTCATCTTGTCCAATGGCTTCCGATATCTCATACTTGTACATGCCGTGGTACTGACGGTCAAGTGGGCCACTTGTTAGTTTGTTTACATATTTTCACATGGCCATATCTTCGTTCCTATGTGCAGTAGATGCATAAGACCAAAGGCGTTGTGTTTCTCTGCGTGTGCTCTTTTATATTATGCATGTTATTGTATATCGTTCCATTTAAAAAAATATGACTTTGCTCCAGATGCTCCATTTGTCGATATTTTTCGACACACCCTATACCTCCGATTTACGAGCCCCATTCGATATTATTGTTTCCCGCAAACCTCACATCGGTACTGTTTCTGGTTTCTTCGCTATTTCAGGTGGTACTTTTAGGTGCCTCACGCGGTATATATACAGGGTGATTCTAAAGGTATAGTACAAACGAAAACCACAGATACCTCCCATGAAATAGAGACGAAAGTTCCCCTTCCACTTTGCCGAGAGATGCCTCCGTGAGGAGCTAGACAACGCCGAAAACGTGTGAAAATGAACTTCACACCTCTGTACAGCCAGTACCAGTGTAGATAGAAAGGCGGAACAAACGAAGTCAAAAGGAACACCAAAGTCGCCCATCCGAAAAACACTAGGCGGCAGCTGCGCAACGCATGCGCATGGGGTTCCACAAAGGAAATAGGAGTGTCCCGCAAGACAAGTGAAGGGAAAGGGTAGCGATCGAGAACGGTAGGGAGAAAAGAAGCTATGAAGCATGAAGTAACAATTGCACAGCGGGAAACAAACACCATGACTGAAGCAGTGAAGTCGAGAAAAGTAGTGCGGGGTTGCAGAACCACGGGAGGACGACGTAAGATGCAAAAACACACCGAGAATGCAAGCAAAGTGGTCCGTGACACTCGACAGGCAACAGACGCGTACATGGTTAGGGGCAGAAATGCCGGCGCTGGCGGTGCAGCGCAAGGGGAGTCCCCAAAACACAGTGGGGAGACACCGCAGCAAGAACAAAGCACGGTGCAACAAAAGAGAAAGAGGACCGGACGGGGAATGGTACCTGCCAAGGAGACAACAAATGCGGGACGAGGGATTCCCCGTAGCAGCACCGAGGGGATGTCACACAGAGGTCGTGCGCCAGCAGGACAAACATAGCAACTACCGGCACAGGAGGTTATTGCTAATGAAAGGTGCACGTACAGATAGGACCACGTACCCCGTACTGACGTTGTAATAAACGTCGTGATGGGGCCCAATCAGCCTCTTAGAAATGAAGCCGGAGGCACATCGCTGGGTGGGAGCGGGCGAAAGGCTGCTGGAGTGTCGTACGGACCCCACCACTCCGTACGGTGGACGACACTAATGGACGAGGTCGGAATGTTTCCATCCCGATCACCAGGTCCACCGTTCCCAGACCTGACGCGGCTGCTTGCTTCCGAGCGCAACCCCAGCGAAGAACTCGAGTCCCTCCTCGGCCGCAGCCTTCCGCTCCGAAACCAAGCGTGGCCTCACACCACCGCAGCCGCACACTGCCGCGTGGGTGTGAGAACGGGCCGAGCAAGGTTGGACAGATAAACTGCGTGGGACAATCGTGTAATGAAGCTACGTGGGGGTATGCACGTCTGTTCAACTGCTGGGTTACCCCACATTGGTGTACACAAACACCACACGATCGTACGTAGTGCTCCCCGTCGGCTCGAGCAAGACGGACGAAGTACGTGTTGTGGGTGAATAGGGCAAGAATGAAGGACGCTACATGTGTTCCACGATGACAAGGCCCCAGAGTACATGGCCCCACCTGACGGCAGTGGTCAGGTAGTGAAGAGCACAGGCACGGGTGGCTCAGGAACGTCAGCTGATTGTACCACAGCGCCGTGCGGACGTGTGGGCTGATTGGAAGTGCAGCGTCAGGGAGCGTGTCAGTGAAAGAGCCGGTGCAGTGGTGGTGTGCTTGACGTACGACAATTGAGTACGTTGTTTCGAAGCCGTTGTGACCAGTGTGTGTGTGTGTGCCACCTGTGCACTGCAGTACAGTATTCCATAATTGGCACTATCCTCACCGTACCATGGAACGCTACACATTTGTATAACTGAGGGACATGCATTTTGTCTACGGCCTTGCAGATGGCAATGGCCGAGCAGCTGCACGCCTTTATCGCGGACGGTATCCGGAGAGGCGACAACCCGACAGCAGGTTGTTTTCGAACGTGCACCGTACCCTTGGTGAATCGGGTTTGTTACGTGCAGGCCATCATGTCGGTCACCCAAGACATGTGCGCACCGCGGCGGTCGAGGAGGACGTACTTGCTCGCGTGGACGACACACCGTCCACTAGGACCCGTAGCATTGCACGTGCAATGGGAGTATCACAGTCGACAGTGTGGCGTGTCCACGCGTTGCAGGCTGGGGATTACCCACGATGTGTGGAATTCTGTCAACGACTCTTGCAGTTTTGTACCGACGTTCCCCGTTTTTTGCGCCATGTGCTTTTCACGGACGAGGCAACATTCACCCGTGAGGGCATCTTCAATTGCGGAAACAGAAAATGTGTGGGATTATGAAAATCCACATGCAGCAGTCGAGGTGCACCATCAGACCCAGTTTGCAGTGAATATCTGTGCAGGTATCATCGATGAACAGATTATCGGTCCATACCTGCTGCCACCACGTTTAAATGGCCGCCTCTACCGCACCTTTCTTGCATCAGACCTTCCAGAGCTGCTAGAAGATGTACCCCTCAACGTGCGACATCGTATGTGGTTTCAATTAGATGGAGCGCCTGCACATTTTGATGGCACAGTGCGAACCCTTTTGCACCATACCTACCCACAGCGCTGGATCGGCAGAGAGGGCCCCGTCCCCTGGCCCGCCCGTTCGCCTGACCTCACACCAATGGATTTCTTCTTGTGGGGCCATGTGAAAACACTCGTCTACGAGACCCCGGTGCCTGACAAGGAAACATTGGTAGCGCGGATACTTGCAGCATCGGCCGAGGTGTGTACCATGCCAGGGATTTTTGATAGGGTTCGCCAGAATTTCCTGCGACGCTGCAATGCCTGCATTGAATGTGGTGGTCGTCAATTTGAGCAACTTTTGTAACAACGTCAGTCCGGGGTACGACTACGTACTACGTACTATTCCTATCTGTAAGTGCACCTTTGCGTGGCAATAAACCTCCTGTGCCCGTAGTTGCTGTGTTTGTCCTGCTGGCGCACGACCTCTGTGTGACATCCCCTCGGTGCTGCTACGGGGAATCCCTCGTCCCGCATTTGTTGTCTCCTTGACAGGTACCATTCCCCGTCCGGTCCTCTTTCTCTTTTGTTGAACCGTGCTTTGTTCTTGCTGTGGTGTCTCCCCACTGTATTTGGGGACTCCCCACGCGCTGCATGTGTTTGTTTCCCGCTGTGCAATTGTTACTTCATGCTTCATAGCTTCTTTTCTCCCTACCGTTCTCGATCGCTACCCTTTCCCTTCACTTGTCTTGCGGGACACTCCTATTTCCTTTGTGGAACCCCATGCGCATGCGTTGCGCAGCTGCCGCCTAGTGTTTTTCGGATGGGCGACTTTGGTGTTCCTTTTGACTTCGTTTGTTCCGCCTTTCTATCTTCACTGGTACTGGCTGTACAGAGGTGTGAAGTTCATTTTCACACGTTTTCGGCGTTGTCTAGCTCCTCACGGAGGCATCTCTCGGCAAAGTGGAAGGGGAACTTTCGTCTCTATTTCATGGGAGGTATTTGTGGTTTTCGTTTGTACTATACCTTTAGAATCACCCTGTATATATATATATATATATATATATATATATATATATATATATATATATATATATATATATATATATATATATACATACATACATATAGATATATACATATACATATATATATATATATACATATACATATATACATATACATGTACGTTCTGTACTTGCAGAAATCGTTGTTTGTCGTCTAAAAATCCAAGCTCGACGCAGCGTGATAATATGATCCTCATCGTCGCTATTAATCAAAAGTGGAAGAAAAGCGATGTAAAATAACTTAATTCAGTCGATCCAACAACATTTCAGATCTTCTCTTTGTTCCATATTTTCAGATCTGGGGAAGATTCTATCAATCTATACGTGATAATTAGAGCCCGGAAGTTCAGGCATTTATTTTCATTAAAATAGGCAGGCAAAAAGGCATTTATAATGTGGAAAATAGGCACTAAAAATGAAAAAAGGCAAAATAAACCGAAAAAGGCACATATGGAAGTCGCTTACTCTTATCTATAATTTCTGGCAAAATATTAAAATCTACATTGGGAAGAGCATTTCAATTTTCTCCGTCTTGATTGCACATAACTACAAGGTGTTTCTTTTAAGTTCTCAACATTCATTGATAGTCGTCTTGTCAGAGAGAATATTTTTCATAATAGAAAATGATCTTTCTACTTCGACAGAAGTTATTGGAGCATACATAAAACAAGCTAATGTAGCTGAACTCATTTTGGTAACAGCATTTTCACCTTTAAGAATATCACAAATTGTTTTTAATTGTTTCAAGTCATCATTTGCACTCACTACCCGTTTGCACTTTTCCGCAACAGCTGACCCCTTTTCTCCTGGCACTTCCATCATCTGCTGCATAGATTCCTCGAAGATTTTCATGGATGCTATAATTGTAATTGTCTCTGGCTATGCATCATAATGTGCAAAAGTAAACTTGAATAGCACAGGAGTTTTTTACTCACGAATTGAAGCCGCTTCATTTTCTGGAAGAGCATCGATCACCTCACTGATTTTTTCAAGGTTGTTAGCATAATATATAGCTGCTGATATCCAGGTTCCCCATCTCGTCAAGACTGGTTGCGGAGGTAAACTAAGCTCAGGCGCAACTTCCTGAAATTTTCGGGTTCGAGAGGGAGATTTCACAAATATGTTATTTGTGTTCGAAATCAACCTGTCCACTTCAGCAGTCAATCATGCACAAGGAAATGTTAACCGAGAGGCAATATCCTAACTCAGCATGAAATACTTTTTTCTCACACTTTTCTCCTTCAGCAATGTTGAAACATGCGTGAGTTCAATATTACTTAAATAAGGCGAAAATTATTCACATAATAAACGGAAGAAAAATAAATACCAACAACGTTTTTTGGGAGAAAAATAATTTATATACACATTTTTTTTAAAAAAATTGTCAAATTTCATTGAAAAAGGCAAAAAAAGGCATTATAATTAAAAATAGGCAGTGAAGTCCCAAATAGGCAAAATAGGCAAAATGAAAAGGCTTCTAAAACATTCGAAACAACGTAAGAAACGTATATCCAGAAAAAAATTATCAATATATGCAGTAGATAAAAAGAGGCATTTTGCCAAACTTCCGGGCTCTAGTGATAATAAATTAAATTGATCCTACGCTGACTCTGACATGAATCCTGGAGGTTGAGGTGAAAAAAAAACTGCCTGGCAGAAAAGGTGAATGAATGAATATATGTACGCGTGTGTGTGTGTGTGTACATACGTAAAATATATAATTCGCTCTTCATTTCCCTCCCTTCCAATTACCTTGGTTTCCGCTTGTGTTTCATTTCAATTGATGGGACATCAGCAAAATATATTTCCTCCAACTTGAATTTGCATTAAAACTTGCTGAGCAGGTGTAAATATTTCAATACGTTGTAATGTTGTTAAGTTTATCTCCATCTCTTGCAGGTCAAGTCCACAAAAGCAAATAAAGTGCGGCGTTGGATGAAGAAAATGGTTTCCAATATTCGGATGCCAGCCAAAGGCATTTATCAGTGGCCCAAAGAAGACAGGGTGTCCATAGTTTTGTTTCCTTCCGCGTTTTTCATCTGTTCTACCGTCTACTGGACTTCTTATTTGGATGAAAACCGACACTTGGAAGATACCTGCCAATGATTGTTTTTCTCCGCATGGAAGCGAAGAATTTTTTTAAGTACGAAGGATGGTCATTTACTTCGGAGATTAGATTAAACATTTGCCGATAGAGGCGCTCCATTTTAAGTCGCCCAGCGTTGCCAAGCTCTCAACCAGTGGCGATTTCTCTGGGTGTCTAAGTCGTGTGTCAACGCCCAAAGGAAAATGAAATAAAGAAGAAAGTATCTGTACTTTTATAAATTACGATTTTGAGCGTTTTTCTTTAATTGTCAGTTTCGAGCGCCCGATAGTTTTCGAACGCCTCGCAGCGCGCAGTGGTTGTCAGACAGGCAGATCGGTTCAGGACGGGCAGGACGTTGGCGAGGAAATCCAACGTCTTACCACTGGCAAAACATAGGATGACCGCACATGCGCACCTGCCACCCCCACCATGGTTAGCTTCTCGTGGAGTTGTATTTTTTCCCCAACCATTAGGCTTTCATTCACCCCGCGTTCCGTGTTGTTTTGTTGTGCATTATTTTTTAAACGTGTGGTGTGAGGTGATGTGGTTATTTTAAGATGAAGAATAGTGAAAGTGTTGTGCAAAAGTATTTAAATAATTCATTTTCTTCGCTTTCGTATTCAGAAAAGAAACAAGTGATTGTCAATGGTCAACCATGTCCGAATCTCACGATGTCAACATGTGTTAAAGGAAAAAGTGGTGCTGGAAAAGGTTTTGAGAGACATTTTCGAAAAGAACTCTATGAAATTTCACACTGGCTTTGCGGGTGTGATGTGGTGAATAAATTTTGCTATTGGACATGTTTATTATTCTCGAATAAAAAAAAGTGTTTGGGATTATCAAGGGTATGCGGATTTGAATCATCTCAATACTGGAGTGAAAAAACACAATGAGTCTGAATTGCATCTTTCTAGTTTCTTTAAATTTAGTAGTTTTGTTGCCACCCCTACTAGAATTGACGTTCTTTTGGATACTCAACGAAAAGCTGAAATAGAGCTACACAATGAAAAAGTAAAAAAGAACAAGAAAATATTAAAGAGGTTGATTAACGCCGTCTGCTATTTAGCAAAGCAAGAACTGCCATTCCGAGGCCATAAGGAAAATGCAGCATTTCTAAATAAGGGCAATTAGATGGAATTCCTTACTTCAAGTGCAGAGTTTGATCCCTCATTAAAAGAACATTTATTAAATTCTACAGTTTTTCGCGGTACTTCGGCAAGCATTCAAAATGATTTAATAAATTCAGTTTCGGATGTTTTGAGAGAGGAAATCTACAATGAAATTCAAAACACAGACTTTGTGACTCTCATGGTCGATGAAACATCAGACATTAGCAATAAATCTCAAGTGTCAACCGTCTTACGTTCTTCTTTGGCCTCAGAAAAAAGTTATTCAAAGATTTTTTGGATTTCATGACATGAGCGCCGATAAAATTGCAGGAGGTCTTTTTAGTCACGTGAATGAAATAATGGATAAATATAAGTGTGGGGATAAATGAATTGCCCAGACATACGATGGTCATTTGAATTATATTTTAAATGAAGTATTTACTGCATTTAAAATAATTTATGCAATTTAATATTTTTCTAAATATTTCTAAATTTACACCAAAAATGTTCGGAGAAAATTTGTAATACTTGTTCACAGAAAGGAGATGGGGGGGGGGGGGGTTAACATTCCTTCTTTGCCAACGCCTTAAGTTCAGGATGAGGAGACACCACTGCTCTCAACACACCAAATATGTTTCACATACTATGTTTGGAGAGCATATTGTTGTCTCCTAGAGCGTAAATTACTTGAAAGAGCTAAACTACCACACCGGCAATTATCGTTAAAAACAAATAACTTTTAAATGTCGGAATTTGGTTCAATTTTTTTTATGGTTTGCCTTTATGTTCCAATTGCTCCAGATTGTGTTTGTGTGCAGACCATCAATTGTTTCTTAATTCAGTTTTTAAATATGTTGTGATAAAAGAACTTTACTATTCACAGTTTTGAAGTTAACAGGAATTTCTGATGCTTACACAGACATCAAAACAAGAACTTTTCTAGTGCAGTTCAATCGTGGCACATAATTCTAAATTTTGTTACATTTTGTTTATTTTACTTCGCTTTTCTTACACTTTTGGCTAATCGCGAAAATTAGGATGAGTGATGATATGATGAAACTGATAAACGGACACCTACGCCCAGGCCGCGATTCGAACCCGGGACCTCCGCACCGTTTATCACTGCACCATAGAGGTCGTTAAGTTGTTTTAGAACACCTAAGACTGTGTCCTAGATCATGGGGGTTTGGACCGTATGCGTTCGTATGGAACATGAAATTAACGTTTATGTTCGGTTGCCAAAGCTGTTCCATCCTTTTCCTGCCTATATGAACCGTAGTGAGTCAACGTTTTTGATTTCCAATGGGGAAGGGGGGAAGTGTATGGACCGTTGTGCGCGCGGAGCCGTTATTTTCTTATACTTCTGTTTGATTTGTGCCAGATTGATGGAGTCATTGTTAATTTTGCCACCAGAGGTCAATAGAATCGGTTACGCAATGACGTAATAAGGAAGCCTCGGTGCCTCGGTTCGACCTCGCAGCCCTTCAGGCAGCGCAATTTGGATTCTGACCCAGAGAGAGGAAGTTGTTTTCCTCAAGGTAGACACTTTGTGAAGGTGTCCGAGGAAACACGATATGGAGGAGAAGGATAAGTACTTTCCGTAATGTTTCAAGTTCCGATCTTGCACTCACTCACTCAATTATTTTTTGTTCATAATCTTTCTCTTCTACACTACGTGAAGAAGTGACTTGACAGTCAAAAGGCAGATTTAGTTCATTATTAATTAGTTAAACGAATATCCATCAAACTGGCCTAAGTGAGAAGACAATGTTTTTCTTTCAGCGATATCGTCAAACAAACTTTATTTATGTAGTCTAATTGTGCTCGCACATTGTGTAAATAAACTCGCATAATCTGGAACAGTGTTGTATCTGTGTTGTATCTGTACATTCGAATAGCATAGCTGCCCCATAGCAAATAAGTAGACCTTTAAGTCGAAAATCTTCCACTGCGCGCTTACTTCAAGGTTCGTATGCATAAAACAAGCCAGTTTAACGTGCATACCTAGCTTCAACTGCAGCTACATCCGGTCATCAGTAATGGGTCCAACATAGACCGTTTGGGGAACTTAAAATCAGTGGCGTAGCAACATATCGCGAGGCCCTTGGCGAGATTAGAATGCGAGGAATTTGAAATCTCAATGTGAATTGATACAAAGTATTCAGGGATATGTCAGCAGATTATCATGTTTAAATAAGGAACGACTGAAGATGACCGGATTCGATTTTCTTCATATTTGGCATACTCACTAATTGAGGCCTCCTAATCACGAATCTGAAGTTAAAAGTTGTCGGAAATGTCTAGAAATTGCAAAATAAGCAAAAATAAGGCGTTAGTTTTCGGAATGGAAACCGTCCATTTTCGCGATTTTTTTTTTGTTTCACAAGCAAATATACTACCACGACACGAAATTTTAACTATGTTTGCCTAACCTAACCGCAACTAACCTAAACACACGTCAATGGTTCGTGGGGCTAGCGCCAATGGTTCGCAATTATTTTGCAATTTCTAGATCCTGAACTACCACGACACCAAATTTTAACTATGTTTGCCTAACCTAACCGAAACTAACCTAAACACACGTCAATGGTTCGTGGGGCTAGCGCCAATGGTTCGCAATTATTTTGCAATTTCTAGATCCTGAACTACCACGACACCAAATTTTAACTATGTTTGCCTAACCTAACCGAAACTAACCTAACCACACGTCAATGGTTCGTGCGGCTAGCGCCAATGGTTCGTGGGGCTAGCGTCAATGGTTCGGAATTATTTTGCAATTTCTAGATCCTGAACTACCACGACACGAAATTTTAACTATGTTTGCCTAACCTAACCGAAACTAACCTAACCACACGTCAATGGTTCGTGGGGCTAGCGCCAATGGTTCGTGGGGCTAGAGTCAATGGTTCGCAATTATTTTGCAATTTCTAGATCCTGAACTACCACGACACGAAATTTTAACTATGTTTGCCTAACCTAACCGAAACTAACCTAACCACACGTCAATGGTTCGTGGGGCTAGCACCAATGGTTCGTGGGGCGCTAGCACCAATGGTTCGTGGGGCTAGCGTCAATGGTTCACAATTATTTTGCAATTTCTAGACGTTTCCGACAAATTTTAACTTCAGATTCATCATTAGCAGGCCTCAATTAGTAAGTATGCCAAATATGAAGAAAATCTGAGAGGGGTCCTATCATATTCAGTCATACCCTGTAATAATAATAATAAATTACTGACAAAAATGGATGCGACATAAAAAGTTATACTTGGCAGAGATATGTTCTTGTAACACACTGCTGGAATTTTCTATAACCAAAGTAGTATTAATAGTACGTTCCTAAAGATGTTCTTCAGGCACTAACATAACTGAAATATCCATAAATGTCGTATTTTTTTAAAAAAAAAATCAGAAATGCAAACTAGCAATCTTTAAATATAACCTATAATATTTTTAATGAATTTTTCTTCGTTTCCTCATTTCAAAATTTGAAGAAAGATTTTTTTCATTGATTGATTGAGTTGGTATTTTAAGTCCACTTTATGCACAGTAAGGCTAATAAAATCGGCACTGGACCTACAGTTTAAAGTGGGATCCGAACCGGGTACCCTCTACCTTCTACCGGGTACTGGGTATCGAACCCGGGGCCCGAATTTGAAGGAAGAAAATATCGAAGGACACACACAAATTGTCGGTGTTTGGTAAAGCGGGGGTAAGGGGGGGGGGGGCACTAAACCACAATCCTGCCTAGGGCGCCAAAATATGTAGCTAAGAAATAGGCTGGCTCCTCAACACAATCGGTTTTAATATAAACAAATCTTGTGTTTTTTTGGGTTTTTTTCAAGAAAATATTAAATACATGAAAATGTCCAAGCAAGTTATCGTCAATTTTTGCGTATTGTTTCACATGACAAAAACTAAAATAATTTTTACTTTTTTTCGGGCCCCCTTAGGCTTAGGCCTGTAGGTTACGCCTGTGATTTGACGCATTCATTCAAATTATAACGTTAAACTAAAATTTAAATCCAGCTAAAAACAGACTGTTCTCATTTTATCATTATTAGCCATTTTCATCTATTTTTCTCAATTCTATTTATTACATTTTTCGTATGAACCCCATAGGACGCGAGGCCCCTTCAAGCGCGAGGCCCCGGGCGGTCGCCCACCCCTTGCTACGGCACTGCTTAAAATGACACTTGAAAAACTAAGTACATTGTTGCTGACTACATAGGAAGCCGTGTTTTAAAAATGTGATATCCGACCTTATCATATGGTATATTTTAAATACATACTTTTCTCACTAATCGTGTATGTAGACCAAGGTACGAAATCATTGAAGACTGGTGCGGGGATAATGTGTGTGGTGAATTATTATAGGATATACATCATGGCCGTAGAGAGGAAAACATTTCGGAGGGGGTTCGCCAGAAATTATCATGAAATTGAAATGTACCCGAGCGTGGGTGTATAGGCTCTTTATCGCCATGAAAAACAACCAGAACGAATTATTACAAATGGAAAATAATTGATCTCCTTCAAAACACAAAAATGTGAAATGATTTTCAAAAGCCTGTTTACAAATATACACAAAAGTTGTGTTTTTATGACAAGTCTAGTTTCATTAATTAAGACATTTTCACCAAGGAGTAAATGTCAGAATTCCTGCTCTTGCCTTCTTTACTTTTTCAAAAAAATCTGTCCATTTTTGGTCGGATCAAAACTTGATTTTTCTGATGTTCGCATAAGCTTTCAAACAAAAAAATTAAATTTGAAACAAAACGGTTGTATTATTATGCTGTTTGTGAGTGTATATTAAATGTAAGTATATTAAATGTAATTGTTCATTGTGGTTTGGTCTGTACAGGAATTCCACTTTCGAGTGCCAAAACTACCATATTTTTTTCGAGAAACTGATACAATTTACATAAAATCTATATATTATTTGAGATTGTAGGTCGCAAAAAATTATAGGCTCAATTTAAAGTGTGAATTCGTCATCACGCGCAATAAAAAAAATGATTTCAGTTGTGCGCACATTAGTATTTATTTTGTAAAAAATTAAATATGTATCTAATTAGTAAATAAAGGTTATTTTTCCTCTGAAAAGCGTAATAACAAGTTTCAATTTTAAGGCACATAGAAAGGCAATTTTATGTATTTCGCCCAACATCTAAGTTTGCAAAGTGCAAGTTTTTCCAGGAAGAAATTAAGTCATCTGTGAATGTTGCATGTAATCTTGTGTGTGCCTAATTTAATGAATCTTTCGTCGTGTTTGTAACCCGAGCTAACCGAAGGGGGTGTTAAGAAAGATATGAAGTCATTTTCCCAAGTTCGGTCTAATGTTTTCAGCTTACTTTGGGTGGGTTTACGAAGGGAATTAAATTTGTGCCAGATGGAGCTTAAACTATGGCTGCGATCTAATGTATTGCAAAAATGTTGCAATGCTGCTCTCTTCGGCTGGAGATATGTTTTCCTTGCTTTCGCTTAGAAGCGTTTTAGTTCAATCAAATTTTCACGGGTGTGGCATCGTTCATATTTTCTGAGTTGATATCGTTTTCTGATTTTAATGGGTCATTTCCGCATGGTCCTTGCAGTATTGCCAACTCAGGGAGATGGCACAACTCAAGAGATTGTGAAAAACTAAGGTAGTGTCTGCTGCCACGTTCTTTTTCTGCTGGAACCTCAAAAAAGATGCGCGTGGCAGTAGACTCGGTCTTTGTTTTATCGTGATTTCATCATGCTATGTATGCAATTACGTCTGTAACACATACTGCGAAGTTGTAGCGATTACTTTAACATAAATGTTTTAGGCCGAGTCTGCTGCCACGCACGTGTCAGCAGTAAGAATAAGCGTCAAATTTGCTCCTGCCACGTAATTCGTCTGCTAAGAGGATGTTACAAATCTTAAGAACATATTAAAACGAGAGAAATGCAAGTTTATGATTAGGGGGAATGAATATAAAGGTAATTTAGAACCTTTTTCTTTAGAAAGCATTTAGCGATATTATTTTAATGGGAACCTAACCTAACTACGAGAGCATTTAGGTTTATTATTAGAAGAATGATGAGCGACCTAATCTTAAAACATTTTTGTGAAAGTAATCGCTACAACTTCACAGTATGTGTTACAGACGTAATTGCATACATAGCATGATGAAATCACGATAAAACAAAGACCGAGTCTACTGCCACGCGCATCTTTTTTGAGGTTCCAGCAGAAAAAGAACGTGGCAGCAGACACTACCAAAAAACATGTTAAAAACTCATTGTTTTAAACGTTTAAGACATTTGTAAAAAAACAAAGCCGTGTGTTTTTTAAACGTTTAAAACAAAGTGTTTTAAACACTTTTGTTGTAAACATGCCAACCCTGACCAAACGCACAGGCCAGGAGGCTGGTTTGTTCCGTGAGAATCGTCTGCTCCTTGCAGACAAAGCGAGTGCTGATGGATTCAAACTGCACTAGTTCGGAAAATGTATTATAATTTTAACCGAGACCGATTTGAAGCAACATGCACAATGAGTATGCCTTGACCGTTCTTAGAATGTGATTAAAATGAGTAACAGTGTCCACAGTAGAGTTTATTTTTCTCATAAGGACATTCCGGGGTGTTAGGGGTACCTTCCACGTAGGCGCCCAAAAGTCAACCTCACTTCCACATAGTACACCCTGGACTGAAGACTAACGAGGCTCTGGCGACTGGCACTATGGCCAGTATAAGTTTTTGTGTTGTCCTGTTTTTTGTCCTTGTGTGTGCTGAGTGCCCGTTTACAGCCTCAGCTTTTAACAGAAGTCAGAAGATTTTAAGATTTTTAGTTATGCAACGTTAGAGTTGTTATTTGTAATGATAAGGGGCTGGCCCCCGTAAAACGTGAAGGGTGCAAAATAGCCTAAGTGCTGACGCACCCAAAATTTAAAAAAAATCAAATAAAAAAATAAGGACATTCCTTCCGCTGACGCCATGCGGAAACTTTATCTAAACAAAACGCTGCGCCTGCGCTTTCGCCTAGAGTGTCCCATAAGTCTGTAAAATAACTGGTTTCACCAGATTCACGAGCCCAGTCATATTCGTTGAATGCGTTCGTTTCGTAAAGACTTTCGGAACGGACCCATAATGTCAAGAGGGAATATCGAGACAGGTTGCTAGCCTTCCCTTTCCCAAGAGTTCCCATTTCACACTGTTTTTGGATTGCAGAGGGAAAAAATTGACAATCTCTTGAGTTATAACACAATTAAGCCTTGTTTCCATGATTATGAAAAACTAAATATGCTGACCAAGGCAGTAATTTATTTTATTAAAAATATAAACTAAACGTAACGTTTCAACTTTCTAGCAAGGTCTTCTTCAGACTCTGTATCAAGTATAAAAGCAACAAGATACAAAAACAGGGTATTATATATACACAAACATTACTCCCTCCAGACTATTTAGAAAGTTGTTTGGAACTTTCTAGCAGGTGACTTTCACTTGCCAACTTTACTTTCACCTAAAAGGCTAAACACAATTACTTCCATATAGAATGTGGTTGTACTTTTAATCTCTCGCTCTTTTCCCTTCATTTTTCTTCCTTCTCCTCTCCCCTTTCTCTCTTGTCCTTTCCACTCTTTCTAACATTTTCTTCCATTCTTTGTTTAACTTCAGTCCCCCATTCCAGTTCATTGTGTCTTCTTCACCTTTCTTCTCAATTTCCTTGGCCTCCTTCCATTTTCTCACTAGCATTCTCTTCTCCCTTCCTATCTGCTTAGCCTCATCCCACTCTATGCCATGTCCTGTTTCTCTCGTGTGTTTAAATATTGCATTTCTCTCTCTCTTAAGTCGTACATCATCCCTATGTTGTTTCAACCTGTCTTTCAGCCTTTTTTTCGTTTCTCCTATGTACACACTCTGACATTCTTTACATTTCACTTCGTAGATAATCCCTTCCTCTTCCTCTTCTATGTTTTCCTTTTTCTTGTTTGCATTCCTCGCTATTCCTAAGATGCTTCTCCCTCCCTTCCTGTAAGTTTTAATTCCCGCTTTCCTAAGCACTTTGCATATCTTTTCTGTGGTCTTCCCCATACTCCTTATTCCAAACCTTCCTTGGTCAGCATATTTAGTTTTTGGCCGAGTCTGCTGCCACGCACGTGTCAGCAGTAAGAATAAGCGTCAAATTTGCTCCTGCCACGTAATTCGTCTGCTAAGATTATGTTACAAATCTAACCTAACCTAACTACGAGAGCATTTAGGTTTATTATTAGAAGAATGCTGATGGACCTAATCTTAAAACATTTTTGTGAAATAAATCGCTACAACTTTACAGTATGTGTTACAGACGTAATTGCATACATAGAATGATGAAATCACGATAAAACAAAGACAGAGTCTACTCCCACGCGCATCTTTTTTGAGATTCCAGCAGAAAAAGGACGTGACAGCAGACATTGCCTTTTAATTTTAAGCCCCTATCACACGGAACTGGATTTCTAGTAGGAATGCCCTACTTGGCGCTGAACTAACTTTCTAGGCAGCAATGACGGCCGCCTGGTTGACTGCTTGACTGGTTTGGAGAAATAGGACATGTTCTAATTGTTACTTGCTTTCCTCGACTGGATTCGGTGGAACAGCTAATCAGAGCAAAGTTTCGCCATGTGAAGATAATCTGTGAGTGTGCAAAGGAGCTCTTTTATCTGTGGTACAGCGCCTAGAATAACGTAGTGTGGAAAACGACCCAAGAAACTGGTTCCCCCGACGGATGAGAAACATAGATGGCAGTGCGATCAATGTCGGTGCTAATTTTCTTATGAAAGTAATGCGGCTTAGTTAGTTTTTTGAATATATGATGTAGATTTGTTTGTCTTGAAAGGCGGTACGTGAATTGATGGAAACAGTTATATTTGTGAAGTGACTTGCAGTCACGAAATGGCATTAATTTGGAAAGAAAAGTAAAATAAAATTAATAAATAAATAGCATGCGTGCGTAACACAAGAAGAAACATCGCAATGTGATTCCCGACGTCAGGTCTTGGACTGTGTATTTGAGTTTATTTTTCTATGTTATTAGAATATAAATAATATCCTAAGAGATATTTCATACCGGGGCGACAAACCACAAGTGCAAACGATACGAGGATTTCACACCAAAGCGACACGGGTCCTTCGGTCCAAGGCAACTTTCACACCAAAGCGACACATGTTGCTTGGAAACGAGCCAATCAAGAGCAACATTTCACATCGTAGCGGCATGACGGGAAGCACAGGCCAGCGTTCGGTTGGTGAAATCCTCAAGCGACAAGTGTCGCGTGCCCCTTGTCGCTTTGGTGCGCAATCTCCCTAAAGCAAGACACTCATTGCATCGCGCATGCGCGAACAACAAACCACGGCAACATGTTGCAAGCTATTGAGTAAATGGCCCAGTTTGAGCGACAAAGCGACACGTGTGACTTATCGTGTCGCCTAGATCTATTGTTGTAATGTGCGGTTTTTCGTGTCGCCTATCTGTTGTTCGCACAATTAGCAGCGAACGCTTGCCAATAGACTGAAGGCACCATGTCGCTTGTCACTTAGTTGGGAACTCCCCTTGTAGCGCGTCGCTTCGGTCTGAGCACCTTTCCTTTAAGGAGCTTTCCGACCGAAGTAACAAGTAGCAGGCGAATACGCCATATGAACGTGTCGTTTGCTGTTTGGACCCTCATGTGCAATGAATGCTATTTTACAGTCTGGAAGTGTGTGTCACTAGTGTGACAGTGTGAACATCCCGTGTCGCTTGTCCCATTGGTTTGAAAGTTTCCTTACACTCATGTCGATGGCACAAAGAAAGTTTGTCGTTTCATGCAATCATCATTATCATCATCGCCGCGATTAGTTTAAAGCGGAAGAAAAGAGACAGTAAATATCAAAAATACAAATGCTTCAGTGTGTATATATTTAAAAGAAATGATGATGATAATGAACCTAATTCATACACAAAAATTTAGTTGCCAAGAGCATTCCACGCGGATTTTTTTTCACCCGTATTATTAACGAAAGTATGACGATAACAGGACGTGGTCGACTGTCTAGAATGTTCGTTAATATCTTCGCGACCACTGTACCAAATATCATAGCAATTATCACATTCATAGAAATGCTTAATGTAAAAGAATCAGACGTTGAAGCGAAAACTCCATTTACTTCCATTATAAGCAGTCGAACACCAAGCACCGGGGTCAACACCAGCGCCTCTAGCGGATCATTTTCGAGTGGAACCAGCCAGAGAGCGCAGAACCGTGTGCGTTTTGCACACTACGTTAGTCAAGGAGCTGTATCTGTGGTTTCCAAGTGTTACTCCAGCTATGTATAACGTATACAGCATGAAAGGCGCGTTGAGTTACACCATCTATTATGCTGAGTGCACGGTGTTTACATTTGAATCAACTAAAAAATTCTTCCATGCGTGAACAGTAAACGTTGTAAAGTATGTATTTAAGCAGCGCCATTGTTTGGTACCTAATAACGTTTTATACGAAACGTTATTCCTCTCGGTTGAATAGTTATCGGCTCTTAGAAATGTGAAGTGATACATTGTTTACATCTCACGCGGCTGCCATTACAACTTCCCTCGTATGGGAACAAAAGTCTATCGACAAGTACATTGATAAGTATCGTGTGAGGCGAAAACTAGCAAATTGGTAGCCAGTCCAGCGCCAACTAGGACATACCTACTGGAAATCCAGTTCCGTGTGATGCGGGCTTTAGGCTAAATGCCTACGTCGCACAACTGAAACAAACGCCCATTTCTTACTTCGTATGCCGGTGAATCTGCACTGGCAACAACGGGGACTGGCCCAAACCGGAAGTTCCGGGGGGACCGGGCAAGACCTCGCTAATGTTTATGTTTACATTTTTAACACAGTCTATATATGACGTGACGACTGACGAGGAGAACAGAGGAAGCAGATGCAAAAGAATAATCCTACTTGGCTGGGAACAATGCTTCGTACGCATTGTTTTTCTTTTGTCTACATAAACTGAGAAGTTTGTTAGAGTTCTACTATGAAGGGGTGGACGTCTAGAATCCGTCGGATGGTCAACTGCAGAGCAGATTATTAAAATATGTCGTGTCTTTGTGGCCGCCAATTTTGTAGCATACTACATACAAGTATCTCATGTACACGCACGAAAACTCAAAACGTACGAAAGTTTAGATATATTCAATTACGTTGTTAGGTTAGGTAAGCTAGCTATGTATGCACAAGGTAGCAAAACTGTTGTGCGACAAGAAACACGCGTGCTTTACTGTAGAAATTTAGATGAATATGATTCCTAACCTACTTCAGCAGTGGCGGAAAAAGGGCGGCTATTACCCCCAACGTTTGTCCCTGCATAGCAGGGAGTCGTAACGTACCCAATTTGCGTTACACGTTACGTTCCATTTTGTAGGAGGAAGAGTATGGTTCAGCTGCTGGTACCCATGTAACGTAACGAAATGCAATATGTTATAGACTGACGTTACAGAGAACGTAACAAAATGTATTATGGTAGATATTAACGTTATAAAGGAACTTAACGAAATGAGCACATTGGAACATAACGTAATATGCAATATGGTATATATTACCGTTACAAGGAACGTAGTAACGAAATGCAATATAGTATATACTAGCGTTACAAAACCGTAACGAAATGCAACATGGTAGTAAATAACGGTACATAGGAACGTAATGAATGCAATCCTCCGTAACGGAATGAAGTGAAAGGCAATATGGTTAACTAACGTTACATAGGAATGTAACAAAATGTAAACCACTGTAGCGGAACGGAACAAAATGCAGTTGGGTACATACCATCTGCATAAGGAACGTAAATAAATTCAGTATGGTAGATGTTAACGTTACAAGGAAAGAACAATTCACAAATGTTAGCTAGTAACGTTATAGGCGCGTGACGAATATAATCTATTTAACATCAAGGAAGAAAAAGGAATAGCCAAAATCTCTTACCTTTCATTGGAACATTGCGAAAAATAACTCAGTATATCGTATGGGATTAATGTGAAATAGCCGTGAAAAATATGGTTGTTTGTAAAAAAATGAATTTCAACCAGGGTTGTTAAAGGGTCAGGAATTTTAAATCAATTCAATTCCGGTTCAGCAGGGAATATTAGCAAGCATAAATGGATCTGGACTGTAAAGAGCCTCTTTATGTATTTCAATTCGTTCCAGGGACATTTTCTCCTGATCAATTGAAATACGGCACAGGGACCTTCTTTCCGGATCAATTTAAAGACGGTCTAAGTTCCATATTGAAATGAAAGAATACGCAACTTGGATCGAATTTAAACTGTGCGATAAAAAAGGTTCCGGTCTTGTTGCGGAACCCAATAGAAGAACCCATTAGAATTTATGGGTTCGTGGACGTTTAACAACCCTGATTTGATATTAAATTACATTTTTGACTCGAAATTGAATAAAGCTTCCAACTAGTGTAGAAATGAGTAGCAATAGGCGTGCGCACGGGGTGCAAGGGGGGGGGGCAAATGCCCCCCCCTCGTCATGGACATCTTTCGATATTTTAGACGCAGGGAAATATGCCATATGCAATTGCATATTAACCCGATAATAGTGTTGCCCCCTCAAGAAACACCACTTGAATTCGAAATTATCGCATTCCTGCATCCCCATTATAATAATTAATGTAAATTACTATGACAAATCAAATTATACGTGTGAAATATATACTTTTAGCTGACATTCGTTTTCTAAAGGGAAGAGGTGGCCATCCTCGCCCCCCTTCCAGATTTCCATGCCCCTATTTTATTATAATTTATTCCAGAAATTTAGGGTAGAGGAATCATATCGCCGGTTATTAAACGATATTGTGCTCTTGAAGAAAATGAAGTATTTTGAAGCCGATGAAAGTTCACAAAGCAACAATGGTGGAAGAAGATGCAGTGGCACAACCACAGGGGGCAGGGGAGATTAGCCCTCAAACTTGTACAGAAATCAATTCTAGGAGGTAAGGAAGGCAAACATTGGACTATAGAAAGAAAGGTTGCAGAATCTAAGAGTAGCAAGACAAAAGGATACTCAAGATGGATTTAGTTTCCACGTCTTTCGTGCACTATTTCTTCCAGACGGCCAAGAGCACCTGCAAGGGGGCACAGAGGGGCAATTGCCCCCTCTCGATTTCTATCTTTATACTTATTTAAAAATAGTTATATAAACTTGGACAGTTGCTGCTGATTACGGTGTAAGTTTTGCCCGTGTAAGGTAATAAATAGATTTATTATTAATTTTTGAAGCCGCACCGTTCATTTATAAACACACTGTATATGAGCCATTGTGAATTCGAGTTAATTTAAACATTTTGCGTTGTTGCGAGATTATCTATTAGGATAAAATTTGGACATAAATAATCTAAGTAGAAAAAATGCAACTTGTATATCAAAATTGCCATGTCCATCTGATCTCCGAAAGTAGTGTTTAGCACGTCACATTTCAAGTATATGATTGATTGATTTGGTGTTTTGAGTCCACTTTATGCACAGTAAGGCTAATCGGGACTGGACCTTCAGTTTGAAGTGGAATCCGAACCACTTGTGCCTCCACCGGGTATCGAACCCGGGACCCCTTGATTACTAGGCGACGACGCAACCACTGCGCCATCGGGGAGGCCATTTCAAGTATAGCCCATGATCGTATCTAGTATATGAACGAGATTTGTCCCTCCTCTCAAACAATTCGTGGCTTGTCCCCACCGAACGAAGTGTGTCACTTATAAATTAAGTTTCCGAAAGCAGGCATTATGCATGAACAGAACAAAAAATACTCCTGAGAAATTACAAAAATTATAAGCCAGTTCGTGACCGGGAGTTATTGACGGTCTCCCCCCCCCCCAACCTATCCGCTTTAGGTTCCGGGTTCGAGTCCTGGTCTGTAAATATCTTTTTTAGGTGTCTCTTCATCAATTTAATCTATTTATCATCCATCTTCATAGTTTCGATTAATTATAAAAGTGACATAAAAGCAAAGCAAAATAAGAACAAATAAAAATAATTGCAAAATGACTAGAATGTCAGAACTACATTTGAAAAATAAAATGCGAGCAGAAGATTCATTTTCAAACAGGTATTTGGGTAGAATTGCGTAGACAGACAGCATGCTCCCGAAAGTTGCCAATCCACGATATCCTTCGATACTGGGGTTGCGCTTTTTCAGGAAAGTTTTCTCGACCCTCGTCAAGCGTCTTATCAAGAATGCCTCGGTGTTCGCAGCATTGCCAACTTATTTTCCGTCGGAAAAAGTCTTTTTCCTCCTATTTAATCTGCGGTTGGCTCTACAATACATCATATTAAACAAGATACAACAACTGAATTACGGCGAAGTAGGTTAGAAACCCTGCGTGCTCAAGAGCAGCTTCGATAAGGCACCTGAATTGTTTCGAGCTGAACCAGGAAATGTGCGATCTTTATTCCCGAAGGCCATTCCGTAAAACTAATGCCACAAGAAGTTTTCTGTGTGTATTTGAGAGCATGAAATTGTAGGTTGATGATAGTACTACAAGACGTCAAGTGGATTTTTTTTCTGTTTCGTTATTTTATATAGCTTTGCTACCTATATAGTTTGAATAACTAATCAATCATTTGATGAGCAGACAGACACGAAGAAGCCGATCCCGTGGCAAATTAGTTAGCGTAATACACTGCGAAGTCTAATGTCAGATTAGAAAATATGGATGGGTCATTTGTCTTTATACCACTTCCATCACCTATCACATCCTTTATCATCGCGATTAACCGAAAGTGGTAGACGCGAAATAAAAATAGAACTTTTGCATGAATGTCCGAAAAAGAGGCAAGGACACGACCCACCTGGAAAAGGAAAGTCAACCAAAAATTATACATATCGCGCAATTGCATTTTAGCTATAATAATAATGTTAATTATTGCATGAACATGATAACTTCAAATTAAAGCAATGGTTTTTGAGGAGACAACACTGTTATGGGGGAACATGCACCTTGTTTGCCTCCCCTGGAAAAAAAAACTACCTTGCTTGCCCCTCCCTGGAAAAAAAATATCCTGCAGACGTCCATGAACCTTTGGTATCGACTTCGGAGTATAAAGCTGCAACGTGCCACCACTCGTAACTCCAGGGTATGCCGAATTGGCAACACACCGCTCCTTGTTCCGGCTGGTCAGTTGGGAGCACCAGTTCTCACTCAGGGATCGGGATTAAGACGATCCACATTCCTCCAGGAAGGAAACCACCGAATTGCGACACGTGACAGTAAAAAAAATTGCAAATACTTTATAATTAAAATGTCCAAATCTTTAATCACGAATCGCGCGCGTACATACTGATTCGCACAAGTTAAAAGTTATAATTTATTGGGTCATGCACGCTCGCAGGCAGTCATAAGCAATTTATTTAACACGAGAGTCCGCGCACCGCCTTCACAGTTAATAGCAAAACCTCAACTGCTACCTCAAGCGCGAGGCGCAGCATAACAGATTGTTCTAACTTACAATACAAACAGTAGTGGGATTTGACCTATAACCAGCACCACTTACAAGTGTAGAAAGTATGAACCCCCCTCAAGCAGAATTGGCTACACTTAAAACAAGCTCAACATGCCCATATGAGTTTTTTGCTCAAGTGTGGAACCCTGTCTAATCCAAGATTTTTGTAAAAAAGCCCTCATGGATTCCATGAGCAAGTATGACCCCCCTCAGATTGATGAGGCTACACTTATAAAAGGCACTTCTGTGAGATTGTTGTCTATAAATTTGTTAAAAATATGCCCCTCTTGATATTTTATCATATCTTAAAGTATAGTGACTGATATAGTGCCCTAGCAGGTATAGATTTCAAAATTTTGTTAATATTGTATTTTTCAGAAAATTCTATTTATAAAAATCAGAGATTTACAGCTTAAATATTGCATATATCAGGAAAATTATAGAGACAAAAAATGTAGAGAATTATGCCTAGAATATACCTACAAAATTTCAAGTCTCCAGCACTGATAGTTTTTGAAAAAATCTCAAATTAAAAAAAATATCGATTTTTTAACAAAACTTCTAAACAGCCTCTAGATTTCAAATATGCAACTCCCATGCTTCTATCTTGAAAAATAGGCAAGTTATTCAAGATCTAGAGAACAACAAGATATTTTGAAAAATTTATAGAGATCAAAAAGTTGCATCTTGAAATGCCCATGAGAAATCACCAAGCCCCATGTCTCTAGGATTCATGGTTCCAGAGATAGTCAAAATTATTGTTAATATTGCATTTTTCAGAAAATTCTATTTATAGAACAGACATAAATCAGAGATTTACAGCTTAAATATTGTAAATATCAGAAAAATTATAGAGACATAAAATGTAGAGAATCTCGAATAGAATATGCCTACAAAATTTCAAGTCTCTAGTACTGATAGTTTTTGAAAAAATCTCAAATTAAAAAAATTATCGATTTTTTAACAAAACTTCTAAACAGCCTCTAGATTTCAAATAAACAACTCCTATGCTCCTATCTTGAAAAATAGGCAAGTTATTTAAGATCTAGAGAACAACAAGATATTTTGAAAAATTTATAGAGATCAAAAAGTTGCATCTTGACATGCCCAGGTCAAAGCAACAAACCCCATGTCTCTAGCATTCATGGTTCCAGAGATAATCAAAATTCAAAAAATTATCGATTTTTTCAAAATTTGAGTATGTTGCTCTGGGGGCCATGCAGAGTCACCCCCATAAATATAATTGGCCTAGGATCAAAACTAGTGAAAATTGAAAAAAAAAAATAATCGATTTTTTTCAAAATTTCAGTATGTTGCTCTGGGGGCCATGCAGAGTCACCCCCATAAATATAATTATCCTAGGATCAAAATTAGTGACAGAATATAGAAACAAAAATTATAATAGGGCTTGGATACAGCTACCAGCTATTATATTTTTATTTTGAACACAGTACTTAAAACTAAGCCAAGATGCACCCCCACCCACCCCTACCCCCACCCCCACACCCCCACCCCCACCCCCACCCACCCCCACCCCCACACCCCCCCACCCACACCTACCCACATCCATACATATTTACTTCCCAGTCCAGTTCTATTGCATCATGTTGTGCAATATTAATTGATTAAATGCTTATGACATAATGTGATGATGTGGTGTTTCCTGATTGGTTTAAATAAGCAGTGTTTCTATTGGCTCTGTAAATCTATATAAGCCAGGGCACAGTGCAGATTCTTCACCATTGCTGGATCGGCAGTGGAACCCACAAGTGGGGGGCAGAACCTGAACAGGCTCCACCAAAGTATAGGAGACTTGAAGCATATAATTTGGCGGAATAACCCAAGTAAGGTCATAGAAACAATATACACTAATACAATAAAAGCCAAATTTTTGGCAGGGGGGGGGAAGAGGGGGGGGAAAGCCCAAAGTGGTTCCTAAATACAAAATAATTAATATCTCAAGAACTAATTGACATAGAGCTATGCAGTTTTTTTTGTCTGTACTGAACCCAACTGATATTTTTTATTAAGCATAGAATTTTGATCATAGAAACAATATACACTGATGCAATAAAAGCCAATTTTTGGCAGGGGGGCCAAAGTGGTTCCTAAATACAATATCTCAAGAACTAATTGACATAGAGCTATGCAGTTTTTTTGTCTGCAATGAACCCAACTGATATTTTTTATTAAGCATAGAATTTTGATTTGATTCCCAAGAAATTTTATATAATAAACCAACAACAAAAATACCAAGGCCAAAAATATTAACACACACACACACACACACATATATATACACACAAATCACACTGCTGAACCCAACTTATATTTTTTATTCAGTATAAAGTTTTGATTTGAATCCCAGGAAATTGTATATAATAAACAACAACAAAAATGCCAAGTCAAAAATATTGTAATCAATGCAATAAGAATATATCCAGCCCCAATTGGGCCAAGCACCAAAAGATTTGTGACCCAGACAAATACAGAACTCCCACAAAAATATGCCCCAAATGCAATAGAAAATATAACATGCAATACTTCACATATACACATAAAGATACTTGTTCTGCACAGTCATCAAAATTGCCCCCACAACCATCCACATCTGGTCTGAAAAGGAAGCATGAAGCACCTGTTAATGCCAGAGCAGCAAAGCAGCCACGCTATGAACCTATCCATAGCAGTTTTAATGCCCAACTTAGGGATTATCGGTTTGTATCAGAGCCAAGATGCGGTATTAACAATTTTTTGAACAGTGTAAATCCTGATATACAGCCAATTCTAAATGCACAAAATGGCTCTTATAAGCTGTCCCTCAAATTGTATACTCAATATAAGAAACCAAATGGCACAAAATTTACACAGCCCCACATAACAGCAACTGTACCGGTATATTCAAATGCAAATTCAGACACAATAATAAGCAGGTTGATAGATCAATTGAACATTAAACACTCTGAATTTGCAGCAAAAGAGTCTGGATGGAGCCTATGCGGCTCTCCACACAGGTTATATGTTAATATTTCTGAATTCAGCCCATTACAAGGATCTACATATCTGCCATTACCTGCCAATATAAAAAACAAACAAGCCGTGGTTAATATAAAAAAATAATGATGAGAAATGCTTTTTGTGGTGTATATTAGCTGCTTTGTTTCCAGTTTCAAGGAATCCTCAGAGAATAAATTATTACAAACAACATGAACATGATTTTGATGAAGCAATGGAGGGTTTAGAATATCCAATGTCTGTTCAGAATATTGATAAATTTGGAAAAAAGGCCAGGAATATCAATAATAAACAATTATCTATTAATGTATTTATTTGTTCCACTGGCCGTAGCAATTGCTTGATAGAACCTCTCAGAATCAGTACATTTGATGATGATTCTGCTGTTCCGATTGATCTGCTTTTAATTGAAGGGGAAGGCACATATCATTACACTCTGATACATAATCTTGAAGCTTTAGTGAGAACACAACTAGACAAATCCAATACAATATTCAAGTTGTGCAGAAGATGTTTAAGTGTATTTGATGGTAGGAAAATGGTGAATGGGGTTCAGGAAAAAAATGCAGAAATTGCAAAAAACAAGTTAATTGAGCATCTGAAATATTGTGGCAATCATAAACCTGTTCATATGGTGATGCCAATGCCAAGTGAGAATTGCAAATTCAAAAAGTTTGAAGCCTTGTTGGAACACCCAGCACATATTGTCTATGATTTTGAATCAATCCTCAAATCTCTTGCATCCTGCAATCCAGATCCTGAAGAATCTTCAATTACACCATACCAGCTACATGAACCTTCCAGCTTTTATTATGTGGTTGTACAGGATGGTGTTGTTACCAAAAAAGATTCATACATGGGGCCAGATGTCATCAAAATATTTGCACATAGAATAGAAAATGAGTGCCGTGACATAGCATCTAACATCTTATTAAAATCAAAACCCATGTTGCCTTTAACAGAGAAACAGATTGAAGATTTCAACAATGCAGAAAAATGCCCGGTATGTGATTCTGAATTTTCAGATACAAATATCAAGGTGAAACACCATTCTCATACAGATGGTAAATTCTTAATGGCCCTGTGTAATAGCTGTAATATTAAGATCAAGAGACCAAGATTTGTCCCCATATTTTGCCATGGAGCATCCAATTATGATTTCCATCATTTGATCAGATATGAGGGGTTTGACAAGCAGAATTTAAATATTTTAGCTGAAAATGATGAGAAATATATATCTATTAGCAAAATAATTAAAGTTAATGGTGTTCCTATTCACATAAGATTTCTTGATTCTTACAGAATTTTATCTGCTAGCCTGGCCACACTGGCCACTCAATTATCTGATGATCAATTCAAATTAACACGTGCTTTGTTTCCAAATCAGGACCTGAAATTAATTAGGCGGAAGGGTGTATATCCATATGATTATGTTACAGATTTTTCTAAATTTGATGAGTGCTCCCTGCCACCACAGGAAGAGTTTTACAGCAAAATCAGAGCATCTGGAATCACTGATGATGATTATCACCATGCCCAATTGATGTGGAACAATTTAAAATGCAAGACATTTGGTGATTATCACATGGCATATTTGAAACTTGATGTGACCCTCTTAGCTGATATATTGCAGGCATTCAGAAAATCCTCCATGCAAAATTATAAACTGGACCCAGTGTATTTTTACAGTGCCCCGGGCCTAGCATGGGCTGCAATGTTTTTAAACACCAAAATGCCATTGGATCTGATCCAAGATCAAGATATGTATCTGTTTATGGAGGAAAGTATAAAAGGAGGTATGGTGCAATGTTCTCAGAGATATGCCAGAGCAAATAACAAATATATGCGTGATTATAATCCAGAATTGCCATC
The DNA here is from genome assembly GCF_977018435.1 of Lepisma saccharinum. Lineage (NCBI taxonomy): Eukaryota > Metazoa > Arthropoda > Insecta > Zygentoma > Lepismatidae > Lepisma > Lepisma saccharinum. The sequence continues at coordinate 20,755,151 of NC_139243.1, read as the reverse complement.
AAATTATATAGTGTATGTAGATGCCAACAGCCTCTATGGTCACGCTATGATGCAAAAATTGCCATATGCAGGGCTTGAATGGGTCAAAGATTTCAATATTGAGGATCTTCAGAACTATGATGACCGTGAATATGGCCTCATCTTAGAGGTTGATCTGATAATTCCAAAAAAATTCCACAAAAAATTTTCTGATCTGCCCCCAATTCCCGAGGTTCAGTGCTCACCTGGCTCTAAACAGAAGAAGCTCATGATGACAATGGAGGCAAAACAGGGCTATGTCATATATTACAAGAACCTCCAGTTCCTGATGAAACATGGTGTTCAAGTGACCAAACTTAGAAAAGTTTTGAGGTTCAGGCACTCAAGATGGTTGAAACCATACATTGATACAAATACAGAGCTTCGAACATCTGCAAACAGCCAATTTGATAAATCTTTGTTTAAATTGATGGTGAATTCAGTATATGGCAAAACAATTGAAAATGTCAGAAAACATACCGATGTTAAAATAATTACTGACCCCAGCCTGAGCAAAAAATTGGTTGCAAAGCCTAATTTCAATTACAGAAGAATTTATGATGAAAATATGGCACTTTTCAACATGAAAAAAACAAAGATTAAGTTTGATAAACCTATTTATGTAGGGGCTGCGATATTGGAATTGGCCAAATTACATATGTTAATATTGTATTATGATGTGTTGAAACCTTTTTATGGTGATAGAGTAAAATTGATATACATGGACACGGATAGTTTTATTCTTGATATTAAAACAGAAGATGTTTATCAAGATATGTCCCAGCCTGAATTGTTTAAATACTTTGATACCAGTGAACATAAAAAGATTCAACAACACCACAACAAAAAAGTGCCTGGCAAGTTAAAAGATGAGACACTTGGTGATGTTATTGTGGAATTTACTGGGTTAAGTGCCAAGATGTACAGTTTTAAAACATGTAGTGCTGTTGTCAAAAAGGCCAAGGGCATTGGCAGAGTAACTGTTGAAAAAGAGCTCCAATTTGAAGATTATAAAAATTGCCTCAAATCCCAGAATTTAATCAAAACATCAGAATCCAGAATTCAGAGTGTGGATCACTTATTGACTTCAAATGTTGTAAGAAAAGTGGCTCTGGACCCACATGATGATAAGAGATGCATTTTATCATGTGGCATACATACTTTACCATGGGGTCATTGTGATTTGAAAAATGGCAATCAATGCCCAAGCACAGAGCATGATTTGAAATAAATAAACATGCCTATGAACTTATTTGGGTTCAAAAAACAAGGTATTATGGAGCTGCCAACACCACAACCCTCTTCTGATATCATATCTAAACTGAGTGGTTTCTTAATTATTCATCTGAACAGCATATTTACAGATGTTGATGATGAAACAGGCAAAATATTGTACATATTTAACAATAATTTAAATCATTACCAATTACCTGTAGGTGGGCAATTGCAATTTATTACAACTCCTGAGGGTGATGTTAAAATTTCATTAGGGAGAAATATTTACAGAATTAAGCACTCAAACATGGTTTCTGGCACTGTTTATACTGTTTCTGCTGGTGACTGCTTATATATTGAAGTCCCTGGATCTTATGACAAGCTTATACCCTTTTTTATAGAATTAAGAATCAGATACTCTATAATAAATAACTACTAAACAAAATGCCTAATGATATTTTTGGCCATACAAGACATGAAGATCACAGTGATGAGATTCTGATGCTTGATGTCAGAGTCAAGAAATTAAGAAGTGATTTACAAGCTTTACAAACAACACTCAATGCCAGTCTTCAATTAGAAATTACAAATTTGCAATCACAATGCATGGACCCTCTTCTTAAAATTGATTCTGAACTCAAATTGCTGCTTCAGAAATATACTGACCTGGCTACATTAGATAATTTTCAAAGTTTAGAAGAGGCTGTAGCAGCTCTTCAAGCCAAATTTAAGACCCAGGCTAACAACTCGGAGCAATTGAAACAACAATTGGAAGAGCAGATAAATAATGTCCAGGCACAGCTCCAAACAATTGTCAAAAGCATAAAATCACAAGAAGATTTTGATCTCGTGATTTCCACTCTAAAGGAACAGATTCAGTCACTCCAAATACCTAATCTGGACCCCTTGAACAATGCCATAGCCGAGGTTAAAGAAAAAATTGAGACACTTGAAAATTTTATGAACAATTTGCCATCTTCTGATGCTTTGAATGCAATAACTCGGAGTGTTGCAAATATTAAGCTGCAACTTGAAACATATGAAGATTTTGGAAAAATTCAAAGTTCCATAACTCATCTTGAAGGTACAATAGCAGCAGTGCAAAGTGATTTGTCAAATGTACTAGAATCCAGATTGCCTGGTATTGTAGATACCCTTGTCAGTGTCCAGCAACAAATCACAAAGCTTGAAAACCTCAACACTGAATCTGAACTGTCTCATTTTCATCACTTGATAGATGATATCCAAACAAAGCTTGAAATTTTACAACAATCCACACCCTCTCAGGCAGATATAGCCCTGCTCCAAAATGCTATGCAAAATGTGGCTGATGCTTCTGAATTACACAATGTGAAATTGGCACTTGAATTTTTGCAAAATACAGTATCAAATCTGCCCACATCACAGGAACTTAAAAATATTAAGAGAGCAGTGAATAGGATATTGAAATCAGAAGATATCAAGAATATCCAAGCAGAGATCAAACATCTCACACAGACAGTGGCCACTCTACCAACAAATCAACATATTAATGAATTGCATGCCCTGTTTGAGGATATCAGAAGACAGGTCCATGATCTTACAGCTCAAAATTCAAAATTGGCAGTTGTTGAAAATTTGCAACAAATTGTAGCTAATATCAAGCAGCAGCTAGGAACCATGGAATCCAATCAAGCAAATGCTCTGTCTGTTTTTGCCACCCAGCTACAAGAAATTGTGCAACAATACAAAAAACTTGTTGTGGACATAAAAATCAAGCCAGGCCATGATGATGTTGTTAGAACCATCAATGAGCACCTTGAATCTGTAACAAGCAGATTGCTCACAGCAGAAAAGGAAATAACAGGCATAATTGAAAATCCTAAACATTCAGTAATTCTTGAATTGTACAGCATCCCCAACAAAGAATATGATTCTCCATTTACACCAGGTGGCAAAATATATATGCTGTCCCCTGCACAATTTTATTATCAATTTTTTGTTGGGGGCACATTGAGACCAATCAAGATCAAATATTGGCTTCAACCACAGGCACACCACTTCCCCACCTTATCAATAACAAATGCTGAGAACAAAGTGAAAATCACCAGTGTAGAATTGGAGGATTTTACAGATCCCAATACATTAGAAACAGCCTATACTGAAGATGATGGCACTCTGGAATTTAAAATACAAATAGGGGACAAATTATATTTAGAAAATCCTGCAGTATCAGCTGCTGAACACCCCATAGTTGCAATATTCTTGTTTACATATTATGTCTAGACAAATTATTGTTGATGAATTACACAGACAGGCCCGACATAATTTTAAGAGACTCCCAGTGGTCACAAAAGGCATAGATGATTTATGGCAGAGCGACTTGATTGAAATGGCAAGTGGACAGTTGAAAAACTTAGACAAAATCAACAAGGGCTACAAGTATCTACTCACTATCATAGATACATTTTCAAAATTTGCCTGGGCTGTGCCACTCAAATCCAAGACTGGAAAATGTGTTACAGAAGCTTTTAGAACAATCATCAATCAGAGTGGAAGATCCCCGCGCTATTTGCAAACAGATAATGGCAAAGAATTTTATAATTCAGTGTTTCAACAATTTATTAAAAGCCAGGCAATAAAACATTACTCGAGTTACAGTGACCTCAAAGCCTCAATTGTAGAGAGATTCAACAGAACCTTAAAAAATCTTATGTATAAACAATTTACACTGCAAGGTAATTATAAATGGATTAATATTCTTCCAGAACTTCTACATAAATATAACAACTCTGTCCATTCCACAATCAACATGAAACCCTCTGAAGTAACTTCATCTGATGAGCAAAAATTGATCAGCACTGTTTATTATCCTAAATATCAGCCAACAACAAGAAAGGCCAAATACAAGGTGGGTGATCAAGTAAGAATCAGCAAATATAAGCACTTATTCAAGAGAGGCTTTACAAGAAACTGGAGCACTGAATTATTTACAGTGGCTCAAATTAAACCTGGGACCCTTAACACATATATAATAAAGGATCACCGAGGAGAAATTCTCAAAGGCAGGTTCTATGAACAAGAGCTCAGCAAAACTAAACAGCCTGACACATATCTCATAGAAAAAATCATCCGCAGAAAAGGCAACAAGTTACTTGTCAAATGGCTAGGACTCCCAGAACACAGCTGGATCGATGCAAACAAAATAATAATATGAGCACCTGGGATGTTATAAAAAGGCTGCCAGAACCTGAACAACAGAATAAGAGAAATGGGAAGTTGCTGCCTGAAAATATTAGGTGTCTTATTGTTGGGCCATCTGCTTGTGGTAAAACTACACTAATGGTTGATAATTTTTTATTGGCACCCAACTGGTTAGACTGGAAAAACAGGCACTTGTATATCTTCTCTAAGAGCTTGGAACAATTAAAATATCAGCAGCTGATGAAGCTATATGATGGATTAGATATTGCCACTTTTGAACCAGATGTTAAGCCACTTCATGACTGTCTCGATAATTCTGTTGTTGTGTTTGATGACATTATACTGGATAATCAAAACAAGGTTAGAAACTTCTTTACACAGGGCCGACACAAAAACATTGATTGCTTCTACCTGGCACAGACTTTTTCAAAAATACCCAAGCAGCTGATCCGAGACAACAGCAATTTTATATGTATATTTCATCAAGACCATACCAACCTCAAACACATACATGATGAATATGTAGGTGGGGACCTGAGCTACAATGATTTTTCCAAGTTTTGCAGCAGGTGCTGGAACCAAGACAGTTATGGGTTTGTCACAATTGATATGACAAGAACACCCAATAGTGGCAAATATAGAAATAAAATCAACAATTTTCTAGACATTGAAACATAAATAAATAACCATGAAAAGGCCAATCATTGATGATCTTAAGTTAAGAGATTATCTTGTAAAAAGATTTAAGGGATGGAAATCAGAGAACCGAGGAATTTATGAAAAACACAAACAAACAGAACAGCCTGTAATTGATGCTATTAATAATTTAGGTAAGAATATCAAAACTGTTACAGAGCAAAATCAAAATTTGCTCACAGAGCTTGTACCTGTAGCTGCAAGGAACATATTAGATTATCCATTCACCCCACTTTCAAGTATTCATACACCTAGTCCTATTGCTCCTAGAAGAATTGAGGCTAGTCAGGATCCTATTGAATTGGGGCTTCTTGCTCAAAAATATTTAACAACACCTAAAGACAATAAAGATGAGGTTTTTGGCTTATATGCTGACACAGAGCTTGATGGCAGCATCATACATAGAATTGGCAATTTCAGAGTAACATTTATGGGAGATGATATAATTGTATATTCAGAATCTCGACTTGGAGAAAAAGGTGCTTTTGTTAAGTACACCGGCACGCCTGGATTGTGGGAATTGATGACCAGGAAAAGGCCTGGCAGCTATACAGATCAAGATTATGAGGATTACAAAGAAATATTAATAAAATCAGATGCTCTATACCAGAACAATGATCCCACACAAAATAGGGTTAAGTCGAGCAGTGGGGCAAAATACAATAATTTAATCAAGCCCATATGGTCTCAAATCAAGACTGGCAGTGGAATCAAACAATACAACACCCTGCCTAAAGAATTTGTGTGGGTTGATGATGTCAGGAAACTTGTAGATAGGCTATTGGTGATAGCTGGGGAGGAAAATGCTGGGAACCACAATTTTTACAATGAAAAGGTTGGAATTATGGACATGATAAGCACCAAATTGTCTAATTTTATAGTGAATGACACTAAGGGGATTGGATATCTCATAAAAATTATTAATACTCTACCACCTAAATTTTGGAATATTTCTGAGGGTCGGGGCTTGGTTAATGACATTATAAACAAGCTGCCATTTGAACTACACATTCCAGGCTATCAATATTGTGGTCCCGGTACAAAATTGGACCATAGATTAAACAGAGGTGATCCTGGTGTTAATCCCCTAGATGCTGCTTGTAGAGACCATGATATTGCATACAACACACATTCTGATCTTGACAAGAGACATGTTGCAGACAAGAAATTAGAAGAGGCTGCATTTGGTAGATTTGTAAGTAAAGATGCATCTTTGAGTGAAAAAATAGCAGCATTGGGAACCACCATAGCTATGAGCACCAAACATAAACTGGGGTGGGGGTTGTGAATATATATATAATAAACCTACAATGAAGGCCAAGGGTGTTATGTATCAAATACCTTATGCAGGTCTCAAATCTCTTAAAACTATTGACAGTCTTTTGACCAAAAAGCAGCGCAAGAAAAAAAATTCTTCTATTGCAAAAGGGCATGGTATGAAATTGTTACTTAGTACCCCCCAATTAAAAAAATTACAGCAATCAAGAAAAAAATCACATGTGGGGGGATTTATATTTACCATCCCTGCCATCTTAGCTGCTCTCGGGGCTGTGGGGAGCTTGGCTAGGGGTTCAGCTGCAATAGCAAAAACAGTAATAGATGCCAAGAAAAATAGGGCAGAATTAGATGAGCAGAGGCACCATAACCTGGCAATGGAGAAACAAGGCAAAGGTGTTAAGAGAGCCATGAATAAGTTTAAAAAAACAAGAGCCGCTTACAAACAAAGATATTGAAGCTTTAATCAAGCCACTGGGCATCAAACATTTTAGAGGTGTGTACATGTCTGATTCTTTACCGGAACAACCACTCAACAAAGAGTGTGGCATTGTTAATTTGGATAAGTACAAAAATCAGGGCACTCACTGGATCTGTTATCTTAAATATTTAAAAAATGAGGCATTTGTGTTTGATTCATTTGGAGGTGTTCCACCTGAAAATTTAATAAAATATCTAAAATCACTTAATCTTTATTACAATAATGCCCGTGTTCAAAACTTCAAAGATGTTAATTGCGGACATTTGTGTTTATCAGTTCTTAGATACGTCTCAAATAAATAAACCATCAATTGAAGATTTTCAAAAAGCCTTGTGGTATCTGAAACATCATGGGGGTATTTCATCTCACCAGCCAAAATTCAATATTGAAACTCAAATTACATGATGACATAGTGTATCCCAAAACAATAGCTCTCAGGGCATTTTATGGCATGTACCTGATCCCCAATATTACACACCACAACAACACAATTGCAGTTGGTGATGAAAAAATTGTCATCACTCCAGGACAGTATAATCTATCCACTCTAAATGCTCAATTACCCAGAGGTGTAGTGTTAAGTCAAAATTCTGTCACTCACAGAGTAGAGATTGTATCTGCTACAGAAACAGTGGATCTGGCTACTATAGGAGAGCTGTTAGGCTTTGAGAACAACACAAAACTTGAACCAGGCATCAAACACACTGTTATGAATATACCTAAATTCTTGGCTATAGAGACTCTGAATATTCACTGTAATGTGGCTGAGGGTATGATCACCAAATCAAATGGCATAGGCACTCACAAACAAACCGGCATTATTGCAACATTCAAACCTAATTCTGAATTCATGGAGCCCATCATCTACAATCCATCCCCAACATTATATTTTCCTGTGTGTCATAATAGAATAGATTATATTGAATTGATGGTCACTAATGAAAAAGAAGAATTAGTTGATTTTGCTGGAGCCACAACAACTGCAATCATAGAGATTAATATTTAAATAAAAATACATACAAGAAGAAAATGGAAAATATTGAGAGTTATGAGCTTCAATCATTCCCTCCAAACAGGAGGACATTTGCAAATTTAAATCAACCCAACACAGAGATTGAGGTTGATCTTGATGTAGGGGATGGCTTTATACACCCCCACAGAGCAGATCTATATATCAAATTTGATGTTGTAAAGCTCGATGGTACAGATTATCCGGCAAATTCAAATATAAGATTGGTTGATAATTTTGTGCCACATCTATTCTCTGAAATTGAGATCAGAAAGCATGGCGTTGTTATAAACAGAGTGGATTATCCCGGCATTACCTCCACAGCTTTGGCCACATTAAAATTATCCAAAACCGAGGCTTCATATTACAAAATCGGGGGATTTGAGGCTGGTGATAAGATATTATCTAAGAACCACACAGTGCTGTTCCCTATGCGCCTATTGCCAGGATTCTTCTCAGATTTCAAAGATATTATGTGGAAGGGTGGGTTAAGAATCACATTTAGAAGAGCTGCAAATGATAATAATGCTTTGATGAGGTACAGTGCAATAAACTCTACAGGGGAAGCTCTGCCTAATACCCTACCTGATGCAGGCAAATGCATTATTCAGACTATGGAGTTAAGAATCCCTGTTGTTGAGTATGAGGCCAGTTATGCTCTTAAATACAAAGCTGATATAATAAAAAATCCACAGATTCCTCTGCAATTTTATACATATCAATGCGTACAGAAGCCCGCATCTGGTACCTATTATGAGTTTGATGCTACAAATTCATTCTCCAGTATTCAATATGACATGCCTGATTTTGTAGTGGTACTGTTTCAGACTGGAAGACACAACAATCAGGAAAAAAATTCAAGCAAATTTGATAGCTGCAACATCAAGAACATATATCTTAAAAATGGCAGAAATGAGGTTTTTCCTAGAGAAAATTACAATTTAGACATGTCCAAGGATGATTTCCTGAAATTATATGAAGCATTTACAGCATACAAAAGAGTCACTACTGGCAATACTGACATGTATTACACACCAGATGAATTCAAAGCACAGAGACCCATGTTTGTAATCAACACTTCAAAAAGAAAGCAGGTTGTGGTGAATGACAGAACAAATATTAAAATTATCTGTGAATTCCATGAGGCATTACCTGATGACACTATATGTAGTGTTATTCTCATAGGAGAAAAATCATATGTTTATGATGTAAGAAATGAGAGGGTCACAGAGCAATTCTAGAGGGTCTCTGCATATTACATTGTTTTAATATTAGATAAACAAATTGAAGCTGGTATCCAATTGAACTTAAACCAGAAGTAAATATGTGTGTATGTATGTGTATATATGTATGTATGTGTGTGTGTCTTGGCCTAGTTTTAAGTGTGGCCAAAAAAAATATCAAGAGGGGCATATTTTTAACAAATTTATAGACAACAATCTCACAGAAGTGCCTTTTGTAAGTATAGGCACATCAATCTGAGGGGGGTCATACTTTCTCATGGAATCCATGAGGGCTTTTTTACAAAAATCTTGGATTAGACAGGGTTCCACACTTGAGCAAAAAACTCATATGGGCATGTTGAGCTTGTTTTAAGTGTAGCCAATTCTGCTTGAGGGGGGTTCATACTTTCTACACTTGTAAGTGGTGCTGGTTATAGGTCAAATCCCACTACTACAAACTCATAACATAAAATAACACAAGAAAAACTGATAATTTATATAACACATCAATGTTAATTAGCGATAGTAAGCTAAAGTTAAGGTTGGCAACAATTAAAAATGCCAACGTGGAAGTTTTTACATCGCAAAGAACACGAAGCGTGGTTCCCCTACTCCTAACATAAACAGCCAATAGGAATACGATATTTTATTGAAAACGAGAGAGAAATACTTTGCTATAATATTACAATATTAAACTATATAGAAATAACTAAACTGATTTTATCAAATAAATCATATTTGCCCTTGTACATAAAAAAATGATTAAATAAAGATTTAGTTTATAAGGAAGACAAATTACTTCAATCTTGTACATTGTTGAACAAAAATCGATATTAAGAAAGAATGTATTTAACTTGTGCTTCAAAAACAATGAAAACGTTGCATATATTATTTGGGATCCTATAAATTCTGAATAAATGTTGCAAAAATACGCGAAAAAGAAAGTAAAAAAAAAATACGTGAATGATATTATAAAATATAAAGAAACGTAATATATACATGAATTATAAAAACAATTAACTATAAATAATTTAATCCAAGTTCTAAACTTGAAAATATACGAATAAGATAAATGCCAATATACAACTGAAATCTGCCCGACATGGCGGTCGTTAGAAAGCATTGTTTCTTCAATGTATAGCGCGGCAATAGACCGCGACAGCCTCTTATTTGCCAGGAAATATCAACACGAGAACAGGGATAGGAATTCCTCTTATTTTAGATTTTCTCAAACTAATGGAGTGCATACATTGCTCTAAGCAGGATGCTCTCTACCTTATGATGGGAGCAATGTATGCGCTCGAAACATTGGACGCTAACGCCGATTTAAGCTGGCTCGCAAGCCGAGAACACTGTTCGAATCTCCACAGGAATATAATAAAAATGTATCATACCCAAATGACACATCTGGTGTAATACCTAACGTGCCAAATTTTGGAAAATAGGAGCTGGTAGCGCCACTTCCCCAGGATTATTATCCGTGGCCTGCAAGCAAGGTTCTTGTATGTGTGACTTTTCTGTTTCTCAGACTACGTGTGACTAGTGATGGGCATTAGTCGACTAATATTAGTCGATTAGTCGATTATTAAAACCATCGAAAAAATTATCGACTAATGAAAATTAGTCGACTAATATTAGTCGAATTAGTCGTTCGACTAATATTAGTCGAATTAGTCGTTCGACTAATATTAGTCGGATTAGTCGTTCGACTAATATTAGTCGGAAACATTCCGACTAATATTAGTCGGAAACATTCCGACTAAAATTAGTCGGAAACATTTCGACTAATATTAGTCGGAAACATTTCGACTGATTTCAGTCGGGAACATTCCGACTAATATTAGTCGAAATGACCGAACATGTCTCATTTCCAGACGAACAATCGACTACTTGAGCAGAGGGCTTATTGTCAAGAAGGGAAGCAAAGCAGGTAGGTATTTCTTGGAAAGGTCAGTGACTGGAATCTTTTATCCCTTGATGCCGCGACAGAGCTGGTATGCAAAGGGAAAGCTGACCCTGCTGTAGCTCTATCGCCCCCTACCTCCAGGGGGCGATCGATGCCTACCGTCATTCATGTCGCTATTTTTGTTTTCTCTGAAGGGATACACATTCATAGTTCCGAGAGTTTCTTGGTATTCACAGGCCAGTGCACATTGTTGGTGCAAGAAAGACACCGCAACATTTTAAAAGCAAAACTATCCATTTCTGACCTTCAGATGGATTAGAGGGTTTATGATAAATGCATTTTACTGGAATGGAAATATTCTTAAACTTAAAAAACCGGTCGAATATAAGAAGAGAGTTTACAATCCACCAGCTCTGATGCAAGGTAAGGTAAAATTAATTTAATTAAAAATAAACATTAATTATGTTCGTGGGGCAAATACTAAAATATACGCTATCCAGAACGATCTCAAACTTGCTGCAGTCGCTAGATGTTAATTTACCTTTCTGCCCCTTATGGGGTACAAATTTGCCAGCAACATCGGTGGCAGAGCGCGCAGGGTGGTTCATTCACATTCACGCCTTTTACGGCTCCGGGTTCGAATCCTGTGGTGGACATGGGTGTTTCTTGTAAGTTTCCACTCATCCATTTCCTGTAATCACAATTCATTCTCATCATCCCGATTAGCCTAAAGAGGCATAAAAGCGATGTCAAATGAGGATAATAATAAAGAAAGATAGAGGATGTATGTCACTTTGGGTAACCACGACGATGAGGACGAATTGATCAAAAAGAACATCCATGTCCAGCCTAATACTCAAGGGGTGGGGCAATGGGGTCATTTACCCCCTCCAACTATGAAATGTTTTAATATGAAGCTGTAAAACCTACGAAAATAACATTGACGATTTTTCAGATTTTGCAAGAAATTCGATTTTATTCTTACATAAATGAATGGGTTGTTCGCGAAGCGAGATAGGCTCCAGGACTCTGCAGTCTACAATATTTGGTTATTTTATAATTTTAGTATTATAACCTTTAAAGGTTTAATTGATGCATATCTATCAGACTCCCGGATTCAGCCCAGAGTGTCCTTGTTTTAAATCCCCGTCCCGACTTTCTTCGAACTGCATTCACGATGAAAAAATGTATTTTTTTTTCATTTAATTATTTATTGAAATTTCCATTCACATTCTCCCCACCGACGTTTCCGAGTTCGAGTCCCAGTGTATACATGGATGTTCTTTTGTAAGTTTCCATTCATCAATTTAATCTAATCACCGTTCATTTCCATCGTCACGATTTGTCTAGGGAGACAAAACTGTGGCGTAAAATAAGAAATGTACGAATAGAGAGATATATCATTGCAGGGAATTGCGACAAAAATTACTTATCTTCGTATTTCTCGAAGTTTCCTCAAGTAGCTTAATCGTGATTCAAAACGTTCAATCAAATTATTGTGATATTGATATTTCACTTCACAAAATAAAGACTTTCATACTTTAAGGGAACGGATTTACATGGAAATACATATCTACATATGATGCTAAAATCAATGTCATTCTGTATTATGCCGGACCCCGTGGCCGAGTGGTTAGCAGATCGCGCTGCGACGCTAGGGGTCCCGGGTTCGTATCCCGCTCGGGCTTGGTTGTTTGTAAATGTCCATTCATCAATTTCATCATTTCATCCCTCATCCCCATCTTCGCCAAATAGCCAAGAGGCACAAAACGCGAAGTGAAATAAACTAAATCAATCAATCAATCATTCTCTATTATCTTTTCGAATCTCGGAAATCGAATCGAGAAGGGCTATATTTATTTTACATACTTACATTTGGCACACATTTTACATATTTTTGTTATTTTTACATATAATTTTCAATTTTACAAACATTTTTCCATTGATGCAATTATTACATTTTCCATTCTTGTATTAAATACTAAAGTTTTCCGTTCATTTGTATTTGTTTTATAGTCTCTGTTTATTTTGAATCTTGACAATCGAAAATGCATTTTTTTAGAATTACATTCTTACCAACAATAGAGAATACAAGATTAAGACTTCGCGATTAAATCCCTTAATTATTTTAAATATACTCCCATCACTTCATGCGATATTGAACACAGTTTCAGTCAATATTAATCTGTTTTAGGCACAACAGGATGAGATACGCGTTTCCTCACTCAAAAAAAGTAAGATCCTTGATTTGTTAACAGAAAATGAAGCACATTTGCATTTCAATTTTACATCAAAATTAATTTCGTGTAGGCCAAATGCATTTTATTCAGTAAGATGAGCTGCTTGAAAGTGCCATTTTTCACAATTATAAATCCATACTTAACTCCCTCATATTTCGATTATAATCACGAACATTTGTGCCCTCGGTGGCTCAGTCGGTAACGCGTCTGACCACCCTGCAAAAGGTCCGGGGTGCGTTCCCCAGCCGGTTCAAATCCGGGAACCTTTCTAACGTTGGAAGCGGCCCCAGCGCCCACCCAGCGTCGAATGACATGGGTACCTGGGGCCTGGGGGTTAAAGGCGATCAGGGGCGTGATGCTGATCACATCACCCCCACTCACGACCGGATCAAGAAAGTGTGGGGCGTTAGCCCCACACCCCCTATACGCCTTTATGGCGTGTTGCTAAGCACAGGGGAGCACTTTACCTTTATAACGAACATTTTTTGGTACATATCAATCCGTTCCCTATAACCCTTGTTTTCCTATCAATGAATATTCATTACTCTAAAGGATTGTGTCGAATTTTGCCTGTATTTGCAGTTTTGATAATTAGCATTGCATTTCTGCCACTTTTGGCTAATCGCGACGATGAGGATGAGTCATGATCAGATGAATTTTGATGAAGATACTATCGCAAAGTGTCATGAAAAGATATGGATTTTATTTGAACCAGGAACTTTCGGTGGTAACTTCGTTAATCCAGAACTCAACACGTTCGTCCACCGAGTCTGCCATGACAATGCGTTGTCTTACACTATCATTTTGTAATCAATAGATCGCTGGATTTATATGCTGGGGCCTACATATTTTATACTGCCCCATTGAGCCTACATGAGTATAAACGTAGAATTAAAGAATCTCAAATAATAATAAAAGTTCAACTTTTATTAGTTAGGAAAGGAGTGAATTAGAGGTTTGACTGATAAAGAACTTCATGTCCAGCCACGTCAGCAATGGGGCCATTTTTTCCTAGAACTATGATACGTTTTAATGTGAAGCTATAAAAATTTACGAATATAATGAATTCTATTTCGTCCTTGCATAAATGAATGGGTTGTTCGCAGAGAGAGGCAGGCTCCAGTCTGCCATATTTGGTAATTGTACCCAGGTAGTTTTATAACAATTGATGCAAGTCTACCAGACATCCACATTTTTTGGGACAGTCAAATATTTTTAATCCCTGTCCCGAGTTTCTTCTAACTAACCGTCGCACCCTGCTTTTTCAGTCAAAAAAATGGTTTATAATCTCTCATCTCGTAATCGTCGCATTGGTGCGTTAGAGAACGAAACCAATTATAGCGGCGCATGATCTTTCGACACAGTTTCGCAATACTCTGGTAAATTTTCTCAGGTGTAATATTTCGACTATAATGCACAAATCAATAACAACTAATGTCTTACTTTTTTGTTTCATACCGAAAAAAGGCTTACTGTCACAAATAAATTATGTTTGTCGTTTTAGACTATTCAATTTCAACTTATTCGCTAGTATTTCATTCATCCTAATATTGCACCAAAGGCAGTTTACATCGTAATAAATAATTTTTAACTGATCAGAACTATATTTTTAAAAGCTTCACATAATGGTCACACCCCTTTAAAAATTTCGACCAATATGTGTTGGATAGTATTGGAGCAAGAACTCGCCTCCACTGTTGATTAAAGGAAATTTGAAAACACTGTTAAGGAATACAGTACTATTAGAATACCATTAGAATACTTCTAAGAATATATGTAAACATCAAACATGAAGCTGTACGACGTATGCGAGGTATCTATCAGTGAGATTGATTTGTTCCGTTACTTTAGATTTTAATGTAGCATCTCTATAATTGTATGTCTAACTGTAATACTACTATAGTAAAGTTATCGGTCACATCTGACACTCCAACAAACAACATTTCGCATCTTTTCTTTGTTCCAATTAGGATTTGTCCCCCCCCACCCAAGACACATGATAATTCCCGTCTATGGGCCTGCCTATGTCTTCTTTACGTCTTTATTTGAAGCCGGAACCTTGATGGTGACTGACATCGTGAGTACACAACTCAACGTTTCGGGCCACATAGACTGTTCTCAATGTTCTCATGCGTGACCTTGTAATGAAGAGATCCCGGGTCTATTCTCTGTGCGCCTACACACACACACACACACACACACACACACACACACACACACACACACACACATATATATATATATATATATGTGTGTGTGTGTAAACATTCGTTTATAAACAGTCCAATTTAGCCTGGCTCAGCTCAGCACAAGAGTGGAGGAATTTGAAAATAATAAGAAAAATATATAGTTCCACTTTGACTAATATTTGTCGTTAACGACTGATTCGACTAATATTAGTCGAAAGACTAATTCGACTAATATTAGTCGAAAAAATTAGTCGACTACTTTCTCGACTAATATTAGTCGAACGACTAATTCGACTAATATTAGTCAAACGACTAATTCGACTAATATTAGTCGAACGACTAATTCGACTAATATTAGTCAAACGACTAATTCGACTAATATTAGTCGAACGACTAATTCGACTAATATTAGTCGAACGACTAATTCGACTAATATTAGTCGAAAAAGTAGTCGACTAATTTTTTCGACTAATTAGTCGATATTTTGTTTCGACTAACGACTAATTAGTCGATGGTGGAAATTAGTCGATGGTGCCCATCACTACGTGTGACTACCTACAAATTATGTGAAACAATAACAAACAACTTCCCGACCGATTTCCAAGGCTCGTTTCACCCTAGCTACAAACTACCACTTCGATCACTGCATCCACGAGTGAGTAGTGGTATTCGCGTGTCTTCCCTTTAATGCAAAACCACAATTTGCTCCACAGCATGCTAAGATTTTCGAAAGCAATACTTGTGTGTTAATTTAAATTTTGCCCTGTTCATTCATCTATACAGTATTTACTACTTCCAAATTTGTGCGCCTGTCTTGAGTTTGCATTCTCGTGGCTGCTGCCATATTGCGTAGATGAACGAAAAACACACTCAATATACCAAATTGCTTGTATGTAGACATCAGACGATAAGAGATGAAACAATTGCAGCCTACAATTTCCCTCAATCAACTACAATTCCCATCTGAGTATAAGAAACCACTTGCATTCTAACCGGGTTCGATTCCTGGTGGAGGCACAGTGGTTCATTTCCCACTTTAAACTGTAGGCCCACTCCCAATTAGCCTATCTGTGCATACAACTGAACTTAAAACAAGACAAACTTTCATTCTAACCTCAGTCAATTGTGGGAGCTGCTTAGAAGTAGTAGCGTTGCTGGCATGGTGGACTTCGGTTCTTACTTTTGCTTTTAACAGATAGATACATTTTGAATAATAGTGAAATCAAAGTAATCGATTGTTTTACCGAATGACAAAGTTATAACGGAATTGTGTTACCTCCATTACAGAACAACTACCTAATCTATTCAATTCCAGTGTTCTATCTGGTAGATAGATATATCAACCTTTGCAATGATGTAAACTTTCAGTGCAATGGCGACAAAGGTGCAATAACTATAATGTCAAACTTTAAAGATTTCCTGACAAAATAAAAAAATGGACAGATCATTTACATTCTCAATGGACATGTTGAAAAAAAGATATATTCATTTTTTTTAATTTCTTTTTTTTTAGCGTAGGTAAAAGGAAGTCACTTGAATAAAGTGGGAATATAATCAAAATGTCCATCAGGTATTCATTGATTTCAAAAAAGCATATGATTCGGTCAAAAGAGATAAATTATATAATATATTAGTCGAATTTGGAATACCTAAGAAGCTTGTTAATATGATAAAAGTATGCACCAGTGAAACAGAAAGTAAAATTCGTGTGGGTATTTATGTGTCTGACAAATTTACAATTCATGATGGGTTGAAACAAGGAGATGCATTATATCCATTGCTCTTTAATTTTGCCTTAGAATATGCTGTTAGGAAGGTAACAGAAACTAACGAAGGACTAAAATTAAATGGTGTGACTCAGTTGTTAGCATATGCAGATGATGTAGACTTATTAGGGGATGATATAAATACAATTAAGAATAATGCTAAAATACTTTTCAAAACTGCTAAAGACATAGGTTTGGAAGTTAACAAAGAGAAAACTAAATATATGCTTACAGGCCGAAACCAAGGGTTAGGTAATAATCAAAATCTAATTATTGATAACAACTCGTTTGAACCAGTTTCCAAATTCAAATACTTAGGAGTAATATTAACCAATGAAAATTATATTAAAGAGGAAATAAAAAGAAGGCTTAATTCAGGAAATGCATGTTACTTCTCTCTTCATAAACTTTTGTCTTCTAGTTTAATAACTAAGAAACTAAAAGTTAAAATATACAAAACAGTAATTTTGTATGCAGTACTCGTATTGTATGGGTGTGAAACTTGGTCCCTTACATTGAAAGAGGAACATAAATTGAGAGTATTTGAAAATAAGGTTCTTAGGAAAATATTTGGAGGGATGAGGAGACAGGTGAGTGGAGAAGGTTACATAATTTAGAACTACATAATTTTTATTCATGTCCAGATGTTATTAGAATGATTAAATCAAGAAGACTTAGGTGGGCAGGCCGTATGGCACGAATGGGAGAGGAAAAAGGAGTTTATACGATTCTTGTTTTTTTTATTTTAGTTGCTGTTTTAAGTCCACTTTGTGCACAGTAAGGCTAATCGGGACTGGACCTACAGTTTAAAGTTGGATCCGAACCACTTGTGCCTCTACCGGGTATCGAACCCGGGACCCCTTGATTACAAGGCAATGACGCCCCACGATTCTTGTTGGGAAACCTGATGGTAAGAGACCTATAGGAAGGCCAAGACCAAGATGGAGGGACAACGTTGAGATGGACCTAAAGGAAATCGGTAGGGATGGAAAAGAGTATATAGATCTTGCTCAATATAGGGACAGATGGAAGGCCGGTGTTGCTGCAGCCATGAACCTTCGGGTTTAAGAAAGCTAGAGAGTTAGTTAGTTAGTAAGTTTAAAAGGAAGTAGCTAAAAATGAGTAAATAAAAATATTACGTGGCAGAGTGGTTAGCACAGCGCACTACGACGCCAGGGGTCCCGGTTTCGAATCCCGACCTGCACATGAGTGTTCTCTGTGTGTGTCCCTTCATCAGTTTCAGCATTCGTCGCTCATGCTCATCTTCGCTTTCTGAACCGCCAGATGTACAGCACGTGGCGTAGCGTTTCGCGTCCGAATTCCAGGAACAGGCAACTTACGGTTACCTGACCAAGTAGCGTTTCGTCCGAGGGCTACCATCCTAATAGTGTTTAATGAAGCAAACTCTTGCTAACACTCTTAAATGCTCCATCCAAGAAAATATCTTTTTGTTGTTTTAATATTTCTTTCCCTCTGGAAATTGCAAATCTCACCTTCATAGTTGTCAGATAGTAAGAAAGTGTTGCCATCTGACATGACTAAAATTTCTAGATCCAAGTTCACTTCCTCTCGACGATTTGTTTTGATTTGATGTTTTAAGTCCACTTTATGCACATTAAGGCTAATAGGGATTGGACCTACAGTTTAAAGTGGGATCCGAACCACTTGTGCGTCCACCGGGTATCGAACCCGGGACCTCTCTCTCGACAATTTGTCTTGAGTCTGCACTCCGCTGTCTATGCAATGTAGTTTTAAAAGTTGTAAACCGAGGTATACTAGTCACCAATTCCATCGCTGCCAGTGGTTAGTCAAGGTGTGACTCATCATCAGCCAGGCTAGAACGAAACGCAACTCATTAAACCGTCGCAGACGAACTGTAGCATTTTTCCAGAAATTTCGCTTTCGGACGAAACGCTACTGAACCGTACAGCAGTCCCAATGCCTGCTCCAAGTTGCACAGCTGCTTTCGGAGCTCTTGGTTTGGAAAGGGGGTGGGGATGAGGAAAGGGTCTTGATTTTTATACTGAAGCTCGTTCATTTCGTTCTCCTATTTCTCTTGGTTGAATTTTCTGAGATACGGAATCTACCTCATTTTGCTTTTCATTACGTTTTATTGCATCACCCACGGTACGCTTACATGTACTACTTAACATTTTCAATTTCCCTGTACCCTTTGGTTAGGTACGGTAAACATAAATAGCTGCCATTCGTCAAATGTTGTATTTTTGTTTTTGTTACCCATTTTTGTCGTACTTCAGTCAGGGAGCAATGCAGCTACTGGTAACAAATGTAGTCAGGAAGTAGCATCAATTGTTTCTTCCCCGCACTGTAGTTGACCAGTAAAAAAAAACTATGTAAAGTCTCCTTTCTATTACCACAAATTTGCCGTGCAACATGACGCGCGGCATGCGACGCTGCATGTGCCAAGCATTTGTTGAAATGGAAACTGTCTGCAACATGCCGCGGCGCAAGTGCCGGGGACAAAATTGCCCCAACGATTAAGACACACAACATGCGCCGCGGACAATGGAAACAGCCTGCAGCAAGTTCCTGGGGCATGCGCACTAGAGTAGAAACAGACGACGCGACTACAATCTGTGGTCCAACAAGATTTAATAACAATGCAAAATCACTTACAGTCATTCTTACAAAGTTTTCGTATCCACTTTGAAGACGTAAGTCTCTCATCAACGAGTTATATGCTCCTTCCGAATTTCTTTTCGCTAGAAAACTTCTAATCCACCATCTAGGTCGTTTTCGCCTCTTATTTTTACAAGTTCATGGTACGCGCCTGCCATAACCACAAAACCCGCCATAGTTGTATTGTTCATCTTTACACAAGTTAAATCCCTACCAAATTATTACAATACAAGAGAAGAAACACTGACTACTCTAAAGCACAATGGAACAACGCTACACTCAAGTCCTGCACTCCGGTGCTGTTGCGGGCGTATTTTGCAGAAGTAGTTTTGAATTGGAAACAGTGCACTGAATGACGCCCAACATGCGCCGGCACATGTTGCGCGTCATGGGTCTGGAACTTGTCAGAATGGTAACGTAGCTTAACAGAAACAGAAGGCTTTCACGATTTGTCTGAATATTAAAGTGATCTCTTTTTTCACACCCAAACATAAATAACTATTTTCAGATTTGAAAACGTAACAGGGGTATAAGGGGTGACCTTCCACGTATTACATCCAATCCTCAACTTCATTCCACGTAGTACATCCTGGACTGCTCTTTGCAGACTAACGAGACTCTGGCGACTGGCCCTATGGCCAGTATAATTCTGTGTGTTCTCCTGCTTTCTGTCATATGCGCTGAGTGCCTCTTTACACCCTCAGCTTTTAACCTGTCAGAATATTTTAATATTTTTGTTATGCGACATTGCAGTTATGTTATTTGTTATGGTAAGGGGCTGCACCCCGTATAACGTAGCGGGTGCAAAATAGCCTAAGTGCTGACGCACCCAAAATTTTAAAAAAAAGTTACATATAACTTTAAGAAATGAGTATAAATATTTCACCATCGTTTATATTTATGTACATGTTGTTAATTTTCAAAAATTGTGAAGAAATGCAGCAAGATGCTACGTATTTGATTACTAATGTGAGCCACTGTATATGTTATGTTTTTATTTCATGAACAATGTATGGTCAAACATTACTTTGAGCTCCGTGGCGGAGTGGTTAGCACAGTGCAATACGACGCCACAGGTTCCGAGTTCGGATCACAGCCTGTGCATTATTTTCTTTGTGATGTCCTTTCATCAATTTTGTCATTTCATCACCCATCCTCGTCTTCGCGATTAGCCAAAAGTGGCATAAAACCAAAGTTAAATATAACAAATCAAAATCAAACATTACTTGGCATGACAAGAATGGATAGGTTATTTTGAAGCTGCTGTTATTAAAAGCAAATTGTATGTAGCTTTCCTAGACAGAAGTTTCACGCACAGAAACTGATTGATTGGATAACGGCTGCGGATTCCTACTCGAGCAGAAAATATATATATTTCCATTTATTACTTACAACAATAGCAGACTGATTTCCTGCTAAATCAAAGAAAACTTGCATTCACAGTTACAAATTGACGTGTTGAATGAAGTTAACTACAGATTTCTCTCACTCCAATTCTGATTAATCGAACAGCACACCACAACGTGGGTCATTATATATTTCCAACTTACTCTCGAGTTCCTCAACTAAAAATATATTGACTGCGAGACAAAAACTCCTCTCCGATAACACATTATATGCAGAGTATACGTAAGTTGAAATTCCATCATAATAATAATTTGAATTCTTCAAGTAGTAGCTACAAATATAATTTTTCATACATATTTTGTTAGCAAAATATGAAGTTCCTCACTTCACAAGGATAACATATACACAGTATTTCACAAGAGTTTTTAGTTCGAGCTAGTCGTAGGCCTAATATCAATATAAACGTCACTTCATTACTTAGTTTAAAAAAAAGTACCAGGCAATCAGAATTCGAGGGTATGCCTGAAATTATTTGTAGTATCTCATGTATCAAGGGGGCTTTTTAAGTAAAATGAAGGATACATACCACATGCTTTGGTCAATTCAGAGTAGTAGAAACGTAATTATACTGCATGTTGCAACTGAAACCGTAGCCTCGAAGGCCGAAGTCGTTTAGTGATCCACTCATACACTCGGTACCAAACATTTCAAGTTCGAGTACACATCTGGGCATGGCTGTTTTTTTTGTAAGCATCCCTTCATAGATTTAATATGATCATCATTCATCTTCATCGTCGCGATTATCTACAAGTGGCAGAAAAACTATATAAAACATGAATAATACAAAAGTATAACAAACAAAAGAGGATAAAAGGATGAACTGAGTTTGAGTTAATGATAGGAAGTTTTATAAAATTACTGTTTCTTGAATAATCTTGTCCTTTGTTCCGATTGTATTTCTCAGTCACACGTTGCTCAATGTCCATGTCGACTGCCGTTCTTGCGTTCTTGAAAATTACTTTCTTGTCTGTCTATGCCCTTCTTTCAAACGTGGTAGGTAGGCGGGCGTTCTGTCTGTTTCTACACCAAAAAGTTTAATGCACCTCCTGTCCAAGAAGACAAGAATTACTGAAAGTAATTTTCAAAATTGTAAGCGGATGAGGCCCCTTGTAAATTATAAATATACTGTCCTTTTATTCGCTTAGTTTTGAGAATCACTTTCCATACAATTCTTGCCTTCTTGAGAGTCCAATGGCCCTGTCTAGCTACAGACCAGTTGCACAAACGCGGTGTCGTTTGTTTCGTACAACAATTACATCTAACATTTCGTTTCTACGCAATTTCTACTTGCCAAAAGTGCCTTTCATATAGCCCCAAGGCGTTGTCTACTCGGATGCTTTGTGATCGAAGGTCACGTCGCTATGTCCAACGTGGATACGGGCAGCGTGGTGCGTGCGGTGTGATGCGAGCGCCGCACCGCAGATGTGTGCGTGAACGCAGGGAGTGTCCAACGTTACTGCGTGCGATTGTGATGAGCAGTTGCGACGAACATGGCTTCCAGTTCGGTGCTTTTGGCCGTTGTTGATGCAAGGTGCAGATTTTTAATGATCAATGTGGGTGCATATGGCAAAGAAAGTCATGCAGGAGTATTTTCTAACTCAGCACTTTATCAAAATGTCGAAAATGGTTTCTTACCAAAAGATTTGAAGCTGTCCAACTTCCATCAAAAAGACCCATTTGTGTTTGTAGGAGACGAAGCATTTCCATTACGAACATATCTTATGAGTCCATTTTCTAAAAGAAGAGTTCAAATAATGCAGCCGCGTAATATTCCAATTATCGTTTATCGCGTGTTCGAATGACAGTGGAGTGTGCTTTCGGCATAAGTTCTGCGAAATTTAGGATCCTATTGAATCCAATTGAAAGTAGTGTACAGCATGCTGTTCATATTGTTAAAGCAATTCGCATTCTGCATAATGTTATAATTGACATAGAAAAAGATTCTCTTGTAAACGTCTTGGACGAAAATGTGATGGACAGGAACTACAGCTCTCGAAGGCAAACAACCGCGCTTCGAGAGCAGCAGAAAATGTATGAACCGTATTCTGTGATTCCTTCTCAGTGAATACAATTTGATGTTTTTGTTCATCCACTCACGACTTTCAAATACTTAAAACGTGAAAACTATTACGGAATCCCACTCCTTATCAACAATTAAACGATCTTTGTAACGAGGGTTTGTTTTATCCCACAACACATTTCTTCTTTGCACTTCTGCAATAAGCCCTTCCATCTTTCTCGGCGACTCGCCACCGGACGGCAAATGCGATACAAAACAAACCTGTTTGAAAATCAAACGTTGCGTGCGTTGCGAGCGGACGAATCGCACGCGTAACGTGTCCACGTAGGACGGGCTCATTGCTGACTACAGGTTTGATCGGATACGACTGCCGCGTTGCTCGCATCGCACCGCACGCACCGCGCTGCCCGTATCCACGTTGGACATAGCGTAGGATTCAGATTTTCCGATTTTGCGTGGTGCTGCTGCTATCAGTTCTGTTCGCCTTCTCAAGGTCGCGCAGCAATCAATTATTTTTCGTCTTCCGATAGGAGAAAGCTTGACTCTCGCTTAGGTGGACGAACGCGTGGCACGGTTAATTTTTTGGCTCGACCATGGTTGGTCCTTTATGTTTCGTCCTTCAGCAACTTAATCTAAGCACGAATCATTCTCATCGCCAAACAACTGTATTTTTTTAAAAAAAAATTATGTAATACATGTAAACAGAGAGAGAGAGAGAGATAGATAGATAGATATAAACGTTTTCCCTCAACAAACGTTTGCTTTGCTATCGTATAAAGTGAACGTACATGTTAAAATTCATCTAGCATAAATAATCAAATTAGAACAAATTCACATAAAGCGATTAAGTATGCAGAAAATAAATATATTTGTGATAAATACATAGTTAATAAGTAAATTTCAATAACCAGAACTTTAGTCACGCCGAATCTTGTTTACTGATGTTTTCAAACGTTTTGTTTTAGAATTTAATTTTTTCACTGACATCCAAAACGAAAATACGTATTATAACTTAGTGACTTTCAAGGGGTCAAAGTACTGTAATGTTAATATGCTGCCGATCATAATTATGAAGCTTCTTCGAAAACGCCTTCGATAACGGTATTTGCTATTCGTAACGGATATGTGTATCACTTTTTCGAAACAGACTTTTGTGGAGGAAAAGAACTGTAACGTTACAAAAGTAACGAGCACAATTATACGAGAGACCTATGTTATTCTCTCCGGAACACGGCATCGGACACGGTATTGCACATCGGAACGTCTGTATGATACCAGCTATAAATAACGTTGTTGCTTTGAAAAAAGGAGTGTAACGTTTTTACAGCCGTGACCTCAATTAAGTTACTGGTTAATTGTAACGTTACTATCACTTTCCACACACACTAAAGTTACTAGTCAATACGTGACGAACCTCTTTCTTACTCTGTAACGTTACTGGTTGCCGGCAATGGATGTAACGTTAAAGTGTCACGTGAAGACCTACTCCTTTAGAGATCAGTTATGGTTCGGTACCGTTATGCACACCTGTAACGTAATGTTCATATACCTGAGGTAACGTTTCTGTTCACGAAAAAAGTTATTCTGTTTCTGGTTGTAACGTAACGGAAAACGTAATTGAAAATACCGTTCCATTTCGTTACGTTACGACTCCCTGCTGCATAGTGTTGCCCACGAGACGAGACGAGACTTTGGTCTGTCCCGTCCCGTCTCGTGAAAATGCTGTCTCGTCTCGTGTCTCGTCTCGAAAATATTCCTTTGTCCCGTCTTGTGTCCAGTCTCGAAGGGTTCTGTCTCGTCTCGTCTCGTCCCGTCTCGTTTTGTCTCGTCTCGTCTCGTAAATGTGATCCGGGATATCATGCCAACAAGAGTCAAAAGTAGCAGAAACACGAAATATTCTTCCGGAAAATGGGATAAAGCTCCAAACATTTTACCCATTGCGTGGTGAGAATAAATAAGGTTCGTTAATCATGAGGACATTAATATTAAAAATGCAGTTTGTTGGTTACTGATTGCTAGGTATCTTATGAAATCTATATTGTGCTTTTTCTCGCTTCATACAACTGTCTATCCATCGTACATTTATACCGAGTTTGTTAGAACCTGTCCCGTTTCCCGCGCTAGCGATCGCTCGACAGTTTTGGTGCCAATGAGAAACGAGAGAAAAGTCGTCTGCTGAGCAGCGAGGAGTGAATGGAAGCCAGAAGAGAGGAGCTTACGTAGACGCTGTTGTCACGTTGCGTATTTTAATTTGCTGCCTAGCTTTGGCTTTCCCCAGCACGGAGTTCAGGCGGTCTTCAGCAGCAACACCGCTTGGTTTATGCTAGAAAAACCAGCAATCAGCTAGCGTGGGAAGCGGGACAGGTTGTAACAAACACGGTATAAGTGAGTGCTCTTTTTCATTACTGCTATACCTTTTGGAAGTCTTGAAATGTTTTCCAATAGACCATCTTTCTTTCTGAATGTCGAACTTCCGTGCACTATGAAAATGTACATTTTTTCTTTAAATTCTAAACTTGGCGCTGGGGAGCAACAAGAAAGTTTTTAAATATGTAGTACGAACACAAAAGACTATTTAAAATTTCAATATTTAGTATATTACAAATAGCATTTATTGTTCTTAATATTGTTAAACATCTTCTATGACATAAGTTTCAAAAATTGTTTCTTTGTTATATTGTGCTGTTTCTTATGCTCAGCTTATGACGCACATACTTCTTTGTTTTCCCTTTAGCCTCTAAGTCCGGTAGCTACCACCACCGCTTGATCTAATTTATCCATCGGCAGGCACGCATCTAGAAATATATGTCGGGGGAGGGTGTTCGAGCCAAGTGTTTCAGAAAAAATATAATAATAACATTAACGACAACAATGAAGCAAATGTTTAAATTAATACATTAATATAATTCATAGGTCTATTCACTTGAATATGTAAATTAATCAATTCTATTATTGTTATTGCATGAAATGTTACAAAGATGGTAGAAGAATAGTAATATAACAGCACGAATATTAGCTGTGTAGCTGTGTAGTTAAGAATTTAAGATCGTCAAAATCTGCATAAAAACAGCTGTCCTGGCAAGAAAATTTGTCAAAAAAGGTGATGAATTGAATATTTGCTGAATAACAAAAAATATGTTACATCCAGTTGACGAAAAATAAAGTTCCTGATTAATATTTTATGCTCATTATTATAAGTAGTAGCGTATATAAATCTTCATTCAAAGCAGTATGATCCCAATAGAATTTTTGTTTTCTAGTAAGTTCGGCAGGAATATGTAACCCTCGATTATGCTAAACAAATATATTTTTTGTTTAGCTAGAGCAAGGCCCCAGGAGGATGCAAGAAGCCGTTCCTGCAAAAGTGTATGTTTTACGAAGCGAAGAACCGTGACAAAACCACCACGTATGGAAGGCAAACCTGCATTTATTTTATATCGCACATTTACAGAGCCGTGCCTCCTGAAGTTATAAAAATCCCAACTTCAATGATTCTTTTAGACATGCTATAGTTTAAAAAAAATATGTTTAGATGCACCAAAAGTGCATCATTATCAGATTATGCATATAACGTGTTATTGGAATCAACATATTTGTGTAAATTGGGTGCTTCCCCGATTTCGTAGTAATAACGTTGAGGTCTTGTTATCAAGGGTCCCTCCCGTTCGATAACCCAATGGATGCACAAAGTGGATCGGGTCGCACTTGAAACTGTAGGTCGGTTCGCGATTTAGCCTATTTTTGAATCAAGTGGACTTAAAAAAAACTTTAAAAAAACAATATCAACCTTAAGAATATTAGAATCCACTAATTCACCTGCAGGTAAGTCAAATTTCACATATCCCTCTTCATCTTCGTTCATAGACTTCATGCAATACGCTTGTGTTGCATCCCACCAGGTGCGAGAAATGTGAAGTTATTATTTCCTTGTACTGCGTTATTTCTTTTCATAACAGTAAGGCTAAATTCTCGTTTTATCTGAACCTTTAAAAAATGTGCAAAATACGTATCTATCTTTAAACAACCACCCTTTCTAATGTATGTGTAAAATAATCCCACTCTGTCTCAGAAAACCTCTTCCTACGATCAAATGAAGGAAACAACTCTCAAATCTCATCAATTATAAATTTTTGCTTAAATTTCCTATCATTTATACAAACAGTAGCACATATCACGTCCTTTGGTGCAACACTGTCAACAGCTAATGTTACTTTCCTCGTCCTAATAAATTTACTTCCAACCAGTGACGGCGCCAGGGAAATATGACTGGTGGGGGGAAGGCTGGCAACAAAATATTGTAAGGGGGCAGTCACATTAAAACGCCCGAAAATACTACACATATATATACTTATATAATAATACTTATAATAATAATAATTGTTATTATAATAATTATTATTATATTCATGTATAGTGTTTTGTGTTTGTCTTTTATTTAGAGTGGACGTTTACTGTCTAAATTTACTTCTTGATTACGAGTTTATCTCCACATGATTCGTTTTAATAAAGACATTAATTCTTTTTTATTGGTAAGTTGCGTGGTCTCTTGTGGCCTATTTAAGTATTGAAAGACATTCATAATTTTATAATTCATCGTCTTTCTTGAGATGAAACTACTGATATAAATATTTAAGTTATAAGATAATAATATAAATGATGAAAATAATGCTTCGAAGAGTATGTCTTGAAGGGAAGATAAGAGAATGCTTTGAAGTCCACTTTACTGTGCATAAAGTGGACTTCAAACATCAAATCAACCAACCAACCAAATCTTGAATCAACTTTGAATGTCTTTTAATAATTAGCGTTGTCACTAACGACCACGATTAGAATAATTTGCGCGTACTACAGATGATGTCTTGTGGTCCTGAAAATATTCGTGATGTTTTAAAACCATCCACATTCAACACTTTTTCCCAGTTCTTAAGACTGGTTAAAACTTAGGTTAATCTCGGCTATTACAGGACATAAATGAATGAGAAATCACCTATGCCCAGGTCGGCGCTCGAATCTTGGACGAAACAAATTAATATTTGTTAATCAAGTTGGTATTATGTATAAGCAGGAAAGTGATATCATGCAGAATACAGCACTTTGAAAAGGTGAAAATCGTCATACTCTTATAAATGAACTCTCTTATTATTCAATATTTATTTAATTTCAGTTGGGGGGCCCGGGGGGACGAAGTGTCTGACATGGGGCGTCCCCCTGCCCCCCTCTGGCGTCGTCACTGCTTCCAACCCTCTAACAACTTCGCTGCTGATAACCTCAGCTTCGAAATGGAAGCTTGTGTGTCGGCGAATAATACAAAGAACTTGGGTTCACTGTCCGTCTTTCATTCAAAGTCTGCCGTTTTCCTTTTCAGCTTTTCCTGCAAAACTTCCTGTCAGCAAGCAAACCAAATTACAGAATTTTTATTGCCCCTCCCTTGCATCAACTTTCATTCCTACTTTAGGCCTGGATTTATGGCACGTACCCGCTACTGCAGGTCAACCTCGCCCTATGTTTGGTGTTTGCCCCCTGAAGCAACGGTGTCCATTGTTCAAAGCGAAACCTCTGTCAGTGGGGAACGGCGAAAAATAGTCTCGGAATACACCCTGGTCGTAAACAAGCTCCCGCCACACTGACATTGCTGTCAGCTTCTATTTGAAGTTCGATAAAACTACTTTGTGAAATGTGTTTAGTAACAGTAGACAGTAGACACTACATGTATTTTGCTCATAAACTTGAAGGCTAAATTTACAGAATAAAAATAACAGCTACAACATTCCTTCATCTGATTTACAGAAAGGCTAATCGGGACTGAACCCACAGTTTAAAGTGGGATTCAAATCACAATGTGCCTTCACCGGGTATCGAACCCGGGACCCCTTGATTACAAGGCGACGATGCTAGCTCTGTACCATCGGAGAGTACCCTCATAGAACAAAGTTACCTCCTACGACGATTATACAGTACTTAGTGCCCTTCCTTCATTTGAAATTATTCTATATCAGCCTCAGTATTTCGTTATTACAATCCAAGGAATAGTATTCTCCTTAAATAAGAAAGAAATAAATAAAAAAAAGCATTGGAAATAATCTTCAAACGGACGTAAAAAAATCCAATCCAACCACCTGTAGAATGCATGAGGGAAACAACAAGAATTTTCTCAACAAAGATATATCCGAAATTTCCATAACATTCTAATAATTTCGCAACCCGTGCAAATAATCATGTGGCAAAATCTTGTCGTGGTTCCCTGTAAACACTAAAATCACCAAATTACTTCTTTCCATATTTCCCGTATATTCTCCTCCTCTTTAGCTCTCAGCTGTTCGGAGTGGGATAATGCAAGATTATTTGTCCCTAATTATCTCCTTCTCTAAGTCTTCATAATATCTTGGACTCCTTAATAACTTTCCCAACAACTCCTTATCAATTTGTACTGCCATGTTTCCTACAATGTTTTTGCTACTTCCTAATAACAATCACTTCTGTACACCCTTTGATGTAAAAAATAAATAATAAAAATAAACCATATCCGTCGGTCCGTTTATCTTTCCAACCTATAGAGCTGAGACTATTTTTACAAGATAAACCTCGGACGCAGACATTCCACGATTTCTGGCCCCTCCTTCCACCTTCTCTACCTGCCCTTTTACTTGATGTAATTCAGAATTGTATTAGTATCTGGAGCATTATCGTAACATAAAGTTATTAACCTGGAATAAATTGAAAAACAAAAATGGGGAGTAATGTTGTGTTTTGAAAGAGTATTGAAAATAAGATTAGGTTTTTATTCATTACTCTCTCTAGAATAGTCTTCTTTTGACTTAATACACGCTTATCAACGTTTCTAATTGAAATATTTTATTCCAAGCAAACAAGTATTTGCAACTGATTAAAAATTTTGCTTTTATTTTTTCGAGACGAGACGAGACTTTTCAAAAGCCGTTCCGTCCCGTCTCGTGTCTCGTCTCGAAAACGAGACGAGAAGGGCATTCCGTCTCGTCCCGTCTCGAATTTCAAAATGCTTGTCCCGTCTCGTGTCTCGTCTCGAAAACGAGACGAGACGGGACATGTCTCGTCCCGTGAGCAACACTATCCCTGCAGTAGTGGTGTGCGGGAAAGTCGGGACCGGGATTGGAAAAAAAAATTTCCGTCCCGATCCAGACTTTGGAAAATGACTACCTAACTTTTCGGGATCCCAAGCAGTCGGGAAATACCGAATGTTCACTTTAAAAAGCCGCCAATTCTCGACGTTCTCTGCATTGTAAATGTTTGTAACTTATCGGAAATTGTTAGTTTTTGTACCAGAAGTGCAAAAACAAGCACTTAAGATGGAAATTACGTGTAGAATTCGAGATTTCAAGATCTTTGGGAAATTTCGAACATATCCCGTCCCGAATGTCGGGATTGGAAGAATTTCTCGTCCCGACCAAAAAAATTCTGTCCCGCACACCCCTACCCTGCAGTATGGTAAACCTTATCTTCAAAGGGAAATAAACTGTCCTTGCCGCCATTTTACTCACAAAAATTAGTATTTTTTCTTTAACGACTTTACTGTGGAAAGGTTGACTTTCTTTTGTTTAGAACATGTTTTTTAACTCATGTTTAAAACAAAAAAAAGTTTGTTTTGTTCCTTTTTTTTTAAAAAAAAAACAAATTTTGCCAACCCTGCGTTTGCTGAACCTCGTTCTTGCACGAAACGCACGGAATGCGACTTTTGGGACAGCATAATGAAACTCACGAAACGCACGGAAGCACTTGTGGGACAGCCAGCTACCATAACTCGTTTAAGGTTTAACGCGTTAAACTCGTGCAACATTCGGAACATACTTACATTCTGACGTGACGACTGACGAGGAGAACAGAGGAAGCAGATGCAAAAGAATATCCTACTTGGCTGGCAACAATGCTTCGTGCGCATTGTTTTTGTTTTGTCTACATAAACAACAGTCAACTGTCAGGTCAGTCACAATGAAAAGAATGGCGGGATTAGATTCTCAGGAGGTGGGAAATATTGGAGAATTGTGTCGTTTTTGTTTAAAACCTTTAGTGAATAACAAGACAAAACTTCATCTATATTCAGATGCAAGCCAACGTAGAGATATCGTTGAAAAGGCACGAGAATGCTTGTCTATTGTGGTAAGTACTTCACGTTGTTGCTATTCCTCACTTGTCAGGAAATTACATATTGTCCATTGAGAATGCAATGTTCTATTTCCAAATTGTAAACATATCGATATATTTTGGCTGTGGTCTATTTAGGATGCAATTGTTTCATATCTACTATCGTCTTATGTCTACATACAACCAATATTGATATTTTGATTGTTTTTGGCAGGGGATCCAATAGCTTAGTTACCTCGTGATGACGAAACGACTGTAGGCTTAGGTGAATTTAACCTTTGAAACGAATTGCAAATCTATGCTCTAGTGGGTAACGGTTCAGATTGTTTTATGATTCTTTCAAATTCTACTAACAGGGAGACTAATTATCGTAGAATCTTGGCAATCATTGTCACACGAAATTTGAATCATCTTTAAAGTAATGGTATGACTTAAGATGACCGGACCCCTCTCCGATTTTCTTCATATTTGACATACTTACTAATTGAGGCCTCGTAATCACGAATGTGAAGTTAAATTGTGGGGGGTCACGTCTGGGAATTGGAAAATAAGCCGAATTAAGTGGTTGTCGGTTGTTTTTCTGGAACTATATGTGCATTGTTTTACGAACTAAATTTTAACTATGCTTGCCTAACCTAACCTTACCGAAAATGGTTCCTGGGGATATCAGAGAATGGTTTGCGGGCTAGACTCTACTTTAAGTCCTTATTGCCTCTTGGTGGTAACCGATGGGAGTTTACAACACTGCAGGCTAAGCGTTGTGAATGCATGTGTTTTCCTCTTTTGTGTTCTGTGGTGATTGCGTCCGCAGTGCGTTGTGCATGTGTATGGTGCATGAAGAAGAACAAGTTCCAAAAACTTGTAGATAGTGTAAAATATGTTTATCCCCAGTAAGTACCTTTTTGTTTTTACACTTTCTGTTCACGATAGCCTCACTAACCATTCACGGGTAGCCCCACAAACCATTCACTTTAGCCCGAAAAATCGTGCACGGGTAGCCCCACAAACCATTCACGTTAGCTCCAAAAACCATGCATGGGTAGCCCCACGAACCATTTACGGGGACAAGGTATGCCTACGAGGTTAGGTTAGGTTCCATTAGCACTCATTTCACCCCTAAATATGTGCTTCATATCGAAAAAATTTCCTCAGTACGTTCAATTACGCATATCCGGACAACATTGGTTTTTATCGATTTCATCCTCCAGGTAATTTTTCCTCGCTTTGGGATTTACGTTTTTGAATTCCTTATACAATAAGCTTTCCAACGATATATGACACATATTCCTTTGAAAAAGGACGTAAAGTAGAGTCTTACCCAATTGCGAGCACATACATCAACGAAATGTTAGTTTTGTAGCACTAGAGTGGCAAGCAATGTTTTCTCCCTCACGCAAGATGCCATTCTCCTCAAATAAATGGGGAACAACGTCACTTGTTCATATCATCAAACATGGTTCCCATGTTTGTGTATGGGGAATGATCGCAGTAATTAAGAACGTTATTTTACAACTTGTACACGTGCATGTACAATTTCTGCACGTCACCCCCAAATCTTAACTGCAGATACATCATCAGGACTCGATATTTAGTGAGTATAAGCAGTAGGAAAGAAATTGGAGATTCTTACCAAAATTACCTTACGCAAGCATGCACGCTTCCCATGGACAATGTATTTTCTGTAGTGACTGTAAGTATCGTAGACTAATTAGAATTAATGTAGAAGTAAATCGGAACCATAGTAGAATGCATTTATGGACTTTATTTTAATGCTAAAGAGAACCAAACCTGGCCCCCCTAACCTAACTATGAAAACATATATTGAACAAAATCTTAAGTAATCGCTAAAACTCCTCAGTATGTGTTCACAAAAGTACATAAATTGAAATTGAACCATGTTAAAATTGAATTTGTAGCATGATGTAATCACAATGAAACAAAATGATCTTGGGCCCCTTCCTGAAACTAATTAGTACAGTTTGCATTTTGAAAAAGTCCGATTATTAAAATGCTAAACGAACTAAACCTGACACACCTAAGTACGAAAGCATTTAGGGATATTATTTTAATGCTAAGAGAACTAAACCTTATCTGCCTAACCTAACAACGAAAGCAATAAAACAATAAAAAATATTGCCTGATATTTAAAACGAGCAATAAGATTTCTGTTTCAATGTGTTACAATATAAACACAAAATGTAATACAAATAATACACCCTAGTGACCCTACTATGTAATTTGATGAAGTTTAGTAAATCGCTCTACGAGTTTCTTGAGCTGCAGTCTATGGCTTTGTAACTTCAAGTTCCCATCCAACCGTTTAACTGTGCTAGTGCCTACCACCTACCACATCTCCTTTTCCACAGGCTCTGTTATAAATTCTTACCTAGAGATTGTTCTTGTTCTGGTGTTTAATATCTGCATATTGCAACACTGTCATTCCATCTTTCACGTGCCTTCACATTTAAGTGATACATTTGCTTTACCACTAACATGTCATTGCACTCAAAAACATGATTATGAGCCCGGGCTGGTTTTCGGTTCATCTACAAAAATTGGAAGCAACCACAAGAATGCAAACTCCAGCAACCAATGAAACCTTGTGACAAATTTTCATCAACCAACCAAAAGCACCATCTAAGTATGAGATAAGCCACTTGCATTGTAACTTTAGTCACAAGATGAGTGACTATCTGTACAGAAAAATTATGCCGACTGTACCCCATCCCCCTGAGAATTACATGGATTTTTTAATCGATATATTTTGTAACATGCGATTTGTTTCAGGGTGCAGATATTACAAACAACCGAGATATTTCATCCCAAAGTATCGCCCACTTAAGTAAACCTCCTACCATGTTTTAATCGTAAAAACTGGTTGTACGCACACCTTAAAAGTAAAATAAAATATTTTAGAAATTCATTCAAATTTTACCACCACCAAATGTAGGACTTCTAACAAAAATTAAGATTACTTTCAGCATCAAGCCAAACACTTGCTAACCTAACACAATAAACTTATATTAACACCATTAAATGTAACACTCATAATGCCGATCATATCCATACAGCATACACTTTTAGAAGGAACATGAGTTCAGCCAATATGCAGCCAGTCCTTTTGCGCTGTTGCCAAACTAAATACTAGTGGAAGGGAAAGACTGCAGAATGGCAGAGTACATCTTTTTCAAGGTCATCTATGCTAGTAACACTTTTCTGTTTTCTAGCATGTTTCCCGGGAAATTTGAATAAGGGTTCTCCGATTTCTCTGGTAGATGTTTTGCCCTGTTTTATAATATGCGACACCGTATGCACACATGCACCTCACACGCTTTAGCTGTATGTTCTAGACTCTGAAAAAATCACTGTTTTAGCATGCACTTCTTCCGACGCCAATTCTTTGGAGTAAGAATACACTTTAAAATTGATATTTCTGCCTTGTGAATGAATTATTTTACCCTTGGTGCATGTACTACTGTGCTAGGTTTCGAAAGTGACATTATTAACCTTTACAGTCCCAATCGGTCATGTGCTGACCGATGGCATTTTTGGCCACAGTTCCAGTCGGCCATACCTTGACCGATGGAACAGAACCTTTTTTCGTTGCCTTGCAACCCTGTTCATTTTTTATGCTCATGACTCGAAGTGCATGGGACTTGAAACCAAGAGTCGATGCTGGTGCTCTTCTTCACTCCCTAATGACGTCACCAGCAGCTGCTAAATTGACAAAGCTCACAAAAGTGAGTTGGCGCCATTGTTTTTGATTAATTGATTTGGTGTTTTAAGTCCACTTTATGCACAGTAAGGCTAATATGGACTGGACCTACAGTTTAAAGTGGAATCCGAACCACTATGTGTCTCCACCAGGTATCGAACGTGGGACCCCTTTATTACAAGGCAAAGATGATACCACTGCACCATCGGGGAGGCCCTTGTAAATCGTTTACAATCTCTTGCCTTGCAGGAATGCAACGTATGAGGAAATCATTTGTCTATTGTTTTCCTTGAACCATCAAAGATCCAAAAGTTATCTTCTCCACTGTCTGTATCCGACCTGTTAGATTTAAACTTTACTTGATGCAGGTGTACCCTTCTCGTTGTTCCACTGACACTGACCAATAACAAGCATCTTCCTAAATGACCCGTAACTGTGGCTCATATGTATTTTGGAAATCTGGATGTATAATTTCTTGTCCACACTGTACTTCCGATTGGTGGTAATTCTTTGTTCTTATTGGTCTCACTTCTCACCACTTCCTTCTCCATTATTTGCGACCAGGACCAATTATAGATATTACAAGGTTCATATAACAACAACAACAACTCTGCAGGAGTCTTCCCCGTAGCATGGCAAGGTGTAAACCTGGCTACTCTTAATGCACCTTCCACCGCTTCTCTGAAATCAAAACTTCTTCTCAGGTGGCAATCTTCCAACCACCTCTTCTTCAGAGTACGTTTTACGTTTTAGACCCACTTTTCGGCTAAACCATTACTGGGTGGATGATATGGTGGTGAATGTATAATTTGTATTTCCTATTGCAAAATTCTTTAAGCTTCCTTCCCGAAAATGGAGGTCCATTATCACATGCGATTACACTAGGATATCCATATCTTTCAAAACATTCTTTGAGACAATTTATCGTTTCTTCACTAGATGTGGACTTAACTTTCCAAACCTCTATCCATCGTGTGCATGAATCAACTAACAATAAACATGTGTGACCAGCGAAATGAGAGAAATCCAAATGAACTCTTTGAAATGGCTTATCTGTTTGCTCCCAAGGTACATGTTTATTTTGCGGATCATTGTTCTGAAGTGCTTGACACTGTGGACAGTTAATACCTTCTCTTTCTAAGTCAATATCAATTTGCGACCACCAATACATAGATCTTGCTAATTGTTGTAATTTCCACAAACCTAGATGATTTGCGTGCAGTTTTTTCAAGACTGCATTATGCAATGATCTTGGAATAATTAACCTGTTGCCCCATATCAAACATTCTTTTACAATCACTATTTCATATCTTCTCCAGAAAAAAATGTGCAAATGGTGAAGCTTGTTGATCTTTATTTAGCTTTGCTGGCCATCCTTCAGTAACATACAACTTTATCTGCTGCAATAACAAGTCTTTGGCTGTTTCTTCCTTAATACATTGTAACAAGACTGGTTCATATTCTAAGTGAAATACATACTCATCGCTAGGAACATCATCTTCAGGTATTTCCATTAAGGGTAATCTTGATAACAGATCTGCTACTTCCACATGCTTAGTGTCCTCAATTTTAAAATCATACGTTGATAAAAGCAAAGCCCATCTTTGAAGTCTACTGTTACCAGTAGAAGGAATTTTAGCTTTTTCTCCAAAAATATATTTCACAGGAAGAGAATCGCTATGTACAGTGAAAGTTCTTCCATACAAGTATTTGTGAAATTTCTTCACACCATGTATAAGAGCTAAAGCTTCCCGTTCAAACTGACAATAGTTCTTCTGAGCGTCAGTTAACGTTGCTGATGAACGAGCTACTGTGCGTAAATTACTTTTGTACACATTACACAATTGACAACCTATTCCTACAGGACTTGCATCTGTAATTAGTACAACTTCCAAATTCTGATCGAAAGGAAAAATGACATCTGCTTTCTTCACCATTTTCTTTACTAATTCATATTCCTGTTGATGAACATCAGTCCATTCCCATTTATGTCCTTTCTTCAGCAATTCATGCAAATGAGATATACGCATTGACAAGTTGGGTATATGCCTATGGTAAAATGAAATACCTCCCAAAAATGACTTGAGTTGACTGACATTACTAGGTACAGCACATTTTAATATTGCTTCTAAGTTCTTCACAGATGGTCTAATTCCTTCACCAGAAATGCAAAATCCTAAATACTCAACTTCCATAGCAAAAAATTGACACTTCTTAGCATTTACCTTCACATTATATTTCTGAAGACGATCTAGAACATTCCTCACGTTATTATAACACTGTTCCAGTCCTTTACCACAGATAATTATGTCATCTAAGTAACATTTAGCGAATGGAATTCCTGTTAATATCTGATCCATTACATGTTGAAATATCAAAGGACTACACTGCAAACCAAAAGGTAATCTGTTGTAACCAAATAAACCAAAATTAGTATTTATTACCAAATATTTCTTCGAATCTTCATGTACTTCCAACTGTAGAAATGCATTCTTCATGTCAAGAACCACATATGTATCAGAATCACCTAATGTGTTCAAAATATCATCTATTTTTGGTAATGGATAAGTTACTTTCTCAAGTAAAGTATTCAGTCCTGTCTTAAAATCAGCACATAACCTAAGATCATTTGACATCTTGACAACTACTACCAGTGGTGATGCCCAGTTAGAATAAGTTACTTCTGATAGTATACCATCGGAAACTAATTTACTTATATCCTTTTTAACCTGTTCACTTAAACTATAAGGTACTTCATAAGCTTTCCTAAAAATTGGTGTACTGTTTGGTTTCACCGGAATCACAGCTTTAAAACATTTAATAGGCTCCCTAAGATCATCTGAAAATACTGCCTTGTACTCAGACAACAAATTATTTATCAGTATTTCCTTATTAGTACAACTCTGAACTCCTATCTTCTGCAACATAAAATTTTGCCTCAATTAGGCCATAAAATGTCCTGCCAAGTTCTTCCTACAATTGGTTGCGGCAGATTTTGTTTACGAACAAAAACATTCACATTATATTTCTTATTTTTCCACAATACATCCAACATAATCTGACCTTCTAATGCTAATGGTCTTCCGTCAGCATTTTTCAGATTGATATATGCAGGTTGAATCTTTAAATACGGAAAAGATTGATCAAGAAATCATTTATCAAACACACTTACAGAAGCTCCGGTATCGATCTCAAAATTAACTAATTTACCATCACAATTCAAATCAATTGTACATTTGTCAGCATTATGCAAAGTTCCGACTACAGCGTTAAATTCAAATTGTCTTTCTTTAGCAGAATCATACTTGTAGGATGGTAACTGAAAAGTGTGCAAGGGCTCGTGTGAAATTAACAATTCTTGATGTTCCTTATCTGCATTAAGCTCAATAGAATCTTTACATTCTTTCGAAATTACATTAAGATACACATTACTTAAGCAACTGTTAGATTCAGTGGATTTAAATTATAAACTTGATAAGTTTTTATCTGTCGGTTTATTACGAAACCTACAAAATTTCTGAATATGTCGAAAGAATCCACAATAATTACATCTAACTTGCTTTAAATAACATTTACCTTTCCCACATTTATAACAAAACCATTGTCTTGAAGTTCCTGGTTTCTCATTAACGGTGCTCTTTTCAGTCTGATTATTAAAAATTAGTTTTCCTATTGGAGAAAGCGGCTCGGGTACCCTTTTCTACACCCTCAATTTTTCGCACATTTCAAATATTCTCGTTACAAAAATTAGTTCTTCATAATAAACGATGTTTCTAAATAGCGCGGAAAGTAATTTTTTAGATCTACGTGCTACGAAACTTACGTTTTTTATTAAATTAAAATTCCTTGCGTAACGTCAAAAAGGTTTTTCACAACTTTATGATGGCGAATGATGCATTCATGTCACAGGCGCAAGTCTGAAGATTTCGGATGATCGATTTATGTCACAGGCGCACGTCTGATTTTTTCTTTTTCTTCTTATGATTGACTTGTGCAATAGGAACATTTGCGATTGCGATACGTTCTCTGTGCGATATATTGGTAGATTGGACATTTCAGACATTCGATTTCATTTATGCCACTTCAGAAATTGGAAATAATAATATTTTTTTCGCAACTGCATGCCGTAAAGGGGAGGGTTGCTTTTTCTAAATGACTTGTGGGATGGGATAATTTGCGACTTCTAGTTTTTATGATGGGAAGGGAGTGGAGGGTGGTATTCTGTGGAAAAGGCCAACAAGAACTTTCAAGGTAGGTGTTACTTCATTTTTGGACTTACAAATTGAAATTCGACCCACAATTCAATACCTGGCCTTGGTAAAAAGAGGTAAGTTACCTTCTTTGGTTTCATTTTAGCCTTCATTACAGGGAGATGGTCTGCTGCCCCACGAACCATTGGCGCTAGCCCCACGAACCATTGGCGCTAGGCCCACGAACCATTGGCGCTAGCCTCACGAACCATTGGCGCTAGCCTCACGAACCATTGGCGCTAGCCCCACGAACCATTGGCGCTAGCCCCACGAACCATTGGCGCTAGCCCCACGAACCATTGGCGCGTGGATAGGTTAGTTCAGTTAGGTTGAGATCGATAGTTAAAATTTGGTGTCGTGTTAGTATCACGATCTAGAAATTGGAAATAATTGCGAACCATTTCAAACGACAAAATTTCAACTTTAAACGGCTGTACAGTCGTAAATACTTCTTTCCGCGCTCCAATTTTTTTTTATTCACAAATAGGATCAAATAATGTTCATAATGAAAAAAAAAATAATTCAAAATTCGAGGGTGTAGAATAGGGTACCCGACCCGAGAAAGCTTGGAAAGGTTTAAACTTGCTTTCATAAAGCTTATGTACATTATAATCAGTAGCAAAACCTTCTTTTTGATGGAATAGCCGTACATCCTTCTCAACCATTTCCATATTCACTGCAATGTCGCAAGCTTTAAGAAAGGAAATGTCGCCTTCTGATAACAATTTCTTTCTTGTAACTTCACTGCTAACTCCAAACACCAGCTGATCTCTTAGCATATCATTTAAGAATGCTCCAAAGTTACACTTAGTAGCTGCATGTTTAAGAGAAACTATATATTCAGACACAGGTTGACCTAACTCTTGCTTCGGAAGATGAAAACTGTACCTTTCTGCGACTACATTATGCTTCAGTTGAAAATGATTCAACAATACATCTTTATTACTTCGTATGTTTTACTAGCAATACTAGCAACAGAATCTGGAGTAACTAAATCCCTTAAAACATCATATAAATTTCCTCCACAGAATGCAATAAAATGACTAAATTTTATTTTCCTTTGGAATGCCATTAGCAACACAAATCTGTTCAAACTGCTCCAAATACGAATCAATCTTACCTTTATCCACATCCAGAATCTGTCCTTGAATCCCATCCTCGTCGCCAAATTGTTGTATTACCAACCACGGTAATATGATATAATAAATCATGTTGGTTCGATTTTATACAAAATAATCATTTAATCCATAACTCAGAATATACAACGTGGCTAACTCCACGCTTGACAATCCAAATCAACAAAACAATTGAACATCTATATTCAAAGATATAACAACATCATAGATGTTTCACAATCTAGCTACTGCACACTTATACTGTATAATTTGTGTTGCACTTGTTTTGATTCCTGTACTTTGAAATTAATGTTCTTATCTCAGTATTGTTACTGTAATTCAAAATGTTTCTTTTCATTGCATAAATTGTAATTCTTTATTTTCATTCTTGTACTTTGTGAAGTATCTTGCAACATTTTTCTTTTTGAATTATATAAATAGCCATTTTCCATTTTGTTCACTTGTTAAAATAAGTATTATTTCATTATTGTTATTATGTGACTTGCTACTCTTGTAACTTGTGTGAGAGTAAATCTACCCTGTAATTGTGTTGTTGAGTGGACTAGATAAACTGAAATTTGCCTACACACTAAATGTAACATGAGTCACAATTCTTTGTAATGTGAGTCTCTAATATTTTCTTTTATAAAAGGGTTCTATTTGCAAACATGTATGTATTATATTTATTTGTGCAATTTATGTTTATTGCATACTCTAGTAGAAGAGCATAGTTCCAGTGAAATGCATGTTGACAAAACAGGTGTCCACTTTAATGTAGATATTGACAAAACAGCTGTCTATTTTAATCTAATGTGTCAACATTTAAAAAAATCACAATAAATATAAAATCTACATTCTAGTGAGTTCTATTCTACTAAGTTATATATATGAGTAGTTATACTTAACATTTCTAATTGCTGACCTAAATGTAACAGTCATATTATTTTGTAACGTGCATCACATCACATTTATTATCATGAAAGGCCTATTTTTGCATCTATCATTTATGTGTTTGTATGGTAACAGAGACATTGATGTTTGTTGTATGTTATATAAAAAATTAAATTCCTAGTTATAATAGAAGAGCAGAATTCCAGTAAAATGTAGATGTTGACAATTTGGATGTCCATTTTAATGTAACACGTGTCACAATTTAAAAAATCACTAAATTTAAAAGCCACATTTTCAGCATTCTATTGTACTCAGGTTATGTAGCCTTATGGGAGTAACAACCTATAAGGAAGAAAGATTTTCATAACTTTTATGTGAGTGCTAGACAAATTTTAATTTTAAGAATATCATGCTTCTAACTGTAACGCGAGTCACATGGAATGACCCAGGTGTCTTGACATAGTAATTAACAACAGCCGTGTTCCTTATTTCCACAGGAACCACGTGGCTCACCTTACTTGTTCACGACTCCAACTACACTGTGAGAAACAAATGCCTGTCACGTGGCGCCATCTGCAGCTAGGAAAATGAAACTTGGCAGCGCACAGTCCAAGGTCACCCTCAGTTCGGTTCTCAGTTACGGCATATAGGCACAGTCTCAGTCAATTCTGAACGGCCTAAATAATTTCTTATAAAACACTGCTTCAATTTGAAGTTATTGTGTACGTAGCTAAAGTCATGATGAAATGAATGAATATAACTGGCCTTGTTACTATACCTACTTTAGGAATGCACATGAAAGCATAAGTGTTCATCAAAGTATTGCCCATGTGCTTTAATGCAATTGTCCCAACGTTTTTCCCACTGTTGAATACAGTTTCGAAACTCCTTTGGTGCAATACTCTTCAGGGTTTTGTCCGTAATGTCTTTGACCTCATTGACGCCATAGAATCCCTTCCCTTTCCTCTTCATCTGCGGGAACAAAAAAGTCACGGGGTGCTAAATCGGGTGAGTATGGGGGCTGGGACACAAGCACCACGTTGTTCTTTGCGAAGAACTGTCGCACTGACATGGCCGTGTGGGCTGGGGCATTGTCATGGTGCAGTAACCACATTCCACTTCTCCACAGTTCTGGACGCTTCCGTCGCACACTTTCACGCAATCTTCTCAAGACATTCAGGTAAAATTGCTGGTTCACTGTTTGTCCTTGGGGAACAAATTCCCTGTGGACAATCCCATTCACATCAAAGAAACAAATCAACATTGTTTTCACGTTGGATCGAACTTGATGTGGTGAATTTGGAGTCTTCCACTGGCTGGATGCTTGTTTTGATTCATAGCACCAGGACTCATCCCCAGTCACAATTCATTTGAGAAAATTTGGGTCCTTGTGCAGTTCAGCCTTCAAGTCCCGACAAACATTCATTCGATTCTTTCTCTGCTCCTCTGACAGCAGCCGTTTTTCCCAACAAGAAACAAAATTTAACAGAGGTCCTTTGTTCCTTGTGGTCCGCCATCTCAACAATCACTAAAAAATCGCCAGACTTGCCGCAACACCACAAACAATGCAACACTACGAACAAACCACCAGCACAGAATAATGCCAACTTGCAGATTGATGCAAGATATCCCATACTAATGACACCTAGTGGCTCAAGCTGTAACTACATTGGTAATCTGCGCAACATTATGATTCCGTTTGTTTTTTTTTGTGTTGCTTTGAGTTCAAATTACATTGGATTTTCGAAAGTAGTGCAGTTTGATGCTACTATCCATGTACATTTTCTGCAACCAGCAAATGGTTTTCACGGAATGAACTACCTCCCAGCCTGTGTGTTCCATGTGAGAATGAACTTTATGGGAGGAGTTATGGCTAATTGATATAACAAATTTAATGCATTAAACTCATGCAATGTCCATTGTATTTCTGTGATGACCTATGCCAGTTTTTAGTTTAATTTTCCGTACTAAGGTCATGGAAGGGGTGTTAAGGTACAGCCCCACACATTCTGTCTCGGCCCTTTTTTTGAAAGGGAGGTAATGTGATCAGTACTATGCTTGGGCTGCCTACCCCCTCTCCTCCTGGTTGCCCCCCAGGTACCCATTTATTTGTGG
Source organism: Lepisma saccharinum (assembly GCF_977018435.1). Lineage (NCBI taxonomy): Eukaryota > Metazoa > Arthropoda > Insecta > Zygentoma > Lepismatidae > Lepisma > Lepisma saccharinum. The sequence goes on along the minus strand of NC_139243.1, from coordinate 20,711,682 downwards.
CTGGGTGAAACCCAGAACTACTTTATGTAGTGACACTGGCCCAAAAAATCCAATCTTAGATCACCCACCCTGGGAATCAAACCAGGGTCTTCCAGTTTCATCAAGAAATGTGTGCCAATTCAAATTGGATCAGTACATCTAGTGATACATGAATAGCAATGTTTTATTACTTATTATATGCATTCACAATTTTAAAAAACCTATATTTTCTTTCCAGCAGTGAACTGAAACATAATTTGCCGTATTATCAACTTTAATGTATATTGGGAGTTAAAGTTTATGAAAGTTTTTGTTCACAGATTAGAGAAGAGGACAGGCTATCTAAATATATCTGCTTCCCCTGTGGGAAGAAAGTAGACAACTACCAAGAGTTCCGGCAAGTGTGTCGCAAGTCAGAAAATACACAGAAGCAACTTCTGTCCTTAACTGACTGCGAGGACAGTACACTTGACAGAAATTCTGATCCAAAGGTAAGTTATGGAACAAAAAATGCCAAGCTGTATCAGCTATTAATTAAATATGCTTCGTTTGCTAAAATTCATGGATGTTTTTTATGAATGTGCAATCCATATCTAGTAATAATAAGGTGTGGATTTTTACCTATTTACATTATTTGATTTCTTTGTATTAAAATGTAGGCTTTAGTGTTTTAAATACATTTCATATTATTTGGAGCATTTTAATAGTTCCAAAAAGTTGACCTTTTTTAAACAAATTTGCTTATTTGTGCTTTCATTTGCTTTTTGGGAACTCTCCACGTTAGAATGTGCACTTTGTTTTATATGTCCCTTCATCAAAGTTGTCTAAATTTACCATTGTGATTAGCCAAAAGTAACAGAAAAGTGAGCCAAAAATTTCAAGTCAGTCAGTGTGCAACTAAGAAATTTAATAACAACTTCATGTTCATTGCCAATTTTCAAAAATGTTATGCCTATTTTACAAGTTTTTAGTGCCTATAAATCTGCACCATGGCAAGTATTCATGCATGCATGCATGCATGCACAATAGGCATTTAAAGGCAAAAACTCATTATCAGGCTCAACCCATCCCTACTTGTAATGCATTGACTGAGAAGTATATTGTTTAGTCTAGGTTCACATGTCCTACTGTATTTCACAATTCTACTAATGTAAGATCCACTTGGCACAAAACTTCAATGCTAATAACTTTTCACTCTCCTTGTGCAGTTAACATTTTGTAATGTATGTTCATTTTTGTTAAAGTTTGTGTTTATTGTCATTACTAATTGCCTAAATATTTTCAGGGCAATATTGGTGACTGGATTGAAAACCTGTGTAAAAAGGCTAGCCAGTACAGTGAAGTTAGCCAACCAAGATGGAACGAAAAACTCGATGCAGGTACAAGTGTCAATAAATATGGATCTTCATGCCTCTTTAATGGTTTTGACATCCATGATGATGATGATGATGAAAGTACTGACTCTCTATTGGATGATGTTGAAACAGTTGAAACTTTTCATCTATTTTCACGCATCTGTGCTGAAACTACAGGAGAAAAGTACGGTGTTGTAAATTCATACAATAATTGCAGTAACAAATATACTTCCAGGAGAAAACGTGATTTAGGGATCAACAAGAGAAAGGATGAATGCTCATCTTCACTCGGATGGAATAAACGAATCAGGTCTGAGTTTCCTTCACGTGACTTGCAACATAATCCTCTCAACGATGTAGAAATTGAAGTTGTACCCAGAGAAAAGCAGATTAACATTCAAAGAGGAATGAGTAGTGATAAAGCAAAGAAAAGTTTTCAGAACACACTGGCTTCACCAGAAACAAAAAAGATAATCAAATCAGAGCACAGTTCCAGTGGCAAAGGGTTTGGTTCTTTCGGTGATAAAGATACTGAAGTTGTCCCGAGAGAAAATCAACTTAGCATTCAAGGAGGAAAGGATATTGATGAGGTAAAGAAAAGTTTTCAGAGCACAGTCACTTCACCAGAACCAAAGAAGATAATCAAATCCGAGTATGCTTCCAGCAACAAAAGCCATGGTTCTTCCAGTGTTGTCGACAATGAAGTGACTGTGTTAAAAGAGAAATTGAATGACTTTGAATCAATATTAGTGAAAATAGAAAATGATGCAGATGATATTTTTTGGTCCAGAAGCAGTTTGTCAGCCTCGCCAGACCAGAAGAAAGCCATCAAATCAGAGTCTAGCTCGATTGAATCAGAAGTTGGTTCTTCAAGTCAGAAAACAAGCAAAGTAGAGACGGTAGTAAAATTGGAATGTGGCGCTGGTGAAGCAGATAAGAATTCAAAGATTGACAACTTCATTAAAGTCAAATCAGAACCAATAGAGGATGATCTCCATGTTGATGAAAATCAAACACATTCTAAAACAGACTTCTCGGATAGAGTAACACAATCTGATGATAATAATAAGAATGGCAGTTCCATTTTGTTGCGAGGTATCAGGCCTGATCCCTATTCATTCTGGTCCCTGTCACAAAATGTGATAAAAAAAGAGATAGTTGGAATTTTTGGTGTGAGTGATGATTCAGATATTGAAGAGACTAGTGATAAGTGTTCAGATAAATCTGATGATATTTGCTCCAAAACAGAAAACCATGAATTTGAAGAGGAAATTAAACGTAGCAGGTAAGTTAATCACATTTTGAGCAATAGTTAGCAAAACATACAGTAGTAGGGCCTACATGGGGGATAATAGTAATGCTGCACCTTGTAATGAAGGGGTTCCAGTTTCAATTTCCAGTAGAAGCTCATTGCATGCTGGTTTGGATTCCACTTCTAACTTTAGCAGGGTGGCGACAGACCTGGAAAACCGGGAAAAGTTAGGGAATTTGAGGTGTCAAAAAAGTCATGAAATTTTGTCTTGATTGACTTTTTTTTATTTATTTATAGATATCGTTATGGAACTCTGCACGGGAACAAGAAATCTTGTTGCTAAGTTTCGGCCTCAACTTTTGGTCCTTTTATGCACAACACAACAATGGTGCCAGAAGCCAGTGATGGCAGGAGGAGAGAGAGAGAGAGAGAGAGAGAGAAATTTCCGGAGGGGCAGAAAAATGTGTTAAGCCTCTAAATATTACATGGAAATCTTGTCCGTATGGGAGTAGTAAGGGGGCAGAACTGTCAACAGATGGAGGGGATGGGAGCAGGTGGCGCCGTCTGATGGTTGTTGGACGTCGTAGTAAGGCATTTTGTTGGACAAACTGAAGGAACATGGAAACAAATAGGCTCCATTGATACATACAATTTTTGTCGAATATCGCCACCCGACAAAGTATCTTATTATTGCATGCAAGGCACTCGTATGGAATTGATTTTTGTTGGATGTCTTCGAACTGCAACATCCAACAAAAATCACTTGAACAAACAAGAAGAGCTTTAGACTGCAAATATGCTGCTGGAATTTAATTACTCTTCTGGCTCACTTCACCTTATTTAATGTAGCAGTGCTTACGAAGGTTTTCTTTCATCATCCTGACGTATTACTGGTTTCGCACAAGTTAACATACGTTTACAATGACAATGCACTATTCTTAGATATCAAGAAGAATCCAACAAAACGGAATATACAGGGTGTCGCAAAACTCTTTCAACAACGCTTGCGTGCTGGTAGATATCATAAAAACAAGTAACTTTTTCCTATAAAGTTTACTTCGAAAGCGCTTAGTTTCTGCGCTATAAATCTATCCTCTACGTATGCAACCCAACACAGCAAATGCTTCCTCTGACATATACTGCGTTTCTTACAACCTGTCCTGCTTCCCACGCTAGCTGATCGCTGGCTTTTCTACCATAAACCACGCGGCGTTGCTGCTGCAGACTGCGTGAACTCCGTGCTGGGGAAAGCCAAAGCCAGGCAGCACATTAAAATACGCAACGTGGCAACAGCTTCTACGTAAGTGCCTCTCTTCTGGCTTCCATTGGCTCCTCGCTGCCCAGCTGACGATTTTTTCTTGTTTTTCATTGGCACCGAAACTGTCGAGCGATCGCTAGCGCGGGAAATGGTACGCGTGGCAGGGTTGCCACTAGCGTTCATCGTTAGGAGAGATGACTTGAAAACATCAACTTGGAAGTCTTGCCTGAGCAAAATCCAACACATTAATGATACTTGCGATGTTGTAAGAAGCATTCACACATGCAGACTGTAATGTTATTACAATTTATTTATTAGAAAATTGTGAACTAGCGCTATTGCGAATCGAGTTCGTTATAAAAAGCAGGCTGAAAAGAAAAAAAATCTCCGGCACATGAATATTCTTGAGCCGCTTCGGTGACTGAGTAAATTTAGTGATCAACACATGATCTCTCTACCGAATGTTCCGACACGAGTTCTTTCTTGTCACAGTGGCTTATTGGTTAACATCCTCCCTTACCGAGCGACCCAAAATCGAGCCTAATTCCTACCTGGACAAAAGTGTCCCTGGATCTTTCGTCCTCGTATTTACTATTTGCCTGAAAGTGCAGAAAAATGACGTACAATGAGAAGAATATAAATTCACAAGAATTATCCCGGAAATTCATCTAGATGGCAGAATTTCGCTCGTTTACTACAAAACGTTGTTTCCAGGGTGAACTAAAAGTTGACATTTTGGTGCCTTCCGAAAATGTTACTCTTACATTTCAATGTTGATATCAAGTTGCCACAATGAATGATAAATTTATGTACAATTTATGACGTGTACTCAATGGTTTCCTTTTGATTTTTTTTTTCACATTCGATGATAAGAATGCGAAGCAAAGACACGAAATGAGAAAAGTAATTCCCACACTTGAAAAGAGTGTAAATTACGAACATTTCTCTTGATGTACCAATATCAAACGATATCGTGAAGTGTGGAACAAACTAGTACAGGTAGTAGGCACTGAACTCACTGTAATTCCTTTCAATAAAATATTAATTTCTTCCTATAACTTCTTTAACAGAGCATTCAAGATGCACCAGTTTGAGTTCAGAGGAAGAGAGAGAGTTTTTAATTCGCATGTTCCTAGTATTGCAAATAATCGTTGGAATTTTCTTGAAACCCACTTTTAAAACACACAATTGTTCTTACATGCATATCAGTTGTCGGTAAAATTTATAGGTTGCCACTGTTTTCTAAAATAAGCCAGGGGTCTTGGGTTCGAATCCCGGCTTGGGCATGGATGTTTGTGAGTGTCCATTCATCAATTTCATCATATCATCACTCATCCCCATCTTCGCAAACTAGCCAAAAGTAGCACAAAAAAAGCAAAGTAAAATAAAGCAAATCAATCAAGCAATGAATCAATCATTAAATTAAAAGAGCCTTGCAATTATTTCCTTATGAGAAGAACACGATTAGCAATAACACTAGCACAGATAGGAATATTTTCAAATAAATTGTAATAACATTACAGTCAGAGTGTTCAAAACGAGGCAGCAAACACATCATGTTTACATTTGTTCGTTCTTGGATTTCCGCTATCTGACGTGTCTCTTGCAATTGTTGATATTGCATGATACACTAAACGCTTCGTGGTGATGTGGTTAGCACAGCTCGCTTCGGCGCCAGGTGTCTCGGGTTTAAATCCTGGCCTCGACATTGGTGTCATTTGTTACTTCATCATATCATCCTCATCTTCACGATTAGCCAAAGGTGGCAGAAAAGCGAATTAAAATAAACCAAATCAATCAATCAATTATGGAGATATTTTAGAATGAGTAATCTTGAATTTCAGTCTGCCCATTATTTGTCTTGGTCTGTTTATAAATATTGTGAATTACAACATCGGAAGTATAACATTAATGTTTTGGATTTTGCTCAGGCAAGACTCCCAAGTTGTTGTTCTCAAGTCGTCTCTCTTGACGAGGAACGCTAGTGGCAACCTTGCCACGTGCTCCTGGTAGTTATGTCAGAGCAAGCGTTTGCTGTGTTGGGTTGCATACGTACCGGATAGATTTTAAGCGCTTATAGCGTAGAAACCAAGCTCTTTCGAGGTAAACTTTATAGGAAAAAGTTACTTGTTTTTGTGATACCTACCAGCACCCAAGCATTATTGAAAGAGTTTTGCGACAACCTGTATATATATATATATTGAATACTATTACGAAAAAGTGAAACATAAATCTGCATTGGTGAACGTTATAAAAATTGGCAAGTGCATGCTCCCAAATTTACTGCAACACTAGTATTGCAATGAAATTAACGCCAGTCTCTGTCCTGTCTGTTTAAAACTCGTGAGAGATGGTCAGTAATCTCTCACTGAGTGAAATTATTTTCTAATATTATGAAATAAAATACTAATAATAAATCCATAAATATTTTAATATATTTACTCGAATCATTCAACCATAAAAGCAAATCACTTTCTTCAAGAATTGACTTTTCTCTGCCAGCTCTGCTAAATTTTCACTTTCCATCTACTGATTCATACGAGGGGCAGTGGTCAGAAGTAGCGAGCTACTTGTAGCGTCGCAGGAGGTTCATAAAGACAGTCTATTACATGGACATACAGATTATCTAGATTGTAAATTATAGATATCTGCGTAATTTATTTAATTAGTATCTGAATAATTCAGATATCCAGATAACTAACAGCTACGTTTTTTTAGCTGCATCGCTATTTTGGGGAGAAACATGCCTCGTTTGCTGCACCACTGAGAAAAAAGTGCCTCGTTTGCGTCACCCCTGGAACAAATCCTGTGGATATTCCTGGTGTAAGAGACACCAAAATGTCATTAATTGCTGTGTAAGACACAACTTGCAGTGCAAAAATGAGCGATGGATTTTCCACTGCACTGACAAGGGAATAGTGCCAGCAATAAATGGCTCAGTACGTTAACAGCATTGATCATCGTCAGTATGTAGGATCTCACCAGCAAGAAATTATTGTTACAAGAATGAAAGAATTTCTGGAATTACAATTATTTTTGCGATAGTATTTGTTCACAAATTTTAAAATTACAATATGTCTAGAACACTCAGGTTTACACGACAGTTTCCTCAATAATTTTATCATATTTCAAAAAGTATGTACGAGTTATTGACTTTTCTGCAGAAATTACAATTTTCTTTAGTTAATATACGTACATAGTTTTCAAATTTATGCATTTATCCTCCTTTTGCGTCACTTTTCTGTAACTTTTTCTGATCATGACATCATCATGATCATCATCCTTCGCCATTTCCTGCCTCTGGCAGGGTCGGCATAGAAGTCAAGCCTCTCCATTTTTTCCTGGTCTATCACCACTCCTCTCTTTCCACAGTGTTCCAATCTTGTCCTCTTCTCCTAACACTCTCCACTATCTGCTCTTTCCACTGACATCTTGGTCTCCCTCTTAGCCTGATTCCCACTCCTTGTGCATTGTAAGCTCTTACTGGCAGTCTATCTGCACCCACCCTCTTCATGTGTCCGAACCATCTCGTCTGTGCCTGATCTATTCTGTCCTGAAGCTTCACTACACCCACTGTCTGTCGGATCTCCTCATTCCTTATTCTATCCCTTCTAGTCTTCCTCAAAAGACTTAAAAATTTAATCTCCATTGCCTCCATCTTTTTTTGTCTCTCTCTGTCATTGTCCAAGTCTCTGCTCCATACGTAATTATTGGCACATAGTATGTGTTATACGTATATTACCTTCTTGCATTTCATAGGTACATCCTTGTTCCATATTAATCTTCGAACGCTTTGAAATAGTCCACCACCCATTTGCCCTCTTCTGTTTACCTCCTCATCTATTCTTCCACTTCTCTCAATCATGACAATGAGGATGAATGGTTTATTTAATTATTCTCTTATCTATAGTCGCTTTCTGCCACTTTCGGCTAATTGTGAGACGAGGAAGAATGATGAATGATGAGCAAGCAGTGTGGGGAATGGAGGAGCAGGAGGATCCCATCCTCCCAACTTGGCGTCTTTCTTAGTTTTTGTTATGAGTCCATTTTATACATAGATAAGCTGATCGAGACTGGATTTGAGCCACTATGTACCTCCGCTGGGTATCGAACCTGGGGCCCTTTTGTAGTCAAAGGGCTCCAGGTACTTTTCACTCAAAATGCTGTCTTCATATCAGTCTATAACAAATTAAATATTTGTTCTCAAGAAAAATATATTGATGTGAACATAAATACTTAATCCTACAAAATTTTATTTGTGTATAGTTGTAATCATTAATTTGGGTAACACCCTAATTGCAATATTCATATATCAAATTTGAATTGATAAATCACTTGCATAGGTGATTATAGTAAAAATAAATAACTGAAGTAACACAGCTATCAAAATTATCGAATGACTGGAATCATGATAATAAATAACATAATCTATTTACCAGTAGTAGGGGATGTTTAATACTCATATGGTTGTTTTATTTTTTATGCAGAAGTAGCGCAAAAAGTAGCGAAGTAGCGAGTAGGAGTAGCGTAGCGAGCTACTTTTTGGTAAATGTAGTTGTAGCTGTAGCGAAGCTACATTTTGGAAGAGTAGCTGTAGCTAAGCTACTTTTAAAATGTAGAGTTCTGATCACTGACGAGGGGTGGCCAGAAAGTAATTTCCAATTAGTAGGGACATTGATTTTCGCAAACGCGAAAACAGTGAAAAATGGTAATTGCTGCAAAGTTGTGTTTATGAATGTGCAGTTATGTCTGGACATATTTTACGCCCGTTCGAAATATTGAAATAATGTGAATTTGGCATAAAATGCGAATTGTTGGCGTTTTTAGCGATTTTTTTAAAAAATGTCCTAAAACAACGAAAAATTCCATGAAATCCAATAGTAAAAAATAAAAAATTCACAAATTTGAAAAAAATAACAAAAAATCAAGGTCCCTACCGATTAGGCATAAATAAAACAAGAATGTCAGTTGTAATTTATTGCATTAGTAACAGTGAGTCCTAACCTAATTTTCGGCATAATCACCACAGTTGTTCTGGCATTTCTCGTAGCATGGCACTAAATTTTGTATGCCTATGGCATATGTGTCTTACAGCAAAGACTGGAGCTATCTCTACCGCAGTGTAGCTGTCAAATCCTTGTCCTGTCAGAAACCTCTTCCGTTGAACAAAGAGTTGACAGTCGGTACATGCAAGGCCAGGGCTGTACAGGGAGTGGTTCAAGATCTCTCACCTGAAGTGATGCAAAGGGCTCAGCTGTATGGGGTTGTGCACATTTGACTGGCCTTCTGTGAATTGTCTGACCATACTATCAATCACGACGTCCGGTCTGCACCCCTCACACGTTGCTGGTGGCTCTGTGCCAAAGTCTGAGCATGCAAAAATCTGATTACTACACATAGGCTACATCACAGTCGGTGGGAAACTCTATGAGAGCTGCAATCTTTAACCTAGAACTGTCCTAAAACAACTGTACCAGATTACAGCTGCATGCCACTTCTTCATGCCCCCATGTGTGTCTGTCTCCGACCACTAGTGCTGCGTATAGGCACCATTGGAGCTTTTTTCAGGATGCTCCTCGTATATGAACTTTTAGAAGCTGTTATTAACAAAGTGTTCCTGTTTTAATGTGTGGTTAGCTAAATCAAGTACCTATACAATGCAATTCTATAAATTCCTTGCGTTAAATTTCTAATACCTACATAGCCTTTTCATCAGCAATAAAGGTATAACTGCATGTTATCAGTTGCACAGTACTTCACTTGGATATACTGTACTGAAGCAGAAATCCCATTGATAATGTAAGGAAATATGACACTTTCTTTTGTACAATTCAATTGTTTCACTTATATGCAAGAGTTAAGTTGTTTGCTTTACAGAAAGGAGAGAAGTTCCTTTATGCATCAAAAAATGAGTCCGCACTCATGGTTCTTGGAAGCAGAGGGTTCCAAACCTCAGTGGAAATATCAACATATAATACCGAGAATGTATAAGGAGGCTGAAAATTACAAATTGTATTTCTTAATCACTCTTATCTCATTTAGTCGTAACTTTAAAAATAATCAAGTATTTTATTTGAAACTTACTGCATATGATAAAATTCCCTAATCCTTCCCTTGCTTGTGAATTGTAGCTAATTTTCCAAATTCACTATCTTGCTGTTTGAATTCAAATCATAGAGAATAGAGAAATTAAGTCAATTAGAAGATAATATTGGTACTTAACAAATTCATACCTGGATCTGTATGAGTTTATTATTTCATTTGCAAAAACATCGATTTAGTTTAGTTTGTAATTGTCAGGGAAAAATGTAAATTTTGTTCTGGAGAATCTGGAAAAGTCAGGGAATTTCATTTCTGCTTGTTTGTAGCCACCCTATTTAGGCTGAGTCTTGATTAGATTTATACTGGGTGTTTCATAAATAATTGAGGGGTTACAAGAATTTATTGCAAGTAAAGTATTGAACTACGTTAATGAAACCAGTCCACAACGATCGAGGAATGCAAACAGTTTGTGCATGGATGTTTTGTTAAGCTTAGAGTTCATATCCCTGCTGCTAGGCGACACTCAAATCACCCACGTCACTTATGGTGTTTTTTGCAATGTTTTGGTCCCCAAGATCACCAGACCTTACACCGTGTGACTTCTTTTTGTGGGGTTTCATGAAAGGCAGGGTATTTGTCTCACCTATGCTGCGTGATATCGCAGCCCTAAAGGAGCGTATCATCGTAGCAATAGGCAGGGTATTTGTCTCTCACCTATGTTGCATGATATGAAACATCCGGTATATTGGGGAACCGAAACCAATATTACAATTCCTTCATATTCTAAATAAATGCGTGAAGCCATGGTAGTCTGGAGATTTTTCCATTGCTGTTCTTGCGTGAAGAGCTATGGGGTTTCACTAAGCCTCTCCATAGTACAACATACGACCTTTCTGATTTTTTGTTTAGGTATAGAGTTGAACCTGAATTCATGTATCTCACGGTGAAGGGAAAATAATATGTATAACTGAGAATTACTTACAAATCAGATTTAGATGTAGCATAGTCATATAATTAAAATACTGTAATTGTATCTATTTTGAGGAACAAGATATAGTACAGGTTATTTCTGTCATAAAGTGGTAAATTAACGGATCTAAAAGTTTGATTAATTACAGGTAAACAGCTCTTTTTTCCAAATCTGCATATTTTCCCTCTTGGCAGCTGCATTTTGTTCATTAACTACCAAATTTAAAAAAATCGTCTAAAATAACATTTCTTTTACTGATGACTGTGCAAAGTGTGGCGTAAGTGATGCCTAATTCTGCAGCTATTTCAGTTTTATGTTATCGCTATTAATATATGTGATTGTGACATTCACCAAAAAATTCATCATTGACATAAGTCACAAAACATGCATTCTCTTTGTAGTCCAAATTTTGAATCACTTCAGTCCTTTCTCAGTATTTCGATATATACATTGTTTTATCAATGGATATGTCAATTCCAATTTTCCTTTAATGAAGGGCGAGGTTCATTCTGCGGCTGTTCTGCCACCTAACCCCATGTATGTTCATATGTATACTAATGAACAAAAGAGACAGAACTGAAATATTGTGTGTAGTTTTCAAGAAATGGCACGTTAATTGCTACCACGTGGTGCTTGGATATGTATATCCCATCCGTATCGTATCCGTAAGTTAATCATGTGTGTAATCAGATGACTGTAATGGAGTTTGCCATTGAAAAAAAAGTTACAGATTTAGACATTTACTTCACAAAACCTGGACACATGAAGTTCAAAATTTAAATAAAATTACAGAATTTTTTGCAGTAAATTACAGGCAATTTATAGATTATCTGAATGGTAAAATGATCAATAATATTACTGATTGGTTGGTTGATACTGATAGAGTACTGATTATTTTGTCCCATCCCTACTTCAGTGAAATATGGGGAATTTTGTACCAAAAAATTGACATTGTAACTATTGTCTTCAATCAAGGATCTTTTTTACCAGGAATATTCCAATATCTACTGAAAATAATGTGTCAAGATTAAAGAAGCCTATGTTCAATCTACAATGGAAGCAGCATATGCAGCATAATGAGGGATACTTGGATTGCACACAATTGGTAGATGATTTGAAGAAGAAGCCAACTTCTTGTCCTGTATGTGCAGTAGGATTTAAAACTGAACCAGAAGTAGTGCGGCATCTACATAGCCACCCCAAGGTTCAATTCTTCTATTGTCAAATTTGTGGGGAAGATTTTCTTGTGCATTTGGATTTAATGCAACATATTACATCACATGAAATGGCAAAAGGTAAGCGTGGGATGTGTTCAGAGTGTAAATTGTCAATACCTCAGCATTTGGTGAAAAGTCATCGCCGATGCCATTATTTGTTTGATTTTATAAAGTGTGAGCGTGATGATGCTTGAAGATGGCCAAAGTAGTACGTTAATAATGCATTGAAATGCAGATTCAATTAAAAATGGAGATGATTTTGTGAGGAAATTCCATTCTTAAAATATACAAGTTCAAGTATACAATCCTAATTACCATAAAACTGCAATTGTCTAGATGAATAGGGTGAATCTTTTTTATATACACAGAATATTTGTGTGTGATATTTTTTAAATAAGAATAAGGAACATTTTGTTTTCCTTTTAACCATATTGAGGTTTGCAAGCCTTGTTTTATATATATATATATATATATATATATATATATATATATATATATATATATATATATATATATATAAAAATCAAATAAGGTAAAAGGAAACACTCACCGGACAGTAGGAAAATTCAAAATTTTCGCTAATTTATAGCATCATCGGTGTGAGAAGAAACAGAAGACGGAAGACACTTCCGGTTCCGTCTTCTGTTTCTTCTCACACCGATGATGCTATAAATTAGCGAAAATTTTGAATTTTCCTACTGTCCGGTGAGTGTTTCCTTTTACCTTATTTGATTTTTACTTAGCCCTTTTGGCCCTCCTTGCTTTTATCCAATATATATATATATATATATATATATATATATATATATATATATATATATATATATAGTTAATATTCCTTTGCACAAATGGGTACAGAAGCAAGTAAAGTATTTTATTGCTAGGCATGATGTGCACACAATATAAGGATGCACTGTTTGTTTTTTAATATGCATGTCTTTTGTTAAATCACTAAAGGTCATTTCATCTCTGATCATTCACCATTTTGGATCATGACTTTCCACAAGATACTCACAAAAATATTGCCCATTGTGATTGCACCACCTTCAACCACAATAACTGAAGAATAATCGCAAACAGTTTTTGATATAACATTTCAGGAGAATTTATGTTCCCTTCATCAGATATTTATTCTTAATTTGATTAATGATTACTGATGAAGGGAGCGTGTGTTCTCCTGAAACGTATCAAAAATTCTTGCAAGAAACATAGAGTACAAGAGAAATAATAATGATACAAGCAATACATACACACAATAAAAATTTAAGATGTGGTTCTAGAAAATATAATTCATTTAAAAAACATCAAAATATGAATTTTCATTTTTTACGAACACATTTTTAGATAACATTAAAAATTGGGATAAAAATAATATTTCAAATAGTTAATCCTCGCCCTGTAATTTTTAAAATTTTGTATTTTTGTTATTAAATCTATACTTCATGGGGATTTTTAAATTGTATGAATAAGCTTTCAGATATTAAAAAGAAAGTATACTTGGGTTTTAATTCTCAACAGGAAGGAAAATATTTTGTTTTTGGGTACATGTATCTTTACCACATATTTTCATCAGCTGAACTTATAATTTTGAAATCACACATTTGTTATTCACTTGTATGATTTGAGATGAAATTGCTGAAATTGTAAGTGGTTTTGCTTAATATTTACTTGTATTGTTCATTCGTATAATTTTTAATAGAAGCTTATGAACATATTCAAGTGTAGTTTTACAGATGCACTTTTTTATGCTCTGCAGTGTGTTTATGTGGGTATGAACAACATGGTGCTACAAAAAGAATGTGTGATTACGGATAATATACATTTTGTTATTAATTATATTTCTGTGCTCCGTCCATTGTACTCACCTGTATGATTGAGTTGAGGGCCAAACGATAAGTTATTAAATCATAAGTGCAATAATACATGTATGTATTGTAGATTTTTGTGTAACACTGCAAAGTCAAATTGATTATATGTAATTGTTAATAGAATATATACAATTCACTGTGGCATGTAGAGTTTTACAAATGCATTTTTTTCTGAAGTGTTCTATTTTTATATATAAACAACACTGAATATATGAAACAGAATGTGCAATTATACATACACATTCATATTAAATTCTTGTAATAATATACAAGATTATCAATAAAAATTATGAAAGCTTATAATTTATCTTTTCCTCCCCAAAGGTCCAAGAAATCTGTCTCTTGGAAATGTTGAAAAGGACTTGAGGGATTAATTTGACAATATGCAAAGTTGACAACACTTATTTATGACTATTTTAAAGCATTATAGAGTGGTCTGACACATTATTCTAAGTACCTGAAAAACATGCAAGAACAAACACGATGAAGTTTCCATGCCTTACTAGAATTTGAACTTGCCATCACTGATTTTGTAGCACACTAATAATTCCACCATGAGAGCTAGTATCTTTACTCAGATAAACTGTGATTCTTCTACTTAAAGATCCATTGGTTTTGGCAATCACTGGATCATTTACAATCTCCCATTACTATAAAAATACTTAAATCTTATAATTTCCACTCACCTGTCCAATAAATTAACAATGTTGAGTATCAAATACCTTCCGAACCTGTCAGCTTCTGCAACTTCTCAAATGCTCTTGTCCTTACGAACTCTTGAGGGTCTTGCTAACTTTCACTTCAAGAGGGTGTCTACCGGTCATGAAAGCCAAGAAGTCAATAAAAAAATCAAGAAATTATACTTGTGGTCAAGAATTTTTGCTATCACAATGACTGACTGACTTGTTTTATTTAATTCACTTTTCTGCCCTTTCTGGCTAATTGCAAAGATGAGGAAGAATGGTGGTAAAATAAGATGGATATATATATATATATATATATATATATATATATATATATATATATATATATATATATATAGGGACAGCAACATAAGATTATATGGCTGCTAGTCTACCAAATGCAGACCAGGATTTGTTAATTGACTAATTATCTTGTTAAATACAGCTTGAATTTTCATTTTAGCTGGCCTTTTTGTAGCGGTTTTTCATGAAGGATTTATTTTCTTAGAAAAACGAAAAAAATTGTCAAGAATTTTGGTTTTGTTATTTTGGTAGACACAGTGTTCAAGCCACCACATGTCTACAAGTTATTCATGATTCAAGCCATCTGATATATAACATCTGTTGGGAGATTCATAACTAATATTAGGCTCATCCAGAAAGTAAGTTTCCCTGTGGTCGTGCACAAAAAGGAAACATTATTTCATTCAATGATTTATTGCCACAGATACAGCACTTGTCCAGTTACTTGTCAACATAATTCCCGCCAGAATTCAGGCACTTGTCATAGAGTGGGACCAACTTCTGTATACCTGCGTCGTAGAATTCCAGCGCCGAACCTCTTCGTCGCTGTGAAAATGTTGACCGGACAGGAACTTTTTCAGGTGCAAGAACAGGTGGTAATCACTGGGAGCGAGATCCGGGCTGTACGATGGAAGATCGAACACCTCCCAACCGAACCTGTCCAGAAGGGCTGCGGTGTGCCTAGTCATATGCGGCTTCGCATTGTCGAGCAGCAAGAACACCCCGGCTCTGAGATTACTGCGTCGCTTATTCTGAATGGCTCATCGCAATGTCCCCAGTCTTTCACAGTAACAGTTAGTGTTCACAGTCTCACCTCTGGGCAGAAACTCTAGAGCAGAATGCCTTGTCTATCCCAGAACACCGTGAACATCATGTTTCGCGCCAACACAGTCTGTTTGAACTTCATCCTGCATGGAGATCCAATGCATGGGCTGCTGCTTGCTTTCTGGGGTGCTGTATGCAACCCACGTTTCATCCCCTGTGATGATCTGGTTGAGAAAATCGTCATCGTCATGGTAATACTGCAGAAATGTCAGCACCGTGCCCATGCATTTTCCTTTGTGTTTGGGTGTCAGTTTTTGCAGCACCCACCGGGCACACAATTTCCAGAAAGAGGCATTTGGTAACAATGCCGTGCAACAACGACCGAGAAATCTGCGGGAAATGGCTGCTGAGTTCCGTGATCGTGACGATCCTCCAATATGCGCTGCTGCACCTGCTCCACAAGCTCATCCATAACGGCCGCCCACTCCGCTCGTCGTCATGCACATTTTGCCGGTCTTCAGTAAATGTCCTGCTCATGACGTCTGGCCCACACACCTGGCACAGCTGACGATGAATTTCGATCGGCTGTATGTTTCGTGCATTCAAGAACTTGATCACCGAACGAACCTCGCACACGTATGCGGCGGGAGATTGAATAAGAGCCACTATGTTTCATCGCTGCTGCGACGGTACCGAGGACTTTCGGGAGGCATCTTCTAGGACATTCACTAGCCAGGGCATTTGCCTCTCACACATGCCAAAACCGGTTTCAATATGCATGGCTTGCCACCTGTGGGCGAGTGGGAAACTTACTTTCTGGATGCGCCTAATATATATGAGGATGTTTGCTTCGGCCATGTGGATTATTGAGAGAGAGTTTTTGTAAAAATAAAAGATTAAAACCAACAACTATTCAAAGCCACCTCCACCATGTTTTGGTATTCATAACAAAAGTGCATTTCAAAATATGACATGCTACAATCAATCCACTCAGATGTTTTGATTGTAATGTTAAAGAACTACCACACATAAAACTCTGCAAAATGCACCCTTGTCAACAGAGAATTTTTCTAAAGCAGTTTCACTCATTATAGTTTATACACTTAGAATATGGTATCTGTCACCACGAGCAGCAAAAATTTCTTACCAGTTACCTGTTTATAGAAATAAGATTTGTTTCATATTTCACCTACTAGAGCTTTTTTGTTTATATGTATGTTATCTTGAGTATCTACAGTTATAGCACAAGGTACAAACAACACGATCACATTTCACATACAAATTTAAACAAACTCTGTACCTGAGATTCCAGTGATCATAGTGACACCACCAGTGTGCGAATTAACATGGGGGATGCCAGGGATCCCCCCCCCCAATTAATCTTATCGCTGCCAGGGATGTTTTTATCCCCCTTAAAGAAAGTGGAATGATAGGCATACATTTCTTAACTGTACCAAACACAACTGAAAAATTATTCGTGTCCATTGATTGTCAATATATCAAAGATTTCCATTAAATGAGGACTATTCTGCAACTGATCAACATCAAAAAATGTTCATTTCAAGAAATTTCAGTCACTTATAGTGCAGAAAGTATCAAGAATTAGCCTCTTTTAAATAAGATCCTTTGGAATTTCTCGGCTGTTCGGGATTAGGAGAAGTCGGGATCTGACCTCGATAATTCACACCAGTCATTTCCAATTATTATTTTTTATTTTACGGTAAGCCTACCCTTCCGCATATAAAAACATGGATCAGAGGTACCATGAAGGGCAGTAGATTAAGTGATATCTGTTTGATATCTGTGCTTTGTGAAAAAGTACAAAATGACAAAGAACTGTTCATCAACAAAATGGTAGATGTTTATGGAAAGAAGTAAGGCTAATCCAGTTTCTATTTAGATAGAAGAAGTCTCTGAACTTATATACACCACCAAAGTATTTTAAATTCAATTTGAATTCAATTGATTTGTTAAGTAATAAATATAATAGCAATAATAATAACAAAAAACAACAATAATACAAGTTTCTATGACTGAAGGGCAAGATATGAAACCTTACTCTCCAGAAAAAAATCCTGTGGGAGGTCTTGGAGTGGGCATCCCCCCACCCCAAAAAAAGCAAAAAGTTTAATTCTCACAGTGGGCACCACCACCACACAAATTGATGATTGTGTAATCTGGAAGTTTTTACATCGTTAATTATTATCATTTCACAACAAACATTCCAATTTACATTTCATTGTAGCTCCCCAATGATTTTGATTTTGCAACCCAAAAAGGTCGGAAATGTGGTGAAAAGTAAAATTTTAGGTATCTTCTAATCCTTTCATTCGTAAGTAAAAGAAACTTAATATGACTGTGTTAAAAAAAACAAAAAAACAGCACTATTGCCAACAGAATATATATCGATGTAATCAACAGTATAGATCAGGCTTTAATGTTATGGTTCACTAGGTAGAAGAAAAGTTAAAAAATCATAAAAATGTGTTTGTTCCTAGTTTTTCCAATACTTTAGAGTTGGAAGTGGTATGTACGTATTTGTCAGTATGTTATTAACTAATACAAAAATCATGTGCTATGTTCTAACCCACCAAGGATGTGCAAATTTCCATTCCAACAATAAAACGGAGAGAATTGTCATAAACTTTTTAAATCCATTTAAAAAACTGCATACTATATGTCACACACACATACACACACATTTTCTCTCTCCATTCCCCCCCCCCCCCCCCCCCCTGGGCAGCATGATGTGTATCCGATGCTCATTTGTTTTATCCCGCCAGGAACTGATCGCTGATCATTTGTTTCCCAGCCACCAGTTGGAATTGAGAGTGGTATAAATATTCCTGAAAGCTGAGCTTGCATGAATTCATAGTTGTAGGTGAACAATCATCAGCAGAAAGTCTTCATAGTAAGAATTTTAACAGTGACATGCAGTTTCAAGTGCTCTGTAGATGAACATACAGCAGAATCTGTGGTTATGCATTGTATTGTAGCAAGGAGTCTGCCATATGTTTGCAGTATAATATAGTTAGTAAAGATACATGTGTGTCTATTCTCATCTCAGTGTACAAGAGGGCCTCTCTGATGGCACAGCGATTGGGTCGTCGCCTTGTAATCCAGGGGTCCGGATCCCACTTTAACTGTAGGTCCAATTCCAATTAGCCTTACTGTGCATAAAGTGGACTTAAAACACCAACTCAATCAATCAGTGTACAAGACCCAAGCAAATTTCGGAAGTATTCGGAGCAGTGTAGCCTAGTAGCCAGTTTGCAGTACACCAATATGAATACATATATTGACCAGTACAGAAAAGAGCAATTGGTACTCTATCAGCCACATTATAACGTGTTTGTTAGAACCTGTCCTGTTTCCCGTGCTAGTGATGGCTCGACAGTTTTGGTGCCAATGAGAAACTAGGAAAAAGTCATCTGCTGGGCAGCGAGGAGCGAATGGAAGGCAGAAGAGAGGCGCTTACGGAGACGATGTTGCCACTTTGCAGTCTAACTCACGTGTTTTGTGTATGTTTTGTTGAAGAAGCTTGTTTTGTAAGTGTGGTGCTGATTAGTGTGCGTTTTAAAATAACCAGGATGGAATTTATTCTGGTGATATTTGCTTGTGTCCTTTTTGTGTTTAGTGTCATCCTAGCTGGAATGTTCAAGAAGGGGAATTGTGTATATTTGTGCATTTCCGCATATTTTATTCACAGCCTGGCTTTGGCTTTCCCCAGCACGGAGTTCACGTGGTCTGCAGCGGCAATGCCACGTGGTTTCTGCTAGAGAAGCCAGCGATCAGCAAGCGCGGGAAGCAGGACAGGTTGTAACAAACACGGTATAGGCATGTCTATTTATCAGTAAAATTATAGTGCAAAATTCTGGATTTTGTTTTCGTAGGAATGTAATGTCGAAATAAGTAGCTTCTCTTTCAAAAGCCAAACTCACTGCAGTCACCTGGTAAAAAAATAATTCAGATGTTAAATGAACCATTCATGTTCTTCAGCAAAAATTTCCAACTTTATATTGGTACCAGCACAAATTTTATATCAGTCCATCCCTAGCCTCATTCTAGTGAAGCATTCTTGCTAGAGTGGCTTTCTAGGTTTCCTGAGTCTCTATGCATCACAAAAGCATGAATCACATAAAAGTA
Organism: Lepisma saccharinum; assembly: GCF_977018435.1. NCBI lineage: Eukaryota > Metazoa > Arthropoda > Insecta > Zygentoma > Lepismatidae > Lepisma > Lepisma saccharinum. The sequence goes on along the minus strand of NC_139243.1, from coordinate 20,691,844 downwards.
TCTCATCTTCACGTTAAATATGCATCCAAGTATCACTAAATAAATAAAACTAACACTCCCTTATACTTTAACCATTCATGTACGCTCAACCCTATAAACGCAAGTAATTTTTACAAAATCTTCACCTCTTGTGTTGATGTCTGTAGTGGAAATTCAGGAGGCACTTTCGAGGGAAACCTCTCCCGCAGACATTGCACACGAAAGGCTTCTGCCCTGTATGCTGGTGCAGATGGTCCTGCAAGGAAATTTTCTGCGTAAACGTCCGTCCACATATTTTGCAAGCATATGGCTTGAACCCAGAGTGAATTCGTAAGTGTGCGGCCAAGTTTCGCTTATACCTTAGCTTCTTATTGCACAATGGGCAATTAAATGGTTCATCTGATTTTCTCTGCCTGTCACTTTCCGAGAGGAATACATCCAAATTCCCAACTTGATTTGTAAATGTCTGAATATCGTTATGCGACAATTTAGACAGATACTCGGTAGCATTTCCGAAACTGGATTGCATAGCAGATCTGCAAAATTCAGAAAAGCATATACATAAATTAAAAATTCACACGACCTTGAATAAAACCATGCAATACTCATATAGATAAGAAAAATACTAAAAAAAAAGTACTTACAAGTGGTTCTCTTTCCAAAATATGGTGCTTTCACCCTCTTGCTAATTCCTTCTTCAGGCCAATGAGTTTAAAACAACATGACACAACCAAACGTGTCAACCATGGCCGTATTTAGAGGGGACCCCCCCCCCCCTCCAAAACATCCGACATGATGGATTAATAGCAGTTCAGAAACCAAAATCTGAACTCATTTTCAATTATTTTTTTTTGAAGCATCACAATAATACAAGGAGACAATGTTTAAACGATCAAGCTAGAATTTTCATACATTTGGAATTCTGAAACTTGAGTGAAACAGGATTTATTCTCGGAATCGCAGCCCACCCGTGGCCCCTCCATTTTCACTTCTGCTGTCCTCTTTCCAGTGTTGTTCCTGTGTCACAAGGAATATAGACTGAAAATTTACTTATGATTGTCCCAAAATTCCCTTTCCAACTTTTAAATTCCCTGTCAGATAAAGTCGAAAATCCCCCTTGATAGGAGTTCAAACCTAGGTTCTCCAGTTTCATAGCGCATTACGTTCCCGATTGAGGTTACAATCCATGCACCAGGCTACGTTTTTAAAGAGAATAACTGGTTCCACACTTTTCCAAATTCCAAAAATTAAGTTTTAAGGTCAAAGAACAAAAACTTTATGACTAAAATTTTCATCTAAATTTTAGAGCTTTTTTCTTGAAGGTATCTAAAAATTTAATAACAAAGTATAATAATTGCGCATTTCAGTACACACTATGAAACGTAAAGAAGAAAAAAAAGAAACCTTGTGCAGGATATTCACTCATCTGCTGGATTGAGTAAGCCCCCTTAATGATATAATAATGTTAATAGGAATAAAATGGTTTTATTATTATGTAATTGTAATTATTATTGTATAATTATTGTTATTATTTCTATTATTCAAATTTCTGGCATCGCCTATGGGAACAATTATAAATGAACCCTCCCCGAAAATGTTTCCTGCCTATGGCCATGGTGTTAACCATTCGGAGGGCGACCCTCATGAGGGCAGGCCTCACCATCCGAAAGAGGTTGAGGGTATATGAGGGTGAGCCATAAAGTTAAGGGCACGTAAGAGTGAGAGCAAGAACAAGTTGCAAGAGCGGGTGTGAGAAAGATTGATTGAAAATGAACACCTCCGCTCACAACATTTGTTAAGAAAGATTTAACAAATAAGCTTGAATATTGGCTGCACACTAAGGAAAGCTCTGTCATAAACGACCCTGGGTAAAACTTGTTTCCAGCTGTGTGACTGACGTTACTACCACCTCAAATTGCTGCCAGCGTTCAGTCTACTCTTTTCAAGCTTTTAAACATTTTACCCTTCAACCAATGTAGTGCGTCTTTTTAATATTTTAAAATCCTTGGAGAGTCTGAAGAAGGATTTGAAAACAGAGCCACAACATTGTATTTCGGAAAGATATCCATTGCAAATACTTTTAAAATATTTTTCTTATTGTGTAATAATGGTTAAGCAAGCATTCAAGAAAGTGTTCACATAGAATGCAACAAAGTGCAGATAGAAATAGCTTTTCATTACATAACACTGTCCAACAATGGTTTTGTTAAAAGTAAAATTTCAATGGTTCTTTATGTTTTGTCACCTGAGGATTCCGAAAATGAAGTCAGAAATTGTCAATCACCCACCATTTTTTTGTAACAATAAAAATATAATTCTGCATTATTATTGCATCATGCAGTCCATAATAAGCTGATTGGTAGGTAATATTTAATGTTTTTTTATGTCTTTGCTCCAACAATACACTAGTAACTTTAGGCCATTGATGTCTGCATGAATGACAACAATTAAACTAGTTAAACAATCCAACTGAAAAATTTGACAATAATTATCTTTTCAACACAATGCTGTGATTTAACTGTCATATCTACTTCTCATATCAGTAGCAAGTTGTCTGGAGGAAAGAAGCTTTTCCTGAGTGTTTTTCAGTTCCAGTGAGTGTTTTGAAGCAAAGACAGAATCATGTCAAGAAGTTGCATAAACAACATGAACAATTTCTGTTATATCTGTGCTGAGTTGACCTTAAAAGCAAATAGGAGAACATTTACTCCTCGTGTAAAAAGAGCTTATGAGTGGTACTTTGACAATAAGATAGACGATTTTTGATTGATTGATTGAGTTTTTACATGGCTAATTTGCAAAGATGGGTATGAGTGATGAAAATGAATGGACATTCACAAACAACCAAGCCTGAGCGGGTTTCGAACCCGGGACCCTTGGTGTCGTAGCGCGATGTCCTAACCTCTCGGCCACAGGATCCGGCAATAAGATAGACGAAAACAAGAAATGGGCCCCTGATATATGTTGTGCGAACTGTGTAACGCTTTCAAGTGGTTGGCTGAAAGGTTCTCGTCATATGCCTTTTGGAGTTCCTATGATATTGAGGGAACCTAAGGATCATATAACAGACTGCTATTTTTGCTTGACAAATATATCTGGTATAAATTCTAAATCAAGGCATACAGTAAAATATCCATCACTAGAATCAGCAACTCGACTGGTGCCTCATGGACCTGGAGTTCCCATACCTGCTCCACCAGATGACGTAAGTATAACGGAAGAAAGTGAAAGTGTTCCTAACAAATTTAGTGAATTGCATAATGATCCTGATCCTTAATAACTCAAGAGGATCTTAACGTTTTAGTTCGAGATCTAGAGTTAAGTTTTTAGATATGTATGCTGAAGATAAGGACCTTGTTTTCTGTTGTAACATCGATGGTCTATTAGTGTCACTAGGTGATGTCCATAAAAGTCAAGAATGGCGTTTGTGTTTAGACTCTCCGAAAACAAGTTTGAAAGGAGTGCTACTGCACAATGGAAATAAATATCCAAGTATTCCCATAGCATATTCCTATGGCATGAAGGAACGTTATGAAAACATGAAACTATTATTAACAAATATCTAGTACTGTAAATACTCTTGGCAGATATGTGGAGATTTAAAAGTTATTGCTTTCCTCTTAGGATTGCAACTAGGTTACACCAAATTTTGCTGTTTCCTGTGTAAATGGGACAGCAGAGATAGAAAAAATCATTATGTTAAAAGGAACTGGCCGAAGAGAGAGTCACTCATCGCAGGACAGGAGAATGTTGTTCATCCACCACTTGTAAGTACAGACAAAATCTTACTGCCTCCTCTTCACATAAAGCTTGGTCTGATGAAGAATTTTGTAAAAGGAATGGACCGTGAGGGTAGTGGATTTATGTTTCTCAAAGAGAAGTTTCCGCAAATTACTGAGGCGAAACTAAAAGAGGGAATATTTGTTGGCTCTCAAATCAGGAGACTAATGAAAGACAATGATTTTGAAAAGAGCCTAAATGAGCTGGAATTGGCTGCTTGGCAATCTTTCAAGGAAGTTTGCATAAATTTCCTCGGAAACTACAAGTCAGAAAATTACAGAGAACTTGTCAGTAATTTGATTCAGAACTATCATGCTCTGGGGTGTAATATGTCTCTGAAGATACACTTTTTAGACTCCCACCTCGATTTCTTCCCGCAAAACATTGGGACAATGAGCGACGAACATGGAGAACGTTTCCACCAGGAAATTGGTGAAATGGAAAGGTGCTACCAGGAAAAATGGACTCCAAATATGTTGGCAGATTATTGCTGGACACTAAAAAGAGATGTTCCTCAAGCAAAGTACAGCCTAAAATCAAGTTCGAAGACATTCTAGATATGCCATTGTAAATAATATTGCATCGTATCACTATGAGGCTATATAAGACTTGTATGTATCTGATATTTTGTATGTACCCTGTTACTCAAACTTCATGGGTGATGGAAAAATTCTGTAATTAGATTTGAAATCAGCACATCAAATTCAATTAGAATCACCCCCAACTTTTCTTTTAACAGACAAAAACTTCAATTTTGTTGGACAGTGTAATTATCCATAATAAATCAAGTAATTATGCTGTATAAAAAAATTACCATTTAATATTAAACAGTGCATTGTTATGACACAACCTGGGGCATAGCCACGACTTCTTTCTCAGGTGGGACTCAACAGTTCAATGTGATTGAAAAATGTTAGGGGACTCCAGTGAATAGCCTACTGAATTAATAAATTCATATTTCTGCCAGAATGTTTTGAATATATTACACTCGCATAGCAAAAAATGTATTTAAATTTATTGAATTTGCCTCAAATATGGTGTTGTCACTTTAACCAAATAATCAATGTTTTTTGTGTTGTTACGATAGTGAAAATTAATAATATTTACATGACTACATTCTGCAAAATAAATTTGTTTATATTTTTATTTTATTTTACGTCTATCCATGCAGACAAATTTTATGCAATGTGAACAGAACATTTTTCATGTGAAAATAACACTTGAGTAGGTGGTACGTTTCACAACATAGTTCTTTGCAAAATGGTACATTGAGCATACTTCAACTCTGCTAATAACTTTCTTGAAGCTTCACATTTAGTTCCACATTTATTTGTGGTACTCCAAAAAACGTTCTATTCTTCTACATGTATAAAACTGCAAAAGTCCTTACAAATTCGAACCGTGATCAAATATCTTCCAATGAAAGGGAGGTAACGGTAAAGTTCCCCATGCACATTGCCTTTTAGACACATATAGGGGGATGTAAAGGTGGGACCTCAAACATTCTCAATCTCAGCCATTTGTGGAGATGATGTGATCAGCAACATGCTTCAGCCACCTTTACCCTGCAGGGTTGCCCTATGCAGGAAAAATTCCGACCATAGACCACCCAACTTGTGAATCAACTGAGGTCTCATGAATGTCAGTCAGATGGTTTACCAACTGGACCACAGCAGCTCCCTTCAGAAGGATACCAACAGCACATGGTGCTCCCAGATGGTCACCCATTCAAGTAATAACTAATCCTGGTGCCAGGCCCGGATTTCCCAATAGGACTCATACGCCCTGGCATAGAATGGCACTTTGGTAGGGGTGGCACGATTGTTTGTTTTAAATTTATAAGAAATACCTAATTCTCGGATTGCCTCTTTTTTTCTCTCCGGACACACGAATGGAATGACTTAATGTAGTTGTATTGTAAATATAAGTAAACAAAGAATATTTCTTAAGAGAGAAAGGCTAGCAGGGCTCGGAACTAGTTTACTAATTTTTTGTTTTAATTACAGATGTTGTTGTTTCGAATGTACAGTAGGTGTCCGGTAAAAATGGCAAACGGAAAAAATGGCCAAAGTGAAAATTGGAAATGGAAAAATGGCGAAAGTAGAAATCACAAACAGAAAGCAAATGATAAATAATTGATATAAATAATTCATATGTAAATTGTAAAGAACAAAAATATTGATGCTGTGTTTAACAAAATCTATTTTTCCTTTGATTTCGTCACTTCACAATACTGTATTTAATCAGAACAATATTTATTCACCTTTGATTTCGTCACTTTACAATACTGTATTTAATCAGGACAATATTTATTCATCTTTTATATCGTCACTTTACATGCATTTCAACTTTAGGTTATGTGTTACTCCTCGTAAGAAATCCTGCATTGTTCATTTGTTAGCACTGTCGGTATAAATTATCCTAGTTTTCTTCTTTGGCAGTTGTCAAGTATATTGTATGAAATGTTCACTTATACCGTCCAAAATCAAATCATCTAGAGTTTTACGTTCACTTGGATTGCACGGATGTTGGTTTCGAATCTTCATATCATTAGGACACTTTGCTATTGTTACAGCATCGTAATCAGGTGGATGATTATGGTCGTAGGAACACACGTGATTTTGTTTCAATAAATTTGTTTTTAGAATTCGGAGATTTAACAATTTTCATTTTGACAAAGTAAACAATTTCGTCTTTCTGAGAGAAATCAGTGATACAAATTAGTGGGAGGGGGTGGCTAAGGGCTGGCTTGAAGTCTTACTAGTAACAAACACGTGTTATTGGTCAGCAGGTGTACGCAAGGCATAAACTTGTTTTCAGTCAAGATGAAAACCCATGCTATGCTGCACCCCCCGCCCCTTAAGTTTCATGAATCACACATGTTTTGAATTATTTTCAAAGGTTACCTTTTATTAACATGTGATTCTATAGCGACAGTAACTTCTGCCAGAAGAAGTAAAGAAAAAAATGACATGATAATTATTTTTGGAAACATCAAAGAAAATGTATCCATTCAAAGACAAATTAGTGTTAAAAGACACCAAATTATATTAACTTTTAATTTCAAACTGTGAAATGCAAGACATAATTTCTCAAGTTTCATATAAAATCATAATATATTGTATTTGCCATTTTTATTCTCGCCTTTTCTACCGTTGCCATTTTTTCCGATGCCATTTTTACCTAATTTGTACAGTATTGTGCTGAGCCAGGTCGGCGATTGTGGCAAGAACGTGGAGCCTGCTGCTTGCTTTTGAAAGACAACACCGGCTTGGCTGCGTTCCAGGAACGCCGTTCCTTGTTACTGCCGGCATTGGTTGCATATCAAAAGCATGTGATTCACGTTGAATTGTTGAGAATGAACTGTCGGCGCAAGCATTATTAAAGGGGTTTCCCATTGTACTATTCTACTGTTAGTTGCTCGACAATATTATTCAAGAAGTAGGTGCTGCGTCGCATCTCGGGTGTGTCTGTGTCCGACGTGCATTTGTTGGGGTAAGTTTAGAACGTCATTACGCTCATTATGAGTGATCAAATAGCAAGACTAAGTGGGTCACAATACAAAAAGTGAAAGGCAGGAAGCATATCTGAAGAAGGTTCCGAAAATCAGTTCTTTCTTTATACAGAAATGTAATCAGGTAAAAAGTGAGGAAAGTGCCGTTGATGAGCTCAGTGTGTGTTCTGTCCTATCACTTAAATGAAGTAAAAATAAGTCTTCTCTGAAAAATAAGGTAAATGTTAAAATGTAATTTATATAATTTATGTCATATCGCTTTGTTACATTTTTTGTATGTAACTATCATTTAATTAATACTGTATGCCGTTAATAGTAAAAATAGCAATACAGAAAATAATGATCTTTTTTCATTCTTGATAAATGGTATGGGGGGCAGCAGAGCTTATTTGGCCTAGGGGCGGCAAAGAGGCAAATCCGGTCCTGCCTAGTGCTGTTTCACTTTAGTGATCAGACGTGAACCAGTATATTCAGCATGGTGTTTTCATTGGCAACATAAGGTATGTACATATAAATAATCCATGGTGCAACAGCCCTTGAGGGCCTGGGCCTACCTACAGACTGCCAGCCTCTCCCCACATGCCTCAGCAGTGGTGGGCAATCATCCAACCAGTTCCGGGGTGACATGTGGTCAATACAACAAACCCCCAGTCCTTGTAGGTTTCAATAACCGGCTTGCTCATTCATAGCTCTCCAATTTCATCATGATCAGGGCTCGAAATATCCCGGTCGCCATGGCGACTAAAAATTTCAGCTTGGCAACTGTGATCTTTTGCTGTAATATTGCCGTTTTTTAAGTTTCAGTGTACGAAACTTTGAAGATTCTAAGTTCAAAGTTAGCAAATGATTTTTTTATCAACGTTGTGAACATTCCACAGAATAAGTAACTCTTTGTCCCCCAACCTCCCATTTCCCGCTTAATTTAGGGATGTTTTGAATACGGTGATGCTCAGCTTATAGACTGATTCATTTGCTTTATTTTGCTTCACTTTTTGTGCCACTTTTAGCTAATTTTCAAAGATGGTGATGAATAAAGATATGATGAAATTGATGAATGGACACTCAGAAACATCCAAGCTCAATCCGGGACCCCTGGCATCGTAGTGCAATGTGCTAACCACTCCGCCACAGAGGCTGGCTCAGCTTCTTATACTATCCACAATTACTTGGTTTCCTGGCACTTGATTTTCAGAGCTGGCGCCTAGCTCTGAAGAAGATTTTTCGAGCACTGCTCATGATGGTAGAAGGCCACCAATCCTACACACTGGTCGAAATTCCAGGAAAAGTTGTTACGCTTCCCCTGCAAGACTAGAACTTCCACGCATCCCGTAGTCGGACCCCCACACCTTGCACCTTAGACCACACAGGCACTCTGCGGAACATAAGATATGTGTTACATAAAATATATCTGTATGGATAGACATAAAATAAAGCTATATAAACATCATTTTCAGAATTAGCGCAAATTATAATAATGTATTAATTACTACTTACTCCTTTGCTTCCTTTCCATTTAACTGTGAGTCCTCTTCTGACAGACCAAGATCTTCAATATTTTGTCCAGTGCTTTCATTGACACTTGGTAACACATCATCATCTGAATCGTCTGACAAAAATACCAAATCAACCACTTTCACATGTGTACTTTGTGAATTGTCATTAGTTGACACTGGTCCACAATCGAGGTTTCTGGATAAACGTGAAGTTTCACTGCAATAATCACTACTATTTGATTCACTCATATTCGTGCAATTCTCATAATCATAATTATTCTCGACCTTAATCTTGGAAACATCTCCTGTCTCTTCACTACTGCCAATCAACATATTTTGCTTAATATCCCCAACAGAAGTTAATCCTTCTCTACTATTATTATGTATCGTTGAACATAAATACGAAAAAGTATCACCTTGGTTTTCACTTTTATCATTTAAAGATTCACAAAAACCCTCACCAGATTCTTCATCTGACTGATACCTCCTGTCATTTATTAATTTCCGCAACATATTTTTAACCACTCCTTTCTTGAACGAAACGCTATTCACATCACTGCTCGGAACAGGTTTTTTCTTCTTCCTTTCTGATGCTACAGACACAGTAACATCTTTCCCTACATTCAGGATGGTCTGTGAAGGGTTTGGAGATGAAAATTGTACACTGCTGTGTACTGTATTGGTTGTTTTTTCTTTGAGCCTTTGTAATTTCGCAACAGAAAGATCCTTATGTGCCAACAAATGAGTTATTGTATTTTCATTGTTGGTGGACAATGGCTTGTTATTACTCTCAGATTTGATACTGTAGTTGTTTCTTTCCAGTGTCACATCAACTACATCATTTTGAGTTTCCCTTTTGTTCCCATTAACCTAAAATAAAGCAATAAAAACAAAGCATTACAAATCTTCTGAACGAACCATGCAAAAATGTCACACATCAAGCTGATCTGCTCACATCAATCCAACAGTGTCAATTCAGAAATCTGAAGAATTAGTACAAAAAAATAAAATGGTATCAGTTTCATACATCGGAGACACATTTTTACAAAAGAAACTACTTATGGAAATGAGTTTCTCAAAGGTTTCCAACGTTTGTCGAGGTATTTTCTTTCATCGTGGTTTCTATTTGACCGGGAAATCATGTCAGTGTTTCCAACCCCTCTTTTTTTTAAACTATGCTTGCCTAAACTAACCTAACCTTATCGGAATGGTTCGTGGGGCTATCCGTCAGCTACCCGTGTATAATGTACAATTTGCATAGTTGACGAACACGATAGTAGGTATTTTTCGGTGAAGAAGGTTGGAAACACTGATATTCGAAAACAAAACAAGCGATATCATTCGCAAAGTAAGTGATGTCACACCGTTACCAGCGTTCGGTAGCACTTATAAAAATGTGTTATTTTAGTAGAAAAAGTGTGTGTTTTCATGTAAAAAGCATAATGGCACCTTGAACTATGTTCCGCAATACACAATTGGTAAGTACGAACCATGCGAAACACAAAATATCCGATTTTAATGTGTCTCCGATCTATGAAACTGGTACCTAATAAAATAGTTAATATGCAAGTTGAATGAAAAATATCAAGTTACTGACTGAACAAGGTTATAATCAAGTCTCTGCTCTCTTCCGGTCTTCAAAGAATGAAGACCATAAAATTTCACTTGCTTTGTAAATTTTTTAGTGATTAAGCAGACTTTTAGAAATAACATTAAAGCACAAGACAATGGCTATAAGAAAGAAGACATAGCGATATATTTTTCTAACTGGTCAAAAATTGTGCAAAAAAAAAAATGCACACCTTGTTCGTTCGTTGATTTGTTTATTTTACTTCGCATTTTTGGCTAATGGCGAAGATATGATGAAATTGATGCAAGGACACTCGCATAGAACACCCACACTTGGATTGAACCCGAGACCCCTGTCTTGTTCTTTAAACTGACAATTAATCTGAGTAATCTTTCAAGTTTAAAATCTACTTTTGGCCATTTCTGTATGGAGTACGAGAGTTTTAGAGTGCCTATTGCAAGGATAGCTTCCATCTGAGTATTACTTTTGGTACATTTGTGCCTGCCTATTTTGAGAGTTATTAGTGCATTGGTCCTCAGCCTACTCTCTAGACAAATGTTCTTAACTTTTCATTTACTGTCAACCCATATGACTTATCACAATACAGAAGGTTGCCCACGATAAAAATAGTCGACTTTGACTGGACATCGCGAACGACGCATTGAACTGTTATGTCCCGATACAGAGCTGGCTACACTGAGGGCTGTACTAGATAACAGTATCGGTTGAGCATGATCCGTGGAACGATGAAGGTAAAAATTTGTGAACTTTCCGCCGCCCATTATAGTCACTCGGCAATAGTGAAACGGTGCAAAGAAGAGGGTTTAATCGTCAGCAAAGCTGGTGTGGCTCTCATCACCCGACTATGTGCGGTACGTGGTACATGGTCGGCCGGAAATTGTGAGATCACGGCCCCAGCCCACTCGAACCCCCAATACAGTACGCGCCATTAGGACATGAGTGAGACATGACAATCTCCAACGCAGAGAAGTTTGGCTATACGCCAAGGTATCTCAAAAGGCACAGTTTCCAACATCATCCGGAAGCATGTCACAAAGCACACGCGGACACCGCCTCACAGAGCGCCACATCCAGGAGAGGTTCACAAAGGCCAGAAAACTGTATGAAACATACCTTGCAGAGGACAAGTGGAAATGGGTGTGTACCCTGGATGAGGGGTGGCTCTACCTCGATAAGACCAACAGAGTTCGATCCATTTTCTACCGTCCAACAGACCAGAAGAGCAGTTCTGATTTTGTGCTGCAGTGCACGGAAAAGTTTTCCAAGGGATTTCTGGTGGTGGCCGGATACTGCAGTCGGGGAATGCTGCCACTCGTCAAAGTGCCTTGCAACACCAAAGTCAACGCAGCTTCCACGAGAATGTTATGGCCCCTCTGTATGACACACACATCCCCCACCTGTACGGGGACGAAACCACACATGTATGGATCCACATGGACTAGGCCTCCAGCCATACTGCTCGAGCATCCCAGGAAGGAAGGAAGGCAGAAGAGACAGGAATTCGAGTGATCCCATTTTCGTCCATCCCTGTGAAATCCCCGGACGCCTGACCAATGGACTACTGTGGGTTTGGACTCCTCAAACAGGCACTTGCTCGATGCCGTCTCCGTACCTGGCAGGGTCTTGGGAAAGTTGCCAAAGAGGTATGGCGAGACATTCCCCTTCCCATTCTACACAGGAGTTTGCTACAGTGGAAAGTACGCTGTCGGGCGATCGTTCAGGCCCGTGGCCTTCACATCGAACACAATCGGTGGTGGCGCAAAGGCATTTACTAGCCAGTTGCTAGGTTCAAAGTTGACTATTTTTATCATGGGCAACCTTCTGTATTTGAAATCTTAAGTTCATCAAATATTTATTAAAGTTCTCAAGCAAGGTTTATCACTAGAGGTTGGAAGTTGATGAAAAACATTTTTTTGTGAGCCTTAAAAAACAATGCTAAACCTGACATCAGTCCGTCTCCCTTCAGTTAGAACCAGAAAACACTGTTTTTATTTTGCATCTTTTGGTCTTTTTCAGCATTTTTGAGGATTATTTTTCTCATCCCCTGTTGTTTCGTAAATTTTAAATGCATTTACTAGCAAAACTTCCATTTCTAAATTTCCTGACATTGTCCTTTTAGCACGTTCGCCATCAATCAAAAATACGGTCAATGGAAAAGCACAATATTATTCTGAACTGAAATGTTTGGCAATGGATTAAAATATTTTGCATGAAGCCTACTTTGAGTTTTCTTTGCTGAACACTATTATCGCTTTAATCTGTGGTTCTTAAGTAAAATTAATGACAACATTGAAAAAAAAATTATACTCTGGTGTACTCGAAACACAACTGTATTTTCAGATGCTGACTGACTACAGTATCGTGGAAGGGCCCACTCTGAAAGGATATGTATCATTCATACAGAAAAACCTTATAGTGTATTTTATGTAGTGAAGTAATAGAAAAGAAAATTGCATTAGCACTTAATTGCTTATTTTCCTTTGCTTCAGTAGTTTAAACCACCAAAGAATGTGCTTTATCAAATTATTCAACTACTCTCTTTTAATTTATGAAAAAATCAAGCTTTCATTTCCAGAGCAAAAATTATTTTTGGGTCATTTTTCAATAATTTTAATGTCATCTTTTGACATTTTTTAGGTCATCAATTTCCAAGCCATAGTTATTACAATTATGCAATACATTTTATCATAACATTTTTATTGAAATAATAATAAATTATTCAAAGTGATAAATACATCGCATGTACTGCATTGGATTGTGTATTAGCACTTGCTGATTTGTGTTTACACAAAATAAAAAAAATATATAAATCCACACACACACCCAACACAGTGGATGGCTAGACTCTACTTTAAGTCCTTATTGCCTTTTGGTGGTAACAGAGTTAACAACACTGCAGGCTCGTCTTTGTGTTCACATTGTGAATGTGTGTGCTTTGCTCGTTTGCATTCTGTGTGGTGATTGCTTCTTTGCGTTCACGGTGCGTGTGTATGGTGCCCAAAACTTATAGATAGTGTAAAATAAGTTTATCCCCAGTAATAATTTAGTACATCGTTCAAAACCGTGCTTGCAGACAGCCGGCATTTCTTCGGGTAAGTACCTTTTCCTTTTTTCACTTTCTGTTCACGAGCCCCACAAACCATTCACGTTAGCACCAAAAACCATACACGGGTAGCCCCACAAACCATTCACATTAGCTCCAAAAACCATGTACATGTAGCCCCACATACCATTCACGTTAGCTCCAGAAACCATGCACGGGTAGCCCCACGAACCATTCACGATAGCCCCACGAACCATTCACGGGGACGAGGTATGCCTACGAGGTTAGGTTAGGTTCCATTAGCACTCATTTCACCCCTAAATATGTGCTTCATCATCGAAAAATTTCATCAGTACATTCAATTACGCATATCCGGACAACATCGGTTTTTATCGATTTGCTCCTCCAGGTGGCCACGGTGGTTCAGTCGGTAACGCATCTGACTACCATGCTCAAGGTCCCGGGTTCGATCCCCGGCCGGTTCAAATCCGGGAACTTTTCTAACGATGGAAGCGGCCCCGGCGCCCACCCAGCGTCGAATAACGGGTACCTGGGGGAAACCCTGGGGGGTAAAGGTGGTCAGGGGCGTGATGCTGATCATATCACCCCCACTCACGACCGGATCAAGAAAGTGTGGGGCGTTACCCCCATACCCCCTATACGCCTTCATGGCGTGGTGCTAAGCACAGGGGAACACTTTACTTTTTTTTTCTTTTTTTTTTTTTAGGTAATTTTTCCTCGCTTTGGGATTTACGTTGTTGAATTCCTTATATAATAACCTTTCCAACGATATATGACACGTATTCCTTAGGAAAAGGACGTAAAGTAGAGTCTTACCCAGTGGACCACATTGAAAAAAGTAATACTTACCACAGTAGGTTTTTCACTACTGAGGGACATTTCTGTTAAAGATAGCAGCTGAATCAACATGCTTTCTGACTTGTGGCACATATCTCGAAAATCTTGAAAATCTGTTAATTTCTCTTCACAAGACAGACAAATGTTTTTTGGGAGACTGTCATCTTCAGAAATCTGGAAGTAAAATTAATAATTATCCCAATAATAATATGAAAGACAAATACTAAAAGTAGCTGAACTTTCACTAATCAAATGTGTCATGCACAACATTAAGGTGACCAGACGTAATCAGGGTGTCTACCATTTCATGAAAACAAAATTACCCAACTTTTCCAGATTTTCCAAACCACGAAGCAAAATTTTACAATCCAAGTCATTAGGACAATTCTTGTATTTAAATATGTGTATAAGATGGTCACTATAGTTTAGCTTAGAATTCCACTTAACCAAGTCATTAAAAATACTCACTTCACATGTTACAAATAATAACGAGAAGGAAAACTTAACAGAAATTGACTGTATCATAGGAGTATCAGGAGTGAGCTTTTGCAAAATGCTTGCCACATATTGACTAATGGTTAACAGAGATTCAATTTCTGTAAAAAATCAAAACAATTATAGCATAAATAACACATACTAAATAAAAACATAGGGTACCAGTTTCATAGATCGGAGACACATTAAAATCGCATATTTTGTGTTTCGCATGGTTTGTACTTACCAATTGTGTATTGCGGAACATAGTTCAAGGTACCATTATGCTTTTTACATGATAACAAACACAATTTTTAACATTCTGAGTGCTTTTTTTATTCCTTTCTTCGCTTCCGGAAAACACAATATGGCGGACACATCTTGACTCACGTTGTGGGTATGCAGTGTTTCAACCTTCTTCACCGTAAAATACCTACTATCGTGTTAGTCACCGGTGGAAATTATACATTATGCACAGGTAGCTGATGGATAGCCCCACGAAGCATTATGCACGGTAGCTTACCGATTACCCCACGAACCATCTCCGATAAGATTAGGTTAGGTTTGGTTACATTAGGCAAGCATAGTAAAAAAAAGGGGGGTTGAAACACTGACAGGGGCTTACATCATCAAGCATATGCAGCATCTGGTTGTCGTAGGGTAAGCAAATGAAAGCAATGGTAATTGTGCGTCGGTGAGATATTTCTCTTGAAAAATACATGATTTCCAGGTCAAATATATTCCACGATAAAAGAAAATACCTCAAAAAACGTTGTAAACCTTGGAGAAACTCATATCCATAAGTAGTTTCTTGTGTAAAATTGAAGAAATGTGTCTCCGATGTATGAAACTGTTACCAAACATAGTAAAATTTAGTAATATATGTATTAATCCTAATATCTACTAAACACAACCCAAAAATTGCAATAAGAAGATGGTAAAATTGTAAAAAAAAATGAAAATTCCAATAACCACTTAGAATAATAGATTTCTATTAGTTCAAAACATGACCCCTTTTCCTAGAGTATTTACTACAAAATTTTTACTGTAACTACTGGTAATACTCAGTATATCAAACTGAAGTATAGTTTGCCCACAACCAATTTGAAACTTCTTGATTGTTCTATTTTTCTTTGCTGAAAGACCTACTCTTAGTGTTTGGTGCACTACTACTAAAATGTTCATTTTTCCAGAAAAATAGAATTTCGCTGATAAGGTTTTCCAGACAGACAGACACCCTGGTAATGTAAGTCTCTGTCCTGGATTTTTTAAATGTAAAATGGGACTTCAAAATGTTCCTTTTTGTGACAAGGGATAGTAACACTCAGTCATTCACATCTGAATACAGCACAGTTTATATTAGAGGTCTGTATGGTTTCACTGCAGTGGCCCAATAAAAAAAAAAGAAAAAAAGAGAAGGTCAAAGATAGGAAAAGATGGCAAAATGAGGGCTGAAAAAGTACATAATCCCGGCCCCCTTTCGAAAATCCTTAGCACGCCGTTGGACTAAAGTGTCAACTTTCATCGCTCTGTGCACTGGTAAGAAGAAACAGATGGCCAAACAGTTTTTATATTAAAATGTGAACATTTTGCCGTTTCGTTTTGACCAGTGCTTTTCTTTTCGAAAATATGAAAAATGTTCTGCTTTGTTGTTTTAAAAATCTCGTCACCTTATACAATATACAGTGGAATTTCGATTTTAAGTTTTTCAGTGGTCCAAGCTGGAAAAGCTTAAAATGCCAGAACAGCGTGGTCCCTCTAAGACCTTGATAAAATTCAAGTATAATTCCACGTTTTCAAGGTGAACTTTCCAAAAATTCAAGGGTACAAGCACATGATTTTTCTATTTCAGCCTTGCTTATAACCGCCTCTCACCACCCACACACATAAAAAATTCTAATGGAAATCAATTAAACAATATATATACATACATACATAATTTAAGATGTGGAGTTTACATTTTGTTCCGCAACACTCCACCCTTACCGGGCTGCTTCTGGCAGGAAAAACCCAAATAAACAACTAAATAGGCTCGTTAGTCCTGGGTTCCCATCCCGTTCCTCACCAGAGTGCTCGGAACCAAAGAATCGATCATAGGCAAGAACTTACTGAATTAATGTTGCTGGGGGATTGCTGAAAACTCGCAGAAATGGGCTTTATACATTTATTTACAATTTAACAAAACAAGGCTCGGATTCTTCCAATAATTCTCTAATTTACATTATTTACATTCCTCTAACTTGAGCCCCACGGCAGAACTGCCAAGTGGAAGCTAAGCATTGGCAGAACTGCCTCGGGATGCTTTTTCTCATGGGATGCCATGGGGAGGGCTGAAAGTTCAAACCTTATTGGCTCTTTTAAACTACACAGAACCATGGAAGAAACCCAAGCATACAAAATCATACACAATCACAAAAAAGAAACAAAAAAACAAATACTGTTTGTAACAGTATTATACTCCCCTCACCAAAAAAAAAAAAGGCTTACCCAGGTAAGTCTGTGTGTCCAATGTCCTGGTGAGGTTTTACCTGAAATTAAAAATAAACACTAACACCGTCCACTTCACTTCACTGACTTTACACTTTCCGGAATAAGTCTCTCCGAATGTTCCTCACTGCATCCTGTGATCTCTGGAACCGGTGACATCCTAATTCATCATCGTGAAGTCCATTTCCAGGTGTGGCGGTTTGACAATCCATGGCAAGGACGTCCTCTTCCAGGCTGCTTCCTTCTTGTGAGGTTCTGGGATCGAACCTCTTCCCATCCACTCCTAGGGTAGGAGTAATATCCAGCACGTGAATTCGCGGCACTTCTCTGCTTAATTACTACAGAAAGTGCAAACACTCGCAAGTAAATATGTGCCTCCGAATAAAAAGAAACTTTTTACTAATGGAGATTTCTATTAGAACTGTCCCTTTAAAGAAACTATTTTCTAAGGGATACGGCAAAGGAGATAAGACTAATTTGTTATGGTCTACCCAGCTGTTTCCCCCGAAACTCCATGGGGTGTGTCTGGGTCAGCTGAGCGTTCTTCCCGGTGCCTTTCGTTTCCACCAGAAACCGTACGTCACGCTTCGGGCATCTTTTCACCTGGTTGTTCGCTGCTAATGCGATCGAATCCAAGTTTTCTGACCACTTGCTTTGCTCCGTGCAAAACTTGGCTATCGCTCTCTTACCGTCTTAATTGCTGCTTCTGCGAGATCTGCTTGTGGGCGGTATGGATTAATGTACACGGGTTTGCAGTTGATGGTTTTCAGTACTTGACGAAACATGCGGCCACGAAACACACTTCGATTATCACTGGTAAATATCGATGGGAATCCGTAAAGGTGACAATATTTCAATAAAGCATTGGAAATTGTCCTAGCTGTCACTGTTGTCAAAGGTGCCAAGAATATGTGTCTCGTGAAAGAATCTTCAATGAGAAATACGTAGCGATAACGCCCCCTAGAACTGGTCGGAAATGGTCCAAACAAATCTCTGTACAATTTCACTCCTGGGCGTGGCTGATTGCGACTTCTCATGAATCCCATCTTTTTAGAAGAATCTGGATTGTATCTCAAACATTTGAGGCATGATCTGCAGTAATCTCTAACATCAGAGTAAACATTTTTCCACGTAAACTGTTCGAAAATCTTGAACAGAGTCTTAGCTGCTCCTGGATGTGCGGTGTGAACTTCGTCATGGGATATTCGCAGCACTTCCGGTTTCAAGGAATCCAGTGTCCAAACGCGGGAAACATCCCCTTCCCTTCTTCTATGTTTCTGTAGAGAATCCCATCTTCATTCAGGTAAGAAGTGCTCAGATGAAAATCGAAAACATTCTTGTTCAATTTCCCATCCAATTGAACTTCCTCTCCCTTAAGGCACGCAATTAACAAAGACAAATATGGGTCCTTCTGTTGCTCTCTTGCCCATAATCACTTATCTTCCAAGTTTATATTGCCGGCTGTTATTTCGTTTACTTCCAAGTTGCTTGCATTAGGTTCTATATATCACCACGGAGTTCAACAGAAGCGGTGTCAGGGTTGTCTCTCAAAAGATGTTAAAGAAAACAGAGCAATACAATTCTTCATCTTCGCTGTTCCGTCTATCATCACCCGAATTAGCTAGTGCCATTACATCTTCCTTAATGTCAACGAAGGTTACTCTCTCTCGTTCCGTTCCCTGCGCAGCCCAAGTACTGGGACTCGAACCAGAGTCCTCTCTTCCCAGGCAAGTAGGCTTCTTTCTCTTCCTCTTTTCCTGGAACTTGCTGAATTTCTCATTCACATCCTTCTCGAATTCGTGGTGATATTTATATCCACCATCCGGGCATTCAAAACGGAGATAACCTTCATCCTTCAGGTCGCTAATCGGAATATGATCTGCTATTCCTTTTGCTTCCCTCGGTGGTAACCTTTTCTTTTTCCTGACTTTTTCGGCTTTGGGGGTTTGCAACACTTCTTTCTTGCGGTTCTTTTCTATGAGAATGATGGTGAAAGACAAGTTATTACTAGTTTTCTTCTCTTTCTTCCCAACTGTATCAAAAGGAATAATATTGTCCCTTTCATTCAGAAAAGCCCAACCGTTCAACGCAGGTGCAATTAAAATCTTCGCCCTGGCCATAAAATTTCTACCAGCGATCAGGTCATGCTGGGGATTCTCCAAAACAAATAATTTCTCTCTGACCCGTTGACCATAGAAAGTAACATTGAAAAATACGTGTCCCACAGTTGTTGTTTTCCCTTCAGCTAACTGTACATTCAGCTTACTATGACATAATTTCGCCCCCTTTTCTTCCAATTTCCGAAATAAAGACAAACTCATGCAGGATATATTAGCGCCGGTATCCATACACATATGGATGTGAATTCCATTTATTTCTCCAAAAACGAAAGGTTCATGAATTTTACTATTTGACATCTTTATTGTCGAACTACAGACGCGTCTAACTGTCGTGCCCTGTCCATGACGTTCTTTTGACTCCGAAACATTATATTTCCTCGAAGCTTTGTGGAAACTTGCCAGATGTGCAGTTGATTGACAAACGTAACACTTGAGTTCTTTGCCAGACATTCTTGGGTGGTCAGTAGTCTCTTTTGTCTCCCTCGAAACAGCAGGGGTTTCCTTCCCTAACCTAGAATATTTCGCAGGGTCCAGAACACACAACAGATCCTCCCCCGCGGCGCTACTCGCCCCTCTAATGGCCACCAGTCCCTCGGACTGAGGAGATGTGGTGCCTCTCAAGGCAAAGTTAATGATTTCCTGTTCTGTCTCATACTGACGAAACGTAGTGTTTTCCAACATCTCTCCCTGTAGCTTCAAAGCATACTCATGAAGATCTTCCATGCTGTTGAAATTCTCACATCTTAATCTCTCACGATACACAGGATTACATTTACGCCGAATAAAATTAACCTTCTCCTCAACTGTAGCAGTGGATTTTGCCCTCTCGAACCATCTATCTATCTTGCGAATATAGACTGCCAATGACTCGCTCTTTAGCTGAAAGCGAGAATCCAAGAATCGCTCTAATTCTCGTTCGTGATCCAACCCATGAGCAACAAATCCCTGAATTGCACATCTCTTTCAAACAGGTTTGCAAAATGAAAGAAGTCCTTCGCCTCTCCTTTTAATGCTAACGGAAGGTGATACAGCAATAATTCCTCTTCATTTATGCCCAAAAGATCCCTGTATGCATCCAGTTCATCCAAAAAGCTATAAACTTCCATCCCTTTTGTTTCCCCATTAAAAGTCAGTAACTGTACTCTAATGTCGTCTGGAAGAATCCTCAGCCTGTTTGTTACTGTAGCATTGTCTTCTGTACCCATTGTTAGCATAGAACTCGTTTCCCCAATAGCAGACGACAACGTAGACTGAGCCCTTGTCAGCATTTTCACCCTTATTCAGCAACCGTTATTCAGTTTCCCTTTCTTTGCATGTGTCCTTTCACACAAAAAATCCAAGGACGAGACCCCAATAATTCTCTGTTCCGCAACACTCCAGCCTTACCGGGCCACTTCTGGTAGGAAAACCCCAATAAACAACTAAATAGGCTCGTTAGTCCTGGGTTCCCATCCCGTTCCTCACCAGAGCACTCGGAACCAAAGAATCAATCACAGCCAAGAACTTACTGAATTAATGTTGCAGGGTGATTGCTGAAAACTCGCAGAAATGGGCTTTATACATTTATTTACAATTTAACAAAACAAGGCTCGGATTCTTCCAGTAATTCTCTAATTTACGTTATTTACATTCCTCTAACTTGAGCCCCACGGCAGAACTGCCAAGAGGAAGCTAAGCATCGGCAGAACTGCCTCGGGATGCTATTTCTCATGGGAGGCCACTGGAGCCTGAAGATCGCTCTCCCTTCCGCTATCCAGTTCCTAAACACACTCTCCCTGTCCTCTGTCAGAGGCCATATTTATACTTCCTCCCACGTCGCATAGGGGAGGGCTGAAAGTTCAAACCTTATTGGCTCTTTTAAACTACACAGGACCATGGAAGAAACCCAAGCATACAAAACCATACACAATCACAAAAAAACAAATACTGTTTGTAACAATTTGCCATTTCACATACTCAGACTCGAAATGCAGCTACAAACATAAGTCACAAATGTTAAGGGATATACGTATTAATCTACGAAAAATGGCCGAATCAACTTCAAGATATAATATCGTGCAAGAATCTTCCATCTGTCAGATAGATTGTTATGGAAAGGACTGACTGAGAGGTTTCTGGCTTATTTTCCACGCACCTTTCTTTTCCTTCCTCGATGCTAAACTGCAAACAACTTGCCTCAAAGCATTAATAAACATGTATAAATTCACTGGGTTGCAATTTTTCTCGTCTACAGAGAAAAATTCACGTAGAATTCACGCATAATTCCCAGAGCCAATAATGCAAGCATAATTCCCGGTGAGTAGCCAACCTGCAGAAAATATTATAACATCTTGCTATATTAGGACCACTGAGTTTATAATATTGGAAAAATGTAAAATCAATGATACCACTGTGCTCCCATTGTGAAATTCTCGACTTTTCAACGATACCAGCTGACTCCCTCAAGAATAGGAAAAGATTTAAAAGCTTACATTACATTAATACAACGCTCTGGCTTAATATTGATTTTCTGGATGTAGCACATGAGGATAAAATACTGGAGATGAGTATGAAAGTAAGTCTGCAGTAAGATTGCGGAAACAAATTAGGATGTTTGTAAATAGCAGAAAGCATTAATTTACAAAGAATTACATCCAGAAATTCTGTTTGTACAACTGTCCTCCGAAATCTTGAAACATATTGGCAGCAAACGAAAAAATTCAGGGACATAATATTTCTTCACAGCTTACGTCACATGATGTAGTAGCAGCAGTAGTCTGTATCCAAGACAGTAAACAAAATGGGTGCTGGCAAACAAAATATGCACATAGGAGTATACAGAAGGAAAAGTAATTTTCTGTAAAATTTGCAATAAGCATCTGAAGTGTGTGTTAGGAGACATACACAGAAATCAAACAATGTAAAAAAAAATGCTTGTGTATAATAATTAGTTCACAAATAAAAACTCAGTGGCCGCGGTGGCTCAGTCAGTAACGCGTCTGACTACCATGCTAAAGGTCCCGGGTTCGATCCCCGGCCGGTTCAAATCCGGGAACTTTTCTAACGTTGGAAGTGGCCCCGGTGCCCACCCAGCGTCGAATAACATGGGTACCTGGTGGAAACCCTGGGGGGTAAAAGTGGTCAGGGACATGATGTTGATCACATCACCCCCACTCATGACCGGATCAAGAAAGTGTGGGGCGTTACCCCCACACCTTTACAAATAAATACTCAAAACTTTTCATTCTGCAAGAAGATCACTGAAACTGCACAATTGAATCTGTTGCCTTTTTCTAGATGGCAGAACAAAACAGCCACACAGTGTGAAGCATTAATATGGAAAAATATGCAGCAGATAAGTTGTTTTCCAGCTTTGACATGTGCGCTCTGTCCTGTCCATCATCAATAAGATCCAATCCATAATCTTAATTAGGTCCACTTTCCTTTTGTTTTATTGCAATTTCACCATGCTACGAATGCAATTTTTACATGGTTCGATTTCGATCTAGTTCTGTTAACACATACTGCGAAGTTTTAGTGATTACTTAAGATTTTGTTCAATATATAATTTTGTAGTTACGTTAGACAGGTCAGGTTTCGTTCTCTTAGCATTAAATTAAAGTCCCTAAATGCATTCTACTAAGGTTCCGATGTACTTGTACATTCATTCCCACGAGTCTACCATAACTGTCGCTTGTCCATGGGAAGCGCGCATGTATGCGTAAGGTAATTTTTAAGTTGTTTTTTTTTTTTTCAACATAAATAACTTTTTTTCGATTCCAAACAGTGCTCATTACTTTAAGGAAGGAGTAACAGTTTGTTATATCGGAGACACATTAAAATCGGATATTTTGTGTTTTGCATGGTTCGTACTTACAAATTGTGTATTGCGGAACATAGTTCAAGGTGTCATTATGCTTTTTACACAAAAACAAACACAATTTTACACATAGAGAGTAGTTTTTGTTATTCCTTTTTTTGCTTCCGTAACACAATATGCCGGGCACATGTTGACTAGCGTTGTAGGTATGCAGTGTTTCCAACCTTCTTCACCAAAAATACCTACTATCATGTTAGTCACGTGTGCAAATTGTACATTATGCACGGGTAGCTGATGGATAGTCCCACGAATCATTCACAGATAGCCCCACAAACAATTTCCGATAAGGTTAGGTTAGGTTTGGTTAGGCAAGCATAGTTTAAAAAAAGGGGGGTTGGAAACACTGACAGAGGGTTACATCATCAAACGTATGCAGCATCCAGTTCACGTAGCGAAAGCAATGGCACTTGTGCATCGGTGAGATATTTCTCTTGAGAAATACATGATTTCCCAGTGAAATAGATTCCACAATGAAAGAAAATACCTCGACGAACGTTGGAAACAATAGAGAAACTCATTTCCGTAAGTAGTTTCTACTATAAAAATGAAGAAATGTGTCTTCGATATAACGAACTGTTACCAAGAAAGGTAAAACTATCAAAGCCGGGAAACGTCTGTAACTCGATTATTCTGTAATTTTTGACATTCGTACTTACCTATTCTGCATTGCGAAAGATTGTTTAACAAGGAGTTTCGCTTTTTTAACGAAATTATTATCTATTGTCGACACAGCGAGTAATTATTGTTAGTTCTTTTATGCTTCCTGAACACGCAAAATGTCGGGCAAATCTTGACTAGCATTGTCGATATGCTGTGTTTCAAACGGCAAAGCAGTGTTTCAACCTTCTTAACGGAAAAAATTTCGCATAGCCCCAAAAACCATTCTGGATCGTAAAACCATCCACGAATAGCCCCACGCACCATCACCGTAAGGTTAGGTTGGGCAATATAGTGAAAAAAAAAAACTACCCCAAAAACCATTCACGATAGCCCCACGCACCATCACGGTAAGGTTTGAGGTTTGGTTAGGTTGTTTAAGGTTGGACAATATAGTGATAAAACTGTGTGTTTGGAAACACTTACCGGGGATTACGTCATCAGATGCTCACAACATCCGGTTCAAGTACATGGATGGAAATTCAAGCAACAGCTTTCGTGCATCGGACGGACATTATTATAGAAAAATACATGAATTAGCTGCCAAATACATTGAAAAATGCGCGAAAACACTTCTACGACCTTCCGAAATTCCACAGAAACTGAAGTCCGTATAAGTACTTTCTCCTGTAAATTTGAAGAAATCCGTTTCACGGCTTTGAAATTTTTACCAAAAACGGGGCAAAAAAAATAAAAGCAAACAGGGACCAAAAAAACACTGCCACGACTAGCAAAAGTAAATTCCAGAGTAACAGCCTACATATCGCAACATTTCATGTTTGTTCTAAACCATCAGTAAATCCATGTAGTAAATCATTTGAACACTTACTATGAGAGAGAGACAGTTTAATGTTTTCTGGAGAATATCTTCAGATCGACGTCCCTCACAAAATATATGCAACTTTGTTCTACTGTTCACTAAAGGTTTTAAACAAAACCGGCATAACATGGTTAAATTTTCTCGCAACGGCAGTAAACCTGTCACTTGGGTTTGCATGATGACAAGAAGCAATGAACACAAAATATATTATGTCAGCTCTTATCTTCTCATCATCGCTGTGTTTGGTTCCAGAGAAAAGCTTCTTCTGAATTCTGCCATAGGAAACAAAATAACTTATTGCCAATGCATGAAAGTTATAAAATTCCATGTATGCCAGTGTCAATCGTCTGGATCGTCTGTCTGCCAGAAAAAAACATAAACAATTTTTTATCTTCTTCGATGCATGTAAACAATTGAGCACTTATTCGTTTTTGTACAACGTCTTTATGTAAACCATAAAGAGTAAATAGGTGCGAGATCCAGAAAAGTAAATACCGTTTCGATCCCGACGTTTGGAAATATTTTACCGGTTCTTCGGGATACCGAACAGTCGGGAAATTCCAAATGATCGTGTTAAAAATGTAGGGTGTGCGGGATCCCGAAAAGGCGGGAAATTTTCGGGACGGGAAATGTTCAAAATTTCCAAAGGCTCTAGAAATCTTGAAATCTACACGTGATTTTCACTTTGACATTGTTTTTGCATTTCTGGTACAAAAACTAACAATTTCCGATAAATTCCAGACATTTACAATGAAAAAAAGTCGAGAATTTTGAACATTTCCCGTCCCGAAAGTCGAGATTTAAAAAATTTCCCGTCCCGATGTTTCCTTCACTATACGTATCTGGAATTTCTTGAAAATAGCAATCTTTATTCCAGAATGCAAAAGCGGGGATGAAATTTAGGGGTATGTGGGATCCCAAAAAGTCGAGACCGGGACCGGGAAAAATATTTATCGTCCCGACTTTTCGGGATCCCGAGCAGTCGGGAAATACCGAATGGTAATATTTAAAAGTCGTAAATTCTCGACGTTTTCTGCATTGTGTGTGTCTGAAACTTATCGGAAATCGTTAGTTTTTGTTCAAGAAATGCAAAAACAATCACTTAAGTGATTCTGGAAATTTCGAACACTTCCCGTTCCGAAAAAGTCGGGAAATGGCGAATTTTTCCCGTACAGAATGTCGGGATTTTAAAAAAATTCCCGTTCCGACACAAAAAATTCTGTCACGCACACCCCTAGTGAAATTTGACCCACAAGTGATTTCCACAGGCTAGAAGTAATTACTCAGTGATCAGTACAAATTAGCCGATCAAGTATCCAAAAGAACATATATAAAAAGTTACCATTTTGGCATACCGGACAGAGGGAGTATGTGATTTCCCTTCCCATCCCGAATATTTCTCGATCGAAGTCAGGGGCGAATTTGTTCCGTCCCAAACAGAGATTTCTAAAATTTTTCGTCCCGGAAATTTTACCAAGTTTTTGCATTTGATTTTACTATCCTACATCATCCTCAATGACGAGACTAGAATGACGCTTGAAGGGGAACAAGGGGGCAACTTCCCTACTTATGTCATAAGAAAGTATAACAAATCTAAATTCAAACTTACTTTCTTTTAAAAGTTGCAAATGTCGAAAGATGGGGACATAAAACATCAGTTAACTTTTAAAAAATGAAGAAAAAAATACCAAATTTTCTGGGCGACTTGTCTATAGCTCCTGATACTTGAAAACATTTGAGGATTAGTAAAATGCATGCACGGAATCAGTGGCGTACGCAAGGGGGGGTTATTGGGTTTAAACCCCTCCTTGAGCTTTTGAAATATTATGGAAAATGTTGTAGAAAAATTAAAAATGGCTAATTTATCACAGTCAAAGATCTGCGACAGTAATAATAATAATAATTTGAATTATTATTCCAATGTAGAATGGAGAAAAACAACATTCCAAACACAATCTAAGCGGCCACAAAGTTCAATTCTGCAATTCTTTTGCAAAAAGTCGCGCAGTCTCTCGGGAGAATTGTGAAAATTCCTTGCTTCGTCGCAGTGTGCCTACGTTATTGCAAACGTTCTTCCCGGTACTGATTTTGCATCCCCTTGTGAACTCTCAAGTTATGCTGAGTCTACATCCACATCATTAAATAATGTTGAAGAAGTGCTTTGTGAATCACCTAGAAGTGATAAATGTGTTGGAATGTCTATAAACGTACTTTTGAACGAAAACATATACTCAGTGGAATTTAGCAACATCATCCTGGGTGAGTTCCATAGGTAAAGGTATTGTAAATTTCCCCGTGCATATAGCACCGTGCCATGAAGGCACATGTAGTGGTGTGCTGGGGCCCACACATTCTCGATCTCTGCCATTTTGCAGGGGATGTGATCAGCACCATGCTCCGGCAGCCTTTATCCCCAGTGTTGCTCTCAGGTACCCATTGATATGAGGCTGGGTGCGGAGACAAGGCTGGATAAATTCCAACCAATTCCTGGAATCGAACCCGGATCTCTCACGAGGTCGTCAGACTAGACCACCGCGGACCCTTGAATGAGTTTCATATTTTGATTATTTGAATAAATTTCATATATTTGCTTGTTTTTATGGATTTTCTTTACACTTATAATGTCTCACCTATACAAATAACAGTTTACTAGACAATTATTTCGTAACAAAGAAACAAAAAGAAATGTAACTTTGTTCTATTGCTTTCATAAATATATTTATGAAGATCTCTACTACTTAATAATAGTAGTGATATAAGTAGTAACAGCAGCTGCATTAGTAGTATTATTAGTAGTAATTAAACTAATTAATTAATTGTACGTATTATTAATTATTATTACTAATTAATTATTAATTAATTAAAGTGTAATAAAACAATGGTAATGTGAATTTGTAGAAAGGTTTCGAAATAACCCCCCCCCTGATGAAATCCTGCGTACGCTACTGCACGGAATTACAGTGTTAAGTGGGAGAGCGACTGACACCACCAGCTAACCAAATTTATGCTAAAAATCTCCCTCTTTTCTCTTAACATAAAAAATAATAAGAGCACCACTCAGATAGACTCAAGTCAAGATTCAAGCTAACAATTCCCATTTATTTGATTTATTATGCATCCAATGACTACAGGTTTTGTACAATAAGGTACATCAGTGTAGGACATATCATACTAAATATTTGTAACATAATAATAGAATACATATGATTTTATATATATACATACATGGGTGTATGATAACCCTTTTCAAACACTATGATATAATAATTATTAAATTTTAACACTTCAGCTGCCATGGGCATTTTAGTGAATTGCCTATAGCATGCACAGTTGTACCACCAGCGATGAGTGTTCAATTCTCACAATCTAGCTGGAAAAATTCCCAAGTCTAGTTGTCTTGTCCTTCATTGATCTTATTAACCTCGTTTCATAATATTTAGGCATGCTTGCTATTGCTGTTACTCCTGCGCACTAATTTTGCCACCCAGTGATGTAGAAAGTTATACTAATCAGACTACTTTCTAAATTTTGGATGGTCCTTATAACTGAAGTACTTTAGAATAAAAAAAATATTTGTGTAGTTGTAATGAGCTGGAAAGCTGTCACATAAATGATACTGACAAATATGAAATTAATATTTTAATTGTTGATACTAGTAAGATGATATTATTAATCGCACAGAGAATAAATGATTAAATGAAAAAGTTGCACTTCAAATGAATTATTATTACTAATATTATTTGAATTACAAAAGATGATTCCACATCAGGTCAATGTTGAGTCAAAACATTTAGATTGTAATGATAGAATTGTATGTACATATCTTAATCAGTGTCCTCATCCATTCCGCTCGCGCTGCTGCTCCCAGAACTGTCAGATGCTGGTATGGTGGAACTGCCCCTTCTTTGGAGACCGGATGAAAGCAGACCTAGAACTGCTGGTGACAGTGCTCCGGACTTCTTGATTGGGAGTTTTCGGCGCGATGATATTACCGGAGGACGCAAGCAGAATGTGCAGCAAATCATTATTTGTTGCTATGACCTTCCCTGAACTTCCTAATGTCCTTATGTCTTACCTCCTGTACGTCCTCTGACAGCTGCCCGATAGGCAGGATGCAAGACCGAATAATGTCTGCACCATGTACTAAAATCTTGTGAACTGTGACAATTCTCCTTGACTTTGGCTCCGCACTGGATCTACAACTGCCTTGTTCTTCGTCCTTGGGCCACTCTCCTGGAACAACTTCGTAGGATGACCTGGACCACATCCACTGGACGTACCAGGAACACATCCGTATACCTCTGGTGGAAAACTGATTTGATCATTGAGCCACTGTGCGTTACCTCACAAAAATCTGTCTTTATGCCTGTTACTTTTCAACGATCGGGCCCTAATTTTCACACAATACAGTTTAATTACACTGACAATGCGTTCTTCGACTTCTGGAGTACAATCTTGTATCCCCAATCTATCCACAACAAATCTGTACAGTTCTTCGCTTCTGTTTTGGGGAGAAGACTACAGCCATACATCAAACAACTCCCACCTGAACAGGGTGCACTGCGCAATAAAACTATACACTGTTGTAAATCGCGCACCTACGCGCACGTAGTGTTAACCTTTTATGCAAGCGGGAAGTTCGTTACGCAACATGTGCAAATTACACGGGTGTACTATATGGTACTTTTTTTGTAATCCTTTGTCAAGTTTTGACAGGGAATAACATAATACTTTTGTAGCACCATTTTTCACTTAACATTATTGCAAAGAGTACTTATGATATGGCTACACAAACACCCCACACAAACACAGCAGAGATACCCACGTTACCACTACAATGAACGCAGTGAGTTACGAACAATAAATAACAATACAGCACGCGTCTAAACATGAGCTACTCCACGTGCGAACTAAATTCCTCTGCGCGTGGTGCCTAGTGACACGAGATTCATGACCATCTAAACATAACTTCCGGTTCAAAGTCAAATGAAAAACAATCATCACAATTACCCCTGGACATTTCCTAACAGACCTGTGTAGCAGTTAGCCGTGAATACAAGATTCGAAAAATGATTTTTTTCCAGCTAGATTGCGAGAATTGAACACTGTGCAGCAGTTCAAGTGTGTGTATTCTCAAGAGGCCAGTTGGCCTGCTGCCAGTAAAGTGGCCGTTAAATTTGAATTTGCTATATTTTGTAAGGCACTCTGGGCAGATAATTGTAGTCAATTTGGCCTGATGGGATAGTATTTTCATTTACAAGCCCAATATTTATATTATTATTGTTATTTATTCATTTTATTTATTATATTTCATGATTATTGATCATTGTTTCCATAAATGAATTATTTCTATTTTTCTTACAAGAGAGCCGTTGTGGTCTCGTTGTCGACATCCGTGGCAAAGTGGTTAGCAGCACAGCTTAATACAATGCCAGGGGTCCGGGTTCAAACATGGATATTTGTGTTTCAACAAAAATCCAGAGAATTGAGGAAAATGTGAAAACAGGAGACACTAACACTTAGGGGTATTCCTTTTACCCCAAAAAGTTGGTATGGCACCTGACTGCAACGTGGGACACCCAGGTTCGATTCCCCGAGTTGGGTGATCTAAAGTTGGAATTTTTCAGACCTTGTCCACGTATAAAGCGACTACGGAGCTCACCAAGCCGCAAATCAATGGGTACCTGAGGGCAAACCTGGGGGATAAAGGTGGCCAAAGCGTTTTACTGATCACATCACCTCCAAATGGCCGAGATCAAGAATATGTGGGACCATACACCCACATCCTCTAAACGTGCTTTCCTGGCAAGGTGCTACATGCACGGGGAAATTTGCCTTTTTACCTTACCTATTTTTTCTTATATTTATTTGCTTGAATTGGTGTTTTAAGTCCACTTTATGCACAGTAAGGCTAATCGGGACCCTACAGTTTAAAGTGGGATCCGAACCACTATGTGCCTCTACCAGGTATCGAACTTATATTTGTTTGCATATTTACGTATCTTTTATTTATCACATATTTATATAACATTATTCTCATTCATTTAATATTATTTATTGAGCCATAACTTTGTGGTATTGTTAACTCTGCAACAATTAAAGTTAGGTGAAAACAAATGTCACAGTTGTTTTCCTGGTGAAATTCTAGCCCATTTTGATGTCGCACGACCCCCTTCCCATTTACATTTCTGAAGTTGAATTCAAGATGGCTGCCGACCATGTGGGTGACGTCAATGTGGTTCCCCCTTGGCCAGTCAACGATTGGTCATCACCATTTTCACGTTCCATGCCGCAGTGGCCTTGTACTGGGGGTGTTAAGTGACTTATTGAGCCATAACTTTGTGGTATTGTTAACTCTGCAACAATTAAAGTTAGGTGAAAACAAATGTCACAGTTGTTTTCCTGGTGAAATTCTAGCCCATTTTGATATGTCGCACGACCCCTTCCCATTTAAATTTCTGAAGTTGAATTCAAGATGGCGGACATCAAGATGGCTGCCGACCATGCGGGTGACGTCAATGTGGTTCCCCCTTGGCCAGTCAACGATTGGTCATCGCCATTTTCACGTTCCATGCCGCAGTGGCCTTGTACTGAGGGTGTTAAGTGACTTATTGAGCCACCCTGTATATTACAATGAACATTACAGCATAAACTTATTACACACAAAATACTTTTCATGGGGTTTTCTTCCACTTTTTATCACAATATGAATTGTGCAATGCTTCTAATAATTATACAATACTATCTGTTAATAGATTTAATACAATGCTGTAAATAAAATTACAGAAAAAAATAGCATAGTATTTTGATAGGCTTAATTGAGTTTCTGAATCAAATTCTGCACCTTGAACAAACGAGTGACATCATTATGTTCTTCATTTGCAAATTGCCAAGTATGTAGTAACAAAAAAATACAGGAAAACAATAAAAGGAGTAAGTGGTGACAACACTGACGCATCAAATGAAAGCAATTGTAATAATACTACTGTTGATAAATCGCCTCTATGAATGTTCCAGCACATGAAACATTTCAACAATGATAAGCAGGTATCAATCCCTTGAACCGCTGGCTGTCATGTTGGCCTCACGTGGATCAATTAATGGTAGAGTCAAAGAAAAAATTCAATTATCAGACATATTATTGTCAATAATTGGTCATGCATGTACTTACAGGAAATAAGGAAGTAAATAAGACTCCATTACTGAAGAAGAAATGTTGGCCTCCTGGGTACGCCCAGGCGGAGCGTCCATGTAAGCCGTGTAAGCCGGGCTTACACTTCATTAGTTCTAGTAAAATGTATGTAATTATCTGGCAAAAAATTCGTAAACAATTTCAAAGTTCAAATCGGGTCGACACCAGTATTCGAGATCCTGTTTGTTAGATTGCAACACTTCAGCGGCATATGGGATCTCCCGCCTTCTGCTTCTGGAAAGCTGTAAGCCTTCTGAATTTTGCCTTACAAATTTCTGACCGCGAACCAGCAGTGCCTACCGTATCTGGATGGAGAAGAGCAAGGAATATAGGAAGAAGAGCGGCCAAAACCATAGGTCTGTAAACCTACGGCCAGAGGCTTACAGCAGCGTTGCTAACCTCATGTTTAGAAAAAGTGTTGTTCATGGATGTCCACAGTATTTCTTTCCACGAGGGAGGATTAAGCATAATACTTTTTCCAGGGGTGGGGGTAGCTAGGTATATTACCCCATAATAAAGTTGCCTCCTCAAAAGATACAAATTCAACATTTTTATGCAACGCCCTTACAATAATTAACATAATTTGATGCGACTGAAATGAAATTATATGTGTGAAATATATTATTTTATGGTTGACATTCATTTTCCAGGAAAGGCTTCCTCCCCTTGCCCCTTCTGGACATCCAGGTGTCGTTTAAACTCCGTAATTATGCTACATACTACTAAATTATTCTGCGATCTACATATTATTAATATTAATTTGTAACAAAACATAAATATAAATTCGAATGGTTCAACCAACGGGATGAGTTTGACGTTATACGTGAAAAGTTTGAGAAAATTCAACTACCACGAACAGCAGATCCTCTTGTTTTATTTACATCCACAACTTCCAAACGACTTTTTAAACTTGTGCGAGATTTAGCACCATTATGCTTGGGTTGGCTTCACTAGCTAACCGTGAATACGCGCCAGCGAGACCCCGGTCCTGCAAGAGGAGGGAGCTCCAGCGTTCAGCTTTGTCGGGTATGAATGAATGGTTGTTGCCTGCAAAGGAAATTTGAGCCAGTGGTGTTTGAAGGAAGGTTTTTTCAAGGAACAGGGAATTCTGAAGCAAGAAACTAACAGGAAGGGGAAAATGGAGAAACACCTAAAATTGAGCGAGAAACGGTAAAATTAGATATACATTATATGCCAAACGCTTGTTTCTGTTTTTCGCTTGTAGGAGAGCATAAACATTGGAAATATTAAGATCTCTGTTTTTCGTTTATATTTGAACTCAGCTGGTAGTAATTGAGCTAAAGAGTGCAATAACTTTTTCAAAAATTAAAATGTTAGATCAAAACTGAATATGAACCAGTTTTACAAATCTCATATCAAATGTGAAGAAAATATTATTAATTACATTTAATTACATAGTCCGTGGTTTAAACACTCTTCGAACAACGTACGAAAAGCCTGTTTATGGTCTTTCAGGTGCAAGATTTTCTTTTACACTACCCTAAGAAAGCACTTACATCTCCTTTCACAGAAATTTCTGGATAAATCCTTAGAATTAGCGATCATGTGTTTTATATTTTATCTTCTCGTTCCTTTTTTACGAAATATAAGGGAATTTTAAGGCAAGAGAAGGAATT
Source organism: Lepisma saccharinum (assembly GCF_977018435.1). Taxonomy (NCBI): domain Eukaryota; kingdom Metazoa; phylum Arthropoda; class Insecta; order Zygentoma; family Lepismatidae; genus Lepisma; species Lepisma saccharinum. The sequence continues at coordinate 20,658,340 of NC_139243.1, read as the reverse complement.
TATTTATGTGCAAAAGGGATATTCCCCTCCAAGTCCGAAACATCAGTGCTTTGAGCAGTGACCGCTTTTGGATATGATTTTTTTCCCCCCTCTTTCATGTGTTGTGTGCGTGGTTAAAGTCTCGCGGTATTTCTTTGCAACTTCCATCCATTGAAAAGCGGGCTGTCGTCCCTCTGATGTGGTGTGATAGTGAACAACAACAACAACTGCATTACGAAAGAAAACGAGTGTGATTGTGTGGTGGGGTGGAGAACTTGTTGAAGACGCCGTTTTCCAGCAAAGGATTTTGCTGCCAAGAAGAAACTAGTGGATGTAGGTAGGCCCACGACTTCTCTAGCAGGCACGGGAACAGAAACAAAAAATAAAGTGCGCCGATTTTGTGATTCGTGGTACAAACTGATACTTGGTTATGCTGTTGTTGGTTGGTTGGTTGATTTGGTGTTTTAAGTACACTTTATGCACAGTAAGGGTAATCGGGACTGGACCTACATTTTAAAGTGGAATCCGAACCACTACGTTCCTCCACCGGGTATCGAACCCGGGACCGGTTATGCTGTTGTAAAAAGTATTCAGAACTTTTCTGTTTCTTCCTGTTTTAGTTTCTTTATTTTTCATTATTCTTCATTTTATCTAACTTTGCATTTTTTTTATGGTTACGTTACTCATTGTGATAGGAATAAAACTGACGTAATTATCAGTTGAAATGTAGGAGATATACAGCCTAGCAAAGAAAACACCAGGCTCAGGGATTTATCCAGAATATTTCATCTGATGTAGTGTAACTTCGTTTTTATGGACTGTAAGGTGAAATTTAGTGCCAAAATTAGGGTTTTGTGAAAAAGTTCAGGGAAGTGTTCTAAAAAAATGGGGGGGGGGGGTCGATGTGTGTGGATAAATCACTGACCCAGCCAAAAAATAAGCACAACGGGAAGTAGCCTTCATAGGATTACACTGTTGGAAATGTCACGCTCCGCCACTGGGTACGCCAACCAAAAAATCTGCTGGTTTGCTAGTAAAGCATATGCTTGTACCACCGGCGGTACATATGGCAGCTAAAGTGTTGATTCAATTGGAAATATTTTCTTAACTTCAATTGTAAGAAATATAAACATGGACAGCAGAATTCACAACCAGCATATTGTTGTATAACCCTCTTGCCATTCCATACGCAGGAGGCAACAGATTGTCATACGTTGACTTTATAACACTGATACCGTGCCAAATTGGTTTAATTTTAAATTCGATCACACCACTCTCATCGTAGTCACAATCATGTTGCCATTCAGTTCACAGCTGTAAAAGCAGTTTCTTTAATTACGTCAAAATTTCAAGACTGATATCCCTAGAGCACCCAAATGGTCCCTCATCATATTCATTCATTTTAGTCCGATTAGTCAAGTTCAAGGATATATGGACACCAATAGTACAAAAAATTGTACTGGTAGTGCTAATGTTCAATTATAAAACATAGATTGCCCAAAGTGGACCAATACGATGAGCAATTTGAGTACATGCATCTTTGAACTTGCCAGTACAATGTGAAAATAAAGAAAATAATGAAATCAATCAACAAACCTTGTAAATAAATTAATTTAGTGTTGGAAAATTTCCATCCACAACCAAAACTACAGGGTGTCAACAAATATTCCCCTCAGTTATTTATCCACACACACCCGCAACCTTTTCCAATTTTCTGTCACTTATGTCCAAGGCATAAGTTTAAGTATATGCTTAGCCTAATTGTTAGCACTCTCACCTTCGGTATGAATGGTCCCAGTGGTGTGGCATGACTTTTTCAAAAGTGTTACCAGCCATCAGACATTATCATCTCCACCCTACCCTGCACCCCCCCCCAAATAAAAACAAGCCTTTGATCTAGATTTTTGTTCATTTCGTTCTTTTTTTGCAATCTGCTCAATGATTTAGCCACAATCACTCCTAGAAAGGACTACCACTCATGAGAGAGTTACCGCAAAAATCCAGTGAATAATGGTCAAACCTTGTCAACCATCTGTTTCTTTGCAAAGAGGTGTAAAGGTGAAGAACCACCACACATTTCTCGGATCAGTTTGACGTTTGAGCAGTGAGGAGATGACAGAATTCCCCTCCTCCAGCAGTGGTAGGGAAGTCCAGATGTATGTACTACTGTGACCAACTTGGTTTTTTGGAGCAAGGTTTGTCCAAATCACGAATCGCATCAAGTACTTATCTTCTCGTCTATTACGTAAATGGTCTCAGTTGTAGTTAAATCCAGCTTTGGCTTTGCAGTCTAGCTCTTGTTGCTTTAGACAAATAGTGTCCCGTTTTAGGCGGGATTTAGTTCTTTTCTGAAAATCCAATGTAACAACACTTGCTGATCCGGTAGGCAGAGTGGCAACTAGGACCCTAAACAAGCATATGAATAACCCCCTAGCACACTTGCCCCAAAGTCTTTTCCCTTGTTCCCTTGCATTGGCACCCTTTCCTCTTGTTCTCTCGAGGGTAGTGGAACGGCCTGCCTCTTCGCCTTTGTCGGCTGCAGAAAAAATGTCCTCTGCAATATACTTTTTTAATTTATTTACATTTTGCTGTTACCTGCGGTAACACCAGTTACGTATTTGCCATGCCTCTGAATGGTCCTGAACCAGCATCGTGAGGACTTGAAAGCCACGGTGGAAGGCTCGGGTTTCGGAAGTCAGAAAACAGCAACTTAGCAGGCTCTGGTCTTCAACATGGTGTTTGCACCATTCTCTTTACCCTTTGTACCCCACAGATGGGAATGCACCTTTCCTCCAGAACAAATAATTCGAACAGGCATTCAATATGACAATTCACGCACCATGGCAGTGCGGTCTAAGGTGTCATGCTTTGGGCTCCAGTTTCGAGTCTCCTGGGGGAAGTGTAACAACTTTTCTCCTGAGATTTCGGCCTGTGTATGGGACCGGTGGCTACCCACCATCATGAGGAAATTGGGGAGATACAAATGAGTAGCATAACACTGTCATGAAAACCTACGACGAATAGGGGTTCGTCGTGCTGCCCACACGTCACCCCCTGACTGGTTGGATGATCGCCCACCTCGGGTGAATGAGCGAATAGGATCACGTGGGAGTGAAGCCAGCAGTCGGTAGGTAGGCTCAATGGGCTGTTGTGCCATGGGTTATTATTCAATACGACAAGACTCATTTCATGCAGCAAACATCAAGGCAATATAACCATCATAGTTTACGGGGGGAACGAAGTAGTGAGTCCCTTTGTTTTTACTTCGCATCCCTGCCCATCCAGTGTGACGTCAACCACAGATAGTTACGCGAAATTCTGCTCTTCAAGGCAGGAAGTATTACATTCTCTTTGGTTCAAGGAGTATACAGTTATTGCAGATCCAAAACCAATGAACTGTCCGAAAACTAACCTGCTCTGTTTCACGTATCAAAAGTGAACTGGTTCCGAATGGGTGTGTTCTTGAAGAAATGAAATTTCGTCACCACACACAAAGCTAAAGCAACATTTTTTTAAGCAAGAAATTCTAAGGATGGATGGTGCGGCAGCTTTCCTCTTGAGTAGCTTGTTCTGTAAGGAAAAATCTCATGCCTCTTTACCACAATTGCCTAAGCATCTGCATCAATTATAACTAACAAGTCCATCTGGATGGATATGCTGGAGTGTGCAATGAGAGGGTATATCGATTTGATATTCACCATGTGACATCATACGTTGCACATGAGATAAACGTAACAATGCTCCTTATGGAGACACCAACCTTTTTATAATCACAAACACCATTTGTAAGCACCCTGTATGAAAGAAAAGTGAATCCCTCAAAATGTTGCAATGTTGGTATATATCAAGTGCACCTTTCCACAAGTCAATTAACTTTATTTAGGGCAATTAAAAAAGAACAGAAAACAATAAAACACCCATATTAATCTGTATACAATTTATTTCCACCAACTGTTTGTAAAATGGACCAGCCATATAAAATTTAAAGTAACTCTGTAAGCTTCTAACAGTTGCCATCCAACACAGTAACAAGGAATGTGATAGGAATCTTAAAAAGTTCATACATACATTATTTATGCTTGTTGCAAGAATATTCCATACAAACCTAAAAAGTGAAATACAAAAATTCATAAATTTTTGTGTTGTAGTGAAAGGCAAGATTTGAAAAACAAAGTGATGCTTTTGTCTGTCTGCAATGGGGAACGGTCCTTACCCTTTTGGTCCTGATTTTATTCTCTCCAAGCGAAAAACCTCAAATAACATTGTATCCAAAGTATCTTAACCAAACTTACACAAATTTCATTCACTGCGTATCATACAAAGCCATGTCATGTATATGATTTTGAACAAATTGAGTTTCAGCACGACTAACAAAATTATAAACATTGGTGCTGGCCTAATTTTTATGTACACAGCTGAAACAGACAATACTTTAAAGCAAATTTGTTCCACCAGACAAAAATTTATTCAATTTACAAGTGCCTATTTTCCATCTGTACAGTAGTAGCAGTTCTAGAAATTATATTAAAAAGGAGCAATCCCCCCCCCCCCTTTTTTTGGCCTTGCATATCTTTGTTTCTCTAATTTCGATGGACATTAGTCACCTGATAGATGTAACCCTCATGATCATTATTAAGAGCTACATGTTTTTTTAAAAAAAAACTTAGCGTCATAACATGGGGCCTGCGGTCAGTTCACCGCTGGAAACAGAGTTTTTGGGAGAAAACTCCTTGTTCATTTCTGTTTCTGTGCTGTGTTGGTAAGAGGCAGTGTTGATATATGAAGGGAAATTTCCTTCGGTGAAGGAAAATCCAGGTCCAATTTTCAGTGAAAAACAAAATTTTATATCAAAATTGCCAGAATTTTTTTTGTCAAGACTTTTGTTTTTTAATTGTTGCTTGCATCTCACCTGGACTCTTGGTCTTGCATGCTTTTCCACAGACCAGATGGGACCCATGTTGCTTGTCACTTGTGGTTTGCCACTTCAGTCTAAAAGCTCCCTAACAGAATTGTTTTGTTACTGAGCACTCGTGGTCCTAACCTTTGTTTTCATTCTTGAACTCCACGTTGTATAAAACTAAGTGTGGGAGCATGGTGATGGGAGAACTGACCTACTACCATCTTTGTAAGTTGGCACTTACTGCTTGTTTTGAACAGATATAAAGTAGGAATGCATAAATATGAAGAACGGTAAGATCCAATCAGGGTTTTATGATAAAAAAAAAATCTTTAGTCCATTTGCCTTAGCAGGGCTGACTGGACGAGTCCAGTGAGAAAATATGGGTGGAATGGATAAGGAAAGCAGGTTCCGTGAAAATCGTCTGTTGCTGGAACAACACTGAAGTTTCACACACACAATAAAGGCACTGGCAAATTACACTAAGAGGGAAGTTAGGAGTTGTAAAAGTAATCACAAACACAAGAGTGAGCGATAATAAAGAAAACAAGTGAATCCATATAAACAAAATACAGATCTGAAACTTAAGTGTTGTTTCGTGGATACTTCTAACTTCTTCCCTTATTGCATGAGGATTCGTCCTCTCCAGCTCGCCTTATCTTCCACGGTTGGACAGTACTTGCTTGTGGAGCATGATGTTGGTCTGGGTTATACCCCACTTCTAAACTCATTCCCAACAAGGAATAGAATATTTCCTTCCCTCTCATGCTATCATAAATATTTTTAATTAATAACCATTTCCAGGATTACAATTTAATTCTAGTGAGAAAGTGATGACTACATTACTGGCATGGCAGATCTTTGCAAAGGAATGTAAATTCTGGAACTGCCATACAAAATTGTACATTTTAATAAAATCTCTCTGCATCTTGTAATAAATATACTTTAAATAGTAGACTTTGTTGCTGTTGTTACTGGAATGACACACTTTGAATTAATTCCTTCAGAGACTGGTTTTACCTCAACTTCCCATTTTGACCAATGTTACCATGAAAAGATGGTAACCCATAGTACAGACTAAAACGAGAAGCTAACTCCTCCTTTAAAAAAAATCCTGCACAAAGTTCCATTCCAATTACACTGGTCTGAACTACAACATTCAGGACTCTTCCCCACTGCCTACAGATGTTGATCTATACACATTGAGAGAACACATGTACATAATATGCTATATAAAACTGCCTATACAAGTGGTTCTCAACCTTTGTGAGACAGCAACCTGATACATTCTTTTTTTAAAAAAGTCAATCTGTGATTGAGAAATCAACAATAGTCGTTAAATCTTTTTTAACTTTATGCATTTATTAATGTGTACTCTGGAAATTAAATATCAATAAATAAATTATAGCATAGTCATAAAGAGTAATAGTTTGATTATAGCTAGGTTTGTTGACAAATATAAAATTAGGTTGAGATTAGTTGTGAATCACTGGATGTACTGAACCTCTCTTGTAGTGGTGTGCCCAAGATTTTCAAAACGGCACTGGCTTACATATACCTTATTTGGTAGTCAGCCCACATTTTGCCATATTCCCTGTATTTGTTCTTTTTTTAGGAATACTTGGCCAAAGGGCCCACCAAGCTCCCCTTTGCTCATGGCTTGGTGTGATTGATGTCAGGGCCCAGTACTGGGTTGCAGCCTGGTGGTTGAGAAACACTTGTCTACACAAGATTGCTTAAACATCCATATTTGTACAACTATAAAAAAACTATACTATAATGTATGAGACAATATATGTGCAATTTAACTAGCGAAAAGGAAGGAATGACATAAGTACTGGTAAACTATACTCTCACGTATAGTGGCAGAACAGCCTCTGCACATAAAATTACTGAATGGTGTGTTTCATTGTACATGTTAGCATTGATCCATAAATGTGTGACCATCATTCAATCTATCGATACAATTATTATACATTGACACTTTTAATATTGTTGTTTTGATAACAAAAACTAGTTTTTCACAAACATGTTTGACAGAATACCACTTTTTTCCCAAAATAATACCAGTACTCTTGTAGATTTGTTATTCAATACAAGGTTTGCACTCTTCATGTTCAATTTAGTACTAGTGAATTAAAAATGGTCAACATGTACTGTTTTGTAAACCAAATATATGAGGTAAAATGGAAGCACAATATCTGTTATGAAAGCAAATGTTATTCCTGGCAAATTTGTGCATACTTTTTGTTATCAGTTTGCTTGTTTTGGGAGAGACTATTTTATATTGTAAAAATATCTTCTAGGAGCATAATTGGAATCTGCTTTGGACATCTGTTAGTTTTGAACAATTTCCACATAAAGGGTGTCCCAAAATTAACGCAGGATTTAAATTGTGCACCATTTTTTCCCCCTGCAGGATTGGCACCATTTGAGGTCCCATGTTGTAGTAAAAACGTTGCTGTTAGTCAATATGGAGCGCTACATGACATGTAAAATTCATTACAAGTGGGCAAATTACCTGACATTTTCGGTAGAAGTGTCCAGAATGAAAGAACTGTGCGACCTCACATCGTGCAATTTTTTTTTCCTCTGGCGATTCATTAAGTCCAAAGTTTATATAACGATAAGAACGATTCCTGAATTTTAGGTGGAAATTCAACGAGTTATTGACGGCATTGAGTTGCAGGTATGCGAAAATGTGATCCAGAATTTTGTCAAAAGAATTCAAGTGTGTCAAATGCATCGTGGATAACATTTGTCAGATATCCTCTTTCACATTTAATAGCAATGTTTACCCTTTCAAATAATGTAACAACTTTGCCAACTAATAAATATATAAAATGTTTTTTTCTTGAATTAAATCTTGTGTTTCTTTTGGGACACCCTTGACATAACATAAATCTATCTGTACGATTGTTAACAGAGTATGAAAACCAAGAATTATGGAAAGATTGATGCAAAAAACGTTGCCAGTACTAACACCTACATAAAAGTTATCAATATTTTACTGATCTGATATATGTGAACTGTTGAGTTAATCCACCTACTTAATCAAAGTTAGTAACGAGCAACTATAATAGGTTTTGCTTTAAAATAACTGCATAGGCATATGCTTCATTTACAAAACTAGGGAACATGAATTGCGACTTTATATTTGAAAAGAAAAAAACACAATGGCTAAGTTTTCCACTAATTACAAATTGTTTATAAAAATACCAGCTGGTTAAATTACCATACAATATTACCAATACACTGTGTCTATGGATTAATCTGTCCTCCCCTCTACTAATAATCAAACAATGGAAGTATGCATGAGATGGTAACATTGTTTCATAGCATATAAGATGGCTAATGTTACTTTTATTATTACAGTATTTATTTCTTGAGAGGATGGACTAGCATGTACTGAAAGGACAAAAATAGTGAACTTTTCAAGTTATAGTTTCATATTATATGCTTTGCTTTTGGCTTGTTTCAAGGTTCAGTTTGTGCTCAGATAGGTTAATCGGGACTGGACACCCAGTTCAAAGTGGGATCCGAGCGACTGCCAAATATGTATCCATCCACCGGGGATTGAACTGAGGGCCTCAATTCATTGAATACATGAATCATCATCATGACTTTAACCCCAAAAATAGTTATTTTTACAACATGACTTATTTCTGGTTTTCCACCAAAAAACTTATTTCTAGAAATTGGCGATAAAATATGAATAATAGTCAATGACATATACAAATATCAATGCTGCAGATGAGTCTTACTGTTAATTATTATTAAATAATAACAATTTCACGAAAGTTGTAATATTACGTGCATGTTCAGGATAAACACAAAGTTGTAAGCAACTTTGTGTATCGTGAGGCATAAAAAATATGTTCCTGAGAATTTTATTTCTCCACACTTTCAGTTCGTTCACTTCAAACAGAAGAGTGTGGATGTCACAAAACATTTACGGCAAGATGTAGAAAAAATATTACCTGCATAATAGCTGAATGATCAAGAAGCGTGAAAACATCAACTTCAAGATTAAATTATATTTGTAACAAGATATACATATATGTTGCAAGTACAATGGTGGGGAAACTACAAATTCAGTGCAATATGATTTGCAAAGCTAGTCTCAGATATTTCATTACAATTAACATAACAAAACACCTGCATTAACAAAAAACTCAGTGCATGAAAAAACAAAGAAATCTACAGTGTACCCTTCAACAAGTCAAACTGCATGTCCCAATGATTTACGAAAAAAAACAAAAACATTTTGCACTAATCCCATATTTGAATAATTTTATTTATCTTTCATGTATCATCAGTAAGTACTGGCTTTGCACATATATTATGAAGTGTCTAAAACATTCTGCTACATACTGTACTCTAAATTACAACTTTTATATTCTATATATATTTCTGAGTTGCTAACTATAAATGTACATAAAAAACTTAATTATGAACATAGTATTCAATATTGGCACTGTTCCACATAAGCATAAGATTTCATAAATTCATTCTTTATTAATTATCGAGTACTCCTTCTTTACATTTCTATATTTCATATATACATATATGTGTAAAAAATGGGACCGAAAATAGGTACATTATGAAATATATATAAAATACACAAATTTGATCTGCAAGTTGTAAAACTTTGGAGACAGGATTTACAAGAAAGAAAAAAAGAATGGCAGTAACATGCAAGTTACTAGCTGAATGTATTTCTATTTCTCACACTTCTACTAACATGCTGTTTGCTTTTTAAACAAGTATAACCCACACAATATTTTAACGAACTTTCTTTTTTTAAAAAAAAAATATTTCACACAGTGCTTTTCACATATGTAACATTCAGTAAGAAAAATGCTGTCTCCGGCACATACTTGTGAAGAAGTTGCAATTTTACTTGAGGGATTTTTTCTCATGCAGGAATGTAACGTGTAAGTTAAAATCTTACACTGATTTTCTATGGTGTACAAAAAGAATTCATATGAATATAGTTAAAACTGAGGTACACGTTTAAAAAAATGTTCAGATGAGATTCAGTATCAAATGCTACTGAGAAAATAGTGCATAATAGAATAGGAATAGAAAACAGACTGTCCCATAGGCTCCTCCAAAAATAATAATTAAGTTACTCAGTGCTTTGTATCTCCTGGCTTTTCTTCAATATTCTTCTTTGAATATAGGAAAAGAGAAACAAACATGTTTTTATAACCACACATATTTTATGCAAATAATACCTTACATACTACCCACATAAAATCATATTGATAAATATTAGCTAAAGTTCAAATCACCAACCCTGAGACCTTCTGTAAACAAAACCACGAGCATGCAGAAAGCATTGCAAACTCATAGAAGTAAAATAATCCACACGAAAATCCAGCGTTGTTACAGGATTCATTACGTAAGGTAAAACAACGGCTAATTTGTAGTATGGGATATGCTGCAGCAAATGACGTTACTTTAACCCAATGTTCTTTCTTTTGTACTTATTGCTTCACCTTTATGGTTAACTCTTTGCACCAGTAATCATTCCCCATAAATTTGGCTTCTTTCTTGCATGTGAATTCAATATATTTTACTTGCATTTTTTAGACAAAATCATATAACATGGTAATGTATATTTCTAAGGTTTGATATAGATAGGAGTGTATTCCAAATTTGTTTGTAGATTTTATGTAAATTGTATCTTATGTAAATAAAATATATAATGGGCATAAACAGCCATATGCAATGCTGTAAGTCCAATAAATATATTGATGATGATGATCAAAACAAGACAAAGAAAGTTCGTAAATTTATTGCGGTTGGAAACATTGACAAGCATCCTAATAACGATTTTTGTTCTGCCAAATATAGTGCACTTTGTAAAATAACTTGGTGACATGGCAAGGCAAGATAAGTGTGAACATTTTGTAGGAATGTGCATTCTAACTTTCAATGAGCTTCGAGATTTGTGTACATAATGATATTTTATAACATTGGTTATTTTCTAAAAATAATCATGTGAACAGCAAGGAAGTAGTGCCACTTACTATATTGCCTGACTTGTCCTTAGAAAAATAACATGGCGAGTTCTATGAATGCAGGAAGGTCTCAGTGTTCTCCCAGCTTGTTTTCAAAGCACCAAAGGAGCAAGAAACAGATTCTACTCAATATTTATGTGACGTTCTGTCAGTGGTATCCTGAGAAACCAGTAAAAGAAGTGGTTAAGTTGGTATCCAAGTGCAGCAGTGTGTCAGTGTCTGCAGTTTTAAGGGTTATGAAAGAGAGAATGACCGGGAGAGTAACAATGTATGCGGCTGCATATTCGCCTGATGTTTTGAGAGCGGGTTCTCACATTCAGAGGATCTTATATAAAATGAATAGGTGAGGCGAACTATGAGTGTAACAGCAGATGATTGCGGTCATGAATCAGCTGACGCGGAGTGATACATCGAATCGGTGAGAAGGTTTGTTTACAGAAGGTCTCAGGGTTGGTGATTTACACTTTACATACACAACTCTTTACCAAAGATATTTATATCACACAATAAATGATACACTGTAATTACTTTGTATAAATTAATTATTACATGTCATGTCTCACCTCTGAGTCAGTGCTTGAAGCAGGAATTGTTAGGTGGGGAAATGTTTGCTCGAAACTTGAGGGTGGGGGTTTCCTATGTATTAGTATGTTTGACAATGAGACAGGCTGATGCTTTGAAATTGTTTTGCCAGTTGGGGGATACTGCCCTCTCCCCTTCTCCCCACACTTCAAGCACTGTCTCAAATTTCAAAATATAAGTATCACACAAGAAATGGAAACATAATATAAGTATCACACAAGAAATGAAAACATAATATAAGTATCACACAAGAAATGAAAATAATATAAGTAGCACACAAGAAATAAAAACATAATAAACAAAACAATACGAATGGATCAAATGCAAACTAAACACAGGATTCTTAGGACATTTTTATAATACAGTGGACTGCTTTTAATTTGAACTTCAATGAGCATGAAAAAGGTTTGAATTATCCAAAATCATGACATAATTAAAGATGATTTCAAGAGGAATAAAATTATGTTCAAATTACTGAGTACTTTGAATTATCCACGTTTGAATTAAAAAGAGTTCACTGTAATAATTCTCTCACTGAGTATTTCTTTTTCATCTCACCCTTTTTCACTGTCACCAGGCAAACGGAACAGAATAACAGAATGTAATGGAGGTAAAAATACATCACACACTAAATAATTATATGTTCTGTCTGAAAACACTGATTCTACAGAGAAAAGAAATTCATATTTGGATTTCATGTGAACACAGTTAAGTATCAGTATTTACGAATCCCTACTTTTGTAGAATCTTGTCTCATAGTGGCAAGGTTGTAAAATCGGCAAATAAGATAAGAGGAAGCAATTTTTCAATATTTTTTTCACTTAATGTGTGTCATATAAAGACCAGATTTGTATCGATGTAGAAGCAGAGATGTCTCATTGGATATCTTGTTTCAATTTTTGAATGTCAAACTAAATAAACATGGGCTATTGGATGTACTATCTTTGTTATACAAATGTTAACTTATTTTGCAAATAAAGAGTACCAATAAAAAATTTACCCATTTTACATCACACAGTGCACTGATTTTATACATATAGCAAACATTTTATGAAAAACTGCTGACAGCTGCATGTCAGTATTTAAATATACAATATAAATAACAAAAAATTTGGTTCTACTGGGTTTTGCTTTGAAAATCTATTTTGAAATTTCACAGATTCCTATAATAAATACAAAAATTACAGAATTGCGTACTTCAGTGTTTCCCAAAGTTTCTTGTTTCACAGTGCCCTTAGTGTTAGGTTGCTTGCCTTAAGTAATAAAAGAAACATACGTAGGTTAAGTCATGGCAACTATTTTTTCTGTCGCAAACAGGGGACAATACGAAAAATCTAAAATCTACGTTTGAAAGTGTATGGAATGTACTTTCGAAAGAAACCACCAGATGGTGTATGTGAACAACGGTGGGGTAGTAAGCACGCACAGTGAGTGACAACGTTCGAAAATGGAGGTCGTGAAGCAGGAGAACGTTCGTACATTAAAATAACAGTTCTCCGCAGCAGAAATACACGGGAATGCCATACAGAGATACAAGAAGCTCTGGGTGTGCTGCCTCATAATAAAACACTGTTGTCCAATATCCTGTGTTCTGCCTCTTCCCTACGACAGTCTCCTGCATCCAGACTTCATCTGGTGTCTTCATTCAAAGGTACATTCCATACACTTTCAAACGTACATCTGAGATTTTTCGTGTTGTCCCCTGTTTGCGAGAAAAAAAAATAGTTGCCATGACTTATGACTTAACCCTCGTACATTTTAAATTCAGAAACATTTTATGTGTAAAAAATAAGGACATTTGGAACAATCATATCATTGATTGTGAATTTTAGTGAAAATATTGGAACATTTCATGGTGCCCCTGCAGGCCAGCCATGGCACCCCCGGGTGACACAGCGCACACTTTGGGAACCACTAACGTACTTAACAAGTTTATGTAGCGAATAATCATGTGGTGAAAAAACATTTCAGTCATATGCAGTTTTTGAAATATAGTGGTAAAGTTATTAGTCAGGTCACTTGTCATGAATAAAACTCTAATTTCAGCCAGTATTACAAATCTGCAGTCATAATTGTTCACCTACTGTCATCTTTATGATAACAATGGGATCAGCATTAGAAATATTGGCTCAAATTTAATCACCAATACCAACATAATATGGCATTTGGGTAACATTTTGGCATGATCCAAATTTCCTGTAAATTATGCAAAGATTGCAATTTTTCATTGCATATACGTCATCACCGTAATGGAAATGGTGTATTTTGCGACTGAATGATGACTGTCGTATTCTGAGTAATGATGTATGCCAGACCTAATTACTGTGTGATATCTATCGTTATTCCATTGTCTCTATTTTTCTCACGTTAATTGTCAATTTATGTCATTGTCCAGATGAAATGGACATAAGTTAATGTATTCTTATTCTGTTAGAAATTACACACTTATAAGGAACTTTTCTCGAGTTACTTCCTACCTTCCCTCTGTGGGACATTAACGAACCTTGCACTCAACAGTGGCGAGGAAGATGGTGGAATCATCAGTTTCTACATACAGTAAAACCTCATTATTCCGGACCCCGATAAGCCAGACTTCACTTAATCCAGACATGCAAAAGGAGGAAGAAAAGAAAAGCAGAATGCAAGGTTTTAAATGTGGCTAGAAGTCAACAAGAGAACTTCCCAAAGAAAAGGCAGTCAACCACTGATTAAATTCTGTTTCCCGCAGAACTTGTACTGTACTGTATAGAGTATTTAGTCCTATGCACTTTTGTTTTGTTGCTATAAATGGAGTTTTAATGCACTTTCTACTGCTTTTTAGGTTATTTCAGTTAATCCGGACTTCCGTTAAACCGGATTAACGAGGTTTTACTGTATTTCCTGAAGCTAACATAAAAGTAAAAGATGAGACCTGGATAGTTTAGAGTTTACTTGCTGAAGCTGGCAAAGAGTTCTTGCAAATCAACAAGAAATAAAAAAACGCTGAAAGAATTACATGAGAAGGACAATGTTATTGTTCAATTGGAAGAGCAAGTGGAAGTTGACAAAGAGCTAATTGTTTTTCAGACGTGTCTCTATAAAATAAAAAAAAAAGTTTCAGTGAAGTAGTGAAGAAAAGTATAAGGAGATTGAAAGATTAAATGTAGCTATTGCACAACCCCAACCACATCTGCAGCTCAGTAGCTTTCAGAGCTTGGCTTTTGTTCTCACTGTTCATTTTCCTCAATGTTTGTTTAAGGGGTTCATTTTCCTCCATTAAGTATTTATCTTCATCTTCCAAAGAAGCAATTCTATCAGACTCATCTTCAGAATCATCATCTTCATCACTGATCTCTCCTCTAGTATTATGATATGCAAGAGCAACATGGAAAGTGTAAGAAAACATGTTGATTTCGATCTAGATGGGAACGATGCTTCAATGGATGACATACAGGATGGGCGGAAACTCCCTTTATACTCCAATAAAATAATATAAAGTTACTTTATCTGGTTGTATATCATCTTATCGGACAATCACACTTACCTTTCGTACAACCTTCCCCAAGCTATGCCTGCTGCCACTGACTACCGTGCTGCCTCCTGGTGGCAGAAAAAAAACATGATTGTGGACACAAGTGGCTTGTGTGTGGATACATGAACATGGAACCACCGGGAAAACATTACAGGATGTAATGAACAACTTTGAGGTTCGTTTTGGCAAACCATCGCTGTCAAGGCCAACATTATTCGGATGGGAGAAGGTGGTGTTTGCTACGGCAAGTGTTCTTGATGCTCCTCGCACTCGAGGCAAACTTGTGCCGCTGTGGAGGCATCGATTGAACGATCACCAATGAAATCAACATGCAAATGTTCTGCAGAGTTAGGCATCCCAAGAACAACAATGCAAAATAATATGAAAAAGGAGTTAAAAGTGAAATGTTTTCATCCTGTGTAACTGGACTTTCCACAAGCAGAAAGAGATGCCAAAACTGGCAACATTATTTTGCAATTTTTCATTGTACAGTAAAATCTCGTTAATCAGGACTAATGGGGGGTATAAGTTGACCGGTTTAACAAAAGTCCAGATTAACTGAAATAACCTAAAAGAACAGTAGAAAGTGTATTAAAACTCAGTTTATAGCAACAAAACACGTTTATTATGGTGTATTTAAAGGGCATAGGCCTAAATACACTATACAGTACAGTATAAAGTCTGCGGGAAACAGAATTTCATCAGAAATTAACTGCCTTTTCTTTGTGAAGTTCTCTTCTTGACTTCTAGCTAAATTTAAAACCTTGCATTTTTTTTTTTTTTGCCTGTCCGGATTAAGTCCAACTTATTGGGGTCCGGAATCACGAGGTTTTACTGTATATACATCATCATTGTAATGTAAATTATGTATTTTGTGAATATTTCATATGGCAAGGTTAAGAGTTTATTTTAGGCCCAATTTTTTTGCTCAGATGTGCAAATAGCAGGGATCGAACATGGGACTTCTTCATTACAAAGCGACAGAGTTATCACTGATGAGGCCTGAATATCCCACATGCAGACTTATTACCATTTTGAAGTAAAGCTTGGATAAATTATTTGGTACAGTAACAATGGAATACTTGTATGTTAACATTTGTAAATACTTTGAATAACTTTACAATTTTTGCAGGTTATCCATATTGGTGGGAATTGCTAGCATATTGAGAATGGCAACATTCAATCCTACTACCATCCTACAAACTTGGTTTGAAGGATGATGATAATCCCTATTGAGACATTTCCTTTACAAAACTAGTACATTATATGTTTAAAGTCATCAAAATAAAATTGAATATGGTTTAATTTTGCACTAAATTATAGAGTGTTTAAAGAAAGATAACATTAGTAATATTATAGATTATTTTACAAATATTCCAATATGTCTACACTGACTGATACTGATCGGTTACTGATTGATCAATCCCATACCTGTCATGAGAGTATGAAATCAGAAATACCAGTCTGTTCTTTTGTGAGTGACAAATTGTACCTTTACTTGCATCAAATGACACATCTCTAGTAAGTACTTGCAAAAAATGTTTTTCCTGAATACATTTCCCTTCAACCATAATACAATATGTAATTATATGATGTTTATTGCACTGATTCTTAGCAGAAATAAAATATTAATATTTAGTGAGCAATAACATTTTACAATATCTTCAGTAGCTGACAAAAATATTTTATGAGTATTAATAATATTTTCTTGTACATTATGAAGTTGCAATATATTATTTACAAGCTTAAATTCTTCTGTTTTTTTTAATGCTTTCCCATTGGCACATAGCTAATATACTATTCTCTGCCATTTAAAATATAACATCGTAATGTTTATATAAAATTACATCTACAGAATTATATTAATACATGGTTCTTATTTGTAACATGATTTACATGGATATGGCATCTGATAGTCAATGTTGGACAAGCCATCAGGTCAGAAAATATTACTGAATACTTACATTAATTATCGCTATATTTCATGGACTAAAGATATTTTAAGTGGTACAATGCAGCCCACCTCTATCATTCTAAATGCTACATTTCCAAATAATAAAGTTTTAGCTAAACTTGTAGTTGATTTTTGTCATGTTTGTATACAAAATAAAATGATAAATTATGTTCCAGGTTAGCAATGATGATACTGATGACTACTAGCTTAAATGGAAGTTTATGTTAGTCAAGTTTCCATACTGGGTACAATGAAGTGATCTACAATCTTTGAGTGAAAAATACTCTCGCCTTTGGTGCGGAGAGTCCTATGTTTGATTCCTGGTAGCAGCTGCAAAAATTTCATTGTAGAGCCAGCATATTGGCAGAAGTGAAGGGCTCTGATTTAGAAAAGCTGTTAAAAGCAGCAATAATAGGACTAAAATAAAATTGCTTGGTAGGTTCTTGGTCTTTGGAGTGCGGAGTGTTTTCTGAGTGGTAGTCTGAAGTAACGGTTTCAGAAATACATGTGTTTTTCCATTCATTTTCCGCCACCTTTTCACTAACTGCAGCAGTTAGGATGAATGATTAGATGAATTCAGGAATTGAACCAAGGATCTTCAGAAGCAAGAGCATCAGTTGACCACTGAACATGCTCATCTACAGGGGTCACTAGATCGACTAAACATTTTTAAAAAAATGATTTCTTTTTTGATTTTAGGACCAATGCTTCTTAGCAAGAATTGTGACATGACATAAGTTTAGAAAGTTCAGAGAGCACCCACCTGAGAAGAGGATATAAACATTTAATATTTATTTATTTTCTTGTAACTTCTCCAATTACAAGTTTCCCTTGAAGAATAGCTTAGAAAACGGTATAGAGATCAGGAAAATTTACACAAAAATCTTGCTCTTAAATACTTGACCAACACAAACTACACTGTGATAAAATGACTGATGGACATTACATATTATGCAAGGTGCTCTCATCTGATGAAATAACTTCTTACAAATTGATATAAACATGGGATTGAAATACTCATCTTCATCACCTTATGAATATTTAACGAAATAAAATGAAAGCACTCAAAATAAAAGTTAACCATAGGACATACCTCAAAACTACAGCACAAACATGTAGTACTAATTGAAAAACCTAGATATTCTATTAATAATAGTATCTGTGCCACTATTAATGCAAATGCACTACGTTTGTTCAAATTTGGCAAGTAATTATTTTAGACTCGTAGTTCATACTACTCCCTCCTAACAATAAATTCCGAATTGTTATCTCGCAAACAATAAACACCAAAGTACAAATAATTATGCAATACAATGCATCTTTGTAAGCAGCTACTGACTATTATTTTGATAATCCAACTACAGCCTTGAGAAACGTGCAGACACAAGCTATTGCCACCTCGCAAATATTCTCAGAAAATTTTATCTAATATACCTTGCTGGTATCTTAAGTTACATAAACGATCCATGTAGGAACTTTCTGTTTAATACACTCACTCACTCACTCACTCTCTCTCTCTCTCTCTCAACACAATTGACTAGCATGTTCAGTCAGATGCCAGAAACACTGGCATTAACATTTCCATAAAGAAAATAACAAGTAAAAATAGAATTAAAACTCGGTGTGGAAAGCAAAAAAATATAGTCAACAATGAAAACTATGAGATTCTAAATTATACAGAATATACAATAATGAAATGTTTGTACAGACAATATAATATATATATTGCACCGTTGTATCTTAAGATCTTAATGTACAATGAGCAAATTTCCAAAACCATTCTTAGAGTATGCAAGACGAACTCAATGAATTCTTTGGCCATAAAGAGAACCGTTATCCTGCTGTGCTGATTTGAGTATGTACACACGGACAACCCATTATTTGAATCCAGAGCAACAGCGGTGCCATTTTGGTGTAAGTAGTGTGAATAGAGAAGCTTACCTGAAGCTCATGAGAAATAACACCACATACCAAGTCGACGCTTCACAGTCCTGTGTACTGAGGTGACCGTTCAACGCTGGTCTCATTGCGTGATGAGCTCAACCTTGAGAAAGGGTTTCGCGATCGTGGTCTCTTAATGCGAGTACGGTCATCTGTGTTGCTCACCTCCCTGGAACATAATAAGCTAGTCACATCTTACTCATTACCAGAGTTCAAAGGTTGATGACGTAAAAAATTCCCAAAAATTAACATGCTTTTAGACATTAAAAATAAAAACGTCGCATAATTGTGAACGAACTGAAATAGGTCAACAATAAGTTTGGTAGTGTAAATAATTGCAGCTGAGCAAGAGGGAAAATGCCAGCTCACTTTTTCTTTAACTTTAGCCAATTTATAGGATGGATTTTCTGACTACGGCTGAGCAGATACTACTTTCAACTGATAACGATACTGACCCTCTTACAGATTTCCACTTATTTCAATACCAATTCAAAGCAGTTCAGCATAGTTGTAAATTTTTTAAGTATTAAGCATATACAGATTTCATTCAAACCATATCATAGCAATCTACCAGTGTTGCTTTAACATTCTCTTAATTTCACATGACATAATCATTTTATCGCAAAATCCACTTCTCAGCACAATGTTGTTGCAAACAAAATTTAAAATATGAGTTTTTCATAATTTCCATGATTATTATTTCTTACAATACCTCTTACAATATTATTTTGCCCCCTCCTGACCCCCTTCCTGTCTTGCAGCCCTATTTCAGACATAATACTCTGGAAGAACTTAAAATGCAAATTACAATGAAAATTTAAAAAATCGAGAAATGGTCTACTATTACGTTTAGCATCATCTTCAAGGTCCTGATAAAAGATGACTCTTCTTAACAACTTCTGAACACTGCCTACACAATGAAAGACTGCCTACACAATGAAAGAAACTTCTTAACACAAAAAATATGTAAATTACCTTGCAATAAGGTTCCATGCTGAGGGAATCTAGGTACTGTCAACGTCATCAGTGTTTCAAAAGCAACAGATCACGTTGCAGAGACAATACCACAGTAAAAGAGTGACAGTGAAAAATCAGGCAAAGCCAGGGCTGGCTCTGTTGGTAGAGCAATGGCACGGCATGCCAAAGACCAGCATTTGAGTCCTGGTCAAACTTGCACAGTACATCTCCTGCATGCACCAAATCAAGGTACAAAATATGTTACAAAGCAACTTTCTGTTGCAAGACTGGTAGCAAATTGTGCATCTACTACATCATGTTTTTGTACACACGAGTGATACACCAATGCAGAAACATAGTGACAAATGCAGGCTTGACCATGACTTGAAACTGAGTCTCTGACATAACATCCCACTGCTCTATGGAGGAACTCGGCCAGTCCCGTTATCTCTTGATTTTCATGACATTGACATTGCAACAGCATTTGCTTTGTGCAGTGACATGGCAATGTCAATGCCAAATGTAACAGATCCGGTTGCAATGTCACTGGCAGATGTACTTTCCACACAGGTAAAATAAACTAAATGAAGACACAAGAGATGCCAGGAATGGTTCAGTAGCTCAGTTGGTAACACACCAACATGCTATACCAGGAGACCTCGGCTCAAGTCCCATTGAGATCGCATTTTCTGTTACACACAGCAACTGTTTGTACAAATTAATTTTATTATAATATCTAACATTATTATTATTTTCAATCAAGCCAATATCTAAAATGCACATACGAACACATACATGCAAACTGATAACTTCTTTCAATAAATGTATCATCACATTTTATTGGGGTTTCTGGCACACAACACTTTCTTAAATCAATATTTTGACTATTTCAAATACATTTTACCTAAGGATGTTAAGTCATGTGCTACAATGCCTGAGTGTAAAAGCAAGTGTTATGTTCCAGAACCAGATGTAAGTTATGCTTTAATTTTGAAAAAGTAATTTTTCTTACTCGAAGAATGGCATGAGATTTATAAGTAGATCCTTATCTGGAGATAGGGCCAAGTCTGGATTGCTCTGGACTAAGTGATTGACAACACACCTCAAGTAGTGTTGCAATCTCCGTCTTCTTTCCTCCACGAATCTAGCATCCTGTGGGAATACAATTAACAGGAATTCAGTTTCAATTAGACACAAGTGTCTAATTACCCTTAATTTAAAGCTACTATATTACAAAATAATACAATAAATGTTACTTTTAAAGTGTTTGATTTCTTGTAAGAACATTTTGGTCTTGTTCCCTGGAACTTATCCACTCTTAAACTACTATGAATATACACAACCTTACATAGCTAGTCAATGAGCGACTAGTGTACAGCTAGTCACGTAAGGTTGAGTGTGTATTTTGGGGATAGACCAATGTGAACCAATAAAGTATCAACATAAAATTTTACAGATACAAATAACCAATGTTTTACTGATCTGGTAAAAAATTGCAAACATTGCATGAACAGTATCAGTGATTCATTAACCTCAAGGTGGCTGCATGGGTTATACCTTTGAAAGCAAACCATGTTTGACTTTTATTATTTAGCATTACTTCTCTGACACTTTTGGCTAATTGTGATAAGAAGAGTGATGATATGTAGAATCTGATGAAGGGATATTCATGCAGAACACACATGCCCAGACCAGGATTCAAACTCAGGACCCCTGGCATAACCACCCTGCCACGGAAGTTGGCAGTAAACTGCATATTTAGACTTTACAAAAGCTAGATACCGTATTTACCCATGTATAATGTGCACTTTTTTCCTAAATTTTTGCTCCCAAGAACTGTGGTGCGTATTATACACGGAATAATTCGGACAGCCAACATGAAACCATACAGGGTAATTCCATGATTTTGTGACACTTGCATTGATTTTTCACGTTTACAGAACCCTATCATGTTACATATCGTCGTACAGTTTAAATTATGTAGTTTCTGAACATGGCAACAGTATTCCATTCAAAATGGTGACCCTAATGTACAATGCAATTGAAATAAGCTCATCACAAAATGAAGGAACGTTCTGATTTTTATGATATTTTGGATGAAAGAAAAGATAAGGAAAAAGAAAATAATAATTAAAATGTATTACTGGCCAAATAATATGACACATATGGAGTGTGTAAATGCCTCAATGGAAGAAATGTTGTGCTGCTAACTGCTGGTTTGAGGGTCCTGAATGTGCATCTTATAAATGTTACGTTAGTCATGGAAAATATATACATTTTGAATTTTGTTTAGAAAAATAGAGAGGAAATTAGCAAAACCACATAAAATTTTAAAAGCCATTTTCCATAATTTTTCACTCTGTAATGTAATGTTCTGCAACACCAAGAAAAAGCAGTGCTGTTCTGGCAGAATTCAAGCATGCACCTACGTGCTTCCATCACATGAGATGCATATCAGCAGTATTTGTTGGGCGAGAAATAATAGAAAATAACTTCCTGAGCATTGAAAATCCATAATATAATTTTGATCTCGCTCTCTACTCTTACAGAATAAATAAGGTGGTTAAAGAGTGAAAGCTTTGGGATGCTAAACACAGTGGAGGGAGAGAGGGGAGGTGGCATGGGTTGGTGACCTATATTCTCCTCGTGGTCCACATAGCAACAAGTGACTCATTGAATAGGTATGATGTCATTCACTTTTAATCGGCATAGCAACAGCTTTACAACCTACAACTAAGAAAGCCATTTCTGGAACCTGGATTATACTGCGCATTATGTACGAGATATAATTTTTTGTCACTTTTCTCCATCAAAAACCACATTAGACACGCACGTGCATTATACACATGTAAATACGGTAAATGAATTATATGTTTACATTCACAAAACCAATAACATATTGGCAGAATTTTGTAAGAAATTTCATGCTATTTAAACATATATCGATGTGGTAAAATTATCGATAATTTTAATGATAAACTAATATGACTATATTGGCCAATACAGATACAGTACCAATTAATCTGTTCCATTCCTAGTAATTTAGTTAGGGTACAGTGAATAGCCAAGTCAGGTTGGGTGTATTTATATATTAGTAGGGGAAGGTTGAAAAAGATGCGACAAAAAGTTGCTACAAGTATAAAAATCACTTAATATTCTAGTATTATTTTGTAATATACAACAGTGGTTATGAAAACTTTTAAGAAGAAAAATTGAGCTACTTGTACTAACAGTTTTTATTTCAATACAAGAGGAGAACCATTAAAGTTTCTTGCAGCTATATTTCATATTTATTTGAGGAGCTTTCATGAGGCTGAATGATTTTATGATGATTGTAATATTATAAACTGTAATATTAAGCTACTGAAAGCTACACACAAAAAAATATATTTGCCTATTTATACTGAAACAAAAATGCTAAAGAGTATGAAGCAATGTACATGAAAGCTACTATATTATTGCTGCTATCACATTAATTTATTAATTTGTTGCTTACAGTGCAGGCCTGATGTCTAATGAGGTAATGGAGTACTTGAAACCTTCACACACAACTACATGTGGCAACCTAAAGTAAACTTGATAAAAGATAAAGACGGTGATTTTCTAGCTGACCCAAGCGATATTCTAAATAGATGGAAGAACTACTTTAATGACCTTTTAAATGTCCATGTAGGAGATAAATCAGAAGTAAATGAAGTACACACAGCAGAACCTTTAGTTCCAGAACCTAACTTGACTGAAGTTACAGATGCCATTAAAAGGCTAAAGAATAACAAAGCACCTGGCATTGATTTAATACCAGCTGAGTTAATTAAATATGGTGGAAATTCATTAATATGTCACATTCATAAATTAATTTGTTTAATATGGAATAAAGAAGAAATCCCTCAACAGTGGAAAGAATCCATAATTGTTCCTGTGTTTAAAAAAGGTGATAAAATGAACTGCAGTAATTACCGTGGAATTTCTCTACTCTCAACAACATATAAAATATTATCTAACATTCTTTTAACAAGACTAACCCCATATGCTAATGAAATTATAGGTGATTATCAATGTGGATTTAAACGTAACAGATCAACTACAGATCAAATTTTCCACATCAGACAGACACTTGAAAAAAAGTGGGAATATAATCAAAATGTCCATCAGCTATTCATTGATTTCAAAAAAGCATATAATTTGGTCAAAAGAGATAAATTATATAATATATTAGTAGAGTTTGGAATACCTAAGAAGCTTGTTAGTATGATAAAAATATGCACCAGTGAAACAGAAAGTAAAATTCGTGTGGGTATTAATATGTCTGACAAATTTACAATTCATGATGGGTTAAAACAAGGAGATGCATTATCTCCATTGCTCTTTAATTTTGCCTTAGAATATGCTGTTAGGAAGGTAAAAGAAACTAAAGAAGGACTAAAATTAAATGGTGTGACTCAGTTGTTAGCATATGCAGATGATGTAGACTTACTGGGGGATGATGTGAATACAATTAAGAATAATGTTAAAATATTTTTCAAAACTGCTAAAGAGATAGGTTTGGAAGTTAACGAAGAGAAAACTAAATACAGAAAATCCTCGTTATTACGATATTGGTTAATACGAAGTACCCTTTCATCCGAAGTTCTTCCCATTCCCCAGCCGATAAGATAGGATTTATAATGTATTGCAGTATGGATAAATCGAAATACGGATAATTTTTAATATGAAGTTGTTTACAAGACCCTTCCGCAAAACTGGTTTCCCTTAATTCGAAGTAGACACCTGCGTAAGTCGACGAGAGAAGATCGAATGTGGAGAGAGCTTGGACGTTATTTTAACTTGACCTTGACATGTTTCCTTGTCCTAAGAGCTGCTGACAACTCGAGGGAAGCAGCCGGAAATGCCCACTGGACATTGACATTCTTTGTCAATGTGCATGGGAGGTCAAGCTTTTTCCCGGTGAATGCGCCACCTTGGAAATATTCACCAGTGCTAGATGAGAAATGAGAGATAAGATCGCAGGAATGTTCCAAATGTCACGTACACAAACTGCATTGCTATTCTTTGCAATAAAGAACCATAGATGGCAGCATGCAAAAGGAACAACGGTTATATGAGGTGATGCATAAAGCAGTTTAGAAAGTGGTTAAGAGATGGCACCACCCAGAACTTATACGATTGTAAATAGAGATAACGGAAAGAGCAGATATGATGAAATAGTGATTGTATATATTAATACTAATTATGAAGAAATAAATAAATAAATTTAACATAATAACAAGATATAAATAAGGAGAAAAAGGGAATTATCATTCAGTATAGGCATAAGTTATTAATATACAAAAGTAAAGAAGTCGAATGGTAATTTCGATTTTGTGTTTTTTTTTCGGTTCCCACAAACTTAGAGTTTCGTGTGGCTTTTGGTTGTTATTTCCCAGGTGTAGCGCCATCTCACGGCAGCACCCAAGCACATTTGGAAGCGCATACACCGTAGCTCCAAGTTAAGGTTAGCGCCGGCTAGGCGGCGATCTTTAACTAACCCCTTTCTCTTTGTTTGTCTGGGGGATTGATTTTATTTCCGTCAATTTGGATCGACAAAGAAAAGGAAGAAGAAATATTATTGATTACAAGAAAGAGAAGCCTTAGCGATTATAAGAAGAAGAAGCCTTATTAATTGCATGAAGAAGGCACCTTAAGAAGAAGATGATATATTAATTAAGAGGCTATAAGAAGAAGATGCCATCTTAAGAAGAAGATGTCATATTAATTATAAGAAGAAGATGCCATATTAATTATAAGAAGAAGATGCCACATTAATTATAAGAAGAAGATGCCATATTAATTATAAGAAGAAGATGCCATATTAATTAAGAGGCCATAAGAAGAAGATGCCATAAGAAGAAGAGGCTGTATTGATTACAAGAAGAAGAAGCATAAAGAAGATTAGCCACAATAGAAGAATAATATTGTATAAAAGGATTTACAAAGATATCAACACTTGTATATAATTATTCAAGAATATAGTACGAATTGTACCCTCCGTAGTGGGTTAAATCTGTTGTTTCTTTTCATATATTCTTAGCGTTAGTAACCTTGGTCTGTGTCCAGAGGTATCTCATTGTCTCTACCCTGTGCTAAGCTGGTAGATGCTTACGTGAGAGGACGTGGCATTGATTAATGGCGACCAACGTGTGGGGCTCGATACAGACCAGAGGTTGAAATAACGCAAAGAATAAGATTTTGGAAAGATAAGTAAAGCGAAAATGGAAGAAGGAAAATATATATGTTGTGGCGAAGAAGGAAATAAGGAAGAAATAATACAGTGTAAGATATGTGAAGAAATGAAACACTGGTTATGTGAAGGAATCCGGAAAGAAAAATATGAGAAGATATGTGAAAGAGGAGAAGGATACGAATGCAAGGAATGCAGGAAAGTAAAGTTAAAGGAAAAGGAAGGAAAGAAAGAAGAACAAAACACGGTGGAGATGTTGATGAAAATGACGATGGAAATAAAAGAAAGTCAAGATCACAACAGCAGAAGGTTGGAAGAGAAAATGGAAGAAAACAGCAAAGAAGTTAAAGAAAGGTTGGAAGAGAAAATAGAAGAAAACAGCAAAGAAGTTAAAGAAAGGTTGGAAGAGAAAATAGAAGAAAACAGCAAAGAAGTTAAAGAAAGGTTGGAAGAGAAAATAGAAGAAAACAGCAAAGAAGTTAAAGAAAGGTTGGAAGAGAAAATGGAAGAAAACAGCAAAGAAGTTAAAGAAAGGTTAGAAGAAAATAATCGAAAAATAGAAGAGATGGCAGAAGTATGTGAAGAAAACAGGAAAGCATTGGAGAGAAAGATAGAAGATATGATAAGGATGTCAGATGAACGACATGAAGAAACCAATAGAAAGATAGAAAAGGAAGTTTCAAGAGTGAATGAAGAATGCCAGCAGAGGAGTACAGGTTTAGAAAACAAAATTTTGGCAAATAAGAAGCAGATAGATATTAACATCTCTAAAATAGATGAAGTGGAAAACAGAGTAGAAGAAATGAAAATTGTGACAGAAGAAACAATAGTAAAAGAAACCTTGAAATTCAGAGAAATGATAATTAGAGAACGACAAGAAGTTAGGGAAGAATTAGAGGAGAGTAATAAGAAGATGCAAACCCTCGAAGGTAAGATCGACAAAGGAAAGCAAGAGAATAAAGTACAATGGAGAGAAATAATACATAAAATAGAGGATATGAGAATACAAGATAAGACAATAGGTTTCAATCGAGAAGGAAATGACGGAAAGGAAGAGTATAAAAAGATCAGAATAAAAAAGGAAAGTAGTAGAGGAAATAATGCATAAAAGGAATCATCAGAGGAAGAAAAGGAAATGGAAAAGTAGTGAAGAAGGGAGCGATAATGGAAGATGGTTGGACAAAATAAACGGAAGTAATTTGGAAGAGGGAAAATATAAAACAAGAATCCCTAAGCCTAATGAGTTACAACACTTGCCCAAGTTTAATGGAAATATATCGGACAAGTGTCCACGAAAATTCCTGAAGGAACTAACAACTAACGTAAAGCTAATGAGGATACCAGGAAATATGATACTGGACCTAATCGACGGATGTTTTGAAAAGTCTGCAGCAGGCTGGTATCAGTTAAATCAGCACAAGTTTGGAACATTCGAAGAGTTTAGTAAAAGATTTTTGGAATATTATTGTAGTGAGGAAATTAAGAAAAGGCAATTGGAGACATTGAAAAGAAAATATATAGATTGGTCCAAGGTTGAGAGTTTGGAAGCACACACATGGGAAACGTTAAGGAGCTTCAGAAATTTGAATGAAAAATGGAACGAGGAAGAGTTGGTTAGACAAGTGATACAAACGCTACCAATATGGACACAAAGAGCGGTGGCTGTAGTAAAAATAAGAAAGGTGGAAGACTTGATAGACTACCTCAGAACAGATGACATGCTGAAGAAGACTCAAAGGTCATGGGATAAGGAAAAGGAAGGTAGATATTATCCTAAGAGGCATCATCCTGAAGAGGAACAACGTCCAGAGCAGAAATTCCGGAAACAAGAATTCGGGATTAGGAACATAGAAGTCAGAAGTGCATATAGAGGCAGAGGAAGAGGATTCTTAGAAGATAACGGAAACGGCAGAAGGCAGAATAATGTTCAGGAAGAGCAAAGAAATTATGATAGAAGGAATACAGGACCGTGGAGAGGAAACCGCGGATATAGAGGAAGAAATGATTATTGGCAAAATGTGAATCGAGGAAACTCAGAAAGAGGGATGGAGATAGAAGAAAGGCAACCTAGAGGAAACAATTACAATTACAGGAACGAGAGGGGAAATCCTGAGATAAATGAAGAGCGAAGAGAAGCAGTGGAATTAGTCAGAAGCCAGGTGCAGAACGAAGTAGGAAATGCTGGATGGCAGCAGTTAAATGAGGAATCGAGGAATGTGGAATCGGTCGAGAGGCTAAACTTGTAGAGCTCTCGCAGCAACTCCCAGGTGTGAGAGCAAAGGAAAATTATGAATATATGAAGGGAGAACATAAGATAAATGAAGAAGGAATTCTGAAGTTATTTTTAATTGGAGAGCCGAGTTTTGAAAACCTAAAACCTGGAAGATCATTGTATGTGGAAGCAGAAATAATTGAAATTAAGGTTAAATGCCTGATCGATTGTGGGAGTGTCGTCGAAGTAATGAGCTATAAATTTTGGCAGAGAATTAAAGAGAAATACCCACAAGCAAAATTAGACGCTTCTGAAAAAGACAAAGTCAGATTAGTTATGGCTGCGGGAAATGAAGACTACAAAATTCAGGGCACGGTACGCATCATGATGAGCATCAGAGGAGCGAATTTCGAAGTAAAATTTCTGGTGATAAAGGGTTTGAGGTGTGATATAATCCTAGGAGTACCTTTCTTAGAAAACTACAATGGGCACATACACATAAAAGAAAAACGGCTAAATCTAGAATCAATGGAGAACATGAAAGTAGATATCCCTATGGAGGATGAAATAAAAGGTTCCGAGAGTGAAATAGGCATTAGGAAGCAAAGTCTTGTATATCAGAAACATGATGCAGTGTATAAGAAGAAAGACTACGATGATATAATGGAAAATGAAAATGTAAAATGTGAATATGAAAAAGAGGTCGAAATAGAGGACCATAAATACAAGGCATCGAAAGAAGAAATACAAGCCAAAGTGGATGAGTGTCATTGGATCTCGGAAAAGGAAAAAGAAAATTTAAGATATATTTTGTTGAGACATAGGGGAATATTTAGCCAACGCCCAGGAGTGACGGATGTATACACCTATAGGATTGAGGTAGACACAGCGAGTCCAATAGTGTCAAAGCAATATCCTATACCCTTTGCAAAGAGAGAAGCTGTAGAAAAGGAATTGAAGAAATGGTTAAGTTGGGGGATAATAGAGAACTCCAATAGCGTACATGTAAGCCCAATGCACGTGGTAGACAAACCGGACGGAGGTGTGAGGCCCGTACTGGATTTAAGGGAGCTAAATAAACACGTGCTACTTCCCAGAAATCAAGTAGAAAGAATAAATGAATTACTACACACTTTTTCAGGCAGCATATACTTCACATCGTTTGATATGACTTTGGGATACTTTCAGGTAGAAATAGAAGAAGAGTCTAGAAAATATACAGCGTTTCGATATGGATCAAGGTTATTTCAATTTAGAAGGCTTCCATATGGTTTAAATTTGTCAGTATCAGCTTTTATGACGGCTCTCAACAGAATATTTAGTATAGAAACAATAGAATGGCTTGCTATATATGTGGATGATATGTGTATACATACAAAAGATTGGGAGACACACATAGAAAAAATAGATTGGGTATTAAGTAAATTGGCAGAAGCAGGATTAACTGTCAAATTGGAAAAATGCTCTTTTGCAAGGAAGGAAATACGTTTCCTAGGTCATGTGGTATCTGGAGGTGAAATAAAGATGTGCCCAGACAAAAATGACGCTATAAGCAAGTTCCCAAGACCAAACACAAGGAAACAACTCCAAAGATTCCTGGGAGTATGTAATTGGCGATCGAAATTTATACACAATTTCGCAAGCAAAGCCAAGCCATTATATGAACTCCTCAGAAAACATATAAAATGGAAATGGGAAGAAGACGAAGAGGAGGCTTTCCAAAGACTTAAGCAAGACCTTATACAAGCACCAGCTATAAGCCAACCTGATTTCGGGAAAATGTTCTTTTTAGGTACCGACGGATCAAACATTGGATTGGGAGCATATCTATTTCAGAAAAACGAATCCAATGAAGATAATGTAATACAATATGCTAGCAGAAGCTTGAAGAACTTTGAAAGAGCGTATACTATAAGTGAGCTAGAGTGTTTGGCGATAATATTTGGAATAGAAAAGTTTTCTGCATATCTGAAAGGCAGGAGATTCAAGGTGGTATGTGATCACAAGAGTCTAGTTTGGCTAAATTCTGCAAGACAGTGGAATGCAAGGCTTACGAGATGGGCGATCTTACTGCAACAGTACAGTTTTGATGTTATAGATATAAAAGGAAAGGAAAACCATGTTGCAGATACTCTAAGCAGAGCACCTTTAAAGGGAAATCAGGAACCAGAGGAAGTGATTAGCCTAGAAATCAACACTATCGCTGAGGAAGAAGTGAATGGTATTAAAGAAGAGGAATGGCGAGTTGGAACAGAGGAAGATGAGGAACTAAGGGAGATTATCAAAGTGTTGGAAGGAGAGGAAGGAAACAAGAAAACAAGGATGTCTAAGATAAAGAAAAGATACAAAGTTATAAATGGCATCGTTTTCCAAGTTAGTTATGAGAATCCGAACCAAGTAAGGATTAGTGTACCACGAACTTTGATAAGAAGAGTACTCGAGATCGTGCATGAAGGATCTGGCCACTTCGGAGTTGACAAAACGCTGAGATTAGCTAGAAGATTTTACGTATGGAAGACTATGAAGAGTGACGTTGTTAACCATGTTAGAAATTGTACAATTTGCATACAAACTAAACCTTCAAAGATAAAATTTAAGAAAGAAGAACTACATATTATCGCTAAATGGCCATTAGATATGGTTTCGATAGATCTAATTGGACCATTAACTAGGTCTAAGGGATGTTTGTACATATTGACATGTGTGGACATATGTAGCAAGTTTATCATGTGCTATCCTTTAAAGAAAGCCACAACCAAAGAGATAGTCAAGAAGTTGGATGAAGGATTTATGAAACATTATGGTAGCCCAAAGAAAATGTTGACAGACAACGGGACTCAATTTACTTCAGAGTATTTCAAGGAGTATCTATATTTTAAAGGGATAAAATTGATTAATGTAACAAGATATCACCCAAGTTCAAATCCAATTGAGCGTTACAATGGAGAGATTGTGAGGTTACTCAGAATGTACTGTCATGATCATCATACAAGGTGGTGTGCAGTAATTAACAGGATAGTTATGTTATTAAATAACTCTATATCAGCTGAGGCGAATATGAGCCCGATAGAGATTTTCTTGGGATATGAGGCAGAGCCGATGATTTTTGATGATTTAGAATGGCCAAAGAAGGTTATGGAAAGAGGAACAAGGAAAGAATTTTTCAATGACTTGTATAACAAAAGAAAGAAGAGGACGTCAAAAGAGGAAGCGAAAGGAAAGAAGATAGAAGTAAAGAGGGGTGATATAGTTTATTGTAAAACACACCCAATAAGTAAGACCATTGACCGTACAATTAAAAAATTGTTTTTCAAATACGAAGGTCTGTATAGTGTATTAGAAACGTTTAGAAACACTATAGTTATACAAGATATGGTGACAAAGGAAGTAAGAAGAGAAAACTTAGATAATGTAAAAAGATATAATTGTACGGAAGACGTTAAACAAATGTTGAAAAGTACACATGAGAAGTGAATAGTAAGAATGGATGTTGAAGAAAATTTTTCCTTGCATACGAAACTTCTCAAAAGGAAAAATTTTTGCCCAGAGGAGGGGAATTTTGTGTCACGTACACAAACTGCATTGCTATTCTTTGCAATAAAGAACCATAGATGGCAGCATGCAAAAGGAACAACGGTTATATGAGGTGATGCATAAAGCAGTTTAGAAAGTGATTAAGAGATGGCACCACCCAGGAGAACTTATACGATTGTAAATAGAGATAACGGAAAGAGCAGATATGATGAAATAGTGATTGTATATATTAATACTAATTATGAAGAAATAAATAAATAAATTTAACATAATAACAAGATATAAATAAGGAGAAAAAGGGAATTATCATTCAGTAATGGCATAAGTTATTAATATACAAAAGTAAAGAAGTCGAATGGTAATTTCGATTTTGTGTTTTTTTTTCGGTTCCCACGAACTTAGAGTTTCATGTGGCTTTTGGTTGTTATTTCCCAGGTGTAGCGCCATCTCACGGCAGCACCCAAGCACATTTGGAAGCGCATACACTGTAGCTCCAAGTTAAGGTTAGCGCCGGCTAGGCGGCGATCTTTAACTAACCCCTTTCTCTTTGTTTGTCTGGGGGATTGATTTTATTTCCGTCAATTTGGATCGACAAAGAAAAGGAAGAAGAAATATTATTGATTACAAGAAAGAGAAGCCTTAGCGATTATAAGAAGAAGAAGCCTTATTAATTGCATGAAGAAGGCACCTTAAGAAGAAGATGATATATTAATTAAGAGGCTATAAGAAGAAGATGCCATCTTAAGAAGAAGATGTCATATTAATTATAAGAAGAAGATGCCATATTAATTATAAGAAGAAGATGCCACATTAATTATAAGAAGAAGATGCCATATTAATTATAAGAAGAAGATGCCATATTAATTAAGAGGCCATAAGAAGAAGATGCCATAAGAAGAAGAGGCTATATTGATTACAAGAAGAAGAAGCATAAAGAAGATTAGCCACAATAGAAGAATAATATTGTATAAAAGGATTTACAAAGATATCAACACTTGTATATAATTATTCAAGAATATAGTACGAATTGTACCCTCCGTAGTGGGTTAAATCTGTTGTTTCTTTTCATATATTCTTAGCGTTAGTAACCTTGGTCTGTGCCCAGAGGTATCTCATTGTCTCTACCCTGTGCTAAGCTGGTAGATGCTTACGTGAGAGGACGTGGCACAAAATACAAGATGCGTGGTGCCTGGAAGTCTCATTCATCTGTCTAGCTCTGAGCTCGAGATACAGAAATTTCCCGTGAGCGAGCAACTTTTGGCCTAGTAGCCGACAACTTCCGGTAACCACTTTCATTACGTATGTTGCAACTCCAGTTTCCCGCTTCATACGTTTCCCAACTGTGCCGGTCATAAAATTTGCCAAAACAGTGTTTTGTTGTCTGAGTGACTTCTCCCCCTTTTTCTATCAGCAAAAAGGAAGGGGGGTCCATTGCTAATTGTTTCGGCCACGATTTTCTTGCTCATGTGCGCACACGGGCTCCTTTCCTTTGGCATCTAAAAAAAAGCAACCAGTTCTGAATACCTTCTTCAAAACGAACACACACCGCATAATAAATAAAAGAAAAGTGACTCCCTTCCTTCTCCTACAACAGCTCATTATCCGCCACTGGTGTGCATGGTAATGTGATAATTGCAGAATTCAGGTCCCTCTTTCTTGTTTGAATGCAGCTGTCTGGATAGGAAATATTGCCGGTATTATTGTCTGTTCCATGGTAAAAGGTAATGCAAGGATCATTTTTCTTTTTCAAACTGCTGATAAAAGTTGGGTCTTCGACACCTGCATTATCTTTAAAACGCCGATGATTTCCCTTCTGCCACCTGCTGCTCTAACTTCCAGCCGGTCTCATTGTGTTTACGCTGCAGCTGGCGGTAGTGTTTAGTCTAGCATCTGGAAAGCTCTCGCTTGCCGATAACTGCAATGACTCAAACAGTGCGAAGGAATAAGCCTCATTGTTTTGAATCTCGCAAAGCCATATAATCCCCGATGTAGGAATACGAGACGAAAAGTTTTGGTGGAGCGAGTGTTTGACCTCCAGAATACTCCTGAAACCTACAATAAATTGTCGATTAATCTGAAAATATGCAAGTTTTGTAAACCTTGTTTTTAGTTCATTTTATGCTGATGAGCTAAGCGGGACTAAATATACAGTTTAAAGTGGGATCCAAACCAGAGTGATTATCAAGTGCGGCACTGTTTAATCTGTCCTAGGATACACATTCGGTGCAAACAGATCGCAAGTTGTGTGTTTACTTTTTCAGTGGATTACAATGCAAGTTGAGGAAGAGTTTGAACTGATCCCAGCAAAGGGGGAGGGGGGGGGGCGAATATGAAGTTAACTGAAGCAAAGAATACGTGACTTTTTTTACGATGTGTTTTAGACAGCCAAACCAGAACGAAATTTACAGCCTCGATTTTTTTTTTTTTTGTTTTGTTTTGTGCCAGGGAAAGGTTGTGTTCTCTCCCAAGAGAATCTTCTCTTACCAGTTAATCCTGTAACGGACAATGTTCTAGTGAACGCGCATAACATCAAATATTCATTCTGTCTCTTGCTCGCGCCAGTGGGACTATTGTCAAGATTCTTCTGAGTTTCACTTCTTGCAATAAACGAGATTGTTTTCCTTTCCATAGGTCTCCGTGCAAACGGGTTTCTTATGAACTAAAATTGTAAGAATTTCGTGGAAGAGCAACGACTTTCAACAATTAAAAGAAAACACCGTTTTTTAAAAGAACGTGCATCCCGTGCATAACCGGTTGTATAACTAGGCAGGATAAATGGTGTTAACCGTCTCCTTGGAATCTTTGTGTCCGCGTAAGCTCCGTGTTCTAATTTTGTGTAACATTTTTTACTTTCTTTAAAACGTACAATATTATTATGTAGTACATATAAAGCTTATTTTCTGAGCTACCACCAAGTATAAAACATCCTTTGTGGGGGTAATTTATACTCTACTTTATTTACACCTGAAAACAGACGCCATCTTGAAAAGTTTGGATAACTCGAAGTCGTCTAATACGAAGTTGCCATTTTTTGGTCCCTTGAACTTCGTATTAACGAGGTTTTCCTGTATATGCTTACAGGCTGAAACCAAGAGTTAGGTAATAATCAAAATCTAATTTTTGATAACTCATTTGAACCAGTTTCCAAGTTCAAATACTTAGGAGTAATAATAACAAATGAAAATTATATTAAAGAGGAAATAAAAAGTAGGCTTAATTCAGGAAATGCATGTTACTTCTCTCTTCATAAACTTTTGTCTTCTCCTTTAATATCTAAGAAACTAAAAGTTAAAATATACAAAACAATAATTTTGCCTGTAGTATTATATGGATGTGAAACTTGGTCCCTTACATTGAAAGAGGAACATAAATTGAGAGTATTTGAAAATAAGATCCTTAGGAAAATCTTTGGACCTAAAAGGGATGAGGAGACAGGTGAGTGGAGAAGGTTACATAATTTAGAACTACATAATTTGTATTCATGTCCAGATATTATTAGAATAATTAAATCAAGAAGACTTAGGTGGGCAGGAAATGTGCCACGAATGGGAGAGGAAAGAGGAGTTTACAGGATTCTTGTTGGGAAACCTGATGGTAAGAGACCTGTAGGAAGGCCAAGATGAAGATGGAGGGACAACGTTGAGATGGATGTAAGGGAAATCGGTAGGGATGGAAAAGAGTACAGGAAAACCTTGTTAATACGAAGTTCAAGGGACCAAAAAATGTCAACTTCGTATTAAACGACTTCGAGTTATCCAAACTTTTCAAGATGGCGCCTGTTTTCAGGTGTAAATAAAGTAGAGTATAAATTACCCCCACAAAGGATGTTTTATACTTGGTGGTAGCTCAGAAAATAAGCTTTATATGTACTATATAATAATATTGTACGTTTTAAAGAAAGTGTAAAAAATGTTACACAAAATGAGAACACGGAGCTTAACGCGGACACAAAGATTCCAAGGAGACTGTTAACACCATTTATCCTGCCTAGTTATACAACCGGTTATGCACGGGATGCATGTCGTGGCAAAAAGTCTTATAAAAAACGGTATTTTCTTTTAATTGTGCAAAGTCGTTGCTCTTCCACGAAATTTTTACAATTTTAGTTCATAAGAAACCCGTTTGCACGGAGACCTACGGAAATGAAAACAATCTCGTTTATGGCCAGAAGTGAAACTTGGAAGAATCTTGACAGTAGTCACACTGGTGCGAGCAAGAGACGGGGAGATAATCGGATAGAATGAATATTGGATTTTATGTGCGTTCACTAGAACATTGTCCGTTACTGGATTAACTGGTAAGAGAAGATTCTTTTGGGAGAGAACACAACCTTTCCCTGGCACAAAACAAAACAAAAAAATTGGGGCTGTAAATTTCGTTCTGGTTCGGCTGCCTAAAACACATCGTAAAAAAAGTCACGTATTCTTTGCTTCAGTTAACTTCATATTCACCCCCCCCCCCCTCCCCCTTTGCAGAGATCAGTTCAAACTCTTCCTCAACTTGCATTGTAATCCACTCTGAAAAAGTGAACACACAACTTGCGATCTGTTTGCACCGAATGTGTATCCTAGGACACATTCCTACATTGAGCATTGTGTGTTTTTTTTTTTTTTTTTAACAGCAGCACGCATATTCCTTCGCACTGGATGAGTCATTGCAGTTATCGGCAAGCGAGAGCTTTCCAGACGCTAGACTAAACACTGGTGCCAGCTGCAGCGTAAACACAATGAGACCGGCTGGAAGTTAGAGCAGCAGGTGGCAGAAGGGAAATCATCGGCATTTTAAAGATAACACAGTTGTCGAAGACTGAACTTTTATCAGTAGTGTGAAAATAAAAATCCTTGCATTACCTTTTAACATGCAACAGACAATAATACGGGCAATATTTCCTATCCAGACGGCTGCATTCAAACAAGAAAGAGGGACCTGAATTCTGCAATTATCACATTACCATGCACACCAGTGGCGGATAATGAGCTGTTGTAGGAGAAGGAAGGGGATCACTTTTCTTTTACTTATCATGAGGTTTTTGTTCGTTTTCAAGAAGGTACTCCCCCACAGTTTGCTGATAGATAAAGGGGAGAAGTCACTCAGACAACAAAACACTGTTTTGGCAAATTTTATGACCGGTACAGTTGGGAGACGTATGAAGCGGGAAACTGGAGTTGCAACATACGTAAGATCGACGTCAACTTTTGCGGGTAACCTAGATGACAACGCATTAAGCGGGTTGACAATCTTTAGTTGTCCTATGCGGCTTTGATTATCTGTAACAGTTTCCTTTTTTTTTTATGAAGTTCTACAGGGCACAAAGAACACGCTTTTAATTAAAGTGGTTACCGGAAGTTGTCGGCTACCAGGCCAAACGTTGCTCGCTCACGGGAAATTGCTGTATCTCGAGCTCAGAGCTAGACA
Source organism: Lepisma saccharinum (assembly GCF_977018435.1). Taxonomy (NCBI): domain Eukaryota; kingdom Metazoa; phylum Arthropoda; class Insecta; order Zygentoma; family Lepismatidae; genus Lepisma; species Lepisma saccharinum. Next base: position 20,621,112 of record NC_139243.1, on the reverse strand, counting down.
GAAGGGTGAGACTTCCAGGCGCCACGCATCTTGTATTTTGGAACATTCCTGCGATCTTATCTCACATTTCTCATCTAGCACTGGTGAATATTTCCAAGGTGGCGCATTCACCGGGAAAGAGCTTGACCTCCCATGCACAATGACAAAGAATGTCAATGTCCAGCGGGCATTTCGGGCTGCTTCCCTCGAGTTGTCAGCAGCTCTTAGAACAAGGAAAAATGTCAAGGTCAAGTTAAAATAACGTCCAAGCTCTCTCCACATTCGATCTTCTCTTGTCGACTTACGCAGGTGTCTACTTCGAATTAAGCGAAACCAATTATGCGGATGGGTCTTGTAAACAACTTCGTATTAAAAATTATCCGTATTTCGATTTATCCGTACTGAAATACATTATAAATCCTATCTTATCGGCTGGGGAATGGGAAGAACTTCGGATTAAAGGGTACTTCGTATTAACCAATATCGTATTAACGAGGTTTTCCTGTATATAGAACTTGCTCAAGATAGGGACAGATGGAAGGCCTGTGTTGCTGCAGCCATGAACCTTCGGGTTTAAGAAGGCTAGGGAGTTAGTTAGTTATTAGATTATATTGAGAAAGATAGCAACAATATGTTTTAAGTAGGAACTGGAGATCTCCTGGTAACGTACTTCAAACCGATGTTTTAGGGTGATAAGTCATGTTGGATTGACACAAGAGTCCAATGTTTCAAGAACTGACATATATATTTCATCTCTAAGGAATATTACCAAAAATGTTGGAGGGACACTGTTAGAAAACTTGCCACCAGAGATCGCCCACCCCAGATATCAAATCTGGGTCCCTCGCATGGTTGTCAGATGTCCTACCGACTGGACAAATGAAGCTCCAAGATGTAGTAAACTTATGAACAAAATTGTCAAATTAACATACCTTGTTTCCGATAGTTTTTTTAGGAGGGAAATCAAATGTATTAACAACAGCATCCTTCTTCTTAAGTTCCTTGTGCAGTGCATAAAACTGAGCATAACGACGATATATATTCCACTCATCATCACGAATTCGAATGTAGACCTGTAAACAAATGCAAATTTGTTACAGAATACAACTTATGATATGTTAGAAATATTCCCAATCTTAAATCTCTCGCCTATTACGCATCACACTCTACGACATAGATGAAATCAAGGAACTTATGTAGACTCCTTGAAATATTACACCATTCATCAAAACTAAACAAGTTAACTAGAATTAGGGCTGCTTTAGATGGAAGCATCTCCTTTACCATTTTTGCTTGCATAAATGCTGTGTAAATGCTTATAGGAGATAGTACTTTGCACAGAAGAATTTCATGGAACACTTCAGTTAGCTTTTGCGATTACAGTGTATAGTATATATCCAGTACGAGAAGAACATCGAGTTTCTTTACACGGTAACATTTGGCTCATGACATTAATGTTAAGAAAAATGCTAAGTAAAATGCTTTCGTCTAAAGTTGGCCTTACTGTACCATTTTTTTTATTCCTTTCTATTTGATATTTTGTATCAAGTTTTCCAAATCTATTATCTTGAAGACAACATTTCCACTATATTTTGTTTGGCAAGCTACACTAGAGTTAGCAAATTTATTGATAAGAACTGACCTGATACACATGATGCACATCAGAAGAACCGCCGGTCAGAAAAGCTGAAGGAATCCATATGTTAATAAGCGCCCTTGCTGCAGCTCCAAGCGAGCTTGTATCATAATCACTGGTGATGCTGATGTCGTCATCAGAAGTAGCCGCTTCGTCCGGCAGGGGACCGCGAAGATCGATAAGCTCTTCTCTCAATCTGCGAATGCTCGCATCCTTTTGCTGCAGCAGCTTGTGCAGACGCTCATTGAATTCCATCAATTCTCCGTGCATTTCTGCCACCTGAAGTTGGAAAGAAGAGATATAATTATTTGTTGTGACTAAAAAGTTATTCAAAAGTTATTCAAAAGTTGTGGCTCAACTAGCTAGGAACCTCAGTCTTTCAAATTTGGTGCCAATGCTCAGTTGGTCAATGTTCAGTGAGGGCCAACATTTAGCCTTCACACAATTTCCATCACTTGGATCTCTGTGTAAGGGACAAGAGTGCCTGCAGGGTGGGGGTAGATGGTCTGGAAAGAATTCATGTAAGTCAAATGGTAAAATTGTAGCAATATCTTATTACAAATAATGTTGTTTCTGCAATGCACTAATGATATGCAGGATGGAAAACGTTTGGACGGAATGGAGAAGAAAATATTAACAATCCTGACATTCGGGACTGAAAAAATTCTCCATTTATTTACAGATATGGCAAAAATCTCAAAAAACGCACACACTATTTCCCCTTCAAGTCATTGTTTTAGCACTTCTGGAATAAAAAACTGTTAATTTCAAGAAATTTCAGACACTAAACATGCAGAAAATATCAATAATTAACCTCTTTTAAATATGATCCTTTGGATTTTCTCGACTGTTCAGGATTACAAAAAGTCGGGAAATCATTGCCAGAATTTGGGATCTGACCTTGATAATTCAAAACCCATCATTTTCAATTATTACTCTTCTTTTCCAGTACCCTTCAGCATGTAAAAACATGGATCAGAGGTGTCATGATGAACAGTAGATTAAGTGGTCTCTGATATCTGTGCTTTGGGAAAAAGTACAAAAAACAAAGAACAGTTCATCAACAAAGTTGATGTTTAGATGTCCATAGATGTTTATGGAAAGAAAGCAAGGTGAATCCAGTTTCTATATAGGCAGCCGACTGGAGTCTGAAATTGTATACAGTGCCAAAGTATTGTCAATTCAATATGATAATGATGGTGGTGGTGGTGGTAATGATGATAAAAGTTTCTATGACTGAAGGGCAAAATATGAAATCTTACTTTGTCCCCTCTCAGTTAAGGCAGATGCCACAATAGTCAATATGTCCATTCCAGAAGTATTGTATTAACAGGTAAAAGTTCCTGTAAACTTCATGATGAAACACTTGCCTAAGAGTTTTCTTCAAAAAATGTAGACATATGAGAAAGTTCATGGCCGTTACTAACCTGGATAAGTTTCTTTTCATACTCCATGGCCTCGTGGTGATAGTCGGGGAATGGATTTTCACCACTCTTCGGTTGGGCAGCCTCCAGCTTTGCCAGGGCCTCGTGTGCTTGGCTACCATCACGCTTCAGCATTTGAACAGCCCCAACGTACTTCCTCAGTTGATGTTTCAACAACTCGTTCTCTCTGGAAACAACAAATGAACCATGAAAATGTTGGATCTTACCTTTAACCAAATTACTACGAGGGTCATCCAGAAAAAATAAGGAATCTTTACAGAAACTACATACCTGACTCTACTTTCCGACGTATTTGCCGAACCCATTCAAGCACTTATCATAACCAGTTTGTTGATACCATCATTGTACTCGGTTGCTGCCAATGTGACAGTGACAGCATCTATGAGTTTATCAGCCATGGCAAAGTGCAGCAACCAAGTACAATGATGGTATCAACAAACTAGTATCACACTATGATAAGTGCTTGTATGGGTATGGTGAATATGTGGAAAAGTAGAGTAAGGTATGAAGTTTCTGCACCACACATTTTTTACATACATCATTTGTAGTTTGTGTTTTACACCAAAAGGCCCTTATTTTCCTTGATGACCCTCATAGATGTGTAAATTTGCACTTTTCCTTCTACAAATTTTGCATTTCAGTTCCACATTTCTACCAATTAATTCTACATCTGTAAACTTTAGTTATTTGGTAATTTTTTTCTATGATCAAGTGGACTATGTGATGCTCTCCTCCTTGGATAGTATGGCAGCAAATGTTATTGTCTTGTAATCAAGGGGTTTCGGATTGGACTCTAGTTGAGGCACATTGTGCAGTGGTTCACATCCCACTTTACACACTCACAAAAAGAGAGAGGAAAGCTCTCCCTCAAACCTCCTCCATCTCTAAACTGTAGGGTCAGTCCCAATTAGCCTATATCAGCACTTAAAAATAAAATTTCTAAACAATGTCATCAAAAATCAATTCAAATATACACATTACTGTCACTGCTACAACAGATATGTTGATTCCTAGCTATTGCTCATGTAGATCTATTTTTCGTTAATGTTGCAATCAGCATCCCAAACCATTCCACAGAGATCTGCAGACATGAGCATTTGTGCCTCAAATAGGAATGATACAGCAAGAATGGGTAAAGTTCAATTGTTGCCTATCACAGTTCATCTTTTCCTAGGCAAATTCCATTTTGGTAATCTAATGTCATATATTATTAAGGACGTGAATGGATTCTTCATGAGCATTTTAAAGTTCATTTTAATTAGTAAATATTGATATTGTAACAAACATTATAACAAATCCAAATTCTTGACTTTTTCTTCACCTTATTTTCATTTTTCTTAACTTTTATTTATTCAACCCCTATTTAGGTAAAGTTGGAAATTTGCAATTAATAAATTAATATTAATTTAATGAAAAACCCCTATAAAAAGGCCAGTTAAAATGAAAACAACCTATATTTAACAAGAGAATTAGACTTGCTTTATCTATTAATGCATCATGGATTGCACTTGGCAGACTAGGGAGACTGTGGTGCCTGAACTCACAATCAGTATAATATTATGTGGGACTCGTATTCTCGTACCTATATATTTTTGATTGTCCCTTCATCATATTTTTAATTGTCCCTTCATCCATCTTATCTTACCACCATTCATCCTCATCTTCGTGATTAGCCAAAGGGGCAGAAAAGTGAAGTAAAATAAACTAAATCAATCAGTCATTGTAATAGGAAAATTCTTGACCACAAGTATAATTTCTTGACCTACTTGTTGATTTATTTGCTTTTTCTTGACTTTCATGACTGGTAAATTTTATATCAGTATTTTATTACTGTTAGCGGAAAAATCTATTCATCCACACGCACAAAAAAAGTTGAAAAAAGCTCTAAACAACTATGTGATATGAAGGTATCTATGGGGTGTGGATGTAGGGCTCCACATATTTTCAACCTCAGCCATAGTATAGTGGAGATGATAGCATCAGCACTGTTTTGGTCACATTTACGCCCCAAAACCAATGATTAAGAGGCCGGATGAACCCCAGAACTGTTTACGCAGGGACAAAGTCTGAAAAATTCCTACCAGAGATCACCCATCTTGGGAACTGAACCAGTCTCCCGTATGGCAGTCATATGCCCTGCAGTCTGGACCACTGCTGTTTTTGCAAAATTAAAACTGGTTAACACACAACTGGATTCAATACACTACTTTCAAGTACTTGACCACTGTAGTCAACCAGATTCAATCAAAATTAGGGATGGGTTGATATGAAATTTTGGTCAATACCAGTAAAGTACCGACACTGATAAACGATATTCTACTGATCCGATATAAAATTCCAAATGATTCTTGAAGAACCTAATGGTTCTTTCACCTCCTTAAGGCGATCTCCTGCCCTGGTGAAGGTCTGAGAATTTTCCATGTAATTATTAAAAAATAGATATTTTTATTATATAAATAAATAAAAATATAGGTAAAAGTCAATTACTTACGCCATTGTGAGGCTCGGAAAATACGAGAGTTCGACCCGGAAGTGACGTAGGTGGAGAGGGGAAGTAGTTAGGTGGGAGGGAAATAGCCTGTGCCAGTTTCTTGCATTTCATAAGGAAGCAAGACCTGGTAACTACATGGAAGTCAGGGGTATTGGGATTTTATAGTTTTAACCATTTGTAATCTGTATGAATGGATTTTAGTGAACAATGATAATTGATATGGATTTACAAATGGGGACAAGTATTATCTATCTTTCACCATTTCATACCCGAAACCTTTTCCTTGATTGATAAACTTGACATGGCATGGTGGTGATTCATGCCTAGATAGTGCCTGAAGAAGGGGGCGGCTGAACCCCTGAAACGTTGCATATATCGACGTAAGGAGACTCACGTTGGAGTAAGTAATTGACTTTTACCTATATTTTTATTTATTTATATAATAAAATATACATTTTTTAATAATTGTCACAAGTGAGTAATTCGCACAAAATTAAAAATATGAATTTTCCATATAAGCTTATGGGGTTTTTTGGTCACAATTATCTCGAGAATCAGTTGACAAAAAAATTTCAAATTTTAACTGAACACTGAGAAAGGATGTTTCTAGAGAACCACTGATTAATATTTTCATTTTCTGCATGAACGTCCCAAAAATTAATTAATTCATTTCACTCTATTTTCACTTTTCTTGACAGGGCAACCCTGCAGAGAGCCCAGTCGGCTCGTCACGGACCCTCTTTCAAGACTAATGAGCCGGGAGGAGGGGAGGGAGACTTGAGGAGAGCTCACCAGATGTTTTAGAGCTGCCGAAACCAGCTTCATGGCACAGTGCTACGTGCACGGAAAACTTCGCCTTTTTATAGTTTGCAACGGAATTGAAATATTATTTGGTCTAGGAATTAATTCGTGTGCCTGGACAAGAGATGGCGTAACGAGCGTATCGTCCCACAGTTCCGTGTATCCACACATGCGTTGAAAACTCCTGTCAGTGTGCATCGTTCGTAGTATAGGGCAGTTGATTGACGCGTCAACAACAGCATTTTGTAGTCAACTGAACATGGCGCAGTTCGTGCCAGATAAAGTGTTTTTGCGGGGTGTTCTGCTCCATTACTATAACATGCAGAAAAGTGCTACCGAAAGTCATCGTATTTTGGTGGAAGTGTATGGTGACCATGCGCTAGCTGAGCGAACGTGTCAGAAGTGGTTTGCACGGTTTAGAAGTGGTGATTTCGGCCTGGAAGACCAAGAGCGACCTTGACAGCCAAAAAAAAATTGAAGATGAAGAATTGAGAGCATTGCTCGATTAGGATTCGTGTCAAACGCAGGAAGAACTTGCAGAAGCATTAGGCGTTGATCAAACAACAGTTTCCAAATGCCTCAAAGCCATGGGAATGATTCAAAAGATGTCACATTGGGTTCCACAAGAATTGAAAGACAGAGACGTTGAAAGACGAAAAACCATTTGCGAATTGCTGCTTCAAAGACAGAAAAGAAAGGGGTTTTTGCATCGCATTGTTACTGGCGATGAGAAGTGGATCCATTACGAGAACCCGAAACAAAAAAAGGCCTGGGTGAAGCCAGGTGAACCAGGTCCATCACAACCGAAACGAGATTTTCACTGTGCAAAGGTTATGCTGTGCATATGGTGGGATATGAAAGCTGTGGTGTACTATGAGCTGCTGCAACCGGGTGAAACTATTAATGGAGAACGTTATCGACGACAATTAATGCGTTTCAAGCAAGCTCTGGCCAGGAAACGACCAGAATGGGAGAACAGACATGATAAACTTATTTTTCAACATGACAACGCTCGCCCACATGTCGCAAAACTGGTCAAAACCTATTTAGAAAATGTCAGATGGGAAGTTTTACCCCACCTGCTGTATTCACCAGATGTTGCTCCTTCGGACTACTACTTGTTCGATTGCATGAATAACGATTTGATTGGACAGCGGTTCACTTCTTCAGAAGATATCGAAAAATGGGTCTCTGACTGGATCGCTTCAAAGGATGAGGACTTCTTTCGCCACGGAATCCGTAACTTGCCTGACATATGGGCGAAAGTGGTGGCTCGCGATGGACAATATTTTTCTTAAGGTATTTATATATTTTGTGTTTGAACTACAGCTTCAATGTGTGCGTAACAACCGCACGAATTAATTCCTAGACCTAAATATATTGGCATAAATACTTCAATTTTGTGCCTGAAATGTTTCATTGCATTCGTGATAAGAGCTTTCGAAAAGATTGATTTAATTGTTAATTGGTCATAATGTAAAATTGTGTAAAATTCATACATCCACAACCCGAAATTTGGACACTTGGGTCGAGCTGCGTGCGAAGTGGTTAGCATAGCGTGCTAAAACGTCGGGTGCCATGGGTTCGAAACCAGGCTAGAGCATAGGAGTTGTTTGTGAGTGGCCGTTCAACAATTTTATCTAATCCCCATCCTTCAACATTGTCGCAATTATCCAAACGTAGCAGAAAGCGACGAAAAATAACCAAATTAATCAGTCAATCATCGGACACTCAGTTCTAGGATCCAGATCCAGGTACCTGGTTCTACACCGAACTTTACATTGTCGGCCATCCCTAGTATATATGTATTTATACACAAACCTTCCAGTTGGCATAGTGGTATAACGTCAACGCCTTGTAATCAAGGAGTCCCGAGGTCAATACCCGGTGGATGCACATTGTGGTTCGGACCCCACATTAAACTGTAGGCTAGATATCCTTTCTGTGTATAAACCAATTTTTAAAAAAACAACTAGTTATTTATATTTTAAAGTATGGTCCGTATCTACATTCATCTTCATATTTTCGGAACACACTTTACCAATTTCATTCTACCATTTCCAGTCTACAATTTAAAAGCTACCCAGTGAGAAGTGCAAAAGACATGTTGCTTTCTGTTCATCTTCTAAACCTTTTGTGTGTTGTTCTAAACCACCTGCCATGTTCCAACCCTCTTTCTAGTACAAGGTCGTTAGGCGACAGCGACCGCGAGCACCTGCAGTGAGCTCGCCGGCCGGCAGCAGTGGTGCCCTGTCAAGAAAAGTGTAAAAAATGTGAATAAAAATAAATTAATTAATTTTTGGGACGTTGATGCAGAAAATGAAAATATTAATCAGTGGTTGTCTAGAAACATCCTTTCTCGGTGTTCAGTTAAAATTTGAAAATTTTCTGTTGACTGGTTCTCGAGATAATCGTGACCAAAGTTACCCCCATAAGCTTACATGGAAAATGCTCAAACTTTTCACCGGAGTAGGAGATCGCCTTAATAAATGTGCGTTAGGAGATGACTGCAATGCAAAAGAAGCTGCACATCTAGAGATTTACTTTTAAGAAAAATAGTGCATGGAGATAGTATGTTTATATCCATAAAAATTATAACAAAATGACAGAATATTGCACTAAATCGTAAGATATTTATAGATATGGTTGATTTGGTGTTTTAAGTCCACTTTATGCACAGTAAGGCTAATCGGGACTGGACCTACAGTTTAAAGTGGGATCCAAACCACTATGTACCTAAACCTGGTATCGAACCCGGGACCCCTTAATTACAAAGTGACGACGCTACCACTGCACCAACGGGGAGCCCCATATTTATAGATATATTGGATTAGTATAATTATCGGTAATTTTCCCGATACACCGATATGTCTACCGATACAGATAGAGTAACAACTAATCTGCCCCACCCTAATCAAAAAGAAAAAAATGCATATTACAGTAATGTTTTGAGTTTTTTTTCTATAAAAAGTTACCTTGTCAATGCTTGAATCCGAGCTTCCAGCCTTTCTATTTTCTCCACATAATGCTTCCGCTGTTCTTCTGTTTCTGCTTTGAGGCCAGAGTTCAAATCTTGCTCTTGGTCAAGAAGGCTTCTCAATGATCGATTCTGAGCTTCAAGTTCCTCCTTGCGAGACAATACAGTAAGAAGAGCTTGCCGCATCTCGCCTGTTAACAAGGTAAGTACAATGTAACATTAAGCGAAACACCAAATGTAACAGTTGAAATACAATGTGAATTCATAAAGCTTTTATCTCTGGTAGACACAACTATATTATAGCTTACATGAGAGTGAACGGATGGCCTTTGAAATATGGTGAAATTGGAGAATGCTGATCAAATGGATAAGATAGTCAGGCTGAGCCAATACCGACGCAGGGAAGTATCAGCACATTGCAGAATAATTTTATATTTATTCACTGACACGTTTCCAGAGTTTGGGCCTTTAATGGGATCTGCATTACCACTGAGTATAAATGTCCTCAAAATTATGCACAATTAGAAATTTTCATTAACTTTTTGCCAATATTGTGTGTGACAAATGTTATATATTCCAGTGTAATTTTTTTAATATTTTAAAGGAAAACTTAGTAAATTGGTGCATATAATTTGCTGTGCAATACTTGCATATTAACCATAGATTACCTTAAGGGATTTTTCACTGTGAATACTTTCTTTTCGAAAAATGAAAATAAATAACATTATTCCCTAGGGCATTCCCAAAGTTTCTGCATTACTTTTGTTCATAAAAATCTAGGAAGCAAAATTCACTTTGTGGGTCTATGTTCTTCATGACAGAGGCAGTGTATAAATTGGTTGGTAATAATCATAATGTTCGTAATTATTATAATTAATATGTAACTGTGGCTATATAAAAGAATGATTTATGCAAAATTAATGTTTCTTTGAGGTTTAGTGAATGACACTCATACAATAATTGCTTATTCTTTTTTTTATTAATGATGGCAATTTTTGTAATAATTAAAATTAATATATAACTGCACCTATATAAACAACAAAGAAAGCAGTGATTCAATAACAAAATAGTTTCTTTTGCGGCACAGGTAAGTTAGGGTTAATATTGATCAATATTTTGAATAACGTTTTATGGTTACAATCTTCAAGTATCGGTATTGGTGATAATAGGTATTGGAATTAGTTCAAAGTGATATTAGCTCGGCACTAACAGACAAGAGTAACAAAGAAAGATAATCCAACACATGATTCTTCCTGGGAAGAACCCCACAGAAATAATGGTTGCTATAGTTTGATGCTGACCACATCACCTCCACAAATGGCCAAAATTATGAATGTGTGGGGTCCTGACACCACATCCTTTAATGGTACATTGCAATGTGAAGGGGACTGCTTTATCTCTTTTTTAAAAATAAATGTTGTATCTTCAAGTTTGCATGCTAATCAAAGAAATCAGGTTTATTCAACCTGTTACATCACCACCACAAAAAAAGTGTTTTCAGTTTCTAATCCCGATAAGAAAGAAAAATGAAAAAAAAAAATTTAACCCCTTCCCTGTGTTCGGCGTAATATTACGCCCTTGGTCACTGTAGTTTATTCTGTGTTGGGTGTAATATTACGCCCGCAAACATCTCTGACTAAAGTAACCTGCGATGAACGGAATTATAAGTTTTTTGTTGGTGAAACATATGTTTTGCTATTGAAGAAACGACCTTTTATTTAGTCACGATTTTTAATGTCGACAAAGAAGAAGAAGCAGCTCAGAAAGTAAATTGTTTTTGTGTTATGCTGACAAAGTGCAAACGTGAGTTTGTTTGTGTGCCGCGTTTAGTCAGTTGATTTTGTTTTGGTGTTGCGTTATTTGAACTGTTGGTGATTTATTTTTGGTTTTTGAGTTTGTGAGTTTCTAATAGTATTGTCAAACAGGATTGCAAAATATTTTTTTCCTCATACCTATTGAAGATATTGCAATGAAACTTGGCGGACGCATTACGTATAGACCATAGTATTTTTCAAGGTAGATTATAACGGGGTACCTATATCCAGGGCCGGTCCAGAGGGCACCAAAGTTACCAAGAGGGATTTTTCGGAGGGAAATTTCCAGAATTATCCCCGATTTCCCTTTCCTCATACTCGATGTACACATGTGCGTGGTACCATTTGAAAGCCTTGTTCTATTCTGAAGACAAAGACGTATGAACCATGATACTCGGATAAATTGTGCTGAAGCTGTAGCTACTTAAAAATATTACTACGCAAACTCAGAAAAAAAAATTACACAGAACGGGAAACTATTTTGTCAGAAAATTTCACAGGGAAGGGGTTAATGACCTATTCGTTCCTAAGTTGATTTCCTGGACTTTTCCTCATTTTCCAGACCACTGGGAACACTGACTTAATAAAAAGAAGCATCCTTACTATTGTTTTGTTGTGATGACTCGACAATATTCCAACTGTTCTTTGGAGTAGCTTCCTGAGCCTGAAAATCTACAGAATTCGCCTGCATTAACTTCTGTGTGGCAAGCAAGGCAGCAGCTGCAAAATCTGTATCCTACAAATAAAAGGACAAAGTAAGAATTACCAGTATTACACTTAAGTTAACAATGACAGTATTAAAAGCTGCAAAATAATACAGGTGTTGAATTATGTGTCAAATTGATTCAGGGTGGTCACTCTAGGGCCATGATAAAATTCAAGTATAATTCCCTGTTTTCAAGGCGTACTTTCCAAAAATTCAGGAGTACAAGCAGATGTTTTCTCTATTTCAACCTCACGTCTTACCGCCATATTTTACTTAAGGTGTGAAGTTTACATTTGTCATTTCGCATACTCACACTAGAAATGCATCTACAAGCACAAGTCACAAATGTTACGGGATATAGTAATTTACAAAAAAATGTTAATTGTATAACAATTTCAAATTTACCTAATCAACTCCAAAATATATTGTAATAATCTTCTGTATATCAGATAGATTTTTCTCTTCAAAGGACACTAACAAAGCAAACGGATTGAGAGGATACTGTTTTATATTCCATGCAGCTTTCCTTTTCTTCTTCTTCCTCGATAAAAATAAAAGCTAAACTGTGAAAAACTTGAATGGGATTTGGATTAACAAAAGTTGCAATTTTTCAAGTCTAAGGATAAAAATTCAAGCATAATTCCCAGAATTCCCTGTGAGTAGCCACCCTGTGATTTCTTATACAGACAGATTGATATGAATTTTTTGTCCATACCAATACAGTACCAATATAAAATTTATTCATACTAATATTCTATGGATATGATAGTAATTGCAAATGTCCCAAGAAGAATATAAATGGTTCATTAACACCCTCCCCCTAAACCTTTAGCAGACAGGAGCTTCTCCCACATATAGGACTCTTGGAACTGGCGTTCAAGCATGTGCCTTTGAGACAGTTTTTTTTTCCTTTCTTAAAGTATAACAATCTTGAGAGAAGGCAATTGTACAGGGTGGCCCAAAAGTCCCGCACCATAGGTGAATGACGTGAAATGTTTGCAATTTCTTCTTGCAGGTGAACCATGTTGATACTGAAGAGCGGATAGAAGTCACTCCATGAATTGGATGTAAAGGAGCCATGGAATGGGCTCCCCGATCCCCGAATTTGAATCCAATGTACTTTGCAGTGTGGGGCTACCTAAAAGCAAAGATGTACAGTGTGAAAATCAGAGACAAACAGCACCTGTGTGAGCAAATTGCTTCTGAGTGCCATGCTATTTCGCTGGACTTCATGACCTACATCCTGCAAGCGATGGGTGAACACCTACAGTTGTGTTTTGACCAAATATTGTAATACAGCCTATGGTGCACGACTTTTGGGCCACCCTGTACTATCCCGTTGCAAAAAAACAGAATTTGAAGAAGAAAACTGAAATTTCACAACAAAAATTGAAGATTAGGCACACACAGGAGATGTACTACGTAGAAATTTTCAGTGAAAAATCCAGTCTCGACTAGGACTCGAACCTGGGTCTCTGGCATACTGTGCCATTGCTCTACCACTGAGCTACCGAGCCAGCCTGATTTTTCGCTATCCTATTTCAACATTCCCCGTAGCTTCTGCAATAAAGCCATATAAATTAAAAGAATTCTAAAAGGTACTGCCCTTAGGGTCCTACAACATTGTTGATAATAGTTCAATAGTTTATTGCCAAAAAAAAACATTAAATGGATTACACAATACAAAAAAGGAGACAGGTAGTTAAAGAGGGAGTGTTTTCATTCTCTGTAAGAAATACACAGGAGTTTTGTTAATGTTACTGTGAGTATCTATTAACTGCCAACATAAAGAGCTGCTTGCCTGTGGCACATGAGGAGGAGAAATGTCTACTCTGATAAGCATGGGAGACCTTTCCAATAATCAAGTGCATCCTGACAGAACTGAACTTAATGTGCACTAGTGGCGGCTGATGAATTGGGGTTGCTGCAGCTCCCCCAAGCAAATTATATTTTCTTGCCATTAGTGCAAAATTTAATATTTATACTTCCACTATTTAATTTTTGCACAATTGGCAACAAAATATAATTTGTTTTGGGGAAGCTGCAGTCCTGCAGTCTCCCTTCATCAGCCACCACTGATGTGCACATTAAGTTAAGTTCTGTCAGGATGCACTTGATTATTGGAAAGGTCTCCCATGCTTATCAGAGTAGACATTTCTCCTCTTCATGTGCCAAAGGCAAGCAGCTCTTTATGTTGGCAGTTAATAGATACTCACAGTAACATTAACAAAACTCCTGTGTATACGTTTTTACTATTCATTGCCACACTTTGCTATTTCTGGTGTTATTTTCTTAACATCTTTCCATTCCATCCATGTGCTTTGTGCAGTTATAACACCATTAAGCCTTGTTTCCATGATTAAGAAAAACTAAATATGCTGACCAAGGCAGTAATTTATTTTATTAAAAACATAAACTAAACGTAACGTTTCAACCTTCTAGCAAGGTCTTCTTCAGACTCTGTATCAAGTACAAAAGTAACAAGATACAAAAACAGGGCATTATATATACACAAACATTACTCCCTCCAGACTATTTAGAAAGTTGTTTGGAACTTTCTAGCAGGTGACTTTCACTTGCCAACTTCACTTTCACCTAAAAGGCTAAACACAATTACTTCCATATAGAATTTGGTTGGACTTTTAATCTCATGCTCTTTTCCCTTCATTTTTCTTCCTTCTCCTCTCCTCTTTCTCTCTTGTCCTTTCCACTCTTTCTAACATCTTCTTCCATTCTTTGTTTAACTTCAGTCCCCCATTCCAGTTCATTGTGTCTTCTTCACCTTTCTTCTCTATTTCCTTGGCTTCCTTCCATTTTCTCACTATACTGGATCCGCGCTTAGAAGGAACTGTACGGTAAACAAATGCACGTGTATGAATACAGTGTTGCCAACCAATAACTGCAGAATATAGCGAAAAGCGAATTCTCACAGTGTGCAGTGTTCTACATTATATTGTAGAAATTATTTTTATGACTTAGAAGGAACTGTACTGTAAACAAATGCACGTGTATGAATACAGTGTTGCCAACCAATAACTGCAGAATATAGCGAAAAGCGAATTCTCACAGTGTGTAGGGTTCTACATTATATTGTAGAAATGCTTTTTATGGATAATCACCATAATCACAATGTGGACATGTCATACCCTATTTGTTGCTAGTTTTCATAGAATAAAGAATACAAATTTTCCTCCTCACTTCCCTCACAAGAAAAGCCATTTTTTGAATGGCTAGTTCTTTCCGAGTGTTATCTTTGTATATCCGTAGGTTTATTAAATATATATATGTAGTATAAACATATTCACATAACTAGAGTAGTTTTGCATACATTTTTAGAGTTTTCCAAATTTCACGCAAAATGGACAAAAATTGTAAGAGAATTTGAAAAAAAAAATCCAATATCGTGGATCCGCGATTTTCTTTTTTTATGCTATCAAAAAATGAAGTAGACCCTGTCTTGCAATGGACGTAGAGAATATATGTGCAGAATTTCGTCTAATTTACTCAAAAATCGTAAGAGGTTTGACGAATCGAAAATTACCAACGAAATGGAACTTCAGCCACTTTAGTTCTTCCATTTTTTTCAAAATTTTTAAAATCTAGCATCATATTTACAAACAGCGACGTAGAAAACGTTCGAATAGGAACATCTGCAACAATACCACAAGGATTAATACTGCTGTTAAAGAAAATAAATAAACAAACGAAAAATAGGTCACTTCCGTGTCTATTTTTGAATGAAGTCAAATAAGTATGATACTACAGTGCAAATATCTGAAAGCCATTATTGTCACCAATGCAGGACCAAAAAGTTCAAAACAGCTAATTTTAGCAAAAGAATAGGCGGATTGGCAACACTTCTCGTTGAGTTTGCCTGAACAACAGACCCTGCCACGCGCAACAAAATATAGTCCACTTTCTAACTTGCAAGAATACAACATTCCGTCAACACAATTGTAATTATCGTACTCTAAAATTATCATAACCAATATTTAGTATGTAAATGAACTCCAGGTTGGCATAAATACACAAGACGTGACAATTTTTACTCTGGGTACAACACGCATGCGTAAAGGCTGGGCAAGCGGGAGGGAATTTCAATTTGTGCGAGATGGATGTTCGATTTGGCTACGTTAGACACTGCAGCGGGAAACCGTTGAAAAGCGTCGAGAAACAAATTGTATTGAACGTGTTCGCAAAGTTTTGCGAGAAATATCCAACTATGGTTATCCAGGACGTGATGAAATTGACATCTGAGTTTACTGGTGTCTCTGTTAAGAGTGTAAAATATGCGCGCAGCGAGGTTCTAAATAAGGGCATTTTAACAACACCAGGGAAAAAGCGTCAACGTCAAAAGCCTGTGTTACAAGTTCAGTGCGATGAGTTTGCGAGGATCCGTCGTAAGGTTAATCACTTTTTTGGAGAGGAACGAAGCGCCAACAATAAATAAAGTGTTGGTGAGTGTGAATAGTGATCCGGATCTGCCGAACCTTAAGAAAACAAGTTTTCACACACTTCTGAAAGAAATCAGCTTCGAGTTTGTGCAACGCAACAGAAAAAATATTATTGTTGACCGAGAAGACATATTGTTGTGGCGCCGGAACTACCTGAGGAAAATACGCGAATACAGGCGGGAGGGACGAAAGTTGTATTTCCTTGATGAAACGTTTGTGAATGAAGGTCATACTGTTTGTAAGGTGTGGGTAGATTCTGCCCTAAAATCTAAAAAAACAGGCTTTCCTCTCAGGATTAACCACAGGGCTAAGAAACCCGATCGGCAAAGGCACACGCCTTATTGTATTGCATATTGGAGAAAGAAGAGGAACGCTTCTGGGAATCAGATTACATGTGCGACACGATTGTTGACTGACTTGTTATCAATCCAGCTGATAGCAGTAGCTGCGGCACCAACAGTGAAGGGGAGGAATCTATGGAAGGAATCGACTTTCTATCTGACTCTGCTTAGCCAAGTAAAACACTTTTATATCTTCAAATTAAATTCTTAAGTACAGAAGTTCAGCTTATCTTGTGAAAAGTTATAGTTTTCCTTTTTATTTAATTTCTCGTAGCTTGTAACATTGCTTTCGCGCCAACTTTCTCTCACACGTGGTGGAAGCAGCAGAAGCTTAACGATCATCCAATCGCTGAAGCCTGGCGGAGTAATACTTTTGCCCTTGTGTTTACAGTGCAGTCCCTTCTAAGCGCGGAAAAGGTATAGCATTCTCTTCTCCCTTCCTATCTGCTTAGCCTCATCCCACTCTATGTCATGTCCTGTTTCTCTCGTGTGTTTAAATATTGCATTTCTCTCTCTTTTAAGTCGTACATCATCCCTATGTTGTTTCAACCTGTCTTTCAGCCTTTTCTTCGTTTCTCCTATGTACACACTCTGACATTCTTTACATTTCACTTCGTAGATAATCCCTTCCTCCTCCTCTTCTCTGTTTTCCTTTTTCTTGTTTGCATTCCTCGCTATTCCTAAGATGCTTCTCCCTCCCTTCCTGTAAGTTTTAATTCCCACTTTCTTAAGCACTTTGCATATCTTTTCTGTGGTCTTCCCCATACTCCTTATTCCAAACCTTCTCTCTTTTTCTTTCTCTTCCTCTTTTTCTTTCTCTTCCAATTCTTCTATGCCCATTTTCTTCCTTCTTCTGTTTATGTCCAGTCTATCCTGCTTCTCATAGCCATTCTTTTCCAGCTGTTTCCATAGGCTATTTATTTTGCCTTCTTTTTCACATTCTCTCATGCATATTTTCTTGATTCTGTCCTCCATATTCTTTATAAAATTTATTTTTGTCACCTCACTTACATCACTTCTTTTGTGGCAGAATACCCCTGCTGCACACTTCTTCTGATGCCAAGTGGTTTCAATTTCTTGTCCTCTCTTCCTTTTCATCAATATATCTAGAAAGCTTAACTTGTCTTCCTCTTCTATTTCAAGTTCCAATAATATCCCTCTTTCTTCATCTTGTATTTCTTTGGCAAAAATATCAAGCTGCCTCTTCGTTCCCTTCCATATGCCAAAACAATCGTCCACATATCTGCAAAACAGAATTATTTTGTCACCTCCTTTTTCTGTCACTTTCTTTTCCCATTCATTCATAACCAATTCAGCCAATGCTGGGCTTAGACTGGAACCTACATTTAGTCCTTCACTCATTAACATTATTTTATCTCCCATTATACTGTAACCGTTATTCCAAATGGTTTCCAGCGCCTTCACTACCCTTTCACTATCCATTCTCCTATAATTTCTTGTCCCATTCTCTTTTTAATAATGTCCAAAACGTGTCCCCTCTTGATGCTCGGGAACATACTTTTCACGTCTAAGCTAAACATTGTCGTCTTCATCTCATTTAACTTAAGTCCTTTTATGAGGTCTACTACTTGTTCACTGTTCTTAACTGCTCTGCTTTCTTGCTGTGTTACTAACACGTCAATAACTTTCTTTAATTTCTTTTCTAAGGGTTCCAAAATATTGTTTCTGCAGTTCATTACTGGTCTTAACTTTATCTCCTCTTTGTGTATCTTTGGAAAGCCTTTCAAACTTGGTAGTCTTCCTGTCTCCTTTATGCATTTCTTGAATCCACTCCTCCTACAGTCTTTAATGATTCTTTCTTTTATAGTTTGTTCTTCTCCTGTTCCACAAATCTCCTCATATCCATTTTCTTTTAGGTCTTCAAACTTCCTCTCGTACCACTCTTTTTCCATCACCACAATTGCTCCTCCTTTATCTGCCTGCTCTATCACCACATCATTTCTTTTCTTGATTTTCTTCATCCCTTCCCTTTCTTTTTGACTCAAATTATCTACTTTTCCTTGTTTTCCCATTTCTTTCTTCAGTATGGCTGCTGTTCTTCTTCTAATCTTGTCTCTTTCTGGTTCTTCTTTTATATGGAGCACTGCTTCTTCAATATCATATATAACCTCCTCATAATCTACATTTCTTTCTTTAACTTTGAAACCTCTTCCTAGTTTTAAAAAAGCTTCCTCTTCTTTTGTTAGGTCTACATTCCCTATTACCACAACTCTTCTTCCTCTTCTCCTCTTTCTTCTTTCCATCCTAGTCCCTCTCCTTTCTTCTTCAATTTTATTTTCATTTTCTCTCTAAATTTCTCCTGCCAGATTTTCATTTCATGAAATGTATATTCTCTCGTAAATATGGTGAGACCATCTGCAATAGCTTTTTCAATTCTCGTCAGGTTCTCCTTTATTATCTTTATCTCCTTTCTTCTTGCCCTTATTTCATTCCATATCAGTTCTTTTTCCATTTTCTGAACCAATATCCTCCATCTCCTGGTGTTGCAAACCACTCCCTTCTTACTTATTTTTAATCCTTTAGGCACTGTGCCTCTCTCCAAACATTTTCTCAGAAACTTCTCTTGTTCGTCTTTGTGTATTTCTTTCCTCTTCAAGTCCTTCCAGTTGTTAATTTTCCTCATCAGCCTTGGAAAATGTCCAATTATAACACCATTAAGCCTTGTTTCCATGATTATGAAAAACTAAATATGCTGACCAAGGCAGTAATTTATTTTATTAAAAACATAAACTAAACGTAACGTTTCAACCTTCTAGCAAGGTCTTCTTCAGACTCTGTATCAAAAGACTTTTGTACTTCATCATTCTCGCACTGATCCCTGGTTGGCATTTTTAGGGGAAGTTGTCCTATATTCACTCCTAACAACAGCAGCCTAAGTCGGTTTTTAAATTCTGTAGGGAGAGGGTGATCATAGAAACCTCCCATGCCACGAAGACGCGAGAAAAGATTTTCAATTACATCCTGATTCAACCTTGCAGTCAGTAAAAAATTCATATTGTGTTTCTGTTTCATATCCTGATAGAGCCCAAATAATGCGTTGATAGATTGTATCATTCCTTGCTGAAAAGGCAACAATTTTCCATGTCCTTTCACGCGAACACTTTCGATGACCTGCTTCATTTCATTTAACACCTTGGTTTGATGTCCAAGATGCACTCCAAAAGCACTTTTTAATTTAACATCAAAATTCTCTTTAACATATGAATTCATTATGTCAAACCAGTTGTTAATTAATGCGAAAAATTCTGCACTTTCAACTTCATTTGGGAATAAATAACATATAGCACTGCTTGTCCTTATAGAAAATAACTGAGCGGCATAGAATACTCTTTGTCTCTCGCGACCTGATACGCAAATGTGTGCATCCGTTATCGATAAAGGCTAATGAAGTTCACTTTCATTTTTATCTAACACTGACTGTATGACTTTTTTTGTTACGACATTCTGCGATGGCAAGACTAAACCTTTATCAATAAAATGGTTTCTTAGCAATTTAAGCATGTGTGGAGTATCTGCAAATACCCAAATGTTCCGTCCCTTATCATTCGGATTCATAAACGAAGGATGACTCGAAGCGACACCTAATTCTCGCCAAACCCTTATATTTCCACCTCCCAAGTCGGAAACACACGCAACAACTTCATAGCCCGCACTTTGCACTGCTGATATTACTAAATATAAGATCTCCTTAGTCATTTGTGTGTCGAAGTTGTAATATACAGTTTGTTTCCATGGGGCGTACAACCCGCGAACCAGAATGACCTGTAAAAAAAAAAAAAAACTTTCTAAAAACTTGTCATTAAAATGTTGAGTTTCGAGCAATAATTACGGTATTAATACTTGATAATAATCTCATTATGAACTACTAATAAATTTAGTACTTCATCCTGATAACACAGTCTATCGAGATGTGTCTTTCCAAATTTTAATATGTATTTTTCATTCTTAATTATGCTATGTAACACTTTTTTAAGGACTTTAAAGTAGTTTACTTCTATTAGAAAAACTTCAGTCAAAAAATTAACGCTGAGTTTTGGTGAACACACCCTAGCAATTTTATTCATATTTTACCTTATATCTTTTCACATTTCCAACACAGTAAGAATACGCGCACACGCTAACGAAAGATAGAAAAAGATGAAGGTTGCAGCGGAAAAACTCCGCAGTCAATGATGAATGATTTGGATTGATTTGGTGTTTTAAGTCCACTTTATGCACAGTAAGGCTAATCGGGACTGGACCTACAGTTTAAAGTGGGATCCTAACCACTATGTGCATCCACAGGGAATCAAACCAGGGACCACTTGATTGAAAGGTGACGACTCCAGAACTGCGCCATCGGAAAGGCTCTCAATGATGAATGAATGAAAATGATTACTTGCTCATTCGTTATGCTAGAATTTGACTTCTGTTACGTTCTAACATTATATAAATGACTTGTTAATTCTACTTGTAAGTAAAGTAATAAATTATTTACCTGTGCATTCTTGAACGGTCCCATGACAGTGTCACTCTCAGCATCGTACGCAACTTTGGAGTATATATTCATTACGTTGAAGCATAATACGCAGCACTTTTGGTGTGGTTGAAGTGATTCTCCATAACTCTTCATAACATCAATAACACTTTTCAGAAGGCCTGGTCTACACTTGAAACTTTTTGTCCAGTGACGCAAAGTGGAAATGCTTGGAAGAGGGATTTTCATATTTTTCCTCATGTAGGTGTAAGCTTTTCTTGACACATGCCTAAGTGCTAATGCACTTACAATATCACTTCTCGACCACAGTTTCGGTCTGCTTTTGTGGCTAAGAAGACATTCGATTTGGTTGGAGGAAAACACTGGTCGAAGAATTTCCCTTACTTTCTTAGACACATTGAAAGCAGATTGCTTTGATTTGTGAAGTTTTACTAACTGTTGCCTCAAACTTTTATTGCTAATTTGTAAATTCTTCACTTTATGTAATAAACGATTGCATTGTTTCTTTACTTTGTTTACTTTCTTAGCACTTTCATCATGTAGTGTCTGCAGTTTCTTTATTTGTTCTTCAGCACATTTTAATTTCTTTGTCAGCGTTTCGAACTCACTATCTTGTTGCAGATTGGATATATTTCCAGTACTCAAAGTCTCTGAATTATGTGCCATGCAAATTCTTTTGCGAGGAGACAACTCTTCAAGTTTTTCCAATGCTCGCTTTCTAATCTGACGTTTATTGGCACGTCCACTTCGATCAATTATGTCATTTGGCTGTTGCACACTACTACAATTCACCACACAACCAGGCAAATTTAAACTTGGTACAGCGTTTTTATTAAGTTGCGGTCTACAGGCAATGCTCAGCAGTTCTGCTTTTAAGTTCCGTTCGTAATCAGCATCCAGAAAATGCGATGAGCACACTGTCGCTGTTTTGGCGTTAACAGGATCTAACCTCTTACACTTTCAAACCCATATCTTGCACGTAATCGGATCCTTTGGGAACGAAAAGTAGCTTACACCTACAGTATTTCTTGCGTTGTTCGGGCACAAAGCAACAGCACAATTGCACGGTATCTTCCTTAAATGTTATTGTTGTTGCAAAAAAAAATTCTCCACTATCACACAAGTTACAGAAAAGGGAAAAACAAGGCACTTTCACACTCTCGCACAAATGCAGATCCTATAACAAGCGGAAAGGTCAGTGACAGAGTCACCCCTGTCCTATGACAGACGTCAGGGTTGGGACCGCCCACGACCCTCTTTTTTCAGCTTCGGGAGGGAAGACTGCGCTACTTTCTCAACTATATATATACTTACTTTGAGGAGATGGAGGATATTGGTTCAGAAAATGGAAAAAGAACTGATATGGAATGAAATAAGGGCAAGAAGAAAGGAGATAAAGATAATAAAGGAGAACCTGACGAGAATTGAAAAAGCTATTGCAGATGGTCTCACCATATTTACGAGAGAATATACATTTCATGAAATGAAAATCTGGCAGGAGAAATTTAGAGAGAAAATGAAAATAAAATTGAAGAAGAAAGGAGAGGGACTAGGATGGAAAGAAGAAAGAGGAGAAGAGGAAGAAGAGTTGTGGTAATAGGGAATGTAGACCTAACAAAAGAAGAGGAAGCTTTTTTAAAACTAGGAAGAGGTTTCAAAGTTAAAGAAAGAAATGTAGATTATGAGGAGGTTATATATGATATTGAAGAAGCAGTGCTCCATATAAAAGAAGAACCAGAAAGAGACAAGATTAGAAGAAGAACAGCAGCCATACTGAAGAAAGAAATGGGAAAACAAGGAAAAGTAGATAATTTGAGTCAAAAAGAAAGGGAAGGGATGAAGAAAATCAAGAAAAGAAATGATGTGGTGATAGAGCAGGCAGATAAAGGAGGAGCAATTGTGGTGATGGAAAAAGAGTGGTACGAGAGGAAGTTTGAAGACCTAAAAGAAAATGGATATGAGGAGATTTGTGGAACAGGAGAAGAACAAACTATAAAAGAAAGAATCATTAAAGACTGTAGGAGGAGTGGATTCAAGAAATGCATAAAGGAGACAGGAAGACTACCAAGTTTGAAAGGCTTTCCAAAGATACACAAAGAGGAGATAAAGTTAAGACCAGTAATGAACTGCAGAAACAATATTTTGGAACCCTTAGAAAAGAAATTAAAGAAAGTTATTGACGTGTTAGTAACACAGCAAGAAAGCAGAGCAGTTAAGAACAGTGAACAAGTAGTAGACCTCATAAAAGGACTTAAGTTAAATGAGATGAAGACGACAATGTTTAGCTTAGACGTGAAAAGTATGTTCCCGAGCATCAAGAGGGGACACGTTTTGGACATTATTAAAAAGAGAATGGGACAAGAAATTATAGGAGAATGGATAGTGAAAGGGTAGTGAAGGTGCTGGAAACCATTTGGAATAACGGTTACAGTATAATGGGAGATAAAATAATGTTAATGAGTGAAGGACTAAATGTAGGTTCCAGTCTAAGCCCAGCATTGGCTGAATTGGTTATGAATGAATGGGAAAAGAAAGTGACAGAAAAAGGAGGTGACAAAATAATTCTGTTTTGCAGATATGTGGACGATTGTTTTGGCATATGGAAGGGAACGAAGAGGCAGCTTGATATTTTTGCCAAAGAAATACAAGATGAAGAAAGAGGGATATTATTGGAACTTGAAATAGAAGAGGAAGACAAGTTAAGCTTTCTAGATATATTGATGAAAAGGAAGAGAGGACAAGAAATTGAAACCACTTGGCATCAGAAGAAGTGTGCAGCAGGGGTATTCTGCCACAAAAGAAGTGATGTAAGTGAGGTGACAAAAATAAATTTTATAAAGAATATGGAGGACAGAATCAAGAAAATATGCATGAGAGAATGTGAAAAAGAAGGCAAAATAAATAGCCTATGGAAACAGCTGGAAAAGAATGGCTATGAGAAGCAGGATAGACTGGACATAAACAGAAGAAGGAAGAAAATGGGCATAGAAGAATTGGAAGAGAAAGAAAAAGAGGAAGAGAAAGAAAAAGAGAGAAGGTTTGGAATAAGGAGTATGGGGAAGACCACAGAAAAGATATGCAAAGTGCTTAAGAAAGTGGGAATTAAAACTTACAGGAAGGGAGGGAGAAGCATCTTAGGAATAGCGAGGAATGCAAACAAGAAAAAGGAAAACAGAGAAGAGGAGGAGGAAGGGATTATCTACGAAGTGAAATGTAAAGAATGTCAGAGTGTGTACATAGGAGAAACGAAGAAAAGGCTGAAAGACAGGTTGAAACAACATAGGGATGATGTACGACTTAAAAGAGAGAGAAATGCAATATTTAAACACACGAGAGAAACAGGACATGACATAGAGTGGGATGAGGCTAAGCAGATAGGAAGGGAGAAGAGAATGCTAGTGAGAAAATGGAAGGAAGCCAAGGAAATAGAGAAGAAAGGTGAAGAAGACACAATGAACTGGAATGGGGGACTGAAGTTAAACAAAGAATGGAAGAAGATGTTAGAAAGAGTGGAAAGGACAAGAGAGAAAGAGGAGAGGAGAAGGAAGAAAAATGAAGGGAAAAGAGCATGAGATTAAAAGTCCAACCAAATTCTATATGGAAGTAATTGTGTTTAGCCTTTTAGGTGAAAGTGAAGTTGGCAAGTGAAAGTCACCTACTAGAAAGTTCCAAACAACTTTCTAAATAGTCTGGAGAGAGTAATGTTTGTGTATATATAATGCCCTGTTTTTGTATCTTGTTACTTTTGTACTTGATACAGAGTCTGAAGAAGACCTTGCTAGAAGGTTGAAACGTTACGTTTAGTTTATGTTTTTAATAAAATAAATTACTGCCTTGGTCAGCATATTTAGTTTTTGTGCAGTTCTATTAAATAACACATTTCTAGAGTAAATGAAAAACAACAGTTCCGTGAGAGGTTATGTGAGGGAGCTTTCAGATCGGCAGGTGACAAGCAACATGCGTTGTTTGGAAGAAAACCCTCAGTAAACAATGCAACTTTCCTTCAAATTGAAGAGACAAGACAAGCTGCACATGTCAGTCGTCACTTCAGTATGAACCCCTGCTGTCGCTTGTCACCTTGTCCATTTGGGCTGAAATCTCGATAAAATTCTAGATTCCATCCGACACTATAGCCATGCCAGAATTAGCAAGCGCTCTATTCCAGTTCTCTCTTGTGTCGTGAAAGTTGCCTTGCAAAACTTTGCTACTTTTCCTGCCAAGTGTCAGTTCAAACGTCACCCACCCCTCTCTGGGGTGCAGGCATACAGTACAGACGTCAACCAAACATCACAATGATTCCATCTATTTACTACCACTAATAATAATAATACTAATGGGCCATGACCAAACAGCCCGTGAGGGGCAGTGCCTACCTACCGACTGTAGGCATCTAACCAGTTATGGGATGACACATGGTTAGTATGATGAACTCCCGGTCATCATTGTAGGTTTTCTGTGAGCAGGTTATGTTACAAATTCATAGCTCCCCATTTCCTCATGATGGTGAGTGACCACTGGTCCCATACACTGGCCGAAATCTCAGGAAAAGTTGTTACGCTTCCCCCAGGAGAATCAAACCTGCATGCATCCCGTAGCCAGAGCCCAAAGATTACACCTTAGATTGCACAGCCACGGTGCAGGACTCACATATTTATTACTCATATTAAAAATGTGGCATGTGATTTCTTATTTTACTTTTTTCCACATACAGTGTTATCAATAAAATGTTCAAGTAACAGTGAGTTTTACATTGTCTATTCACTAAACGTTGCCTCTGCAAAGTGAAAGTTGCAATATGGCTGCCAAGCATAATGCAAGTTCAAGTGTGCAGTTGTCCTACCTTCCACCTCTCCCCTCCACCTATCTTGCAGATTCAGACAGACAATAAGGGTAGGTGGATTCTGTGGGTGAAATGGTGCTCTATGCAACAGCAGCTGCAAATTCGGACACATCCTAGGCTGCATGGACCTCTCTCTAGTTTGGCTCATGTGTTCTGTCAAGGATACTGTAACCTTCATCCTTAAGCAAAAACAAAGGGTACATGTTATGTAGGGTTCTTTTGAAACAGAAAGTATCAAGCCCTTTGAGGTACGAGAAGCTATATGCTTTAATTGCAGTGCAATACACAGTGCATTACTAATGTGACCAAACGACAATACTAATCACCAGGGAATGGATTTATATGCAGTAAAAATGTGCTAAACATGTAAATACATATTTAGTTACTTTTCATCAAAATATGGAGTTAAATATGTAATTAAAATTGTAGAAATTTACCTTTTTAATAACAAAGATGCTTCACAAGCTACATAAGATACAGTCTTGGTATTGTAACTACTGTATTTACGTGTGTATAATGCGCTTGCGTGTATAATGCACACCCTGGTTTTTGATGGGGAAAAGTGAAACAATTATATCTCATATATAATGCGCAGTACAATCTAGTTTCAAGAAATGGTTTTCATAGTTGTAGGTTGTAGCTGTTGCTATGCCCATCAAGAGTGAATGACATCATATCTGTTCAATGATTCCATTCACCTTTTCTATTTTGACCACAAGGAAAATATCCTCTTGTGTAAATAATGGCATTGCTTTTCTTGGTGTCACAGAACATTACATTACAAAGTGAGAAATTGTGGTACATGACCTTCAAACTTTTATACGTTGTTTTGCTCATTCCTTCTTTACTTTTTCAAAATAAAACTTCAAAATATATACTTTTTAGTGACTAAATAACGTAACATTTATGCGAAGCACATTGAGGACCCTTAAACTAGCAGTTAGCAGCAAAGGATTTCTTCCATTAAGGCATTTGCACACTACATATATATCATATTATTTGGCCAGTAATACATTATAATTATTATTACTTTTCCCTTATCTTTTCTTTCATCCAAAGTATCATAAAAATCAGAACGTTCCTTCATTTTGTGATGAGCTTATTCAACTGCATTTCACATTAGTGTTGCTATCTTGAATGAAATACTGTTGACATATTCAGAAACTGCAGGATTTAAGGTTTAAAACGATATATAACATGATAGGGTTCTGTAAACATGAAAAATCAATACAAGTGTCACAAAATCATGGAATGACTCTGTACGGTTTCATGTTGGCTGTCTGAATTATTCCGTGCATAATACGCACCACAGTTTTTGAGGCCAACAATTTTGAAAAAAAGTGTGCATGATGCATGAGTAAATACGGTATTACCATCTTGAGAGAGAAACCAGAGGCGAATCCCATACCTGTGCCACAAAATCATTGCTTCTAGTGCTGCTGTCAGGAACAGAATTAGTAGTGAGGGTGGGGTTAGAAATGGGCTGCTCAACTTTGGACTCTCTTCCAACGTTTGTAACAACCAGAAGTCGATGCCTGAGCCCTCATTCCCTATTGTTGACAACAATTATAAATGAACAGGAATTTCAAGTGTTTTACAATAGCAAAATTAAACGATTGGGATGTGGGGAAAAAATTGTTCGGATGACAGAAAACTTGTAATTAACACAATTGGAGGGTATAAAAAAAATCATAAACTTTCGTTTGTTTAAAGTTGCTTCGAACTTTGCCAGTTACTCACAAGAAATTCCCCAACTCTTTCAGTCACACGGGAACACATAGTTATTGTGCAAATATGGAGTATACATTGAGAAATGTCTCAAAACATGGAAATATATGTAAAAATAACTAAAATATGAGCCAAAACCTAATATATGTACAAATATGGAATATAAAAACAGAATTTTCAAGTCTACATGCCATGATGTGCAAAGATAATACAAAATATAGCTGCAAATATAATACAAAATATAGCTGAATTGAACTTCTTATATAAATACAAAATGTATGTATTTACATATAAGTCCATTCCCTGGTAATCACAGTTAGCAAAGTGACAAATTGAGAGTGATACGACAAGACTTCTGCATACCTCAGAGTAACTGGGAACTGACAGGGAGTCTTCCTCGGAATGGGCCTCATCTGTCAGACACACTGGAATGAGTTCTCCGACACTTACGTTATTCACTGGAGTTAGTGTCTGAGTTGGCTTCACAGGAATGGACGTTCCTGCTGAGAATCTACAAAAGATACATCAACTATACATGCCAGTTTAATTACACAATTATTATTAATCATTGGTTATGAAGGAGTCTAGGGATAGATCAACTGTACTGACAGGATAGGACAAATATGTACAGAGTCCATCCAGTGGGAAAGGTGACTGATTTTTTTTTGCCATGGAACCACCAGTGCCATCTATGGAGAAGTATATGTACTACGTAGCGACACATTTCGACTTTCTTCCGGCAAAGTTGCAAAGCGCTAGCATCGACAGTCGACACATATGGATCTTGTGACTGACAGTACCTGCTGAATGTTGGTCAGAAACGGAGCAATGGAGCAACATGCCAACATTAAATTCTGTTTCAATTTGGGTAAAAGTGCAACAGAGACATTTCAAATGATTTAAACTGTTTACGGTAGTGAGGCATTGAGCCGTAAGAACGTGTTTAAGTGGTATGCAAGATTTCGTGATGGTCGGGAGAGCATTGAAGAAGATCCACGACCAGGACCATCAGTGACTGTGCAAACTGACGAAAACGTAAAAAAAGTGGCAGAGATTGTACACAAGGATTGTTATGCATCTGCAAGGCTCATCGAGGGTCTCACTGAAATTCTGAAGTCCACAGTCCATGTCATTCTAACCGAAAATTTGGGCAAACGGAAGGTCTGTGCGCGGTTTGTGCACACACACTCGGTGACGAACAAAAACGTTGCAGAGTGGAACACTACAAAGACATGAAACAAGCAGCTGATGTGGATCCAGGATTCATGTTAAGCATTGTAACAGGTGATGAAACATGGTGCTTTCAGTACGAACAACTCACAAATTGAGGCAATTCCGTAACAGGAGTACCAAGACTGCTTCACAAAGTTCTACAAAAGCTTCAGTGCATGTATTGACTAACAAGGTGTCTATTTTGAATAAACGTTATTGTAAACTATCAGTCCAGTCCACAACGTCTTGTCTTTCATTTCTCATTGGTCACCTTTCCCACTAGACGGACTGTGTAATTACACTGATACAGTACCAATACAGGATTCACACCAATTTTGCCAAACCAAAATTCTTAGGGGGTTTTAACTAGGGCTGAACCAATACATTTTCAACCGATAAATACACTGAAGCCGATATTCTCACCCAACCAATACTGATGCTTGAAAATTGTAATAAATAAAAGTTGTTCAAGATATTCATTAATATAATTAGGGTATGAGTATTACATTCCAATTATAAGCATCAATTCATCAAAGTTTTTGCTTCAAAATATTCGAGAATTACATAAGAATACTAAAATATTGGTTATGTAAACACAAAATACAGTTTTTCCACACAATATTGGTGCAAAGTAAATGGAATCTTCACAATTTGCATAATTTCTAGGATAATTATAGTATGTGAAAATGCCAGAAAAGTATGTCAATATTGGTAAATAAAACCCAACTGAAAAAACTGGTATCAACCAATACTGATATATCAACATCAGTATCAGTTCCATCCTAGTTTTAACATGATTTAACTCTATTTTTTAAAATGAAAACATGAAAGCAATGGCTTCAGTTGTAAAAACCATTATTTTTTTTTAAGATACAGCAAACATTTATTATATGATTTTCAAGGGACTGTAGTTAAAGCAAATAGAATGTGGAAAAATGTATAATATACTGGAAAATTTTCTTTACTTCACTGGGGCCAGAAAGGTGCATTTATAATGGTTTCTATTCTATTTTCTTCTTTCTTTACATTGCTTTTCTACATCTTGCGTTAGTCCCAACAATGAAGTGATAGGATGAACACACTGATGCATCCATGCTAGGGTTTTCGAACCAGGCCACGGAGGCTGGTTTCTTATGGTTTCATTCCCTACTTTTGAGAAAGAGAGTATCAGCAGTCATAGTAATTTTCACCACACTAAACTGAAACACTAACAACACTTTGTAGAAATTTAATGACCAGGACTTGAGACCCTTGGATCTTTGGCATGCCATGCCATTCAGCTCCATGCTGGGAGATACCACATTTCACCCCATAATCGTTGCACTGTTGTTGTTTATTCCAGTTCAAAAATTCGTTTATAACCTTCATCACATTGGTACATCAGATAACAAAAGCAATGAAAACAGCACTGAATCATTGGACACACAAGATTTAAATTTTGTAAGTTCGTACTTTGCAAAACTATAGTATATTTTCTCAACTGTAATATTTGACTATATTGCACACATCAACAACTAATGTGGAATGTTAAATATTTTTTCAGTCCGGAAAAATATTCGGTAAACTGTAACGAAGAAATGAAGTGCATTGATTTGGACTACTATTCAATTTTAACATATATTCACGAGTATTCTGTACATCATAATTTTGCACCAAAGACTGTTTAGTAAGAACTATTTTTAACTACCGGTAATACGAGCACAATGGTTACACCTCAGTTTTTTGCTGCAAGAAATATGAGGTGAAATATGGTACTTTTGACACTCTTGTTACCAATAATTAAAATCCTTGATCACGTTGCAGCATCACTGGTTGGGATAATTTCCATGCAGGTGAAACACATTGCGAGATTTAGCTCAGTTCACAGAGAGATGGTATGGTATGCGAAAGATCTGGTCAAACCTGCATTACCACTACAACAGTACTTCTCAATGTGCCAAAACATTCACAGTGCTTGCTTCTGATTCAGTATTCTAACTAATAAATGTAAAGGGCAATACTCATATTCATACAATTTCGAACAATAATAATACTTGAACACTGTAGCACTTAAAAGTAGTGCAGAATAAATCTTAATTTATAAGTAACAGTTGGGCTGAAAAGTTCGTAGGCTAACATAATAAAAAATATTTTTTTGACAAAATTCGATTTTATTATTCAATATAGTTGCCTTTGAGGGCGATACAACGATTATAGCGGTCATACAATTTTTCGATGTCATTTTTATAGTACGATTTCTCTTTAGCCTCAAAATAGGCCTCAGTTTCGGCGATTACCTCTTCATCAGTGCTAAATTTCTTTCCAGCGAGCATTCTTTTAAGGTCTGCAAACAGGAAAAAGTCACTGGGGGCCAGATCTGGAGAATATGGAGGATGGGGAAGCAATTCGTAGTCTAATTCATATAATTTTGCCATCGTTTTCATTGATTTGTGACACGGTGCATTGTCTTGATGAAACAGCACTTTTTTCTTCTTCAAATGGGGCCGTTTTTTCGTGATTTCATCCTTTAAACGCTCCAACAACGCTATGTAATAATCTCAGCTATCTCAATCAACTTCACTTTACGATCATTTAAAATTATTTTGTGGACTTTTTTGATGTTTTCGTCGGCAACAGCCTCTTTGAGGCGTCCACTGCGTGCATCGTCTTCGATGCTCATTTCGCCTCGTTTAAATTTAGCAAACCACTTCTCAACGGTTGATTTTCCTGGTGCAGAGTCCGAATAATGTTTATCAAGCCAAGCCTTGGCTTCAACAATATTTTTTTTCGCCAAAAAGCAATGCTTTATTAACACACGAAATTCTTTTTTATCCATTTTTTCACAATAACAAAAGCTGCTTCACTCACAATGCTATATCTCACGAACTAATTATCCGGCAGCTGTGAAATTTATACACGTATCTTTTGAAGGTTAGTACTAAGTAAAAATCACATGGATTTAATTCTAGTAACGCCATCTATGAGTCAGCCTACGAACTTTTCAGCCCAACTATTATTCCATTGGCAAGTTTGTTGGCCTGGTTCAAATCCCAGTCTTGACATGAGTGTGTGTCCCTTCATCAATTTCATCATATCATCACCAACAGAAAGTACCGTATTGGCCAGAATGTAAGCTGCACATTTTATCCAAATTTCAATTGTCAAAAATTAGGATGAGTCTTATATTCGCGACCTTAAAAAAAATATGACATTTCGTCAAATCATATGCTGTTAAAAATGTGCTGATTTGTCATTTGAAATAACGATAATGCAACAAAAGCATTGTAGAAACTGGCCCCATTGTAGATACAATAATGTTATCCAACAATAGCATTGTTGTTTCTAACTGGAACAATAGCATTGTTGTTTCTAACTGGTCATTGTAGGTGGAGGAGGAGAGGGGAGGTGCCCGACCTCATGCTCTATGAGGAAAACATGGGAGTATTGCAATTGCAGCACACGCGGGCTGTGGCTATTTAGTTTTAAAGTTTTAACGTTTCATGGAGCCATTTTTATTCAGGAAAACAGCATGGTAATATGACGTGCACCTGTTATGGGTGTTAGGTTTTTACTGTTTTAACCACACACACTTAACCAATCCCATATCCTGTACCTAATAAAAGGTCGATGTGGTTATGAATTGAGTATAACCTAAAAGTGAACAGCCTGAAGAAGGGAGCAGTTGCGTCCCAAAATGTAGCAGAAGCAACATAGATACTCGCAAAACGTAAGTTTTTAATATATTTTTAATATTATAATTGTGAGTAATTCGCACAACTTTCATCATTATTAAGATTGTGTTCGTTAAATAAAATATGTACCTACCTAATTATATTTCCCTGAATCTGCCGGTAAATTGTTACCGGTATTTTCATTTCTTCCCTCGGCTTATATTCGGGTATCATCTTTCTTTTTCTTTTCGCTCCTTCAAATTTTAGGGTGCAGCTTATATTCGGGACGGTAAATGCATGCTGTCTGTGGCCACTTATGGAACTAATGCTCAGGAATGAAAAATGGTTTGGAACATGGTACAAATGACACCGGATTTACAACACATTAGAGTAGATGGGAGAGAATAAGTTACCACAGAAGTCAAGTTCCGAGTTGCAGACCACCAAATCTATTCCAGCTTGTAAAATAAAATGGTGAGAAACGGCAGGTACATTAATGAATCTTGCAATACTGCTAACAAACTTTGAGACAAAATTTCAACTCATGACTAAGAAAGAGATGAAGTGGTACAAAAAATTATATAATTCGTTAGCACGCCATGCAAATGAACTATGGATGATATCATATCGATGAGGAAACCTTACCGTAGACTGTATGAATGATTAGCCAAAAGTGGCAGAAATGTGAAATAAATTAGACCAAATCAATCAATCCATTAGCACTTTTATCATTCTCAATCTACTGGAGTTTGGTTTAAAATATTTTCAACTTTCTACATGACAATCAGACTAAATTAGTTGTCTTGTAATCACAAAACTAGTACAAAATTATTTTGCATAATTTCCAGGTTATTTACACCTTGCATAAGTGCCATGTAATATTTTGCAGATCCAACAAGGTACTCCAGTCTCCGAAATAGTAACGCCCAGGATGTGCGATGAGATTCAAACTGATACTTTCAATTAACAATACCATTGATATTAGCCAATATCAGGGGCCTCGACGATGGTAGAGTACTGGTCGAGTCGTCTCCTTGTAATCAGGGAGTCCGGGGTTCGATACCCGGTGGAATCACATAGTGGTTCGGATTCCACTTTAAACTGTAGGTCCAGTCCCAATTAGCCTTACTGTACATAAAGTGGACTTAAAACACCAACTCAATCAATCAATTAGCCACATTAGTGTCAGCCATAAATGTGCACACATAAGTATGTTTCAATAGATTTATTTACCTGCTTTCGTTACTGCCTGAGCTCGAGGACATGATAGAATTAATGGAAGATGAGAATATGTGCCCGTCACGTCTTTCCTTCTCCCACCTTATGTTGGAAGACCACTGTTCTTTGTGATTATCATCCTGAGAAGATGGAATGCTTTTATTTTCACTGTTAACTTTCGCGGAACCACCACTGAAGTTCGCCTGCAGTGCAAGTTGAGTAGGTCTCGAATCACTCCTTCGCATGTTAGACTGCTCATCACCCTCCTCAATATCCGCACAGTCTTTCGTTCCACTCGCTTCTTTCTCGTTTTGCGTCTGAACTTCACTAGCTTCCGCATTCACGAAAGCACTTGTCCTTTGTGACGTGTCATCATCACTCGTCGTGTTGCCTCTGCCCTCCGACTGGCATTTTATATTGTCCGCTATGTGAAGGGATGATTTCCGATCTTGCAACTGGTTGCCGGCA
This sequence comes from Lepisma saccharinum, assembly GCF_977018435.1. NCBI lineage: Eukaryota > Metazoa > Arthropoda > Insecta > Zygentoma > Lepismatidae > Lepisma > Lepisma saccharinum. The sequence goes on along the minus strand of NC_139243.1, from coordinate 20,586,854 downwards.
GGAGAAGTTAAACTGGTTGGTGAATTGAGGCAGGTTGGGGGAGCACTTCGGAAGGACGGTAGTACAGGAGATGGAATAGTTGCAGTCTGGTCTTGAAGCTCGTCGTCGTCAAATGAAATTATGTTAGGTGGAACTTTTCTTCTTCTCTTTTCCTTCTTCCTTCGATCTAAAAGAGAAACATAAATAAGGATAATTGAATTTTTCACATGAACAACATTGTTTCAAACATAAACCAAATGGCACAGAAAGAACAAAACAATCAGTCATGTTGCTTTCTCTTATATTTTTCCCCCTCAAGCAGGAAATTCCACAGTGCAGAAAACTCTTCAATCTGTTCATAAAACATGACACTACTATATTCTAGAAGCCAATTTTTCCCCAATTTAATATCTCTGTCGGCAAAACTGTTGATTACAATGTTGATCTTGTGACTGATTCATTAGTTTACAAGTACATAAATAAGCAGCTTAACTTCTATAACTTATAGTTGCTTGATGCTGCGTATTTCTTCTTATAAAAAATTATGGGTGCATCAGCCCTGAGGCTAATTGCCCCTTTTCTAATATAGGGAAAGTAGAACTAATTTGTCAGTGAATTGTAGAAACAAATATTTAAATTCTAACAAACAAGAACAAATCAAAGAACTAAAATCACTAAGTCACTGCTCAAAACCAAGGTTTAAAACTGGTACTAAGCACATGGACAAGATACAACCTTACAAAGGATTCTACTGCCTGTGAGTCCATGGGAGAGCTCCATATATCAGAAAGAATGCAGTTTTCAGGATGTACCATGTGGAAAGGTTTACTTTTGAGGCAATAAGTTCGGGACTAAAAACCAGCTTGAGATTGTGGGTCAACTGTTCAACATTCTTGGCCATTATGGAAGTGATTTCCGAATTCAAGTCTCTTTATTATAGAAGGACCTTTAATGTTATAACATTTCACTGTATGACTAAATGCACATGCTGAAGAGGCTTAATGAATAGTTGTGTGATTTATACTGAATAAATTTCTGTACTATGTTAAACAAATGTCAGTATTTCCCCAGTTTCATCTTCATATTTAGACTGCTAGCTACCATGTGCAAAGATTGGGATTGATCGTTACTTTTTCTTTTATTTAATTAACAGCTGGTATATGTTTTTATATGTACCTGCGTTCTTATTTAATTGTGAAACTGCAGAATATAAGATGAGGTGAGATCTCGTTTAAACAAGAGTCACTGCAATGCAGAATTCCAGGTCTTTGAGGGAAAACTTCCACTGACAACTGAGTTCATATAAAAGTGTTGGTTTAGGTAACCAAGAGAGCAGATCAGACCTGATTTTACAAGAACAAGGAGGACCTTCATCATTGGTGTTTAGACGATTAACAGCAAACTAAAGTGATTGATATGAAATGTAAAAGGTAGCACTTTCTGTAAGTCAGCCCTTGTTGAAATTCCCCATTTTCCATTAGAAAAGTGTTCTGCATGTATGAAATAATCCAAGAACACATCAAATTTCCTAGCAGGCTAAAAAGAGAGATGATGCAGGATACGTGCTAGAACACTCTGTCCTAGTTCTGTCAGGAGATTACTGTTTTGTTACAGAATATCTAAGGTTCAGGGTAGGTCCACAAAGGTAGTTACGCTAATTCTGCATTAACGCAAGTGCCAATGGTGGAAGCTATAGGTGCACATTTGCTGAATTAGAGATTTGATTGAAATGAGTAATGCAATTGCGTATCAATTGTAAATATGTAAATAGAAACAGGATATAATAACACACATGAAGAGGCACATATTTTTGGTAAATAAAAAAGCAAAATTTCGGTACAGAAAATTCAAAAGTGTTAAATAAAATGAAATTTCGCTGTTATAGCGGTGAAAAAGCGGTATATAAAATAACATTTTGGTTTTAAAAATATGAATATAATCCCAAATTTGCTTTAAAAACTACACTTACTACACAAAATAAACATATACCTTCTAATAGCACATTAAATCATTACCAGAATATTAAGTTTATTCCTGTATAAAAGGGTCCATTTTTGCTTCTCAAATATTTACTGCAGAATTAATCAATTTTCCATGAATTGCATAATTCACAGTATACTTCAGACTTCAGAAAGTGTCGCGTCGGTATAAAAACAGTAAATTTCATGCTTAACAGTCTATTTCGCATTTTGCAGTTCATTTCGTGACAAAACAGGGTAGGAAAATACAGCTCACACCTTTCAGAAACACAAAAAATTAACATTACAATGTGTTATTTCACATTTCGTGTTTTCGTCAAAAACGAAATATGCATGCCTCTACCCATCTATTGAGCAAGGTGAAGGATGTTCCAACAAGAATGCCAGATTTAATAACGTGAACAAAAAATTATCTTCATGAAATGGCATATATTTCTACATCATTACAAAGGGTACAAGTTGCCAGTAAAGTATGAAAAACAATATTTGCCTTACGTGCCCACATTTTGCTCTGCATGTATAGTCAATCTATTGATGAAATTACTGATTGTCTTACACAAACTTGCTATTCGATTTGGCCAATGACAAGTCGAATTTCCTCCTTCATTTCTGGTAGGTTCGGGGATTCGTTTCATAAACTGTGATTTCACATACCCCCAAAGGAAGAAGTTGCAGGATGTCAGGTCACATGACCTTGCTCGCCATTGCATGAAAAAACTCGGCCCGGAAATTTGTTGTGCAGCAAGGCTATTGTCTTGTGGAAGGTGTGGCAGGTAGCGCCAACCCAACAACAACAAGACAACAAATAAAAAACAACAGTACTTACATTTATAAGAACAGTGCCACCAAACCCAACAACACCAAGACAATGGCACGATTCAAATCCGGCATTCTTGTTGAGACACCCTTTACATGTCAATTTGAGTTTACCATTCATTTCTGCATTTGGGAATGGAGATGGAAAAAAGTGTCATGTATTTGTGACCCCATTCTAAAGTTCCAGCGATATTAATCTGCTCGCAAGGCAGAGTAGGAAAGCTGAGATTAAAGTTAAAAGGAAGAAAAGATGGTGCAAGGAGGAGTCAATAATAGGGATGGACAATATCGGAAATTTGATATTGCAATATATAGTCAAGAAAATATCGTCACAGACGATACAAAATCATATTTTTTGCATATCGTGATGATATATATGACACAACATATATCACTGACACGATATACATGTAATTTGACAAATTGAAATATCAAACAAAAAAATGTTGCATATGAAACATAATAGTATTGTGGGGGCAAGTCACCTACGCTACAATGAACCCACCCTGCCACACCCAGGGGGGAGGGGGGGAGGGGGCAACCTTCAAATGTTAAAAAGGGAACCCCTATTCTTTATTGCAGATTCGAATTCGACATCCGAAAATACGTAGGTTTTGTCTGACACATTTTGTTCCATTCGTGATAGGATGGCGCCATCCATTCACCTCTCACCATCAGGGTACTTGTTGCGGGTGAGTCCCCTCACCTCTCACCATTGGGGTGCTTGTTGTGAGTGAGACCTCTCACCATCGGGGTGCTTGTTGTGAGTGAAACCTCTCATCATCGGGGTGCTTGTTGTGAGACCTCTCACCATCGGGGTGCTTGTTGTGAGTGAGTCCCCTCACCTCTCACCATTGGGGTGCTTGTTGTGAGTGAGACCTCTCACCATCAGGGTGCTTGTTGTGAGTGAGTCCCCTCACCTCTCACCATCGGGGTGCTTGTTGTGGGTGAGTCCCCTCACCTCTCACCATCGGGGTGCTTGTTGTGAGTCCACTCACCATCGGGTTGATAGATGCAATTATTCCATGCAATGCTCGAAATGATGTCCTCAAACTTCAATGCATTTGTTGACCCGTTATTTAAATGATTGAACACAATGCAGAAGTGTATCTGCATCAATGTGTGTGCAAGCATTTCTTATTCGTTCGATCATGTTTGCGTGGGTTGTTGGCACATCTTGAAAAACACATTCTTTCAGATATCCCTACAATGGCACGATAAACACGTTCATTCAGATATCCCCACAAAAAGAAATCCAGCAACGATCTGGCAGGCTAATGAACCGGACCGCCTCTACCGATCCAACGACCATTGTACATGTGGTTTAATTCCTCCCATGCAACTTTTGCATTATGTGCTGGACAACTGTCATGTTGGAACCACATGTGCTGTCTCACTGCAAGTTTTAAGTCATCAAGCAATGTCGGTAATTCCTCATGCAAAAACGTTCTATATTTGTGCCCTCCAAAGTACCATCAATAACATCGGGACCAATCAGTTTGTCGCCTATGATTCCACACATGTTAACACATTCGGGTCTGGCCTCATAATACAGCATTGTTACCTCTGGTCTGCGGTTTTTCGTTGTTTTTCAAAAAATCATAGAAAAAATATTTTTAATTTGTTTTTATTTATAACATTTTTCTTAAATCTACAAAACTTCCTCTTTTCAATGAACAAAAATTTGTTAAATTTTATTTTCATTTTCAGACGTTTTTTAATATTTTTTTCAGCAATGTTTTGTGAAGAAGAAAAAAGTACAACATTGTAACAAATGTTAATATAGAGATATTTTAAGTTCGTAATCTGGAAATTTCAATAATTAACTACATAAACTATCAATACATCTTTTGAATCTTGCATAAGAATACTTCTTATGTGCACATAACAAAAAATAATTACAAATTACAGGTAATTATCTTTTGTATGAAAAAGTGGCTGCAGGACAGGACCAGACGATGTATCAGTTGGTTCTGCATCATCTGAAAAAATTAAACAAATAAATAAATAAACTAAATAAATAAAATAAATTTTCATTTGACATACACTATACAAAATAATAAATGGAAAAACTAAAAAATACATCAGTGCATGTAGGAGAATCAAGCAAGAGGCAAGATGAATAGACCAAAAAAAATACCTCTTCTCACTTCATTCATAAAATACTAGAGTTTGCAACACTGTTTATATTGTCGACAATAATTATTACGAATATAACCTACCTTCCAAATCTTCAAATTCATCTGCATCATCAAAATCGTCGCTAACTTCAAACTCTGAGGCGGAATCCTCTATGCAGTCTGGATCTAACGACGCCATTCTAAACAATGCACAGTACATCAACCCGACAACAAACAGTCACAGGTGCCAGATAAAAATAGCACATGAGTCACTTAGCGGTCGGAATTTCAACAGAGGGGCTTGAATGAAAACGCGCATGAGACGAAGTACGAGCATAGCCCGTCGTTCAATCGGCAAAGCGATTGTATACCGCAGGACGGGCTATGCCTGTCGTTCGTCCACATTGACTTTAAGTGCACTGCGGGCTATGCCCGTCGTGAGACCCCAATGTGTTAACCGAGCAAGGACGTTGACGTTCAACTTCATGCAACCAATGTGGGTTTCCCACACTGCAATAATGCATATTGTGATGATTAACCTGACCTTGGTTTGTGAAGGTTGACTCGTCGGAGAAAAGTACTCTATGAAAGAACTGCTGGTCAAGTAGTATTTGTTCACGTGCCCATTCACAAAACACCACTCAATTGTGAAAATCATTGCCATGAAGTTCCTGATGCATGGACACATGATACGGATGAAATTTGTGACGTTTCAATATTCTCCAAACACTATTCCGAGAAATTCCTGACTGCAATGATATTACTAGGGTACTCGCCTGGGGATTATGAACCACCGCGACTAGGACTGCAACTTGATTATGCTCTCCAGTGGCAGTTGATCTACGAACCATTTTTTAAAGTTGTACACTTCCTTCGGCACGAAACTGTTTGACAACTTGAACAAACTAAGAACGCGATCGTAGCCTGTAAGGAAAACGTTCCGCATAAAGGGTCACAGCATCGTCGATGTTCCTTCTGCATTCACCATAAACAAGGATCATTTCAATTTATTCTTATATTGATTGAATACCCCAAACTCCACTGACTACAATCACTGACTACTGAGAGCACGAGCACAATGCTTCTAGGCCACAGTATCCCTCATCACACACTTGCCAGCCACTGCAATTGCGAGACACAATCAACACGTTGTGCTTACAGCGCCATCTATCTATCACGAATGGAACAAACTGTGTCGGACAAAACCTACGTATTTTCGAATGTCGAATTCAAATTTGCAATAAAAAATAGGGGTTCCCTTTTAACATTTCAAGGTTGCCCCTGCAACTGTTTCTTGTTGAATGTGTTATAGTTCTTGTACTATAAAGGTTCAATGCATAAAGTGGACTTGCCCCCACAATACTATTATGGTTTCGTACGGAATATTTCTTTGTTCGATGCATATTTCTCGTGATATTTCGATTTGTCAAGTTACATGGGACATTCATGGTGGTTGCGGTAAACGCGGTTTAAAATTACTTACGTGAAATTTAAAAGATTTCGTAATTACGCGTTGCACAATTTAATGGTTCAATCCTATTAAACGCCGTACCCTTTTGTGAATGAAGACAGTGGATCTTCGAAATTAATAGGATTGAACCATTAAATTGTGCAACGCGGAATTACGAAATCTTTTAAATTTCACGTAAGTACATGGGACATATGTTGCCAAAATATCATGACAATACATCATCTAGAATCTACATGATATCGCCTGCACAATATTTTTTCAATATTGAGATATATCGTCTGGACAATATATCGCCCAACACCAGTGAATGCACATGTCAACCTCTGGGCTACACATAATCTTACCAGGGACAGCTGCTGGAATGACTGGTTCGGAACGTGTCAAACCATGATGGCTGGTTATCAAAGGCTCGCTGTTTTCACTGTGTCCTTGGCTTTGGTTCAATTCTGGATTATCAATGCTGATGGCAAAGAGAATAGACCCAAGACCTGAAAGAAACAAGGCAAATATTATTAGTGCATATCTGAACACTAGGCAGTCATCTATACATGAGAAAAATATCTAAACTTCCCACTCAAAGTTCAGAAGACAAATCACATTCATAAATATACTGTATTATAGGGCTCAGCTGACACCACTTGGAACAATACCACTGTTTATACACCTCCCAATCCCCACAGCTAATGATACCAACGTTTGAAAATTGGAAACAATTAAAAGTTGTTCAAAATAGTGATTAATATTAATATTTAAGTATTTCACTGCAATTATATGCACCAATTTACCAATGTTTTCGTTCAAAATATTTACAAAATTCAGTGGACTCTTTTTAATTTGAACTCAAAGAGGACAAGAAGGAAGTTCAAATTATCCAAAATCCGAAGTAACAAAAACATGTATCACACTGGGAATTAAATCTTAAACTACAAATAACAAGAATCCGTGGTGCAACAGCCCATGAGGGCCAGGGCCTACCTACCAACTGCTGGCCTCACTCCCACCTGCCGAGTGGAAGATCACCCAACCAGTTACAGGTTGACGTGTAGTCAGCATGACGGACCCCCAGTCGTCATCGTATGTTTCCATGACCGGGTTATGATAGTCATTCGTACCTCCCCAATTTTCTTGCGATGGTGGGTGGTCACCGGTCCCATACACAGGCCGTAATCCCAGCAGAAAAGTTGTTATGCTACCCCAAGGAGACTCGCACCAGCATGCGTCCTGTAGCTGGAGCCCAAAGCATAATGCCTTAGACTGCACGGCCACAGTGTGGCACTCAAGCTCAGAACTGCTCCCACAAAAGGCAAGAACGCTACCCGTTTGGCTACATGGGAAACCACTGTTGAAATATACATTGATATATTATGGGCCCAGTGGAGGAAGTGATTACCCCATCCCAAAATATCTGAAACTAACATTAATTCATCAATTGAAGTAAATTAGATCTAAAGACAAGAATCAAACCAAAGACACAAGCATTAACCACTAGGCTATCAACAAAGCATACAATTCACATATTTTGAAGAAAGGCACTCACCAGCTGCCATGGTGGGAAGCATACTACTCCTTTCCTCATCCATGAAGAATGCCCAATCCTCATAGAAAATAGAAATGTGGGCTGGGTTACCCACAAGACAATGGAAATATCGCTCCAAGGAGCGTTCATTTAGAGCAGAGCGAAGCCATGCTCTTCCTCGGCCAACATCCGTCCACACATTCTTCAGTAGAAGGTATCTCTCATATTCATGTCGCGTAAGATGTTCACGGACATAATGCCAAAATACTATAAGAAAAAAGCTATGATTACAAACAAGTCAACTTAATATTAAAATTATAACAGGCAGAGCAAATAAGAATAGCCAAGCCAACATTTGATTTTGATTTTTTGATTTTAAAATTTTGGGTGTGTCAGCACTAAGGCTATTTTGCACCCGTCACATTATACGGGGTCCAGCCCCTTATCGTTACACATAACAACTCTAACGTTGCAGAACTAAATTCATAAAATATGAAAACCTTCTGACTTTCGTTAAAAGCTGAGGCTGTAAAGGAGCACTCAGCACAAATAAGGACAAAACACAGGACAACACAAACAAAAATATACTGGCCATGGGGCCAGTCGCCAGAGCCTCGTTAGTCTGCAGTCCAGGGTGTACTACGTGGAAGTGAGGTTGACTATTGGGTGTACTATGTGGAAGTGAGGTTGACTATTGGGTGCACTATGTGGAAGGAGCACCCCTTACACCCTGCCATGCCAACATGTCTGTGAATCAATATGATCTAGGTTTCCACTAATTTTGCCAAAGAAAGTCCCTGATGCATTACACGTATCCAAATAAATTTGCAGACCATACTATAACATGTTCCCTTAAAAGTACTGAGGGTTCCTATTAATACTTTAAATAAAAGTGATGTTTCAAGTCAATTTTCATGGAATTTCAAATCCATTCTATGCTGCTCCAAAATGTTGTTAACTAACTAGGTTTTAATTCAAGGGAATAAAAATTATTGAATATTGGTGAAAATACAACTAAAAATAAATTATAAAACATTTTTACACAAAATCTCCTACCAATAGGCTCATCGAACAGAACAAAGTTTATTTTCATTCTCAAATCCAGTACAGTATGAAAAAACTTTGATTTTCTGACATCTCCTGTATGTATTTTCAAAAATTCTGGGATTTTTCCAGGTCACTCTGAAACATGTGTAGGGAAAAATACACTGCCTAGCTACTTTCATGTTCATTAGCCCTTCACATGTTCCAGAGTCACACTGTTTATACACACATAAGCAGTGTTTTCATATGATTTTTTTTTTTGTAATTTCTCATTTCTTTTTAAACTTTCATCACAATAATAATATATTCATGATGGATGCGGTAAACGTGGTTTAAGAATTTCTCACGTCAAATTTTGTATTTCCGCGTTGCACAATTTAATGGTTATTTCCGATTAATTTCGAAGACACACTGTCTTCATTCACTAAGGGTACGGCATCTGTAGCTGAGAAAGGGGGTTGCCCATCGCTAGGCCTCCTGTCTGGTGGAAGAAACTGTCTTCGAACTGGAAATAGTTGTGGGTGAGGCAGGCTTGTAGGAGGTTGCAGATTTCATCTGTTACAAATGGGGGTGTGCAATTGCTGTGGAGCCATATTCTGGTAGAGTCAAGTGCAAGGCTGATTGGAATGGAGGAGTACATATCAACTACGTCTATGCTGGCTAGCTTACAGTTGTTGGCTTTGACGAAGGAGGTGACATTTGTTTTGCTTCAAGGCTGTTTAGTTTGTCATTGTGCATAGAAGATACAAAAGATATGCCGATGACACCTTAGTCATTTAAAAACAGGAGAAGACTTAAACCATCTCCTAACTGCCCTCAACAACATACATCCTAACATAAAATTCACCGTTGAAAGGGAAGAAAATGGCCGGCTCAATTTTCTCGACCTAAGCATCCGACGACACCAAGACAAATTCATCACGTCCGGGTGCAGGAACCAGGTTTGGGCACACGGTACATCCATACAAAATCCAACCCCGCCCCAAAAAAGCTGGAGTATGGATGAACATCTACAGAAGAGCCTTCACACATAGCTACACAGAAGACAAGCTCCATTATGAAATAGAATGTGTAACTGAAATAGGACTAAACAACGGTTAAACCGAACGTCAGCCCATGTGGTGTGCAAAAACAGAAGCCCAGTTCAGACACCCACGAGACAGAGATAAACCGAACCAAAATCCCAAATCCAAATGGATCACTTTTCCATACCACCCCACCACTTCAGGCAAATTATCCAAGGCCCTTAAACCCTTCAACATCCGACTGGCATATAAACCTGTATCCCAAATCAGAAGAGCATTACCCAACTTCAAGAGATACTACTACATACCCAAACTTGCATCCCTGGTGTCTATAAGGCCACATGCCAATGCCACAACACATTGACAGAACAATCCAAACTGTTCAAGAATGGATTGATGAACACGTAAAAGAGGCCAATAAAGACACACCAAAATCACGCCTTTCTCAACATCTCCACTCCACACACCCACCAATTCCTCCACGTCCATACTTCACCCAACCAGCTCTGTCATAGAAAACACAGTCAAAGAAAACAATGCTATCGTCCAGCAGAAACCAGCGCTGAACCTGGACAATGGACAGGCACACCAGACTTGGCATCCCATCCTCCAAAAGATCCCAGACCAGAACAAGAAAAGATGCAGTGCACATGCTCGACCCCCTCCAGCCATGCCAGGAACAGAAACTGCAACACACTGAGCAGCACGACCCAGCAGACAACTCAGCTTCCCAAAAAACACCCGGCAGCACACACGTAACAACAGAAAGCACAGCAGACAACGCAAGCCAGAACACACACGCCAGTGCTGCCAAACAGGAGAAAATTCAACTATTGCTGCCTGGGAACAAACAAAGCAGTGATGCGGTACCATGCCCACTCCAGACACCGTACCCTTAGTGAATGAAGACAGTCTGACTTCAAAATTAATTGGAAATAACCATTAAATTGTGCAACGTGGAAATAAAAAATTTCACATAACAATAATAATATTTCATAAACATTTCCTGTCTACATCACTTAGAGTTTAAATTTATTGTATTTATTACATAGCACAATATAAGTTATATATTTTGTATTGCACTCCACCTTGTAGTTCCATCATGCTATACTGAAGAGAAAGTACAAGCAATTTAGGTTCATTTTCATTGGCAGATTGATCTGTGATCACTGCTCAATGGCTCAATATAACTATTGGCAGATTGATCTGTGATCACTGCTCAATGGCTCAATATAACTATCTTCTGAGCCTTTTTAATCAAACGTTCTGCCCATGCTTTCTCTTTCCTGATAATTTGATTCAGCAAGGCATACTTGGATCTTCCATTTTTCATTCATGCTGAATGTCAAGTGTTGAGACCAGCCAACACTGCTCTCTGGACTGGAGAACCTTGCTTCTTTCCAAGTAGCTCTTCAATTGTTGTGGCAATTTTTTGAGTTTCCACTATGAATCAAATCCATGACCACTCGCCTGAGAGGCAAGAGTGCTGTTTCACCATGGAGGAATTCATTACATTTTTTCTGCCTTTCTAAACCTGAACAATTAGGATCCACCTGTACACTTGTTTAGATTCACTTTATGCTCATATAGGCTAATTGGGACTGGGCCTACAGTTTAAAGTTGCATCCGAAGTACTGTACAATGTGTATCCACCAGGGATCAAACCCAGGATTTCTTGATTACAAGGTGATATACCGTATTGGCCCGAATATAAGCTGCACATTTTATCCAAATTTCAATTATCAAAAATTAGGATGAGTCTTATATTCGCGATCTTAAAAAAATTACGACATTTTGTTAAATCATATGCTGATTTCTCATTTGAAATAACAATAATGCAACAATAGCACTGTAGAAACTGGCCGCATTGTAGATCCCATAATGTTATCCAACAATACAGGGTTTGAGAGAACCCAACCCACCTGGCAAGTGGGTTTAATCTTTTCTTTGGAGGTTTAATCATTTTTTTTTTCGGGTTTAATGGGTTTTGTCAAGCTTTTATACATAAAATGTGAATACATGTAATATAATTCACATTTGTAATTGCCGCTCAACCTACCCACTGCACTTCTCCGCCCGGTACACCAACTAGCACACCACAACAAACTGCTAAATCATCGTAATGTTTATTTTTTATCCTTTATTCTTTTATGATTTTCTGCTTACCTCTGTTAATTGATTGATTGATTGAGTTGGTGTTTTTAAGTCCACTTTATGCACAGAAAGGCTAATTGGGACTGGACCTACAGTTTAAAGTGGGATCCGAACCACCATGTGCCTCCACCGGGTATCGAACCTGGGACCCCTTGATTACAAGGCAACAACGCTAACACTGCGCCATCGGGGAGGCTCTGCTTAAATCTGTGGATAGCAAGTTTGTATGTTTGAATTGATATTAGCAGATGATGTATCAATAATGGATATATAAGATACATTACGACTTTTGTCAGAAGCATCAAGAGATCAATTGCAGGTGTGTACTATTGTCTTCAGTCACAAGCATAATAAAATAGCGATAGTATATATAGTATTCACCGATAGTAGTTCAGTGACTTTTATTTATTAGAATATATTTCATATGGGGACTGAAAGCAACATATTTTCATTTGCGTAGCTTTCTTCATTTAACAATTCACGCTAGCGCCTCAATGATGGTAGTTACAGAGAAACTGACTTCAGATCTGAGTTCAGTGACTTTTATTTACAGCTTTACTTACAGCTTACATCTACAGCTTAATATAGGCCTATGTAATTTCTTAATAAATTTTAAATGTTTGTATTGGTGTACATATTTCGTTCTACTTCATATCAATATTACAAGTGTTGCACATTTTAGATAGCAAAATTAATCTCGAGTTATAATGACAGTCGTGATCCCATTCTAAGAATTTAAAATGCAATCTTCATTAGTATACACCTCTATGACATTCCTTCATTTCAGAAATCATTGAAATAGCAAAGTTAATGATAAAACCCACTGGGTTTTAAAATGTGTTTTTTTTTCAAGTGTGCCCTGCAATAATAGCATTGTAGTTTGTAACTGGAACAATGGCATTGTTATTTCTAACTGGGCATTGTAAAAACCGTCTGCATTCTTGATAACGTACTCTTTGATTTTATTAAGATTCTGTTTGTTCTTCTCTAAGCTTATACAGGTATTCATTTCTACTGAAGTGGATCTACAGGTTTGTCGCCAATATAAACGATCATGTGGAGAAGAAAGAATCATAAAGCCTGGGAATATGGCCGGTAGTTAACAGAAAGCTACATTTGAAGCAGGTATAACACAATTGTAACTTTAATTTTTCAATAATGATCCTGTATTTTGTATGTACTGTATTTATGATAAAATAAAATATGTACCTACATAATTATATTTCTCTGAATGTGCCGGTAAACGGTTACCGGTATTTTCTTTTCTTCCCTAGGTTTATATTTGGGTATCATCTTTTGTTTTCTATTCGGTCCTTCAAATTTTAGGGTGTGACTTATATTCAGGCCAATACGGTAATTGCTAGTATGCCATCAGAGAGGTTCACCTTATAATTGCTTCACTACAATTTGGGTTCATCAACTGGAATTGAAACCGACCAGTTATCATATTAACCTGTAAATCATGAAATTTATTATTTAAAAGAGTCGAAACAAAATGCAATTCCCTCATCTTTAAAATTAGTGTCTTGCTACCAGTTTTGGAAACAAAGGGGTAAAAAAGGTGTATATTTAGGCAGCAAGACAAAAGAGTTAATAGAAAACTCACCTGGAGGACCTTGTGAATTTCTGCTCAGGTGTAGACTGCTGGATACAATCTCTGTCACCTGTCTGAATAAGCAATTAGCTGTCAAAATCCCAATACAAGAGAACTTTTGTTTCACATTGTACTTAAATTCAACTGATGCATAATGTTTAATAGGTGACTGATACCACATCAAATCACCCAGGGTATGACACCCACCGATTCAAATTTTAATGAAATTCTGTGTATTTATTAATACTACCAAAGTATGAACATTTTTATTCTGTACACCTTAGTTACCAAGAAATTTTGCACAGATTGGTCATTACCAAAGCCATTGTGGTAGTAGCGTGAAATGATTAACAAAAAAACATATATATCAATATAAATTCAAAATATCACTTTGAGACTTCTGTCTTAAGTTCATAGATATGTATGGAAATAACACAATGAACCTTTCTGGGTATTATTGTTTTCATTGCATTAAAGTTTAAATGCTTGTGAATGCATATAATTTGCATTGACTAACAAAAATTATTAACATCTGTAGCCCATATGCTTCAGAGTTGAATGAAGTCCAATTTTACATTTTAAAGTGTCACACACATAACACAACTTTGTTAATACTTTGTATGCATCATACCACACAGTACTTCATAATTCTATGAAATCAGATCACTAAGAATATTTTAATCTAATCACATGTCTAGAACCTTACATTTTAATGTGTGAATGCCACATATGTAACACTGGAATGCCCCTCTTACAAAAAAAAAAAAAATATATATTAGATTAAGCAGACATATGAGATTTCTTCCTTAAGGCTCCGCTGGACCTTTGGCATGCAAATGGGCAAATTTTTTTCAAATTTTCCTCTCCATTCGAAAAACTTCTTGGATATTTCAAAATATGAAACATTACGTCAGCTTAGAATTCCTTCTAGAGCATTGACGTGAATTTTCGTGTAGTTTTCTTTCACTGTTGTCTAGATATTATCAATAGTTTTGTGATTACATAAGTCTATTAAACTATTGATAATATCTAGACAACAGTGAAAGAAAACTACATGAAAATTCACGTCAATGCTCTAGAAGGAATTCTAAGCTAACGTAATGTTTCATATTTTGAAATATCCAAAAAGTTTTTCGAATGGAGAGGAAAATTTGAAAAAATTTGCCCATTTGCATGCCAAAGGTCCAGCCGAGGCTTAACGTATGGGATCACATACGTTACTTTTCCTCTTGCTTTGTAGCAAATTTTATGTTGCATAAAACATACAAATTTATAGATTAAAAAGTTCAATGTAGCTCCTGAGGGTGTGCAGTCAGTCAAGGGTCCTTAAATATCAGTACACGTTAAGAATTACCTTAGTGCCGATCCATTTTTGCTCAGAGGGCGAGATCGTAAGCCATGCTGCAGGACAGCTTCCAACTGTGAGCAGAGCACAGCAATTCTTGTGTCCGACTCAGTGGCAAGCTCAGCTCTGCCTCCAAAGCGTATCTGGCATTGCTTCACTGCATCCAGAAGACATGTTAGTAGCTGCTGCCTCTCCTCAGCACATGACTTCTCCGAGTCTGCTCCCGTAACAAGGGCCATCATTACAGAAAACTAAAACACAAATGCAACAGTTACTTCTAAAAAGTTTTCACAATTTTGTATTGTGTGTTAAACCGTCAATTTTATAAGCTATGTGTAGAAACCTTGATTTTTTTTCTCAAATGTGATAAGGTCGAAAAATGATAATCGGTTAATTTCTGCAAAAATGTGAATAAGTATGTGCAATGACATGGTCTAAACACATGCATTTGAAGTAACAAAAAAGCAAATTGTGCCTTTCTTGTAAATTACAACATATTTTGTGCTTAAAAACGAAAAATAACATGAAAATTCAACGTTTCATGTGTTCTAAGCTTAAGAAAATAAATTGTACAACATTGACACATGTAAAATGCACACATTTTCCAAAATTGTATCCCCCCCCCCCCAGGAAAAAATAAACAAGGTGTGATTTAAGATTGAATAATTCTGACAGCTTCATGAGCAGACATCCGTGGCAGAGTGGTTAGCACATCATGCTATGATGCCAAGGGTCCCGGGTAGGAATCCTGGCCCGGGCATGAATGTTTGTGAGTGTTCCTTCATCAATTTCATTATATCATCATGCATCTCCATCTTCGCAAATTATCCACAAGTGGCACAAAAAACTAAGTAAAATAAAGCCATCAATCATGAAACTATGTATAAATAGATGCTTCCCATGATTTTTAACCTACAATCTCAACATTTTGCAACACAGAAGAAAACAGAAGGGTTCTGGTGGGAGATTGAGCCATAACATCGGTATTTGCTGCACAAGAAATGAAAAATAATTTAAAACTTATGAATCATGAGCAGGCGTATGTCATGACTTATAAATTAAAATACTATGGTAGACTTAAAAAAACAAAACCAGTGAACATATAACGGGAGGTCTATAATTTAAATATATACATGGGTTAGAAATTTAATAGTGGCAACACTGATGTATATACACCATGAAATGGAATTAGTGCTTCTCACTTATAGCACATGTTAGTTTGATACCTAAGCTACCTCCCAGTAAATGGACTCTTCCTTCCAACACTAGGCGCATACGCAGTGATGAGAGGAATAGACAGTGGTCAGAAGTAGCGCTGCTACAGTAGCTAGCTACAAAATTTGTAGCGGTAGCTGTAGCGACGCTACATTTTGAAAATTGTAGTTGTAGCGGTAGCAAAGCTACAAAATTCCTATAGTTGTAGCAAAAATTTCGCTACAGCTACATTTTTCTCAGCATTTTGAGGTAAATTTTGTATGTGGCAACAGTGTTATAAAAAATCGACAATAACCCTTAATTTTGCAGGAGGTTCATAAAGACAAAGTCTATTACATGAAAATACAGATTATCTAGATTGTAGATTATAGATATCTGCATGTTATTTAATTAGTATCTGAATAATTCAGATATGGAGATAACTAACTGACATATATGAATATATTCCAGGTAAGAGCTACGTTTTTTTGAGCTGCATCGCTATTTTGGGGAGAAACATGCCTCGTTTGCTGCACCGCTGGAAAAAGTGCCTCGCTTGCATCACTCCCGGAACAAATCCTGTGGATATCCATCGTGTAAGAGACACCAAAATATCATTAATTGCTGTGTAAAACACAACTTGCAGTGCAAAAACGAGCGATGGATTTTCCACTGCACTGACAAAGGAATAGTGCCAGCAATAAATGGCTCAGTACGTTATGAGCATTGATCATTGTCAGTATTGTTACAAGAATGATTGAGTTTCTGGAATTACAATTATTTTTGCGATAATCTTTGTTCACAAATTTTAAAATTACAATATGTTTAGAACACTCGGGTTTACACGACAGTTTCCTCAATATATTGTATCATATTGTAAAACGTATGTACGAGTTATTGACTTTCCTGCAGAAACGACAATTTTCTTTAGTTAATATACTTCAAATTTATGTATTTTTCCTACTTTTGCATCACTTTTCTGTAACTTTTGCTAATCATGACATCATCATCATTATCCTTCGCAGTTTCCTGTCTCTGACTGGGTTGGCATAGAAGTCAAGCCTCTCCATTATTTCCTGGTCTTCCACCACTCATCTCTTTCCACGGTGTTCCAATCTTGTCCTCTTCTCCTAACACTCTCCACTATCTGCTCTTTCCACCAACATCTTGGCCTCCCCCTTGGCCTTATTCCCACTCCTTGTGCATTATAATCTCTTACTGGTAGTCTTTCTGCATCCATCCTCTTCATGTGCCTGAACCTTCTCATCTGTGCCCGATCTATCCTGTCCTGAAGCTTCACCACACTCACTGTCTGATATCCTCATTCCTTATTCTATCCCTTCTAGTCTTCTCCCATAGACTTCTTAAAAAATTTGATCTCCACTGCCTGCATCTTTTTTTTTTTTTGTCTCTCTATGTCACGTAATTATTAGCACATACTATGTGTTATATATTACCTTCTTGTATTTCATAGGTACATTCCTGTTCCATATTAATCTTCGAACGCTTTGATATAGTCCACCACCCATTTGTCCTCTTCTGTTTACCTCCTCATATATTCTTCAACTTTTCTCAATCATGACAATGAGGATGAATGGTTTATTTAATTATTCTCTTATCTATAGTCGCTTTCTGACACTTTCGGCTAATTGCGAGAACGAAGGAGAATGATGAGCAGTGTGGAGAATGGAGGAGGATCCGATCCTCCTAACTTGGCGTCTTTCCTAGTTTTTGTTTTGAGTCCATTTTATGCATAGATAAGCTGATCAAGACTGGATCCGAGCCACTATGTGCCTCCGCTGGGTATCGAACCTGGAGCCCTTTTGTAAACGAAGGGCCCCAGGTACTTTTCATTCAAATTGCTGCCTTCATATCAGTCTATTAAAAAATGAAATATTTTTTCTAAAGAAAAATATGTTGATGTGAAAATAAATACGCAATCCTACCAAATTTCATTTGTGTATAGTTGTAATCATTAATTTGGGTAACACCCTAATTGCAATATTCATATATCAAATTTGAATTGAAATGCCATTTGCATAGGTATGTTATTCTCAAAAAGTATAGTAAAAATAAGTAACTGAAGTAACACTGCTATCAAAATTATCGAATGACGGGAATCATGATAATAAATAACAATCTATTTACCAGTAGTAGGGGATTTTTTTAATATCCACATCGTTGTTTTTAAGTTTTTTTTATGCAGAAGTAGCGCAAAAGTAGCGAGTAGTGAACACGAGTAGCGCAGCGAGCTACTTTTTGGTAAATGTAGCTGTAGCTGTAGCGAAGCTACATTTTGGAAGAGTTGCTGTAGCTGTTTTGGTTTGAGTTGGTGTTTTAAGTCCACTTTATGCACAGTAACGCTAATCGGGACTGGACCTACAGTTTAAAGTGGGATCCGAACCACTTGTGCCTCCACCGGGTATCAAACCTGGGACCCCTTGATTACAAGGCAATGACGCTATCACTGTGCCATGGGGGAGGCCCTGCTGTAGCTGTAGCGAAGCTACTTTTAAAATGTAGCGTTCCGATCACTGGGAATAGAGTATCATTGAAGTTGGTGGTTTAAAGTTGTGTAGTCAGAACCCCACTAATGTGAAAGTTCTGAAGATTCTCGACGTACCTCCAGGACAGACAGTCAATGCATAGTATTACAACAACTTATTAACTTGTCTGTGGTATTACTGTTCATTTATGGAACATAACCTGCAACCTGCGTTGCTAAAGAAGAAGGGACACTTTCTGCTGAATCCTTCCATCATTTTGCAGGACAAAGCTAGGGTGCATGTAGCGCAACCTGTGGCTGATTTGTTAGATCGATGGGACTGGCAGATGCTCTACCAGCCCCTGTGATTTTGATTTGATCCCTAAGATGAAGCTTCCGAACTGTTCCAGATATTCTTTAGGCAATAGACTGCTCCATTTAAAACATAAACAGAACTGCTACAGAAATACTATGACTTCCACATCGCCTGCAACGGGTTGTACACAGTGCTGGTAACTACATCAAAGGGCTGTAAAAATTTCACAGAGGTATCTCTTTCGTATCATTTGTAAATTAACAGTTGCCACTATTACATTTCCAACCGACGTATATATATTGTTGAATGTCTAATTCAAGTTAATTTACCCCATGCCCATCGGAATTTACAAATCACAACAGGGGTGCAGTAACATTTTTCATTTGGTGGCTACAAAATTCAAGTTCCACACACACATACGCTTATGTATATAGGGTGTAATTGTAATGGCACCCATGGACCACAGAAACGTATACAGGGCATCAAAAGAAACAACTTTTCTTAGTAACATTTTTCTCGATATGTCGTATCAGCACTACAATCATTCAAAGAAGCCCGTTTTGCCGCCTGAATGCTGGCAACCCAACACAACATTTGATCGTATTTCAGACGTCATATCCTGTCGTGAAGTGATGCTCGCCAGGAACACACATATTTTGCAAAAAATGACGTACCTACAATCAGCCACATCATGTACCATAAAACAAAGTGAGGAAATACATTCTGTAACCGAACAGAAAGTGAACCAACGATATGAAAAATGTTTGAAATACAATATATTCAAAATGAAGTGGTAATATCAAATTTTGTCTCAGCCTATGTCAAATATTTGCAAATCTCGTTGCCAAGTTAGCATCTACAGTTTAGTCTATACGCTTAGTCCTTCTGATACTCATTGTCTGTGACACACTGAACAGTTGACAAAATAGAAATGAAAGAACTCAAAATTCCAAAGGTAAGTAACACGTAATGTAATGTATTTTCACATTATACGGCAAGGGACAAAAATGGTTGCTGATTGATTACTGCTTATTGATTAGGTTGTTACTGTTGTTACTGGTTTTACGTGTTTTAACAACCGTTATCAGCACCACAATGTATGTATCAGGATTCTTCATTGCAACACTGCTGTGCACTGTTTCGCTGCAGGAAATGACGTCACATTTGCGATCAATGTTGGGTTGGGTTGCCAGCATTCAGGCAGTAAAACGGACTTTTTTGAACGAATGTAGTGCCGAAATGACGCACCAACAAGAAAAATGTTACGTTTTAATGTTAATTTAATTTTAACAAAATTTCATGGTCTCTCTACCGTCCTTGGTGTCTGTGATGTGTCACTCGCATTTGATTTTGTCCGTTATTGGTAGGTGCAGAAAATTGGCGAAGCCTACAACTTTCTGACATTCCATTAAAATGCAAAAGTAGTCACTTATTTCTCCAACTTTTCATTGTAATTGTGTAGCAGAACATCAAATAGCCATATCCCTAAATTGTCAGAATTAGGCAGAGGTATATTTAGTTGTTCACTTTTGAATGTTAGACAACTTGATAACAAATTTTGTCAAATGATTTTCTGTTAAAAATTAGCTCAGTACAAACTCACTTATTTTGATGTAAAATGTATTTCCTGAACAAAAAATTCATTTTCAAACTTTACCATATAGTTTCAAGAAAATATAACTAATATTTTATAGTGGAAGTGTATAGTTTCTGAAAATTCTATTCGAAAGTGAAGCTCAGTGCTATTCTTCTGAAGCATATTTCTATCTCATAATCCAATCCATTACTTTAGCACTGTGTACCCCCCCCCCCCCCCCGCGAGAATCAGATGATTAATTTCCAAAAACCAAACTTTATCATAATCAACCATTTTACACTCATTTCATGTCCTTAGAAAAGTTTTCTTTGAGACACTGCCATTGAGGAGGTTTGAGAGTGTGAACGATCCCTTTTACAGCATATTTTTGCTGTAGACTTTGGTGATTATCATGTTCGCTGAGATCAGCTCATGTATGATTCCATTAATATTATAATTGTCAGCTCTTTAATTATTTAGTTCTGATTAATTTCTTTGAAGAAATTTTATCATTCTAACTTCCAGGGTTAATTGTGAAAATACTGATCATTGTCCCGTTTTTGAGAGCTGATAGCTGAAATCAATTAATAGAAGGGTCCTTTTGTTTTATTAAAATTGTCAAATTTGGTTTCTTTATCTTTTAAACATTTATTATTACACTTGTAATGGCAATTGTTTGGTTTGATGTTTTAAGTCCACTTTATGCACAGTAAGGCTAATCGGGACTGGACCTACAGTTTAAAGTGGGATCCGAACCACTTGTGCCTCCACCGGGTATCGAACCCGGGACCCCTTGATTACAAGGCAATGACGCTACCACTGCGCCATGGGGAGGCCCCGTAATGGCAATTGTGTAACCGACATGTTCCTATGTGTGTTCTATATTTTCACAGTGATTTCTAGGTGTCAGTCATTAATAAATATCTGGATGATACCATATCCTCATATTTGTACTCTTTACGGTAACAGTCTCGTACATCGGAGACACATTTCTTCAATTTTACACAATAAACTACTTACGGAAATGAGTTTCTCCAAGGTTTACAACGTTCATCAAGGTATTTTCTTTCAATTCAATTCAATGGTCTTTATTCTTGGGCAAGGTTCAGCAAATGCTGATCTACCACCTTTCATCGTGGAATATATTTAACGGGGAAATCATGTATTTTTCAAGAGAAATCTCTCACCGACCGACGCACAATTGCCATTGCTTTCATTTGCTTGCCCTATGACAACCGGATGCTGCGTACGTTTTATGAAGTAAGCCCCTGTCAGTGTTTCAAACCCCCCCCCCTTTTTTTTACTATGTTTGCCTAACGTAACCAAACGTAACCTAACCTTATCGAAAATGGTTCGTGGGGCTCTCCGTGAATGGAACCACTACAGTAGTCAAGATTTGCCCGCCATATTCTGTTATGGAAGAAAAAAAGGAGTCAAAGAAATTACTATGTGAAAAATTGTGGGTTTTTCGTGTAAAAAGCATAATGGCACCTTGAACTATGTTCCGCAATACACAATTGGTAAGTACGAACCATGTGAAACACAAAATATCCAATTTTAATGTGTCTCCGATCTATGAAACAGTTGCCGATGAAATGATTGTCTCATTCCACCTAAAGCACTCTCATATTGCTCCCTAAATAAGGAAGGTTTGAGACATTATGCAAGCCTCCAATTACACAAATTATGCTCAAATACTAATGGCACTACAGCGCAACATTTTGTATCAGTATATCCAATAAATTATCACATGAAATATTTTTTTTTATGCCTTTAAAGTCAAGTTGTAAAATAGCATTTTCCAAAAAGTGTCTCAAAGCTTCCCAGTCTCCCCTACAGCCCGTTCCTGCACCACTGAATCCCAATAAAGGAACTATTCATAAAAAGGGCTATATCCCTGAAAATAAAAGTACTATAAAAGAGAGGGAATTTGCAAATTCATCCTTATCACCACTTATTGATTGATTGAATTAGTTTATTTTACTTCACGTTTTGTGCCTCTTGGCTAATTTGCGAAGATGGGGATGAGTGATGAAATTGATGAATGGACATTCACAAACAACCCAGCCCGACCGGGATTCGAATCCGGGACCCTTGGCATTGCAGCGCGATGTGCTAACCACCCGGCCACAGGTTCGGGCTTATCACCACTTATGGACAAGTGGAAAAGTATTAATATATATCTTAGATAATGTTGTTGCATGTATCCAAGGGATTGCAAGATATAATATATCTGTTGTGTCCTACTTGTATGTAATGTTTCAAGTGTCCTGCACATTCTTCCCGAATGTACCCATTTTGGTACCTCAGATAGAGTTTAAGTGTCCCGCACATTCTTCCCAAATGTACAGATTTCATTACCTCAGATAGAGTTTAAAATTTCCAAACACTTTGTCATTATGTTTGGAGACGATGACATTCTTTTCTTCATGTTTTCAGTTTTTTTTAGAAGAGCAGGCCCCTTCCGCTGTTTTTAAGGTTTTTTAAAAGATATCCTTACCTTTTTAATGTGTTGTGTTTCTCCTATGCAGTCCCATTTACAATCTGCATTTTTAACCTTTTCAAAAGGGCTTTTTATTATTATTATTTTTTTAATTTTGAGGTAAGGGTTTTAGATAAGGGGATCTTCCCTGCATAAATTGAAGGATGCAAAATGGCCTAAAGTGCCGACGCACCCCAAAAAATTTAATTCAATCAATCAAAATATAACTATATCCGAATGTAATAATAATTGAAAAATTAAAAACATACCATCTTTTCAGAAAAAAAAACAACTCCTAAGCAAATGTTGGCTGGATGCACAACGTTTCGAATCCAACTTAAAAGAGGCACTAAACAAGTAGTATTTGCCTGTAAATATTCATCAACACACCTTGTAAACAAGACGACGTAACACAACTTCTTTCAGGAAGAAGCGATAATATATTACACTACAAACAGCTTACGAAATGCCCTTCAGGATGACAGAACTTACCAATTAGATTACAGAGTCCTTGGATACCCACATGATAATATGTTAAAAAATAAAAGTTGGAGCTGTCTTCATCTTGAAATCGAAAAACTAAAATAACATATGCTTTACTAATCGATAAAACATTTTCCACGCATTTACACAAAAAAATACATTACAAAACCTTTTAAGTCAAAAAACATAACTTTCGCTTCTTGTCTGCCTTCCTGAAACGGAAAGTGATGGTGATAATGTGATAATCTATAAAACGTTTTTCTTACTTCGTACGGAAATAAATCCAGGGGGTGCGGAAAGGAAATGTCAAATGGTAGAGATGGGATCGGGAAGGGAAAATCTCGAATTCTATGTATTTCCCAAAGTATTTGCATTAGGGGGTATCGAAAAAAGCAAATTTTTTATGATGCTTTTGGGGTAGAGCGGAAAAGTTGCCTCTATACATAAGTAACTTCTGTTCAAAATATCACCACCCTACGATAATGTCTTCTGTTCTGGCAAGGGACGTGAAATTTCAAAAATTTAGTAAAATCGGCAATTTTTTTTTTTGAAATTTTTTTTCAAATTTCACAGCACTTTGCGGTAGTGTGCAAAAGTTGCACCTATGTATGGTTAATTACAGTGCAAAATTTGGCGCCCCACGGACAATATGTTCTGCTCTGGCAAGGAGCCTGAAATTACCCAAAAATCGACAAATACACTGTTTTTTTCATTATTTAACTAACATTTATTAAACATAAACCAGAATTGTCATACACTCGCATACTATTAGATATAAGAATTAAGTATTCAAAATTAAAAGTACGAAAATGTGTGTTTTGTAGGTAATAATAATGTAAAATATGTGTCTTTAGGTTTTGTACTGTCTCTTGCACCTAAATTCAGGCATGGCCTTTCTCGATTTCAGAGTGCAGCGAATAAATCCATCCCGTTTTTTATGACCACACACTTTCTTTGAGGCCTCCGTAACCAATTTTACTGTTCTTTCCACAGCTTGTGTGTGGCATGGGAACTTTGTAAAAGTCCAGTTAATTGGTATTGGTTCTTTCAACATACTTTTCAAATCTTCTGTAGCAGGGTTGGCATGTTTAAAACAAAAGTGTTTAACACACTTTGTTTTAAACGTTTAAAACACACGGCTTTGTTTTTTTACAAATGTTTTAAACGTTTAAAACAATGTGTTTTAAACATGTTTTTTTTAGAAGTGTTTAAAACACATTTTGGTACTTGATATTTTATAGTCTGTGATATTTTTTTCGTTTGGCAACCCTGTCTTTTCATTGGGCCCGTTCCGAAAGTTGCACGAGTTTAACGCGTTAAACGAGTTACGGTAACTGACCGTTCCATAAGTGCTTCCGTGCGTTTCGTGAGTTTCATTATGCTGTCCCAAAAGTCGCATTCCGTGCGTTTCGTGCAAGAACGAGATTCACCAAACGCACGGGCCAGGATGCTGGTTTGTTCCGTGAAAATCGTCTGCTCCTTGCAGACAAAGCGCGTGCTGATGGATTCAAACTGCACTAGTTCGGAAAATGTATTATAATTTTAACAGATAGCGATATGAAGCAACATGCACAAGATAAGTATGCCTTGAGCGTTCTTAGAATGTGATTAAAATGAGTAACAGTGGCCATAATAGAGTTTATTTTTGCCATAAGGACATTCCTTCCGCTGACGCCATGCGGAAACTTTCTCTATACAAAACGCTGCGCCTGCGCTTTCGCCTAGAGTGTCCCATAAGTCCGTAAAATAACTGGTTTCACCAGATTCACGAGCCCAGTTATTTTCGTTGAATGCGTTCGTTTCGTTAAGACTTTCGGAACGCACCCAGTGTCAATTAATCCGTGCTTTACTGTAGATACAGTGCCTTGAATAACGTAGTGTGGATAACGACCCAAGAAACTGGTTCCCCGAGACGATGACAAGTAGATGGCAGTGCGATCGACCCAGGTGCTTAGTAAGTTTTTGGAATATATTGTGTAGATTTGTTTCTCCAGAAAGGCGGTAAGTGAATTGATGGAAACAGTTATATTTGTGGAGTGATTTGCAGTCACGAAATGGCATTAATTTGGAAAGAAAAGTAAAATAAAATTAATAAATAAATAGCATGCGTAACACAAGAAGAGACATCGCAATGTGATTCTGGACGTCAGGTCTTGGACTGTGTATTAGAGTTTATTATTCTATGTTATTAGAATATAAATAGTATCCTGAGAGATATTTCATACCGAGGCGACAAACCACAAGTGCCGCTTGAAAGCGAGCAGTCCGAAATCAATGCAGCCTTTCGAACCGTAGGGACACAAGCTCTGACTGCGCCGTTTCCTCAAGGAGATTTTACACCAAAGCGACACGCGACAAACGATACGAGGATTTCACACCAAAGCGACACGGGTCATTCGGTCCAAGACAACTTTCATACCGAAGCAGGGTTGGCATGTTTAAAACAAAAGTGTTTAAAACACTTTGTTTTAAACGTTTAAAACACACGGCTTTGTTTTTTTTACAAATGTTTTAAACGTTTAAAACAATCTGTTTTAAACATGTTTTTTTTACAAGTGTTTAAAACACATTTTGGTGGTAGATATTTTATAGTCTGTGATAATTTTTTTGTTTGGCAACCCTGTTTTTCTTTGAATCTGTGTCAATTAATCCGTTCTTTACAGGTCTCACTTATCGCACAACACTTGAGCAACCTTAGTTCTGACGTCACAGGAGAAAGCTTTATAATTTTAGGCTTTACTGTAGAAATCGAAACCTCTTAGTTCCTTGTTTCGTATCGTCCTGTAAGTTTGAGACTGGTTGAAGCTTGAAATGGAAACTAATATCTAAATACACAATGCGTGATTTTGATCGTGACGTGATTTTTTTTCTTTTGCGATACGATTCATTGGTTTGTATAACTGAATGAAGCGCAGATGCTTACTTTTGGAAACATAATTTTGTACTTTGAAAAAAATCATCTGGAGAATCTATTATGACACTGCAGGTTGTTTTCTGCTATATAAACTGTTCAGGCAGCAGGAAATATTTCACCGTGATTTTTTCAGGACGAGGATAGGAATTCTATAATATTTAGTTTCTTGAAATTTAGATGAATATAAATCCTAACCTACTTCAGTAGTGGCGGAAAAGGGGGGGCTATTACCCACAACTTTTGTCCCTGCAGTCACGGCCGCCGACTTGTCAAAATTATTGGGGGGGCTCTGATCACTGAAATATATTATTGAATGACTCACTCTCTCCCTTTTTTAAGTTTTGGCCACAGTGTTCGGAATCTCATAAAAGTCCGATCCGGACTTCGGGAAATGATTTCCCGAATTTTCGGGATCCCGTGCAGTCGGGAAATACCGAATGCTCATTTGAAAATGTCGTTATTTCTCGACGTTTTCTGCATTGTCAATTTCTGGAACTTACCGTAAATTGTTAGTTTTTAATCCAGAAATCACATAAAATGAAAATGACGTGTATAATTCGAGATTTTCAGAGCTTCGGGAAATTTTGAACATTTCCCGACTCAGTAGGGAAATTGAAAATTTTTCCCGTCCCGCACACCCCTAATAAAAGCCCATGAATTCCTCAAAAATGTCATTTTTTTATTCACAGTTCGAATGCAGAATATTAATTGTCCACGGTTGGATATGTCACAAGTTTCGTCAACCATAATAGCAAAATATTCCCGACTTTTATTATCTGCTACCACGGAGCGCAAAACAGATCTCCCTAATATATCAATGATCTCGTTCTGAATGTCATGCGAGAGCCATTTGTAGCCCGAACGTCCCATCCACTACCCTAATTCATGCACATCGTCTTTTGAAACTCATGTTTAGTAAAAATTTTAACAATACTCATAATTACATACTTAGTATATACTAGTAATAAATCATGCGTTTTGCTGTCTCTGGTCATAGCCTCCCCAAAGTTGATGGTTTAGCGGTTTTAGTCCACCAAAGTTGATGGTGTAGAAAATTTTAAATGTGTATTAAAGTTAAGTTCATGTTGCACAGTTCAGAGTAAACTTTACAAGAGAAGCAAAATAATACATTAGATCTTCTTAAGCAAAATTATTTGGGTGGCTCAGCCCCCACATTGTTAATATTGGGGGGCTCGACCCCACCCTTAAGCCCCATGGAGTCGGCGCCTATACCTGCAGTAGAGGTGTGCGAGATCCCGAAAAGTCAGGACCGGGATCGGGAAAGAAAATTTCCGTCCCGATCCTGACTTTCCGACGTTTTGGGATCCCAAGCAGTCTGGAAATTCCGAATGGTCATTTTAAAACGTCGTCAATTCTAGACATTCTCTGCATTGTGGTTTTGTACCAGAAGTGCAAAAACAAGCACTTAAGATGGAAATTACATGTAGAATTCGAGATTTCAAGAGCTTTGGGAAATTTCGAACACATCCCGTCCCGAAAATTTTCCGACTTTTTCGGGAAATTGAGAATTTTCCCCGTCCCGACCCAAAAAATTCTGTACCCCACAACCCTACCCTGCAGTATGGTAAACCTTATCTCCAAAGGTAAATAAACTGTCCTTGTCGCCATTGTACTCATAAAAATGAGTATTTTTTCTCTTTAACGACTTTAACTATAATTTACTGGGAAAAGGTTGAATTTGTTTTGTTTAAAACATGTTTAAAACATGTTTTTTTTAACTCATGTTTAAAACTATGTTTAAAACAAAAAAACATGTTTTAAACAAAAAAAAAACAGTTTGTTTTGTTCTTTTTAAAAAAAACACAAATTTTGCCAACCCTGTACCGAAGTGACACATGTTGCTTGGAAAGGAGCCAATCAAGAGCAACATTTCACATCGTAGCGGCATGACGGGAAGCTCAAGCCAGCGTTCGGTTGGTGAAATCCTCAAGCGATAAGTGTCGCGTGCCCCTGTCGCTTTGGTGCGCAATCTCACTAAAGCAAGACACTCATTGCATCGCGTATGCGCGAACAACAAACCACGGCAACATGTTGCAAGCTATTGAGGAAATGGCCAGTTTGAGCGACGCAGAAGCGACAAAGCGACACGTGTGGCTTATCGTGTCGCCTAGATCTGTTGTTGTAATGTGCGGTTTATCGTGTCGCCTAGATCTGTTGTTGTAATGTGCGGTTTATCGTGTCGCCTATCTGTTGTTCGAAAGCAAAGCTTGCTAATAGACTAAGGGCCGTTTTTTCAATGTTCAGTTAAGGTTCATGTTAGCACGTAACTGGAAGTTAGTGAAAATTTATGTTTTTCAATGTACAGTTAGCTCGTAACTGGAACTCTGGTGGCGATTATCTTTACTGGTGCTTCTTCTTGCAGTTACCAGCCTAACTAGAAGTTACGAGGCAACATGCATGCCTCGTGCAGCTATCGAAGTTCCCCACTCGCAACTTCACTGTCAGATTAAACAAGATATGATTCATAAAACTTTTAAATTGATACAGAAAAAGACTTGTTTTGTTTGGCAGAGCTTACCAACGTCCATGCAAATACGGAAATAGCAGCGTAGTTACTAGAATTCGCTTGGTAAGGTTGTGTTAGACCGGATATCCTGGCTACAAATTCTCTAATAGGCGGGACAATCTCCCATCGGTAATTTGGTGTAGTGGTTAGCGGCAACACCTTTCGGAGGATGTGTGTTTTGTAATACGTGTTCGAGTACTGGTCAAGGGTATTTTTTTTCTTGCCAATTATTTATTACGTGTGTTGCATTTAATTCACGCTTTATTGTTGAATGATTTTCTCGGATAAATATTAGAGTAAATTTTAAAATTATTTTTACTCTTACCTTCATATTTTTAGAAGTTTAGAAAGCATGCTTACTATTAACATCATGTTTTTTCGCTCAACAACATGCATAGAGAGGTACAAAGCATGCAGTCAAATGTACAATATTTACATATTAATAATAATAATAGTGTTTATATGAACAAACCGTTATTATTAATGTCTCGACTTTCGAGTTCTTCACTCTTCTTCTACAAGAAAGTATCTGCGCTTGCGCCTCATAACATCATTTCCCCCATGTGGAATTGGCCTTTATTAGAAGAAAACCAAATTTGTAGTGCTGTCATTCGTTAGTTTATTTCGTAAGCATACAAAATGAATGCGCAGCCATTGTTCCTATCGTTTCACAATGCAATAACGTGCTTTCGAGCGCGGCGTGCTTGTAGTTCTATATTTAAACGCCAGGCTGTGTGCCAGTTGACGCGGTTTGAAACTATACTAACAGATGGCGTGCAGATCGATTTCCTGTAATTTCCGTGCTTCAGAATTGCCAACACACTGTTTCGGAGAACGAACCATGGTTTAGTTAACTGGCAGTTACTTTCACATTGAAAAACCCGGTGCTGGTTAAGACTGGCTGTTATCTCCAACTGGCAGTTAGTTAACAGAAAGATTAACAGGACATTGAAAAACTGGCCCTGAGGGCCGTTTTTTCAATGTTCAGTTAAGGTTCATGTTAGCACGTAACTGGAAGTTAGTGAAAATTTTTGTTTTTCAATGTACAGTTAGCTCGTAACTGGAACTCTGGTGGCGATTATCTTTACTGGTGCTTCTTCTTGCAGTTACCAGCCTAACTGGAAGTTACGAGGCAACATGGATGCCTCGTTCAGCTATCGAAGTTCCACACTCGGAATTTCACTGTCAGATTAAACAACATATGATTCATAAAACTTTTAAATTGGTACAGAAAAAGACTTGTTTTGTTTGGCAGAGCTTACCAACGTCCATGCAAATATGGAAATTAAGCAGCGTAGTTGCTAGAATTCGCTTGGTAAGGTTGTGTTAGAGAATTTGTGGCCAGGATATCCGGTCTACTAGGCGAGTCAATCTCCAATCGGTAATTTGGTGTAGTGGTTAGCGGCACCATCTTTCGGAGCGTGTTGTGTTTTGTAATACGAGTTCGAGTCCTGGTCAAGGGTACTTTTTTTCTTGTCAATTATTTATTACGTGTGTTGCATTTAATTCACGCTTTATTGTTGAATGATTTTCTCGGATAAATATTAGAGTAAATTTTAAAATTATTTTTACTCTTACCTTCATATTTTTAGAAGTTTAGAAAGCATGCTTACTATTAACATCATGTTTTTTCGCTCAACAACATGCATAGAGAGGTACAAAGCATGCAGTCAAATGTACAATATTTACATATTAATAATAATAATAGTGTTTATATCAACAAACCGTTATTATTAATGTCTCGACTTTCGAGTTCTTCACGCTTCTTCTACAAGAAAGTATCTGCGCTTGCGCCTCATAACATCATTTCCCCCACGTGGAATTGGCCTTTATTAGAAGAAAACCAAATTTGTAGTGCTGTCATTCGTTAATTTATTTCGTAAGCATACAAAATGGATGCGCAGCCATTGTTCCTATCGTTTCACAATGCAATAACGTGCTTTCGAGCGAGGCGTGCTTGTAGTTCCATATTTAAACGCCAGGCTGTGTGCCAGTCGACGCGGTTTGAAACTATACTAACAGATGGCGTGCAGATCGATATCCTGTAATTTCCGTGCTTCAGAATTGCCAACACACTGTTTCGGAGAACGAACCATGGTTTAGTTAACTGGCAGTTACTTTCACATTGAAAAACCCGGTGCTGGTTAAGACTGGCTGTTATCTCCAACTGGCAGTTAGTTAACAGAAAGATTAACAGGACATTGAAAAACTGGCCCTGAAGGCACCATGTCGCTTGTCACTTAGTTGGGAACTCCCCCTGTAGCACGTCGGTTCGGTCTCGGCACGCTTCTTTTAAGGAGCTTTCCGACCGAAGTAACAAGTAGCACGCGAATACGCCATATGAACGTGTCGTTTGCTGTTTGGACCCTCATGTGCAATGAATGCTATTTTACAGTCTGGGTGACAGTGTGAATATCCCGTGTCGCTTGTCCCATTGGTTTGAAAGTTTCCTTACACTCATGTCGATGGCACTAAGAAAGTTTTGTGGGGTTCCCCTTGTCGTTTCATGCAATCATCATTATCATCATGGTCGCGATTAGTTTAAAGAGGAAGAAAAGAGACAGTAAATATCAAAAAGACAAATGCTTCAGTGTGTATATCTTTAAAAGAAATGATGATAATAATAATAATGAACCTAATTCATACACAAAAATTTAGTTGCCAAGAACATTCCACGCGTATTTTTTCTCCCGTATTATTAACGAAAGTATGACGGTAACAGGACGTGGTCGACTGTCTAGAATGTTCGTTAATATCTTCGCGACCACTGTACCAAATATCATAGCAATTATCACATTCATAGAAATGCTTCATGTAAAAGAATCAGACGTTGCAGCGAAAACTCAATTTACTTCCATTGTAATCAGTCGAACACCAAGCACCGGGGTCAACACCAGCGCCTCTAGCGGATCATTTTCGAGTGGAACCAGCCAGGGAGCGCAGAAGCATGCCGTTTTCCACACATGAGTCCTCATAAAAATGAGTATTTTTTCTCTTTAACGACTTTAACTATAATTTACTTGCCAGAACAGAACATATTGTCCGTGGGGCGCCAAATTTTGCACTGTAATTAACCATACATAGGTGCAACTTTTGCACACTACCGCAAAGTGCTGTGAAATTTGAAAAAAAATTCAAAAAAAAAAAAAATTGCCGATTTTACTAAATTTTTGAAATTTCACGTCCCTTGCCAGAACAGAAGACATTATCGTAGGGTGGTGAAATTTTGAACAGAAGTTACTTATGTATAGAGGCAACTTTTCCGCTCTACCCCAAAAGCATCATAAAAAATTTGTTTTTTTCGATCCCCCCTAATTTCCATCCTCGTCAAATGTCTGTCTTTACATTTCTGAATAAAAATTGCAATATTCAAGAAAATCCAAATTGTATAGTCATGGATAGGCCCGTGGCCAGAAATTTATTTCGGAGGGGGCTCATCCCTTATCGGCAGACGCCATCTAAAGGCGAGGAATGGACGTAGAAGAACTGAGCATGAATTTCTCAAAATATTATAACTTATTATACAATATGTTTAATCCTGCTAATTAAGTCAAATTAATTACCATGGAAATGTCGTGTCCGCTATTTAAATTAGAAATTTGAAGGATTTCGGGGGCGCTTCACGTGCCTGGTCATGGACGTCCTGAAGAAGGGGGCCATCCCACGGCCCGCTTGGAAAATGAATGTCCACCTAAAATCCTTTTCATTCTGTCCCGAGCATGACAAACAGGGGAAGAAAGAAGGGGAGAGGAGGAAAGCGACTGAAACGAAACTGGTGTTTTAAACATGTCTGCTATTGCCTTTGCTTAGTGCATCTTGGCCGAAAAAAACTGCCCTTTGGCGCAGTAGCCGAATGGACCTTTCCACTACGACATAAAAACGTTTTCAATCCATTCATTTTCCGGATTATGACACAAAAATGAGGTGTGCAAAATATATCGGCGATATTTGTTTTGGTTCTTGAGAAATACGTCTTCAAAAATCGCTGAAATTCACCTCCTACGTCCAGCTAGGTTGATCAGTTGGGGGGGGGGGGGGCCGAAATGTCAGAAATTTCTGGATCAAATCATTAAGAAAATTAACAACAACCAACGTTATGTATAGTATGTAATATTGTTAATCGTACACACAGAATTTCCGAGGAAAAAATGTCATATCTACTAGTAAATATAATCATTTTCATATGTACCTGGAAATTAATGTTAATGAAGGTTTCACCAACAAATGTCAATAAAAATGTATGTTCAAAGTGTATAAACAGAGCATATAATTTGTGTGAAAAGATAAAAACACGCTGTTTCATGCAACATTGTTATTCATGCAGGCAAGAGTTTCAATCTTCCTCGCATACAGCGCCATTGCTATTCGGGCGATTACGTGTAGTTTACAACTTCGTAACAAGTTTCAACATGCAGGCGCGCTCCCCGTCAAGCGGAATGCTGGCGTAGGTATTGTTGTAGGCCTATCGTCTATCTACCAGCATGTTCGAAATGGG
Organism: Lepisma saccharinum; assembly: GCF_977018435.1. Taxonomy (NCBI): domain Eukaryota; kingdom Metazoa; phylum Arthropoda; class Insecta; order Zygentoma; family Lepismatidae; genus Lepisma; species Lepisma saccharinum. Next base: position 20,553,339 of record NC_139243.1, on the reverse strand, counting down.
CAAGGTGAAGTAACTTAGTTCCGATCTGAACGATGTTATTATAAATTTGGCCCTTAGAGCACATGCTTAGAGGATATTCGTTAAGAAAAATTGCACAAACAGTCAATATATCACACTCCACAGTTCAATACACAGTAAACAAATTTAGAGATGAAGGTTCAACACAGAATGTGCCGAGAAAACCAAAGAGAGACGGTTGAATAAACGTGATGAACGCTTTATTTTAAAAACAGTGCGAGGAAACACCCGACTAAGAGTTCCTCAGTTACGAACGTTAGTAGAAAATGTTGCTGGCAAGATGATGTTCGATCAAACTGTCCGACGTGCCTTGTGGAAGCATGGATATCATGGCAGAATACCACGAAAGAGGCCGTATGTAAATAAGGTGAATCGCAGGAATAGACTTTCATTCGCGAAAGAGCACATGCACTAGGACCAGGAATTTTGGGATAGTGTCATGGTCAGATGAGTCCAAGGTTAATATCATAGAATAGTTAGTCTATGTTAATATATACGGGTCAGATGGGATAAATAAGGTCTGGAGAAAATCAAATAAGGACAATGATCACATTAACTCAGTTCCAACAGTTAAACACGGTGGTGGGTCATTAATGATTTGGGGCTGTATGTCGTCCAAAGGTGTTGGTACCATCCAGTTTATTCATGGTATCATGGATGCATATGTCTATTTGGACATATTGAAGAACAATGTAAAGCAGAGTGCCCAAAAAATGGACATGCCGCCTATCTACAGATTCCAACAAGACAACGACAGTAAGTATAAGGCGCGAATTAACATGAATTGGCTAATATGGAATGTGCCCAAACTACTACAAACACCAGCTCAAAGTCCAGACTTAAATCCCATTGAGCATTTACGGGCAATTTTGAAGAGGCGAGTCCATAAAGAAGGCGTCAAGTCCAAACAAGAGTTGAAAACTGTTGTGCAAGCCGAGTGGAATAAAATAAGCTCTGAAACAGGTCGGAAACTGGTTAATCCTATGAAGAACAGGTGTCAAGCAGTAATTAAAGCCAAAGGATAGGCATCAAAGTATTAGAACTGTCAGTCAATTTGCTTTGGATATACTTTTTTCTTTTATATTATTAAGTGTACGAATAGAAAAATTGTACGAAAAATGGCATGTTTTTCTTTCAGTTTAATTTAATTTATTATTGTCATTGGTTATACAGAATTTAGGTAAGATTTTATGTTCCTAATGATAGTTATTGAATTGTAAACAAACAATTTCAAAAGAGTGTATTTCCTTTCAGATTTCAGATATTAAAGCATTTTCTTTGAAAATCCGCGTGTACAAATAAGAATGTCACATACTGTATGTATGTGGGTATATATGTATGTAGATATGGATATATATATATGAGAGTGAGATGGCCGCGGTGGCTCAGTCGGTAACGCGTCTGACTACCATGCTAAAGGTCCCGGGTTCGATCCCCGGCCGGTTCAAATCCGGGAACTTTTCTAACGGTGGAAGTGGCCCCGGCGCCCACCCAGCGTCGAATAACATGGGTACCTGGGGGAAACCCTAGGGGGTAAAGGCGGTCTGGGGCGTGATGCTGATCACATCACCCCCACTCACGACCGGATCAAGAAAGTGTGGGGCGTTACCCCCACACCCCCTATACGCCTTCATGGCGTGGTGCTATGCACAGGGGAACACTTTACCTTTTTTTTACCTTTTTATGAGAGTGAGATGGAGAGAATGAGAGAGAGACAGACTTTCAGACTTTGTTAAATTAAAATCAACTCACATATACACACGCACGCCACTCGCCATCGTACGCAGGATGTTTTTCTTGCCGGGAAGGGGGGGTGGGGCTAGAATTGTAAAAAAGGACAATACACTCTTGGGGGTTAAAATTGTACTAAGAAAAGATAATGATCGTGGCTTGCTTGATTGAGTTGGCGTTTTAAGCCCACTTTATGCACAGGAAGGTTAATCAGGACTGGACCTACAGTTTAAAGTGGGATCCGAAACTGGGAACCCTTGATTACAAGCGGCGACGCTACCACTGCGCCATCGGCGAGGCCAGTAATGGGGGTTTGCTTGATTGATTGATTTTATTTCGCTTTTCTGCCAGTTTTGGCTGATTGCGAGGATCAGGATGAGTGATGATATGATGAAATTGATGAATGGGCACTCAACAAACACCCATACTCAGACCGGAATTCGAACTCGGGACTCCTGGCGTCGTAGCGCGATGTGCTAACCACTCCGTCACGGGGGCGGCTAATGGGGGTTTGCATTTGCCACTTTTTCTTTCTTTCGTAGGTCACCAGTCCAAATTCTCTGACAGACCGACACCGAACAGCGGCATATTTATTTTATTTGTGAAACAAAGTTTCTACCAATTTTCCGTCATAAACTATTTCTGGAAGGAGTACATTCGTGATTCTATTGAGTTCAAGCTGACAGAGACAAATTTGAGGGTGTACCGCCCTGCACACTTGCGTTTAGGGTGTGACGAAATTGAGGAAGGATGAAAAGAAACGGCCAAAGAGAATGGGATACATCCCATTTAGTGTTGCCCACGGGACGAGACGGGACAGGCTTTTAAAAATTCGAGACGAGACGAGATTGATCATGTGTCCCGAGACAAACGAATATTTTCGAGACGAGACAGGCCAAAGTCTCGTCTCGTGGGCAACACTAATCCCATTCTCTCTACCGTCGGCATTTAGGGCCAGAAGCCAGAAGGTTCACTGTTTTTTTTCCGTCCTCGTGTTTACAACCGCGGGAGGGTTTCTTTGACGTCAAAATGAAACTGCCTTCCGAGTATTTCATACATCAGTACTACAAAGCACGTAGTGCTGTTGTTTCTTAGAGTAATGAGCAGGGGGGTAGATTTATAGAAGCTAAAGACTTTTAAAGCGGCAGGCAAATAGGCACCCAACATTGTGCACTTCATTGCACAAGCATTGACTTGATTGTTTTGATATTTTATTGTATTTTTCTTATATTTGCGTCACTTTATTTACATTCGGTTAATCGCAACGAATATGATGAATACTAGCTAGATTAAATTGATGATATGGAAATGCTATATTCAAAGAAAATAATAATAAGAAGGAATATGATTTTGAGCATATTGCACGGAAAAACTTGGAAATTGTGGCTACATTTACTGCTTTTGCTTCATTGTTATCCTCACCTTTTATTCCTGCGATAATATCTAGTTCTCAAAAACTGGCTTTAATCGCGGCGTTGAGAACGAATGATGATAAGATGAAAGAACAATCACGAAGGAACATTGACAAGACAAAACAGAACCCGTCATAGGATTACACTGGCTGTGGATCCACATACCGAAGCCTCATTAATCTGCAGCAATGTTGTCCACGGTGTACTACGTGGAAGAAAGGTTGCTACTTGAGCGACCTCCGTAAACACCACTCCCTATTTTAAATAATATTGGTGATTTACTGTGATACCGCAAGCGCACGTGTGTGTGAGCGTGTAACAAAATATAATCATTACGCAATATTAATAAGCATGTTGGTTTTGAGAGTAGAATTTTACTAGAAATGGATGTTGTCCATGGGCGTCCTTGCTTGCCCCTCCCTGGTAAAAATCCTGCGGACGTTCATGATGTTGTCTTGTCTGTTATTTCAGTTTTCATTATGTAACATAGACACCGACATAAGCCTTGAGCGGTGTATACTTGCGCTAAGATAACTGAAACATCGGAACTACAGCCTTCCCTTCCTCTTTCTTTCACCCTGGCACTTCCATGCTAGGGTTTCAAATGCGGTGATGGATCTGTAATATGGGAATTTAACTCCAACAAATCCTCAGCTGGGCATCTCATGTATATAGTTTATACCAGAATCGAACCTAGATCCTTTTATTTCGAGGCGATCGTGTTTCCCACTACACTTCGGGGAGGTCCCTGTCTATTTTCCAACTGGTTGTGAACTTCAAGAATGATGACACTGGATATAAAATGTTACATACGTTTATGGTATAATTTCTTAAAAAATAATGTTGTTTGCGAACGCAGAACTAAATATTTGATGGCACTGGATATAAGAGATTTAGATTTCCCACAGTTATTGGCTAATTTTATTTTTATGCGTGAGTCGAACGTGGCTTTTTATGCACGCAGTGATGCAACTTTCCTTCAGCCCACTTCTACAGTTTTTACAAAATTCCGCTTCCGACGTGTAAGCGTAATACGCTATGAAACCACATGCCCCAAGCTCTAACTCTAATCAGACTTGGGTGTACTATCCTTGTCCCATCACCATTTCTTCATCCTCACCGCCGCGATTACCGAAAAGCAACGAAAAATAACCAACCTAGAAATGGAATTAGAAAACGTTCTCTCGAAATTGCACAAGTTTACACTACCCCATGGGAAGATTTTCGCTTCTAAGAGTAATGATTGACTTGCTTTATTTTACATCGCTTTTTATGCCACTTTTGGCTAATTTGCGAAGATGAGGATGAGTGATGATATGATGAAATTGATGAATGGACACTCACAAACATCCATGCTCAGGCCAGGATTCGAACGCAGGACCGCTGGCGTCGTAGCGCGATGTGCTAACCACTCCGCCATCTTCCTTGAGTAATTATACAAATGATAACAGAACGCGCTTTAGGATTTGAAAAGATAATGTATCTAAAGCGTGTAGATCATTGTTAATAATTTAGTAAATCTTTCGTTCGAATCCTGGCCTGAGCATGGATGTTTGTGAGTGTCCATTCATCAATTTCATGACATCATCACTCATCCTCATCTTCGCAAATTAGCCAAAAGTGGCATAAAAAGCGAAGTAAAATAAAGCAAATGGAAGATAACGAGGTATGTACTAAATTAAATTTAGTACATACCTCGTTATCTTCCATAAATGAGGGGTGTCTTATTCTTCATTGTTGCCATGTGTTAGCGGCAATCCCCCTCCCCATGAAGTTTTATCTTGCAACTTCTATCACACGCACCACACTATGACTGTATCCGTAATCTGAAACAGGAATGAAAATTGTTTCCAAAGAGCTCCGGAAGGAGTAACGTCGATCCCGAGGGACATCTGTTACCGCTTACCAGTCAATCGGACCGAATTTTGACCTGGCAGGGAGAAAAGTACATTTTCAAAAGACCTCCGAATTCCCTTGAAGGAACGGGCTATAAAATCATTAGCGGCAGCTCCTGCGTTGCATCTGTTTTCGACAGGCAAGCAGTAGAAAAATGAGTACAAGTCTTGCTTTGGCGTTCATGGCACGGGAAATTTGGGAGCACTGTTTCAAACTGTAAGCAAAATTTACTGAAGAACAGTCTTGCAATATTTTCCATCAAATTAAAATTTCCAATAAAATACAGAAACATTTGCTGGGGCCAGCGCCCCCCCCCCTAACGACCTCCCTGTCTACGTCACATTGAAAACTGTCTCTGACGTATGCTGACGTCGTCTATCAGCGAGGCGTGCAGGCAGGGCTTTCTGCTAGCCACGTGGATTTGGCGTGAGCCGTGAAAGCGACAACAAAAAGTCATTAGTTAATAGTTACTGAGGAAAAACACAAGTATCTTAAAATTCCAGTACAAAAACGAGTGCTCCAGTTCTTGCAGATGCATTATGTCCGAACAGTGGCAGCATTTATTATATATAATTCAGCCCCTCGGTAGAGGGTTTTTCCATTAAAATGACAAAACTTGAACAGTCTTGTTCGTTGCCGATACATTGGTTCTGACTGGGAAGAAATTATTCTTACAAGAATGCCTTTCTGGAATCACAATTATTTTCGTCACAATATTTTGATCACAAATTTTAAAATAATAATACGATTAGAATACTCAGGTTTACACGTCATTTTCTTCAATAAAAAAAGTACACGGAGCTTTTAATTTCTTTCCATAAAGGACAGTTTTCTTCAGTTAATATACGAGGGAGAGTCAAATGAAAACCGCAAAAGTGCTATTAAAAATCTCTTTTTTCTTTCTAGGCATTTGGAAATTTGCAGACACAGTCCTTGTCGTCTTTTCGAGCTGGTAGTACGAAGCAGTGCCGGTAGGTGGGGTTGGATGTGAGTAACAGCTGATTGAAGATGCGGCACCACTACGCTATTGCACCAAGCAGGAACAGTGTGGAGTTATTCGATTTTTATGGAGTGAAGGTGTGAAACCGGTTGATATTCATCGGAGAATGCAGACGAAGTATGGGGACGCCTGTCTGTCACAGCAGCAAGTCTACGATTAGTGGAAGAAATTCGCAGAAGGTACGACTTTATTGACTGATGCTCCCCGTCCCGGTCAGGCTCAGCGAGTTGTGACAGAGGAGTCCATAGCCGCAGCAGATCGGCTTATTCAGGAAAACCGGCGTGTCACCCTGGCTGAAATGGCTTCCTTGCTGAATATGAGCTTCAGTTCAGTACAACACATAGTACATGACGAACTCTGCTACAGAAAAGTGTCAGCCAGGTGGGTTCCTTCACAGCTGACGCAGGAACTGAGGCTGTGTCCAAAAGGTACAAAGTACATACTTGAAGTACAGTCTTGACGGAAGTGACGTCACCTAGTGCAGTTCGAAAGCGCCAAGCAAACGAGTGTACAAGACCAGAGGACGCAGCACACGAGCGGTGCACACTTGCGATCTGTGCTTGCTTTTCATTTGTTAAAAAAATGGACGTCTGAAGTCAATCAGCTGGTAGTTGTAGTTCTTCCATTGTGTGGAAATGTAAGTAAACAAGTTTTTAAAATACTATGTAATTTTATTTATTGGTTTTATTCATATATGTGTGGTTTCTTTCTTCTATAGTGAGAAGGTGTTTAAAAGTGAGAAAACAATTTCTTTTCCCGCGATCGTAAACCATGTTGCGGAATGTGTGAAAATTAATTTGAAAGAGCAAATTTCTTTCATATTTCTATAATTAATAACGTGCTGTGTTATATAAACTGCACGCCGAGTCATGTGTGTGGCACATACAGTCGATGTTTGATAATTTTAGTTTCGAAGCAACTTTTGTTGCATTCCTCACTTGTGTTGGCGCTGCAGTCGAAGTGCAGTTCGAAAGCTTTCCGCTTCCAGGCTTCAAGACCGCACTGCGAGTATGCTCTCGAAGTATGCTCGCTTCAAGTATGGTCTTGCAGCTTTCGGACACAGCCTGAAAGTCCGTCGGGTTGACTCATTTCGCAATATTCTTCCAAACCAATTTCGATGACATTCCAGCGCGCGAATGCTTCCAACCGTTTGCCGCTGAATGTTCGGGAACCTTTCTACAGCCGGTGGAATGACTTCAGGGAATCTCACCCTGACGTCATTCCTCCCGCTTCCCTTACAACCCTTAGCAAGGAGGGAGGAGAGAGGAAAGAGGGGGAGGAAACACTGCTTCTCAGGCGCGGTGATTCCGTGCCCAGGGTAACCTCCTTCTTGTGAAAGTCCACCGGTCGCACTCTCAACCTTCAGAGCCTTTTGCCTTCCTTCCGCTGAACTAGGGAAAACATACCCGGCAGAGTGCGAAGAACACGAAAATTGAACAACATGGGCAAACCAATTCTACGCTAATTTTCACTTTACATTTGCTTCTGTCTTGCTGATATCTGTTACTTGAACATAAATTTATCAGAAGGAAAAAGCTTAAATATTGAAGATGAAACAAACTAAATTAAAATTCAAAGCTTAAGCAATTAAAGCACCTATATGCTGACTCCCCCCATACTTGTATTTACAAAAAAAGTGATTGTTTCTCCTCTCTAATCTTCAAAAGCAGCGAGAATACTTCTTTCACGGAACTGAATATTTTTTAAAGGAAAAGATATCAAAAATAAATTATTATATATATATTAGTTAATTTAAGTTGCTATATTCCACCTCTTTAGATTAATAGTGATGAAGATGAACGAATTAAACATAAAACGAAAAAAAAAACATATCAGGCATGGAGCCAGGTGGAGGACTCGGGGGGTTGAAACCCCCCTCCCCGAAATCCTACAAATATCTAATTTAAAAAGTGTATAGTGGTAATTAATTTTACTTAATTAGCAGGATTAAACACCTTGCATAATACGTTGTAATAATCTGACATTCATTTTCAGGACTTCTAACCAAACTGTTTCAACTTTATGTGTCGGCTGCTAATAAGGGATGATCCCCATCCCGAAATAAAATTCTGGCTCTGGCCTGCAATGATTCAAACTTTTAAAACCTGTCATTTCGAGCTCATTCATAGGGAATTTCATTCTGAGCCAGGAACACAACAGAAGTTTGGCACGTGAAACTGATTGCGTGTAGTCGTTGGCTTCGTGCTTATTATTTATTTAGGTGTTAGTGTTTGTCGTGATAGCACTGTGTTAAAGGGTAATGGATGTGATACGAGATTTCCTGGTGAAACCTTTTGGAACAAGATCTTTTCAGGAGAAGTTGCAAATTGTTAATACAGGTAGGCCAGTGTCATTGCTTGAACTTATTTCTACACACAAAGACAAAAATCAGGAATATGTGAGGCATTTTCGCAAGCAAATTATGACAAAACACCATGGTCGACAGGAAGTAAAAGTGTTAATAAGCTTTGCTTTTTTGTTGGCTGTGCTTACTTTTCGGGGCTGAAAAGAATGTATGGACGCGTGGCGGATACTGTAATCTTTACAACGTTTGTGCCAAACATGAAAAATCCTAAAGTCACATAACTTCCTTTGTTAAGCTGCAATCTTTCGCACAGACACGTATTGACGTGCAACTGGACAAACAGCGTGCTTTGGATGTGGTACGGCACAAGTAATCGGGTCCTGGAGTAAGTTGAATTTTGCACTTAAATTAATATTGCGGGTGTTTATTTCACTAGTGCACATCTTTCATTTTATATTTCACAGGTTGTTTTTTTATAGCATTATAATACTGTCTTGTTTTATTATTTGAAATTCTACACGTATATTAAACTGCAATAACGAAAATTAATTGATCGTGGTCGTAGCAATAAGACAAACATTCCGACACAATATTCCTAAATCCAAAATGGATCCTGACATAAATTGCACGGAAACTTTTGGAGTTAGAGGATCAAGGGTCGGAGATTACCCACTCGTTAGAACCAGCATACACCACTGGATAAGCAAGGTCCTATTCTGGAACACTCCATGTCCCCACATACGACAGTGACTAGTACCACCTACACCGACCTTCTCAATAACCATTTGAGGCCAGCGAAGGGGGTTTCTGAGTGCAGGTGTTTTGCTTCAACATGATAACGCCCGTTCTCATTCTGCTCGTGCAATCATGAAAACCATCGATGACCTGCGCTTCAAGTGCCTACCAAATCCACCACACTCACCAGATTTGACACCATCTGATTTACATATCTTTGGTCCATTAAAGAAGCACCTTGGTTTCTCCCTCGTCTATTTTGCAAAATTATGTATTTACCCTACTTTTACATTGCTTTTCTGTAATCGTAACTCTGAGAATACATAGTTAATTTAGTACTATCTTCTCTTGCATCGCTTTTGGATAATCGCGGCAATGAAGATGTATGACGATAAGCAGTGTTTGAAATTGGGGTGCAGGAGGGCACTACCCATTTAAAACAACAACCAGCACCATTTATGTATCACCAGAGTGTATAGTATTCTCAGTGGTATCACCTAAACTGTCTCCTTCCACCAAGTTACTAACTAGTGTTGCCCACGAGACAAGATGAGATTTTAATCTGTCCAGTCTTGTCTCGTGCATAAAGGATATATGTTAACAATAGAAGCATCCCCAGCAGTCTCCTAAGGATTGCGCAAGCACCCCCACCTAACAATGAAAGAGCATTCACAAAGGGAAACAGCTTTCCCCCGTGGAAGGGGGGATAACACATCACGCTACTATGCCAGGGGTGCAGGCTTCGAATCTCTGCCTGTGCATGGATGTTTGTCCATTCACCAATTTCATCACTCGTCTCCATCTTTGCAAATTAGCCAAAAGTGGCACAAAAAGCGAAGTAAAATAAAGGAAATCTATCAGAGAGAGACAGTCTGCCCAAGTCGAGTGTCAAACCTGGTTTTCTTCTGTTTCCACCAGTATGACGGGGGCGATTTTTTAATTAAGCTTCTGGTTCCCTAAATCATCACATGAAATTGGATGACAGGCATCCCTATTTCATTTCAGTACATCTGATATCATGAGAACAGTCACACGATGGTCTTCTTGAAGTAAGTTCCTCACGTGTTCCAAATTTTCAGCAGTATGTGCTGTTGAAGGTTGGCCTGATCATGGATTGTCCTCTCGAAATCTCATGTGCCATTCAAACAGACAACCTCTCGATAATGCCTGGACACCATAGGTTTGCTGTATAATGTGTATCTTCTGCTCAAACTTTGTTTGTGTAAATTTAACTAAACGAGTCAACACCACAGTGCGTTGCTATATGCAGCCCTGCCCCCTGGGGTTGGTTACCCAGGACCAAGGACATATACGAGATGTGGCAAAAAAGTCTCCGTATTGATTCTCTTATTCATTTCAGGTCACATTGCTAACCAAGAGCTGGGTAGGACATTGACCTGTGGACTCTCCTCCGGTTCCGCACAAACTTTCAAGCACGTGTGTGGACCAGTCTGAATGTAGCCTTTGTTAGAAGCAGATCGTATACCTGAGCTCAGTTGGAATCCTGTTAAGTTCGGAAGTGGAATAACAGGTTAATATGAAATTTCTCACAAAACTTGGAAAATCCACTTACAATATGTCAGGGGCGGCACCAGGGGGTGCTTGCGTGCCCCTTAATTTTCTTCCGCAGCCCCTATGTTCAACTGAAAACACTACATTAATTAATAGTATTACATTAATATGTAATACTTCATTACTAGTGTTATCATATTGAGTGCCAAATGATAGGAACTGAAGTAAGACAGTTATTATTGTATGCAATAGGCAAGCACTGAAAGAGGTGCCGATACTTTTCTGTACTGGCGGCAGCCTCTGTAAAGACCAGCGGCTGTTTGTTTTCTTTCGTCAGCATTATGATTTTCTTCTTCTTTTGTTTCCTCAAGTGGTCTGTTCGTGGATTTTGATAATTGCCTATAGCTTAATGAGCGGTATGTTTTCTTTTTTGCATTGTTGATAAACTGTCCATTTTCTGCCTACTTGTTCTTACAGCTGCTTTTAAGGTATCAGCAGGTTGTGCTCGAGAAAATATTTAATGCAAGTTGTAACATGAAAGGTAGTTTCCTTTTTAATATGTTCCATGTTATTTGTCCCACATAACATGTCTAGTAAGCGTTATCATTTCAAGCTTTTTCAAAAAATGTTAAGGAGAGGCCCAATGTCCAAGAAGAAATTTTACAGTTCATTGTTGGGGAAAGTGCGGCAGAAGGGATTTTCAAGAGAATCCAGTTGCTGTGCTCTTCGTGTTTTGTCTTGTGGCAGACGGAAGGTGTGTACTATGTATTTTGTACCTCCATTGGTTACATTGAAAAGGTTCAAAAATTGTGTTTTCAAGGGCAGGATGATTTTATTTTGTATATCACTACATAGTTCAATAAGACTGCAACGTGTATGTGAATGTTTCCACTGTATGTATGACTACTTTCTTGGAGTAGAAGACTTAATACATATCATGGACGTCCAGGGGATGATGCATCCCTGGAAAATGAATGTCAATCTAAAGTTATATATTTCACACATACATTTTAATTTCAGTCAGTAATTTATGTTGACTAGTAGTAGTGGCGATTAGGGATGCAGTTGTCCCCCACGTTTTGCTATTTTTGTCCCCACACTATGCTAAACCTTATCTACAAAGGGAAAGTAAAACTGTTTTCATTAAACAGCAGCTCACATTGCTAAATAAAATGCACTGGCTTCATTGTAATGCAAGATAAAATGGAAACATTTCAGGTCGTTTTTAAAGCATGCATTGTGTTACCTAATGGTAAAAGGTTTTTGGTAGGGTTTGAATTTTTCCAATGAACTTTTTACCAAAAAATAATAATAATAATTTGCTATGCAGCAAGAGAGAACAATTTAAATAATCTTCCCTGTACCAGTTTGAGTTTTCGTTTTAAGTCCATTTCATGCACAGAAAAGCTAAATTGGACTGGACCTACAGTTTCAAGTGAGATCCGAACCACTTGTGCCTCCACCAGGTTATCTAACCTGGGACCGCTTCATTACAAGACAATTACATTGCCACTATGTCATCAGGGAAGCAATGCTTCCCTGTATATTAAAAGAAAAAAAATGTTGCCATTCGTAACATCCATTATGACATTATTTGAAGCTTTATCCTAGTTGACTGAAAACATGTTTATGGGAACACTTGTGTTTCATGAAGGGTTGTCCAAAAGTTAAACTCTTCTAAAATCTTGTTCACACAAATTCTTCAATATCTTACACATTTTTCACCCATTTCAAATATGGCAAATTTTAATTTCAACACACTTTCCGTTTAAGAACTAAACATACCATGAAAATTCAATACTCCTATGTTTTAGTAATAATAAAATGTATTATATTTAACAGTTGGGCTGAAAAGTTCATAGGCTGACTCATAGATGGCGTTACTAGAATTAAATCCATGTGATTTTTACTTAGTACTAACCTTCAAAAGATACGTGTATAAATTTCACAGCTGCCTGATAATTAGTTCGTGAGATATAGCATTGTGAGTGAAGCAGCTTTTGTTATTGTGAAAAAATGGATAAAAAAGAATTTCGTGTGTTAATAAAGCATTGCTTTTTGGCGAAAAAAAATACTGTTGAAGCCAAGGCTTGGCTTGATAAACATTATTCGGACTCTGCACCAGGAAAATCAACCGTTGAGAAGTGGTTTGCTAAATTTAAACGAGGCGAAATGAGCATCGAAGACGATGCACGCAGTGGACGCCCCAAAGAGGCTGTTACCGATGAAAACATCAAAAAAGTCCACAAAATAATTTTAAATGATCGTAAAGTGAAGTTGATCGAGATAGCTAAGACTTTAAAAATATCAAAGGAACGTGTTGGACATATTGTGCATGAATATTTGAACATGCGAAAGCTGTGTGCAAAATGGGTGCCGCGTGTGCTCACAATCGATCAAAAGCAACAACGTTTTGATGATTTGGAGCAATGTTTAGTGATATTCAACCGTAATAAACACAAATTTTTCCGTCGATATATTACAATGGATGAAACATGGCTCCATAACTACACTCCAGAGTCCAATCGACAGTCAGCCGAGTGGACTGCACGTGATGAACCGAATCCAAAGCGTGGAAAGATGCAACAGTCGGCTGGCAAGGTTATGGCATCAGTATTCTGGGATGCACATGGTATTATATTCACCGATTACCTCAAAAAGGGCCAGACCATCAACAGCGATTATTACATAGCGTTGTTGGAGCGTTTAAAGGATGAAATCATGAAAAAATGGCCCCATTTGAAGAAGAAAAAAGTGCTGTTTCATCAAGACAATGCACCGTGTCACAAATCAATGAAAACGATGGCAAAATTATATGAATTAGACTACGAATTGCTTCCCCATCCACCATATTCTCCAGATCTGGCCCCCAGTGACTTTTTCCTGTTTGCAGACCTTAAAAGAATGCTCGCTGGAAAGAAATTTAGCACTGATGAAGAGGTAATCGCCGAACCTGAGGCCTATTTTGAGGCTAAAGAGAAATCGTACTATAAAAATGGCATTGAAAAATTGTATGACCGCTATAATCATTGTATCGCCCTCAAAGGCAACTATATTGAATAATAAAATCGAATTTTATCAAAAAATGTTTTTTACTATGTTAGCCTACGAACTTTTCAGCCCAACTGTTACACATGTATAAAGTACACATTTTCCAAAATTTTTTTCCCCGTGCCTGCCAAAAAAAAAAAGCAACTATGGCTCATGTTATACATGGCATAATTCTGACAGTTACCAGAAAGCACGTGTAAATGGGAAGTTTCCCATGGTTTTTCACCTTATATCAGATTTTGCAACACCGTACAAACTTACACACACGACAGCTGTTTCATCAGAACGAGGTGTGGCAATAAAGTTTCAGGACTCATGCTGTAACTCTTATTGAAAAAATAGGACAATCGAAATATTGTACCCTTTAATGTAGTTCCCTCCCCGATCCCTACCACGAGGATCTCCAACTGTTAGAAGCTGTGTTGCAGGTCATTTTCTGATATGCTGTTCGAGTCACGTAGCTTTGGCTTTCACCACATTCACAAAAACGAACCAGGTTCCCTTTAGTGCAGACTTAGATTTTTGGAAAGAGAAGTCGCACAGGACTAGGTCAAGCAAGTATGGTGGATATTCCAACACTGGAATGTTGTGTTTTACAAAAAAATTCTTCACAGATAGCATGTGAATTGGCATGTTGTCCTGATGAAGAATGCACGAGCCATTCTTCCGCATGTCTGATCTCCTCCTCCTCCTCACCCATTCACAAAGGATGCCTACAACATTCTTGATACAACTGATTGACAGTCTGACCTTCAGGCACCCAATCATCGACCAATTTTAGCGACCTTCTCGATACTGACTTGAGTTTTCGAAGAGCAAAGGTGGCCTGATTGTGGATCATACCAGATGCCTTCTCTACCCTCTTTAAACTTCTAAAACTACTCGAAAACTGGTGTGCAAAATAAACACTGATCCCCATAAATTTAATTCAACTAATTGTAAGTTTCCGTGGCAGATTTCCCAAGTTTTGTGACATTAACACGTTGTTTCACTTTTGAACTTAACATGATTCCGACGGTGCTCAGATTCACAGTCCACTTCTAACAAATGCTACAGCCGGACTGCTCCACTCATGTGCGTAAAAGTTTGTGCGCAGGTAGAGGATAGTCCACAGGTCAGTATCCTACCCAGCTCTTTGTTATCGACGTGACCTGAAATGAATAAGATAATAAATCCGGAAACTTTATTGACACACCTCGTATTTGTAAAGTGAGAAAAAAATTTGTTACCAAGCAAAATGGTGTTTCTAGTAGAGATCAAGCGGTGGCATGGTTTTGGCAGAGATCAAGTGTGCAACTGTTGCACAGGACTCGAAAGTTCAGTTTTTGTTGAGTAACAATGGAAAATAATTATTTCAAAAATTGATTCCAACATTAAAACATGTCACGAACAGGTGGAGGTCAACTTACAAATGAAAACCCTACTACTTTAACAGTTGGACTGAAAAGTTCGTAGGCTAACATAGTAAAAAATATTTTTTGACAAAATTCGATTTTATTATTCAATATAGTTGCCTTCGAGGGCGATTCAACGATTATAGCAGTCATACAATTTTTCGATGCCATTTTTATAGTACGATTTCTCTTTAGCCTCAAAATAGGCCTCAGTTTCGGCGATTACCTCTTCATCAGTGCTAAATTTCTTTCCAGCAAGCATTCTTTTAAGGTCTGCAAACAGGAAAAAGTCACTGGGGGCCAGATCTGGTGGATGGGGAAGCAATTCGTAGTCTAATTCATATAATTTTGCCATCGTTTTCATTGATTTGTGACACGGTGCATTGTCTTGATGAAACAGCACTTTTTTCGTCTTCAAATGGGGCCATTTTTTCATGATTTCATCCTTTAAACGCTCCAACAACGCTATGTAATAATCGCTGTTGATGGTCTGGCCCTTTTTGAGGTAATCAATGAATATAATACCATGCGCATCCCAGAATACTGATGCCATAACCTTGCCAGCCGACTGTTGCATCTTTCCACGCTTTGGATTCGGTTCATCACGTGCAGTCCACTCGGCTGACTGTCGATTGGACTCTGGAGTGTAGTTATGGAGCCATGTTTCATCCATTGTAATATATCGACGGAAAGATTTGTGTTTATTACGGTTGAATATCGCTAAACATTGCTCCGAATCATCAAAACGTTGTTGCTTTTGATCGATTGTGAGCACACGCGGCACCCATTTTGCACACAGCTTTCGCATGTTCAAATATTCATGCACAATATGTCCAACACGTTCCTTTGATATTTTTAAAGTCTCAGCTATCTCGATCAACTTCACTTTACGATCATTTAAAATTATTTTGTGGACTTTTTTGATGTTTTCATCGGTAACAGCCTCTTTGGGGCGTCCACTGCGTGCATCGTCTTCGATGCTCATTTAGCCTCGTTTAAATTTAGCAAACCACTTCTCAACGGTTGATTTTCCTGGTGCAGAGTCCGAATAATGTTTATCAAGCCAAGCCTTGGCTTCAACAGTATTTTTTTTTCGCCAAAAAGCAATGCTTTATTAACACACGAAATTCTTTTTTATCCATTTTTTCACAATAACAAAAGCTGCTTCACTCACAATGCTATATCTCACGAACTAATTATCAGGCAGCTGTGAAATTTATACACGTATCTTTTGAAGGTTAGTACTAAGTAAAAATCACATGGATTTAATTCTAGTAACGCCATCTATGAGTCAGCCTACGAACTTTTCAGCCCAACTGTTAAGAGGTCACGAAGATTTAACTTTTGATACATTTGACAGAAAATTTGTGGTAAAATGTGAATTTTGGAAAAAAATCACATAAGAGGGACAGTTAAAACAATTTTTTGAAAAGAAAAACACAGAAATATCAAGATTGCCATCATAAATGCATTTTTTTTTAAAAAAAAACGTTTAGTTTTCTATTCCTATGTTCATGGGCCCATGAAGGTCCTCAGTTTTCATAATTAAAAATGAAGATATTTGTAAAATGGAAATTACCAATGTACATGCTTTATAAGTGGTTAATACCAAGGGCTGCTTCAGTCAGAAGTATTTCCTTTACCAGTTTTGCTAACATCATATTTAGCCACCATTACATAAGCCACGTGACAGAGTTCGCCTCTGATTAGTTATGCTATGAGAGATGCTAAGAAAAGTAGGACTGCTTCGATCTATGCAGTATGGCATTAAAATTTCTTCTTTACGCATGACTGTAGCAGAAATGTTAAGAAAATGCTTTCATCTAAAGAAGGCCTAAGTTCTATCTATTGCTAATGGGAGCAATGACAATGTATTGAAGGCCTAAGTTCTAATAGCACTTCAATACATTGTCATTGCTCCCATTAGCACCTGAAACTGCATTAGCATCGTACACTTGAGGACTACTAAGGGTTCTGAAAAATGATAAAATACATATATGTCTGCAACAATTTATTCTTCACATTTCAACATCAGACATGTTATGCAATTTGAGCCAGTTCAGTCTGAACCTGCATCCAGACTGACAATGGTCCATGATCCCTCCTGTACTTCACATTTAAACCATCAGGTTCAAAACGATTCTCGGCCTTCAATCTCTCATAGTCATCACGATTATATTTCGTGAAGCCCCATCTCTTTGACACATAGATCTGTAATGAAAGAGGAGTATTACAATCAGGGTTGGTGCATCAACACCTAGGCCATTTGTTCTTTCTACAGGTCTACCTATTATATTAACACCAATCTTGTCAAGCACTGATACAGAATTCCAGCGATTTTGCCAAAAACAAATTTCTTGATTTTTTCAAATAACGTTCCAGGCAATTCCGAAAAGCTGGAGCTATAAGTATAACTTTTCAATTGTGCCATCTTGTGCGAATACAAGCAAACAAATTTTACTTAATTGGATCAGTGTGGCATGGTTAACAATTGGTTTGTCACAAAATCATTATAGGTTTAAGGATTAAGAAAGTACAATACTGTATGTTAAGCCTACATGTAGTTATCTTAAACTCAAAGCCGAATTAGCTACAGTTCAAGCTCATCACGTGTGTTGTGGTGTTAAAAATGACTAGTTGCATTCAATGCCACCCTTACAAAACCATTACAAAACCAATGTTATTTACATGCGTTTTCTATGCAAATTGATGTTGAAATTCACTAGCACTTACTGGAAATCAGGCGAAATGTATATGAACACAAATATGTCCATTTCAATTTTTTTTATTCCCTATTAAAGGATATAAACTACAAGAAAATGAACCAAAACATTATTCTACAATTAATAATAACTTTGGCATGTAATGAAGGAACTATAACAGGAACTCAATGTTCACAAAATTTTCAAAATATTCAAATCTCAATTTTCTGTTTTATAAGATCTGCCTCCCCACCCCCCCAAAAAAAACTGACAACACAAGGAACTGAATGTTGTCAACTTTTAATACTATTATTTTGACAACTCCAGACATTTTGAATGGGTACTGCAATGGTTTATGCAAAAACAAATATTCATTCACCAGAGAACTCTGCCGCATATTCATGTGGGTAATATAATCAGCTGGTGTGCCATGATTTGGGATAGGAAATAATATTCCTGCATGCAGTATGGAGTTCTGCCTAAGGGGCACTGATAACTTGAGAGTCATGCAAGCAAACTGAAAGCACACCAGGAAAAAGAGAAAGAATGCATTTCTTTAAAAAAAAGGCAGCAATTGAGTGCCCCTGCACAGGTTTCAGAGGGTTAAACGTTGATTTTTCTTACTATAGATCCACCAAGCTTTCTGAAACCTCTGAAAATATGTGAGAACTATTGGCTTCCCCGTAACTTTAACTAGCGCCACTGCTCCCGAACCAGGGTTTCAGATGGTTTGGTGGATCTATAGTGATCAATATCTTTGAAACTACATGAACTTTAAACAGAATCAACATGACCAGTGAAGGTAAATTTCGAGTTTAGATTAATAAATTTATGGAAGATTAAAGCAATGATGTGTCACCTTCAGAATTGACAAGTGCCATAAAGGCATCCGTCCCCTCCAAAAGTAATTAATATGCCACTGACTAACAGTGACCATGAAAGGGTGAAACTTTTACCTTCTGACGTCCCGGGAACTTGAACTTGGCACGACGAAGAGCCTCGATGACAGCAGCCTTATACCTATCATTGGACCTCACGCTCATGACTGGTTGCCCAATGTGGACACGAGCTACAGTGCCTTGAGGTTTTCCAAATGCTCCACGCATTCCTGTCTGAAGCCTGAAAGTAACAAAATTGGACAGCATTACCTAAAAATAAAACCATTATCCCAGAGTGACATGTCACTCATACTGGGTTGTTTTTCATTAGTTCTTGCTTGAAGGTTGTGGTCGTAAGATAGTTGGATGTTTTTAGACCACCGCCGTGCGAATGCTGGGTTAGGTACTTGCGGAGTTCTTGGAAAAAAGAGGGATGGAGGTCACTGTGAAATTAGCTTTGTTTCATCTACGTTCAAGCGGGAAGGGGATTCAGCAATTTATTCTTGTCCTCTTCCCTTTTGTGTGACTGGCAGTATCAGCCAATGAAGGTTATTCATTTCCGAAGAGATTAGACTGGGAACATACAGCTTTTAATGACAGTACTATGGAAGTGTGAGTTTTTGTTTCAAGTCCACTTTATGCACAGATAGGCTAATCGGGACTGGACCATCATTTTAAAGTGGGACCCAAACTTGATGACTAATTGATGTTTTATCTCTGATTTTATAGTCTTTTTTTACTATTTATGTAATAATATATTTTAGTCAAGAAACAAGAACAAAATAGGTATTAACGTTGTCTTTCCTCCGTAACATATTAAATAGAAACACTTTTATTATTATATTGCTGACACACTTGGCTCGGACTGGCTCCTAAAATTATATTTCTAGATACACGCCTAGTAATGTGACAAGTTAGTATGACTCTGTAACTAGCTTGTTATTTTATACTGGAATTATACAAGTATTGGTACCGGTAGATATCGATCATGGTATGGGTATCGCCTCAGCTCTAGTATTTTGTTACATTTACAATAAATGCGATACTTTGGAAAACAGTATGTACCAAAATGATAGGATGGGGGCATAGCAACCATAGATTAATCTAACCCCAAACAGCCTATATGTAAAATTTACATTTGGTCCATGTGGTATTTGAAGTTAGTAAACTGTTTATAATTTTTCTTGTATGTACGCACTGCTTGTATTGCAGAATTATTTCTCCTCTAGTTTACGACCGTTTCAAGCATAAAACATTGTTTTTGTTGCGACTCTTCTGGAGAATATATGCTCCCTTCTTTAAACATGAAATAAAAAATGTCTGATGAAGGGAGCTTATGCAACCCAAAAACATCACACCAAATTTTATTTATGCTTGGAACAACCATAAACTACATAAACAATGTTTACTTTATTACTAGAAATACAGTATTGGTGTTATGTTTTATTTGTTTAAAACAAATGTCTTCTTTTCTTTTTTTAAAAAAAAACAATTGTGCCAACCCCGCCATGGAGGGAATTGTCACAACCCCCCCCCCCTCCCTTTACCCTTGAGCAGTGTTCCACTATTTCTAAAATCTTTCTCAAACTACTGTCTACCATGAAAGGTTGTTATGCACCCTTCCTGACATTGACTCACTCAGCAGGTGTTTTCTTCATGTGATGCATTAAAAATACATAACTTGCTACCAAGGTAAAAAATTAGAACTTAACTGTAGCTAAATTTTGTATTGCAACAGAAGTAGAAAATGTAATCTCCATTTACTGTTTGAATACAAGTTTGTACCCATTTACATTTTCTCAAATACAACAGTATAACACATTCTTGTATAGTTCTTATGATCAGGGGCAAAACTAAAAATAATCCAGGTACCAGCCACTTTTTATCACAAGCAATTTTTTTTCTTCCTCCTCCTCCCCAGCCAAGAAATGCATGAATCCAATGAAGATAAAGCTACACATTTAGAAATGGGGTCATTCCATGTCAAATCAAGAAGGTCCCCACACTTTCATTTTTTGATTTATTTGAAATTTGGCATAGTGAAAGGGCCACCTGAGGTAGGAAAATATGCAACTTTGTACATCCATACCTTTTGTATTTCTGTAGTTTATAGTGTTGCAAACTGTGAGACTTTGACCATTTTTTCCATCATCTTAACTTTAAATTGCAATATTTTGTCAACCATGGCACCTATAGAAGTGATCCGGATGCCGTTGGAAAGGTCTTGAAGGGCTCTCTCACATGAGATATAGCATGTCTGCCAGGGTAAAAGTTTTAAGTCCACTTTATGCACAGTAATTCTAATCGGGACCTGACCTACAGTTTAAAGTGGAATCCAAACAGGTATGTGCCTCCACCGGGTATCGAACCTGAGACCCCTTGATTACAAGGCTCATCCCAATGACATCTGGAGTTGTTAGATTTAGGTTAGGTAATGGATAGAGGCATGCAAATTTAGTTATTGACGAAAACACGAAATACGAAATAACATGCTGTAATGTTCATTTTTCATGTTTTTGAAATTTACTGTTTATATATAGACTTAACACTTTCTGAAGTCTTTATCAGAGAGTTATGCAATTCACGGAAAATTGATTAATTCTGCTGTAAATATTTGAGAAGCAAAAATGGACCCCTTTACACAGGAACAAAATTAACACTGTTAACTACAGGGTGGCTCAATAAGTCACTTAACACCCTCAGTACAAGGGCACTGCGGCATGGAATTTGAAATTGGCGATGACCAATCATTGCCTGGCCAAGGGGGAACCACATTGATGCCACCCACACGGTCGGCGGCCATCTTGATGTCCGCCATCTTGAATTCAACTTCAGAATTTTAAATGGGAAGGGGGTCGTGCGACATATCAAAATGGGCTAGAATTTCACGAGAAATGCAATGGTGAAGGTTTTTTCGACGTATCTTTAACCAGTAAAAAGTTATGACTGAATTCTTGTACCAATTTGCTCTTTTTCGAGGTGTTAGAAAAATGCCTTAAAATTTGTTTAGCGCATCGGTAATGCATCGCGATCAAAGTGACGTCTAGGGAGAGACGTTCGCATGCCATTGCACATTATTTTAATCGGATACATCCATGAAGAGCTGCTCATTATGAATGGTTGTCGCGAACAATTTACAGTATCAACTTAGCAGGCACCATTCACGATGTACACTGGTACGACCCTAATTGGTAACCTAAAATGCCACATGTTTGGCCCAGAGAATACTGTATGACATCGCAATGCCATACAATTCTAGGTGAATTAAGAATGCTAAAAATCGCACTGTTGCCAAAACAGTAATTTCGGAAATACAAAAGATATGGATCTGCAAAGTTGCACATTTTCCTACCTCAGGCGGCCCTTTCAGTACGCCAAATTTCAAATGAATCAAAATATGCGAGGTTGAAAAGTAAAGTGCCTCTTCACATGTTTTCACATGGAATGTCACAATGTAATTTTAAAACATTTGTTTAATGTAAGGCTAGATGAAAAGTAAACAAGTCTTGCGCCAACGTAGCTTTCCTAAAGAACGCTCAACCGGTAACGGGATGAATAACTATGTAATACTGATTTATGACAGACATCAATAGAAGAGTAGATTTTAAACATCCGTTAGCAACAGTGGAAATTATTGACATGTTTATTATTCTGATTTAATGACACACACGATACAGAAAAAACACAAACATTAAAAAAAAACCTACTCATTATTTTATGAAAAAGGTAATTTTCACAAGTGAAGTTGAAAAATTACAAAAAAATATCCTTAGAACACTTTTCAATTCAGGTGCCATGTATTTGTCTACCACAGTTTATGATAAAAACATTGATGAAATATACATTACCTCCCCCCCCAAAAAAGTGCTCCATTTCTCTCAACTTGGTCATTATTTTCTCCCCACCACCAGAAATTAATTTGGTGACAAATTGCCTTGTCTTGCAATGCTAGGTATGCGAGAGTATTTTTGCCACTGTCTTACATGTCATGATTCATTGCTTTGAGTCCCCTTGATGCACAGAAAGGCTAATTGGGACTGGACCTACAGTTTAAAGTGGGATCCAAACCACTATGAGCCTCCATCAGGTATTGAATCCGGGACCCCTTGATTACAAGGCAACGACGGTACCACAGCGCCATCGGGGAGGCCCCTTACATTGTTATTGATTTAGTTTATATTACTTCGAGTTTTGTGCCTCTTGGCTAATTTGCGAAGATGGGGATGAGTGATGAAATGATGAAATTGATGAATGGACAATCACAAACAACCAAGCCTGACCGGGATTCGAACCCGGGACCCTTGGCATCGCAGCGCGATGTGCTAACCACTCGGCCACAGGGTCGTAGGTCCCTTACATGTCATGACTAAGTTCCTTATATTTCATTTCCTCCCCAATTAATTTAAGTAAAAAAGTATTATTAATAATAATTACCTATCAGCTCCAGCACATGACAACATTTTGTTGATCCGGATGACATGGAAGGGGTGCACTCTGATGCGGATATGGAACTGATCCTTGCCACAATTCTTCACCATATACTGCAACAAAAATATTTTCAATACGGGTCACAAAGTTCAACAACAGTTAGTCAAACATGACACATACAAGGCTCGCACTAGAGTACTGCATTGGACCACTTTCCCTCGAAAATACTTGATCGACACTCGATCATACCGTACTCGTAGTGGAATGATTGACTAATTCGCATTTTCAATAAATTAATCAAAAATACAACTTTTGTACCTACGTGTAGCGAGTATCTATTTTTTTCAAAAGAAGCTTGCTTATCCTGTTGTTCTCCCATTTTAGAAAAGATTCTTTCCACCCCCCACCAGGATATCGTCAACATATCCTACCATAAAATTTAACCTCCCTTCCCATTAAATTGCCCAAATTCTGCCTTCACCTAAACTGTACAGTTTGTTTTTTCCTGACGTTTGAGATTATTTGACGTGCCTATGATATATTTCTGGTAGCCTAGAAATAGAACCTGAAGAAGGGATAGTTGTTCCCCAAATGTCGTTTGAAAAAATAGATACTCACATGTAAGTAGAAAAGTTGTTTTTTTGATTAATTTATTGAAAATACGAATTAATCTATATAAAAGTGAGTAAGGCTCACACATCATAAAAAATGAGGAATGATTGACAAGGTCGCATATTTCGGAGCCTAATAATCAGGACTGTCAACCTAAAACATATACATAGAAGCCCATAATCATCTAGTTAATTTTTACATATCTCTGTAAGATATACAAAACTGCATTTTAACATGGAGATAGTGACTATGTTTACGTAAGTTTCAAATTCACTTTGTCTTTTACCTCACGATCCATTACCATAGACAAATGACAGAAATACATGTACTGATAAGGTTCAAGTGTATTCTCGCATTGCCCGTGCAAACTATTTGATGCTTGAGTGAAGAATGCTCATTGCAGCACCAGTTCCCTCATCTAACAAAACCAAGACTCCATGACTCTTCCAGGTAATTTATATTAAAAACTCTCTGCAATTGTCCACGTTACTAGAGTTCATTTGTGAAAGTAACTTGTTTACACAAATTTTATTACATATATGATGTGTGTTTGTAGCAGACACACTCTTCTAAAGGCCACCTACAAATAATGGACAATTTTTAAATTCCAGGGACACATGAGGTACGTTAGCGGATTTTATATTTTCCAGCATTATACATTCAATTTTGATGGTCCCAATATAGTAAAATGTTAAGAAATTTTCCTCGATTTTACATTTTTACGCATTTTAAGTTTTTCCAGCTTGGTCCCCTGAAAAACATAAAATCGAGGCTTTACTGTATATGGATGAAACACTTCTTCACAATCAATGCAGACACTGAAAATTTACACCAATCCGCAATAAAATTTGGGAAGAATAGACAAACCAATTGGTAAACGTTTTGTTGGATATTAGTTGAAGTGAACCATTTGTATTCAGGTAATTACTGCGCTTCAGAACTTATCGCTGTAAAAGTGCATATAGTTTTTTGTGAAGTGTGCGGCATATGTGAGGAGCCATTACAGAAATACAAGCAATCGACTTTAAACTAAAAAGCTGAAATAAGCAATGCATTTGAAACATAGCTGCATGGTTTGCTGTTGGCCTTCACTGTCAGTCCAAGTGAAGAACAAATGTTCCTTCAGAACCTAATTGGCTACCAAACAGACAATGTTATAATTTGAACTGTACACTACAATCCTTTACTCATTTGAAATTTTTTGATACAAAGCGAAAACTTTGTGCATTTATACTAAACTGGGTGATGCAGAGATGTGTTTTAAAACGACTCTGATCAACTATAAAACTATCTGCATAATTCAAACATTTGGATATACAGTTAAATTATATGCAACTTTGGTAATCTTTAATAAAATATAGAGTTGTAAAAAAATTTGCAATTACATTCACAATCCAGTTCATTTGCTTAGCAATTTCATAAACGTTGCTTCTCTGGACCGAACTTCACCTACTGTGATGCTTCAAAGTCAAACCGTTGCGATGGAAGTGATCTGAATGTTTCATCTAAAAACTCACCTTATTTGCACATATCCTCGCTGCCTCCAAAGCCTCCGACGAGAGCTGTTCATATTCATCAGACAACAAGTGGACACACAAGGGGAACTCATCCACCCTGGCCTTCTTCTTGCCTAGATCATATATCCTGATCTTGGGATCTGGCACACCTCTGCAGAACCTTGACTTAGGGTAAGGTTTGTTCTTGCAATATCGGTAACTGAAATTTGAAAGTTCCAACATAAATGAATTACTCAAATATCAATTGTTCAAATTATTTTTAAATAGTGAATGGAGTAAAATAAAAAATAATAAAACAGCAACAGCCACTCATGTTCATGAACTATTATTGAATGTACATATCAAAAATTACGATTTCATTTGAAGAGGTGTGTTACAAAATGATAAGGTTGCATAACAAATCACTGGCACCTGCACAGAAATAATTTCCAAGTACCCTGTGTCAAGCAGCAGCAACATCACTGACTTTACTCCACTAATTCTTACTTTTTGTAAAAACACTTCTAAAACAACACATATTACATAATAAATCGTACTACAAAAAATCTCTCATAACTCCAATAGGTAACAGTTCCCATCATTTATTGATTTTTCACAAGTTTTATAAGAGTATTATAACGTGTTTTAGAATAGTGGAAACAATTGTATGAGCAACTACAAAGATTGAAGATAATGGAGAAGTTATTATTTAAAACGTAGTTTACACGAGCAGGCGTGCTTGGTCTTAATTCAACTAGAACTACAGCGCAGAAGAAATAGCTTGGCAGTGACGTCATCTCCCACCTTCACCTCTCCTTCCAGAAGCGAAGGCTCATTCGCTAGAGCGGACGACAAGGTGACGTGCAAACCAATCGAAATCATTCCGAGAGGGGTGATGCAGGCGTGCAAACCCCCACACTGCTACATTAGTCTAACAAACCGCAGTTACGAGCGAGTGATTGTAGGCTATTTTGTTTCTTTGTTAGGGAGATTTTTTTTCTGGTTTTGTCATTGTTGTACAATGAGCAGTGGAGTAAAGAAAGGTAAGCCCTTGCACAGCGATACAAGAGAAATAGTTGTCAATGTGTATAAGTACTTTGATTGCGATGAAAACAAAACAACAGCTGTTCACAGAACGTCCGTGGCGACAGGTGTCAGTGGAAGATCAGTGTGGAGAATTTTGAAGGAGAAAGACAAAAGTGTTGCGAGTGCGAGCGGGAAACCTTTTTCAACGGCGGGCAAAAACCGACCAAACGCCCAGCAACGTGTCACAAATCTGGAATCTTTTGATGAAGCAGTCGTGCGCTGAACAATCCATAATTTATACACGAAAGGCATTGTTGTCACCGTACATAAACTGATGAAGGAACTGCAAGAAAATGTTAATTTTAAGGGTTCGCGTTGGTCGTTGTGTATGATCATAAGAACATTAGGGTTCAGATTTAAAAAGCATAGCGTAAGCAGCAGGAAGCTACTCCTTGAACGAACAGCATCGTTACATTGCGGGCGGCTATGATATTTGCATGAAGTTAAAGAACTGCGCAGAGAGCAAACTGCCGGTCTTTCATTTACATGGATGAACGTTTCGTGAACACACACCACACTGTTGCTGGATTCCAAAGATTTGGGGGGGGGGGGGGTTAAAAGTGCCAACAGGAAAGGGTCCCAGGTTTATTATTGTGCATGCCGGTGGTGAAAGTGGATTTGTGGAGGGGGCGAAGTTAGTGTTCCTTTCAAAAACAACTTCTAGTGACTATCATGGGGAGATGAACACTAACAATTTTATGTTGTGGTTCGAAGAACAGCTTCTTCCCAATCTGCCCCAAACTTTTTATTATGTGTGACAATCCTCCATACCACAAGTTACTGAAAAAAATCCCAACATCAAACAGCAGAAGGATGAAATGAAGTCGTGGCTATCATCTCACAATATTCTGCATGCAGAAGGTTTGCTGAAAGCCGAATTGTATGAAATAATTAAAATAAAAAAAACAGATTAAACATCTAGCAGTGCTAACATTAAATTGAAAATCTGTAGTTTACACCGCGATCCTTACTGCTCGTTCTCTTATAATACTCGTGCCATGGTTCCTTTCATAGTAGTTGGCAACGCTGACTTAGCAGGGAGTGACGTTACTGCCAGGTTATTCCTCCCCGGCTGTAGACTGGGGCCGATGACCCACTGAATCCCCTCGAGAATTATTTAGATTCTTTTCATCCACAGAATTCTATGTTTTCGTAATGTAAAAGTGGTTCCAGCATTAGGAAAGCACAAATAACTGAGACACATACTACGTTGTAGCACATTTTCATTATGTACTATCCATGGGAGCAGTACTTGATATTAGAGAAATAATATTAACAACAGGCCTACTTAGATTTCATCAACAAAATATGATATTATTATTAATAGGAATAATAACTATAATTCTTAACTTCCAAGTGGGCAATGTTAAGTTCTAACCTGCAATTTCAGAGTACTTTTGCCGCTTTTTGATAGTAAAAACTGTTTGTATGCACATTAAAATAGTGAAACACGATGTCGAAAATAACTACCAGTATCAAACCTAACTACCAAAAATTATAGCTGTTGTGGAATGTTATTCTGGGTGCTATATTCAAATGCGTGAAGCTTTTGGAAAGTTCTGCTTCACAGTAAAATTACACGCCAAGGTAAGAGATGTACTTTAGTTCACCATCACAATATCACATTTCTGGTCCGTGGTCACATTCTACACCCTCGATTCCGCAATGATGTTTTTTTACCCTGAAGATTGTGTGTTTCAAACTGACTGTGAGGAACAAAATTATGGAGCGCGGAAACAGGTTTTTACGACTGTACAGCCATTTAAAGTTGAGATCTAGTGGTTTGAAGTTGCGAGGTGGAAGTCTACTTGCGGCCATGTTAGTTTCGTTGCACACGTACCGATGGGTTATCAGGGCTATACCACAAGAAATTTCATAAAAATTGCTGGCTCCAAATTTCCCGCAGATTACGGGCTTTGCCCCTGGGGTAATTAACCTACCGCTACCCTGCCTTTCTCTTATAGTCCCTTTTAAAGGCATGTTTTAATGTTAAATGCAAGTTTTGTAGCACGTAATCTCTCAAAATTACCTTCCGTGCTAGTTTGAAAGGATCCATCCGGAAAACTTCCACCCTCGATTTCGTACCACATTTCAAACCTTTTCATCCAAAAGGAAGTTTCTTCTAAGAAAGGGTGTTTTTAACTAGCGCGAAAGGAAATTTTTAGAGATGTACGTGCTACGAAACTTACATTTTTTTAGTATTACAATTCCTTACCTACGTAATGTTATTACGGCTTTTCAGGGCTTCCACCATGGATTCATGTCACAGTTGCACATCTACACATTTTCTTTTTCTTCTTAAGAACGACTTGTGGAAAGGGATAATTTGCGACATGTTATTTGTATGAAAAATAGTGTTGGGCATGTTCTAACATGCCTTTAAAGGGACTGAGCAAATGTACAATACCGGAAGTATCTCTGATTGCTTTCAAATTCGGCACTCACTAATTTTGGCGTTGTAATCACGAATCTGCAGTTAAAAATTGGCAGTCACGTCTAGAAAATGTGAAATAAGTGGGTCCGTGATCAAAGTAAACACCGGTGATTTATGAAGGAAAGGACAATTTTTTGCAATAATTAGCGTTCCAAAACTATGTTTATGATTGCCAGAATTTTAACTATGCTTGCCTAACCTAACCTTACAGTGAATGGTTCGTGGGGCAAACATGTTTTCCACATTTACTGAAGACACCATATTCTCATGTATAAAGCAACGCTTCATGGAACGGGTCTCACCTATTGCACAACATTTGAGCAACCTTCCAATGTTAGTGTGCTTTGTTTTATGAACTAAATTTTAACTATGCTTACCTAACCTTAACGAAAATCGTTCGTGGTGATATCAGCAAATGGTTTAACAATGTTCAAGCAGGGAAGATGCCATTCTTCTGAAAGTTTGAGCACCATTGCCAAACTTACCTCTAATCTCCTCCGCCATTCTTCCATGATCAATGTTCTCCAAGCAACAGTGTGGCAATGCTGTAGACAGCGTAAGGAATAGCGAACTTCACTTGTTCACATCAAAAATGGTCACCATATTAGCGTATCGACAATCATAGATGTAATATATGCACGTTATTTTTCAATTTCTAGACGTGGCCGCCAATTTTTAACTGCAGATTCATGATTACGAGGCCAAAATTTGTGAGTATGCCGAATTTGTAAGTAATCCGAGATACTTCCGGTATTGTCAATTTATACCAAAGGGACTTCATATAAAAAGGCGGGTAGCCGAAATGTAGTGGAGCATAGGTGGGGCTGCGGTAGGTCAATTACCCTAGGGGTGGCGCAGCCCGGAATCTGTGGGAAATTTTTAATAATTTAGGCCTGAAAAAGCAACTGTTATATGTCCATCGGTACGGGTGGCTGCTACGAAACTCGCATGGCCGCAAGTAGGCTTCCACCTCACAACTTTAAACGGCTGTATCTCCACTTGAAACTGCTTTACACTTGTAAATATTTGTTTCTGTGCTACAGATTTTTTTCTTAACAATATGCAACACACAATCTTACTAAAAAGAAAAAAAATTCAGGTAAATTTCTCGTATCGGACAAACAGCTGAAATGTCCTACTTCTTTTGATTTCAATATTCGTACTTACGTATTTTGCATTGAGAAACATCGCTGAAGGTGGCACTTCGCTTATTTCACCGAAAATAGCTATATTTGCAACATATCGAGTAAATTCTCTTGGTTGCTTCTTCCCTTCTGTAACACGCGAAATGGCCGTCACAGTTTCACCACCGTAGTCCATATGCAATGTTTCCACCCCACCACGCATAGAAAGTGCAAGATAAGCGAAATTACGTGATCCGCGATCGGCACAATTGCTCATTATTTACCCGTGAGGAGGAATGTCGGAAATGTACCGGACACGGATTTCTTCAAATTTACAGCAGAAAGTACTTACGCAAATCATTTTCTGTAGCGTTGTTGATGTTCGGGAATTTAGTTTTGATCCATTTTAATGCGAATGCATGTGGTTTTCTACAAAAATCTATTTCCGACGAGCTATTGCTGCTGCCGCCATTTGCTTTCTGCACGAGAGCACAATACGTGCTATTGCTGCTGCTTCAAGCCGATGTTGTCCGTATATGCTAAATTGAACGAAAGGAGTGCTAATGGAACCTAACCTAACAGGCATACCTCATCCCCGTGATGGTCCGTGGGGCTATCGTGAATTTTTGGGCTAACGTCAATGGTTTTTGGGGCTACCCATATTTAAACGTGACACCAGTTACATAAATGCGTGTTTGGAATCACTGGCCCGGATTACGTCATCACGCACAGGCTACATCCACCTGGAAGTAAATCGATGGACGAGCTCTCGTGCAACGGTCACATATTTATATAAAAAAAAGATGATTAACCGGCAAAATTCAATGAACGATGCGAGAAAACACTTTCCCGAACTTCCACAACTATAAAGAAACTGCATTCGGTAAGTAATTTCTCCTGTAAATTTGAAGAAATCTGTTTGTCCGATACGAGAAATTTACCCATTTTGACTCAAGTTGTGGGTATGCAGAGTTTCCAACCTTCTTCACCAAAATATACCTACTCTTATGTTAGTCACGTGTGAAAATTTTACATTATGCATGGCTAGCTGACTGATAGCCCCACGAAGCATTTCCGATAAGATTCGGTTAGGCAAGCATAGTGAACAAAAGGGGGTTGGATACACTGACTGGGGCTTACGTCATCAAACTTATGCAGCATGCAGTTCACGTAGTGAAAGCAATTGCAATTGTGCGTCGGTGAATTATTTCTCTTGAAAAATACATGATTTCCCGGTCAAATACATTCCACAATGAAAGAAAATACCTCGACGAACGTTGGAAAGCTTGGAAAAACTATTTTCCATAAGTAGTTTCTTCTGTAAAAAAATGAAGAAATGTGTACCCATACCAATGCCTGTACACAATGATAAATTCGGAATTAAACAATTGCCAATTGGGCCCTACAGTACATTTCAGCGAGTTAAAAATAACAGTAACACTTTACTATACCGGAGACGGATTTCTTCAAATTTACAAGAGAAAGTACTTAAGGCGATCTCCTACCCCGGCGAAGGTCTGAGCATTTTCTATGTAAGCTTATGGGATGTTTTCGATATTTTGGTCACGATTATCTCGAGAACCAGCCGACAAAAATTTTCCAAATTTTGATTGAACACTGAGAAAGGATGTTTCTAGAGACCCACTGATTAATATTTTCATTTTTTGCATCAACGTCCCGAAAATTAATTAATTCATTTTACTCTATTTTCACTTTTCTTGACAGAGCAACCCTGCAGAGCCCAGTCGCCTGGCTCTTCACGGACCCTCGTTCACGACTAATGAGCCGGGAGGAGAAGGGAGGGAGGCCCGAGGATAACTCACCAGATGTTTTCGAGCTGTAGAAATCTGCTTCAGGTATAAATATCCGGGGAGGAAAGCTCTCGGAAGATTTAACTGAGTATTTTTGAAATTATAGGGCTAACTTGAAAATGGACAAAAGAAAGTGTTCAGGAATGCGAAGAGAATCAGCACAGATATATATTCACTTAGTCTGGAGTATGAAATTTCTCGAAGTACCGGGATGGCGAAAGTATGCTGTAAAGCATTGCTGTTCTCCAGGAGGGGTTGAGGGCAGCATATTCCCCAGTATCTCAGATGTCAAGAAGAGAAATAAATTACACAATGTCCATTTCAAGAATATTTCGGCAAAAATAAAGCGCAGGTTAAGTAGTTCATGAATATCTGGATAATGAACTTCTAGCAATTGTATAGATCAGTCTCCCACCCCGTCCATGACCAATATCGCATCCCCCCCCCCCCTTAGATCATGCCATAATTCCCATAAAGTATTTTATTGCGACACTCTCCTATTACTGAAAGTCATTTTTTAAGATTTACTGAATAATTTACTTGATCTGGCCCTTCTCCAAATTATTCCTTTTCTTCATCTTGGAACCAATTATAGTGAGTTGAATTAATTACTAATCAAGTATGTTCCTCTCCGCCTCATCGCACACATTGCACAACGATGTCCTTTTTATACATATATTTTAGAAAAATATATTGAATTTTATGATAGTGAAAGGAAAAATATTCCTCACCAAGAATTTAGATGGGGCGGTCTGCGTCATTATCCCCTCACGCGCGAAGCGCCTAATAATCCGGGAGGAGGGGGAGATACAAGAGAATAAAACCCAGATGCACTCGACCTGCATGCAACCGGTTTCGGGTATATGTAACAGGGGAAAGACCCCTCAAGATCAATCTTGGTATTTCTTTTTCTAAATTGTGGACGGGAAGTTTCGGAGCAAACGTTTGATGAATAGAAACAGAATAATCGCAGATAGTGTATATTCGTTTAGTGTGGAATATGAAATTACTGTGCTGAAAACAGTGCTTCCGGCAAGGAGGGGCTGCGGGCGGCGGCATATTCCGAAGAATACAGATCAATTGTGCTAAATCAATTTCAAAAATATTTCAACAACGACCCATATATTGTTTTGTTCCGTGGTGGAGGATTCTCCCCGATATTTGTGTTTATTTCATGTTATAGTGTGTAATGAATTGTTCGGAAAGAGCCATTAAAGTGCCCCTTGCCATTTCACGAACATTTATATGAAGTAAATAATTTAAATGAATTTTATAGACTACACAAACTGTTAAATTCCATCAGAACTATGACATGTAGTCTGCAATATGTATATTTGTGTTTGTTTGTGTTTATTTGTGTGTTATAGTGTGTAATGAATTGTTCGGAAAGAGCCACGGAACTGCCTATTGCCATTTCACGAACATTTATATGAAGTAAATAATTTAAAATGAATTTTATAGACTACACAAAGTGTTAAATTCCATCAGAACTAGGACATATAGTCTTCAATATGTTTATTTGTGTGTTATAGTGTGTAATGAATTGTTCGGAAAGAGCCACGGAACTGCCTATTGCCATTTCACGAACATTTATATGAAGTAAATAATTTAAAATTAATTTTATAGACTACACAAAGTGTTAAATTCCATCAGAACTAGGACATATAGTCTTCAATATGTTTATTTGTGTGTTATAGTGTGTAATGAATTGTTCGGAAAGGGCCATGAAACTGCCTATTGTCATTTTACGAACATTTAGCTATATGAAGTAAATAATTTAAAATGAATTTTATAGATTACACAAACTGTTAAATTCCATCAGAACTATGACATGTAGTCTGCAATATGTATATTTGTGTTTGCTTGTGTTTATTTGTGTTATAGTATGTAATGAATTATTCAAAAAGAGCCATGAAACTGACTCTTGCCATTTTACGAACCTTTATCTGAATTAAATTAATTCTATAGACTACACAAACTCGTTCCCTCAGAACTATGACATGTAGTCTGCAATATGTATATTGTGTTTGTTTGTGTTTATTTGTGTATTATAGTGTGTAATGAATTGTATGGAAAGAGCCATGAAACTGTCCTTTGCCATTTTACGAACATTTATATGAAGTAAATAATTGAAAATGAATTTTATAGATTACACAAACTGTTCAATTCCAACCGAACTATGTCATGTAGGCTGTGACACACACACATATTTATGGGTGTCGGAACCAGAAAACAGAGGCGATGAATTTGATGGTCTGGCTGATCATGCGTCACCCAATTAAAAAGGCAATGTGGCAGGCCCTGGCCCATAGCTGTCGCACCATCGAGTTTACATATGTCTGTAGTTTTAGTTTCTGTGTGTGTGTCGGATTACGTTTATTCATCTTCCAAACCGTTGGAAAGCACTCGGCGGGAGAAACATGATACTTCGGTGGTGATTCCCGGAATTTGACCCCAGCTGGCAGGCCCTTCCAGTTTCTCCACCGCTGGAAACCGGCGATCTGGTGGTAGGAGGGAAAATGCCAGAAGTAAACAATAATAGCTGCAGAAAACAGATCGAGGTTGAGAAAAAGGATTTCTGATGTTTTACAGTCTTGCAAGAGCCGAAGTGGTCTATTTTGTCTACCCCCGTCGCGAACCTGTGAATGCAGCGCGCTGTGACACCAGAGTCCCGGGTTCAAATCCCAGTTCGGACATGGATGTTTGTGATTGTTTGTCCTCAATGAACAAGTCGAGATTTGACATCAATTGAGATGAGTTTTGTGTGAGGAAAGCTGCCCCTTAGGGGCTTCACTTTAATAAAAAGAAAATAAAAAGGATCTGACTGCCATGCGAAAGACCCGGGTTTGATTTCCGGGTAGGTGATCTAAGGTTGGAGTTTTTCCGGCCTTGTACCCGTATAAAGCGGCTCTGGGGCTGCCCCAGCCTCAAATCAATGGGTACCTGGGGGGGAGGGCTAAAAGCTGCAGTAGTATGGGGCTGATCACCACCTCCAAAATGGTCCAGTTCGAGAATGTGTGGGGCCCTATCACCACATCCTCTAAATATGCCTTCATGCCACAGTAGTACGCACAGGTAACTTTATCTTTTTATGGTGTTTGCAATGGAATTGAAATACTAAAATATTATACTGGCATAAATAGGCTACTTGTATTTTGTGCATGAAATGTTTCATTGCATTAGTGATAAGAGCTTTCGAAATGATTGATTTAATAGTTAATTGGTTCTAATGTAGCCATTATGTAAAATTCATACATCCACAACCCGAAATCCGGACAGTCGGGCCGACCTGCGTGCGAAGTGATTAGCATAGCGTGCTAAAACGCCGGGTGTCCTGGGTTCGAATCCCGGCCACGGCGTAGAATTTTTTTTTTTGTGAGTTGCCGTTCAACAATTTCATCTAATACGCATTCTTCATTATTGTTGCAATTATCCAAGTATCAGAAAGCGACGAATAATAACAAAATTAATCAGTCAATCAACGGACACTCGGTTCTAGGATCAGATCCAGGTACCCGGTTCCGCCGAACTTTATATTGTTTGCCATCTCTAGTATATACGTATGTAATCATGTATTATTTATACGCGGATCTTCCCGATGCCGTAGTGGTTACGTCGTCGTCTTGTAATCAAGGAATCCCGAGGTCGATACCCAGTGCAGGCACATTGTGGTTCGGACTCCACTTTAAACTGTAGGTCCAGCCCTGACTAGCCTTTCTGTGCATAAAACAAATTTAAAAACAAACTCTACATTTATTTATGCATATATAGTATGGTCCGTTATCTACATTTATAATGGAAGAATAGTGTGTGTTTTACAATAATAAAAATAATGTAGTAACCAGCCCTGTTACGGAAACGCCACTGCTTTAGAAACATATTTGTCTCTCAGACTCAAACTCTCGGACCAAATTCCAACTTTATATTTTTCTTGGTCCGGAACACACTTCACCAATTTCATGCCACCACTTCCAGTCCATAATTTAAAAGCTACCCAGTTAAAAGCCAAAAGACATGTTGCTTTCTTTTCATCTTCTAAACCTGTTGTATGTTGGGGCGAAACCACCCGCCGTGTTCCAAACCCTCTTTCTACAAGGTCATTAGGCGACCACGAGCAGCTGCAGTGAATCTGCCGGTCTGCAACAGGGTTGCCCTGCCAAGAAAAGTGAAAAAAAAGTCTGATATTTCACAAATAAAATGAATTAATTAATTATGGGGACGTTGATGCAGAAAATGAAAATATCGATCAGTGGTTCTCTAGAAACACCCTTTCTCAGCGTTGTTAAAATTTGAAAATTATCTGTCTACTGGTTCTCGAGATAATCGTGACTAAAGTTACGCCCATAAGCTTACATGGAAAATTGCTCAAACCTTCTCCGGGGTAGGAGATCGCCTTAAGCAAATCATTTTCTGTAGCATTGTTGATGTTCGGGAATGTAGTTTTGATCCATTTTAATGCGAATGCATGTTGCTTTCTACGAAAATCTATTTCCGACGTGCTATTGCTGCTGCTACAAGATGACATGTCACGAAGTTGTTGCCGGTGTGGAAGATGCTGTGGAATTTGTAATTCCGATGTTGTCCGTATATGCTAAATTGAACGAAAGGAGTGTAAATCGAACCTAACCTAGTAGGCATACCTAGTCTCTGTGAAGTTTCGTGGGGTTATCGTGAATTTTTGGGCTAACGTCAATGGTTTTTGGGGCTACCTGTGGATAGTGAAATAAGGAGCAACAGTAAGTACTCGTTAATGTAAGAAATATTTTCGTTAGAAATTCATTATTTCATCAGTAAATATGCGATAATGCCCGGACACCTTTCACTCATTTATTTCCTTCATTTTACCACTGGTACTTACCTATTTTGCCTTGTGAGTCGTTCCATGTCAAATCACCCAGAGGTGGTTGCTTGACCATTTTGTTAATTTTTTATATTTTCACCATAGGTGGTCTTGCTAGTGACCTGCTCAAAAAGAATTTTTTTTTTCAAAAATCTTCCGCCATCTTGGATTTCTGCTCATTTTTCATCACTGCGGGAAGCAAAAATGAGTGTTTACAAGGGTTTTGAAAAAAGGTTGCTGTGTGATTTCTATTACAGA
The DNA here is from genome assembly GCF_977018435.1 of Lepisma saccharinum. NCBI lineage: Eukaryota > Metazoa > Arthropoda > Insecta > Zygentoma > Lepismatidae > Lepisma > Lepisma saccharinum. The sequence goes on along the minus strand of NC_139243.1, from coordinate 20,516,616 downwards.
TGGAATGTTCTAGTTTTCACTGCCTGAAAGTAGAGATTCTGGCCTTTCAGAAAATGTATATATATGTAAGGTAAGAATTAAGTAACTGGGACTTTAATGGGTTTCAATATAGCCATTGTAACGGGAATTTTTGCCAATTTTAAAGGTCTGTAAAATCAAAAGGGCTTGAAACCACAGGATGGAATTATTTTTGCAAGAACTATGAGTGGAAGGCTTTTCAGCCATGGTGAAACAAATCCGGGGTTGTAAGCCCTTCTGTCCGATTTTTAGTTCCGAAATCCGAAAATTTCCAAAATTTGTGAATTTCAAGGTCAAATATATCTAAAGGGGGACCTGCCAAAAATTAGAAATTTTGGCCATGGATACTCCTACTAGTACTTAGTAAAACCTGTCAATTTCATTTTGGGGTTCACACCGATGTTCATGTTACAGGCTGTCAAATATCTCTAAAAATGACATCGTGAAAACATAATAATAAATAGGCTTAAAGTGACCTGATTTCCATTATTTTATAATCTAGTTATTTTATAAGGGTAAACAGAAATTAAAATAGATAAACTAGTTAGTTACTAGTTGATATATTTCAATATATACTTAGTGTGCTTTTGTTAATAAAAATCAAATCAAATCAAAATCACTTTTTGGATTGAGAACACAAATTTTAGTAAACAAACAAGAGTACTTTTATGTCAGTAAGTATATACAAGTTGCATGCACATGTTTCTTAAAGGTTTATAAATATCCAATACTATCAAACCTTACTTAATACATCCACTCTGATACATAACAAGTGTATGCGAAATATAACATAATATATACAACAATTGTCTGCGAAATATAACATAAGCTACCTGTAAGCATTTAAACGCTTGAGAATATACGGATTCAAGTTATTCCTCTATTTTTTGTATCCCAGTCACATATACACAGTTTATGATATACACAGTTTACAATTACAATTACACAAGACTTAAAATTACATGAACTGAATCCTGATTTGGACAATTCTGATGATGACCACGAGAAAAAAATTACTTACAAACAATGGATAACAACAGATCGTTGCAATTTGATCACTGTTGTAGAAACAATTTCAGAGTTTAAAGAAAATTTAGCTTCAAAGTTACTGCAATTAAAAAGTCACAACTTTATTGCTCAGAGTCAATCAGAATTTTGCAAAAGAACGAAAGAAAGTCTTTCTCCAGATGAATGTGTAGTGATTGGTGATTTCTCTGAAAACTTCACATTTGTTGTACAAGATGAAATCCAGAGTTACCACTGGATTAATGCTCAAGCTACTGTCCACCCCTTTTGTGTCTACTTTAAGACTAATTCTTCAGATGATCTATGCATCAAACGTCTTTGTATTATAAGTGACTGCATTGTACACAACACAACTGCTGTTTACGCTTTCCAAAAGCAGCTGATTCCATTTGTTCAAACGTTCATCCCAAATCTAAAGAAAATTTATTATTTCTCAGATGGCTCAGGAGCCCAATATAAGAACAGAAAGAATTTTTCTAACTTATGTAAGCATAAACAGGACTTCGGTGTGGCTGCTGAGTGGCATTTTTTTGCCACAAGCCATGGCAAGGGTCCTTGTGATTGGATTGGTGGGACGGTAAAAAGACTTGTGGCAAAGGCAAGTCTGCAGCGACCAACTGAGGGCCATATTTTTACACCAAAGGACATGCATGAGTTTTGTGTGGAAAATATTAAAGGATAAACTTCATCATGGTGACTGAAAGTGACAAAAAATGAGCAAGGGTTTCTGAATGACCGCTTCAATGAAGCTCATAGATTTGAAGGAACAAGAGATCACCACTGCTACATACCCAAGGACTCTTCAACTCTTCTCATCAGTAGAATATCTGCATCATTTCAAATTAATCATGTAGAGTTCAGAATTGATGACTCACCACGAATATTTCATTTTAATGAAATAATTGAAAATGACAATGTCGTTTGCATTTACAATAACAGGTGGTATGTAAAAAAAATAAAATAATAAAGTGTTCCCCTGTGCTTAGCACCACGGCATGAAGGCGTATAGGGGGTGTGGGGGTAATGCCCCACACTTTCTTAATCCGGTCGTGAGTGGGGGTGATGTGATCAGCACCATGCCCCTGACCGCCTTTACCCCCCAGGTTTCCCCAGGTACCCATGTTATTCGACGCTGGGTGGGCGCCGGGGCCGCTTCCATCGTTAGAAAAGTTCCCGGATTTGAACCGGCCGAGGGATCGAACCCGGGACCTTTAGCATGGTAGTCAGACGCGTTACCGACTGAGCCACCGCGGCCACTAACAGGTGGTATGTAGGTAAAGTAATTGAAATGTTAAAAGAAAACAATGATGTTAAAGTGATGTTCTTCAATCCTGGTGGACCATCAACGAGCTTTACTTTACAAAGAAATGATGTTGCTTGGGTGAAGTTGAACAATATAATTGATGTTCTGACACCATGAGACTTCACCACTGTTACTCGGAGAACATACAACATTTTACTCAACAGGAAAACACAGAACCGTCACTAAAGTTACAAGCACATAAGAAGAAATAGTCCGTTGATCAATCATCTCCGTGCCAATCAGTGTTTTCAGGATCAAGCACCAGTCGGATATTTTTTCTTTTTTTCATGGCTCCATGGATTGAGAGAGACAAGATCCCCTGTAACTTTGATGTCCATCTGTAGATATGTATATATATATTGATGTAATGTTGTATTATGTGTAGTGATATATGGAATTGTAAATGTCATTGTGATGTAATATATTGAATTGCAAACTGTATATCATAAACTGTGTATATGTAACTGGGATACAAAAATAGAGGAAGAACTTGAATACTTATATTCTCAAGCGTTTAAATGCTTACAGGTAGCTTATGTTATATTTCGCAGACAATTGTTGTATATATTATGTTATATTTCGCATACACTTGTTATGTATCAGAGTGGATGTATTAAGTAAGGTTTGATAGTATTGGATATTTATAAACCTTTAAGAAACATGTGCATGCAACTTGTATATACTTACTGACATAATAGTACTCTTGTTTGTTTACTAAAATTTGTGTTCTCAATCCAAAAAGTGATTTTGATTTGATTTGATTTTTATTAACAAAAGCACACTAAGTATATATTGAAATATATCAACTAGTAACTAACTAGTTTATCTATTTTAATTTCTGTTTACCCTTATAAAATAACTAGATTATAAAATAATGGAAATCAGGTCACTTTAAGCCTATTTATTATTATGTTTTCACGATGTCATTTTTAGAGATATTTGACAGCCTGTAACATGAACATCGGTGTGAACCCCAAAATGAAATTGACAGGTTTTACTAAGTACTAGTAGGAGTATCCATGGCCAAAATTTCTAATTTTTGGCAGGTCCCCCTTTAGATATATTTGACCTTGAAATTCACAAATTTTGGAAATTTTCGGATTTCGGAACTAAAAATCGGACAGAAGGGCTTACAACCCCGGATTTGTTTCACCATGGCTGAAAAGCCTTCCACTCATAGTTCTTGCAAAAATAATTCCATCCTGTGGTTTCAAGCCCTTTTGATTTTACAGACCTTTAAAATTGGCAAAAATTCCCGTTACAATGGCTATATTGAAACCCATTAAAGTCCCAGTTACTTAATTCTTACCTTACATATATATACATTTTCTGAAAGGCCAGAATCTCTACTTTCAGGCAGTGAAAACTAGAACATTCCATCTGTAATAGAAATCACACAGCAACCTTTTTTCAAAACCCTTGTAAACACTCATTTTTGCTTCCCGCAGTGATGAAAAATGAGCAGAAATCCAAGATGGCGGAAGATTTTTGAAAAAAAAAATTCTTTTTGAGCAGGTCACTAGCAAGACCACCTATGGTGAAAATATAAAAAATTAACAAAATGGTCAAGCAACCAATTGATTTAAAATTGGGTGATTTCACATGGAATGACTCTTGTGGAACATTCTTTAAGGTGAAGTTATGCCTTTTCCATAAAATACTGTCAACTTTTCATATTACGATTGATTATTTGTCTTACTTGTTCCACTTCTGTAATAGACAATATGGCGTGCACTCATAATGGATCATCGTGCATCATGATGCGCCAGCTTGTGTTTTGTCAATTTTCAGTGCGCAAGCAGTGTTTCAAACCTTCAAGATGGAAAATTACGTACTATTTCGATTTTTTTTTCATGTTCACCTCCACAAACTATGCACGTTAACCCCAAAAACCATCCACGGGTAGCCCCACAAACCATTGACGTTAGCCCCAAAAACCATTCACGGATAGCCCCACAAACCATTCACACAAGGTTAGGTTAGGTTCCATTAGCACGCATTTCACCCCTAAATTCATCGAAAATAGAAAGCGCGGCGCAGTTAATAATATAAATTTTCGTAAAAAGAAGGCACGTTTGGAAACACTGCAGAGATCGCGTGACTTTCAACGCTCTCGCCACCTGCACACACACAATGGAAACAACGGCATAATGTGGCAGGCAATGCCAATTTCTTACGTAAAAAGTGATTAATTCTTGTTCGGCAGCATTAAACTACGAAGTTTTTACTTTCCGTGAAAGAAAATACCTCCAAGAACGTCCAGAATGCTAAAGAAAGTCATTTCAGTAAGTACTTTCTCCTGTAAATTTGAAGAAATCCGTCCGGGCGATATCGCATATTTACCATTTCATCTAAAGAAATGTTCCGCAAATAAATCATTGATAGGCGTCTCCGGTATAGTAAAGTAGTACCAAAAGAACAAATCGATCGTATGGAATATAACCATCATACCTTACATAAACATTTTCACTGTCTAATGGGAATACGGAGAGTTATGGGTAGTGTAAAAAAGCAATGGGCATTCTCCATTGTCTTAGAATGATTTCATTACTAAGATACGTAAGTCTCAACCACGTATACTACAATTGCATTACATCAGATTCGGGCAGCTAGAGGTGTCACACCATTATGTTTTGATCATTGGTGGAAACATATAATTTAATTATATACAATATATTAGTTTCCAATTCTCTTAGTCTGTCTCAACTAGACGAAAGTTACTGCATACAAATTGGTACTTACCATCGTGCTGGTCTGCGTCCCATTCTGAACTGAAAAGAAAGAGTAGAAAAATAATCAGTATGCTTTGAAATTTGTCAGCAAAATGGGCATAACAAAATATAATTAACAGTTTTTCAAGAAAAAATAAATTAAAACGACTCTTAAAAATCAGGATGGAAATCGATTTACCTTTGGATATTTACAAGTGGAAACCCCACTTCTTTCTTCACACTTCACAAGCAAAATGGACGTTCACAGACTATTAGTAAGAAAAGTTATTTTGGTACCTGTGAGGTCTCCCTTATCGCACAACGCCAGACCATCCATGATGACGTCACCGGAGAATGGACATTCCGACGTTTTAATCCATTTATTTTACAGATAATGACACAAACATGAGATGTGTAAAATACCTCGGCGATATTTGTTTTGGTTCTCGAGAAACACGCTTTCAAACTCCGCTGAAATTCACCTCCTACGTCACGGATTTGAAAACGTCCACTCCACACACACGAGGTCCCCTGACGTCATCACATAGAAATGCGTGCAGGCAGGACTTCTGCTCATCCCGTCAACTTAGCATGAGTCGCGGAAGCGACAGAAAAGTCACTTGTTACTATGTAAAACAAGTATCTTGTAACTTCCAGTGCAAAAATCTGTGCTCCATTTCTTGGAGATGAATTATGCCCTAGCAGTATAGCAGTATTTACTATAATTCAGCCACTCGGTAGAGGGTTCCATTAGGGTGACAAAGCAAAACCTTGTAACAGTCAATGGCTGAACACGTGAACAGCCTTGTTCATTGGTTCTGACTGGCAAGAACTTAGTGTTATAGGAATGCCTTTTCTGGAATATTACAATTATTTTCGTCATAATATTTTCTTCGCAAATTCTAAGATAATACGTTTAGAACACTCTGGTTTACACGCCAATTTCTGCAATATAAGAGGTGATACGGTATAAAAAGGTACGGGGAGTTTTTAAATTTCCTTCAGTAAATGAGTTTTCTTCAGTTAATATATATATTGCAAATTTTTGTATTTAGCCTACTTTTCCGTCACTTTGTATAACCGCAACGATGAGAATACATGGTCAATTTAGTATGTATCCTATCTAACATCACATTTCTTCCCACTTTTGGCTAATCGCTACAATAAAGATGAATGACTACAAGCAGTATTCGAAGTCGGGGTGCAGATGGACACCCCCCACCACACACACACTACCACCACCACCAACAAGCACAATCTAAGTATCACCCAACCTGCCACGATACGAGACGAACTTTTTCTTCTGTCCCATCTCATTTCGAAAACATTCACTTGTCCCATCTCCTTTTATGAGACGAAACGGAAAATGTCTCGTCTCGTGAGCATCACTAACATTAACAATAGAAGCATCCCCCCTGCTGTCCCCAAAGTCTCGAGCAAACATCCTCCCATGTAACAATTTCCAGTTCAATGAAATGTAACTCACAAGGAAACAGTCATGCCCAGGTCGAGAGTCAAACCTGGAACATGCGACTTCCTCAGATAAATCATGAATTTTGTGTATAATAATTACAACGCCAGTTCATTCCTGGTAATTCTGAATCTGCGGTTTGGTTTGCATATATAAGCAGGATAATATTCAGTTTTCGAGGGCTCGTACCGTCGAAACGAGGAGTAAAATATTATATATATATATATTAAGACAGTTTTTTTTGTGTTTATAATGATAAACCTTTGCATACGTTGTTTCGAGACTTGAGACGAGAACGAGAATTGCCCTCCCAAACCGAGACGGATGTTTATAAATCGAGACGAGGCTGTCAATGAGACAGTTACAAATAAACACGAGACAGACATTTACAACTCTCAACGAGAACGAGACCAAGGCTGCCATGTCTCGTCTCGATAGGATCCTTAGTGGTGAAGTTGTGCATTCGGGGTAACGAGATGAGGCGGCTTTTTTCGCAGTACAAAATTCAAAATATATCGTACCATTTCAGTATGGGATATTGTTATACACATGAGCGTATATATAGTTCACGTGGGGAGGGGGGGGGGGATGGATCAACTTTTGGTATGATTAGGGTTGCTTTATTTCGTAAGTGAAAATCCAGGACACTGATGGCCGGAAGCTTGTTTGGGAGCAGGGGGGAGGGGGTGCTGGACCTCATAAAGTTGTGTGTATGTAGTCATGAAGTCACGCTAGTATTGATACTTTTCTGTTCATCTTTTGTCACTGCGTTTTTAAAAAACAAATATCTTTAAGATGACTCGAGGGGGGAAAATAACTGATTTGACAGACTCAAAGCAGTTTCTTATCGCAGAAATTCCGAAACTATCAGGAAATTGCAGACATTTGGTCTGCAGTCCCATCTGGTGTGTGGAATTATGTAATTTCCTTCCCATACGTATCCCATCCAATGTCTCTAATTTAAGAGAATAAAATAAGTCCGAAGAAATTTTTCTGAACTAGCGGAGAGAACAGGTAACTCTGGTAATTTTACTGAACCAAAGGGTGGACCCGTTGAACCCCCACCCCTTAAATACGCCCTTGGTTATACACATTGTTTGCTTGTAATAATTATACATAAACTAAGTGTTAATATGTACTGTGCAACTGATGTAATCTTCTCAGTGTATTTTCTCTTAATTGCCCAAAAATATTTGATCATAACTTGCTCAACAGAAATGAAACACACACAAAGTAAAATAGGCTTTATAAATAAAGTGAAGAATGTAAAAATTCTTATTTTGCACTACATAGGTTACGGTAAATTTCAATAAATATAAGTTTAATTTTTTTTTTTTTTTTTTTTAAATTTGGTCAGCAACCAATTTTACAAGCAATATATTTCGCATGACCTGAGAACACGCACGCAGCAGAACCATCACCTTCTCAAACTGGAGAAAGCCGAATGGCTTGTTCTAGTCACGTGAGCGACGTCATCATCTGTAGGCGAGACAGCCGCCATGTTTGATTTATTTGTTGGAAGCAATGTTGGATCGTTTTTAGCGTATGTGGAATTGCAATGCAATTTTAAGAACTGCAACGAAGTATAAGTGAAGTGGGAGCGTACAAGGAATATGGTCTATAAGTGTTGTGTTCTCAATTGTAGAGGAAATTATGATGAAAACAGTAAGACTAATGTATTTAGATTTCCTCAAGATGTTACTGAAAGACAGAAATGGATTAGGGCAATTCCACGTAATTTTGACCCTACGATGAACTCCAGGGTAAGTAACACAGACTTTATACTTATAAATAAACGAGAGATAGTTTAGTTCATAATGTAAAGATTTAATGTGCACGAAATAGGCATCTAACATAATTTCAGATTTGGTCAAGTTTTACTTGTTTCTTGCAAATCATTCTTGATCACCAGTTTCGAATTGGTAAATCTAACCAAGCTAATTTCTTTAGAAATGCCAAATTTAACTTCAATTACTATATTTGGTTAACGTTACATAGTTGTTTATCGATGCAAAATGAAATGTTCAACGTTATAAAATATTGTTACATCTACCAAAGCAGTCTTTTTCGATAACATGTTCGTCATCGAGAATTCTATACAAATTTTTAGTTTCAAAGTATGCTTAAGGAAAGAAAACTATAGAACTGAGCAAAATTGAAATATATGCACATTTATAATCTTATTTTTACCCCGTTGATCTGCCTCTTTAGGTTAATCGGAGATAATAGAAGGCAAGTTGATATTTAGGTTATGCATTGAAATACAAAGTACATTTGTAACAACAAGCAATTTGTTGGAATATTTTCTTGTATAATTATACAAGAATATATTGTTTATGTTTCAAATAAACGTTTTCACACAAAAAACCATACTTTTTACCGAGCTATGTGAATAAGCAAACATAGTCATTTCGTTTAATTTTCTTTTTCTTGAATATATTTAGTCATATTCTTTACTTGCATGTGTATAAATCATTTTGGCTCTACAAACTTTTATGTGACAATTATTTTTGGTATTCCTAAACAAAATGATTTAGAAATTTGTACTGATGTTTCGTTATTGCAAACAAATAAATCGCCAAACTGTCAACCTAACCTTTTTCGTTAGTCTAAGCAAATATTTTTTTCTCTGTACCAACCGTAACCTGAATCCTTAAACAGTCTTGTAAAAAGTATTGGTTCAAATTTTAAAAAAATTGTATAACTACTAGTACTGAGACTTCCTGATGTCATGTTTCATTGTTGTTATTTAGCGTCGCTTTTCTACAATTTTTGGTTAATTGTGACGATGAGAACGAATGACGATATGATGAAATTGATGTAGCACTCACAAAGAACATCCGTGCCCCGGTCGGATTCGAACCCCGGATCCCCTGGCGTTGTAGCGAGTTGTGCTAACCTCTCAGCCACCGAGTCGATTCTGATGTCAGGTGACCTGAATGAGAGAATATTATTTTCCTTTCAACAAAAGTATTACATGTCTACTTGAGGACAGATTAAGTAACTAAATACTGTACATGTGTATTGTTAATATATTGTAAGAACTTTACCAGTTTGTTCATTCTATGCTGGTGAAAATGAATGTCATACCCGCCTATGGTCTTTTTACTGCCAATTCCTGGCATTCTTAACCTCACGTCATGATTTGCTGAAAATGTTCATGGTAACCACACACTTGTATTTCTATATTTCAAAAACGGTCACAATTTCTGCAAGATTTGCATTCCCTTATATCTTAAGTTCTGCTTGTATAAAGCAAGTACCTAATAGTTCACTTCATTCTAAAGCTCCCACTTTACCTTTATGTTCCCAGTTATAATGCCATTTTTCATTATGCTATTTCTAGGTGTACCAGGCACATTTCAAGACTGGGGACATTGAATGGGAGACTGTGCATGTGGATAACCGTACAGGAAAAATCTTCAGGGTTGCTTTGGCAAGACCTCGGATCCTCGGATCCGTCCAGGTGCAATCCCATCAATTTTCCCTGGATGTCCATCGTACCTGTCTTCTGGAACGCAATATGAAGAGGCACGAGAATGTCCAGAAAAGAAGAAAGAAAAGAGGGAGGCAGAAGCTTGAAGAAGATCAATTGCAGGCAGTATAGGGACAAAGAAAAGAGTATGACGCAACTCACACATTTTCGACTTTAAATGAACTGAAGGATCAGATTAACAAAATCCATCGTTCTTTGCAGTGGGATATTTTGCAAAAGGAAAGCTGTATTATTTTCTTATCCCTCAACCTCTCTGAAAAGCCCCATGCAGTTAAGTATGTTGTTGTAAATGACTCACTTTCTTTGTCAATGTTTTATCGTGGATTTGAAATTAATGAGAAGAGATTTTCACGTAAGGTATCAACTACACATGCTATTGAAGATGCAATACATTTTCTGGAAATGTTCGACAGTGTAGAATCAGCATGTAATATTAGTGATGTTTTGGAAGCCATTGAAATCCTTCTGGACAATGTAAAAGAGACTGTACATGATAGTAGAGTGTCAGTGCTTCATTTTATAAAATCACAGATACGGCTGTTAAATGTTCGTGAAGAACGGCTGAGACATGATTCTGAGATTATTGTTTTCTCATCGTTGTTGAATTTTATGTCTCCATGTGCATATAGGTTCATCCGTGATTCAGGATATTTTATTTTACCCCATCCAAATACTTTGAAGAAATTATGTTCAGATATCCACGCAAGTCCAATCGCAGAGCAAAGTGAAGGCAATTTTCTAATGCATATGCAAGAGAAAGTGGCTCACCTTAAAGACCATGAGTTGTACTGCTCATTGATATTGGATGAAATTCATATCAAATTCTACATCGATTATAAGGGAGGTACAATTGTTGGCATTGAATATGATAGTTCTGAAGCTGCAAAAAGTGCTCACGTATTTATGATTAACAGTGTGCTCTCTAAGTACAAGGAAGTTGTACATATATTACCCGTGAAAACTTTAACTGCTGATTCATTGCATTGCGTAATTAAGAATGTCATATTGGGACTTGAAAATTTAGGTATTAAGATTATATGTGTTGTTTCAGATAACAACATGATAAATAGGAAATCTATGTCCATGTTTAATGTTGAACATAAACAGAACTTTGTGTATATTCACCCATGTGATAAGAAGAGGCCTTTGTTTTATCTTGTGGACACTGTGCACTTATTTAAGTGTATTAGAAACAACTGGATCAATCAGAAAAATGAAAATGTGAGTGTTGTTTACCCAGATTTTGAAAACCTGTGTGATATTCACGTTGCATCATTCGCAACTTTAAGAACACTCTTTAGTATGGAAAGTGATAATATCCTAAAATATGCTCATAATTTATCATTAAAATCTCTGGCCAACTTCCCTAGAAAGACAAAACGTGAAACTAGTTGCTCAAGTTTTCAACCATATTATAATTGAAGGTTTAAAGCAACAAGGGCCAAAACACAATTTGCCGAACTTTGAAGACACTGCAGAGTTCATTAAGATTGTTTTAAACTGGTGGGAAGTAGTTAATGTCAAGTCTCCATGGAAAGGTGCGAGGTTAAGAAACATTTTACAGTATCCTATGACAAACGAAGCCTCAGATGAGAGACTCTTGTACCTACATAAATTCCTTGATTGGTTGGAAAAGTGGGAAAGTTTGAACATCTCGTCAGGAAAACTTACTAGAGAAACTTCCAGTGCCCTGAAAATAACCACACATGGGCTAATTGAAATGACCAGATATTGTACAGAAGAGTTAGGAATGCAATACCTTTTGCCAGGAAAATTTCAATCAGACACACTTGAAGCGAGATTTGGCCAATACCGACAGTTGGCAGGTGCGCAGTACAATGTATCTCTCCGTCAGATTTTTGAGACGGAACACAAACTGCGTCTTGCCAGCAGAATGAAGTTGAAGCTGAAGTCACTAAAATATGGTGACATCTTTGTAAATCAAATTGACGAGCATGGTACATCTGAATTGACCCTTGCACTTACAGACTTGGCTATGTTTCAGAGTTTGAAAATTTGTGCTGCGGATATTATGGAAGCGAAGAGAGATCTTCCTATTTTGATATACCTAGCAGGCTATTGCTCTTACATTGCAAGAAAAAACTTGACGTGTGATGACTGCAGCGACATTCTAGTTTTGGACAAGACTATGCAATATCTTCCAAACGATTCATTGGATTTTATAAAAAGTTTGGATAGAGGTGGATTGTTGTGTCCTTCAGAGGTGGTTGTTGATATTGTGCTGATCAATTATGTTGTTGTCAAAAAACTGATAAGCCGTGAATATGAAGTGGAATTCTTGAAAGCAGTAAACCAGCGGGAAGTGGCATTCAATCTCAGTCTTGTGAAGTTGAGAGAAGATGAAGATAAGTGGTGGGTGAGTTGCAATAATGGACACGAATGCGAAAAGGTTTTGAGAATAATTTTGTGGTCCTCAACAAATGCTTTGTTAAATAATTATTGTAAAAAAGTAAATAACTTTGTTGAAGGCCGACACAAAAGAAGGAAACTCTCCACACTCTAAACTTCTTTCCTGTTTGCCTTATTAATTGTTGAAAAAATAATTGATGTTTGTAATAAAGTGCTATCTGTCGTCGTCTTTTCATGAACGGAAAGACAGTGAAATAATAATAATAATAATGAAAGTGCTAGCGATGCTTCTGTGAGTTTATTAATTGATTAGGCAACTCGGCGAATTTTCTCTGAACGTAACATGCGGGGTTTAACTTATTCTATTTGTTTTTACTTTTTTATATATATATAAAAACTGTAACGAGTTTTATGTAAAACTTAAAAATATTACCGATAATATATCACAAATACACGCATTTTTAAAAAAAATTCCACCAGTAAGTTTGAACAATTTTGAACATGAATTTGTGTGACATTAGGGATTTTTTTGTGGTGGCCAAAGTTGCTTCTTGAACGAAGAATGTTGGTGTAAATATTTAATATTTCTTCTATCTCTTCTAACTATATTTACGGTAAGGATAAATGTTCAAATGTAACTTCCTCTGAGCTTCCAGTCCTTCCAAAAGAGAAACAAATGAACTTAAATTCTCTACGATAAAATATTGTCTTCCTTGTACAGTGTTAAGATGGTCGCCTCCAGATGATGACGTCAGGACTGAGCGCTGCGGCCTGAGCCTCTCTAAGATGGTCTTGGCAGAACCCTTTTATTTATCTTGCACGTGAGCAGCAGGGATATTTCATGGAAGAATGATCATTACAAATCATAGCTTTCCTTTCCACTATTCGCGATTAAAATTAACCGATATGCCATCTGGTGGGGTTTTCAGGAAGTACTCTAAGTAGGATACGTTGTGTTGAAGTCGTTTAAAGCATGGGGAATATGCGAGAGACTAAGGTCTAGTGTTCAGTTTTTTTTTGCTCTAAATCGTTTTATGGGTAAGAACAAATTAAAAGTTTTCATGTGTTTCCACCCCGTGGAATCAATAAAATGAAATTTGTTAATAAATCAGGGAAAACGTAATTGACAGAAGATTGGAATGGGGGATATAACACTGTAATTCGGCAAGGAAATTACGAAGAATGCACGAGTCTGCTTACTTTATTTTTCGAGATAAATATATATTACCATGAAAGTAAAGTTTTAAATTGTACTTTATAAATAAAGTTTTTTTAATTTTTTTTTCGAAACATCATGAAGCGTATTACCCATTGCGTCCATGTATTACTGGTATTACGTATGTGTGAAGTTGTGAACAGGTGCAAGTCGATTAAGGGAGAAGATGAAAATAGTTTGAGAATGAATTAATGTCAAATGTAACCAGAAAAAAAGTGGACATGCTAATGTTACTGTTTCATTCAGTACGATGTCCTTTTTCAGTGAGTATAGCCTTGTCATGAAATCGTGAATATTATTATTAAACCAGCCTTTCTCTTTCGAGAAAGAACTGCAACGATATGTTCGCAATTTTCTCCTGTCCCAGCTTTTCAAGTACAAGTCAATTTCAATTCCTTTATTTCAAATAATTTCCGAGAACCACAGTTACAACATGACGTGCAGATGATACAGCACTGCTTTGGACAACCAGTGCGTATACATAGGTTTCGTCTGCATTTTCCGTGTTATTTTTGCCTATCATAATTAAATATTTCGTTCTCAGTACAGCTTCACGTTTGTTAGAGTACCTGGAATTCACATCTCATTCGCAATACTTAAAAATAATGCGTAATTTAAACGTTTTCTACCATACCAGTCATGACAACACGCTGCTACTTTGTACTGCTGCTGAATGTAAACAAAGATTTATCCTACTTAGAGCGGCCATATTGGAAGCGACACTAGCGCTCAGGTGGTAATTTTAATCGCGAATAGCTCCTTCTTCCATTATTTGAATCTGTACAGATTTGTAAAACTGCTGCACGTGTTCGCTCACCGTGGGCTACCCGCAGTACGCTCGAAGCAGACAACAAACGAGCTCTCTGGAAGTCGTGACGTATTAACATAGCGGGTCATCTTTTCAGCGCAACGCTAGTCTCGCAACTTTGGAAGTCCCGATTCTGCCTTAAACTGGACGCAGAGAAATGCGAGAACTTGCAGGGGTCATTTTTCCAGGGTGTAGTTTTTAAAATTGCTGTAAAAAAAATTGAGTGGAAATGTCCATTTAGTTCTACCATAGAATGGTTCTACACCCTCTTTAGACGAAAGCATTTTCCTTAGCATTTTTCTCAACATTAATGCCATGACCAAAATTCTACCGTGTGAACCGAGAAATCTTATGGCATTTCAGATGCCATGGCATAATTCATGGCATTTCTCAAGGATAGGATCCGTCCTATGGAGTCCATTAGTGGTGACGTCACAGCAGACGACGCGCTGGGACTGAGTCTTCGCAACGATAGAACTTTTCTTCCTATCAAATTCAAAGCTATTTCTTTTCGGAAGGGGTAGCTTTAATTATTGTGATAGCAGTTATGAAACAAAATTATGGTGCGTATCGTACATCAATGAAAAGATGAGATTTCGGAGAATACTAATATATATCACACATATCTTACAGAGGATAAGGTAAAGAATAACCGGAGTAAGAAAATCATGCATTTTCAAAACATTCCAGTTCCGAGCACAGCCAAAGCTCACCTGATCTCAAGTCGGCCATGCTGCTGCTATGGATGATGCGAAACCGTGGAAAACCAGCTGCCTGAGGCGATTGAGCCGACGACGCCCATTGGCTGAGATTTCTTTTGGAGCATTCGCTTTACTCGATTTCCTACTCCATTTATTCTTTACATTCTCATCTGTAAGGTATATGTTATATATAGACGTATTCTCCGAAATCTCATCTTTACATTGATGTACAATGCACATCACAATTTTGTTTCTTAACTGCTGTCATAATAATTAAAGCTACCCCTTCCGAAGGAAAATAGCATCGATTTGAATACGAAGAAATGCCCATGTTTATTTGTTTAGACTCAGTCCCAGCACATCGTCTGCTGTCACACTATTGGACTCCATTTCTGTAGCATTTTTCGTAGCATAACCAATCAGAAGCTACTTCTAGATCATGAGCGCAGTTGTAATGGCGGCTGCGTGAGATGTAAACAACGTATAAAGCCCCTATCACACGGAACTGGATTTCTAGTTGGAATGCCCTAGTTGGCGATGAACTGACTGTCGAGGTAGAAATTATGGCCGCCTGGCTGACTGCTTGACTGGTTTTGAGGAATAGAACATGTTCTAATTGCTACTAACTTCTTCGACTAGATTCTGTGGAACAGCCAATCAGAGCAAAGTTTGGCCATGTGAAGATAATCTGTGAGTTTGCAAAGTAGCCTTTTTTGTCTGTGGTTTCCGAGTGCATACAGCGCGAAAGGCATGTTTACAATTGAAAAAGCTAAAATATTTTTCCATACTTGTATAGTAAACGTTGTGAAGTATGTATTTTATCAGCGCCGTTCTTCTCTACCTAAAACCATTTAATACGAAGCGATATTCCTCTCCGTTGAATAGTTATCGTATTTTAAAAGTGTGAAGTGATACGTTGTTTACATCTCGCGCGGCCGCCATTATGGGAACGGAAGACTATCGACAAGTACGGTGTAACAAGTACCGTGTGAGGCGAAAACTAGCAAATGGGTAGCCAGTCCAGCGTCAACTAGAGCGTTCCTACTAGAAATCCAGTTCCGTGTGATAGGGGCTTAACTTCACATTTTTAAAACACGATAATTCTTCAACCGAGAGGAATTACGCTTCGTATTAAATGGTTTTAGGTAGAGAATCACGGCACTGATTAAATATATACTTTACAACGTTTACTGGGCACGTATGGAATAATATTTAGTTTTTCAATTGTAAACACCGCTCACTCGCCATATATGGTGTAACTCGACGTACCTTTCATGCTGTATATGTTATGCATTGTAATCACAAAAGCTAGTCGAAAAGTTCCGTGAAATGCTTCTGTGTAAAGTACAATCAGCTATAAGATTTTTGGAAGCTTTTGAACATAGCATTTATGCTAGCAAAAATGCTTTCGTCTAAAGCCGGCCTTAGCATAAACAATATATTTACTGTGCATTTATGCTCCGAACAAAACCTAACAACGCAGACATTCCTTTTCTGACGTCAGAACACTGGTCTCGCGTTGCAAGTTGTGACCCGGTGCCATCGGAGCGTAACTACCCTGGCGTTTCAGCGACCATCATTTTGTTCTTTCGACTTTTCGGGATACCGCACACCCCTAAATATCAGTAAAAAAAAAAGGAGTTTTTAATTGGAAATCTGAAACCCCATTAACCTATTCCTTTTCCCCTTTCCAATATATTATTTGCAACAGTGGCGGCGATTGGGTTCCAAAACGGGAGGCGAGGACAGTTTACTTTCCTTGTGCGGGCAAATAACCCCCCCCCCCCCCAATCCTCTAATCGTCACTACTGATTTGCAACGAAGGATTTTGGACAGTACCATTGCATATACATTTCTATATGCCTAGCTTTGAGGGGACAGAATCGAAAAGTTTTGCCACCTCATAGAAAAAAATACTCTCCATTTGTATTCCTCAGGTCACAGGTGGTTAAAAATTCGCCTCACTTAAAAATTGTAATCAACGCAAATGAACTCGACCAGCACACTGACGATTTTCCTGATGCAATGTCACATCTACAGATTAGAGGGGTCACCTCAGTATGTCACCACCACATGCTAGAATGACAGTAGACCGAAAACTGGGCATAAACAAATAGGTTACCACTTACTGTACTACCATAGAAAAGTTAGGTAATAGAAGTGGAAGCTACATTTAAACCTCGCTGCGCTTTGAAATTGCATTTCCATCGGTGGCCAGTAGATGGCGCGGCCGTCTTCTTTTGCTGTTTCCAGCACAAATTGGGGGGAGAGCTCTTTCGGTGACAGTCACGTGGGTTTCAAACGTCCTTATTGGTCAGATCTCTTGTATCCCAGCAAGGCTGTTACCAATGGCAAGGGCTTTCTTTTTCGCTGGTTCCCTTCCAAGCACCGCTGTTAGGGGTGGGGTGAAGAGATGGGATGGGTGATGCGTTTCCGCCACCGCAAAGTTCTTCGGAATCTTTTACTCTAAAGTAAGGTTGCCTTTCCTATGCAATTAACAGATTCTTTGAGTGTTTATTTGAAGGCGAAATTGGGAATGTAAAATGTAGGCATTTTCAACTGGCGCCTGAATTTTCAAATTCAGTTCTCAAAAAACGTTTTTTAAAAAAATATTTCAACTTCGCTTGTGGAAATTTCCATTACCACTTTTGAAATAACGAGTACAGTGTGTGGGCCTCCCCGATGGCGCAGTGGTAGCGTCGTCGCCTTGTAATCAAGGGATTCCGGGTTCGATACCCGGTGGAGCTACAAGTGGTTCGGATCCCACTTTAAACTGTAGATCTAGTCCCGATTGGCCTGAGCAAAAAGAAAAAAATAATAACTCATAACTGAAGTACAAACTGGGGGCGGCGAATTCCATGCACCGGCGCAACAATCATTTCTTGACTGCAACAATCTTTACTCGACCTCGCCGCACAAGAAATGAAAATGAACTGAATAACGTGAAATTCAAATAATTTTTGTTTCACTTTGCTCGAAATAAAATCGTTTCTTTAAGATAGGGTGACCATTCGTCTCGTTTTGACCGGGAGAGTCCCGTTTCATAGGCGTGTCCCAGTTGTCCCGTCGATATTATACAAGAAACACTATTTGTCCCGTTTTTTAAAAGTCTAGGAATTAGCTTGAAAACCAAGTCTAAATTTGAGAGATTCTTAAAAAGAATGACTTTCTGTGTCTTGGCGGAAATTCAAATGTCAAATCCCTTGTTTTGTGTTAGATATTAATATATGATGCAACTTTTTCGGGGAGCTTTATTAACGGTTAGTAAAGAATTAAGTTGTTCTCAAGAAGATTGGTCCTTCCGGAAAATACTTCTGGCATAGTAGTCATACCGAGATTATAAAAATTAATAGCTCTTGACAACGAGAGATCATATTTTACATAGATATTGTTCATGATGTATCATTTATGTGATCCATACTATAATAAATAATAAAAAAGGTAAAGTGCTCCCCTGTGCTTTCCACCACGCCATGAAGGCGTATCTCGGCCGAAGCTTGGAGTGATGTGATCAGCACCACGCCCCTGGCCGCATTTACCTCCCAGACTTTCCTCCAGGTATCCACTTTATACAACACTGGGCGAGCGCCGGAGCCGCATAAACAGGTGGAAAAAGTCCCGGTTCTCTCAGCCGGGATCGAACCCGGGCCTCTCGCATGGTAGTCAGACGCTATACCGACTTTTTTATATATAAAATAAAGAAATACCCCTATTCGGTGGTATCCCCCGTCATTCACACACATTTTCTCAACATTCGTACATATCAGTTTTTCTCTATATTCTCGGCTTTCTAAATTTACGAACAAGTCCTAGCCGGGATTCGAACCCGGGACCACTATGCTAACCACTCCTCCACGGAGGCCGACCACCGACTGAGCTACAGCGGTTACTATAAATAATAATAATAATACGTTAATGACAATAATTTTATAGCTAATTAGGCCTAACCAATTTTTCAGGAGGGAGTAAAGTGACCTTTGGGTCAAAATATTATGATCACCCTACTTTAAGAGCAACATCAAATCGTACTTGACCATGTTTTTATGTTTACATTTTTGCTGCTTTTAAAAATTAAGATATACTATTGATGAAATCCTACGAGCAATCTTTGTATTTTCCTCAACCAGTACAAATTTTTAATTTCAACCTGTATGTGGAGTGAGTTGACGATATGTTCGGGGTCAGTTGACAATA
This sequence comes from Lepisma saccharinum, assembly GCF_977018435.1. NCBI lineage: Eukaryota > Metazoa > Arthropoda > Insecta > Zygentoma > Lepismatidae > Lepisma > Lepisma saccharinum. The sequence goes on along the minus strand of NC_139243.1, from coordinate 20,497,302 downwards.
CTTGTAATTCTACCTTTGAAATGGTTTGGAATATTTTATTTCAAACAATATACTGCCTTAAAATTACAGATTACAAAAATGTGATTTAATGAACAGCATAATATGTAACATAAATGTTCCAAACCAGCGTGCGGAATCCCGGGGGGACGGGGGGAATTCCAACCACCAACGATCTTGTCTTGAAATTCCCCCCCCCTCCCCCCACAAAATTCTTTCAACGGGGGAAGAGTTTTTGTTTTAACAACAAATATAAACAATTAGTTTGAGATTCGAATATACATGACTGGAATAATATCGAGAACATACAAAAAGAACGGACAACAAAGAGCCTCACCTCTAAGGACACTAAACCCAGCAATCTCCAGAAAACAGAAATTAGACCGACTTGTTACTTCTTCTCCATTTCTCATCGTCTTTCGTTAGCAACCACGAAGTACATAGATATATTAATAAAACACGTAATAGCATTTATATGTGAATTTTATACATGAAACTATTATCATCTGAATATATCTTATTTTTTATCCCTCCTCCCTTATGCACATCATTGTTCATCTATTTGCAATTATACATTTTGAATGAAAGACAGTCGATATAATATATTGTATATTTTATAAAATAATTTGAGACATTTAATGACATTATATATATAAATATGGGTCGGGTCATTCATTAATGTCAAATCAGGCAGGAGTTGACCCTCATAGTCACGATGTTGATGATATTTCGGACACAGCTTTGCTTTGCTCCAAAACCTGTGAAAGGATTTTGCTGAAATATGATTATTACGAATTATATGAGGGTTGTTCAAAATGTCATTTTTGAGCAACATGCTCTTTTCAATTAAGTATATCTCGGGAACGAACGAAGATACAGAAGCGTTCTTGAGCTCGTTGTAAAGGGGAAAAACGGTTGCATATTATGAGATGATAAAATCTTGAAACTTTGTAAAATTTGAACACACTGTTCAAATGTTCAAATTTCAAGTTTGAACAGCTCAAAACATCCCCCCATCGATTTTTCTCATTTTTGAATATTTTTAACTACCATCCTTCCTCTTCATACTAATAAAGTTTTATCGAGGGGTTTTTTATATAACAGAGAAAAATGAATTTGAAATTTGTCCTGCATCAGCAATGAACTGAGCTATAATGAGACTTTTCATTTGTGTCGCGCTAGAGGATATACATACGTACTGTTCAGGGACAGATGATATTCCTCTTGATAATTGCCTTTATTTTGTGATGTTATTGCTAATTTATACGTTACTGTTTTCATATTTTTAGCCGCGTTCATGGGGACGAGATGTGGGAGTGTTGTGAAAACTTCTGTGTTAGCCCAAAAAAAAAAAAAAATTAAGTTGAAAACGACGAATGTTGGGAATGATTTCGTAAAATATGGATTTTGGTCAGTTGTTAGACCTCTACTAGAAGAAAAAAATCTCAAAAGTTCACGTCCTTCTCCCCTGTGCTTCCCCTCAAGCATCGGATTCACAGACTCTTAGTTACTGACTTATACATGTATCTAAGCAGTTATTTTTCTATTAAACTTTTGATCCTCATTAGATAGACTGAAGAAAAGGTAATGTTTCGTTGTTCAATAATGCGTAACGATCTGTAGGATTTTATATTTTGGTAATGAACGCTACCCCTATAAGATTGGATCACATATAAAGACGAATTCAAAGGAATTATTTTCCGGAGAGGGGCATCGTAACGACCTGTAGAATCTTTTAAATGTAACGTACAACGAACTCTAAAATCCCAGACATTTAGCCATCACTTTTCAAATCAGGAAATTGCTAGAACCATCTAAGGAATGAATGTCTTGTCAGACATTGCCGAGCTTCCTTGATCGCCATCCTTGCAAACAGGTGCAAACGATCGCAATCAAGGAAGAGTCTACAGATAACTGAGTCGGCATTACTGAGTAAATTCGATTGGAATAAATGTCTGGAAGGAGAGAGGTCAGTGGTCAGTTCTAAGTCAGTCAATCGAGGAGGGAGTATGAGGATTACGAAGAGGGATAAGAGGACGCCTTGGGGGGACCGTGTCGAGACGAGTCGCAAGTCAGACTCTTTGTATAGTCTCGAGCGTAACCTCTCATCGCATATCTTCAGCTGTAGTGCAGAGAAAAGTATACCCTTTCCAATAAGCCGTGTTCATCCAGTCTTTGGGGGTTTAAAACTCAAGTGGTGTGTCTTGCCACACGTAGGGTTACCAGACGTCCGGTTTTTCCCGGACATGTCCTACATTTTAGTCTTATGTCCGGCGTCCGGGAGGAATTTGAAAAATATCATAAAAGTCCTACATTTTGAGCGTCACAAAATATTAATTAGGAAAATAGGTAACAGAAAGAAATCATTCAAGTTACAAGTCTATGGACTACGCTACCAAACTCAATAGTGAAATTTATTTTGCTTCAGTCATTGATGTCCGTGTGCACGAACGATGATCAAATTTTAAACTCTGATCGGGAAAGGATCACTGGAAAATTCCATTGCACGAAGACGGTTCAACACTTGTTTATCTTCTGATCGGCCATTCGCGACCGTTTTGGTTCTGTGGTGCAAAGTTGTAATGTTTATAAATACTGTACTTTCTATCCCAGAACACAAAACATATATAAATGTCATATATTACGTGCAAGGTAAATTAGAACACAGCAATATTTACGATATTGCTACATGGTGTTGGAAATATGATTGTATAAATTTACGAAAATATATGTTACTGGCTATTTACACGACACGACAATATAAATATATAAGAATTAAGAAATGAAAAATTCAAATAGTTACCACAGTACAGTAATAATAGAAATAATAATAATAATATACCTTTATTGCGGGCGAGGTTCAGCGTACACTGTTCTCTCAAAATCGAATGTATTTCGTAAGGCATTAAAGTCCCGTAGAAGAAGGTTCAATGCTTTCTCCTCCTTTTGTGTTGTGCCGTCAGTTCTTTTTTAATATCATTATTTCTTTACACTCCACTACATCCTTGTACATATTGACAAGGTTGATTAGTACATCTCTCACATTCAGAGAAGTTTGCAGCCCGAATTATCTTCTTCTCCTACATGTTGATACTTTACCACATCACATTACTCTATGGGGTTCTTGGTTGTAATTTGTGTTAGCCAACCAATCAGGTATAGCCTTACAAATTAATCTCGGATCAGTTGAACGGAATCTCCTGAACGTCGTTTTTCGTTGGTGCAATGCAAATCCTTAAACCAAGTTCATTTATTGTGGATTAAAATTGATCTCGTTCATCTGAACTTCGAAATAATCGGCGTTGGTGAACGCGGCCATGAGTCATTGCCCCCCCCCCCCAAAAAAAAAAAGTTTGTCCTGCTATTAAACAAACAGGAAAACGGAAGCACTTAATGAACAAAGTTTTGGGACCACTTTCTGCTAACGTCACTGTTCAATGCCTGAGCAGAATTTCTTGCCTTAGGGTTTATACTGATGGAACAAGGTCTTGCCTATTCTGATTCAATATTCAATACAATTTGATTGTAAAGCAGAGGTATAGATAACAAAATTATTCATGGTGTCTGCCAGTCAAGAAAGTCATGGTAGTCAAGAAAAAGTAAAGAAATTAACAAGTAGGTCAAGAAGTCAATAAAAAGGCAATAAATTATTCTTGTGGTCAAGAATTTTTGCTATCATAATGACTGATTGGTTGATTTAGTTTATTTTACTTCACTTTTTTCTGTCCCTTTGGCTAATCGCGAAGATGAGGATGAATGGTGGTAAGATAAGATGGATGCAGGGACAGTCACAAACATATAGGGACAACCGACACAAGGCCGACATAAGTTTATACTGGCTGTGAGTAGACGCCAAAGCCTCGCTTATCTGCCAAACACAGTTCAGGCTCGTTAGTAGGGTTTTTCATTAAATAAATATTTGTTTTCTTAATTACTAATTTTCCACTTTACCTAAGTAGGGGTCGAATAAATAGACATTAAGAAAAACGGAAAAAGGTATAGAAAAGTTGTTACGTACCCAATAAGACCAAGTAATGTAAATAGTTTGCCAAAGACGAATAGAGATGGCAGCACCAGGCGTGCAAGGTTAAGAATTGGCATAATATATGTGAATAACTTTATAAATAAGAAAAAGCAAATTGGAAAGATGAAAAACAATAGAATATATTATAAGAAGACAAAGAATAAATATGAAAGAAGTAAATTAATATATATATATCTTATAAATCAAATCAATGATCACATGTAAGTTAATATGAAAATTAAGGAAGTCAAAGCACTGATACAAGTTTGTGTCTTTGAACAGATATTGCGTCTGTATGATTGATTTACCATTCCTATAGGGGAAATTTTGTTTACATCAGTGGCGAGCGCGTTCTGATCGACACCCCACAGCACTTTTTGGTTGCGCAGTTTAACTGTAGCACCTACTTGGATGCGCATGTCAATCGGCTGCACCAAGTATACACTCTGTTGTACCTAGTTAGTGGTGGCGCGTTCCAATTGCAGCCCCAAGGGAGGATATTAGTATTATTCCCAAAGCTTAGAGGAAAAAGTTGGAAAAAGGATAAAGGAATTCGTTAAATAGTCAAAACCGAAATAAATTGAAATCCAGAGGGAAGTCCAGATCCTCCATATTGAGAAGGAAGTCCAGATCCAGACCGTCCACCAAGAAGGAAGTCCCGATCCAGAACGTCCATTAAGAGGGAAGTCCAGATTCTCCATATCGAGAAGGAAGTCCAGATCCAGGCCGTCCATTAAGAAGGAAGTCCCGATCCAGATCTGCCCATTACGAAGGAAGAATATTGAGATGAAAATTGACTGTAAACGAGAAAATTATAGAAGAATGTAGCTTATCATGTAAAATTCTTACTCCATGTATCCTGTGTTTACATAATATATTCGTTTAAACGTCTCCATTGGAAGGCATCCTGTCTGGTTTCGTTGTCTACAAAGAACCCTACCCTGTAGATAAGCTAGCTGAGTTTTAAGTTTAAGGTTTATGTACCTTTGCACCAAATGAAGGTAGCATAAATAAATGGCGACCAACTTTTGGGGCTAGAGAATTAGGAACCAGACAGCGAAGAGAGAAAGAATAATTAAAAATGGAGGAAAAGGATAAAGATGTAAATGAGAATGGAGAAGCTACAATGAAGGAAGACGGAGAAAAAAGGGAAACTTTCATTTGTTGCGGAGAGGAAGGAAACAAAGAAGAAATTATTGTTTGTACCACATGTAAGGAAATGAGACACTGGATGTGCGAAGGAATAAGAAAGGAAAAATATATATCAATAAGCGAAAGGGAAGAAGGATACGTATGTAAGAACTGCAAGAAAGAAAAGTTGAAAGAAAAACAAAAGAAGACAGAAGAAATAAACTTAATAGAATTGTTTCAAAAGATGTCAATGCAAATGGAAGTTAACGCACAGAGAATGGAAGAAAATAACAGAGAATTGAAGGAGAAGATTGATGAGAGTAATAGATCAGTAGAAGAAAAGTTAGAAGAAAGTAATAGGAAGGCGGAAGAGAACAACAGAGAAGTAAAAGAAAAGTTAGAAGAAAATAAAAAGGAAGTGAAAGAAAGGCTCGATGAAAATAGTAGAAGATTAGAAGAAGTAAGAAATGAAAGCAAGAAAATGTACGAGAAAATAACCGAGACATGTGAAGAAAATAGAAGATCATTGGAAAAGAAGATAGAAGAAACAACATTGCTAATTGAAAACAAAAGCGTGGATATAAATAGGAAGATCGAGGAAGAAGTTTCAAAACTTAGAGAGGAGAATATACACAGAACCAACAGTATGGAAAGAAAAATTGTTGAAAATAAATCGCAAATAGAAGCAGTATCTTCTAGAGTAGATGCAAATGAAGACAAGATAGAAGAAGCAAAGATTCTGATAGAAGATAGAAGTTGGACGATGAAAGAGGAAAGTTCCAATGACGAGCAAGACAGCAAGATAGACGAAGAAGCTATAAAGTTAAGCGAAGGAAACAAAGAAGAGACAGATAAGAAAATAGAAGAAGAAGAAAGAGGAATAGCAAGGGATGAAAAATTTACTTTTCAATGTAATGATGAAGAAATCCAGGTCGAAATGAAGATGAAAGAAGAAAGTTCCAGTGACGAGTCTCTGACGGAGGAAGAAAAGAAGCATACACATAACCGAAGATGTAAACAAAGAAGGAAGAAAAGTAAAATGAGATTTAGATATATTCACGTAAAGACATGGAAGAAGAAGAAGAGAAAAAATTAAAAATAGAAAAGAACCTGAAGAAAGTTAATAATATGCTAAGAAGGGTCGACATAGATCAAACGGATTTTGATTCTACTTCGCCAAAGAGAAGGAAGAAGAAGACGAGACGGAAAAGACAAGGAGAGCATGCATTTGATGAAGATCTAGAACAGAAGAAGTCTTGGCAGAAACCAGATTGGAAGAAGAGAGAAATGAAAGTAATTTCTTTATTAGAAGAAAGTTGGAAGAGGAGGAAGAAGGATCTTGAGAAGAATAGAAAAGAAAATAGAAGAAATAGAAGAAAAATAGGAAGAGAAAAAGAAAACAAGATAGTGACAAGCAACGAGTATTTGAAAGAATTGGAAGATACAAATAGGACTGACTAGTGCTAAGTATGAAGATGTTATGATTTACAGACTGGCAAGCGTATGTTTCTAAAATTATTAAAGTTCTCTGAAAAAGTTCCAGTTCACCAGAAGAAAAATTTAGTTACTGTAAAAAGATATACGTATATATATGATAGTCATCGTTGGAGGAAAATCTATTCTGCAAGTGATATCTTAAGAAAGAATGATAACTGCTAATTTATGTCACCACTCGATTGAACAATGAGACTGATAGTGAAAGATCAAACCTGTAAAAGAAGAGATGCCAAAGAAAGTAATATGGAAAATGGATGTAAACTTTTCAATTGTACGAACAGAAGAGAAAGAAGAGAACAGTTAGGCACAGAAGGAAGTTAATCATGAAGAAAACTCTCAGGAAAAGGAGAAGAAAATATGAAAGAAGATCGAATAGTATCAGTAAAACATATTCTTTGTAACCTTAGACGATTAAAAGTCATCGTGTATTTAGAAAAGTGCAAATGAAACGGGTTGTAATCCCAGAAGTTAGAAAAAGAATCTGTTGTATTCCGAGAATGGGTTGTAATCCCAGAAAATAAATATATCTAGATACATGCTGATATGAAATTAAGGCTGATGTGAAGAATTATTGTAACTGATGGAAACACGTAGATGGTCAACTTAGAGAAGAGAGAGAGTTCTTTGATACGGAAAAATCTGAACTAACTGATAATCTGTAGAGATATTGCTGAAAGAAGAAAAGGGTGAAACGAAAATTACTATTTTGGCAGGACATCGTCAGGCAAAGACTATCTTGGAGAGATTAGACGAGCAGACTTGTAGGAGGTGAACTATTGAAGAATTATATTTTGTAACTAAAAATAATTGAAGAGGTCACGAATTTTTCTGGAACGTGGTGATAAGATATCTAGAAACAAAAAATAGAAAGAAGAGAGAGAATTTGGACAACATTAGAAGATATAATTGTACAGAAGAGAAGAAAGAAAGCGTCAAGAAGAAATAATAGACTTGTACATATATAATTTGAAAAAAAATGTATCTGCATATATATATATATATATATATATATATATATATATATATATATATATATATATATATATTACGACAATTTTTTTTATGGCCAACGGGGGGAATATTGTGTTACGTACCCAATAAGACCAAGTAATGTAAATAGTTTGCCAAAGACGAATAGAGATGGCAGCACCAGGCGTGCAAGGTTAAGAATTGGCATAATATATGTGAATAACTTTATAAATAAGAAAAAGCAAATTGGAAAGATGAAAAACAATAGAATATATTATAAGAAGACAAAGAATAAATATGAAAGAAGTAAATTAATATATATATATATCTTATAAATCAAATCAATGATCACATGTAAGTTAATATGAAAATTAAGGAAGTCAAAGCACTGATACAAGTTTGTGTCTTTGAACAGATATTACGTCTGTATGATTGATTTACCATTCCTATAGGGGAAATTTTGTTTACATCAGTGGCGAGCGCGTTCTGATCGACGCCCCACAGCACTTTTTGGTTGCGCAGTTTAACTGTAGCACCTACTTGGATGCGCATGTCAATCGGCTGCACCAAGTATACACTCTGTTGTACCTAGTTAGTGGTGGCGCGTTCCAATTGCAGCCCCAAGGGAGGATATTAGTATTATTCCCAAAGCTTAGAGGAAAAAGTTGGAAAAAGGATAAAGGAATTCGTTAAATAGTCAAAACCGAAATAAATTGAAATCCAGAGGGAAGTCCAGATCCTCCATATTGAGAAGGAAGTCCAGATCCTCCATATTGAGAAGGAAGTCCAGATCCAGACCGTCCACCAAGAAGGAAGTCCCGATCCAGAACGTCCATTAAGAGGGAAGTCCAGATTCTCCATATCGAGAAGGAAGTCCAGATCCAGGCCGTCCATTAAGAAGGAAGTCCCGATCCAGATCTGCCCATTACGAAGGAAGAATATTGAGATGAAAATTGACTGTAAACGAGAAAATTATAGAAGAATGTAGCTTATCATGTAAAATTCTTACTCCATGTATCCTGTGTTTACATAATATATTCGTTTAAACGTCTCCATTGGAAGGCATCCTGTCTGGTTTCGTTGTCTACAAAGAACCCTACCCTGTAGATAAGCTAGCTGAGTTTTAAATTTAAGGTTTATGTACCTTTGCACCAAATGAAGGTAGCAAAGTCCAGAAAAAGTCAAGAATTCTGGATGTGTTATCTTGGTAGACACCCTGGACACTACTCAAGATGAAACATCTCGAACCATTTTCAATTACGGTAACTGCTGAATATTTGTTTGCCATTACAGGTCATAATTCAAATGTTGATAGAGTACTTTCATTACCATCAGCACAACAGACTCACGAGAGAAATGATTTTTTCATGAAGTCTGTAAAATGTTTGTTTGGTACTGGTCCCTATAATTTCAAAGAGTTTGACTGTCCACTCTAACATAAATATAGTTTGACTAAACCTGAAATTTTGATAAAGATTGTCTCCTCTGAGAAGTACCGCTTAAATCATGTAGTGAGAGGTGCATTGATTAGTATGATTGCAAGTTTTGAAATTTTGCATTTAAAAATTTATTAAGAATTCATTTTTTTTAAACTGAAAAGTGTCACTTTTCAACTACTTTCTAAAGTGTTCTATATATATATCTATTATTTATTGAGAATGTTTTGTGTCCTACCTACATTTTGGGACAGCATGTCCTACATTTCCCTTACAGCGATCTGCTAACCCTAGCCACACGTATGTGTTTAGTCATTACCACTTGCACCTTACCATCAGGTTTGCCATGAACAGCGAGTATGCCAATAGTTGGGGTGATGAATGATGAATGAGCTACATTACCCGTAGTACGATCCCACGTGGTGATAGATGCGGGATATTCATTTATTTCAATTCGAAATAAATGAAAATTGGAAGGATAGGCAATGATACGAATGTAAGTGGTTTTCGCGTTATGTAAGAAATCATCTTTTAAAATAAAGACAAGTCTTGTCTTCCCCTGTACTTTTAGAATTTTCTCGATTGTAACTATCAAATAAATTATGCGACAGAAAATTATTTGGAATAAAAATTATAGCCTAATTTATAAGCAATAAACTGATATAAGTTTTAATGTATTTAATCAAAGAATCGCCATAAGATGTGTCTCCAAATAGAGGACTCGTACCCACCATCTTGATCACTGTCCAGCGGCTAAGTCCCTAATGATTGACGAATTGTTACACTTTTTGATAAAAGCAAGAGACTTGGTAGTATAATTGTTATGCCATTTAAGGAATTTTCTGTCGAGGAGCCAATCGCTATGTGCGTGCCGATGCCTCCCATGTTCAAAATAGTCCACCGTATTAGATTTATTTTGGTTTGATATTTCTCGGGAACGGTGACGCCTATGAATGTCTGGTTTTCTCAGAAGTGCTCCAAATAGTATAAACTTTCACACTAAATCAATAAATCTATTTTTAAAAAATAAACGATTATTTTGTGAAATACTCATTTTTAAAGTATTTTGTGAGAATAACTGCATATTGAAAATTTTGTTGATGGTTATGTTCTTACATTTTCAGTCATATAAATTAGAGCTCATTCCAACATCTCGAATTGAGGTCTCAAGCAATAAAATTTTGTATAACTGTCATTTGTCCAGTAACTTTATAAATATAAAAATAGTATTTTAAAAGGAAATCATGCCCCTCGCCCGAGCGCGACCGTCTCCCCCTCCCTTTCCTAGAAAGACGAGTTTTCCCCGTTTATTTGTAAAAGAAGTAATCAATTCCACTCCTCCGTAACTATTGGACTCACGACCTACATATTTTTATGGGACACTTTTTAAAGGTTTATTTCATAATCTATTCACTCAAATTCTCTGTAGCAATAATGATTTCATACTTGATTTTAATTATATTAAGTTTGGTAACAGCGTACAATTGCCTCACTAAATGGTCGGCTTCTCACTTTCCGATTCCGTTTTCTTCCTAATTTTCAGCGAGGGTAAACAAAACAGGTTTCGAGAATCGACGGGACCGAGCGGGCAGGTTTCTAGTGTTTCGCCCGATGGGAGGGATTGAGAGAGAGGGGAGGGGGAGTGAACTGCCTCATCCAGAATAAATAGCCTCGGCCTTTTACCATAGCCATGGGCAGGGGCAGCGTGACAAAATTCGCAGCAGCTTCTATTCTCCACTTGCTTGTGTCCATAGGAACACAGAGCAGATGGTAGGTTGGTTACTCTATCCCAGTGGTTCTCAACCTTTTCGAGACCTCGGCCTAGTATTTTTTTATTTTATAGGACGATGCCCAATCCCAACAAATTTATTCGTAAATACTTTTCAATTTTTTTTATAGTTTATACTAACAATTGGAAAGTGTGGTATAATCATAAAGACTGACAAATATAAATTTAAATTAGTTACCAATCACTGGACCAATGCAATATTATAGCATGTAAGTTCCTCAAGCCATCATCATTAAATTAATTTCTGTTCATTATTATTGACAAACCCCTTTCTGATAAAAAATATATAATATTTTTCCGTATAAAATTGATTATTGTATTATTAAATTGATTGATTTTAATTGTGTAATTAAAACTGCCGGCCCCCGTGGCGGAGTGCTTAGCACATCGCGCTACGACGACAGGGTTCCTGGGCTCGAATTCCGGCCTGGGCATGGATGTTTGTGACTGTCCATTTATCAATTTCATCATATCATTCCTCATCACCATCCTCGCAAATTAGACAAAAATGGCACAAAAAGCGAAGTAAAAGAAAGCAAATCAAATCAATAATTTTAATTAAAACTGCACTCACTATAGAAGTCAATTAAGCAGGAAGCCAGCAGAAGAATGACAGCTTATCGGCGAAACCCTGTCCTATCATATACACACAACAAATATGTACATGCGTAAAATATATAATTTAGTCAATAAACACTAGTTCAACACTAATACCAGGCTGTCCCAGAAGTCTTGCACCATCAGCACACTTAGCCCCAAGAGATGAAGTTTGCGAGGGTAGGTGGCGCCACCGGTGAAAGGCTGTTGGCAGGCATAGAGGACAGGTTCGTGGGATCAAGTGAAGGCACGCGCAGCATGTGTAGCCAGTGTTCCTTTGAAATTAAAGTGGGCACGATGAGTGAGGACCAAATTGCACTTCGTGCAGTGCTAGCTTTTTTATGGAAAAAATGTCCAACAGCAAAAGCGGCAGCGGAGGAAATTTGTCTTGTGGAGAACGAAGAAGTGGTGAATCGATGGACAGCTTCCCGTTGGTTTAAAAAATTCGCTTCGGGTGATCTACGCCTCGCGGACAAGGCCCGCACGGGGTGACCTCCGATGGACATTAACGAGTCTCTGCAGGATGCTGTGCATGCTACACCACAATCCAGCACACGTGTTAGCCAGAGTGGTTGGGGCATCCAAATCGACAGTAAAACTTCGCTTGCATGACATGGATTACACCAATAAACAGTCTCGACAAAGTCCACACGAGCTGACAGAGGTGCAGGCCCAGCGCAGAGTTGCAATTTGCCAGACATTGCTACAAAACCCGCATGATCTTCGTTTTTGGAGGAGAATTGTGACAGGAGACGAGAAGTGGGTGTTTCTGAAAACCCCGATACACGTAAACAGTGGGTGAAAAGAAGACAGGAGGCCATCGCCCATGTGAAACAGGACAGATTTGGGAAAAAGCTCATGCTGAGTGTGTGGTGGAATATTGACGGGATTGTCCATTATGAGTTTGTTCCAGAAGATCATGCTGTAACAGGTGAAATGTATTCTGAACAATTACGCCGAGTGTATGCTATTCTGGACGGGAAATACCCGGCATTAACGAGGAGGAAGAGGTTACTGCTGCAAAATGACAATGCTCCCAGTCACCGGTCTCGAAGAGGGACCAACACACAGGGACGGCGACAGGGGTGGGCACGGGTGGGCAAGCGCCCACCCAAAAATTCCTGTGTCCACCCGATTGCCCACCCAATCAAATTCAATAAGTACATACACTTGGGGATATGTGAATGACTCAATAAATAAGTGTATTCTGGTGTTCACAACATGTATATTTTACTTGTGAATATTATCTTTGCTAGAAATGTGCACATATTATTTATTTATTTGTCTCTTTTCTTTTGTGGCGGAGATTAAGGTTCATGCCTTTATAATGCGACAGTGTTATGCCATTGGAGAAAAAAATATACAGAAAGAACTCGCAACAAACTGTCATTTTACCTCCACAGAAGATGCGTCCATTTTAAGAGGGTGTCTTGCCTGAGACAAATATTTGAGACTTTTGGGAAACAACGTCATTGTTCACGGAATTAGCTGCCTTGATCCACTAATGAAACGCTTAGCGATTGAAACTACCACCTCAACTTTCGAAGTGCTATGTACTAATGAAACTACATTTTTTTTTGGAATAGTAAGTTGTGGATGATTTGTTTTATTATATTTTAAGTCATTTTTCTGCTAATTTTGATAATGACGACGATAAGGTTCAATGGTGATTAAATGAAAGTGACGAAGGGGCGAAAACAAACACACGCGGACACTCAAAATACAAACCCCATAAATTATTATTTCGACTTTGGTTCCAGGCGCCAGGGACTCGTTGCCCTGCAAGAATAAAGTTTCCAAACAATATTCCAAACTTTTTGTGAGGAGTGTATTAATATGCATGAAAGAATGTGTCCATCAGAGACAACGCGAAAGGAAATGGAATAAGTTGCGAGAATAGATTAGAAAGAGAACGAAGAGGAAAACCTGAAATGGAAAGGGAAAAGAAGTAAGAAGAAAATCGGGAGTGTAAGAGAGAGGGGATACATGTACGTCTTACATGCACATATATATGGTCTTAAATTTATACTGCCCACCCTAATCTATCAATATGGAGCTCCTGCCCACCCGGTCGAAAAATTCTGGCGCCGCCCCTGCCAACACACTAGCTGAGCTTGACGGATTTGAGTTGTTACCTCATCCCGCCTATAGTCTGGAAGTTGCACCATCGGATTACGGTTTGTTTCGCGCTCTCACACATTGCCTGTGTGGTCGGCACTTCGGTTAATATGATGAGGTAAATTCTGCCTGTCGCGAGGTTTTCAATTCTAAACCTGCCACCTGGTATCGCCATCATATTGAACTGTTGTCGCAAAGGTGGGTGAAGGTAATTGAACATGGAGGCCTGTACTTTGCTGAATAAAGTCTGTCTTTGTTTCTGATATTCTGTGTTTCGTTTTCGTTTTAGTATGGTGCAGGTCTTCTGGGACAGCCTGGTATTTTATTTTGAATCTGCAAACTCGCTGAAGAAAATAGTTGGCTTATTATATTACAACTGAGCTTCTTTTTTTGTAAGTTATTCTAGTGAAACTTTTGCTGCCGTTTTCTGTCCGTAAGTTTGTTAATTCAGGAATGAATTAAAGTGATATCCAAACGAAGACAGTCACAAAATTGCAGGTTTTTACCTTGGAACACTAAACACGTCTATCTTCATTTAACTTCTTGGATTCCATTTTCTAATATTCCTGTGAAGAGCATGTTCCAATGTCACTTTGGGTTCGGGCCTATTGTAATAATTAATGCACTGTTACAGAAATTGAATTACATGTTTAAGAGATGATAATTAACCTATCGTTAATGTCCAGGTTGAAGAGGTCCTCCATTTCTTCTCTTGGGATCTCGTCAAAGAAGGCGTCATTAGAAATATTATGCTTATTTCTGTGCTTATGTCAGAAATTAGTTTTTAGATTATATTTAGTCCCGTCTTCACAGAATTGCTTCCACATAAAAAAAACATCCACTGTGAAATAAGATTTGAAAAGCCTCAATTGCGTACAATTTATACGAATCCATGTTTGAAAGACAAATTGAACGACATCCAGACAGCGCAAATTTGTAATTTATATTTTCAACAGATAGTTTCTAATTTATATGATCAGCGATCAATATATGTCGTGGGATATACACTAATGAAATCTGTCCGAAAATCTTACTAATTCAAACATTAATAGAATTTTCAAGAAAACGTGTACATTACCCAGGGCGAAGTTCGAACCTGGAATCTTCGGCGGTGAGATTTTGAGTCGATAACTCAAATCATTTGGCCACTGAGGCTGTCCATTAAATGTAGAAAATATAGGTACGTGTATCAGTTTGTACTTAATCACTCCGGATAAATTCAAAGATGGTACCATAATGGAGGCTCTTCCTCCCAGTTTCATATTTGTATTCCTCCATCTCGTCTTTCTTAATCTAATGATATAAAGAGCAATATATTTAAGTTTATTACACTTATATTCACCTCACCGTTAGATCAACTTTGATGGGAAAAAGTTTCAAGATAAAGAAAATCGAAAGAAAGCATACGAGGTCTTTATGGAAAACACAGTCCTATAATTCACATAAACTGACTGTATTTATTATTTTCGTTGCTTTTATAACTCTTAGTTTAATCGCGACGATGAGGATGATGAAGCGTATACAATACAACATCTCTCTCCATGTAAACAATAATTATAATTATAACCCATGGCGCAAAGGTCCAAGCAGGTCAAGATACTGCCGGCATCACTCCCACATGCCTCAGCAGAGGGAGATCATGCAACAGTGGCGCAACTACAGGGGGGCATTGCCCGCCACCCCAACCTTGGACGGAAATGAGTTCTGGGGGGGGGGGGGACATTGACGGCCAAGTGCATCTGCAAGGGGCAATTACCGCCCACAACTTCAAATTTTATGTAAATAAAAATGCTTTTCGTAAAATTTTCTTTTTCGCTTCGCTTGCAGTATACCTGCTTTTCTTAGTATTATCAAGTCCCGAAACATAGCTGGGGATGGCGAAAGTCGGCCTTGGGCGCCGAACGATCTAAATGAAAAGAGATGAATTGTGGTTTTAAGTCTATTTTATGCACAGAAAGGCTAATAGGGACTGGACATACAATTTAAAGTGGGATCCGAAGCACTGTCATGTGCCTCCGCCGGGTATCGAGCCCGGTACTCCATCAAACGGTGACGACGTTACCACTACGCCATCGGGGAGGCTAAAAAGTTGTAAAAGAGAGAATGCGTTGGCGTCCCGTGAAATTATTTGCGCCCTATTAAATTTAAAAAAAAAATGGATCTAAAAATATTCTTGCTCGCAGGTTGTTTTCTGTAATGCATTGTAAATTACCAGAGAGAGAGAGTAACACTTTTATTAATTGATTTTGTTTTAAATGTATGAGCAATTGTTGAGGAAAAGGAGCGTGCACAATTTATGTAATTTTTGCTGTTGGTTTATTGTGAGATGGATGAATTTATTGTGTAATGTATTTCAATAATATATTATATTGTATATAATATGCATTAAAGAAACTTTGAATACGTACACAATTTAGTGTCCACGTCGCTCCATGTTGCATATGTGCGAAACATATATCGTGCATGAGTTATACATGTTAATGTAAAAGGGAATTATATTTGGAATGCATTTATCAAGCATTACTATCTTTCGAAAATAGTTTGAGTACTTTTTTTCCGTTATTAATGTGAAATTGAACGTCTTGAAAAATAATTTAGATCGTTTGTTCGAAAACAAATACTTTAGCACCAACTTCTACCCCTTTTTGCATAATTTACGAGGGTAATAACGTCTTTGATACTACTACTACCGCTACTACTACTACTACCAATAATAACAACGTGTCATTCTATAGAATGAAGGGATCTGAACCAGTTAATTGATGGGGTGATGTAAACTACTCATCATTCATCCTCTTGATGAGACCACTCGTCATTGACATGACGAGTTATTGCTTGGCATGCGAAAGGTACAAATTACACAAAGGAATTAAACTACTGAAAAGACAATGGTCACTCGTTGGGTTTTGCGAACCGTTGAACCTGTATCATGGCTGGGTGTAGGATAATTACCTGTCTATCTGAAGTCTTTAGCTGAATGAAAATAGCGAAGTCCTCTGTAAGCTTCTCTCCTATTTGTCGACCAGAGCGTTGTTCTACTCCTCACCTACTGCCTTGCTGACCACCTTCTCTCTCTCCACTCAATCCCCAAAGTCAGTCACCTCCCAGCTTGTCTCACCTCTATATTCCCTGGTCATCGAGCTCTTCCTCGATGCCGAATCGTGTGATTATCATAATTGCTACCATGCAAACCGCTGACACCATAACCAGAAGTATACCTGTTTCCTGAATGCTCAGGAGGTTTGCATGGCACAACACAATGCATTGTAAACATGCCTAAGAGGCTTGAGACAGCTGAGAAAAACAAGTGAATGCCCTGGTCAACATGAAGCGTTCAGAGAGACTTAATAAAATAAACATACAATCTTAGGGATTGATACGATAATAATAATAATGTTGGTCCCGGGTTCGAATCCCGGCTTAGTGTCAATTCATCAATTTCATCATATCATTCATCCTCATCTTCGCAAATAAGTCAAAAGTGGCACAAGAAGCAAAGTAAAATAAAGAAAATCAATAATAATAACATTATTAATATTGGTACGTTTATTATGGTACTTGCCCACCCCCAGACAAAAATTTTAAAAATTCGTGGTTCCGCCTCTGTCATGCTACCAGTTACGGGATGACGTGTGATTAGCACGACGAACCCTCAGTTGTTGTTATAGGTTTCCACGACCTGATTACGCTAATCGTTCGTAGCTCCCCAATTTGCTCACGATGGTGAGTGGCCTCCGGCCTCATACCCTGGCCAAAATTTTCGGGAGAAAAGTTGTTACTAAGTAGAAATATTTTCCAAGTATAATAAGTAAGAATTTGATATGGTTCTACTAGAAAGTTTGTATTACTAGGAAGCTAGCAAAAAGTCTATCACTGTTTTGCAATTGCAAGCCGAACGATACTGATTTTATATGACCAGGGGTCAACCTAGAATTTTACAGAAGTGTAAGGGTAAATTTAGATCCGAAATAATCATAAATTTGACTTCAGTGAAAAATTTTAGGTGAGAGTTGAGAAATTTTGTAGTCGTTAGGGGTGCGTGGATAAATTTCTGTATAGGACGTCATTACTTTCACAGGTAAGGTAAAGCAAAGTTCCCCGTGCATATAGCACCGTGCCATAACACACATTTAGGGGATGTGAGGTAGGGCCCCACACATTCCAGGTCTCGGTCATGTAATCAGTACCACGATCCGGCCGCCTTTATCCCAAGGGTTGCCCCCAGATACACATTGATTAGAGGCTAGGTGAGCCTCAGAGCCGCTTTATGAGGGGACAAGGCCCACCTCCAGAATCGAAACTGTGTCTCCCACGTGGCAGTCAGACGCCCTACCGAGTAGACTACCGAAGCCGTATTCTTTATTTTTATTTCATTTTGTCTTTATTTTTTTTTTATTTTTGGTGATCTGGTGTCCCTTGCTATCACTTCGATTAAGAATAATTTAATACACAAGGATTCTCTGTTTATTTTTAATACACCAAATCGCCGACCTACATGACGCTGTGGTTAGCACTGTGCGCAACAATGCCAGGGATTCAAGGTTCGAAGCCCGGGCTTTGCATGGTTGTTCTTTGTGAGTGTCGGTTCATCAGAACATCAATCATCCTCATCTTCACGATTAGCTAAAAGTGGCAGAAAAGCAAATAAAATAAATCAAACCACAAAATCGAAATTAAATATTTGTTTTTACCCGGACATGCAAACAATTTTCATTGTGAACTCAGCCGGCTCCCGTGGCGGAGTGGTTAGCACATTGCGCTCCAACGCCAGGGGTTCCCGGCCTGGGCATGGATGTTTGTGAGTGTCCATTCATCAATTTCATCATATAATCACTCCTCCCCGTCTTCGCAAATTAGCCAAAAAGTGAACAAAAGTTGAAGTAAAAATAAAGCTAATAAAAAATATTGTGAAATTTTATGTAAATAAAAATATTTTTCGTAAAATTTTCTTCCTCGCTTCGCTAGCAGTACCTGATTTTCTTAGCATTATCAAGTTCCGAACCGTAGCTGGGGGTGGCGAGAGTCGGCCTTGGGCGCCGAACGATCTAAATGAAAAGAGATGAATTGTGGTTTTTCCATTAATTCCGAAGAAGAGCACCCTGCCGAGATTTCATCTTTGGAACCTTTGAATATGGTATTCTGCGCCTTTCCTCTCTTCGATCTTCCATTTCTTGAAGGTTTACTCTTCCAACGAAGGTTTGGCACTTGTTACAAATAACACAAACTCCCGTTGCTTCGTAAAACACACTGAAAGGAGGTTCAAGCATTCCGTCATCCGTGGTCAAAAGCAGGCGGGCAATTAGCAGCACCCCTCCCTTCCTTCGCGGTCCTGCCGAAATGAGGGGGAAAAAACTCCAACCGCCGGGAAAGACCCCGTTCCGTGTAAAGGGTCGAGGATGACTTCGCCTGTTTATGGCATTTGGAATGAACATTGCCAAATTTAATGTAACTAACTAACTAACTCCCTAGCCTTCTTAAACCCGAAGGTTCATGGCTGCAGCAACACAGGTCTTCCATCTTTCCCTATCTTGAGCAAGTTCTATATACTCTTTTCCATCCCTACCGATTTCCCTTAGGTCCATCTCAACGTTGTCCCTCCATCTTCGCCTTGGCCTTCCTACAGGTCTCTTACCATCAGGTTTCCCAACAAGAATCCTGTAAACTCCTCTTTCCTCTCCCATTCGTGCCACATGGCCTGCCCATCTCAGTCTTCTTGATTTAATTATTCTAATAATATCTGGACATGAATACAAATTACGTAGTTCTAAATTATGTAACCTTCTCCACTCACCTGTCTCCTCATCCCGTTTAGGTCCAAAGATTTTCCTAAGGATCTTATTTTCAAATACTCTCAATTTATGTTCCTCTTTCAATGTAAGGGACCAAGTTTCACATCCATATAATACTACAGGCAAAATTACGGTTTTGTAAATTTTAACTTTTAGTTTCTTAGATATTAAAGGAGAAGACAAAAGTTTATGAAGAGAGAAGTAACATGCATTTCCTGAATTAAGCCTACTTTTTATTTCCTCTTTAATATAATTTTCATTTGTTAATATTACTCCTAAGTATTTGAATTTGGAAACTGGTTCAAACGAGTTGTTATCAATAATTAGATTTTGATTATTACCTAACACTTGGTTTCGGCCTGTAAGCATATATTTAGTTTTCTCTTTGTTAACTTCCAAACCTATCTCTTTAGCAGTTTTGAAAAATATTTTAGCATTATTCTTAATTGTATTCACATCATCCCCCAGTAAGTCTACATCATCTGCATATGCTAACAACTGAGTCACACCATTTAATTTTAGCCCTTCTTTAGTTTCTTTTACCTTCCTAACAGCATATTCTAAGGCAAAATTAAAGAGCAATGGAGATAATGCATCTCCTTGTTTTAACCCATCATGAATTGTAAATTTGTCAGACATATTAATACCCACACGAATTTTACTTTCTGTTTCACTAGTGCATATTTTTATCATACTAACAAACTTCTTAGGTATTCCAAACTCTACTAATATATTATATAATTTATCTCTTTTGACCGAATCATATGCTTTTTTGAAATCAATGAATAGCTGATGGACATTTTGATTATATTCCCACTTTTTTTCAAGTGTCTGTCTGATGTGGAAAATTTGATCTGTAGTTGATCTGTTACGTTTAAATCCACATTGATAATCACCTATAATTTCATTAGCATATGGGGTTAGTCTTGTTAAAAGAATGTTAGATAATATTTTATATGTTGTTGAGAGTAGATAAATTCCACGGTAATTATTGCAGTTCATTTTATCACCTTTTTTAAACACAGGAACAATTATGGATTCTGTCCACTGTTGAGGGATTTCTTCTTTATTCCATATTAAACAAATTAATTTATGAATTTCCACCATATGTAAATAAAACCAAATATCAAACCATTTGTGAGAATGAAAATTTGAATAGATTATGAAATAAACCTTTGAAAAGTGTCCGATAAAAATTAGAAGGTCGTAAGTCCAATAGTTACGGAGAAGTGGAATTGATTACTTCTTTCAGAAGTAAACGGGGAAAACTCGGGAGACGAACACGCTCGAGCGAGAGGCATCATTTCTTCTTAAGTATTCAGTTAATCTAAAATTTAAATTAAAACTTCTAACAAACATTGCCCAATATTACAATATATATAATACTATCGTTTGATTCGGGAATATTTTTAAGACTGTTAACTAGTAGTGGTGATCGGCACAAGAAGAGAAGTAAAATAAAGTAAATCAATAATGATGATAATAATAATAATAATGTTACAATAACATTATTAGCAACATTATTATTAACATTATTTTATTAACATTATTATTATTATTATTATTGGTACGATTATTCTGGTACTTGCCTCCCCCAGACAAAAATTCGTGTTCGCGCCTCTGGTCCCAACCAAGACAAAGCCTACATCACGCAGGAAGTCACAGCACGGAGTTAGCGGGTTGTTTTTAAAGAAATCGTTGACGCACGACATCAAACTATGGTCAATGGATCCGTCTCTCCCCCAACCTTCCCTCGCTTAAGGACGACTGGTCCTCTATGCCTCCCAAGAAGACATCACTTCTGTCCCGCAGTCAAGTTACTTTGTGTTCTCTGCCCACTGCCTGAAGGTCCCCTTTTGCAGGGATATAAAACCTTTTTCGAGCAAGGCCTCATCCCCTTCTGCAAAGAGAATGAATGGGATTTTGTCAACCCTCACGGTCTGAAAATTCTGTAACGTCATCGTCACATCGGCTCGAAGAACTTGCCTTCCTGTGATGTGTTCACGTGGAAGCGTATAGAAATAAAAACATCAGTGGAGTGTACTGAGTGTACCGAGTTTAAACCCATTCTTGAGCTTTGATTATATAATGGAAAATTTGGAGAGCGGTATTGGAGGTTTATCACGAATCTTTACAGTGTCGTTTGAGAACTTTCGATATGTCTAAACCATGTAAGCTGCCGCCACCGCAAAATTCAATTTTGCATTCCCGCTCCCCGCCCCCCCAAAAAAGTCACGCGGTGACTCTTGCCAGAATTGTGAAAATTCCTTGCCTCGTTGCATTGGGTCGTCGTTATTGCGAACGTTCTTCCCGGTATTGATTTCGTATCCCCTTGTGAACTCTCAAGTGGTACTGAATATACATCTACATCAGTAAATAATGTTGATGAAGTGCTTTCTGAATAGCCTAGAAGTGATTAATGTGTTGCAATTTTTTAAAATTTACTTTTGAACGCAAAAATAGACTCAGTGGAATTTAGCAACATGTATTCTGGTGAGTTCCATAGGTAAAGGTGATGTAAATTTTCCCGTGCATATAACACCGTGCCCAGGGGCGCCGACTTGTCAAAATTATTGGGGTGGCTCTGATCACTGAAATAAATGAATGAATGACTCACTCCCTCCCTTTTTTAAAAATAAAAATTACGTCTTCCTATAGCAGATTTAAGCAGCTATTATATTCCTCATGCAAATGAAATGTAACATGAAAAACGTGTGTCTGCTCATTTGTTTTTTAGATAACACTTAACATTTTTATTTGAAAGTAGGCTATGTATTTACATTAAGAGGCCAACATAACAGTTTTATGCCGGCCTCGGTAGCCGAGCGTGTTGGGTGGTCGTCTCAACTCGCTTTGATCCGGAGGTGTCGGATTCGAGTCCCGGCAAGGGCATGGGTGTGTTTTAATGTCCGCAACAGACTTGTAAAGAAAGGACATGTGACGGGTGCAAAGAACCTTAGTGTTGACGTACCCATAAAAATAGCGAATATTTACAATATTTAACAGTTTTATTTAATTATTTACATAAATGCTAACACAAATCGTAGGCAAATAGTTTTACTTTTTTGTTCTTGCTACAATATTTTACTTTTTAAATTTAATTTTGCAATAATAAATAAACACATAGCACGCCGTGCTTTAGCAATAATGCCTTTGATCATAGCCGTTCCCGCTTTCGCAATACAGACTTTTCATAAGCTTTCCTTGCGTACTTTACTGCAAGCCAGTGTTAAATAAACTCAAAGACTTTAGAATTATTTTCCCCTTATTCTTTGGACTAGAGGAAGAGATTTCGAGGATAACTAAATATCGTACATATCAATATTGCCTGAAAGTCGTGTTTACTACCTCAAATTGTTTGGAATTTACTAAACAACAAACATACTGGTATAATTGTCATATCACCTCGTTATTTTGAAACTCTTTTTAGTAAAAATGTTATCAATACTCATAATTATATACTTAGTATATAGTAATAAGTCATGTGTTTTGCTGTCTCCGTTCATAGCCCCCACCCCCAAAGTTGATGGTTTAGCGGTCTCAGCTCCCAAATTTGATGGTCTAGAACATTTCAAATGTGTATTTAAAGTTAAGTTCATGTTGCACAATTCAGAGTAAACTTTACAAGAGAAGCAAAATAATACATTAGATTCTCTTAAGCAAAATTATTTGAGGGTCTCTTCCCCCATATCATTAATATTGGGGGGGGGGGGCCTCGAGCACCCCCAAGCCCCATGGAGTCGGCTCCTATGACCGTGCCATGATGGCATATGCAAGGGTGGGGCCCACACATTCTCGATCTCGATCATTTTGGAGGTGATGTGATCACTACGCTCCGGCAGCCTTTACCACGTTGATTTACTCTCGGGTACCCATTGATATGAAGGTGGGTGAACCTTGGAGGCACAAGGCCGGAAAAGTACCAACCTTAGATAACCCATCCCGAGAATCAAAGCCAGAAAAACTCCAGCTTTGGGCCTCTCTGCAGGGTGTCGGGAAAAGTGCGCTCTCGCAATAAAAGTGGGAAAAATGCGCCCTCCCAAGAGTAACCACAATGAAAAGGGGGAAAAATGCGCCCTCCCAAGAGTAACCACAATGAAAAGTGGGAAAAATGCGCCCTCCCAAGAGTAACCACAATGAAAAGGGGGGAAAATGCGCCCAGCATACACGACCTTCACCAATATGATAATATGTTGATCAAAACAACCTTCACGCAGCTTCACCTCACACTTAACACAGGTTTGGGACTGTCAGGAAAGAGATATTTTTTTTAAAGTACAGTAAAAATATTCTCTTTTCTGGCGTGTTTAGAAGCTGGAGATGATGTCCTTTGTCATATTTTTATTTTACTTTTATAATTTTTATTTTATTTGATTAAAGTTTTTATTTACATTTGTATTTCCATTTCTTGTGACCTACGTTGACGATCTTTTACTCCATTTTTTGGATGTACGCCAGACTTCTCAGGCACTTGGTAAGGTCCTTGGGTGTGCTTGTTTTGTAAGTATGTAAAATTTTGCTAATCTGTTCATCCAGTTTTATGTTCGTTCGTTTCCTCTTCGCTCCTTCCAAACCGATGCTAGCCCTGTCATATTTGTATCCGCTGTATTCCACTTCCTGCTTCAGCGTCTTCAGAAGGGTGTAGAAGTTGGGATGAAGTCGAACTTTCTCCTGCAGCTTATTGTTCCACCCTTCGACAGCATTGTTCGTGCGGTGCTTTGCATCTTCACAGTGCCACACATCAACTGGTAGATTTGGATTTTGCAGCCATTGTTGTACAAAGTAGTCAAGAAACGCTGTCAGTTTCTCTCCTGCTGGCGCCGTACTATGGATTTGGAGCCACCCATCTTCAACGTCCTCGCGGGTGATCATTGACAGAGCGCTGCACATTCGGACATGAAGCCTTACTTCTTCGTCATTCTTGTAGTCCGGTACCAATCCAACGTCTTGAACAGACACTGGTTAAAGTGCAAGTAGCGTCCCTTGATGGTACAAGTCGGGAAGTTTGAAATGAGGAAACAAATGCACGCATCTTCGAAGTCAACCATGATTCTCTCTGGATTCCAACCCGGTAAAGATTCCTTCATTTTCCCAAAAAGGAGGTCGTAAGTTTATCTATTTTTTGTTGGGCAGGAAGGCGAATACTACTGGAGCTATGTTCGTCTCGTTATCTGTACTGCCAAGGTCTGCGTGGATTGTATAGAGCTGGGTGAACTGCTTGCTACACGATTTGAAAGTCCCGTCTATGAAGAACTGATTGTGATTCTGCAGTATTTCCCTGCCTTTGGAGCTACAAAAAACGAGGATTCTTTCCTCGTATCTTTCATCTACCAAAAGGAAACTTGAACTGTCGCTCATTTTCAGGTCTTCTTCAGATAAAACGATGTTCTGTCTGGAATTCGGGTCCCGACGATCTCCTTGTGCCTGCCTCCTCACATAGTTCATGCTGCGTTTGAAGCTGGAGTACACAGGAACTTCCGCCACTAGGTCGAATCCTTGATTAAACAAGGGACCCATTTCTTCCTGATAGAGCTTAGCCATAGATTCGTCACCTTCTCTTGCTCGCTTCTTAGCTGCCACTCCCTTAATTCGGACTTCTGTTTTGGCGACGTCCGGTTTACACTTGTGATCTGTTGAGCTGATTATTTATTTTCCTTTCGTAACTAACTGTCCTCTACATTTCTCTTTCTTCTCTTTAACACAAAGCCAAGTAGTTTTCTCATCCGTCTTCTTCTTAACTCGATATTGAAATCCATTGAACAGAGAACACGACTTGCCTCTGTTCGTCTCGGTGATTGTTAAATCAGCCATCACAAATAGAAACACAAACACACACACATGACCTGTGCCAGAGACGGGTTGGTAATGACTACTGAGTCATTGGAAAGCTTACCAGGTGTGCGATAGAAGCAAACAAATGAACAGAGTTAGATAACCGGGAATTCCAACCCATCAATGGATTAGTTGGTGAAGGTCATGTGTGCTGGGCGCATTTTTCACACTTTCTAATGTGGTTACTCTTGGGAGGGCGTATTTTTCCCACTTTTATTGCGAGAGCGCACTTTTCCCGGGCGCATTTTTCCCTGATTCGTCTGCAGAGCTGATTAACGGTGTCCTTTATAAATCGTGCTTCATAATGTTTCCCACTAGTTTCCAGTATGCAAGATTTTTACTCACAAAGGAATCTAACGAGAAACCAACAACACCATTGTGTTGTGTTATGCAAGAAAAATCGAATTAATTAAATAATAATGGTTACATATTATCTACACTTTGATGATAAATTATGTAAAACTTGTAATATTTTTTTTTCTACTTGCTAAAACATGGGTCCCTTAGTCCACCACGGTTTCTATTTCCTTCAAAGGGCAGAGACTCTTGCATCACAACAGACAATGTTTACCTCCTGGTTACGTTAATCATTTTGCAAAATGTTGTGTGAATTTTGTTATTTTATTGTTGAAATACATGTGTTTGACACCCAACAAACAAATTGGAATCCCTTGATTGATCAGTTACTTCTTGGATTACAGTGGCATCATTAATATTTCATATGAAGTTTCATAGAGAGAAATTTAATTAAAAGGGTGCAAATAATTTTACGGGGCTCAATGGCATTCTCTTTAACATTTTTTCACCCACATAGATCATTTGGCTCCCAAGGCCGACTCCCGCCGCCCCATGGTATGGCTCTGAATTTGGACTATAAGTGCGAAGATATTGCGAGCGAAGCGATCAAGAAAATTTTACGAAATGTATTCTTATTTGTATAATATTTGAAATCCAGGGGGCAATTTCCACTCTGTGCCCTCCTGCAAGTGCCCTCGGCCGTCTGAAAGATAAATGCATGGAACACGTGAAAACTAATTCCATCTTGAGTATCCATTTGTCCTTGTTTTTCTTTCTTCCTCAATGTTTGCTTCCCCTAGAATGAACTCAATCCAAGGTCGGGGAGGGGGGATGGACAATGCCCCTTCACCCCTGTAGTTGTGGCACGTTTGTGAGTGTCTCTTTATCAATTTCACGTCATCACTCATTTTTGCGATTAGCTAGAAGTTGCACAAAAGCAAAGCTAAGTAACAAAAATTAAAAATCCACTCCCTCTCTCTACCATATGATTCATATGATATGAATCAATATTACCAAAAGGTAGACTTGGGAATCAAAAATTTAAGCAGTTCGAAGTTCATACCAACACATCAAAGAAAAACATCCGAACACATTAGGGAACTTTAATACAACACTACTCAAAATGCCACAACTGTTCTAGATATTGAAAATTGCGAAATCATTTCCCGAAGTCTGAATCTCGAAGAGAATCCCCCCTTGCATCAATGATTGTAAAATAGAACTAAAAATACACAATATTGCAGACTGCAAACTTCTGATGTCTGCCTCTCTACACAACAAACACATTCATTTTTGCAAGAAGAAAATTGGAATTTTACAAATTTGAAAAATCGTCGATGTTATTTTCGTAGCTTATTGTAAGTTCACATTTAAATATTTCATAGTTCGAGGAGGGGCATACCCCCCGTGGCCCCTCCCCTGGGTACGGGCCTGCCCATATTATATAATATTGCCTAAAATACCAATTTTTCTATTATTTTTTATTCATCTTTATTTCTTCAACTCAGGTTTAAGTACATTGTAAATGCATTTATGACCTAATACATGCATGAAAATGCCCTATAAACTTAGAAAAATGACCTAAAAATTCTGAAAGATTTTTAAAACAAATTTATAAACTACCAAGAGAAAGTTTCTATCAACACAAATTCTATCAAATTACAAATCAACGTTACAGTATCTATCACATGCTCATTGCGTATGGTGGTAGTACAAGTAAGAAAGTTCACTTTTTGTCATCTTTTACACTTTAAGTACTGAGTTGCAGTACACAACGAATGATTGTCGATTTTTGGACAAGAGAGCCTTGTACACAGAAATTTTTTTCTCGACTTCCACCTACACAAGAGTAGCTTACTTCCTGTTAAGTCACTTTCAATTCCATAGAGTGCAAATTGCTCCCTGACAAAATATCCGATACAGAGCACAAAACTTTGTACCCTTTGTTTTTTTACAATAATCCGTCTGGCGACAATATATTTACTGATATAGGGGAAATCACATTGTTTGAGCTGAATTGTTATACAACACCTTGTGTCAACAATCCTGCACAGAATTTATTTGTTTCTTCAAACACAGTCATTCAGAACTGCGCTGAAGTCAATGAGACGAGAGTCGGGAACCTCTCTCCTTCAAAGGGTTACATTTGCATGTAAAATGTCCCTTCTTTCACCAAAATGTAGAAAATTCATAAAATGACTTAAAAAATGGCCGAAAACTGGCAAACGGTTTAAAAAGTCTAAAAATTACATTTACTTCAAAAAGGTTCAAAGAATTGCAAAAAAATGCCCAAACAATGGCGTTCCCATTTATTCACTTACGTGTAAAATACGTTCCTATCTACTATGCAATGTTTCTGCTTTACCAAAAAAAATATGCATTTGCATCAAAATCCTAGCCCTAGTTATCACATTACAAAGGATGTAATATTATTGAAATTCAAATTTCTCACTACCAGAGTAAAGAACCTGGATAGCTATTTAGTGACTCGGACAGAACGACACCAATCAGATGTCAGCCCACCCCTTCCTTTTTTTCAGCTCCACATTTATAGTAGTCAATCATTATTAAATTGTTTCGTTCTACGTGTATTTCGATGCCCGGCCTGGGCATGGATGTTCATTGTGAATGTTCTCATATGAATTTCATCATATCATCACTCATCCTCATCGCCGTGATTAGCCAAAGTGGCAGAAAACGACGTAAATAACCTAATTCAATCAATTGAGCATTCAACACTTTCGAATCTGCCCCCCCACAAATGCTTTGTGTGAGCCTGACATACGCCCCCCTCCTTTAGTGTTGCCCACGAGACGAGACTTTGGTCTGTCTCGTCTCGTGGAGTCTCGTCGAAATGCTGTCTCGTCTCGAAAATATTCGTTTGTCTTATGACACATGGTCAATCTCGTTTCGTCTCGAATTTTTAAAAGCCTGTCCCGTCTCGTCCCGTGGGCAACACTACCCTTCTTCAAATCAACATGTTTTCGTTGCTGAAATGGCGACCCTCGGAAGAAGTTTCACCTACGTAGGTGACGTCACAGCAGGCCTGTAGCTATAGGGAGCAGAGGGGCAACTGCCCCCCTTGTAAAAAATACAGAATACATATCTACCTGGAATTCTCACTAATCTTTACAATTTGATCCTGTATTACTCTAGCAATATAACAAAGACATTTATTGATTTTGTGATTTATGAAGGTGTGTGGGATTCCGTATAATGTCGGATCAGGATTTGGGGAATAAAATCTCTTCCAGATTCAAACTTCGGGAAATGATTTATCAATTTTCAGTATGTAGAACAGTTGTGATATTTTGAGTAGTCTTGTATTAAAAGTGCCTAATGTATTTGGATGTTTTTCTTGGATGTGTTGCTAAGAAGTTTGAACAGCATAATTTTTTGTTTCCCAAGTCTACCTTTTGGTAATAGCGATTCATGTGATAGAGAGAGGGAGTGACGTGAAATTGATGAAGAGACACTCACAAACACTGCTGCAACCACAGGGGGTAGTGGCATTGTCACCCCCAATCTTGAACGGAAGTCCAATCTGGGAGGGGGCAAACATTGAAGTAAAGAAACATGACTAGCAGAATCTAAGAATAGTAGAACAAAATGGATACTCAAGTTGGAATTAGTTTTCAAGTGTTTCTTGCTATTTTCCTCCAGACGGCTAAGGGCACTTGCAGGGGACAACGAGGGGCAATTGCTCCCTCGATTTCAATTTTTTTTTTACAAATAAAAGTACATTTCGTAAAATATTCTTGCTCGCTTCGCTCGCAAGATCAATATCTGCTATTCTTAGTCCCACGTTCAGAGCTATAGCTAGGGCGCGGCGGGAGTCAGCCCTGGGAGCCAAAACGATCTAAATAAAAAAAAATGTTAAAGAGAATACCATGTTCCCCGTGAAATTTGTTGCGCCCTATTAAATAAATATTGTTTTCAGTTTGCAAATATTTGATACTAAAGATTTTCCTGCTCGCTTCGATCCCAATATGATTAATTTCTGTAATGCATTCTAAATTACCCGAGAGAGAGGTAAGGCCAGATACATATATATATATACTTCAGACTGTTGCTGCTTAAATGCATGAACAATTCTTTTGAGGAAATGGAGCGTTCACATTTGAGAGACAATTTGGAGGATGAATTGACCATGTAATGTATTTAAATTATATATATATATATATATATATATATTAAAGAAACTTTGAATACGTACACAATTTAGCGTTAACATGTTGCATATGTGTTTTCTTATTTTATGTCGCTCTATGTTACATATGTTTAAAATATATGTTGTATACATGAAAGTTATACTTGTCATATGTACAAAATAATAATGTTCGTCATTATTATGTTCTTGAAAAATACGGTTTGTGTGCTTGTTTCCATTATTAGCTAATATGAAATTGAACGTGTTGGAAAAATATTTCAAATAATTTGTTCAAACACAAATGCTTTAGCACTGACTTCTATCTCCTTTTGCATGATTTACGACGATAATAACGTCTTGTAATGCTACTATTATTACCACCATTACCAACACTATATTACTATTATTATTATTATTGGCACGTTTGTCCTGGTACTTGACCCCCCTCTCCAGATAAAAAATTGTGGTTTCGCCTCTGCTCACAAAGAAGACTCATGCTCAGGCTCGAACCTGGAACCCCTGGCTTCGCAGTGTGTTATGTAACCATCCTACCATGTAGGTCGGCTAGTGAAAGATGTAGGACAGCTTACTGGCTCAAATTATTATCAAACAAGATGAAAATGTGATAGTGTTTCACAATTATTATTTCGGTTAGAAAGCGATAAAATTTGTAATTCGATAGGGTTACATTAAGCATCTTATGGAGTGTAAATATCAATTTCAAATCTTATGAATCATTTCTCTATGCAAACGCATCAAATATGGTAAGCAACATAGGTGTGTGTTATGATATCCATTTTATAAAGGAAAAGTTAAGTTTTAACCCTGACTGTTTGCATGATATCGTTTCAATAGCATGTTATATATTGCTCTCAGAATTTTAAACGGCAGTAAAAATAAATGACATTTGCAACTACGAAGCTTACAATGGGATTGCATCCATTAAGGACAGAAGATGCCTATTTTGATTGCTTGTAACATCGAAAGATGAATTAGAGGCGCAAATAGTGACTGAGAAAAGTTGCTTGCCTTGATGTCCTGCACACACTGTGAAAGTTGTCAATGTTATCAGGCGGCACCTTATGAATATAGGTTCAAGAAAATGACAAGTAGAAAAAAGCTGCAGTGAAATAAATACGATTGAAAATCTCTCAAATTACATTCTATTTATTTTCTTATATTTATAATAATAAATTGTGTCTATAGCAGAAGTTGTCTGTTAAACCTACCTCAGGCACAATCTAATTTTTTGACAAATAATTATGTCAACTTTTCTGCTATGTAGTGGATTCTCCTAATTTTATTCATATATCTTAAGCCATTGTGTGACTGGTAAAAATTAGTATCAGAATAAAAATCCCTGATATTTGGGGTTTGTACTCTTCTGCTCAAAAAGTGGTGACGATAAGCTGCTCAGACACTTCGTGCCGCGGAAATGGGGTAAAGCGAAGGAGGCCCCTTATATCTTTCGGTTTCGTACCATAGTCATTAAGGAAGGTATTTTTCAAAATGTAAAGAGGATACAGCATTTCCCTCGATAAAACTTGATAAAACATGAAATATTAATGATGACAGTGTAATCCAAGAAGTCGCTGATCAATCAAGGGATTCCTATTTGTTTGTCAGGTGTCAACACAATATTTTGCAAAATGGTTAACGTAGGCAAAGATTGTCTGAAGTGATGCAAGAGTATTTCATTTGAAGCAAATAGAATCCATGGTGGAGTAAGGGACCCATTTTAATGTTTTAGCAAGTAGGCCTAAAAAAATGTAAATGTTTACACAATTCATCAAAGTGTAGATAATATGTAATCATTATTATTTAATTAATTCTATTTTTTCTTGCCTAACACAACACAATGGTGTTCTTGGATTCTCGTTAGATTCCTTTGTGCGTAAAAATCTTGCATACTGGAAACTAGAGGAAAACATTATGAAGCACGGTTTATAAACGTCTTCCTTAATCAGTTCTGCAGAGAAGCCCAAAGCTGTTGGTACATATTAATCGTCTATTAACATTATTGACCTGTAAATATAACGTAGATACAGTCCCGATTAGCCTATTTATGTTAAACTTTATCTTTGTATTCTTTGGTAGTCCGAAAAGGTCATTATCGAAATATTGTTATTTGACGTTGCTCAAACTTTTTTTGTTCGTTGGAGTTTCAAGATATCATCCCTTTCCTGTTACTTATCACTTTTGGAGGAGGGGGAGGGGGCATCTTCCAATGCAACACAATATATTAAAAATTTGCCCCCTCTAGGATTGACTTCGCCTCCCTACTAAAAATTCCTGGCTACGGGCCTGCGTCACAGAGAAACTGGCTCTGGCGGGATTGTAAACACGAGAGTTGGGGGAAGAAAATGCCTGTAGGACCTTCAAAAGCGGGCCAAACCTGAATCAGATCCGCGAGCAGTTTGGGCATCGGGGTAATGGTTGCGGTCGTAAACTTGGGAACATTACGACAGTGAGTGAGTCCTAACTCAAGGTTACCCCCCCTCCTCCTCGAAGCCAATGCGTCACTATTTTTCCACAGAAGATTTGAATCTCAAACCTGCGAAGATTGACATAACAGCTACTGAAGGGAGCCAAGAAAGCTCAATTGATCATGATAATTAGAGACAGTGGCGTAGTGGCCGCCCGGCAATGCAGGGTGTGGCGAGGTGTAGAACCAGCCCCGCAATATTCTTTCTCTCTCTCTGCTTCTGAAATTTTATATAGCTTAGAAATTCAACAGGAAGTGTCGATTATGAAATAATTTAATTTACAAGACAGAAATCTGGTTTCCAGGAACATATGATAGGACATCTTCGATAATAAGCATGGGCGTTCTGGTTCGGCCAGAGGGGCCCGGCTAACTTAACATATGTGTCCCCTTCGAAATGCAGAATTAACTTCCTTGCTCGCAGGTGGACATCTATAGGAAAAATCCCATATCTCATAACTAGACCTCGGATTTTTAGAATGTCCTAAAAATCTTAAGTTAGGCTCGAAAAATCCTAAAATAGGTTCGAAAAACCCTAAAATAGGTTCTAAAAATCCTGAAATAGGTCCTAAATATCTTAAGTTAGACTCGAAAAATCCTGAAGTAGGTTAAAAAAACTTAAAATAGTTCAAAATTTCTGAATACTGCTGATTAGGTATAGTCACCGGCAATGAAAATGGGACACATATATCCTGAAATATGCACTATCTTGCATAACGTTATGTGTGTTGCCTAACCCTACGGCGATGGCAGAACTCAACATTGGAAATTTGCTATTAAAATCCACTCATCCACCAATCTGTTTTCATGTTATCCACAGTAAAACTCCGCAATTTTGTCTGTGAGGATCACCTTATATTCTGAAAATCTTAAAACAAAAATATAGTGAGTGGTGCAAACTTCAATGTTGAAATGTTAGTTTGCAAGGCGTGAATGCCACAAAGCACCGAAGTGACGCGAAAGTCAGCAAGACCACACAGATCAGACCACTTTGTATTGCACAGGTAACAGTGGAACCTAAAATAGGTTCTAACAAGCAAAATAGGTTTTTAGGCACTAAAAAACTTTTGTTGCGTTTTTTTTAACGAAACGCTGACATATCTTATTATTTCTTGCATGAATCCAGTATAGAAAGATCCAGTTACTCAAGCAGTCGTTGCTTTGTTGCTGCACAATATAAAGAATTAAATTTGATAAATCATGAACTTTTATCACTAATTTTAATTTTACGTGTGGTATTTGAATGTAACTTCACATCAAATATTTTCAAGATGGCTCTAAGCCTTTTTATATTCAAATAAGAGCTGAAAAAAACTCTAAAATAGTTTACACCTGTTCCATGTTACTTCAAAGTGATCCCAAAACTCAGTTTGATGTGGAGTCAAATTATCCCTTTGCCCTAAGGGTTCACAGCGTATGGGTTAAATGTTACCATTATTTGGGGGCATTTTGTGAAGTTCATTTTTCTTCCATATTGACATTCTGTGGACATTTCCTTCTTTCCAGTGTGTTTTTATTTTATGATCTACAGTGCTCGAAGTGGATACTCCTATAGCTGGTATGCTTGTCGAGGAGGATTGGATTGATTTGGTGTTTAAGTCCACTTTATGCACAGTAAGGCTAATCGGGACTGGACCTACAGTTTAAAGTGGGATCCGAACCACTTGTGCCTCCACCGGGTATCGAACCTGGGACCCCTTGATTACAAGGCGACGACGCTACCACTGCGCCATCGGGGAGGCCTCTTGGTCGAGGAGGGTCTTTGTGTAGATCAGCATGGAGACAATGAAGAAGTGGGGGATGCTTATGCAAATTATCCTAGCAGGAGGGGATGGTTAATGGAAATTTACATAACTGGGGGAAAAGAACCCCTCTGCACTCCTTCTCCACACCCACAACTCCAGCACTGACGATCTATTATTAATATAAAAAGGTCTTGTTTCATGAAATATATCGAAAAGAAATGCTATTGTTGAAATTATTATTAATAATGTCCACTATTATTAAAATTGAAATCCTTTTCGGAATTCAGTCTTTCCGATCGACTTTCATTGAGTGACGAATTTTCAGTGAATGAAGTCCCATCACCGCCCTATTACCCGTCTTTCAAAGCTGGAGTCCGCCATATTTCCTTCTACTAGATTCCAATTGAACTTGTGATGCTGGGTTAACACTGGAAATCTAGAGGTTCAGTTCAACCCCCAAAACAGAAATGAGTACATTGTTGAATACATTAGTTACAATTAGTATTAGAAGGCTATTATAACTCCATTAAGCCTTGTCTCCATGATTATGAAAAACTAAATATGCTGACCAAGGCAGTAATTTATTTTATTAAAAACATAAACTAACGTAACGTTTCAACCTTCTAGCAAGGTCTTCTTCAGACTCTGTATCAAGTACAAAAGTAACCAGATACAACAAAAAGGGTAATATATATACACAAACATTCAGTGGCGTACGCAAGGGGGGGTTACCGGTCACCCCCCTTGAGCTCTTGAAATATTATGGAAAATGCTGTAGAAAAAATTAAAAATGGCTAATTTATCACAGTCAAAGATCTGCGACAGTAATAATAATAATATTAATAATTTGGATTATTATTCCCATGCAGCATGAAGAAAAACACAACATTCCAAACACAATCTAAGCAGCCGCAAAGTTCAATTTTGCAATTTTCTTTTGCATAAAGTCGCGCAGTGACTCTTGCGAGAATTGTGAAAATTCCTTGCTTCGTCCTTATTGCAAAAGTTCTTCCCGGTACTGATTTCACATCCCCTTGTGAACTCTCAAGCAATGCTGAGTCTACATCCACATCATTAAATAATGTCGAAGAAGTCTTTTGTGAATCACCTAGAAGGGATAAATGTGTTGGAATGTCTATAAACTTACTTTACAACGAAAACATAGACTCAGTGGAATTTAGCAACATGTATTCTCGCGCTTCATCATCACCCTGGGTGAGTTCCATAGGTAAAGGTAATGTAAATTCCCCCGTGTATATAGCACCGTGCCATGAAGTCACACATAGTGGTGTGGTGGGCCCCAAAGATTCTTGATCTCGAACTATTTTGCAGGTGATGTGATCAGCACCATGCTCCGGCAGCCTTCATCCCCCAAGGTTGCTCTCAGATACCCATAGGCTGGGTGCGGAGACAAGGCTGGATAAATTCCAACCAATTCCGGGAATCGAACCCGGATATCCCACGAAGTTGTCAGACTAGACCAGTGCGGCTCCTTGAATGAGTTTCATATTTCGATTATTTCAATAAATTTAATATATTTGCTTGTTTTTATGGATTTTCTTCACACTTAAAATGTCTCACTTATCATATACAAATAACCGTTGGCTAGACAATTATTTTGAAACAAAAGAATTGTAATTTTGTTCTATTTCTTTCATAAATAGCAGCTGCATTAGTAGTAATTAAACTAATTAATTAATTATAAGAATTATTAATTAATTTATTATTATTATTAATTAATTAAAGTATAATAAAACAATGGTAATGTGAATTTGTAGAAAGTTTTCGAGATAACACCCCCCTTGATGAAATCCTGCATATGCTACTGCAAACATTACTCCCTCCAGACTATTTAGAAAGTTGTTTGGAACTTTCTAGCGGATGACTTTCACTTTCCAACTTTACTTTCACCTAAAAGGCTAAACACAATTACTTCCATATAGAATGTGGTTGGACTTTTTAATCTCACGCTCTTTTCCCTTCATTTTTCTTCCTTCTCCTCTCCTCTTTTTCTCTTGCCCTTTCCACTCTTTCCAACATCTTCTTCCATTCTTTGTTTAACTTCAGTCCCCCATTCCAGTTCATTGTGTCTTCTTCGCCTTTCTTCTCTATTTCCTTGGCTTCCTTCCATTTTCTCACTAGCATTCTCTTCTCCCTTCCTATCTGCTTAGCCTCATCCCACTCTATGTCATGTCCTGTTTCTCTCGTGTGTTTAAATATTGCATTTCTCTCTCTCTTAAGTCGTACATCATCCCTATGTTGTTTCAACCTGTCTTTCAGCCTTTTTTTCGTTTCTCCTATGTACACACTCTGACATTCTTTACATTTTACTTCGTAGATAATCCCTTCTTCTTCCTCTTCTCTGTTTTCCTTTTTCTTGTTAGCATTCCTCGCTATTCCTAAGATGCTTCTCCCTCCCTTCCTGTAAGTTTTAATTCCTGCTTTCCTAAGCACTTTGCATATCTTTTCTGTGGTCTTCCCCATACTCCTTATTCCAAACCTTCTCTCCTCTAGTGAGAAAATGGAAGGAAGCCAAGGAAATAGAGAAGAAAGGCGAAGAAGACACAATGAACTGGAATGGGGGACTGAAGTTAAACAAAGAATGGAAGAAGATGTTGGAAAGAGTGGAAAGGACAAGAGAAAAAGAGGAGAGGAGAAGGAAGAAAAATGAAGGGAAAAGAGCGTGAGATTAAAAAGTCCAACCACATTCTATATGGAAGTAATTGTGTTTAGCCTTTTAGGTGAAAGTAAAGTTGGAAAGTGAAAGTCATCCGCTAGAAAGTTCCAAACAACTTTCTAAATAGTCTGGAGGGAGTAATGTTTGTGTATATATATTACCCTTTTTGTTGTATCTGGTTACTTTTGTACTTGATACAGAGTCTGAAGAAGACCTTGCTAGAAGGTTGAAATGTTACGTTAGTTTATGTTTTTAATAAAATAAATTACTGCCTTGGTCAGCATATTTAGTTTTTTAGGAGGCTAATGTGAGGGGATTACTTTATATCATACATTTTAGTCCGATGAGAAGGTCCGGAATAATGCAGTTAGATACCTCAAAAATTTTTAGATCCAATTTGTGCAATTGAAAACAATATTGATTTATTAGTGCGCAATTAATTTCCCTGGACGCCATGGCATTCTCTCTTTTACAACTTTTTTTAGATCATTCGTATCCAATGGCTGGCTCCCGCCGCCCCTCTGAACTTGATGAAAACAAGAATAGCAGATAATGCGAGCGAAACAAGCAAGAAAATTTTACAAAATGAATTTTTATTTGCATAAAATTTGAAATCGAAGGGGTAATTGCTCGCATTAGCCCCTGTCCCCCCTGTAGTTGAGTCACTGTATAACGCAGACATATTTAAGTAATATATGTTTACTTTGGATACTTTAGGCTCACTGCCATTGTTAGTCAACCTTATTCTGCACAGTTGCTCGACTAACCTTGTGTTAATGCGAATACCACGCACCCTTCCCCCTTCCATCCAAACCGATTCTAAAGGCATAAGAGATAATGTTTTATTTCAACCCTATCGCCGCGATCACCCACAGGTAGGTAGAAAACCTATACATAATAACCAAAACTAAAAATCAATAACAAGTCAATCAAACGATAGTTTAAAGTGGGATCCGAACCACTATGTGCCTCCACCAGGTATCGAACCCGGGACTCCTTGATTGCAAGGCGAAAACGTATTCACGGCGCAATCGAGAAGGCAGTTATAAATATCTGATACATAAACAATATCAAATAAATTCCCTTATATGTATTAAATACTAATGTATTTTTACATGTTTAGTAATTTACTTTTATATTTAATAACATTATAAATATTAATCATATAGGCTCTTTCTTCTCAGTTGCTTGGTAGAAAATTTGAAAATTTTCATGCACATACATAATATATATGCATAGTTTGTGTATGTCTGTGTAGACCACAATCTTCTTGCCCCCCCCCCCCAAAAAAAAATCAATCTTCAATGATTTCGCGCCCTGATAGGGTATGTAGATGCCTGGCAAAGTCCTCATTTCGTAAATTCACGAACTGCATGAAATCAGAAAAAGACATATATTCCCCCCTCGTTTTCAGAAAACCTGTTTCACAACCCAGCCCTGTCCTTTCTGTGGTGAAGGACACTCCAGTGGGACAATGAATCTCCCCCCTATTTACAGCGAGCAGCAAAAGAAGACGGCCGCGCCATCTACTGGCCACCGATGGAAATGCAATTTCAAAGCGCAGCGAGGTTTAAATGTAGCTTCCACTTCTATTACCTAACTTTTCTATGGTACTACGAAGAATCTTGTGATTGCTTTCTCATAAGGAAAGAAAAATATTTTTACTTGCAATGGGACAGATTAATTGATAGTCTAATATTTCTTGAAGCTTTCCTTGGGATATTAGCCAGATCAGTTCCAGATATGCTAATGAAACTGACCTGGCTTGGTTGATATCCTGAGAGAACCTCTTTATAATTGGTACTTGATCCTTATCAGCAGATATGGGCATATCAGTGCATCACAGATAATTTTATCAATTCAATATATCATTTAGCAGCCTGAAGTTCAATGCAAAATTTCCTGTCACGTTGTTAACATTGTTATGCTTATAAACATACATATAATTCACATGTCCTAGTTTTGTGAAGGTAAAATTCCCCGTGCCATGAAGGTGCATTTAGGGGATGTACTGGTAGGGCCCCACACATTCTCAATCTCTGCAAATTTATGGGGTGATGTGATCAGCACCATGCTCCAGCCACCTTCACTCCCCAGGATTTTCCTCAGGTACCCCTTGATTTGAGGTTGGTGAACTACAGAGCTGCTGTACGTGGGGACAAGACCAGAAAAATTGTGAATCGAAGCCCCATGGCAGTCAGACACCATACAGACTAGACCACTGCGACTTATAGTTTTGTGAAGCCAGTGTCTAAATACACAGTTTGCTTTTCAAAGTAAAACTACAGTCACCTGGTTCCACATATGAAATATGGTGGATAAAGAACCACTTATGTTCTGTAAGTATCATCTGCAATTTTAGATCAGATCACTAGAATATTGGTTGTTAGTGTCAGTAGATATTTCATATCGATATATAACTTATTCTACCCTATTCTTACAAGTAGTGTGTGGTTGATCTTGCAATGCAAGGTATAATTAGAAATATGATCCAATTTAGTACATTTATCTTTTCATCTGTGTAGAGATATGCCGGAAGTTAAATGCTAAGCTGGTCAGTAAAAAATCATGATTACAAACAGCATTTTTTTTTTTTACTGGCTAAACACTGCATTTTTCCTTAGTGTAAATTATGCTTTTCTTGAAATGCATGCTATCTTCCAGGTATTTAATCTTTCCATGGGAATAGTGATCACCAACCCCATGAAATTTGCAGAATTTTTCTCTCTCACATAAAGATTAGTTACAAGTTGTTGGAATGTGGAAACTTGTTAGGGACTTATGGGAGGAAAAATGAATTTGGAAATAGCACTTTTTTAAACAACCACACTGTAAAATTATATTTTTATGGCAATTTTCACATCAATACAGCACTGCAACACAAAGTGCGCATGGATGCTTTTGAATATCTGAACATTCTTTCATTATCTTTGTTCTAAGCTCTGCTGCACTTCTAAGCAACTGAATATTATAAAATTAACAACAGTCATATGCTTGGGTGACACTTGTCAACCATATGCCTAAATACGTAACATGAAAAATGGTAAAGCTTCAAAAGAGCACACAGATGAACATGTCATACAGGGGTAGTTAATGAAGAAAAAAACGTGTCATCCAAGCGTGTGACTGACATTAACTTTTATAATATTACATCATTTACTAGTGCAGCAGAACTTACACAGCTGAGCTTGGAACAAAGACAAAGAAAGAACGTTCAGCTACATAAAAGCATGTGCAGTACAGTTCACACAGTATTTCATACTTTTACTCATGCACCTAAACATGTTACAGAAAATTGCATGCATAATGCAGGGTAAATTGAAATCATTTGCATGTTGAATATGAATCTAACTGACTAATCTACTCATATGTGACTTCATTGCCAAATGTTTATACAGAGAGAGAGCTATGAATCCTAACATAACAACTGGCACAAAAAAATAGTTGATAGTATTTTGTGCCTTTTCCGAAGATAATGGCGAGGAAACAATATTTTTTTTTGTACAAAAATGTCAAAATATTGTATAAATTGTAAGAGGAAGTGGATAACAATTTGCATTAAACAATAAAAATAAAATTTAGGCTACAGTACTTCATACAGAAAATTACATATATTTACAGTTTTAATATAATACATGAACATAAAACACAAATTTTTACCTACAACTCATTAGTAGGGTGTGGATTTTTACCTAACTGTCTTCATTACTTTGTAATAAAATGTAGGCTTTCAATGTTTTGAATTAATTTCATGGTGTGTCAAGCATGATGATGCATTTTGATAGGGTCTATAAAGGTCTATCTTACACAATCTTCAGTAACAATGCCTATTATTTTCACCTTTATTTACTCAGGACTCTTTCACTACATACATTATAATACAAATAATAATTAATAAGTGTTCAACTATCGGGGGCAATTCAGTAACAAGTTCATGTTCACTGCCTGTTTTGGTGCCTCTTTAAATCCTATTTTAAGCAATTTTAGTGTCTGCAATCTACTCTACTTATTAGATACAAAAATATACTTTCACCAAAAAAGGAGTTTAAGTTTTCAAGACAATATATATATATACAAAAAAATATATAAAAATATAAACAATCAGGAGTTAAATAAATTCATATGAGAAACATAGCAGAATTATGTACTCAATTTATATATAATCTGCATGAAATTATTATTATAGCAAAGTTACTGACTCAGTAATTTTTGCTAATTTTTACATTTACAATCATTGGAAAAGACAACACAGAAATGTCAAAGAAATCAAAATAATACTATTAAATTGACCAAATTCTAAAATATAAGCAAAATAGAAACTTCAGTGGTCTACGATATTCACATAGTAATTTATTTTGGCATAAATAATCTGCAGTGACCATCTGCATACATGTTCCAGTTGCTGACTTGCTGGCTCATCATGTGAAGTGGTAGACTTTTGACTTCAGCACAAAAATTTCTGGGTTTGAGCCATGACCTGAGAATGGATGTTCTTTGCAAGAGTCCTCCATCAGTTTAATCTAATTCTCATCATGAAGTGGTAGAAGAGTAACACCAAATAACAATACAATACCCATACAATGCATGTTTCCATTGAATACAAAATGTTTGGTAGAGATACTTAAATCTGGTTACTCACAGAACTGGGCCTAATGATTTAAAGTGGAATCCACCACTAGCATGTGGCATGAGTACATCTCAGATGGGTATTACAATATCTTCAACTTTACATTATAAAAACTTAAGAGAAATCATACAGCAAAAATAATTAAAACACAAAACAACCAATGAATCTCACAATTGATTGCTGCGAAAGATGGAAGTACCTACTATCAGTGCAAGTGTATGCATTCAAATCCAGCGGATTTTATTCCTCGATCCAATATCTGAATCCTAAATTTTGGATCAGATATCCAAATCTGGAATCATGGATTAGATATCCAAATCAGAAATCATGGATCAGATATCCAAATTTATACAGATACAGGTCCAAGCTACTCATTACAGTTTGATTATTTACATATTACAATGGTGCGTTTTACTCACTATCAATTCAAATAAAAATAAATAAATAACTTACGTGAGTAGGAATGTTTCAGAATGACATTTTGGAAGTCTGTACTACTTCCTTCATCAGGTAATAAAATAAAAAAACTTTAGGTGCCAAACATGGTACCACGTTGTTAAATCGTAAGTTGAGGATTCAGGTTGAGGATAGAAAAGGTAAAACACTTATGGTGACAGCATAAAAACTCCGATGGAAGTCTTCGCTGGTTAAAAATTCCCTATGTTAAGAACAAAAACCACAGCTAAAACAAATAAAAGTTGAAGACCTATTACAATCCCCTAGTGACTTCCGTCAATGTTGGGTACCTTTTCTATCCTCAACCTACGATTTAACATCACGGTACCATGTTTGGCACCTAAAGTTTTTTTATTTTATTACCTGATGAAGAAAGTAGTACAGACTTCCGAAATGTCATTCTGAAACATTCCTACTCACTCACGTAAGTTATTTATATATATTTTTATTTGAGTTTGATTATTTGGTAGCATATTGTGTAACCAGAGGCAGCTGGTGGCTCTCAATTAGGTGAAGGGCTAGTAGAAAAAAAGTGTGTTCTGTCACTTGTTTTGCTCGAAACCCCATAAAAAGTATAATTTTCTCTATTACCCCATTTTTCCCCTACTAGCCCTTCACCTAATTCAGAGCACCCAGCCACCACTGAACAGCCACAACACAACTTAAGAACCTTTAGAACATGCGTGCCACCTTCATTGCTTTCATAATGTGCTACAGGCATTCAAAATCCTTTTTAAAAATCCACATATCATTTAATACTCTTAATAGATGCACAACTCCATAAATTGTCTAAAAGTTAAAACATACAAAATTATAAATAAGATGAAATCCCAAATGTACGTGGTTGAAGTTAAGAATTTTTATTTTTACATGATACGAGATTATATAATTGCAATCCAATGGTAAGAAGAGAAGAAACGTAAATAGTATAATGGAACACTTTATGAAAAGAGCTTTTATAAATATTTTAAAACACATAACTTTTCTCCAATCATAAATCATTTTCTTCATGTTTTACTATGTCATTATAGGATGTAAAAGTATTTAAAATTGTTTTTCTGTACAAAAGCTATTATACTTATCTATATTTACACTATATGACAAACAAGAATCCAAGATAAATTAACAAATTACAACAATAGTTATTGTAAATACACACACGTAGGAAGTAGTACGTATATTTTTATTTTTACATTACTTTGTTTGCATTCACTTATCCTACATACAACATATTATAAAAAAGCTTACATACATTAACATATATTTACAATTTATGCATTTGAATCATTATTCATTATGGTACGGCTTTGTCCTGGCTTGTTGGTTCATGGTTAATGGGAAGAAGTTGACGGGTAGAACTGCTGGAACTGAAACTATCCCCACTCGAGCGGTTACTTAAGTGGCTTGCATTACTCAATGGTGTTCCCGGAAGTGACATCACACCTCCCATAATTCCATCCATTACAGTGCGTATTGCAGATTTTCCTGGTGTACTTTCCACTGACATGTTGGCCGAAGTGGATTCCTAGGACACATAAAAATGGTTATTATGTATCATTAACCCATAACACTATTGCATTCTTTATATGTGAGGGAGCAGATAGGTTTCTGTAAAACTGATAGAGATGAAGCTTTACCATGGAATAACATTTCTTCAAAAATAATAATATGATAAAAAAAGAGCTCCAAGATCCTGCTAAATTACCATTTCTCTCTTTGTTAGCATTCTTACTGAAAATAAGATATTTATGATTTGGAGAATCAGCCTAGTATTAAAATAATCACGATCTAGGACAAAAACAAGGAAATAAGGACAAACCCTTGAGCAAATAAATTCTTATTGTCAACTCATTAGGATACTACATGGGTGGCTCTCAACCTTCGTGAGCCTGCAGCCTGGTAAATTAATTTTTTTAAAAGTCAATGCTCTGATCCCAACAAGTTTACTCGTGAATAGTTTTATATTTCTTAAACTTTATTTATTAATTAATATGTACCCTTGAAATGTAATATTAATAAATAAATTATGACAATCGCATAATTATAGAGAGTATTAGTTTGACTATATCTAGGCTTGTTTTACAAATAAGGAATTTGTATTAAATTACTGAATAATGACTTGATCTAATGGAATCTTATAGTTTCCTCTGCCCCGTTATCATTAAATTTATTCGATAAGTGCTGACTTTCAGTGGCATGTCCCATTTTGGACACCAAAAAATTCCAAATAATCAGAATATTTCCACTTCAATATATTTGTTAATGAAAATTCCTGTGCGAACTAAATTGACCGTGGTGCCCATCCTTCAACCTATAAATAAATTGGAGGCGAGAAGCAACGTGACTTCCTGCCAGTTAGATCGTTTTATCACTCACTGCCATTGCTGTGAAAACATTTTTTGTCATCATAGTGGAAATTTGAACAAAAGTCCATCTTTCCAGGTGGCTGCAAGAAAGGATTTCCTCTTATCGCTGGTGAACCCTGAACGAAAGTCCATCTTTCCCCGTGGTTGCTACCTGGTGTAGGAAATCTAAAACTTCAGCTGAACGTCTTGCAGCCCGAGGCAATTGACGCCAGGCGCTGGTACCGGCAGTTGAGAAACACTGCGCTACATACTGGGTGAGTCTTTTAAAAGAGGCCCCGTGGAAAATGCGCTCCTTGCATGTAGGCGACCATGGTACACCCAAGAGAAGAGCGGGTTAGAGAACAGTCCAGGATATGTCATGTCATGTCGTCGAATATGCTTGGCACCGATATCCTGGACTGTTCTGTAACCCGCTCTTCTCTTCGGTGTACCAAAGTTGCATACATGCAAGGAGCGCATTTTCCACGGGGCCTCTTTTAAAAGACTCACCCAGTAGTTTGTCAGTTTTTTTAGAAACACCCTGTACATAGAAATAATTTCTTGCATGTAGGAAAGCAGATGACCTAAATTAATAAAATGTTTTGTATCCTATTATTAAGATTTCTATTTGTCTTTATTACCCTGCATTTTGATACACACAGGATATATTCTAAGAAGAAATTTTAGTCAAAAATACGGGCTTAATCTCTGGCCTACTGTATCATTTCTCTACTAACTGAGCAACTAAGCCAGTCTTGGTAAAAAAAGGTAAAGTGTTCCCCTGTACATAGCACCACGCC
The DNA here is from genome assembly GCF_977018435.1 of Lepisma saccharinum. Lineage (NCBI taxonomy): Eukaryota > Metazoa > Arthropoda > Insecta > Zygentoma > Lepismatidae > Lepisma > Lepisma saccharinum. The sequence continues at coordinate 20,452,541 of NC_139243.1, read as the reverse complement.
ATGAAGGCATATAGGGGGTGTGGGGGTAACGCCCGACACTTTCTTGATCCAGTCGTGAGTGGGAGTGATGTGATCAGCATCACGCCCCTGACCGCCTTTACCCCCCAGGGTTTTCCCCAGGTACCCATGTTATTCGACGCTTGGCCAGTCTTGGTTTCACCTTATTTTTTGCTTCTGTGGTTTCTCCCTATGTGGAATTGCTGTTAGTTATACTGAATGAGATTGTTGCATTTGAAACATCAGTGACCAGGGAACAGATGGTATGTAGACTAAAAAAAAAATGCTATTTTTATTTTGTATATTTTTACATATAGCAGCTTTTAGGATATATTTTACAGATTTTAGTTATTATAAATATAATTTACATATTTCTAAATGTTTCCATGCCAAAGGTTTTCATTTCATGTATATTCTGTTCATAGACAATGCATCTCTTAGTCTGGCATCCTTATCAAAAAAGAGAATATAAGAATAACCTTTCAAGGGGGAAATTCATTACATATTTTAAGTCAAACATAGTTACGATCAACATAAATCTTCCTTTAAAAACAAAAGAAGGAGATTCATATTTCAGAACTTAAATGAAAGTTTGGTAATCTAACGTTTTGGTAACGGAAAATAAAGCACATTTTGTATTAGAATTTTCCATCACAATTAATGTCATGAAAGCTTAATTAATTTTACTTAGCTAGATGAGCCGTTTGCTAAATGAAAATTGCCATTTTTACAATTGGAAGTCCATATTTTGATAAAAATAACATATCTAACACTTATTCTTAGTACATATCAATACATTCCCTGCCAATGACATTCATGGTACCAAGTATAACCTTCTTGGAATTGGATATTGCCTTGTGTTTAGGCAGGGATGTACTACAAAGATATTTCAGTGAAAATTGCAGACTCAACCAGGACTCGAACCTGGGTTTCTGTCAAACTGACAATGCACACAGATAAAACAGTGGGAACAAAAAGTAAAGCACGATCAGGGCTTGCTTGGTAGGCCAGTTGGCACAGCAACAGCACACGGAGCCAGAGATGCTGAGAATCGGGACTGGACAGTTTATGTGCTTCCGACAGATTTCCAACCCGGGACCCATTGATTACAAGGCGAGGACATCACCACCACACCATCTGGGATGCCCTAGTTTGATTTCTGATTGAGCCTGGATTTTTCACTTAAGTTTCTTCACAGTACATGTCTGTTTCTATTCTCAAATTTTGATCCAATAAGCTTTATTACCAAATTACTAGACACGCAACCTATTGCGCATTTTATTATATTACAGTTGTGCAGAAAACAATTAACTACAGAGCATACCCAACATAATAATAAAGATAAAATCCTCATTAATCTTTAAAATGACAAAAAGAAGCATGCATAGTACATATGCATGTGCATTGATGAAAACAATAACATTTGCAAATCCATCACCAATTGCATCTCGCGTACGTGTCATCATGTGGTGTAGACAGTGCATTTCATCAACCCTTAAAGCAGCGTACATCCATGCATAGACAAGGACAATATTACTTCTATAATCTTTGCACAAATTTTAGTGACATTAAATGAAACACCAGAGCTGCCAACACATACAAAAAAAAATACAAAAAAATTACATGCACATATTTATATCAGCCTTTGGAAAGCTATCTTTTCAGTTAATTTATTCTATACTCTGTCCAATCTATCCTTGGAGCAAGTGAACAAAAACAAGTGTCTGTGCAAGTAGTGATGCGAGGTGGCTCCATTAATGAACACGTGAGAGGAAATGGGATTGCATGGAGGGGGAAAGCAACTGAAGTTACCAGCCTTTGCAGCAACGTGCACTGCTTTTATCTACCCACTCAATTACAACCCCCCCCCCTTCCTCTGCTGCTATGCATGGCCTTGCTCCAAAGATAGTAGGGACAGAGTATAGATTATTTATAACTAATAGAATATGTTGAGTGTATGAAGTGTACGAGGAATATTGTTTTTTCCTGAAGACCATCTAAAGATTAACACCAAATTTTAATAAATTACAATAAATCTTGTATATTTATGTAAATATCAAGGTGTAAGGAAATTCAGAGTAAATCCTCATACATGAATTAATAGTGCGACATAAGACATGTGCTTGTAACAAATATATATATATATATACCTAGTCATATCATAAATTTTGTTACAAAGTTTAGACAGGGACGGCAGCACTGGTTGGCAAGCTTACCCTGCAATGTTGGATCAAACAACAACCAGTATCATTGTGTGTTTGGCTGTGACCGGAAAGGTAAATTTCACTGCGAGTCGAATGGAGTGGGGTGTATATGAGAACCGTGTGGCATTAATAGCACTGCACAAAGTTGGCAAATCACCATCGGACATTTTCAACACCCTGAAAAAGCTGAATATCAGCAGGATGTTCGTGCATCAGACCATCAACAGATACTGTGAACAGGGACAATTGAGGACCGCCCCAGGAAAGGTAGACCTCGCAGCGTGAGGAGCCAGAAACTTGTGAAAGCAGTGGTGGCACGGATTCAACAAAATCCTGTCAGGAAACAAGCAGTGATGGTTCAAGAGCTGAACATTTTGAAAATGTCGATGTCACGTGCGCTACGAAGTGACATAGGACTCTGCGCTTATCGGCAAAGTACTGGTCACTTCCTCACTCCACAGCTTAAGGTCCAGAGGGAGCAGAAAACAAAAATACTTCTTCAGCGCAAATGGTGGCCACAGATGGATCCTTTTCACAGACGAAAAAATCTTCATGATTGAAGAGTCTTACAATCGTCAAAACGACCGTGTTTATGCCTCGACATCCCTGGAAGCCCGTGAAAACACACCACGGATCCTCAGAGGCCATCATCCCGCCTCAGTGATGGTTTGGTGGGGGGTTTCGTACAATGGCACAACTGACCTCCACTTCTGTGAACATGGGGTGAAAACATCTGCAAAAGTATACCAAGCGACAGTGCTGGAGCCACTTGTGAAATCATTGACCTGCACCATGTTCAACAATGAGCCGTGGAGCTTCCAGCAGGACTCAGCACTGGCCCACAAGGCAAAGACCACACAGGAGTGCCTTCAGAGGAATGTGCCTGATTTCACTGCTCTGGCTGATTGGCCCTCCAGCAGCCCCGACCTCAGCCCATTGGACTACAGGTTGTTGTACATTTTGGAGGGCATGGTCTGTAGGAAGAGGCATCCAAACCTTGCGAGTCTCAAGCGTTCTCTTGTGAAGGCAGTGGCGAACTTTCCACTCGAGACCATGTGTGCTGCGATCGATGACTGGCCTCAGAGACTTCGGGCCTGTGTGAAGGCCAGAGGTGGCCATTTTGAACGATTGGTGCTCTGTATTGGCACGACCTGTACCTTTGTAACATCCAAATATTAATACATTAGTTTGCTCACTGTGTTCATTATTAACTTTGTAACAGAATTCATGATATGACTAGGTATATATGAAGATTACAATTTGATTTCCACTTTCTAGCAAATCATAATTTAGTTCAATACTGTTGGAATGTGTAGAGAAGTAACTGTTACATGTAACTTCATTACAAGTGACTTGTTACTTCTAAATGCAGATTTATATTATATATTTAAAAATCTACTGTACACTTCCATGCAGTGATTGAAGTGGAAATTGTTAGCTCGGGGGATACTGAGTCGAGTCTTTGGGCTTGCTGAGGTATATTTCTATGGTTTAATGGGGTGACAATAAAGCACCCCTCACTTCAAGCGCTATGGGCAGCACTTAACTCTATTTGGTCCAGTCATCTCTAAAATTGTGAATCCCAACTGTTTTATTTGAACAAATGCACTCAGAAATACTTCAAGAAGATGCTGTTTCAATCAATTAATGTATTTGTGTTCTTGACAGATCATCATTTGTATAAGAATGGATACTTCAATTACTGCAATACAGGATTACTATAACAGAAATAGACGCTTTGAATGTTATATAGAATCAAAACCTTTATTCTAGATAGACATGTACGTAATTATGCATAGCAGCATAGAGGTGGGATGAAAGTTTTTCCGTCTGCAGTTGTTTATGATGGCAGCATCACACATCTGCTGTTGCAATTGTTGATGAGGACATGATTCGGTATGTTTGGAACAAATTGGAGTATTGTATTGATATCTGTGATTTGATGAAAGCGAGAGAGAGACAAAAAATTCCTCACACACAAAACACCAGTAAGTTAATCAAAAAATTATAGACAAAATTTTTTAATAAGTTTTAAGTATTTTGACTATATCAATACTACTTTTGTTTCTATGAAATGCTGAAATTGTCATTTTTTTTAGCAACCTTGTAAACCAATTTTGCCCTTGGATGACATTAAAATCAATCAACATGCTGCCACAGACACACCAAGGAAGACAGATGTGTACTAGAAGCATATGTTATGTGAATGACACTGATATGGTGTCAATGTGTTTGCTTTCTCAAACAAACAGCTAACTATACTTCCATTTAACATGTAATTTTGCATGCACCGTAAATAAACCCAGATTTATATGGGCCTTCTTGTAGTCATGCTAAAGACATGCACATTACTTTCAAATATTCATTCATTCATTTGCTTTATTTTACTTCGCTTTGCGCCACTTTTGGCTAATTTGCGAAGATGGGTATGAGTGATGATATGATGAAATTGATGAATGGACACTCACAAACATCCATGCCCAGGCTTGGATTTGAATCCGGGATGCCTAGCGAAATATTCATTCATGTCTGCTTTTCTGATCGTCATACACTTCCCGAGATGCATACATACAACTTCTGATCAAATGAACCACATGTTAATATCCTTTAATTGCCATTTTATGACATATCAGTTTTTAAAATGCTACCCACTTGTTTTTCTTCAGGTTCGTAAGAGTGGCTCATGCCTCGCAATGGTAGTGCCTGTAACTCAGGTTTATCCTGGTACCACTAGTGCCAGTAGGGGGCCTGTTGTCAGCTGTAAGACAGTGGATGCTTTGTTCTCTGCCAACCAGAGTTTACAGTTGCCTTTTGAGGGGAATTTGAACACTTGGTTGCCATGTTCTCATCGAAGGGAAGGCAACATACATTGGGTAACAATGGTTCACAGACAACATACCACATCTTGGTAAGAGCTGTACCACAATAAACCTTCTGGCCCATATCTAGGATCTGACCACATGTGGTACCATTTTCCAGCACTTCTACAGACACATTAGCAGTAGCCTTTACGTCTATTTCCAGATTGACTGTGATGCCTCACTAACGAGGTAGAAAGATGTTGCAGTTGAGTGCAGGGAGATTATATCACTTCCAAAGTGCGTTTACTAGTTTCAAGAGCATAAACTACAGGGATCGTGATTGTGAAAGCTTAGGAGTCAGATGGTAGAGCAAGGTTACATTTTATGGTTCCCATACAATCTCGCTGACAGGCTTCTGGCAGGGAGTGAAAAGATTTAATCTTACCTCTCGGCCAAGCGGTTGAGTGTAGATATCAGGCAACAGAGCATGGAGTCCTGAGTTCGTCGGACCCCGGTCGTCTTGCCCATGGCTGGCGACGAAGCACAAGCTGGTCTCGGAGAGATGGCGTCAGAACGACGGTCTGACCGACGGCTGCAACTTGCAAGCCGTGGTACCGAAGTTGGTAAACTCGCATTATGACGATAACTCTCAGATGCGACTGTCAGGTGAAGTAATATTTTTGGTCCGGCTTTGAATTGTACAATAAAGGCGATTGTAATTGCCCATAGATGGCAGTTGAGTGCCAAATAGCTTATTGAACTGATGATTAATACAAAGATTTCATAATAGATGTCCTCACTGTACTCTAAGTGTAAATTGGTAAAAATGATTGCATTAGCCATGAAAATATAAGATTATATTGTAAATACAATGAATGATAATATTTTCCAAATTAGATTATATATGTTTGCAATGTTATCACAATTAGTAATGCACATTGCGAATTTGCAAGAAAAGAGAAACATTCGTCAAAACCGGAAGAATGCAAATGTTAAAAAGGAACTGGTTCCAAGAACGGATCACAGAACCCGTTGACTGTGCGGAAGCCGTGGAATTGACGTAGATGGAATCAGTTTGAGGAATCGGATCGGCGGAATGGTTCATGGACTCTGTCCGGGATAAAGGAAAAGCTATGGCGGTCGTCAAGGAATGAGCGAGAAGTATCAATGGAAATCGGGCTTATTAGGAATTGATAAGTGGATCCAATTAGCTAAATTTGTTCATCAAGGACCGTTCATCGAAAATTCCAAAGAACATTTACTCTCCATTCTGTGTGGAAATGGATATTATAAGTTAAAGTTGAGAGAATTTTTCGCCCGATGGCAGCTGATCTGTAAGTACAAATCTTCAGTTAATTCTTGCATCGTAATTAGATGAACGTGCAGGAACGTGAACTATACAAGGTTTCATCCTCAATTTTGTATATGCTAGCATCCGTGTGAGTAATTATGGCCATAATTCGTGTGTATACCTTGTGTTGAACTTTGGAGGGAAACTTGGCGTCCTGGGTCGCCATATTGAAAAAAGTTGTGGAAAATTTCATCGAGCGTAAAGAACCATACTTGTCTCAATCTGAAATTGATTTAAACGATCAATTTGTGTTCGATGGTCCAGTATAAAGGGACCAAGGTATTTTGTTGCACGTTGAAGTGTACGTACAAACTTTGATAGGGTGAAATAAAACCCATTTTTGTCAAGTACGTTTTGATTACGCACCACAATTTGTTGGTGGCAAGGTCATTGTGAGGTGATCATTTTCATTTGAACTGAAGTCTTTAGCGGACTTCATGCTTGTAACTCCCGCGCATATTGACGTTTGTCAACTTTTGATGAGTTATTCAGTTTCATATATTCCCGGGTAGTACAATTCCAGTACATTGAACATTTACTTAATTTCTAGTAAGGAAGTTATTATTGTGCACATGGTACATGGTATATGCGAAGGATACTTAATGTCAAATATAAGCTTGTTTATGTTCTGGCGTAAATAAATTGTTGTCGATAAACTAATATTTCAGACTCTGAATTTGCAATTCGTATCCAAACATGCTTTAGTGCATTTTGAATGTAGTAATATGTTAATGATAATATTTCTTTCAGGCAGGGAAAGTTCATCTTGCTCTGGTCTCTAAGGGCGATAATCTGAACTTCCTTTTCAGCAAGGGTATTTCATGTTCAAGTCTGCTGTTCTGGGTTGGGGCGTACTGTAAGCTAGCACCCCCCCCCCCTCTCCGGTTAAGCCAAATAGTTTGTCTTCTTTGAGTATTCGAAGTTCATTTGTCAGTATTGATTAGTTGTATTTCCTAGAGCTTGCGGGAATTTAACTTAAATGTAAGGGCAAGGGGTGATCTAAATTCATTCACAGAGTTGATCATTCTTACCGGTTGGTCAATATTTTGTTTTAGTGTTGGACATTGATTTTCTTTTAACTTGAAGCTTTAAGGGTATAAGTTTGCGAGAGCAATTACAATGCTGCGTGACCGTGTGTTGCCTGACGGGTGTGTCCAAAGTGCAGGGGTTCTAAATTTTTGAGTTAAGAGTTTAGGGTTGGGAACATTGTAGAGCGATTGCATGTGGACATATAGGAACGGGGAAGCCTCGTCAGCCTAGTCTCGTCATAGCATATGTACTGCGGTTGCCTTAGGCAAAAGCTACATCTCGGTTTCCCGAGCCGGCTTGAGACCTGAAAAGCGCAGGAGGTCTTCGCCTGGTAGCTGGTATTCTCTTAAGAGCTTCTACTGAATTCTGAGGTGTGACTAACTGCCGAATTCTAGTGCCTAGCATTTTTAAGCTGCTGGCAAATACTTCCTAGCTCCATGCTCAGCTCTTCCGTATTTGCAAGCCGATTACAGGTTTGAACCCGGCAGTATCGAAGTATGCAGTCTTCTGACGTCAAGTGCTTCCGCAATTTGTGTAATGTTACATTGTGCAGTGTATTGTCGCTTGACCGAGCACTGATGTCTCGACAGAAAATTTTTAGCTTTTTACAGAGTCTCCCTTGAATCGTTCCGCAAAAGTGTCATGTTATCCCTTTACGCAGCTGTTCATCTGGTCTAGATCATGTGCACTAGATCAACACCCCCATCGCCCATCAATACCCAGAAAAAAACAAGGAAAAATTACTAAGGTAAACAGTTTGAATTATTGAAATGCCTTCTTCTCTCCTTAATTAGTGTTGGAAATGAAGCTCACCGGACAAAAAATTAGTCACCCCTGCGCAAAAGCAAGGTGGTTTCCTGATGCCCCTACAAATGGCGTTGCAGAGGAGTGGCATGGTACATTGTGTCTGGATCAGTGCTGTGTGACTATAGCAATAACATTGAGTGCAGAAGATGTTGCCCAGTACGGGGATAGTGTGTCAAAATGGGCAAAGCCAGGGATGTGTCGGAGTGGCAAAAAGGGCGTACCCATGGTCACACAGTAAATGAAGTTGCCGGATTTGTTGATGTCTCGATACGAACTGTCCAACGTGTGTACAAGGAATGGTGTCCCACTGGTGGCAATGAAACACGGCGTGAGAACTGTGGTCGGAAAAAGATCCTAACCCAGAGGGACCGGAGATGAGCGTGATGTCTTGTGAATGACAATCGGTTTCAAAGCAGACAGGAATTGTTTCAGTCAGTGAATGAAGGTCCATCCCAACCAATTTCCGAGCGAACATTGTGACAAGAACTTCATGCCATGGACATATGGAGTCCGGTGCCTCGAAAGAGGTCTTTGCTCACAGCAACACATAAAGTTGCACGTCTGACATGGTCCAGACAACACCGAACTTGGACAGTGGCAGATTGGAGGCCTGTAATGTGGTCTGATGAATTGAGATTTTGCCTCTTTTCAATTGACCCAAGGCATCAAGTGCACCGACGGTCAAATGAGGCATTTCATCCTCAGTGTGTGGAAGGTGTAGTTCAGGCAGGGGGTGGTTGTGATGTTTTAGGCGTGTTTTTCTTACTATGCACTGGGCCCACTCATTCAGGTCACTGTAAACATGAACCAGTATGTTTATTTGAACATTCTCTGTGATCAGATGCTTCCCTTCAGTCAACATTTTCATGATGAGCATGCTGTGGACACCCCCATTTACCAAGATGACAACTGCCGTGTTCACAGGGCAGCATGCGTATGCGAGTGGTTTGATGAACATTCAGGCAGCCTATCACACCTCGCCTGGCCCGCTAAATCACCTGATCTTAACCCCATAGAACATTTGTGGGACTATTTGGAACAGCGGGTGAAACGCCAAAATCAGCATCCCGACAATTTGGAGGCCTTACGTGATATTCTGATCAGCGAGTGATGTCAACTGTAGTGGAATACATGCAGAACCTTGTGGACTCCTTACCTCGACGAATCGAGGTGGTTATCAGGGCCAGGGGTGGTATTACTCGGTATTAGAGTGATGTCTCCAGGAAGTGACTAATTTTTTGTCCGGTGAGCTTATTTTACCTATTCCTAAGAAATAACCCCGCTACCAATTCAACTAACCATGTAAAATGACAATGTAAGTGTAAATCTGCTCATTTGGGTGATATAGTGTTTGAATACAAAACCTTCACCATGCAACTGCAAGGCTTCGGGTGCACGACAACTTTTTGCAATGGAGTTGTTGAGGAAGTTTGCGGCCTTAATTTTTGGCGAAATGGATTGGAAAGAAAATATATTAGGCAAAAGCATTGAAGATCTTAGGAATTACTATAACAATGCATGCAAACAGTGCTTGCATTATAATAACTTAACGACTGCTTACTTTTCCCCAATACAGAAGTTAGGTGAAACGAAAAATAAAATACCTCGTACCTCGGCCGCTATAGGTATTCTCCGAACAGTTGCTGCTATCTGTTGAGTGTTCTTTCGGAAGGGCACGTGCTCCGATACCCAGTTTTCCCCCTTGCTTTTTTTGGTTTCTTCAGTCAAGCTAGATAGAGCATAGGAAGAATACAGCAGAACGAGTACACTGTGCCAGATGTGTCCTGGGCTCTCGCTGCCTAACCTGGTGAGCTTTTCTTGTCAACAGTCGGGGAAAATTGGGAAATTTTAAGCATTGTGATAACTTTATTAACGAAAATAGGTGCTTTGTAAAATAAGTGTATTGAAATGTACTATTTTATTCTGCAGAAAGGAAAACAAATTGAAAATTTTCCGTTTTCAGTTGGGGGTTCGTGTGCTCCATGAACTCCCTTCAGGCGATGCCTCTGGTTAAAAAAAAAAAAAAAAAAATGAGAACATGGCCTTACATGTGGTAAAATCAGCATAATGTAAAACTCACAATAAAGCATGAATGTAAAAAGTCACAAGGGGCTATAGTAGAACCACAAGCAAAAAAAAAAAAAAAACCTGTGCAGACCCGCGACTCCTGTGCACCGTATTCCCACATGGAGGGGAGGGGGGAGAGTGGAGCATGCTTCCATATGGCCCGAGTTGAATGGAAGGAGGAGGTGGTGCACGGGGACTTTTCGCGGAAGGTTCTTTTCCTTGTGGTCACTCTAAATCAATGTTTCTGGAATATCACATCCCTGTCGGGAAATTGTGTCGGACAGACTGAACTTCTGGAAATTGTGTGCCCGTTGGGTCCCACGCTCGCTTACAGAATACCACAAAAAGAATAAAATGGGGAGTGCATTACTGTTCTTGACACAGTACTGTGAGGAGGGTGATGACTTTTGGAATCGCATCGTGACTGGGGACGAGGCATAGGTGTTGCATGAGACTCCAGAAACAAAACGACAATCCATGGAGTGGAAGCACACGTCCTCGGCATGAAAGACCAAAGCCAGATTAGTTCTGACCAATCGGAAGGTCCTGTGCACGGTGTGCCGGGACAGACAAGGTGTATTGCTTGTGGACTTTTTGGGGTGCGGCGAAACCATCAATACCAACTTCTATTGCAAAACTCCACGAAAATAGCATCATACAATACCAAACAAGCGACGTGGCATGTTGAGCCATGGTGTTGTTTTCATTCACAATGATCGTCCCCATACGGTGGCTGCAATGCAACGAACGACTCCTTACAGACTTTGGCTGTGAAATATTTCCTCATCCCTATATAGTGCAGCCCTCGTATAACTCGTATAACCCATCTCATTTTCATTTTTCTTTGCACCTGAAAGCTTTCCTTGCTGACCAGAGCTTCCAGGATGATGATGGGGTCAAACAAGCTGTTACACTTGGTTATCAACAAAGGTGGCATCGTTCATCGATATGGGGATACAAAATATGATGTCTTATGATAAATGTCTCAACAGGGATGGTAATTATATTGAAACATAGTCCAAGGCCTCTATTTCAGTGTACAATAAAGTGTTCTGTTCCATTACATTTTGTGTTTTATCAATTGGCCAATGGAACTTACTTGCTGGATGACCCTTGTATGATGAATAAGTATTTACAGGATCCCATATATTCCTCATGGAGAGGAAACTTCAAATTCAAATTACATCTAATCAAATGGACATTTTGAGTTTTCCAAACGGAAATAAAATCTTGAGCCTGTTCTCTTTCCATTCATATGTTTTTCTAAACCATCAGAAATTTGATATTCCCAAGAGAACAAGTAAAATAATACTGTGAAAAGCGTAATGCTAAGTTTTCTCCTCCTCCTACAACCATTCAACACACAGATATCTTTTTCGCCAGCTTGCAGAGGGGAAATATCGGAAGAGGAGCAGTAGTTTAGGGTCCTTGCATCTGGAAACTGTTCCTCCTGCCCTTAAGAAAAAGGAGATGGCAAATGAAGAGTTCACTGCATTCTTACCACTGATATTGATGTTTTCTGTAACCAGGATAAATGTTTCTGTTATCTTTTGATTTAATGACTTGTATATTCCTTTAAACCTATTTATCAGTAAGGTAAGTCTATGCACTTTTTCCACATCTTCTCGTATTTGAGATACTGCAGTTGCACTTGAAGATATATTTACCTTAAATCAATATAATGGTATATATCTTCTATTTTTTAATACTTATCACCTAGACACCCTGTATAATTCACACAAAAACATTGTAATTTCCATAAAACACAGTAACAAAATAGTTACCCGGTATTGCATGTGCAGGACATTGCTTGACAAACGATTTCACAGATGAAAGAAAAAGTACAAGGCAAAACTTGCATCAAAAAGATGCAGCACTCTACAGTGTGGAAAAGCAGAAAAATGGGATGAAATAAATGTCAGCATCTCTGGTGTACCACAAAGGAAGGATAAAAAAGAAAAAAACAGAAAGAAAAAGTTTGAAAACACACAAGACATGTTGAACAATAAGCTTAGCAAAGCCTGCTCACCCCCTCCTGTCAGCAACTGATATTAGGCAAGATGTCTTGGTCATTTTTGCCTTGTTTATGTGCAAGGATAGGTTGCAAGTAGTCTGCCTAGAAACAAAATGACACATAGACAATATTGTATTTCAGGATATTTTGAAAAGTGTGACCCATCATCCACCTTGAGGAACAGACATAAAAGCAGAATTTAATGAGTCCTCATTACCTTAATTAGCTGATTAAAACAACAATGCACTGCTGGATGGATCCTATATTAGATAGAAAAACTTATTATTAAAATGCATTTTCATTATACAGGGTGTACACAAAGTGTCTGACACATTTTAATTATTAATAAATCAGAAACTAATAAAGATGCAAATTAACTGGTGGCAATGATAGATAGATAAACTCAAAAAGTGTTATGTCCTGTATCAGTACCCTTCCATGTGTGCTTCTTTTGTTGCACCGAGAATGTCAAGACGATAATTGATTTTTTTCACATGTTCGGGTCAGTATGTGTCGACATTCACAGTCGCTACCGCGTTGTTTATTCTGGCTTTCAGTTCATCACTTTTTCCTCAAACATTTCTGCCACATATCCCCAAAGGAAAAAGTTCAATAGGGTTTTGTCAGGTGATCTCGAGGGCCAAGAAATTGGACCACCACGTCAAATTCATCTTCCAGGCAAGCGTTCGTTCAAAACACGACGAACAATGTTGACGAACCTTACAAAAGTGATGAAAATAAAGCCAGAATAAACAACGCGATATCTGCTGTGGATGTAGACATGCTGACCCGAACGTGTGAAATAATCGATTATCGTCAAAATGAACACACATACTGATGCAAGACATAAAACTTTTTGAGTATCTGTCATTGCCACAAGTTCATTTGTATCTTCATTAGTTTCCGATTTATTAATAATTAAAATGTGTCAAAACACTTTGTGTACACCCAGTATCTTAACAACATGCTCATAAACGTGTCAAATAGAGTTACTTTTTTTCCAAGTGTATGCTTTTTTTATATATTTTGAAATGTTTTGAATATGTACAATATTCTTATAAAAGCATGTAAACGAATTACTAACTTTCTTTGCGAGACTTCCTTTTAAACGTTCTATTATTTTCAGTGACTCCTCCCACCATGCACTTGAGAACTTGGAACCCAGATGTGAAGCAACAAGTTCCAAGTGGATGGTGCAAGGGCCACCAAAATTAATAGAACCTTTCAAAGTTAGTCAGTAATTTGTTTACAAATATTTATTATACAACTGCATCTTCTATTCTCCAAACATGAAAGATTTTTATGAGTTTTATGAAACAGTTCTTCTAATATGCCTGCCTGTCTTCTTAACGCAATGCTTATATTCCTGTATTTCATTCATTTTTGATATGGAAGAGAATGTGTTGCATTAACATGTGTACTAAGATATTACAGAGGAAGTGAGGGATGGACAGATACAAAATTTTGGCTGATACAGATATTCTACAGATCCAATAGAAAATTGCATATGTTACTTGAAGAATATGATTGGTTCATTAACCTCCATCATTAATGTTTGTGATTGCAGGTGATTACTCTGTAAAAAACTGCATATTTATACATTTATGTTATAAATCCCACAATTATGAATTACTGTACATGTTTCACGAAAGTAATAACAAAATGGCAGAAATTTGCACTAAATTAGCATCTATTTATAGATATATTGGATCAGTGAAAATATCAGCATACCTATATTGGCCAATACCGATAAAGTAACAATTAAATCTGTTTCATGCATTACATATATACAGAAGGTTGTTTCACCCTTGGTAAAACCTTCAGTCGCTGTCAGAGGTGCTGTGTTCGCCCCAGCACCTTATAGTTCATGCCAGCAGAGTGGCAGACAGTTAGCCACAAGATGGCAGAGAGGACGGTGGCACAGGGCCTTTTTGTCTTTGATGATGTACTGCTTTGTAATCAAGATGTCAAGGTGGAGGCACAGTTACGATTAGACTATCTGTGCAAAAAGTAGACTAATTAAAATTAACTAAAAAGCATAGCCTGATGAGGATAGTTTCTGGTACAATATATGCCACACAAATTCGAATGTGCAGTTGTTTCTTATCCACACTGGAGTTTCAACCCTCACTTATGCTTTCCTGCTTTCTTATATTTTATAAAAAAAATATGAGCCCTGAAAAATTTAAAATTGGGGTTTCGGTGTGTTCGTATGCATGTTCACATACACAAACAAAATAACAAAAAAAAAATATAGGGGAGGGATGGAGGAAGGGGGGAGAGAGGGAGGGAGAGGAGGGAGGGAGGGAGGGAGGGAGAGGGAGAGAGAGAGAGAGGGAGGGAGGGAGGGAGGGAGAGGGAGAGGGAGAGAGAGAGAGAGAGAGAGAGAGAGAGAGAGAGAGAGAGAGAGAGAGAGAGAGAGAGAGAGAGAGAGAGAGAGAGAAGGAAAAACTGCCTCACATTACAACAATATATTCAAATTCATTTCATTTCTCAGAGTATATGCTTCACTTCTGAAGGGAAAAGGAGCAAACAGTAAACTGCTAATGGTAACAAAGCGTAGGTAAAGTGGCATGCTGAAGTACCCATGCTACTACAAAAAATTAAAGAATCCAATCACTGTTGAATAATGCAAAATAATACAATAAATCTTATTTTCAAAGTTTCTTTTTAAAAGTCTTTTAATGATGTCTGTCTGTTTCCCAGAATTTTTCCAAGCTAATCGGTGAATATATATATGCATTGCTAGTCAATACATACTTATAGATTATAAATAAATAGGCAATAACTGATTAGTGTACATAGATTGGATTTTTGTTATTGAGTATTGCTTTTTTACCACTTTTGGGTAATTGCAATGATGAGGACGAGCGATGATATGATGCAATTGATGAAGGACACAAAGAATACCCATGTCCAGGCTGGGATTTGAACTGGGGAAGTGCACAGAGACTAGCCACAGTCTTCTATCTTTATCTTTGGAAAGTTCTAGGAAACTGGAATGAAACATCATTAAAAGAATTAAAAAAACAAGACAGTTCCAAAATTAGGTTTAGTCTAGCGATGGGGTAGATTACATGATAGTGGCAGCCCCAGTGTACCTTTCTAGGCTGAAGTGATGGATGAGAGAGAAAGGAAGCTGCTGAGTGAATATTCCTTTCCTCCTCTTTCTGGGATGACTAGTAGGATGCTGGATTCTATGCCTGGTGACCCCTTGATATTTACAGGTGGACATCAGGAAACAGACTTACCTGCTAATGCTCGGCTGTAGCATCTCTGACTCTAAAATTAACATCTGCTTCGGTCAGAGCACCGGCTGGCCAATGTCAGTTCCCAGGTAATGCATGGGGATGCCGTATCCTGTACCTTTGTGTGGCACGAGGTACCCACTGCGCTGACCACTGTCAGTTCGCCTCGGAGGTACCACATACTTCCCCCTTCCCCAAGCCCAGAGAATCAAATTACAACAGAGACCTGTGATTAGTTACCGAAAATTAATACTCTAAATAAAATTAGCTTTGTTCATTCTTCATGGCACTGCAAGGAAAAATGGATGAACCTCACCTATCTAATAGTTTTTCTTGTATGTACGCATTGCTTGCATTATAGAATTATTTTCCTGTAATTTACGGTTATTACAAGCATAAGAAAACAGTTTTTCTTTGTGACGTTTCAGGAAACGTTTTGAAACGTCACAAAGAAAAACTGTTTTCTTATGCTTGTAATAACCGTAAATTACAGGAAAATAATTCTCACCTATCTATATGCTGAGACCAGGAGTGCAGTGATGCCACACAGCAGATAGTCATAGCACATCTATAAGTGTGCTAGTTGTTTTTCTCCTTACTTAAGATAAAAAAAAAACTAGTGTAAACAAAACTGTAGCCGCAGCCATTTTATATCACTCAGCAAGTCCTCAGATACTTTTTATTTTTGTGCCTACGGCTAATGAAGTTAGCACACATTGCACAAATTTTGCCATACATCTACTTGCAGTATGTAGCCTGTGTGGAAAGACCATTACCAATAATTGATACTTTACTGATCTGATATACAATTAATGCTTGTAACCCGTTGGCTTAGAAAAATAAACTAGGTATTTGAACATTTACTCTGAAATGCCAGGGTGCATGAATTATACACTAATGTTCACAAAAATATCAATGATTGATTGAATTGCTTTATTTTACTTCACTTCTTGTGCTGCTTTTGGCTAAATTGTGATGATATGACGAAACTGATTAATGGACACTCACAAACATCCAAGCCCATGCCAGGATTCGAACCCGGGACCCCTGGCATCGTAGCGTGATGTGCTAACCACTCTGCCACGGGGGCCAGCGAAAAAAACAAAAAAACAATGAAAATGGCATAATTATCCACTAAGTTATTTTTTTAACATTGACAAGATCCATTGTATAACTGATTCTTTCTTGTTAAAATTCTTTAACCATTGTTATAACTGTATCTTTAATCAAACTAAAAAGGAAGGAAGTCCGTGTTCTCCTGAAATGTCACAACAAAAATTGTGTAACAACCGTAGACTACAAGAGAAATAATTCCACTACGTTACAGGCTAATATGTAAAAATAGGATCAGTAAAATTGTCAGCTATTTTTCTGACAAATCAAAACACTAATTTATGACTGTATTGGCCAGTATCAATAGAGTACTGATGAACATGTACATCCCTACTTTGTACAATGCAACAATAGGTTTACTATAACAGCATACGCAATTAGCAAGACCAAAAATAGTTCCTAATGGACAACAGAAGACTTACTTTATCAACATGTAGGGGACTCAATATAGTCGTTCCTGGATCTTCCGGGGTGTAGTAATCCGACTCGTCGCCAGGAGGTGATGTCACGTCTCTCGAAAGACCATCGCCCTCTCCGTTTCTCATTCGAACGCTTCCCCGGGATTTGCTGCTGCTTCTCCTGATGCTATTGCATGTTTCTTCTTCTTTATCATCTGCTAGAGAGTCAGATTTCAAGTCATCGTCATCGTCCATGTTGGGAATTGCAAGCAGCGGGTCAGGGATCATGAGTCCTGCTATGTGGTCTGCCACAGGACTTGGGTCTGTTGATGTGGCTGCATCAAGGAGTGGAGACATTTTCTCAGCCTCACTATCAGGCTCTGGTTCAGATTGGTCTGGCGTCTGAAACATAATTGCAGTGTTACAACACGACTTCGATTTTTGCACTGAACCATATTTCAATAAACAGTGTCCTTACTTAAAGAATTGTCCAAAAGTCGACAAAATTAAAAATGAACACTGCACAACACATTACGATTCCACACACAAGAACTCATGATCTCTCGCATTGTAGTGGTATATTCTAATCACTCCATCACAGAGGCTGACACCTACCCAACTGTTGTTGTCACATGAAGCGATGGTATTCACATTGGATCATGCTGTTTATACATTATAAAAAGTATGAATAAACCTTTTTGAAGGATATATTACCATAATGCACAATCTTGGTCCCATAAAATATTAATGCACATTCATAATATGGCTTAATGTGTTATGTAATGAAAATGTTATGTTACATTGCTGCATGTACAAGTTATTCTATTGTCAAGTAATAATTTCACTAACTTCTTTTCCTTTGACAGAGATCAATCCATGCAAACCAACCATATAAGTTTTCAAATCAATCTTCTTATACAAATAATGGACTGTTAAAAAACCTGAAAATGTTTAGCATTTGTCTATGGTTATGCTAAATGCTGAGAAAATATTAGAAGGTGGGCAGCATGTGAATGAAAAAATGAAACAATTTACTCCTATTTTGGCTACATAACGTAGTCCTTGTGAATCTCTACTTTAAGCACAATGATGAGGACAGGACAAACACACACACATTGTGTCCTTACCCAGCAATCAAACCAATAACTGCTGGCATCATAGCATGATAAGGTATCCAATGAGTCACAGAGGCTGGCAAAATGCAATGATCAGAGTACACAGATGATTAACATTGCTGTACATTTTACACGTACAATAATAATGATGATGATGATGGAGAAAGTCTAATAGCGTTCAACTAGAACTCAGACAAATAAGATTTCAAACTTACATCATCAGCATTTGAGGTGTCCTTTTCATTCACCACACGGACAGTGTCTCTAGGAAGCAAAGCACTTTTGTCTCTATTGTGAGGACGGCTTTGACGCCTCGTTGGGATAGGAATGGCCTGTTGTTCCTTCTGATTGTCCTCCTCCTGTGCCAACAATACAGACATTCTGAACTAAAAGGAGAGAATGAAGAAAAGTCCAGTGACAGTGAAACAGAGATTATCTACAATTAAATAAAATTAACTAAAATCATGTAAGTCACAAATATTAAAAAATTATGGATGACAAAAATTAAAGTGACAGAAATTATTGGTAAAATACGTAATACATGGGTCACTCTGAAGGTTTTGAGACTGTAAGCCTTAAAATGAAAAAAAAAATCTTTTTTCCATTACATCTTCTCAAAGTACTCTCCACCACACTCTATACAATGTGTCACCCGTTCAAACCACTTTTTGAATGCTTAACGCCATGTGTTGGCATGCTACAAAGACACTGTTCATATCCAGCCACTGCAGCTTCAGGTGAGTCAAATCGAAGACCACAAATGTTTTCTTTCACTTTAGGAAAAAGAAAAAAATCACATGGGGCCAGATCTGGGCTGTAAGGGGGATGGTGTAATGTTTTGACTTGTGACTCGTTCAGAAAATGTGTTGTTTCCCTTGCGGTGTGAGCAGAGACATTGTCATGATGCAGCATGATTCCGCGCAGGCCTGTCTTTGGATGGTTCCTCCTCAACGAATCAAACACTTTGGGCAGACATTTTGTCGTGTACCATTTGGAAGTGACTGTTTTTTATTCTTCAAGTGGAACTGTCACAATGTGCCCACTAGCAGAGAAAAAAGAACAGATCATCTTTTTGCCAACACTTCTTGATCTCTTCACTTTTGTTGGAGGATCCTTCCCAGGGAAGACCCAGACTGATGACTGTAGCTTCGTTTCAGGATCATATTGGTATATCCAGCTTCCGTCACCTGTTATGATGTTAAAAATGTGTTTTGATCTTCCTCCACTGAATTTGTCCAACATTTCCTGGCACCAATCCTCTCATGTCCTTTCTGCTCATTTGTTAGGTTGATGGGGATCCAGCGACTGCAAATCTTCCTGACATGAAGTTTTTTATCCAGGATCTGTCTAACTGCTGCCGATTCAATATTTAGGCTTGTTTGAATCTGCACATATGTACGTCGTTGATCTCCTCTCAACATTTGTTCAACTTTCGCCACATTTTCATCTGTTGTGGCTGTTGCAGGCTGCCCTGAACAATCTTCATCTTCAAGGGAGTCCCTTCATCTCTTAAATTCTGCAAACCATCGATAGATGGTGGCTTGTGAAGGGCAAAGATCCCCAAATGCACGGTGCAATTTTTCACGACACTCACTCTTGCCTAAACCAAGTTTGAAGTCATAAAAAATCATAGCACGGAAATGCTCTCGTTTCAGATCCATCCTTGCTCGAATCGAAACCTCAACTGCTGCTGTGTAAACTATCATGCCGACTCAGTCCATTGTTGGAGCAAGTTATAACTTGCAGAGTTTGCTAGTGAAATACCAATCTAACTATAGAAACACCAGCAGCTTGTTGCGTTGGCTTATTGTTGTCGATTCTCAAAACTTTCAGAATGACCCTTGTAACTTTACCGATTCAATATTTTAATAATAAACTCTTTAAAAAAAGAATAATGTATCATAGGTAAGGCCAATATGAATTTTAGCCAACACTGATGATATAAAAGTTATTAATAAGCAAATTCTACCAATACAGAGTGCTTTAAATGATGCAGAACCCTAAGCTTCATCGATAACTTGAAAACCATAACAGATATTCACACTGGGTTATTTGCATTTTGAAGCCTTCTCCTTTGAGATATGCTATAATACTTTATGTTGTAGATTCATTCCACGTAGAAAGCTCCATTAATTAACTAACACATTAGCTGATAATAGTGATGATTGGTGCTTGAAGTTTTTCTATATGTGGTGGATGCCAAATGGTGTTTCATGAGCCTTTATGTCAAGTGTGTTGATTTATTTTACTTTGCTTTTCTGCCACTTTTGGCTAATTACAAAGACGAGGATGAGTGATGAAATGATAAAGGGGCACTTGCAAAACCCAAGCCCAGGTCAGGGTTCCAACCCGGGACCCCTGGCACTGCAACATGCTGTACTAACAACTCTGCCACAGAGATCAGCTTAGGTCAAGTTTAATTTGACAAGTAACCAGCATTCTAATTTTGCAGCTGCTGCTCTGAGTCTTTGTCTAATGGTAGAGTTTACGTTGTTGGAAACTTCCATTTGAAATTGCCGCTACTTTCCTGCTCACCATGATGAAAAAGTAACGCAACCTAACATGCTAGCTCATCTAAAGGTAAAAACATTGACATTGAGAATATGACACAAAATATCTGTAGGTTCGAGTGATGTATCATTGCCTTTGAGTGATGAAATTGAAGTGCCTCATAATGATAGTGAAGTTTGTTTGGTGTTGCTACCGAGTTGGGATCTTCAGTCGCTGCAGTCAGTTCCAGCAAAGCAGTCTCGTGAGCATTCACTAAAAAAAAAAAAAACATACTTCCTGTTCTTCTGCAAGGAAACAATACCCCATATGATTATTTTCAGTTATTGCTTCATGATGTATTTCTGGAAGAAAATGTTCAAGAGGAAAGTCAATGTGACAAAGAGATATTTCCATCATGAGTAGAGGCACATATTTTTGGTAAATAAGAAAGCAAAATTTCGGTACAAAAATAGAGTCAATTTCGGGTTCAAAAGGGGTCCATTCTTGCTTCTCAAATATTTACAGCAGAATTAATCAATTTTCCGTGAATTGTATAACTCACAGGATAATTCAAACTTCAGTAAGTGTGACGTCGGTAAATAAATTCTAAATTTAGTGTATAAGAGTCTATTTCGTATTTTGCAGTTCATTTCACATCATTTCGTGACAAAACAGGGTACGAAAATGCACCTCTCACCTTTCAGAAATATTAAAAATCAATCTTAGAATGTGTTATTTCACATTTTTGTGTCTTTGTCAAAAATGAAATATGCATGCCCCTAGTCATGAGGAATGTGTCACATATCTCAATGTGGACTTGACTGTGCAAGAACTGAAATTATTCATAAGGTCTAATGCTCCATACTCAGACAATTACGATGCCTCATATTTAGGACTATAGCAAAAGTGATTCTTTGTTCTTGAGTTTTTCCATCAGCTTATAAGTAGAGATAGATTTTTGATTATCGTGCACTGTTGAATTCGTACAAAAATCCCAATCCTAATAAAAAAAAAAAAATGTCCATACAATATTGGTGCACAAGTGGAAATTCAATTTTTTCAAATAATTTCCATCATAATTGGACTGCACGAAAGTTTTGCATAGCATTTTTGCAGATCCTGCGAAAGAGCAAAGTGCCAGGGAAGTATTAGCTAGTACCAGTAAATAAATCCAACTAATATATTCTGAAACCACTGGCATCAATGTGAGCGCCTACCAATTCTCGTAGCACTGCTTGCCGCTGGATTCCTAGGATTTTTACCTTTCAGACCTTAAACATATTACGTTGTCATCAAATTCTTTAAAAACAAGTCTATCTTAGAGATTTCAAGTTTTAATTTGGTTTCACATGCAAAACATGCATCGAACTCCTTACAAGCACAGCTTCCATCAGAACACGCCACAGAATATCTATACCCGGCCCTTGCTCTCTTTTATACAACGTGATCGCCAATATGGCTTTCTCATATTGCTTAGAAAGTTATAATTTGTAGTGTGATTGAACTCGTATAAAATTAATTTTTATACAATGTTTTACAACTCTACAACTTATGATCTGTCATATAAAGAGCCATGGTGGTCTATTCAGCAGGACATCTGTCTGCCACGTGGGAAACCTGGGGTGGGGGTGGATGGGGGTGATCCAAGGTCAGAATTTTTCTAGCCTTGTCCCCACATAAAATGGCTCTGGGGCTACCCAGCCTTAAATCAATGGGTACCTGCGGGCAACCCTGGGAGATTAAGGTGGCCAGAGCATGATGCTGATCACATCATCTCCAAAATGGCTGAGATCGAGAATGTGTGGGGCCCTACACATACATTCCCTAAATGTGCTTGCACGGCACTGTGCTATATGCATGGGGAACTCACCTTACCTTTTCTACCTTATCTCACCACTAGAATAAGCCAATATGAATACATAATTATCAGCTCGTTATACTAAATATGCATCTCCTTTGCAATAGGCTAAACGCACTGCACTCACCTAGTCATATACACTAATTAATGCATTGAGCAGTGTGTACGTTCCCTTGCAATTGGTGCAGGTATCTGTTCAAAGTGGAGATGACTCAGCCCAAGTGATGACGTATTTCAATTAAAACTAAGAAACAAGAACAACATTATTCAATGTACTCATATTTCAAAAATTAAAAAGAACAAATGAATATTGTGCTATTTGAGAAACTAAAAGGAAAATATTCTATACTGTACAAGAGACATTTCTAACCTCTGGTGTTGTGCAATTTCCAACGCCCTTTATTTCCTTGGGGCTGTCTGGATGCTCTGGCTCTTCCACATTTGTACCTCCCCGCACCAGCTGACTTTGAGATCTCTCAAGGGTTGACCTTCAAAGAGAAGTAATATTTGTACAAGGGCTGTTCAAAAAGAAACTGAATTTTTACAAAATTGAGAAAATTGTAATATTTACCAGCAATTTGTACCTGTCCCCTTCAAAATACTCCCCTCCACTGTGCACATATTGCTCACAGCGTTCTTCCAGTCCTGGAATGCCTGCTTGAACTCTAGTTTCGGAATGGCCTGTAGGTCCAGTAGAGAATTCTCTTTGATCTCCTCTATTGTCTGGAATATGTGACCTTTGAGGGTTGCTTTCAACTTGGGGAAGAAGAAAAAGTCTGCTAGTGCCAAATCAAGGGAGTAGACTGGTTGTCAGACAACATGTGTCAGGTGATTTGCCAAAAAGTCCCGAACGAGTGAGGAATGAGCATGTGCATTATCGTGATGAACCATCCAGGACTTGTTCTGCCACATCTGTGGCAGACGTTAAGCTGTTGCATGACGTTAACGTAGAAAGCTGCATTCACTGTGGAACCATGCGAGAATGTAAACTCCGAATGGGCGATCATCCCCTGCCAATCGAAGATCACAATCAACATCAATTTAAATGGAATCTACTCATTTGTTGTCCTCGATGGAGGTTCGACCTGATCTGAAACGTCTATCACTTGTAGCACAGTGTTTGACCGAGACATTCCTCACCACAGGCTTCACGTAACATGTTGTACGCCTCTTTGAAAGTTTTCTGTAATTTCACACACATACTCGCTGCTCTTCCAGTTTCTTCATGGCAGGGTAACTGAAAATCGCCACGGGGACTCAACGTGTCTGCAAATCAACATTACTGCGGTTAGCAACAGCTTTGAAACTGGGCACAACTAGGCACCACCAATGTCAGTTCTCTTCAACAAATTTATGTATACACTTTACAAAAAGAGTTTGGGTTCTTTTTGAACAGACCTCGTATAACAGTAACAAAGAAATATTTCCTACTTGTCACAAAAGTAAAAACATAATTACATGAACAATTTTACAGTTTCATAATACAATGCTGGGGATGCAAAATGGAGAGGAACGTGCAGTGTTGCTTCTAGTTTCTGTACAGGCAATGATACATGGGAACCACAAACTTACCAAAAGCAATGCTTCACACCATAGTGTGATGCCACAGTTGTAGCTTTCTTGCCTTGTAATCAAGGGGTCCTGGGTTCGATACCCGGTGGAGGTAAATAGTGGTTTGGATTAGCCTTACTGTGCATAAAGTGGACTTAAAACACCAAATCAATCAATCACACCATAGTGGCATGGCACGTTACACAAGCCGGCATTTGAATGGTGAAATCCTCAAGTGCCATGTGCCATGTGTGTCTTGTAACATCAGTGTACCTCCCAATTTGCCTTCATGGTATAAAAGCTGACCTGCCAGACAAGATGAAGTCTCTGCTAACACTAAATGATCCTCCATGACATTCTGTTGTCTGCCACTTTGACCATTACATCCAGTATTGAGGAACCAAATATGTACATATGACCAAATACCAATACACTACCCTTTAGTTGAGATGGACTGACACAGGTTAAAATTTCAAACTACTTGTCATAGAACTATAGTTTGTGGGGAATCACATAAAAAATGGCATATTTTTTATCAACAAGACTTGTAAAATTTTACATCAACAATTTGTCACCTCGGAGATTCAGTCCAAGTTGACATTTCAACCCATAGTTCCTGGAAACTTTTTTTTTACACAAAGTTATCATTCAAAAGCTTAAACCGTTGTTGCAGTAGGTAACAAACCCCTTTGAACAGACAAAAGACAGATCCCATGCAAAAATATCCCCAAATAGTTGGAAGGAGTTCCCATCTTTGATGAAATGTGAATACACAGAGTAAAAAAAAAAAAAAAAAAAAAAAAGTAAAGTAAAGTGCTCCCCTGTGCTTAGCACCACACCATGAAGGCGTATAGGGGGTGTGGGGGTAACGCCCCACACTTTCTTGATCCGGTCGTGAGTGGGGGTGGTGATCAGCATCACGCCCCTGACCGCCTTTACCCCCCAGGGTTTCCCCCAGGTACCCATGTTATTCGACGCTGGGTGGGCGCCGGGGCTGCTTCCAACGTTAGAAAAATACACAGAGTAAGGTACATGAAAATAAAATGCCTCTTTTTTTTTCAATATTTGTGTCGTTCTCCTGGCCAGTATTAATTTCTATCTCTCTATATAATCTCTCTCTCTCTCTCTTATCTCTCTTTCTGTGTGAGTTTGGCTTCTTAAATACTATTTCATTCTCTCATTTTCTACGCCTTCACTCATATCTCTTCCTTTCGCTCTCCTTTAAAACATGTTATAATTGAGTGTAAAAATGACATCAATACATTTTACTTAAGAATTATAAGCCCCCCCCAAACAAATTCCTGAGAGTGCCAATGACTGTACACACTACACCCCTCCCACCAAAGTATAACATCTATCTCTACTATGTAAATACACTTACAAATGATATGATGTTAGTGGCCTGAACTGTACAATAACCATGGAAATCTCTTCTAACTTCATTCACTTATTGTTAGATGCAATAATGAGCAACAATAGCAAGATATCCCTGAATAAATTTCACCGCTCTGTACTGTACTGGAAGGAATACCTTTCGCATGGATTTCAAGTTAAGAGACGGACCATTTTCACAAAATAGGCCCATGACTTGATATAAATAACCGTTCAAGAATTCTTCTTGAGATTCTGCACCCCCTCAATTCTCTCAAAACATTGATTTATTGGGTCTCACAGTAAATCCAATCATATCATTAATATTTAGTGAGGTAAAAATACACATTCTAACATGCAGGTATTTGTAATCCAATAAAAAATCACAACTAATTTGAACTTGCTGATACTGTCCGTGTGGCTTAGTCGCAACTATAGACACAAGTGTGCATGCGCTGACTGGGCGAGTCCAGTGGCAAAATAGGGGTGGAATGGATAAGGGAAAGAGGTTTCGTGGAAATCATCTAGTACTGAAACACTGAAATTTCGTGCATAGTAACAGCGCTTGCAAAATAGGCTAGGAGTTTTAGCAAATATCACAAAGAACAACACAACAAGCCACAACTTCCGGTTTTAGTAATCACATATCTATACTTTTAAAAATATTGCGATGCGGTTGCATAGTATCGTTAGCATATATTCAGTATCAAATTAGTTTTAAAACCCCAAAAATCAGATATTGTTTTGATATATGAATATTATACTTCTAGTAGAAAGAACTACCTAAAAATCACAACATACATATTTAGGTTCAGGCACATGACTCATTACGTAATCTTTTACAGTGTTGGCTATTCACCACTGTACCCACGTCCCGTAGTAAAATGTGTTACATATTACCAGAGATAGAAAAGAGCTTGAAACCGCTGCTGGAAGGAGCATGAAATGTTAGAAAGTGGAGAGTTACACTTGAAGAACATCACACAAAGAGTCAATAAACACAGAAATATACATCAACATTAGAGGAGTTAGAAGTAAAATAAATAATAATTCCACTTCATTGCAAGAAAAAGGATTTTATCCGTCAGTGTGCACATCCAAGAACTAAATTCCAAAGAAAAGAAAAAACACAAAACATGGCTTACTCATTGCAAACCGGAATTTGACAAGGAATCCGTAAGGGCAAAGGGCTACGATATAAATATAAAACACATTCTTTCAAAGCAATTTAATAATTTCAAAACTCTGCACCGTTCATGATAACTAATGCATTCTGAGTAGAACATATATATCTACCCATAAAAGATATAAGTTTCTTACCTCTTTTGTAACATCTGCGGCAGCTGAAGTTAGCATAAAAACACCAGACACAGAATACATACACCATAGAAGTATAGCCGGTAAAGGTAAGTTTGTTAAGTCAATATATATAAGATAATATATGTCGAATATCATATCCATGAAGATAACAATTAGGACAAATAGGAATTTGTCTTTGAAAAACTGAATTCACATGCTCCATAATATCATAAGGATAAGAGTAAGCAAAACGTACTTGTTTCAAATCTTTTAGCTTCGCAAGAGTAGTGGCCTTGTACTGGCTTCACAGTCATTGGTAGAAGTTCCAAACAGTCATAAGACTGAAATCTCGTCAATTTCAAGATCTCATCATTCAAGAGCTTAAAGCGTTTTTGCAGCAGATAATAAACTCCGTGGAACTGACAAATGGCGCCATGCAATAACACCCCCCCAGTCATTGAAACAGTCGTCAACTTTGATGCTGACCTGTAGAACGAACTGCGCAGATTGGCGTAGACAAAACGAATATGAAACCTGGACAATCACCATTTACGGTTGGTTTTGGGTTCTGTTTACGATTGTAAATAATAAGCAAAATGTAACAATGCAAAATTTACCAATGCCAATAGCTGAAGTGTAACAACACAATTTTATGTAATGTCAAAATTTCAGCACAAAAAATGACCATACATTGTGAAGTCAAAACCAGTATATAAATGGCGAATAAATTTCCAAATTACCTGTTAAGGACTTCTGCGGCTCTCACGGCCCCTTCTTGGTCAGGAGGGTCCATTATGTCCACAGGGGGGGCACTTGTCAAGGTTCTCACTTGGTAGGGGCCATTCAGGGCCTCGATGAGTGACACAGCTTCATAGCCAGCTGGAATATTTTCACAGCAACCCTGAAAATATGAACTATTCTGTAGGAAACATAATTTTCGCATGTATATTACCCTGTAGAAAACATGTTCCTTTTGTTTTTTACATATACAGTACTCTATATTTTCCTCCGTTTGTACAGATTATTCCTCGAGTTTGGATTTTTATTGCAGATGGACCAATATAAAAAATGTTGGCAATGTTGGTATAAAATTTACTCATTTTGGTGTAAAACACAAACAACAAATGATGTGTGCAAAAAAATTATGGCACAGAAACTACATACCTTACTCTACTTTTCACATATTCGCTAAACCCATTCAAGCACTTATCATAACCAGTTTGATATCATCATTGTACTCGGTTGTCACCAATGTACTCAACCATGTAGTTGATTGATTGATTGAATTGGTGTTTTAAGTCCACTCCATGCACAGTAATTGGGACTGGACCTACAGATTAAAGCAGCATCCGATGGACCAATATAAAAAATGTTGGCAATGTTGGTATAAAATTTACTCATTTTGGTGTAAAACACAAACAACAAATGATGTGTGCAAAAAAATTATGGCACAGAAACTACATACCTTACTCTACTTTTCACATATTCGCTAAACCCATTCAAGCACTTATCATAACCAGTTTGATATCATCATTGTACTCGGTTGTCACCAATGTACTCAACCATGTAGTTGATTGATTGATTGAATTGGTGTTTTAAGTCCACTCCATGCACAGTAATTGGGACTGGACCTACAGATTAAAGCAGCATCCGAACCACTGTGTGTCTCCACCGGGCATCGAACCCAGGACCTCTTGATTACAAGGCAACGATGCTACCACTGCTCCATCGGGGAGGTCCTCAACGATGTAGTGACAGCATCTCTGAATTCATCAGTCTTGGCAAAGTGATTTCCGGAAAGAAGGAACATTCGACTGTAGCACACAGCACACTCCAGTTTGGGCCAAGCAGGAAAATGGTTCAGAAGTGTATGGTATTGAGCTGTGAGCCCTGAATATGAGCCAAAATTGAGAATCCTGCGGAGTGTGATAAGGTTTCTGAATGCAAGAAAATTTTATGCCAGTGAAAATCGTACGCAAATAACGGATGTGTATGGTTAATATCGTGATGAAAGCATCATCTGTGAGAAAGTGGCGTACCAAGTTTAATAGGGTGGCATGTTTTTTGGTGGCATCATTCTCGTCTACGACAACACTCGTCCTCACACAGCTGGTGCATCTCGGCACCAACTGCAACGTTTTGGTTGGGATGTACTTGTATTCAACCATCCACCATTCATCCCACATTTGGCACCCACTTGATTACCACTTGTTCCTAAAATTGAAACACTTCTTTCTGGAAAACACTTTGCCAAGACTGATGAACTCAAAAGGCGTTGTCACTACATGGTTGAATACATTGGTGGCAACTGAGTACAATCATGGTATCAACAAACTGGTGTGGAAAAGTAGAGTAAGGTATTCTTTGCACACATCATTTGTTGTTTGTGATTTACACCAAAATGTTCCTTTTTGTGGATGACCCTCGTATGTCACACCTATATAAACCTATAAATGAAAACAGAAAACAGGAATGAAATATCAAGATGTTGTTCCAGATAAATTAAGAGAAAGAGACACATTTTGCTGGTTTAAAAAGATACCAGCTGGCGTTTATAGGTCGAGGAGGTGAATGAACAATTCAAAGTCTGCATGGAATGTGTTAATTTTAATATCAGATATCTGTTAAAATATATTTAGTTAATCCGAAATGAAAATATTTGACACGAACTATGGTGGATTTCATTTGTTTTTTTGTTATTTAGTGTTGATTTTCTGGCCACTTTTGGCTAAATGCGACAATGAGGATGAGTGATGATCAGGGCCCAGATTTTGATGACATTTCATCTTTTAACTGGTGCAACGTAGACATTGCTAACTAGTACAGAAATCCTGAACACCCTCCTCAGGTTGAAGAAATTTAATTTTTTAGGGACATTTTTTTACAATTTTTTATTTTTAGGTCATTTTTTAAAATTTTGCATCATTTTTAGGTCATTTTTTTTAGATTTTCCATCATTTTTTTAAAAAATTGTGTCATTGCATGTTGAAACATAAGAAGTTCAACAATTTCTGTTTTGTCAGAATGTATCTTGCAGTACTTGCTCTGTGTTTAACTACCAGCGCAACAAAGCCTGTCTGAAAATCGTGAAATGGAACATTGTCGAGTTTCTTATTCACAGTCCGTACAACACACCAAGGTGAAGAAGCAATTGCTAAATTGTTTGTTTCGGAATGAACCAAAAAGTTTATTTTGAAAATTAACAATAAATACCGCATGCTCGAGAATCAAAGGAAAGCGACAGCTTAACTGTTGGTGCAGTTGAACGTTGTATTTTTGAAGGTCACTCAGCACGAACATTTGCATCTTAGTCCGATATTCGTGGTTGGGAGGGTGTGACTTCTGTTTCTTCTATTCGTGAGTTCAGGTGTCGAGTGGACTTAAAATGCCGAAGATAAAGCCATCTAAAGCTGCTCATTTGAAGCAGATAATCTCAGAATTTGGTGAGGACATATATTTGTGAATTCTTCCCAATGTTATTGATTGGATCCATAAAGTAAGTGTACAATATAAATAATAGTTTTTCTTGTATGTATGCATTGCTTGCATTGTAGAAAATAATGTGATCAATTTTTTTTACCTGAAATAAAAATAAAACAGACTGCTTTTTTTCACAGTTAGTGTGCTATATTACAACAATGTAACATTGACAACATCCATTATATAACGGATTCTTTTTGTTTAAAAAATTGCTAACCATTGTTATAACTGTATCTTTAGTCAAAATGAAAATAAATGTCTGATGAAGGGAGCGTGTGTTCTCCTGAAATGTCACAACGAAAAACTGTTTTCTTATGCTTGTAATAACCGTAAACTACAGGAAAATAATTGTACAATATAAATATATATACTATTTACAATAAGCAGATTGAGTTTCGTATGAATTTTTGGGTCATTTTTCAAAGATTTCAGGTCATTTTACAGGATTTTTGTTGTCATTTTAAAGGTCATTTTTTAAAAGATTTTTAGGTTATCAAAATCTGGGCCCTGGTGGTGATGATATGAAATTGATGAAGGGACACTCACAAGTAACACCCATACACAGACCAGGATTCGAACCCAGGACCCCTTGCGTTGTAGCACAATATGCTAACCACTCCACCACGGAGGTTGGCACGAACTATGGTGGAACATATAAATATAAAAAGGAAAGCTTGTCATTGCAAGATTGTACATAAAATTGTGATAAGTATCAGTTATATTAGAATTATTCACCAACATAGTTTCTTTTCATTAGACTAAACATGCACAAAACCAATAAGGAATTCAAGAAAATTTTAATATACTCATTAAACATAAAACCAAAGAGAAAGGAGATTTTCAAGGCAAGAAGCTACAGATGCCTCATATATTTTCCTTACCTGAAATACCAACTTGTAATGAAATACAGACTTGTAAAAATTGTTGTAAAAAACTTATAAATAATAAAATATAATGCTGACTACCTAAGATTTTGAAACTGCAGTTATCAAGAGAAAGACAGACATTAAAATATGTTTTCTTTTCTTTACCTCTGTTGGTAATGCTGCAGCAGTTGGTAAGCCTAATGCTCCAGAGGACCTTTGGAGTGCTCGGATTTGCAGCAATGCTCTAAAAGGACTTCTACATATCGGACAGTTATTTGCCTTGTGGAGGGAGAGAAAAAAGTAGAATTACATGGGAAATAAATAGCCCAAAACAAAGCATTTTAATATGAGTTAAATTATAGTAAAAAAATATATACATTATATGATGAAAATGTCTACACATATCTTTGTCACATTATACAGTCAACTCTGGATGTAGTGAACTTGGTTGTAGCGAACCTAAATCACTAGTCCGACCCAGGCGCGGCTCGTGCATTATTTTCCTGGGGGTTCACCGAAGTCATATGACACATATTCAGTTTCCACAAACACTTTCTTCGCGAAACAAAGGGATCGGGGTGGGGCTTAAAAGATTGATACAGATTTTTTTTCATAGAATGAGGTTTCATAGCAGAGTTTCATAATAATTATCATAAATTACTGTGACGGAAATGAAATTAGATGCGGATAATAAATAGTTTTACGTCGACATTCATCTTCCAGGCGGGTGTGACCCCTTTTTCCATTTGGAAGTCCATGCCTGCAATTATAAAATGAATAATCACAATGGTCCTACAATTATTAAAGGGAAATGGCAACCAATGGCATGTGCGTACCAGAAACCTGAGACCCATGAAACCTACAGCTTTTTTTTATCTTCTTTTTTTTCAAATTTGGAGTTGGTCAACCAGCACACGCATAATCTCTTATTTTCTTTCAACATACAAGAAAGTTTGTTTCCGTTAATTGCATGCATTTTAGCAGCCATTTCTTACCTGTGCAGACAGCAACACCTACACTGCATCAAATGGCGTAATATAGTCCATCCTTTGTAGCATCAATACTTTCCAACAACTATCCAAGCACTTCGAAAACTTACAAACTTGAAATATTGACACCGACAGGGTTTGTCACGTCTTCCTTTCTTGTCTAAGATCGTGCCATTCTTTTACTTTCACATATCCGAAGTGTTTCCATCTTTAAGGAAAAAGTCTGGATGCATGCACGAGTTATTTTAGTAAGGTATTTCTTTTATTTTAATTCACCGTATCCAATTCCAGCTTTCATTCATTTCTACTCATCCTTCTCTCCGACAATTTTGCATTTATGCCAAGAAGTTCAGCACAGAAAGTATTCAACAGAGAAGATTGAATATGTAACGAATGTGCTCCAAACTTAAACCTCACAGGGCAACACTGGAAGGGAGGAACCAGCTGGGTCTCACTGGCAGCGAGGATGGTGCCCTCCGGCTTCTGCTGTGGCTTCTGAGAGAGCAAGAACTGTGCATGACTGTTGGTCGGAGTTCGAGGTTCCTCAGAATCCTCTTCCATGTAATTTGCCCATATAGCTATCCTGAGCTTCTGCCTGCCGCCCGAACCTTCACTATGACAGAAGCTCTCCTGTGAGGGTTCAGCTGAGAGTCTGCACGAACGTGGCCGACTCGCGGTTTCTCTTTCTCAGCAAAAGAATTTGCCGTGTTATGGACACAAATACATGACATCTTGTGTAGAAATTTTAAAGAAAAATTGTCAAAAGTTAAAGACATTGTTTATTGTCCATTCTCGAGGTAAATGCTGTATATTATAAGTGGGGGTTCACTGATCCTGTGTGCTATAGGGCCAACCGCGCCTGGTCCAGCTCCACATACATTCCACATTTTCATGCTCGGCAAATAAAATACATGGTAGTATAATAAATATACACAAGCAAATTACTAACTATATCCACGAGACTTACTGTTAAGAGTAGGTAAAGTTCCCCACGCATATAGAATTGTGCCATGGAGACACATTTAGGGCATGTGGGGGTAGGGCCCCACATAAACTTGATCTTGGCTAGTTTGGAGGTGATGTGATCAGCAACACACTCTGGCCACTTTTATCCCCACTCCCTCTCCCGATACCCATTGAATTAAGGCTGGATGAGTCCCAGAGGCAGTTTATGCGGGGACAAGGGGAAATATCCAACCTAAGATAGAGTTAGTAAATTGCTTACATGTTTCTATTACAAATTTTGTTCATAACGAACCCTAACTTGTGCTTTAGTGAACCTACAAAATTAAATGCGCTCGAAAAACTAAAATTGTTGCATCATATCTACAATATATTGGATTGGATAGATTTGTTGTTTTAAGTACACTTTATGCACAGTAAGGCTAATCGGGACTGGACCTACAGTTTAAAGTGGGATCCATATCTACAATACAGTACTTCAAAACAAACCTTATATTAACTTGAATGTTTGAGAACATTGATTACTTATTTGGTTTTGGTAGCATGCAGGGTGGGGAAGGAGAAGGCTGAGGGCAGGGGCAAGGGGTGGGATTGTGACTCATGGCGGTGATGAAGCACTTGATACCTTGCTTAATACATCCTGTGTCAATAAAACTACTACTGCGTTAGGTCTTTAATTTCCTCTGTCGCTACTAACGTCAACTGAGGTTAAGGAAAGGTATTTTGGTTTTAGTGAACATCGGTAGTAGTAATTTTAATATTAATTATTTTCTTGTTGATTTTTATGTTTTATTTTTCAATGTAGGCATTTATTAGTAACTTTGTTAAGTAACTTCTTGTGTTGATTTTATATTTATATTAACTTATTGTTTTGTTAATCATCAGGACCTGATTATCTGAATCCGCAAGGGTGCATTATAGGCAGAGTTGACTGCATATATTTTTAGGATATGTAAGTATTTTAAAACCACTTGCTATAGTTAGACAATTAGTTACCTGATACCGTAGAGAATCTGCACATGAGTTGCACAAACACAAATGCCGGCATGGTAAAATTAACGTGTCGCGCACATCACACATGCAAATCACACACTCAGAGCCATTGTCTTCTGAATCGTCATCGGCAGTGTTCTGAAAAGAAAAATATCTTGTTACACTTTATATTTTCCTTCTTCGTCTAACAGATTCTCTCATAGATTTTTATCTACTAATCTACAGAGGATATTATTACAAGAGTTAAATAAAAACCTTAAAAGTCCAATAAAAGTAGTAGGGACATGAGGTACCAACTGTTATTTACAAAACGACCTCAAGGCTGCAACACTAATCAAGTGAGCTTCAAAACGGCATTTATTTTTCAATTTAAAGATGGCGCCTCCTATACACACTTGCACCAGTAAAGATGAGTGATTTCTTGCCCTCTGTCAACCTAAAACTTACAGAAATTTCTCGGCAAATGAAAATTCAATATCTGTGTATGTTTACCACACCAGCAAGTTTACAAATGGAGGAGAACGTTCAAGAATGGCTTCAGTTTGCAGGCAGATGGGTGGAAAGGTCTTTGCAGTGGCTCATAAGTGACTGCACGTGGACCCCAAAGACTTATTCTTGAAAATAGATGTAGATCAGCACTAGGTATGTGCTAAAATACAACAACCTTGTTCAACGCTGCATACAAAAATCTACTAGATAAGAAACAAAAACAAATTAAGGTTTTTATTTGTATTACCCGTATACACTGCAGTGTACTTATGTAATGAATATAATAAAGTTGTTGGGGTACATAGATGATTCCCTAAGAATGAAAGAGATAAAGTGTGTATCAGACACCTTGGTATATACCCATAGGAACCAGGACATGTCCATGTAGGTGCATTCATCTCATAAATAATATCTTAGAACCTTAGTTTCTTTACTGTAAGAGTATGTAGGACAGACTGTATACAGCTCAAATTTACATGAAGTATCAACTGTTATTTACAAAACGACCTCAAGAGTGCAACACTAATCAAGTGAGCTTCAAAACAGAATTTTTTCAATTTAAAAATGGCGCCTCCTATACGCACTTGCACCAGTAAATATGAGTGATTTCTTGTCATGTTTGTGTATATAAATCGTCCTGTTTTTGTATCTTGTTACATTTGTACTTGGTGCAGAGTCTGAAGAAGACCTTGCTATAAGGTTGAAACGTTACGTTTAGTTTATGTTTTATAATAAAATTAAATTACTGCCTTGGTCAGCATATTGAATTGTTATATCATGGAAACAAGGCTTAATAGTGTTATAATAAGAGTATGTATGAATATTACAGCAGAAAGCATTTCAGTACATAACTCACAGAAACCATATTATCACTTGAACACATTTTGAAGTTACGGAGATTACGTTAGAATCTCACCTTTCCATTCTCAGCATTCTTGTTTTCAATACCATATATCTCCTGAAGAAGGTAGGAAAGTCCGTCAACGTACAGTTTCTGCTTCAGAGCTTTCAGTACAAATGTTCCATCAGCATGGCAGTCTACAACAGCTATTGTGGTATGAGACTGATGGGGTTCTGCAAGAACATAATACAATGAATAAGGGTAAACTAATCAGGATATTACAAACTTTCATGTTGCGTGATTTGACATTGCTTTTCTACCTCTTGAGTTAACCGTGACAGAGTTGCTACACAATGAACGCAGGTATTAACCTATTCCAGTGTTTCTTTACTTTCCAAACCTATTAGTTTTAAAACCTAAGAAGTGTCTACCTTGGAATTATAAAGTTATTTCTGTTTTGACTACTTTACGTAACATAGTTTTTCTTGTATGTACACATTGCTTGCACTGTAGAATTATTTCCCTATGGTTATTACAAGCATAAGAAAACAGTTTTTCGTTGTGACGTTTCAGGAGAACACACGCTCCCTTCATTAGACATTTATTTTCATTTTGACTAAAGATACAGTTACAACAATGGTTAGCAATTTTTTAAACAAAAAGAATCCATTATATAATGGATGTTGTCAATGTTACATTGTTGTAATATAGCAAACTAACTGTGAAAAGAAGCAGTCTGTTTTATTTTTATTTCAGATAAAAAAAAAATTGATCACATTATTTTTTTATTTAAAATTATGAATACCAAATATCATCAGGTAATTCAAATTCATCATTGTTTTCACAAAGTCTCTTGAGGTTTTCTGTCACATTAAATTTTAAAGATGGTGGCTTACTCCATTTGTGAAAAAGAAAACTCCATACTGAATTTATATCTGATGAAGGGAACGTGTGTTCTCCTGAAATGTCACAACGAAAAACTGTTTTCTTATGCTTGTAATAACCGTAAACTACAGGAAAATAATTTTATGTAACATTTCTACATCTTTAATTGTGGCAATGAGGATTAATGATGAAATACATGATGGGACAAATATGCATTTATGCCTTACTCAGGATTCAGCTCATAACAACTGGCTTTCTTGCAATTTATGATTAAACCCCACCACAGGGACTGCCAACAAGCAAAGCAGTAAATCTTAAATAAATAAATAACCCCTGGTATAACAACCAATGCGAGCCAGTGGCTACATATCAACTGGAGACTGCACAGCCACGGTGCAGGACAAATAAACAAATAAAGAGGGAAATGTAAAGTTCACGAAAATTTTACATTATACTCTACTGCGACTGTTCAGATTGAATGTATGATGTAGGAAAATACAAAATCTGGGAACATTCTTGATTGATTGGTTGAAATTAAAAATGGTAGGTGCATCAGCACTAAATTGTGAAAACTTACCTCAGGGCATTTATAAATATGTATTAATTCAATGGGATTTGGATTAATGTAAGTTACAATTTTTCACATCTATGGAGAAAATTTCATGCATAATGAGTCATGCGCGCCGACTACGTGGGTGCTCCGGGGCTCGAGCACCCACATAAATAATCTTGTGGGTGCGCCGCACCCACAAGATTTTTAGTTTGATAATAACAAAATAAAATAAATATTTCTCACTTGCCATTATCAAAAAATAATAAGCAATTAAAACATTGAGATGGGACAGACTTTGATAAAGACAAGCTAACATTGCACAGGGACGTGTTTCTAGATGTGTGCAGAACGAACAAAGAAAAAGTGGCCAACTTGTCAGACATTACAAATATTTTAAGTAGAGAAAACAGTGGTCCCATGCGTGAAATGATCACAGAATTTGTGAAGTTTGTACGGGTGATTTTAACTATACCTGTTACTTCTTGTACCTCTGAGCGGTCATTTTCAGCACTTAGACGATTGAAAACGATTTTGCGGTCAACAATGACCCAAAAAATATTGAATGATTTGGCAATTTTGCATGTTCATAAAGAAATGACTAAAAATATTGACATTACCAAAATTGCAAACAAATTCAGAAGTGCAAATGATGTAAGAAGGAACGTGTTTTATATTGAAAGTTAACATGTCATGATTATTATTATTATTATTTGGTACATAAAGTTAGTCATTTTGTAGTTTCTGTTCACAACAAAATCCTTGCATAGTTCTCTCTGCAATACAATTAAAATTATTTGCATTTATGAAGAATTTTTCATTTTAATTTGTATGAATGTGGTATTTTCTTTTAGTAACGTGTTGATAATATCATTGCCTCTTGCAATCATTGTGCATGTAAGTTGTTTAAAGTATACAATACTTGATAATTACAGATCTAACCGCCCACAGAAATTTTGGAAAGTCGGCGCCCTTGTAATGAGTAGCCACCTTGTTAATGTATGAAACTGAGGTAACTGCAATGGATTTAGCATTAGAATAAGAAATAGTTAGAATTTTTGCACTATATTATATTCTATTTGTTGAAATGTTGGGGATCTCTAAAAATACATAGGCTGATTTTTTAGTAGTGGCAACTATTTATTTTCTAGACACATAGCATACATACATGGTTCGAAGTTTTACAGGCCTTCAATGTAGTACCCAGCATTGTGTACAACATGTTAACAGCAATGTGGAAGCTGTCGGATGCCGTGGGCACTGCCTAATTTGTTGAAGAGAGCGATCTACTGCCAGAAGAATGTCTCGAACTGTTCGGAAGCGAATCCCACGAAGTGATTCCTTCATCTTAGGGATTAGGTCGAAGTTGCAGTCCATGGTGACACCGTTGTGCTGTGCAACCTCTAGCACATTCAATTTTTAACCAGCTCCGCTGCTCCTGCTTCGTAAACATCGCGACCGCTTGCTCATAACTGCTCTGTTCTTGTTGTCACTGCGCACGGGCATGCAGTGGGAAGAGTGAGTTAATTTGCTCTGAGGGAGGGTACGCATGTAACTAACCTTTGGTATAAACAACATTGCCTGGCGTTGCAATAACACAGTTGCCACTACTAAAAAATCAGCCCTTGTATATGCAATTTTACTGATAAACCAACAATACTGCTAGTGCTGCTTAATTTGTCCTACCCCTTTATGTCATCTTTCTTTGATATTGTTTCCTTCATATGCTTCCCTAAAACTATTTTATTCTTTACACCCAGTTTCAAATTACTGTACTGGAGTAATAAATAAATGAGTACTTTTTAATTTTTTTTTTAGAAACAAATAAGAATTAAAAATTGATCCAATGTATTCAAACCTACCATCTGTACCATCCTCTGCGACACAATGGATAGCAATTGGAATGATTTCACGTTCCGTGTTATATGCCAGCTCCTCTTCTGAGAACTGGCTGGGGTCAAAAATGTGAGATACTTGTGAAAACTGCTGATTTGCTCCACGCTTGTAATGGTACGTCTTGGAGTTCATCGTAGCATCACGGGGAGTGTACCTGATGTGAACAAAAATTAATATTAGTTCATATTCATCACAAAGGGATTCATTTTAATTTAAAAATATAATTATGCAAATTGATTCAGACTTGTCAGTGGAGCTGGTTTATTCGTTAAATTTAAACACACATACCACCCTTCTCCTCCCATAGTTCTCGTAAGCTATACGCAGTTTTTAAATTGAACAAAAGTAGATGAAGAGAAAGGGAGGACCATGTAAATTTATCCATTGAACACAATATAATAGTTCATTAAAAGAGCAATTCCACAAATAATATTATGAACAAAAATTTCTGCACAACTTCAATTTCATATTTTTCAGGGGACCAAGATTAAAAACTTTTAAAAGTAAGGAACATGTAAAATCCAGGTCCTACTGTACATCCAAAATTTTGTAATTCATATAGGTAAATTTCTTCAGGCACTTTCTAGAGGTGATGTGATCAGCACCATGCTCCAGCTGTCTTTAACCCCCCCCCAGGTACCCATTTATTTGATTGAGTTTTTTTAACTCCACTTTATGCACAGTAAGGCTAATCGGGACTGGACCTACAGTTAAAAAGTGGGATCCGAACCACTGTATGCCTCCACTGGGTATCAAACCTGGGACCCCTTTGATTACAAGGCGATGATGTCATTTATTTGAGGCTGGATGAGCCCCAGAACCACTTTATGCGGGGACAAGGCTGGACCAATACCCAACTTGGGAATTGAACCGGGGTCTCGTGCGTGGCAGTCAGATGACCTCCCGTATAGACCACCACGGCTCCTTAATTAATAGATAGGGGGGCTTGTAAATTTATCCACTGAACATAGTACTACCACCATTAGTGGTGATCTGGTGCGAAAACTGTGGGATACGCAGTTTATTCCTTCTTGTTAGAAGTAAAGACTCAGCATTAAGAGACTATAGTCCAGGGGCAAAAGTGGAGAAAGTTTACTAATCACCACCACTGCTAATATGAAAAATACTATGAACAAATTAATTACAGTAAAACCTCATTAATCTGGACCCCGATTAGCTGGA
This sequence comes from Lepisma saccharinum, assembly GCF_977018435.1. Classification (NCBI taxonomy): domain Eukaryota; kingdom Metazoa; phylum Arthropoda; class Insecta; order Zygentoma; family Lepismatidae; genus Lepisma; species Lepisma saccharinum. The sequence continues at coordinate 20,412,694 of NC_139243.1, read as the reverse complement.
CTTCGCTTAATCCGGCAGGCACAAGGAAAAAAAAAGCAGAATGCAAGGTGTTAAATGTGGCTGGAAGTCAACAAGAAAGGCATTCAACTACTGATGAAGTTCTGTTTCCCGCAACTTATCCTCCTCATTAGTCTGGATTAACGAGGTTTTACTGTACATCCAAAATATTATAATTGAGTGTGTGTTGAAAATATTTGTAAACAACCTAATCGGATAATGAGCATCATAATAAAATGTGCTGCTGGTTTGCTTCGCATCCATTCTGAACCACAACACGAGATCGAAAAACGTTCACAAAATAAAGAGGATTTAAATCTAAATTAAACGCAGTGGTGCAAGAGCCTTCTGGGGGTTAAGGTCTAACACACAACTTTACATTGCAGTGCACGGTCAGTGCTTCAAGTCCCAATGTCATTGTTTTCTGACTTTCAAGCCCAAGTCAGTTTCGGTTGCTTCCAATCAGCTCTCTAACTGTCCTCACAGTGCACTCAACACCGAAAATTTTTGAAGTTCCCACCTGGGATCAAATGTTTGCATCGAAGGTGAGAATGCTAACCATTTTGATAAAATAGGACTAAAGGGAATTTATCAAAAAATGGATAATATTTTTCAATTACATTTATCGCTGGATTCAAGTAGGTTGTATAAAGTAACATTTGTAAAATACAGGGTGAGCGAAAAGTCGCCGGACTGAAAGTTTAAAAAATCATTTTCAGAGTTTGTTTCCGTTCCGTAGGACCAAACGCGCATGGCTTGTTTCGACAACCCTTGGGAAGGGGAGGGGCCTATTTTGAAAGCGAGGCTGGCGTTGTACCTGCAGCAGTGGCTGTTTGTTGACTGTGCAGTTCAAGATGGTTTTTAATCGCGAGAAGCATGTTGCTTTGTTGGAGGCTTACTGAAGACAGAAGACCTATACTTTGTGTGTGGAAAAGTGGAGAAGACTGTATCCCGATGATCCTGTACAGGATTTCATTTGGTGCATTTGTTTTCTTTATTATCTTATCTTTTTTAGTATCGCACTAAAATCTATGTTAATAATAGTAATAATAACAATAACAATAAATAGCAAATTTCAGGAATAAAGACATATTATTGAATACAGGAAGATACATCCTACATTGAGCATATTTCAATCTGTTGAATTTATAAATCAATAGCTATGAAAAAATATTCTCAGTTGAGTCCGGTGACTTTTCGCTCACCCTGTATAATATCCCTCACAATCTCATTGTCTTAGAATAGCAGTAGATTCATATTGTTTGAATTTGAATTTAAAAGTTTGAGTGCGTCAGCGCTTAGGCTATTTTACACCCATCACATGATACGGGGTCCAACCCCTTATCTTTTTTAATATCGCACTAAGATCTATGTTAATAATAACAATAACAACAATAACAATAAATAGCAAATTTCAGGAATAAGACATGAATACAGGAAGATACATCCTACATTGAGCATATTTCAATCTGTTGAATTTATAAATAAATAGCTATGAAAAAAAATCTCAGTTGAGTCCGGTGACTTTTTGCTCGCCCTGTATAATATCTCTCACAATCTCATTGTCTTAAAATAGCAGCAGATTCATATTGTTTGAATTTGAAATTAAAAGTTTGGGTGCATCAGTGCTTAGGCTATTTTGCAACCATCACATGATACAGGGTCCAGCCCCTTACCGTAACTAAAATAACAACTGTAATGCCGTGTAACTAAAATATTTAAAACATTCTGACTTCAGTTAAAAGCTGAGTCTGCAAAGGGCCACTCAGCACAGGCAAGGACAAAAACAGGACAACACACAGAATTATACTGGCCTCAAGGGCCAAATGCCAGAGCCTCGTTAGTCTGGAAAATGCAGTCCAGGGCATACTATGTGGAAGTGAGGTTGACAATTGGGCGTACTACGTGGAAGGTCCTCTTACACCCCAGATTCATATTGTGCATCGAATCATATAGTGGCAGTGATTAAAGCTATACTTTTCTTTGTTGTGATCAGAGTGGAGAAAAATCATGATTATAAAAATTTGATCAATTTTTAAATTTAAATCGGATTTTTTATTTCAATCGATTTTTTTAAAAATCATGCTTAAAATTGCTTGCATGGATTTTGGAACTACACATCTTATGATTTTTGTAGAAAGACTTTTTTCTGGTAAACAGCCCTATGTAATAGTTAAGAAACTGAGTGAACAAATCTTAACCACAACTCAATACAATTTTATATTTCCAAATATTTAATTTTATCAAATCCCAGTACAGGTATATAACAATGTAAATTTACTATACTATAAAAAAAATAGCAACAATTCTTGACCACTAGCATAATTTCTTGACGACACCCTGTTATACAGGGTGTCTCATAAGTAAAAATGCAAACTAACACAGGTGAAAGTACACGATAATAGAAGCAAAAAAGTCTCAGTAAAAATGGGTCTGCAAACGAGCTGTTTTCGAGATAATTGTGAATGTGTGATTACAAGCCGCCACTGACCTCATTGTTTGTAAACGTCGTCCTAAATGGTAAAATGCTAATAACGTGTGCGAATGTGTGGGTACAAGACGTACGACCTCTCGGAAATGTTCTATTTGATTACAACGCCACCTCTCGGAAATGTTCTGTTTGATTACGCCACCTCTCGGAAATGTTCTGTTTTGTAAACAAAGAGTAAACCTCGGATCACGCAAGGAGTAAAGCACTCGGTGTTTACACAATGCAATGACAGTTTGTAACCACACATTATTTGCATTTGACCAACTAGAATGATGTTTACAAACAATGAAGTCAGTGGCGGCTTATAATCACACATTCACGATTACCGCAAAAACTGCTTGTTTGCAGTGGTTATTGAGACTTTTTGGCTTCTATTATCATGTACTTTCACCTGTGTCAGTTTGCGCTATTACTTTTGAGACAACCAGTATAACTGACATGATGTTGCATAAGTTTTGTTACATATTTTTACATATTTGCCAGGATATTACATATATTAAATATTTGATAATTTACTTTACACAAAACAACATATTCTGGTAATTTTTCCTATCTTGATTCTTTTTCCTATATTTTCGATCTCTGAAACATGATGACGGAAATTTGCAGCTCATGTGATGTCATATTTTATCAATGAGATGCATAGTGCTTACGGTCACCTAAAATTGACTGCCTAGTTTAAAGATTTAATGACAGACAAAAACATTACTGAAGTGTTATTTATCGAAAGATGCTGGAGTTTCTCCCCCCCCCCCCCCCCCCGAACTTCTGAACAACTTATGTTCTTAAAATTATGTTGGATTTGTTCATATAAAAAAAATATCTAGCAGAATTCTTCAAATTGCTTGGATACTCAAATATTATTAATATTATACATTCTTTGATATTACATATGTATTTAGCTACATATTATTTTGATAATACATATTTAGGTACGTATTTTATCAATTATTGTTACATATTTATGTACTTTCTACTTTGATATTACATAAAAATCTGGGGTCTAGTGAATGACAATAAAATTAATGTTGTACACTCATGACCAGCCTGGGAACTTCGGCGCCAAGACTCAAAGTTGACTACTTGACACGCTCAACCATTGAGCTTCTCTGAAATGTGCATCAAAAAATATTCATGGACTCTTTCAGGAGATTTTAAAATACATTTTCAGATTCTTTGATTTGATTTGATTTTGATATTAAAAGATAGGGTGCGTCAGCACTAAGGCTATTTTGCAACCGTCACTTTATACGGGGTCCAACCCCTTATCGTTACACATGACAACTCTAACGTTGCAAGTTATCATAAAATATTAAAATCTTTCGACTTTCATTAAAAGCTGAGGCTGTAAAGGAGCACTCAGCACAAATAAGGACAAAACACAGGACAACACAAACAAATTATACTGGCCATGGGGCCAGTCGCCAGAGCCTCGTTAGTCTGCAGTCCAGGGTGCACTATGTGGAAGTGAGGTTGACTATTGGGTGCCCTACGTGGAAGGAGCACCCCTTACTCCCCTCAGATTCTTTGGTGGTGTAACATAATAAATACCAAGTTTTTAGTATTAGGGTGCACTTGCTACAGAGGATCACATACCTTTAACATTTCTCAAAACAAATGGACAAAAATAAATTATAAAAACATTTTTATGTTGAGTATCTCCCTATCAAGAAACTGGTTTACATTATAGGTAACTCGTGGTTGGACTTGTGTTATAGGTAAAGTTCCCCGTGCATATAGCAAGGCCGGAAAAATTCTGACCATAGATCACCCACACCGGGAATCAAACACAGGTCTCTCGCAGGGGAGGGCTGTGGGGGCAGGGCCCCACACATTTTGGATTTCGGCTATTTTGTAGGTGAGGTCAAATCATCATTGACAAAAGTTTATTGCAAAACCAAGAAGTCCACACATAAGATGTGCAATTCATATTTATAGCAATACATATAACATTCACCAACCTTAAGTACATTAGCACCAGAAACAACAACATGACTAAATATTTACAGTACTACTTACACAATGCCATTTGCCGAGACTTCCTCTGTACAAAAATAATATATTGTTATAGCACATCTACAGTCACTGTCAAATGTAAATTCTATGTTGAACTGTGAAGGCTTCTCCTCCCCCATCGCTTCGGAAGACGATGTCTTTCTGGATTCAGCCACATCTTGCTTGTCCGGCACACGGATAAATCGGAGAGATTCTTTCCTTATGTTTACTAAGGACTTCAAAGTCTTAGTGGGTTCATTGGCTTGCGGTGGTGGGTAGGGAAACTGAAAAATATTAAAAAAGTAGCTGAATTAGAAATTACCAAATCCAAATATCAGATAGTGGCACAAGAAGAAAACATGGCACTTCGTTGAGTGACGTGGAAGCGAGCTGTCACACGTGTGTGGCGCTGTGTCTACTCGTTAATTTTCTGTTTGCGCAGAAATTGTTTGTGTTAAGTTTGTGAACACAATTATTGTGTATGTGCGTTAGTGTATGAAAATGTGTTGGAGGGATAAAATTGTTTGGTAAGTACTAATTTTTTGACACATGTGAATTGTCCTCTGTTTTTCTCACGCGGAGTGAGTGACTTTGATCTGTAAGGGAAACAGTGTTTCTTCAGGCCCTCACTTACGAGAGAACAAACCACACATGTCCCAAGAAGGGGGCTCACATTTCAACACCCCCAAAGCACAAAACAATACAGGAATGACACTCCATCATTTTTAATCGGAGGACCGGTTTCGAACCAAAGTGGATGGAAGTCACATGTACCTGAGACGCCCAACGAAAAAAGGAAAAAGTCCCCTGAAACATTAGAAGACCCGAGGAAGAAAAAAATTGGCAAAAAAGAAACAGCTCCCAAATTACCCCTTTTCTCCCCAGTAGTGAATATGAAAATGTAACTATGGATACGGAACTGAACAATATTCCTGACATAAATTATATTCAACTGGGTCTATTTATAAAGCTTTCGCTACAACTAAACACCATAATTTCGAAAGAAAAAACATTAGTTTAAAAAGAAAACATCAATACATGAAATAATTGCTAAAACGGGACAAGTTCATCACGAGGTGATGATAGAAAATAAATCTTTAAAGACTGCATGCATATTACTACAGGAAACAACAGATAAATCCAGTGTTGCCAGGCCAACATGCAGAAACAGCAGCATCACATGCGGTTGGGACAACAGGAAAAGCAGCACAAATACAAAAATCCACAGAAACTACGAAATTCACTGTGTTCATCTCTGATGAAAATAAAAACAAAGATGCAAAAAGGTTCCTCAGGAAACTTTTACAAAGGTAATAAATCCCATATGGGATGGGATCAAAATTAAAAACAAGATGCTCATTGTAGAAGCGACCTCCCAGGAAGATGCTGAAAAGATTGTGAACCATCAGGAGCTGGCGAAACAAAAACTCAGGGTAGAGCTCCAAAGGAAAAGAAATCCCCTCCTAATTATATATGACGTCCCGGCACAGAAGGAAGAAACAAGCCTGTATGAAGAAATTTACATGCTCAATTTGGAAGATAAGATCTGAAATTCAATCTGAAATTCAAGACGGGGCCGAGAAACAGGGCTACTTGCAACTGTGTGTTCGAAGAAGTGCCTGATTTAAGGAAAATATTGCTGAAAAACGGGAATTTTTTTCTCCCTGGATATAAAGGATTACATTATGGTCCCTAGATGTAACAAATGTTTTGATATTGGACATGTAAGCCGATATTGTAAGGAAAACGAAGTCTGTGCACACTGTGGACAAGCTAATAATCATAAGAAAGACACATGCCCAAAGATTAATAAAGGACTGCAATGGCAAGGACTGTCCAACCGATAAGTTGCAATAAGGAAGACTCCCAGCTGACTCCGCAGAAATTGGATGAGAGAGGCTGCTCACAGAGGAAGAAAATTCAACAAATTGAATCTGTTGCTAGAGAGAACTAACATAGATAATCTAAGGAAAAACCAACATCTTAACTCCTTCATAGCATATCTTGAACTTCCAGACCCAACTATCATTCCAGAACAAAATAATAAAAAACCTTTAAACTTCATACTAAAGAATAACCTATACCTAACAGAACAAGTCCCCTCAAAACCGAGACAACCAATCAAACCTCTCCTTGGCTCAAAGATACCCAGCCTTCCCCTCAGCGTATTCACTAGATTACCTGACTGTTCCATACCGATGGAACACCCCGAAATCCCCCCAGAAACGCCTCCTAACGAAACCCTCTTCAGTTATCACACATCAACCGAACCATCCTGCAGCAAAGCAGAATTAAAAGCCGGAAAGATGAAGAAAAAACAGAAACTGATTCAGAAGGACACCAAGATCTCAAAGCAAGCCCCCCCCCCCCCCCTTTCCTGCCTACTCCACCACCCCAGAGCACCAAACGTCGGAACTCAATCCCGATGCACGGGTCATCTTCCCAACACGAGGTTACAGCAACTTCAGCCACCCTCAGCTACTTCACCCTCCATCTACGTCGCCGTGCATCGACCCACCTTCAGGTTAAGGAGGAGAAGAGTGTCGAAACATAAATCAAAAAAACATCTATAACGACTTCGAGAAAACCTTAAGACTGAGTAGATTAGAAGAGAAGGACAACTTAGTTACGGCCCTGCGACTCTTAATAAGAAATAAACATGAAAAAAGGAAGATCAATTACATTTCCGTACCCTGAGGTGGTCAACTCAAACAACATTCCAACGGACATAAATGAGTTATCAGCGTTATTGGAAACTGTGTTTACTCGGTGAGGTGAGTCCCTCGACATAAATGAGATTTATGCTGACTTTGCAAAAGCACACGAGAGGGTGGTTTTCATTCATAATAAAGACTGGCCACAGTGCTTCCAGGTAGCAAGACTCCCGTAGACAATCAATATAGAAGAGTTGCACAAGTAAACCTCAACGACACAAAACTGGCCACTAAGGAAATATTTGATTTTGCCAAAAATAAAAAAAAAACATTTGCGCCGATTGGGGCAAAAATTATTCAGCACAGCGGAAATACAAGGCAGCTATAATAATACTAAATAGGAAAATAGTTCCTACAAAAATAGCCCAATTCTCTAATAGACAGATTAACATCGCACAAATCTCATTAGAAAAATTCTCGTTCATATTGATCAACAGTTACTGTCAATATAGCTTTAACACAGAACAGGTTTTGGAAACATTGGGAGACGTGTCTAATACCTACAATAACAAAAGCATCTTAATTACAGCTGATGCAAATACCACCTCGCCTTGGTGGTACGGGCATGGGACGGACCCGAACGGGAAAAAGGTGAAGGACTTTATATCGGAACATAACCTCTTTGTACAAAACCAACCAGATATCCTGACAACTTACAGAGGAAGAGCTGGTGCATCCAGCAATATAGACATAAGACTCTTAAATAAGAAGCTTCTAGGAAAAATACAAGGATGGAGAGTGCACGACATGGAGACCACAAGCAACCACAATGTAATCTAATCACCTTTAAAATTTTCACGAACATTATAAAAAATGAGAAATCATCAAACCAGATATATAAATGGGATAAAACCAATAAGCAGCTGCTGATCGATTCTGTCAACCTGCCTCAACAAATACATTCCAACAAATTGTTTGATGAATGGGCCATGGAGATTAGGCTTCTGTGGAGGATGCTGCACAACAAAACACATTAACATGCTACCCTCTGGTTTATCTTGCTACGAGGAAGCCATTTCTATAATTGCAGGGAGGTAATGCAGGGGTACTTATAGTGCTATGTTATGGAAGTGCAATTAAAACACCACAAGCAAAACCGTGGAAATTTAAGAGGTTAAAGGAAAGGCCCAAACAAAGGGACCTGAACATGACTTACTCATGATGACACTCATATTAATTCTATATTAATACCCTCGACCCATCAAAAATAAGAGTCCCATTTCTGCAACTAAAATTTTCCTGGCACAGCTTGATAGCGAAGACCACTTTCCAAGGTTGAACATATTTCCTAGTCCCAAGTCAATTTTCCCTTGCCCTGTGACATATAGTTAGTACTGGTAGCTCTATTTGCTGAGCCCACTAGTTTTTAGTTTCTGGAACCCATATGTTCATTGGAGAAACACGAATATTATTCCCTGACCCAAGTTGTTTTATTTATTATTATTTATTTTTAAAGTTCAAATGTAGACGAATTCCTTTTTCATTTTAACAAGAGATTTTGCATTTTATTGTAAAAAACAAACCTCATTTTGTTGTTTAGCAATCAGTACAGTCAGGGGAAAAGCATGGGCTGAGGGGTTCCAATCAGCAGCAAGTTATTTGTGACTAGCTGTTCAAACTATCTGCATATGTAAGCTGTCAGGTGCATATCTTGAACTTTTAATTCGAAACACTGCGAGTATAAAGGGGTGATAAAGCCGCAAATATTTGTATAGGGAGGAGTACTAAACTTAACAGGGATGATGGCATCTTGGAAGAAGGGTGGGTTAGACTTTTCAAAAAATGGGATAAGGCAATGAAAACTGAACCTATGATCGGCTTTCATGTTACTCCGAAGGGCATCCGAGCGGCCGGTGAGGAATGAGAATTTACGTTAGAATGGTGACATAATAGGAGGGGAAGGAGGACTGAATAGGAGGGGGAAGCAGCTTTCACCTCACATCAGATTGGTGTTGTTCATCAGTGCTGGCCTTGTAATTGGCGTGGGTTTTAATCGATTTCAAGTGTCCCCATTTTTAAGTGGTTTTAATCGAAATAGGTGGTTTGTCTTTACGGGAATTTTAATATGTGGAGTATTTTTAATTAGGAATGTGTCAGGGAAAGTGTTAAGTGTTTTCAACCCTACCCTCAACCTAATCCTCTTTTAACACTTTTTAACGCGGCACTATGTTCAGTGCTTAGGAAAATATTTATGAACGTGATGAAGGAGACAGTAGGACCCTGAAACGGTGTTCCAAAAAAAGCTTCACACTCACTCACGTAAGTAGTGTTAAATTTAACTTTACACAAGTTAAAGTTGTTTATTTCATTTAATAGTGAGTAATAGGCACCAAGGATGTATATGTAGTAAGAACAACTGATGACTTAGATAACTTGAAACAATAAATGGCTTCGGAAAAATGTAATGAACTATCTGTCTACTACCAGAATGTTAGAGGGTTATATACAAAATTACACAAACTATACTCTAGTATATCCCTTGAAAATTATGATGTAATCATACTAACAGAAACTTGGTTAAATGTAGGTGTATATGATGGCGAGTTCATAGATAACCGGTACATGTTTATCGTCAAGATCGGGTCCATAAGGGAGGGGGAGGTGTCTTGGTTGCTGTAGCAAACAAATATTCTGTTGAGGAATTTAAAATCACTATAGAATATGTAGAAATAGTATGTATCAAATTTATATTTGAATATACAAGTTACTTTTTTTATCAGTATATTTTCCACCAAAATCACCAATTAAGAAGTATCAGGATTTTTTTGAATTTGTTGAGGAGATTGCTAACCGGCATAGTTTTAAAGTAATTATTGTTGGTGATTTTAATATTACCACAATAATAGATGATCAATATAATTTATTGGAAGGTGGACCTATTAGTATTTCTCTTGCTAATTTTTTATCAATGGGAAATCTTAAATCTGTCAATCATGTAAAAAATAAAAATGGGAAAACCCTTCATTTATTATTGACAAATGTAAGTGATAGCATGACTCTTATTAGAAATTTACACCCGTTGCTTGAGGAAGACCACCACCACCCGTCACTACATATTCAGGTCGTTTTAAACAAAAAGGTTACTAGTGTTAAATCAAATCCAGTTACTGTATACAATTATGCAAGGGCAGACTTCTACAATATGTACAAACACTTGGAAAATGAAAAATGGGACAATTTAGCTACTTACAAGAATCCCAATGAAGCCTTAGACTATTTTTACAAGGTAATTAATGGTGTGATAGACATATTTGTGCCGAAAAGATCAATATGTAAAAAACGTTCTTATCCATGTTGGTTTACATCTGATATAATAAGAAACTTAAAAGAAAAAGAAACATACAGAAGAAAGATGAAATATTCAGACTATTATCAAACTAAATTTGTTGAATTACGTAGAAAACTGAAAAGAATGATAAATATAGCATATAAAACATATGTATCAGAAATAGAGAACAATTTAATAAGCAACATTAAACCATTTTGGAATTTTATAAGAAACAAGAAAAAAACAAATAGGAAACTAGCTTATATGATGTATAAGGGTAATAGATTGGAAACAAATGTATTAATTACTAATGGTTTTGCTGAATATTTTCAAACAGTGTATGCTTCAAATCCTTCAACATATAACATCATTGAATCCTCTGACATGATAGTATCTCAGTCGTTGGTGGTAGATTCTATCACCAAAGCAGAATGCAATGAAGCCATAAAAAAAAACTGAAATCAACCAAATCTAGTGGTCCCGACCAATTGCCAACATACTTATTCAAAGGTTGTGCCGAATTATTATGCACCCCTTTGTGTTATATTTACAATATTATTTTAAAAACTCAAATTTTTCCTGATCTTTGGAAAATCAGTAAAATTTGTCCTGTTTTAAAAAAGGGAGACCCATGCGAAATTACAAATTACCGACCCATTTCACTAATCTCAGCTCCTTCAAAAATATTTGAATATATATTATATGACAGGATATAGGCTACAACCATATTAAACCTTATATATCAATAGATCAACATGGTTTTTGTCCTGGAAAGTCTACTTCAACTAATTTGGTCAATTTCACACAGAGTATATCCGATTCCCTCGATGATAGGAATTCTGTTGATGCAATATATATGGACTTCGCCAAAGCCTTTGATACTCTTGATCACGATGTATTGTTAAGTAAATTGTCTAAGTTTGGTCTCTCTCATAACTTTCTTACGTTAATATCCTCTTACCTATCCAATCGAATGCAATTTGTGACATACAATCAAGCTAAGTCATACACTTACAAAGTCTGTTCCGGTGTACCACAAGGCACCAATCTTGGACCATTATTCTTTCTATTATACATCAATGATCTACCCACAATTTTTAAATACTCAAAATGCTTACTTTTTGCTGATGACTTAAAATTGTATAAAGTAATGAAAGATCCAAACCATGCACATAAGTTGCAAAAAGACTTGGAAAATGCACAAAGATGGAGCATCGAAAATAAATTAAATTTTAATGTCACAAAATGTTTTGCAATAACTTTTTCCAGGCAAATCAAACCCAGTATTTATCAGTATACAATGAATAATCATGCATTACAAAGAGTAAATCACATAAATGACTTAGGAGTTACATTAAATAATAAATTACATTAAATAATAAATTATCTTTTGGAACACACATTGATCAGATTTGTAATGATGCTTACAGAACGTTAGGGTTTCTAATTAGAAGTTCACAAGACATGCATAATGAAAGAGCTCTGACAAGCCTGTTTAATTGCCTTGTTCGAACCAAATTAGAATATGCAAGTGTAGTCTGGTCACCTTACACTCAACGTAATAGCAAAAAGATAGAAATAATTCAGAAGAAATTTGTTCGTTACTTATATTACAAAAAACACAAAAGATCATCTTTTCAGGATTAGGTATCATATAAACAACTACTCAGAGAATTCAATGTTACACCTCTGTACGAAAGGAGAGTAGTATCACATCAATTATTTTTATATAAGTTAGTCAACGGGCTGGTTGACAGTCCAAGTCTCCTCCAAACATTAAAATTTAATGCTAAGAAGGACATGTTGCGGTTCAGGCAGCCTTTTTATTACAGTAAATCCAACTCAACAGAACACCAGAATTCCCCCATTCTAAGACTATGTATTAAACATAATGAAATAGTCAGAAACGGTGGAGACTTGGATTTCGCTATGCCATTCATGCAATTCCTGTCCGTCCTTCGAAGAATATCATGAATAAATAATAAATAATTATAGATGTTTTCTGTGTATATGGGTATGTTTGTAAATACAATTATGCCTGTATGTGTGTATATTTGTTTATATATGAGTATTTACATGTGTATAGTTATAAATGCCTCAGTCTGTATATAGATATGTACCTTGTTCTACCTCAGTGAATATCATTTTTGGATTTATGTTCTCTAGAATACTTGTGCTGGTGTTCTTTATGAAACGATTATTGTAGTTTTGCTCTCCTTTTTCTTCTATTATTTTTGTATTGTTGGAATTATAATTTTTTAATTGTTTAAAATATATATATATATATATATGTAAGCCTATTGTAATTGGAGCGAAAGCTCTGTTATAGGTGAAATAAATAAACAAACATACAATATGATAAAGGGGTGTAAATGTAAATTTATCACCGAAATTATAACAGGTCTTGGTGAAAACTTTAAAGGGGTTGCGTAAACGTACATAACCTTACCTGTATTGAAATCGAGACTTACACACAACATGACATGACAATGAAAGATTGCAAAGGTTTATTGGCATTTCAAGTGTTCTCATTTCATATTTTCTCTTCTTCTTACAACAATCGGTCAAAAGTAAAAATAACATCCGGTACATTACAGCCCCCACTCTTTCGGCAATTGAGTATGCAATTTGCAAGATTATTTGTTGTTTGACCCAGGCACGTATCAGTGTGTAGCAGTGCAAGTGAATAGAATGCCTAATGTAAAGGAATCTCTTGGGGTGAGACTTGAGGGGCTGAATCTCTTGCGGTGAGATTGAGGGACTATGTTACAGAATTTGGGACTGTTGTGTTCTCCACAAACGACACGATTCTCATTTGCAAGTTGTGTGAAACCAGGGTAGGATATTTGAAGAGGTCTTCAGTATTGCAGCATTTAGACAAAATGCCAAAGAAACTTGTCAACAAAAAAATATAATGCAGTTCAGGAACTACTTCAAAAGGTGGCACGAGGCCAGACTGATCAACTGTCTTCTTTCTCCAAGGACCTGTGGATAGCATTTATCGTGTCTGGTATTCCTCTATTGAATCTGGAAGAACCTCCTCTTCGTGAGGTCTTACAGAAGTACTGTGGCAAGGTAATCCCTCATGAGGCTACACTTAGGAAGGCCTATGTGGGAAATATATACAGTAAAACTACATGTAGCATTTGAGATAAAGTGAAGAACAAAAATGTGTGGTTGACGAAATAACAGACTGTTGTGGACGTTACATAGTTCATGTTGTGGTGGGTATTCTGGAAGTGGAACATGCATTCCTTGTGAATGTCAAAATGACCGAGATCGAGAATGTGTGGGGCCCTACCCCTATGTCCCCTAAATGAGCCTTCATGATATGGTGCTATATGAATGGGAAACTTCACCTTACCTATTGGTATTACAGGGATATCCCATAATTGTCATCAGGATAAAATATTTATAAAAAATGCATTGGAACATGCCAACGTAAGTTTCTGCAAAGTGCTAGTGCATTTTTTTCTTAATTTACCATTTGCACTGACGACAGGGGTCGGATATACCTGAAATGCTGATACACTATCACAACCTTTTCTTTTCATACTGTCTTGCATGTCATACTTGTGTTCGTACCTAAATACAGATAAGACTATGGAATTTAAAGTGGCGTTGCACTGAATATCTAAAATGGGCATGCCGAAAAACAAAGATGTGTAACACATAAAAAGAACACAAGGGGTTGAGAATATGCAAGTGCATGAAGAGTGGAGAAAAAGAGAGGAGCGAGGAGGGAAGCTAGATTGTATAACAATAAAGGCAGAAATTCTATATACTGCTAGTACGTCACATTTTTCTTTCTTAATGGATTGACCTTCAGCGGATGATAACGTCTCCTGCCTGTAAGCCTCTTGAGGAGGATTCGAGAATGCACTTTTCAAATTCTCCTAGCAGGAAGACTAATTATCGTAGAATTTTGTCATTCATTCTCACATTTTGAACCTTCCTTAAAGTAATGAGCACTGTTTGGATTTTCGAAAAAAGTTATTTATGTTGACACAAGCATGGGCGATTCGCATGGACAATGTATTTTTAGTTGACAAGCAACTGCAAGTATCGTAGACTAGTGGGAATGATTGTAGAAGTAAATCGGAATCTTAGTAGAATGCATTTTGGGACTTTATTTTAATGCTAAGGAACAAAAGGAACTTGGGCCAAACCATTTTTTCTCAAAGAATCACCTTCTTGTGGGGATGGAAAAACTGGAATACCTCCTCCAAAATAACACAATTAGAAGAGAGATAGAAGAAAATTTAAACTATGCACCGAAATTCCTGTTTGGAGAGCTCATGTGCACCCCACAATAGACCAATAAAAATATTTTAAAACTTGGTACTGTTAGGACACTACAGAATCAAATGTACCAGCCACATGATAATGTTAATGTGTAAATGATGTTTTGCATTATTTTAAAATTCTGTAATATTTCCTCATATCTGTTAGTTTTTTAAATTAACTGAATAGAGAAAAGCACTTAAGTAGTTCTACTTACTGGGGTTGGTCTACTTCCTAAGAAGTTCAAGTCTGCATTTTCTCCAAAAAGATAAGCCTCTGGTTGTGGAGTATCAAACCTTTCACCTCCCATAATGAAGTGACTTCCAAAATAATTTCCTGCAAACATAAGGCAACCAATGAGTATTTCTGGGTACTAATTTACTATTCCACAAACAGAAGACAAGAAACTACTTACAGTAATAAGTTCCTGTAGCATTGTCTAACATCTGGAAGGTGTTTTCTGTCATGTGGGAATGTATCATAGTAGAAATTCATTTTTTTGTTGAAAAGTAATTCTCCGACACACAATAGCCTTTGGCGCATACTGTTTTTACGCAAAATGAAACAACGCAAATAAAGAAGTAGGCTACTTGTAATGTGAAAAATTGAAATTACTTTCATCAAAAAAACATGAATACACCTTCAAGAATGTTCCATGAAGCAGATACGTAAGTACGAATGTTAAAAGTGATGAAACGAAGAAGTTACATGTGTTTGTGGAATAGTAAATTTGTACCTTAATATTTAATATATTCATTTGTAATGATCTTTATTTACATTTGTGTGATCAGATGCTATATTGCACATATTTATAAAATAAGATTTAAGAAATCCTTGAACAAACAAAATCTTAGAAGATAGTAGTATTCACTATCCATATTTACACTTCAATTGCACATTGAATACATTTTCTTTGTAGTGACTAAACTTTTAATTCTCTAATCTGGCAACCACAATGTTCCAAAAACCTACAACATGGTAACAGTTCGTTATATTGGAGACACATTTAAATCGGATATATTTTGTGTTTTGCATGATTCGTAATTACCAATTGTGTATTGCGGAACATAGTTCAAGGTGCCATTATGCTTTTTACATTAAAACAAAGACAATTTTTTCACATACAGAGTGATTTTTTTTATTCCTTTCTTCGCTTCCAGAACACACAATATGGCAGGCACAACTTGGCTTACGTTGTAAGTATGCAGTGTTTGGAGCGAATTGACAATATAGAGAAAGTCTCCAATTTTGTTAATTTTCGGTATACTAACTAATTTTGGCCTCCTAATCACGAATCTGTTGTAAAAGACCGGGGGTCACGTCTGGAAATTTGAAAAAAGCAGATTGAATTTTTTTGTATATATAGGTGTATATGCGTAATTTTACGAACGAAAATGTAATCTCCTGTCATTGTTTCCAACCACACCGCGGTTTTACAACAAAATCATTTATGATGTTCAATTTTAGTACGAACCCTATTTTTTCGATGAATTTAGGGGTGAAATGAGTGCTAATGGAACCTAACCTAACAGGCCTAACCTAACCTCACGTGAATGGTTCATGGGACTACACGTGGATGGTTTTTGGGGCTTGTCAATGCTTTGTGGGGCTACCCGTGGATGGTTTTTGGGACTAACGAACAATGTTTCATCAAAATGTACAATTTCCAGATGTGACCCCCGGTTTTTTACAACAGATTCGTGATTAGGAGGCCAAAATTAGTTAGTATGCCGAAAATTAACAAAATTGGAGACTTTCTCTATATTGTCAATTCTTACCCAGGGTTTGAACATTCTTCACTGAAAAATACCTACACCGGTGGAAATTATACATTAGGCACGGGTAGCTGAAGGATAACCCCACAAACCATTGACGGATAGCCCCACGAATCATTCACGGATAGCTCCACGAACCATTTCCATAAGGTTAGGTTACGCAAGCATAGTAGAAAAAAAAGGAGTTTGAAACACTGACAGTGGCTTACGTCATCAAACGTGCGGAGCATGCAGTTCACGTACGGGAAGCATGGCAATTGTACGTTGGTGGGATATTTCTCTTGAAAAATTTATGATTTGCCGGGCAAATAGATTCCACGATTAAAGCAAATACCTCCACGAACGTTGGAAAGCTCGGAGAAACTAATTTCCGTAAGTAGTTTCTTCTGTAAAAATGAAGAAATGTGTCTCCGATATAACGAACTGTTACTCATAAAATAGTAACAGAATAAATATATTAATCAATCTATACGGTCTGGTTCATGTTCATATCATATGCAACTTGAGCCTTGTGCGATGTTAGCTTGCATCGATTATTATTATTCTTATTCTTGCATTGCAGTGAAGAGTGACTTCGTTACACTGATGTTGTCGGAGCATATTTTAATATGTAATAATGTATAATTAAACAAATAAAATATGTTGATATTATAATGAGCTTCCTAGTAATAGTAATTCATATAAACATCACTGAACGACTATTTGACAATCACGACATCTTATACTTCTAAAATCCTACTACTCACCACATCTGGGAGGGTATTTATATGCGTGATTTGAGCTAATATCAACCTCTTCCACTCCCGCATTTTGTCTGCTAGTCAACGCGCCCATCCTTCAATCATAAATTGACAGTTTAGTAACAGTTACTTCTTTGTATACATAACATTTTCACAAAATAAACAACGGATTACACTCACAAATTTTTTTAATGGAGAATGCATCACCACGATGTATAAACGGGAAAAAACTGACAGGTTTTCATCACTGGTTATATGTTATATATACACTACGTTTTCCATTTCCATCGTCGAAAAATGAGTGAAATTCGTAATTAGTAGTTAGAAATACTGAAATAGTTACAAGTTAATTACAGTACGAGTTCATGCGAAAACATCGAAAGTAGAAAATAAATTGTAATTCTCGTGCGACTTTCGTAACGGGCCCTTTGTAAGATCCTCCCATTTGTTCTGTTTGATGGATTAACGATTTGACCATGAATATTACCGGACATTGCATGCGCGAAATAATAAGAAACCGCAACATTTATATTCAATTAGCTTGTATATTATTTGCTTCCATTAATACTTTTGGCAATTTCATTCCTCCTGGAAGAAATATCACAGCTCTCCTCCATAAATTCATGAAATTTCTATTTGCTCTGCAAAGCGGGTAAATTATCGATACCTTGGGAGGTACGAAGAGGACGACATGGGCTAGTCGCTAGTAGAGAATTGAAAAAAAAAGAGTGAGTTTGTTTGTGTTTCCTGTGCAGTGTGAAAAGTTAAATAACTAACGTATGCGAAATTCTAAATGACTTAAAAGAAAACGATTATACCCATAGAAGGAAAGAACTTGGAAAGCACATTACATGAACATGTAATGCACGGATTTCCATGTAAGATGAATAACGTTGAACCAATGGAAGCAGTGGAACAACATCCGAATGTTCCGCAACAACCCACTTCAATAACAGTAGATGATGTAGATGTTGAATTCTTACCAATCATTTACGAAATTATTCGAAGGTATGCTGATTACGTGTTACTCTGCATCAAATCATACCATGTATGTGCCCGATGGATAGTTGTCCACATATCCAGGAAAACATGTATTTTGAACCCACACAAGGTTATATGTCTGTTTACACATACTTTGGAGTTTTGGCGATGACTTACTGCGTATTTGCTTGAGAATGGTTTTTCACTCTTATATACTCCTGTATGATTCTTCTGTTGCAACCAGCAGTTCATTTACTGTCGTGTTCGTTGCGGACTGCTGCTCCCATCTAGGTCTAGTGTGTGTTTGGTGCAAAGGGGTTTCATAGTTAGGTTAGGTGAGTCAGGTTTAGGGCTGTTAGTATTCAAATAACGTCTGAAAATGCTTTCATGGTTAGGTTAGGTGAGCCAGGTTTAGGACTCTTAGCATGACAATCAGTGGTGCAACCACAGGGGGGCATTGCCCCCTCCCCCCAGCCTTGGACTCCACAGTTGTAGGGTGGGCAAACATTGATGGCCAAGTGTACCTGTCGAAGGCAAATTACCGCCCACAACTTCAAATTTTATGCAAATAAAAATACTTTTCATAAAATGTTCTCGCTTGCAATGCCTGCTTCTCTTAGTCTTATCAAGTTCAGAACCTTAGCAAGGGGTCGGCGGGAGTCGACCCTGGCCGCCGAATGGTCTAAATGAAAATAAGTTGTAAGATTGATTTATTTATTTTTGGTTTCAAGTTCATTTTATGCACAGAAAGGCTAATCGGATGTTATAGTCGACGTGCTATCTACGTTAACGACCGGCTGGCTTTGAAGTCCACGGAGCATGCTAACCAGCTGCAACAATCACATCCAATGCACAGTGTTGCCACACATCTACTCTATGCCCCCTTGTCCTTCTGCGCACAAACACCTTCCCACGGTCTCCACATTGAAGTTTGCAAAGTACGACAACAGTGTATCCGCAGTCATGTGATTGAGATTCCACGTGGAGTAGACGAGCAGAATGACAGCTGTGCCCATTGGCTGAATGTTGTGTGTGATTGGACGAAAGCAACTCGTCCGCTATTCAACCCCACCTACGTTCGTGGCGGCGGCATTCTTCAGTTCTTCGACGTTTACAAACTAAATGCGTGGACTTTACCACTACACCATCGGGGAGGCACAAAAGTTATAAAAGAAAGAATGCATTGGCATCCTGTGAAATTATTTGCACCCTATTAAATCAATATTGAGTACAGCCTGCAAAATAATTGGATCCAAAAATTTTCTTGATCGCTTCGCTTGCAATATATTATTGTTCTCTCTAATGCGTTGTAAATTACCAGACAGAGAAATAAGATTTGTCTTAATTGATTTTGTTTAAAATTCATGAACAATTGTTTTGAGGAAAGGGAACATGCACATTTGCGAGACAATTTATGTAATTTTTGCTGTTGGTTTATCGTGAAATGGATGATTTGGTTGTGTAATGTATTTAAATTATATATGTTGTATATAATATGTATTAAAGAAACTTTGAATACATACACAATTTAGTGTCCAAGTCACTCCATGTTTCATGAGTGTGAAACATACATCGTGCATGAAAGTTATACATGTTAATGTAAAGAAGAATTATATTTGAAATCCAGTTATCAAGCATTTTCTGTCTTTCAAAAATAGTTTGTGTGGTTGTTTCCCATTATTAATGTGAAATTGAACATGTTGAAAAAATAATTCAAATCGTTTGTTCGAACACAAATGCTTTAGCACCAACTTCTACCCCCTTTTTGCATAATTTGCGAGGGTAATAACATATTTGATACTACTACCACCACTGCTACTACTACTACTAATAATAATAATAATAATGTTGGTCCCGGTCCCGGTTTCGAATCCCAGCTTGGGTATGGATGTTTGCCAGTGTCCATTCATCAATTTCATCATGTCATCACTCATCCCCATCTTCGCACATTAGCCAAAAGTGGCACAAGAAGTGAAGTAAAATAAAGCAAATCAATAAACATCAATAATAATAATGTTATAATAATATTATGAACATTATTATTAAATTTATTATTACTATTACGATTATTATTATTGGTATGTTTATCGACTTCCCCCCCCCCCCAGACAAAAATTCATTGTTGCGCCTCTGATGACAATGATTTTCCTAAATGCTTTTAATGTTGCATGTTGGTGCTGTTCTCAAGCACAAAACCCCTTTGAGCTTTGTGTCGGCATAATATGTGGAATGCCTTGTTGATTGGAAGCAGGAGTATTTGCATAAAGTACCTTTTACATCTTCTTTTCACCAATAAATACGTGTCATCAGAACTGCAAACAGTGCTATTTACTCTCAGAAAGCTTCAGTTTACTATCACCATCTTTCCCACTATTCAGCGATACTTTCTCTTCCTTCTATGAATGAAAAATGCCTTGTCGATGGAAACCACGGATGCTGGTGTAAGGTAGTTTTTACATCTCTTTTTCATTGATAAGTTGCACTTTTCTGAACTTCAAACAATGGTAACTATAGGGTGCGGCACGTAAAACCAGCCCGCTGTAATGATATCTTATGAAGGCACGGGCTGGTTTTAAGTGCCGCACCCGTTACTTTCACCAATGTTCATTTACTGTAACAATCATTTCTACAACTCTGCAATACTTTGTCTTTCTCCAATCAAACTGAAAATAGCCTAATCATTAAACATTCGGAACTGTTGCCGAAGAAATTAAAGTTCTTTTTGGGGGCATTTTATTTCAATTTGGGGTATGATTTTTACAATACTGGACAATTATCCAATTTCTTCCATATTTCGCATACTCAATAATTTACGTCTCCTAATCACGAATCTGCACTTAAAGTTTGGCACTCACGTGTAGAACTTGCAAAATAAGCGGGTCCGTGGTCACAATTAGCCTTACACCCCTCGAACGATGCACGAACCATAGTTAAAATTTGGGATCATAGTAATATCAGGAATATATATTTTGCTATTTAGGTATATATATTTCGTTATTTAGTATTCGAAACACAATATCTTGTGATAAACATTGGTTTTCTTGAGAAATCGAGGGTGTTGGTTGCGATCATGGACCAGCTTATTTTGCTAGTTCTACATGTAAGCGCCAAATTTTAACTGCAGATTTGTGATTAGGAGGCCTAAATTATTGAGTATGCGAAATATGAAAGAAATTGGGGAAGTGTGTATCGTAAAATCCCTCCCAATTTGGTGAATTGTAATGTAGGAAGTGAAGTATATTAGAGAATTGGTTTTGCAGTGTTTGGGTTATTTTGTGTAATGGTACAGAATTCTATAAAGAGCAGCTCTTAACTGAAACATGAGAATGCATATTACATTCATAAATTATGGAATGAACTTTCAATTGCATCTAATTGGAACAATGTGCGTGCACTCCGGTACAGCAAGGCCAGCAGTGGTGGCACACAGTATAACTGTTACAAATTAATTTTTTAACTTTTGGATTCTCATTATTTCTTCCGGGTTGCCTCAACAGAATATCAACCTGCAAGCATCCAAGGTTCTTCCTTTTCGGATATGCAGCCATCAACACCCTCTCACGTCCTGTTAAGAAAACATCTGCGTAATATCACCACCCTGGCAATGCCATCAGAAACCCGTAAAATACCCCGGTGTCCTTCAAGGATCCAATGAGAGGAGACAAAGCTTGTTTTCCAACCCGTAAGGGCTGGAAGAAAGCAGAGAGTGCCATCTGTCAGCCTGCTGATGTCCTCAGTGTTGCGAACTGCACAATTAAGTGTCGAAGTGTACTGTATATTGTCAGCAATGTAGCATATCCACAAAGCTAGTTAAAATTTATATTCATAAATAAACTATAAAGTTTCAAAACACAGGAGAAACACAAAATACGATTGCTGACATACGGATGATATATTATATGTGAAGATAAACGCTTCCGAGCGTTCGGTCTATTAAGACAGCTAACATGTCCATGGACACATCTGCCAAATAGAGTTGGTAAAACTCGCTGGCCGCAGTCACGCTTTGCGAGGTGAAAATTGTGGCTTTTCAGGTGGGTGAATTTATATTTGTTTGCATCAAATAGTGTTGGCATGTTCACTATTTGTTACGGAAAGAACTACGTGGTGCCAAAGCAGATTTGTGAATATTGCAATATGTGAAAATCTTGAAAATTGTTTCAATCATCAGCGATTGTCTGTTGCATTAAATACTTTTGACAACACCAACTGAAATTTAAAAAGAAATGAACAACTGCACCAGGACATTCATCTTTCCCTTAGACGTTATGGAAACAGTATCAGGTAGAGTGCTATTTTTTTCATTATAACGTACCATGTAGAAGCAATGAATTCTTGGTTTTCTTAATTTTTCGGGATCTGCTTCCGCAACGGAAAATGTCACCGCACTGCACTGATTGGAACACTGTTGAAAATCAGATGTTGGAATTGTAAGTAGGGTTGAAATTTGGGAGGGAAACTAAAACTATCTTAGCATTGCATTTAAACTAAGATCCGTGCCTTTTAATGAAGGGGTCCCAGGTTCGATACGTGGTGGAGGCACATAGTGGTTCGGATCCCACTTTAAACTGTAGGTCCAGTCCCGATTAGCCTTACTGTGCATAGAGTGGACTGAAAACCAAATCAATCAATCAATCAAAAACTAAGATCTGTGAGAAATCTTCTATTAGGTTAAGCCAAGTTTCTGCCAAGAACATTTCCGACATACAGGTGCCTGACCAGAAATTCTGCCAGTTTTCATGGACGTGAAAAATCACCACTTTTTATAAAAAATTAACATTTTCTTTTTGGGGGTTCACATTCTAGCTGCATAAGATTTACATGATTAGTTTGAGACTTCATCTAAGAAAAAATAATAATAATAAATAAAATAAAAGAGGGAGGAATGATCACTATGTACTCTTCCCTGTAAATACTTTGTTATTTCCTGGATGTCTCATTGGTAATCAGTTCATTCTAAAGAGAAGCTCATTAGCTCTATTGTTAATTGTTAGTATTCAACATCTCTGACTCTGAGGGCATCAAGATGTAAAAAAAGAAAACTTTCCATAAATATTTAGTGTAAAATGTTGCCACACATTTTTATTATAACATTGTTATTATTTTTCACCTTGAATTTTGTGAAACACTTGCATTGAAAACCTGGAATTATACTTGAATTTTGAAAAAATAACAATGCAATCGAAGTGAAGTTTCAAAAGAAAAAAAAATTGTAGAAACTTTCTTTGTCAAAATATGAAAGGCTGTTTGAAAGACCTTAAGAGAAAATTTGATTTTTAAAACAATTGAAACTATTGCCAAAATTGTAAGTCAAAGAGACTAATTTAGTTTCAGCAATTTAATGTCCAGTCGAACAGTACCAATTTTGGAATGAATTACCTATTATGTATTTTGGATTAATAATAATAGTTTTTGTTTGTTTTTTGTTATTTGTTTATTTCTTGGCAATGCGAAGAAAATGTATTGTGTTAGTGAAAGCACAAAATACTTTTTATATGTCAGTATTATGATTTGTTTGAAAGTTTAAAGCAAATCTATCTCTTTCTTCATCAGCATTGAAAAGGATTCCCATGATTCTTCTCAAAAAGCCCGAGAATCCCAGGATACTAGTCAGAAAGTTTTGGAGCTCCAAAAGAAGTTAGACCAAGCAAAGGAACAGGTAGACTGTTTTAAGCTCACAACTTGAGTAATTTATAAGTGTGTATGCATCGTGTATGACCAAATATTCATTTTCATATTTCTGATGGTGAATATGGAGGATGTCTACCAGTCAAGAAAGTCAAGAAAAAGTAAAAAAAAAAATCAACAAGAAAGTCAATAAAAAAACCTTAAGAAATTATACTTGTGGTCAAGAATTTTGCTATCACAATGACTGATTGAGTGATTTAGTTTATTTTACTTCACTTTTCTCCCCCTTTTGGCTAATTGCGAAGATGAGGATGAGCGGTGATAAGATAAGATGGATGAAGGGAAGTCACATGAAGAGAGGTCAGAAATACAGCGTGTCCCGCTTGTACGTATAATAAAAGAAAAATTCATAACTTCTAAACAAACTGTCAGAATGATGTTATTGTTGTTTCAATTTAAAGAATGACTCAGAATTTTTTTTTAGCAACACATTCATTGGTAGTTGCGCATGTGAAGTAGCCAGAATGTCTTGAAAACTGATATTATCAGTTCCTCAGTAGCCATTCGTCATGTGGTCGCCACAAGAAAAGGTGTTTTGTGTTTTAACGTTGCCTGAAGTGAAGGCTGTGACACTTGTGCAGAGACGATTTCATGCCCGTTATGGTTTGGGTGCTAAAGTAGTAGTTCCATCGTACATTTCAATAAAGAAATGGGAAAAACAGTTACGCGAAACCGGTTCATTTCTCAAATCTCATTAGAGACTTCCTGGATGAACATTTCAATGGAAAATGGATAGGAAAAGGTTCGAATTTTATTGAATGGCCTCCATGGTCACCAGACCTCACTGTGTGTTGTTGATTTTTTGTTGTGGGGGTTTGTTAAGGAAGTTTACTGTACACCAGTTAGAGATTTGCAAGATTTGCGTGAAAGAATTGTGGTTGCAGTAAGCAACATTACCCTGCACATGATTCAAAATGTGTGGCTTGAGACTGGCAACCGGTTTGACATTTGCCGTGCCACTAACGGTTCACATGTGGAATTGCGCTAGTTTTCTTGATTTGTAAAAAAAAATATTTCTGAGTTGTTACATGTTTGTACAAAGTTTGGACAAAAAATATTGGTAAATAAAAATGTTGTGATTTTTTCTTTTATTATACGTTTAAGCGGAACATGCTGTATTTAAGTATAACAACACAAGCCCGGCATAAGATAATACTAGCTGTGATTTCAGATGCCAAAGCCTCTCTAGTCTGCCAAATGCAGTCCAGGATGCATTAATAGATACAGCAACTCTAATTCTCTTATTAAATACAGCTTCAGTTTTCATCTTAACTGGCCTTTTGGTAAGGGTTTTTCATTAAATAAACATATCATTTCTTAATTGCTAATTTCCAACTTTACCCAAATGCAGTGACGGATTAAGGTGGGTGCTATTGATGCTGCAGCATTAGGCCCATTCCTGAAATGGGCCCAGATGAAGACAGACGAGAATTTTCCGAAAGCTGAACAGTTTTCTTTTGCTATATTAACCCGAAAATAAATCTTAGAATGAAATTTGAAGCCCCAATTTCACATGCCTAGACATAGCATTACTTATTATACCGTTACTATTATTCTTTGCGCTGTGACGAAACTTTAACGTCGTCGTGTTTATTGTTCACCGAAAATTTCAAGCATCAGGCCCAATATTGTCTTAATCCGGCCCTGCCCAAATTAGCATCGAAAACAAGAAAGAGTCAAGAATTTTGGATTTGTTATTTTGTTAGACACTTTTAAAGATTGTTATTTTTGGTCATATTAAAAGGAAAATATATTTTTTTGTTACACTTGAACCTTTAATTTAAGTGGAATATAATTGTTATTATTTCTCTTGTATTTCGTATTGCATTCAATTTCTTCCTACTGGCCTATGGTTGTTACAAGGAGAGCATATGTATTTGTCATTACCTTGTAAACAAGGGGTCCCACGTTCGATACCCGATAGAGGCACTTAGTGGTTCGGATCCCACATTAAACTGTAGGTCCAGTCCTGATTAGCCTTACTGTGGACATAAAACATCAACTCAATCAATCAAGCATGTGTAAAAATATAACAATACAGAGGTTGTTCGCTTTATATCCGACTATTTTCAATTCGGTGCTACCACCTGGCATATCATGCTGGAACTGTGGGTCTGCTGGCAGGAGCAGTGTTGTGTCTGACCTTGTAGGTGCGTGACTGTTGGTAGTGAATGTTATCAAATGGCGCCAAAATCAACCGGTATTGGGAGGCTTACGTAATGCCCCTATTCCATGCTAAGTTTTCATACGTACGCATTGTGAAACAATATCGGGAGAATGGGTTAACACTCGCGGTGACTACTGCGAAAGCTATTGTGGCCTGCTACACACAACAGGCTCTCCTTGCGAAACATTCACCCACGAAAACCACCAGGAGAAGGGCTGCAATCAAAGTGTCACCCGTAGTGCAAAGGGGGATCCATCGATTGGCATGCCAAGAAAATCCCCCGACTGAACGTGATATGGCCCACAGATTTCACCTCACACCGTCAACTGTGAATAAAACAATTTGCAAGCACCTCAGGTTGAAGTGTGTGCAGAAGGCCTGTGTACACCACCTTCTACAGTGTCACATGGCCAAACGTACGACGAACTGCAGCAAACTGTATGAAAAGTACCTGGCGATTTCCAAATGGAAGAAAGTTGTCACAATGGATAAATCATATGTCCATCTCACTGCTGGTGGTCACATTCGGGCGATCACGTACCGTGACATAGATGGCAAGGGGCGCAGCAACTTTGTTCGTCAGTGCAGGGAAAGTTTCCCTCGTGGCTTTATGGTTGTGACGTGATTCGAATATGAGGGTAAGTTGATGATACGCAAGGTGGATAAAAACGTGAAGGTGAATGCCAGATACTTCCAAGAGTCCATTCTGGCACCTATATATCGGAGAGACATCCCACAATTGTATGGAATGGATGCGAACCAGGTGATGATCCATATGGATAAGGCTTCGAGTCATACCGCCAGAACATCACTACGTTTTTATCAGGAAATGGCAGAGGAATTAGGAATTCGTGTCATTCCGTTTGAAGACATTCCTGTGAAAAGCCCAGATGCCAGTCCAATGGATTTTTGTGCATTTGGACTGTTGAAACGACGTCTTCAACATCGCCGCCCACGCACCCTGGATGGTCTATGGAAAGCTTGCAGGGAGAAGTGGGACAGAATTCCCATGCCTGTCCTGCGCCGGAGTTTGCTGCAATGGAAACTGCTATGCCCGGCGATACTCCACAATGCTGAGGGTCCAATAGAACATGATCGGTGGTGGTGGCGCAGTATCTCTTCAGGTGAGTACCCGTCAAAAATGGTCTGATATAAAGCGAACAACCTTCGGTGTAAGTATGTTTATAAACTCAATGGAAGTAATCATAGCATGTAATGGTTTTCCATATCTACAACAAAAATTTGATAGAATGATGATAAAATAAAATCCCCTGAGCATTACTCCGTGGCTGCGGTGGCTCAGTCGGTAACGCGTCTGACTACCATGCTAAAGGTCCCGGGTTCGATCCCCGGCCGGTTCAAATCCGGGAACTTTTCTAACGATGGAGCGGCCCCGGCGCCCACCAAGCGTCGAATAACATGGGTACCTGGGGGAAACCCTGGGGGGTAAAGGCGGTCAGGGGCGTGATGCTGATCACATCACCCCCACTCACGACCGGATCAAGAAAGTGCGGGGCGTTACCCCCACACCCCCTATACGCCTTTATGGCGTGGTGCTAAGCACAGGGGAGGACTTTACCTTTTTATTACTCCGTGCTGTGAAGGCAGCACATGCACATTTTCGGTCTCAGTTGACGTGATGCCATCAGCATCATCTTGGCTGCCACGGTTGTTTCGTTTTCTATACTACTTATTTTTAACACATTGACTGCCACAATAGGAAAGGAAATCCCTGGACCACAATATTTTATTACGAGAATATAATAAAAATGTTGAAAGCAATATGTTCCTTGATGATTAGATGAACATTGTTATTTTTAGTTATTTTATGTGCATAAGTCATATACAACTCATGCAGCACTAGAATAAATTATTATGCTGCATGCCACGTGAGTTATATTTGGCTCACAGCATATTTATTATTTTTAAAACATTGTTATTGTTTTTTTCTGAGGATTGTTTTTGGTTTTACCTGAACATAAGCCTTTTGTTATTTGTAATATGACTACCCGAGAAGCTGGCCAGCAATAATTGAAGGTGAAACCCACAATCAGGAAAAAAACTTGGAAACAGTTTGAGTGAAAATGTTTTTTTTTTTTTTTTTTGCTTACTTGTCAGATTCAACTGAAATGTACATCTATTAATTTGATCCATGCTTTTTAGATTGTTTGTATTAATTATAATAATAACAGCCTCAGTAAATAAACTTTACAAATCAACTGCAAAATGTTGTCCATGAGGCCACTCTTCACGTAACATGTATGTTAGAGCATGGTATCATGAGTTGCCTGTGCACCATGAGGCTCCCAAGGTAGACATGTGAGTTTTATATGCTTGACGAGGCCCCAGACATGAAACTAGCATGAGTTAGCCTGTTAAGTAGCTCTCCGATTATCCTCACAAAACTGAGTTAACATTGGAATTTTGAGATTCATTGGATATTGAACCTGGATTGCTCGTACTACAAGAAAGAGCAGTAACTATTCAAGAACGCAGGAGCGTATTACTTTGATTAGTGTTTTACTTTTAAAGGTGCATGATGGAAGGGAAATATTTTTAATACACCTTGATTGGGCTATACTGCACAAGCGACCCTTGTGTTTTACCACTTTGGCGTAAAAGAAAAATATGTTCACTCGTAGTACTTAATTCATGCTTTGAATTGGCACTGTGCATTTTTCACTTAGATGTTCCTGTTCTGTGAAATAATATAATCTTTCTTACATTACTTACCATAGCTGCTTTCCTGAATCGAAATCCATATTGTAAACACACGGTATTGCCAGGTTGAACTTTGGATTTTAATGTGGATATGCAAATTTCCAGTAGGATTCAACTTTCTTTATTTCATGTTTTCATCCGTATTTATAATTTTTATTTTATTTTTGGATATTGAAGTTTCTATTTTTTTATTAACTGTAAATTATTTTCGTTCATTTAAATTGTTTTCCTTCAATTTCTTTTGGAAATATATGGTTTTAGTTTATTTTATTGTCCATGGCTCTCCTAGCGTTGTGCGATAAGGATAAGGAAGACCCTGATTTCACTTGTCTCCCTTATCGCACAATGTGAGGACAACCTTGCATTGTCACGTCACTTGAGGAATGCCTACGTTGTTAGGTTAGGTTCGGTTCTCTTAGCATAAATACACTGCAAATGTATTATTTATGCTAAGATAAGTAAACTCAACAATCCTAACATAACAAATTAGGCATTTAGGCTTACATCTTAAATTAGGCTCATTATGTTTCATTTATAATGATGGTTTCTGAGACTTAATACTACATTTTTCGTGTTCCAATTATTTCCTCACCATAAATCCTACATTTCTGGAATCCTTGATTCATATCCTGTCCAACGATGTATTGCACATATTTCTATTAGGAATGGTCGATTTGACATATTTACCCCTTGGTTGTGCAAAAATAAGTAAATTTTGTTTATGTACACTGACCTGCTGCATGACTTTTCAGGTGTAGTGTGTGTAAATGTGATGCATTTTTTTGGCAAAATGGCTATTCAAATGCAATGCAAACCATATTCACGGTTTGGTTTTAACTAATCAACATCAGGGTTTCCATTGACCTGGGAAATCAACTGATGACTAAAAAATCAGGAAATTTCATAAAAATATTTTAAAACCTGAAGAAGTCATACAGATGTGATTGTTGTACATATGCCATTTTTACTGTTATTTTACGTCACATTCTACCACTTTGGCTTCCTGATAGTGTACTGGTAATGTTGCCACCTTGTAAATGAGGGAAGGATCTTGAGTTTGATATATGTTGGAGGCACTTAGTGGATCTCACCCACTTTAAATGGTAGGTCCAGTCCCAATTAGTCTATGTGGTCATAAAAAAAAGTGTGCCACTTTGGCTAATCATGTTGATAAGGATGAATGATGATTAGATGAAATTGATGAAGAAATTCTCACATTGAACACTTGTGCTCATGCTCGTATTAAAACTACAGATGGCCATTTTTGAAAAAAAAAAAGTTTTTTAATTTTAGATTTTTCGCTATTTAAAAAATGTTTTTCGAAAAAAGAGTTTTGAAAAAAGTTTCTAGAAAAAAAATCATTTCTTGTTTTTTTTTAAAAAAATTCATCCTTTTTTGTTTTTGAAAAATAATTTTTCTATTTTTAATTTTTCGAAAAAGAAGTGACCATCCCTAATTCAAGCCTGGGAACTTCCAAGGCAAGATTAAAAGTCTACCACTAAACATGCTGAGCCACAGAGTCGGCTGAATAAATTGAGTGCTGTCGTATTTCCGCTCTAAAAATATATTGTAAATAAAGAAGGTAGAAAACTACAGCATTGTCTGGGAATTTGTTTGAAAATACTTGAAAAATCATGGAATTTAGGTAAATTGAATGCACCTTGAAAAGTAGCTAAAATAGTGCTATTTTTCATTACAGATCCATAAACTGCCTGGCATTGAATACAGCAAAGAGGAGCAGTTACGTAGGTTGGATACACTGAGAAAGCAGCTGAAACTGAAGCGAGAATTACTCCTGAAGTACAGAAACATGTGCTCATTTGAACTTCCAAAGACTGAAGAGTTTTAACAATTTTGCAGAAATGGTGTTGCGTTTCTTGTTTCGTTTTCTTGCTAATAACGAGCATTTAATCGAGAGACTATCAAACTCTTACCCTATTAGACGTGCAGCTCAACTCGCAGTATACATATTTACCAGAGGAAAAGCTATTGGTGAAGAAGGACTCCATAAGGCAATCAAGTCAGAAACTGGTCAGAAGGTCGGTGAGAATGTAGCATCATCTGGTCAGAGGCTGAAATCCTTCCAGTCGAGTCTTTTCGAGGAAATGAAAAAGGGATATAGGGAAATGCAAGAAGAATTGAAACGAAAAGGCACAAAGTGACTCACGTGAATTTAACGTCAGCATCTAAAAATGATCAATAGAAATTCTTACAGTATCCTTGTGGACAGTGAGAACAAACCAGAAGCTCAAATACTAAGACGCAAATCATCCTCTTTCTGGGGACAGTTGAGAAACAAGTTCGTAATTCGAATCGAAGAACTACCCTTTTACCTTTTGTCATCAATGGTACCACCCTTCGTAGGAACTAAATTCAAGCAAATCCATGTAGATCTTATTGGCCCTGCAGTTACTATTTTCTCGTTATCCTGTATTTTATATTATGGCCATCTTAAGTCTGGAAAAGTACTGCAAGAAGGAATGCTATCTCCACTAGCATGTTTAATTTCATACATTTTTCTGATGCCCGTTGTAATTTATTTGTTAGGGAAGGTTGGCCGTTCGTGGCTAGGATTTTTCGAGGTAGTAGCTCTTTTTGGATATAGTTTATTTGGGCATGTTCTTACGTTGTTAGTATCTTTTCTTTTTTACAGTGACAATAGTTTAGTAGTATTTTTCTGCTCCATGGTTTTCTTTGGAGGTTTGGCAACTGCGAGATTAGTGTTAATACTTTTGACTTCAATGCCGATACCTGCCGCACAGTTAGTAGTTTGTAGTGTCGTCGGGGTTACGCATCTTCTCTTCTTGATTTTTATTCATTTTATTTACATGCATAAGACTTTTGTATATGGAGGAAATTAGTGATGACCAATTTTTCAAGTTTTGAAAGCATTTGAAGCTCTCATAAATATATTTCTAAAAAACCTCAACGTGAGGAAAGTGTATTAGAATTTTTACAAATCAGTGATTCCTTAATGAAATATTGATTTTCCTCCCTTTCACAGCTATAGCTATTACACTGTTCAAGATGATTCGTAAAATTAATCACTGTGTATTGAAGAGTAGACTTAAGGTGTTCAAATTGTGGATGTTTGCATCTGGGCTTCTTTGTTTCCTATGCAAGAATTTTTTTTTAAAACTATGTCTAGAGCTATGCAAATGTCAAACCTTTCTTTTGTAAAATATCTTATTGATATATATATATAGGCATTTGGGAAAGTTAACTTTATTGTTAAATATTTATTAAAATAAAATGTAGTAATTCTTTCATGTCATGTTTTTCACCTGCCCGTTACCTAGGTAATTTATCTTTGATGATTACCAATAAATTGCTGATATTTTACAGATAGTTTGTAACTTGTTTGCATAATTCATAATTTTTCATTCAAATGTGTCTTGAACTGCGTAACTTACAAGGACGGTAATATTGGTCAATTTAATTACAAAATGGTGTTGAATATACTTAATTTAAATTAATGTAGTAGTTAGCTACTTACGACATTACTTGCAAGAAGTGTTTTAGTAGTTGGAGAGAACCCCCCTCCCCCCGAAGGATAATAATGAGAGATACATTACCACATCATCTTCGCACTAGTGTACATTTTGGTCAGTTGCAAGATGGGTATCATAATTTTTTTAACATTAATCAATTTTAGGTTTCTGAGCTGAGAGTTTCATATGCGAGTTCTTCTATAATAGGTTCCTTACCATGGTAATATAATTCTGACATTGTTTGTGAAATATTCCTGTATTACTGGCAATGGAGGAAACTGGAGGGTAAAGGCAGCCTGGGGCATGGTGCTGATCACATCACCTCCCCTTCCTTTCGGCTGTGATCAAGGAAGTGTGGGGTCCTATATGTCTTCATGGCATGGTGCAAAGCAGAGGGGAGTATCTTACACATTTACTTTACACTTTTTACTGACAAATTACTCGAAATTAGACTTTCTTCATATTTTGGGAAATGAGAGTTTTGAATAAATACAGAGAAACTTAGTACTCGTTTTTCCACGAAGCTGTTTTTGAATGTTCTGTTTTTTGTGGCACTGCCATCATCCTCATTGGAACATGCTGCAAGCATTAAAAATCAGCTTCGCGGAAAAGTGAGGAATAGGTTTCTCTGTATCTATTAAGACATGGAATAATATCATAAATGGGGCATGTGTTGCAGAATTGGACACAGAACCAGTTCCTTCTTCAAAATAATTTTGAAGAATTACTTGAAAATTGTGTCTATCTAAACCTGAGCCAATACTCGAAAACTCTTAACAATTCCAAGCAGTTCAGAAAATTTATTAATTTGTGTATATAAACCTCTACCATAGAAATCTATCAGACTTTAAAATATTCATAATTTCACATGAGAGAATCATTCAATCACAAAATCCATTTTCCCCCATAATCTTGTTACAAAAATAATAAATATGCATTTTGCATATTTTCCAGTTTATTTAGCTCCACGGAAATGTGACATAACGTATTTGTGGACTCCACAAGATGCTGGAAATACTATCTGTGATTAAATTTGAACTGATACTTTTTGATACATAGGTATTGGATTCACCCTACTTCTACCATATTAGACAGTAATCTGTTCCAAGTGAGAAATGTTAACCTGGAACATTTGCCAGCTACACAAACACACTCCTGAATATGGAAACAAGAGTTTTAGGATCAAAACATCATGGTAAGACTGTGCAGTTTAAGAATGCTAAGAATTTGAACAAAGTAAGAATTTTGCATTCCTGAATTGTACTTGTCTCCAATTTCCAGTCTGGTTGCTCCCCTCTTTTCTCGGATTTTTTTATTTCGGCTCTCGGTTAATTGGACCTGTCACAGCCTGCCTACATCTGGGTGGTGGGGCTGCCACCTGTGGGTTCTCAGGTACACCGTTGTTTTTCTGTCTGGATTCAAACTCCGTCAACTTTTCTGGATCCCTCCAGGTGCACATGGCAGTGGGGCAAACACTTTTATGGCGGTGTTTATTTGCCATGATAGGAGGCTATTGATGGGTATCTGTGGTACTTGCCGAGTATGTCCATGTCAAAGGACACTCTCCCACACACTGATAGCCTTGCCATCTTGGTCCGGGACTGCTTATTTGGGTTTCTTCTTATTCGCAGCTTCCCCTCATATCTGAGTGGATTTCACTATCCGTCACCTGTAGCTGAGAGGCAGGAAACAGCGAAGGATGATGATGATGAATTGTACTTGTTCCTGTATTATAATTAGGCAGCGGAAGTTGATGACCTAAAAAATATAGGTATATGACCTATAGAATGTCCTAAAAAAAATGGGGAAAAAATGACGTATAAATGCAAAAAATGACCATTAAATTTGTTAGTTTCAGGTTAAAAATTGAAATGAAAAGGAAATTAAACAAAATGAAATCTTGCTTTAAAAAAAGGCATCAAATGATGCATGCACATTCAATTAAAATATGCAACGAGGATTTCCAATGAAAACAACCGAATAATTTTAAAACAATTTAATGAGAAAGTCATACACACTGAATGAATTGGTGTAAAATGCATTAATTTCCCACATCTTTTCCAGGTGATGTAGTGTGGTGTGTTTCTGTAGCACGGTAAAGAATTGATTGATTGATTGAA
This sequence comes from Lepisma saccharinum, assembly GCF_977018435.1. Lineage (NCBI taxonomy): Eukaryota > Metazoa > Arthropoda > Insecta > Zygentoma > Lepismatidae > Lepisma > Lepisma saccharinum. Next base: position 20,378,262 of record NC_139243.1, on the reverse strand, counting down.
TTGATGTTTTAAGCCCATTTTTGCACAGTAATGCTAATCGGGACTGGACATACAGTTTAAAGTGGGATCCGAACCACTATGAGCCACTAAATCCTGCGATATATATGTTCACCGTGGTGAAAAGACCCAAGAATATTACCAAAATGAAAGAAGTGACAAAATATGATGAAACAATACACCGAATATTGCGAAAAATGACGGGAAAATCGGGGAAATTGACCTAAACCATGAAAATTGGCAAAAAATGCACTTAAAAATTACCTTTTTGGGTTCTAAAGGAAGTGTAATATTGTGTATATTTAATGGGCATCGTGTCAGAAATGTCAGAAAAAAGATGACATTTCATCAACTTCTGCTCCCTAATTATAATCTTTCTGATCCAAATGCAACAAAATGCCAGACTTAATTTGCACATATACATTTTCTGGGCACCCTAGAAACCACATTCTTGCAGGCAAACTAGGTCTGATACATGGCTCCTTTGTGGAGTATGTGTTTTTGGCTTCATCATGATTAGCCAAAAATGTTATAAAAGTCAAGTGAAAAAGTATCAAGGAGTCAAATTCCTGTGTTTTAGTTCTTAAGCCACTTTCTCCAGATAAACGTATCATTAAGGTTCCACAACTTACGGGAAGTCTTTTCTGTAGATGGGAAAAAACCATAACACAAATCACACTATTAATCCATATCATGTCAATGTGCAATAAATTGTTTGCAGAACTGCCCATTCTGTTGTTTACTTTTTTAATGCTGAACACAATCCATCATCAAAATACGGCACTGGAGTATTTTGTAACTCAAAAATGTGAAACATGTGTTTTAAGATGTGCATTATTTCCTAACGATGGAAGCGACCCCGGCACCCACCCAACGTCGAATAACATGGGTACCTGGGGGAAACCCTGGGGGGTAAAGGCGGTCAGGGGCGTGATGCTGATCACATCACCCCCACTCACGACCGGATCAAGAAAGTGTGGGGCGTTACCCCCACACCCCCTATACGCCTTCAGGGCATGGTGCTATGCACAGGGGAGCACTTTACCTTTACCTTTATTATGTTCTAGGTATATTTACAAATTTGAAATTTAATGATAACATGTTCAATAAAACACACAAAATGCTGACCAAGGCATAATTTGTCAAATAAATATGTCAGCATTTGGGTGTTTATTGAAATTTAAGAAACATTTTAAATATGTTGGAATTTTACACCCACACTATGCAGAATTTTTTTCCTGTGTAACCTGAATTTTGCCTCATCATGTACAGTAGTATGTTATTACAATGGAATACATGTTACATAGTTTAATAATGTTATTTATTAACCTTAAAATTCAAATGAGAAATATGGGGAGGATTCACAGATAAACTAACTCATAATTCTTGGTCAACAGAAAGAAAAGTTTTTCTCAGCATTATTTTTTATGTTGTTGAATGCAGAGAATCCATGGTGGCACAAGTAGGTTGTAGATAACTGAACCAAGACGACATTGCTTTAAGAAGTTTTCTAATGTCAGATATGAACTTTGTCAATAGCTTATTTAATTTTTTCTATCTTATGAATTTCAAGGGCATGGTTAAAAAAATCTTTAAAATTACAGTAAATGACATTTCTTCTCAAAAAGGTTATTTTTTAAAACTATGATCTGTTTGACTCGTCTTTTGTAGTGCACAGTGAAGAAACCAGTTTGCAACAGTAGTCTATGCACAGTACCTGCAATAAAACAATATTTACGTAGATTACTGCTAATGCATTAACAATTGTGGTGACTATGCTGAGAATTGCTTGAGTTAGCATTTTAAGTTCACTTTATGCACAGTAAGGTTAATTGGGACTGGACCTATAGTTTAAATTAGGATCCGAACCACTGGTTATCGAACCTGGGAACCCTTGATTACAAGGGTCATCTGGGAGGCCAGTAATGGGGGTTTGCTTGCTTGCGTGCTTGTTTGATTTGATTCATTTTATTTCACTTTTCTGCCACTGGCTAAATGCGAAGATGAGGGTGAGTGAGTGATACGATGGAATTGATGAATGGACACTCACAAACACCCATGCTCAGACTGGGATTTGAACCCGGGACCCATGGAGATGTAGTGCGATGTGGTAACCAATCAGTCATGGGGGCGGCTAATAGGGGTTTGGATTTGCCACTTTTTCTTTATCTCTTAGGCAAGGATGTATTTAGAGGGGGGTCCGGACCCCCTCCCCCGAAAGATTTATCAAGTATTAAAATTAAATAATGAAAAATATATTTGTTTAGCCGTTGTTGTATAATTTCCTCTGAACTTATTGGAAGGCAAGGATTATATTGGAATCATAGGGCTTTGAAGGACGTATTTAAGGGGTCCGGACCCCCCTCCACCCTACCCGAAAGACTTACTAAGTACGAAAATTAAATAATGAATATATACTCGTTTAGCAATTGTTGTATAATTTCCTCTGAACTTATTGTAAGACGAGGATTATATTGGGATCATACGGCTTTGAAAAACATGAATGACGTATTTAAGGGAAGGTCCATGGTTTGGGACCCCCCAAAAGACTCGCCAAGTACTAAAATTAAGTAATGAAAATATTAGCATTTGTTGCATAATTGATGGTTCTTAATTTTCTCTGAACTTTTTGGAATGCAAGGATTATATTGGGATGATACGGCTTTGAATGACATTACAAAGAAGATCTATGTACACTACTACTGAAAATAATATGCATAAAATTTTAATCAGATACTTACTTTTCTTCAACTACATGTAACATCATTTTTGTTATTCGATAAATATTCAATTATTCATCTATTTGACATAAATTTCATTTGCCAGGGCACTTGTTTTATGTAAATTATTCTGATCTTAACAACAGGTAAGCTACGTAATGAATATGCACTCTTATATCTCTATTATTATACAGTCCTTTTACCTAATCATGTAATAATAATTTAATATTAATTTATGTATTGTAATTAGTATTAATTTGATTTGTAATTATTTTAATATAAACATTATTATTATTCCTGAGACACTTGGTCCCCCCCACCATATATATGTGTCTACAAAGTCCTGCTACCATTACAATGAAACATAGCACCTAAACTATATGAGATAAAGACATGCAGTTTTTTGCAACGTGTTCTCCAGCTCTCAAAGTTTTAAACCCCTGTTTCAGATATTGTCACACTTCGTACACGGATTGCAGAAGTTCTCGAACAGGTTGATGCTGCTTTGCTGCAGCATGTATGGATGGAGATCGAGTATCGTCTTGACGTCCTGAGGGCAACTAACGGGGTGCATGTGGAAGTGTTGTAATTGGAAATAAAACTTCGAGAGCTGTAGAACACGTTGCAAAAAACTGCATGTATTTATCTCATATAGTTTAGGAGTTAAGTTTCATTGTAATGGTAGCAGGACTTTGTGGACACCCGTTATTTCTAGATACGTGGCTGCTCTTAGACTACCAGTCCATATTCACTGACATGGAACAGCCGCATATTTATTTTTATTTGTGAAACAAAGTTTCGGGCAATTTCCCGTCCTAAACTATTTCTGGAGAGAGTGCATTTATGATTCATTTGTGTTGAAGCTGTGTTCTTTATCCTCTTCCTTCCTTCCTTCTAGCCTCTATCTCTTTCTCTCTCTCTCTCTCTCTCTCTCTCTCTCTCTCTCTCTCTCTCTCTCTCTCTCTCTCTCTCTCTGAGAGAGAGAAATGAAAGAAAGAGTTTTCTTCTTTCTTTTTCTTTCCTTCTAAAGAGAGATAAACTCCCTTTCACTTCCTTCTCTCTCTCTTTCTCATATTTCTCCCTCTCTTTCTCTCTCTCTCTCTCTCTCTCCTTATTTCCTTCCTTCTTTCTTTCCTTTGAGAGAGAGAGAAGGAGAGAGGTAAATCTCTCTCTCAAGATGGCAGGCAAATAGGCACCCAAAATGATGAAAATACACGTATGCACTTGGTGGCACCAGTATTGACTTAATTGTTTTGGTATTTTATTGTATTTTTCTTATTTTGGCATCACTTTATTTGCATTTGGTTAATTGCAACGAATATGATGAATAGTAGCTATTGGTGAGCCCAACTTAAAGAGTTCAGTATGGGGCTTATGGCAACAGTGTTGCCGCATGGTGCGCAGTAGAAGAAAGCTCCAGCGTGCATTGAGCGTCTGCTGTAGTACACGCCGCAACAAAAGTTAGTGGTCAACGGGGCTGTTCACTACTAACATTTTCTTTTGTGTCCCTAAATAATTTTGTTCGTCATCTGGTTGCCCTAAGCTTTACATTGGAGCGCGATAGGATGGCTATTCAAACGTTATTTTCAACAATGGTAAGAATTTCTCGTGTAAATCGATAACAAAAATTGTTTAGCAAACCTTTAGGATTATGTAGCAAGTCATAAGTTTCTGAAAATTACATTCTCCTGAACCTAAGAATTAATATATTAAAGCGCAACGACAGGGTAGCTCAGACGGGCTAAATATAGTATATTTATGCACAAAGAGCACTAAACTTGACGTAATTTTGGTCGTCCCTAGCCACCATGGGTTTATAATTTAAAAAAATATTTACACTATGCTTTTATGTTTCCTCTTGTTGCGACTTGCGAGTATGTGCAATTCAACGGCGGGAGTAGGAATCTGAGAAACTACCCAAATGTACAAGGTGTACAACTTTGCTTCCGCCGTTTTCCGACAGGTGGCAACAACAGAAAGTAGCGGTCGAAAGAAGCAGATCGCAGACGTCACGCAGTTAGCTTGGACCTCTGTCAAGATAACCCCATTCAAACATTAGTCGAGTGGTGTGTGCATCGTGAAGTTGTTCGCGATTGAAAATGTCAGTGTACGAGCCAAATTCTCGCCATTTGCGGGAGGATCTACTTTTTTGTTTCAATATGAAGAAAACTGCGACTGAGGCTCATCGAATGCTCTCCAAAACGCAAAAAATCATGGGGATATCCCGGCCATGCTTCCACGTCGACGGCCAAACCGAATATTCATGGCTCCAAGATCATGCTCTGCATTTGGTGGGACCAGCTCGGCATCGTGTACTATGAGCTGTTAAAACCAAGTGAAACAATCACAGGTGCTCGTTATCGAACGCAATTAATGCGTTTGAGCCGAGCATTGAAGGACAAACGGCCGCAATACAGCGAGAGGCACGACAAAGTGATTTTGCAGCATGACAACGCACGACCCCACGTTGCCAAAGTGGTGAAAACGTACTTGGAAACATTAAGATGGGACGTCCTACCCCTCCCGCCTTATTCTCCAGACATCGCTCCCTCTCATTATCACCTGTTTAGATCAATGGCTCATGAACTGGCTGACCAACATTTCCGATCTTATGAAGAAGTCAAAAAGTGGATCGATTCATGGATCGCCTCCAAAGATGAACAATTTTTTAGACGCAGCATTCGTACGCTGCCCGAAAGATGGGAGAAAGTAGTGGCCAGCGATGGACAATACTTTGAATAATGCCTGGGTAAGCAATGTTTTTCATTACAGCGTCATATTCTTGGGGAAAAACGGCGGAACCAAAGTTATACACCTTGTATTAAGTAGATAAGCACATAATATTTATTATTATACACTATGCCCTATCAGATAACTTAATGTTAACATATGTTTTTTTGTGTTGAGCAGACATTTCCTCCTCGCATTTCGTCCTTTTAAAATTATAATTCCTGTAAATAAGAAAGCCCTAGAGGTTGCGAGATATGAAACAGAATGTAACTTATTTTTTGTAATAACTATTCTTCTCGATAAATGTGTATGTATAAAATAGAGAACCATATTTACTAGGCATGAGGAAAAGTATGATATCACGTAAAAAAATGAGTCGGGTATTAATAACAACTAGCTATAAAAAAAAAGTACAGTTGCGTGAAATTACCATGTATTATTCTTCACAAGAATAAAGTACTTAAATTGTGAAAATTCAAAGTGAGGTAAACAAGTGTTGTGCAAATCTTAAGGCTTTTTTTAGTTCCGATATATTTTCTGTTGTTGACGATCGTCTGATTAAAATTCTTAGTGTCACAGGACTGATGTTCCGACATAATTTCCGATGTTAAGTTGAAAATAAACTTGCAATTTAATCTATTTGGTCTAGGAATTAATTTGTGTGCCTGGACAAGAGATGGCGTAACGAGCATATCGTCCCACAGTTCCGTGTATCCACACATGCATTGAAAACTCCTGTCAGTGCGCATCATTCGTAGTATAGGGCAGTTGATTGACAGGTCAACAACAGCATTTTGTAGTCAACTGAACATGGCGCAGTTCGTGCCAGATAAAGTGTTTTTGCGGGGTGTTCTGCTTCATTACTTTAACATGCAGAAAAGTGCTACCGAAAGTCATCGTATTTTGGTGGAAGTGTATGGTGACCATGCGCTAGCTGAGCGAACGTGTCAGAAGTGGTTTGCACGGTTTAGAAGTGGTGATTTCGGCCTGGAAGACCAAGAGCGACCTGGACAGCCAAAAAAATTTGAAGACGAAGAATTGAGAGCATTGCTTGATCAGGATTCATGTCAAACGCAGGAAGAACTTGCAGAAGCATTAGGCGTTGATCAAACAACAGTTTCCAAACGCCTCAAAGCCATGGGAATGATTCAAAAGATGTCACATTGGGTTCCACATGAATTGAAAGTCAGAGACGTTGAAAGACGAAAAACCATTTGCGAATTGCTGCTTCAAAGACAGAAAAGAAAGGGGTTTATGCATTGCATTGTTACTGGCGATGAGAAGTGGATCCATTACGAGAACCCGAATAGAAAAAAGGCCTGGGTGAAGCCAGGTGAACCAGGTCCATCACAACTGAAACGAGATATTCACTGTGCAAAGGACATGCTGTACATATGGTGGGATATGAAAGGTGTGGTGTACTATGAGCTGCTGCAACCGGGTGAAACTATTAATGGAGAACGTTATCGACGACAATTAACGCGTTTGAAGCAAGCTCTGCCAGGAAACAACCAGAATGGGAGAACAGACATGATAAACTTATTTTTCAACATGATAACGCTCGCCCACATGTCGCAAAACCGGTCAAAACCTATTTAGAAAATGTCTGATGGGAAGTTTTACCCCATCCGCCGTATTCACCAGACTTTGCTCCTTCGGACTACTACTTGTTCAATTGAATGAACAACGATTTGATTGGACAGCGGTTCACTTCTTCAGAAGATATCGAAAAATGGGTCGCTTCAAAGGATGAGGACTTCTTTCGCCACGGAATCCGTAACTTGCCTGACAGATGGGCGAAAGTGGTGGCTCGCGATGGACAATATTTTTCTTAAGGTATTTATGTATTTTGTGTTTGAACTACAGCTTCAATGTGTGCGTAACAACTGCACGAATTAATTCCTAGACCAAATATTTAAATGGGAGAACAATTGCCCATCAAAGCGTGGGGTCACCTACAATAGTTTGCTTTGACCAGGAACATACAATAATGCATGACTTGGTGGGAAGTTGTTCATTCTTGCAGTTGTTGGTCCAGAATAATGACGGTCCGTGGAGGAAGATTTGAAAATAACTGTTTCCGAATATACTTTTCATATGTCTTGCTCTCTATTTTATCACATGCATCGACAGTGTTTTTCTTTCCTTTATACACAGAAAGGCAAATCGGGACTGGACCTACAGTTTAAAGTGGGATCTGAAACACTATGTGCCTTCAACGGGTATCAAACATGGGACCCCTTGATTACGGGCCGAAAACGTTACCACTACGCCATCGGGGAGGCCTCTATCACATTGTCCAATGCACTCTCTCATTTGAAATGGAACAGTGTTCATTATAATACCGGCATACACCAAAGCAACCCCCCCCCCCCCAGCCATCCCATTTTAATTAAGGGATTAGGGTTCCATACCCGGTGGAGGCACATAGTAGTTCGTATCTCACATAAAACCGTAGGTCCAGTCCCAATTAACATATCTGTGCAGAAAAGTGGATTTAAAACTCAATTAATAAATTACTAGAGGTATGAAATAGATGGCGTTCTGTTGTATTTGTGTGAACAATGATTACAGAAAGAAATAGACAGACATTGGAAATATTCAATCTAAAATGCTCTCGTTTTGTGTCCATCAGTTGTCGTTATTACCTTGCAAGCAACAAGTCCCGGATTAAATTGACTTCGGTATCTCATAAATCTATTCCCTATTTATGCATTTGCGTCAAACTTTACTATCTGGAAAAGAACTGCTCGAACATTTTGTCTTCTTTTAATATAATGCTATCAATACTTTTTATAATAGTTCGTCATCCTTTGGGAAGAGCAAGTGAACCGGGGGTCTTCCCGCTAGATCCGCCAATGCATACCATATGCCTGTTTTGAGATAAGAATTCCCCAAAACTAGAAAGCACACACACAAATAATACATTTCTTGACCTGGCCCCAAGACGGAAGCCTATTCATGAACTTTTGCCTGGCCATTCCCCACCCCTTTCCCAACACGTGTTTACAGCGAGTGGCAACAGGCGGAAGGCTGTTATTTTTAACCCCCCCAAATCACGGTTAACATAAGAAAGGAAAGCACATTTTTTGAATGTTCTGAATTGTAAAAGAAGGTATAGACCATCAAAACCTTACATTTCCTCTCCTTTTTGCATATGTATTTTTTTCTCTTCGAATGTTAACAACTTTTGTTTCTGAGAGAAATACACTTGTTTGGGGGTGGGAATCTCAAAAGTAAAAGCCCATACTGAACTCTTAACTTGGGCTCCTCTATAGATGAAATTTATTATATAAAAATGCTTTATTTATAAAAAGAAATGTGAATTTTAGCATATTGCAGGAAAGAACTTGGAAATTGTTTATGCATTCACTGCTTTTGCTACATTGTTATCCTCAGGCCCGTAGCTAGAACGGTTCTCCACGGGGGCTCGCAAGTTATCAGGGGGGGGGGCTTTGTATACCAAGTCTTCTATATCTTCTAAAACATCTCTTGAAGTGCTGACGACCTGCTACTGCCACCATCCATGGCCAGGCAAAAGTTCATGAATAGGCTTCCGTCTTGGGGCCAGGTCAAGAAATGTATTATTTGTGTGTGTGCTTTCTAGTTTTGGGGAACATTTTTTTGTGGGGTTTGGTGCTATGGCGTGAGACGTGAACACAAATTTGGCCAACGATTGTGATGCTATACGTCGTTTGATTGAAAATGAAGAGTCAGATGATAATGTGGAAATTGACAGTGATGCTTCTGAGCTTGTAAGAAATGCAAACGGCCTATGTATGGCATATGTACTGTGAGATTTGCATATATTGTGACCCAAGTTAAGTGATGCAGAAAAAATAACTTTTCAATTCATAAACAGTTTATGAATGTCAGTGTTTTTATTCATGTTTGTTTTCTTAATTCCATATACTGAACAATAATCTTGAACATTAGTGAGATCAGAAATTTCAAGGAAAATATCAGTCTCTGTAAACAAGAAAAAAATGGTATAGAATAGTTGATAATTTTTTGATTTTAGTGTGAAGAATTTTAAGCACAAATATGTTTTGTATACTTAATTAACATTAATGTAATAAATAAAAATTCAATTTTATAATTATTTGATCATACTCTCAAAATAAAGAAAAGAAACCCTGGGTCATTTTGACCCGTACCACACTATTAGCACGACTCAAGTCCACCACACCGGTCAAGGGTTAATACACACTCCATATTATTTTTGAGGATAGAGATATTTATATCATAATCCTGATCCATTGTTTCCAGATGAAGACAATCTGGCAGCTTCTCATTGGACATTTCACTCGCGATGTAGGAAAATGAGATCACAACACTTCGTGATTCTATCTTTTCGCGTTTACAGAAGTTAACCACCGCTCGGACCACAAACCCTACTTCAAACTGACAGACATCAAGTGTCCACCGAATCAACAGATAAACCTACCCTTTCGATGTTTCTCCGAATTCTCAGAAAGTGGCCTTTATATATATATATATATAAAGTGAAAGAGGAGAGAGGAAACACTCACCGGACGCAGAAAAACTTCAAATTTTCGTGATGGTATGTCACATCTTCAGGAGTAGAGATGTGACATACCATCACGAAAATTTGAAGTTTTTCTGCGTCCGGTTAGTGTTTCCTCTCTCCTCTTTCACTTTTTTTTTTAGCCCTTGTGGCCCTCCTTCCTTCTATCCATATATATAATGTATGTATACAATATAGGCCTATCTGGTGTATAAATAGTTTGATAGAAAAAATCTTACATTTGGGCCCCCCGAAACTGATCAACCTAGCTACGTCTCTGCCCGGGACCCCTTGATTGATTACAAGGAAGCCTCAGTATGAGATTGAAATAAGATCTGAGATAAATTTCCCACATTGTGCACACCTACATTTTACTTCAAAGGGGCCCAAAAACTCAGGATGTTGAGCCCAGGGGCAATTTTCCCTTTGCCCTTAGGTCCAGTAGCCAGACCCGTAGCCAGAATTGACCTCTAGGGGGGACTCGCGGGTTATCAGGGGAGGCTCCATTTTTCAAAAGTTTAACAGTGTTAAATTAAGGTAAATTATGTGTTGTGAGGGGAGGGGGTCATTAAGTTACATAAAGTTTAGAAATATCACACAAATACTACATTTTTCTATATCTTTTAAAATATCACTTGAAGTGCTAATTGACTGCTACTAAAATCATCCCATACTACACACTCCATAGTACGTTTGATGATACAGATATTTATATCACCCAAGAAAAGATGGACAATATTCAATCATTGTGCCTAGCGTACATTCCACTCCCCGGCCGAAACTGTCATTTACATAATGACGACAAAGTTACAGATTTCTGTATAAATGGGGGAGGTTGCAACAGGGGCAACGAAGGTACAGATAAAGAAGCTCCACTGTGAAGGAACTTCCTGAAGCCTAGACAATAGAATCTCCTAAATACTTGCTGCTATTTAGACTTCTTCTTATAAATATGATGAACGAATGTAATAGCTGCTGTTCATGCTCCCTGAATTTATCCTTCATCAAAGTTGGGAGCAAAATAATATCTGCTGTCTAAATTTTCACTTTTACTGCAAACAAATTACACAAAATAGTTTATCTAATGTCAAGGGGGCTGACCTCAGTGCTGGCAGGGGGGGGGGCTCAGCCTCCTCTGGCCCCTGCTTGACTACGGGCCTGTCAGTAGCCCCAATTTCACCACGCAGGGTATACAACGTATGCAATGGTCAAAGTGCTCCAATCCTTCCAATCGGCATTTCATTGAGTGACAAATTTTCAGTGAATAAAGCCCAGTCGCTGCTTAATTTACAATGTAGGGGTCCAGTTCAACCACCGTAACTGAAATGATAAGTTTGCTTGAGTGCTGAGCGGCTCTTTAATTGAATCTTGGCCTGGCATAGCCAGAGGATGGCTTTTTGGGCTGTAGGTGCATCCACCTCTAAGTCCAAAAAAGGAATGTTTACTATCCTTTTAAACAATTTCCCCAAACAGTATTTTTTTAAAAATATATGTGTATTATATGTAACCTACATTAAAAAAGAAACGTTTCGAACAAAAAATACAAAGGATCACGAACCAAAATAGTTGGCTGTGATAAGCCTCCACCCTCCTTAAAAAAGAATCCTGGCTGTGCCACCACGTTGAAGTAAAACATTTCTCATTTCTTCATCCAGTTATTTATCAGAGATTCAGACAACCCTGATTTAGTTTCGACAAACTCCTAAACTGATATATAGCCTTAGTCGATGACAAAAAATGGGAAGGAAAGGATAAAGTTAATTCATTTTACAACTGTGGGGGGAGTTGGGTTTGTTAAGTATTGTGTCCGTTTCACTCTGGCATCATCTCGATGTTTCTTCTTTCCACTGAGGGGCGGGGGCAATATTTCACTTGCAGGGGGGCCCCAGAAAACTGTGCTACGCCACTGATTCTATCTTACACAATAAATGGATAAACAGTTTATTCTTTACCTTTAATCCGTAAATCAGAAAGAAAGCTGTATGCACTGCCACTTCGCTTGCTTCACCAGTCACTGCAGGCGAATCCTTTCAACAGTTGGTAACATTTCGCATGCCCGAACATTAATGTTTCCGTTCGCCCGTTACAGAGGCAAGTCCCCCGCTCTAGCCAATTCGAGTGCAGATGCATCACTCACAGAGCGCCCATTTCCCTCAAGTTAATTCTGCGGGACTGTAGAATGCAGAAAACGTCGAAAATTAACGACTTTTTAAAACCCATTTGGTATTTACGGACTGCTCGGGATCCAGAAAAGTCGGGAAATCAATTCCTGAAGTCAGGATCAGGATGGGAAATTTTTTTCCCAATCCCGGTACTGACTTTTTGGGATCCGCGCTCCCCTATAAGGAATCTGTTAATCATCCAAGGTTGGACTGTGTTCCTATAACAAAGTAAACACTTGTCTAACTTCGTAAAATACACATTTTTGTTTAAAATCTTGCATGTAAGCTGTTCGAGAAGCTTCAACTAATCCACAGTTGCCAGACGTGGTAGCTACTGTTTATTTATTTTTACATTTTATCGTGAATGCAACTAAATATTGAGATTAACATCAATGTGCACCTTTTGCAATGTGTTAAGTGAGGAACAAAACGGTTTCATCCATGGAGGTATGGAGAGGGAGGAGTAAGGCCTAGTGCCCTTTTCCTGAAGCCGGGTCACGTGACAACCGGAGAAGTCAGACCAAAACATTCGAAGACGCCGTAAGAAAGCATGTAATTTTGTGTACTCTTGAATAAGATTTAGGAAGCAATGGTCCCTGCTCAAAACACGGCTGTACTAACAGAAGCGACAGAAAACCTGAAGGAATAATATTCCATAAGCAAATAAAGCTAGTTATAGTTTGTTTTGTAGTATTTAAGTATAAAGTAGACCTCGAGTTTTCGTTTGTAGTTGGAGCCTACTTCCATTATCCTTCCAGCCCGCATGCGCTCGCAGCAGCAGATGCAATGTTCTTCTGTCTGTTAAGTCATTGGTTGAAGTAGATGCAGCCATCTTACGCAGACAAACTTAAGCTCGACCCACTGGCTTCAAAACGAAAGCAAGGAGTGATACGAGACTGCAGACACCTGGTTTCATCCATGTAGTATTCAATTTTAAAAATATTTTAAACACATGTAAAAATACAGCCAGGTGTTTTAAATGTGACCCCCATGGCAGGTATTCATCACGAGGTTTCTTTGTTAATTCAATATACAGGGTGGCTCAAAAAGTCACTTAACACCCCCGGTACAAGGCCACTGCAGGGTGCAACATGGAAATGGTGATGACCAATCGTTAGCAGGCCAAGGGGGAACCACATTGACACCACCAGCATGGTCGACGGCCATCTTGAATTCAACTTCAGAATTTTAAATGGGAAGGGGGTGATATGATATATCAAATCAGGCTAGAATTTAACGAGAAATGCAATGGTAAAGGTTTTTTTGACATATATTTAACCAGTAAAAAGTTATGATTGAATTCTTGTACCAATTTGCTCCTTTTCGAGGTGTTAGAAAAATGCCTTAAAATTTGTTTAGCGCATCGAGATCAAAGTGATGTCTAGGGAGAGAAGTTCGCATGCCATTGCACACGATTTTAATCGGATACATCCACGAAGAGCTGCACATTATGAATGCTTGTCACGAACAATTTACAGTGTGACGCTTCCATTGAATTGAAAGTCCTTCACAGTGACAAGGCTAATGTTATGTTCATAAGGAAGTTCATAAACAGAATATGCGACCCTTGTCTTCTGATAAAATAACTTTGGACAGAAACTGCTTCACAACATTCCCATAGTGTTCTGGTGTTCCTCCCTATTGAAAAAAAAACTCTGTAAAAAGTACCTTCTTCCATAAGCAAGGATGAAAAAACCTGTTTATTTAACAAATCCAAGTAGCCCTAAGCATTTAAGGTTCCGTTGATGAAAAATTGACTATCCAATCATGTTCCACACAGCACGACACACCATTAACTTACCAGCACTAACCATTCAGCTTTGATCTGTCAAAAATGGGTTATCAGATAAAAAGCATTGAATATTCTGTTTATGAACTTCCTTATGAACATAAACATTAGCCTTGTCACTGTGAAGGACTTTTCATTTAATGGGAGCATCACACTGTAATTGTTTGCGACAACCATTCATAATGCTCAGCTCTTCACAGATGTATCCGATTAAAATCTTGTGCAATGGCATGCAAACTTCTCTCCCTAGACATCACTTTGATCTCGATGCATTACCGATGCGCTAAACAAATTTTAAGGCATTTTTCTAACATCTCGAAAAGGAGCAAATTGGTACAAGTATTCAGTCATAACTTTTTACTGGTTAAAGATATGTCGAAAAAACCTTCACCATTGCATTTCTCGTTAAATTCTAGCCTGATTTGATATATCATATCACCCCCTTCCCATTTAAAATTCTGAAGTTGAATTCAAGATGGCGGACATCAGGATGGCCTCCGACCATGCGGGTGGCGTCAATGTGGTTCCCCTTGGCCTGGCAACGATTGGTCATTACAATTTCCACGTTGCCCGCTGCAGTGGCCTTGTACCGAGGTTGTTGTGACTTTTTGAGCCACACCCTGGACATTTTCAGCCACTGAACAGATTTCTGTGTTTCTATGCACTTACAAACAGAATGACACTCATTGAATGCATAGGCATAGTTTCAAAACAAGTAAATAACCATAAACTATCAAACATCAAGTATCAAATTGTGTTTTAAACAAGTCTGAAAAACCATGTTTAAAACACTTTGTTTTAATCATTTTAAACATTTGTAAAAACAAAGCCATGTGTTTTAAACGTTGAAAACAAGTCTCTCAGGGTCGGTTTTTCAATTTCCTGTTAATCTTTTAGAAAAAATTAGGCGAGGCCAGGCCGGCTCAGTAGCTCAGTGTTTTGAGCAATGGCACGGTATGCCAGAGACCTGGGTTCGAGCCTGCATTTTTCGCTGAAAATTTAATTTATTATTTTCTAGATTTTCTCGTGTAAATTCTGGTACGAAGAATCGCATAGTTTTAATCAATTTCTAATGAGTTATAGCTTCACTGTGGAATTAAGAAGTCTGCATTAACCCTTAAATGGATAGCGTTACCATATGGTAATGGTCAACATTCGCGGCTTGTCTATAGTGAGTGTTTTGGAAAACCTAGTGCCAGAAGTCGTTCTAGGAAGCATAAAGCTTGTGTTTGAGACCATTTGTTTCGGTCCAGGTTGTGAGGGTGTATTTCTTTTGACCTTCGATTTTTTATTCAAAATGTCATACGCTGGAAAGTAAATATGGTGTTTTTATCTGATTGTCTTTCATTATGGAGTTCTAAATGTTTTCAGCATTTAGTAAACACATGTACTTAAAAACTTATGAAGTTTTCTGTTCAAGAATTTGCATCACTTGTTCAATTTTTGCTCATAACGGTGGCGTTACCATATGGTATCGCTATGCAGATACAGTAGCTACAGGCCTTTTCAACAATTACTTCATTTATACTCTTATTATTGCATGTAAAGCAAGACATTTAAGTTGTAAAGGCTTTTCTCATCTTTTGCATGGTTTATCTATTTCTATTGCTTATAATTTATATTTTATTTTAATAATAATAATAATAATAAATATAATAAAATAATAATAAATATAATAAAATAATAGAAGATCATTTCATGGAACATTTTGTGCCTGTTCAGTAGCTCAGACTTGTTGAGTCTGTGATTCCGTATTATGGAAAACATTCGTGCAAGCAATTTATTACAGGTAAACCTATAAGATTTGGTTACAAAGCCTTGAAAATCTTCCATGGATACCTCTCTCGTTTTGATATCTATCAAGACAGGAGTATAAGAAGATTCCACTGACATTGAAAACAAATTTAGAAAGACTGCAGCCCCTCTCATCCATATGCTACATGAATTTCCGAGAGAAAAATTCTCCCAGCTTGAATTTGGATGGATATCGCTCAAAACTATATGACATCATTTCGTGTTGCATCTAAGGGAGCTTGGTGGTCCATTACAACACAAAGGAAGGTTTTGAAAGATGTGTGGTATGTTGCTGGTCCACCAGCAGTATTCGCATGCATTCCATGTTTTATACATTTCTATGACAAGGGCCTCCCCGATGGCATAGTGGTAACGTTGTCGCCTTGTAATCAAAGGGTCCTGGGTTCAACACACGGTGGAGGTACATGGCACATTGGTTCCGATCTCACTTTAAATTGTAGGTCCAGTCTCAATTAGCTATTCTGTGCATAAAGTGGACTTAAAACTTCAGTTCAACTCAATACAAAGTTTCTATGACAAGTGAATATTCAAGAATGATAAACAATATGTGAATATAAAGTAATCATTATGTACTAAATACATACCTGAGCACCTTTAGCTCAGAAAATGCGAGTTTAATGTACAATCGATCTATAATATTTGAATCATTTAAAAAATAATCCAATTTTTGAAAGTAATTTTAAGGTTAATTCAAAAATTTCCAAGTTTTCAATATTAAATCAATTTGTAGGGGTGAACGCATAGCGTTACCATATGGTAACGGGGCATAATTCGAAAAGGGAGAATGATAATTTTCAAAAAATGATTCAAAATCACTTATTAGTACATAACAACAGGTATTAGACTAAAAACAAGAAAAAATTGACAAAAAAATACTTCATGCGTTTAAAGGTTCCTACAACAAAGGAAGATAATCTCTCCAAGTTTTGTTAACATACGTTACAAGTTTACTTTCAACCAATCTCCATAGTGCTGTGGTTATTCATGCACGTTAACCTTTTGGATCCCAAGCATCTCGATCGATATACCTAAAAGTAACCCTCACGGTCCCAAGCATCTCGATCGAGACACTGTGTCAACGTCGTAGTTTTTACGTTATAACTTTTCTATTTTTGGCTAGAATTTCGATTTTTTTTTTATATTCTTCCTAACACATGTATTTAACAGAAATGTTTCTTGCACCATTTTTTTTTTCTTCATGAAAATGGAGGTGAAAAGGCGGGAAAAGGGACTTCTCTTTTCAAGGGAAAATATAAATGTCAAACATTTCAACAATTTTTTAAAATAATTTTTGGGGGTTTTCTCCCTTCCCCCTCCATATATACGCCAAATTTGCATAAATTTTTCATTTTGTGCATTTTGACATTTTTTCGGGGTGGGGGGAAATGCCATTTTTTTTAAAGAAAAGTATTTTTGAGGGGATTTCCCCCTTTTCCATATGTACACAGAATGTGCATAAATTATATATCGTCTGAATCTGTGATTCATTCTGCGTACAACGGTATATCTTTCATATCTCTAGGGCATTTAGTTTCTGAGCTTTAGTCATTTCAAGGTACCGCTGCATTTTGAAGCTTGAATCAGTGGCCATTCCTTTTGGGGGTACAACTCAAGTTACATTGGTCATACGACAATGATGCAAATATTTTTGTTTCTTACATGCCAGCGATAATTTCTATGTGCATTTTGAACTTTTCATATCCTTTTTTTTGGGGGGGCGAAACCACATTTTTTTAAAAAAAAAAGTATTTTCAGGGGATTTCCCCCCTTTCCCCCCCATATATACGCCGAATGTGCATAAATTATATATCATCTAAATCTGTGATTCATTCTGCGTACAACGGTATATCTTTCATATCTCTAAGGCATTTAGTTTCTGAGCTATAGTCATTTCAAGGTACCGCTGCATTTTGAAGCTTGAATCAGTGGCGTGCCGACCATTCCTTTTGGGGGTACAACTCAAGTTACATTGGTCATATGATAATAATGCAAATATATTTGTGTTCCTTACATGTCAGCGATCATTTCCATGTGCATGTCGACACTGTCATGTACTTTTTTCGAGGGGGTGGGAGGGAGAGGGGCGAAACCCCATTTTTTTATAAAAAAAGTATTTTCAGGGGATTTCCCCCCTTTCCCCCTCCATATACATGCCTAATTTGCATAAATTTCATATAGTCTGAATGTCTGGTTCATTCCGCGTACAACGGTATATCACTCATCTCTCTAGGGCAATTAGTCTCCGATCTACACTCATTTAATTGAAACTCTGCATTTTGCTCAAAATCGGCTCAGGACCGTGAGACTTACTTGTGAAAATGGCCTTGGGACTCAAAAGGTTAAACATTGAAGACCAAGCGAAGTGCTTTCTCTAGCTTGGCGAGTGCATGCACAAGTTCCACCTTGTAAGCTTTCAGTTGCAAATGCTAATGAAGCACATCCCATGCCATAAAGTGGGACATTTCCAACTTACAGCTTGCTTTTCGAACTGGAAAGCTTGCTGAACTCTATCCATTGTCTCCACCAAACATGATGGGTCAGCAGTGCTTTTGCCTTTTACAAGTAACATTTCTCAAAGAATTGCATATACCAACGCTTAATTGAGATCTTATTAGGTGGATTAAACCCAAACTGATGCCAACAATTGTGTTGAACTATGTTCACAGAAGTCATTTTCGCATATTCTACAACAAAATCTTTTCTGTTGTGTGGCCTCCACCATTTTGCACAAACAGTTGACTTGTGCACGATGGGTTTTTCAATTGAAACTTCTGGAGTCTAGTGCTTGTCACGTGTTTCTCCGCACACTGGTTGCTTAGAATGTAAGAGAAGAAATAGGTACAATCTTTTCCAGACACCCTGTACAAATAGTGCATGGAATAGGTTTAGGGAACAAATATAACTAACAAAAAAATCGCAAGAGATGCATTTATTTGTACTCACATTCATTGGAAAAGCATGGTATTTAACAGAAATGATGAACAGAACAAAAATCAGGACATGGTCAAAGATGATTGGACAATACACTAAAGAATATCAGAAAACAATAAAAGGAGTGAAAATTATTTATCACGATAAGAAGATATACCTGTCAAGTATGCAAGGAGTCAATATTACAAGACAGCATTTTGAGAATTAAGAATAAAACACTCGTCAGTCATCATATTGCAATGCATGAACTTCATGTGTGTATCAATAGTAATACAAGTCAGTGAATCTATGAAAATTGCAGACTTTGCTCTTACTTTCATAATTACAGTGTAAAAACAGCAATAGTAAAACAGCACCTGTCCTTTTTAATCTGAAGGACACAAAAAAAAAAATATTACATTTACTTCATAATCACCATGGTTATGTTTCTCAGCTTTTATAATTAATTCTGGATGAAAGTGTATCGGGATTTTTACCTTTACAATCAAGGTTCATGTATGTAATCAATAACATCCGATCCTCTGAAACCATCCGATCCTTATAAAAAAGAACAAATCGGACAGACATTTTTGACCATTATTATTCCATGTTGCACATTTACAATGTTTTTCTTCCCAATAAAATACAACTTGCCACATGAAAAAGTTCCTTTATTTTTTTTGTACTGTGTAACACAAAAGTGATATGTCAAACAAGTGCTGTAACTAATGTAATCAAACAAAAATGATATTAGTCAATGAATTACATATGTTTACCCACAGACAAAATACACGCGGGACGTACACTCAGGATCCGAACCAACTTCCAACAATTTACATCAGATTGGTGCACTATTGGTTACTGGTATCCGTGAAATATTCATATCGTATTAAACACATACATGCAATTTGTTTATAAAGTGCCATATGTAGCTAATACGAGGGATGAATGAAAAGTAGTACATTTGACTTTACAATTCAATATATGGCAGCACCAACATGATACAGGCATTTAATTATTCTTTGGTATTTCTACTTACATTTCAATGTGTGTGAGGCAGTTGTACAAGAGGTTGGCTCATTGATGCACTTCAATACAGTTGTCACCATAAATGTGTTGCAAGCATTGGTGAATGTACTTTCAGCAATGCCTCAATTCAATCACATCTCACTATGCATTTCTCCATTTCAGGACAGAGCTAGACAACTGCTTCTCACACATCAAAATGACAGTAGAGATGTCAAGAAATGGGCATGTGTAGTAGGTCAGTGCTGCTATCTACAGTTCAATGTTAAAGTAGGAGGCATTACTTTTCATTCACTGGTATGCCTGTTCATTTTACTGTTAAAAGTAGTGGCCGAGTTTGCTCACTGACTTACATAATTCCACAAAACGTTTACTACTTACAATCCTCCAATATCTCAGATGTGATTGACCTGGTATCACTTTCAATACACTTACTGATTCCAGCCAATACGAATAGTCGAACAATGTAGCAAATAAAATTGTTCTGAATTATAAATGTTAATGCATACATACTACATTGTGACTATGCAAAGCCAATCTTCAAAAACTTTAAATTTATGATAAGAATATAAAAATATTTATCATTTAATATTAAAATCCACTCGTCACATAATATTAACACATATTAACAAAATATTATGCATTTTTCATAGCTCACGGGTTGTTTGGATACTGGAAAAGTATCAGTAATTAATATGAACTGAACAATACAGCCCTAAATTCAATATTATGCGAGAATCGTGAGTTCTCCCAGTGATTATGCTTGATGCATAGGAATTTTAAATAATATACATGTTGTGGAATTTCTCTGAACCTGCTTTCAATATTCACGATATCACTTGTCATAACTGGTTTTGTGTTTATTATAATTAACATGTTTCATACCACACCGGACTTCAACTGTATACCTGTTGTTGGTTCAATTACGTTTCAAGTTTCGTCCAAAATAGAATTTAACACTGGATCCGAAATTGCATTTCCATTATTACTGCCAAAAACAAAATGGGACACATTTGCACAATATCTTTCCTTACTGTTTGAGGCATATTTCTGTTGTTTTCAGTTTTTAAAATTGTAGTTATGTATGGTCCAAGAAGGATGGTACTAGTGTTGTAGATTAGTTCCAAGAAAAATCATGATGCTTTAAAAATGTATACTACAGCAATGTAATGATAAAAGTGAAAAACAACAATGGCGATGATAATAAAAATGAAGCTCAATGAAGGTATTTATGATTGTGAAAGTTACAGCATATTATGCTTGCAAGAATAATAGGTACTTTTATGTACCTACTTCATGATGTAAACCATGAAAGTTATGATGTGCAGTACAAGTCTGACTCTGCAAAAAATTTTTTTTAACATGACACTGTGACAGTCAATCACATTGTTCCACCATAAGAAAAGTAATTTCCTTGGGTTGCATAACAGATTTATATTCTGGCACTTGTTCGTGCCATCACAGTGTTTTGTTCGGAGAGAGGTTTCACGGAGCCTCCGCTTGGATTGCCTGTTGATCCTGATCTCCCACGACCTCCACGGCGACCGCGATTCTTCTTTCCAGACATCTGTGGCATGTTCTCTCTCTTGTCTGTCGACATCGCTAGTTCAAATGGTGGTGTGTCAATCGGGCTGCCTTGAGGTGATGATGGCTGTAGAGAGAAATCAAACATTCAAAAACTCCACACTACATGCTGCCAGCATCGTAAATGATTACAAAAGACTAATCTGGCCACGTATCTTCTAAACCTACGGCCATGAGAATAGGCAGCTGGGCAGAATTGCACTGGTGCCACGTATGGGAAAAGCAAAGCGAGAGCGGGACAAAAGTCACTGGTTCCCGCGCACTGTGTGGCAATGTCAATGTGCTCCCTAGTTCGAGTGTCAGACCGACCTCTCTCCAGGGCACTTTCGAGTCCCATTGAATACAGAGCTGGTGATAGTGTGAATTGAAAGGGAAAGTTTGTTACAGGCCACAGAAATGGGAGTCCCATATGTACACTTCGAATTGCTCTTAAGCCTCCGAACATGCAGGGTTGTGCTCCGACGTGGCAACAGTGCGAACTTCTGCCACCTGCCTAATTTCATGGCCGTATGTTTAATTTGTTCCACATTCTGCAACAAACCTGGGTTCCTCATCAGGTGAGAAAATGGAGTGAACTTAAAAATGGGTTGAAAGTTAGACAGCTTGAATAAAACATTTTTAAAGCCTCCAAACTCCTCATGAAAATATCCAATTCCTAAAATCACATACTCTATTCCAGCGGTTCTCAAAGGATGTGCCTTGAATTTTTTTAAAATAATAAAAGTGAGGGAGCATGAACATTCATGAGTTAAACATTTTAATAATATTATTTATTAACCTTAGAGAGAACTATAAAAGCATACTACAAACTACAGGCTGAGGCACAAGTCAGATTACTGAATGGCCATCATGGTCACCAGACCTAACAACACTGCATTTTTACTTGTGGGGGCATATAAAGGCCATCGTGCAAGCTAAGAAAATTAGAGTTTGGACCATATCAAAGAAAGGACCACAGGAGTCATTTCCCACATCAACTGGGAGCATTGGGTTGAAGCATGCAGATGCTGTGCACATTGGACATGTACTGTGACTGTAGCCATTACCCTATCAACCATGTGCATGTATGTACATATTTTTATCCTATGTAACCTGACTTTTGCCTCACCACGTAGAGTAGTATGTTATTACAATGGGAACATACAGAACATACATGTTACATAGTTTAATTATTTATTAACATTAAAATTCAAAAGAGAAATATGAGCTTGTTTACTATTGCACAATTGTTCAATACGGGTGGGATTTGCAGACTAAAGATAGGTACTGGGTGCATATGTTACATGATAATGTAACCGCACACATTGCCAGGGCTGCTGCAGACGAACAAAAGTTCAGAATAACCAGTCACTCTGCTTATAAACCAGACATGGTCACCAGTAATTTTATCTGTTTCAACATTTGAAGATCAAGTTACATCATCTTGACGATGACAAAAAGACCATGTGTACTGTGAACTCCTTTCTTGAGTCATATAAAAAATAATTAGTATTTATTACACAATAGGAAAAAAGCAGGGTCACCAGAAAATGACATTCCCACCCTAAAAGGTTATTTTTTAAAAAAAAACTGTCTGCCCCTGTTTGACCCTTATTTAGCTCATAGTGAAGAAAACAGTTTGCAACAGTACTCTTTTCATGGTAAATATAAGAAAACAATATTTACCTAGAATACTGCTAATGCCTTAACAATGGTAGTGACTATGTCGAGAATTTTTTATGGTACAAGGATTTCGACAGTAATGAATTTGTGTTCCGTTTCTCTTACCAGCCTACTGAAACTTAATTTCTGAATGGCTCTCGTCAATGAAGGAATGAACAACTGACCATTGGAAACTCAGTACTTCTGGCACCCACAATAACTTTCCAACGATCCATCCACCAGAACAAGTTTGTTTCTAAAATACATTTGCATTTTATATAGACATGTGTTACATAGCAAGCAACAACCTACCTGCTGCATTGTTACAGATGGTACTTGTATTGTTGGTGAACTTTGTGATTGCATCTGCTTTTGCATTTTATTTGGTTTAGAACGTGGTATTTGTGCACCTGGCTTTGCCTGGGGTATTAAACGTACAACATTGCCAACAGCTTTTGTTCGTCCTTCACGGAATACCTGAGGAGAAGAAGCAAAATTATTACAAACATTTATTATGGTCTTTATAAAAGTGAATAATATTATAACATTAGAATAATACATTTTTGTTAAAAAATTCAGTAATTGGAACTCATGGAAATATGTTGTCATGTTGTACACTAAATTTTGTTATTATCAGCTGACCCACTTGTTAAAACTGGTTGAATCCTTAAAAAAATATAAAAAACAAACTAATACAGTGTCAAATATGTAGTTACGGACACTTCTGGGTTGCAAGGACACCATTACCTTTCATGGAGGGGGGGGAGGGAGGGAGGGAGGGAGGGGGAGGGAGAGGGAGAGAGAGAGAGAGAGAGAGAGAGAGAGAGAGAGAGAGAGAGAGAGAGAGAGAGAGAGAGAGAGAGAGAGAGAGAGAGAGAGAGAGAGAGAGAGAGAGAGAGAGAGAGAGAGAGAGAGAGAGAGAGAGAGAGAGAGAGAGAGAGAGAGAGAGAGAGAGAGAGAGAGAGAGAGAGAGAGAGAGAGAGAGAGAGAGTGTGAGAGTGAGTGAGTTCTTGAGAACAAAAGTTAAATTCATATCATACTCACTTTTTCCATTAATACTCAAAATCTCAGTCTCTGAAGTTTATCGATAATGCATTCAGAAAGTTTACCAGAAGTGTCCATGACTGTACTAGGGCCATTAGAGTGAAATCAACCAACGAAGAGGCACTTTTCAACCACACATATTTGATTCGTTTGAAATTTGGCATACTTTGGACCACCCGAGGTACCAAATTTTAAAAGTTGCAGGTCCATATCATTTGCCCAGGGACTACACATACACCAAGAGATGAGTTACTAGGTGCTAATAACATCGCTTCCCAATTTCCTTCATCTACCCCAACTATTCAGGGTAGAGATACCCAGAAAGCCTCAAATTTGACTTTAACTTTCATTTCTTGAGCATGACTCAATCTCAGTATCAAAAACCAACGTAATATATCAGTGCATTGGCATAAAACTGCCAATATTTCTTTACCAAAATATCCAGTAACTGAATTCTGCTATTATTTTTACAGATAAAAATATACAGGGTGGGCCATATTGATGGGACACATTTTAAATGCATATGTGGAGCATGTAGGAAGCAACATTTATTACCAAATATATGGAAAACACTGCCAAAGGACGGAAGTTTTGCACTGTGTTCAGCGTTTGAAGATTACATCCCTGAGATGGACACCACCTTGATTACACCACAAGGCCCACTACCATCAATGAACTGAAGGACAACATCTGAAGGGAGATAGCTGCCATCCCAGCCGAAATCCTGCACAAAACTATGCTGAACATGACTGTTAGAGCCAAAGAATGTTCTCGTCAAGGTGATGTACATCTCAGGGATGTAATCTTCAAACACTGAACACAGTGCAAAATTCCCGTCCTTTGGCAGTGTTTTCCATATATTTGGTAATAAATGTTGCTTGCTACATGCTCCACATATGCATTTGAAATGTGTCCCATCAATATGGCCCACCCTGTATAATTCACTGATGTTGATTCTCCAAGACAAAACCTTTTCCAAAACTAGGTGGTAAATGAACCATTCAGGTTAAGAAACATTTTAAAAACATACATCTTATCAGTATCAGTGCTTAAATTGGTACCTTTTCAATATTGGCAAAAAATTCCATACGAATGGAACTGGCAATTATTACTTAAAATGAACGTATGCTGCTAGTATGCAAATTCTAACTTACCATCCTCTGTCCGGCTTTCAGATACTCCGGATGCTTGATGAAACGAAAATGCACCATCGCTTTATCACCTGTCCTAAGACATTCTTGGGACATCGACAGAATGGACGCTGTTTGACGGATGCTTCCACAGTGAACTGCAAATACATGAAAGAAATAAAGATACAATTTTACAAAGACTGGAAAAAAAAAGTAGTGGGAACCCCAATTTTACGTTCTCAGATCTTAAATTTTCTCACATTATTCGTGCGATCCTCATGGTCCCAAATGGAATATACTGTTATAACATTTTT
The DNA here is from genome assembly GCF_977018435.1 of Lepisma saccharinum. NCBI lineage: Eukaryota > Metazoa > Arthropoda > Insecta > Zygentoma > Lepismatidae > Lepisma > Lepisma saccharinum. The sequence goes on along the minus strand of NC_139243.1, from coordinate 20,352,872 downwards.
TCTAGATTTTACATTTTCCCACATTTTAAGCTGTCCCCTGAAAAACGTCAAATCGAGCTTTCACTGTAACACTACAAATGGGCTTGCAAGAAACGTAAGCAAAATGGTGACACAGGAATAAACCAGAGACCACCCAAACCAAAGGCAAGCATGCTATCTTATAGATTTTTTAAAAATTCATCACTTATTGCCTTCTGTTATACAGACTTTGAAAATATGCTACGAGGGCAGTAATCAACATGAGTTGGCAACGTTGGTAGAGGGAAGGGTATAACCTTGAAGAAGGAGATGACGTCATGGGAGAGCTGTGCTGCTATTACAGCGTCTGGTGTGAGTCAGACAAATGCAGTCAGTCGACAATGTATTTTACACGAGCACACCGAATCGCTTTGTTAGAAGCATATTTTGAGTGTAAGTCATATTCAGGGTGTGTGGAGAAATGGAGACATCTATTTATTCCCTGATGATCCGATGCCAGGAAAAAGCACAGTGTATGTTCTTGAGCGATAATTTCGTGAAACAGGCTCCGTGCATGATCGACCACTAAGTGGAAGACCTAAGGTCGCCACACACGAATTCGTGCAAGACGTGCAGCAGCGAATGTTGCAATCCCCACGAAAATCGATTTGACGTTTGTACAAGAGTGCAGCAAGACTCCCATAGTGTTTCCATATGATTGTGTTGTGTTTGGACAGTTTGTTTTTGGTGCGCTTAAATTAATGGACAGTTTGTTTTTGGTGCGCTTAAATTAATGTGCCATCTTGTTCGTGTCTTCGTGACCATTGCCATTACAGTATTATGCACCTTTGGTTTACACATTATTTTCTGTGTTGTACAAGAACTAGTGCACTTATGTACCTATTCATTACGTTGCCACGAGTATCACATTCTCCACAATAAATTCCTTCAAAAGTGAGGGTGGGAACTTTTCGAGCACCCTGCACAAACATATTTGCAATTTTCTTACTTTACATCATGTTTCTACCTTTATAGACAAATCCTGATGATGACGATTTATGATTAAATGAAACTAATGAAAAGACACTCCCGTTTAGGAGACGTGTCTCGGTCATCACGTCCATATTTTTAAAAAATCCTCAATATGACCCGTTTTATAAAAGCCAGAAGTTAGCTTGAAAACAATCAAAATGCTACATTGTCATCGAGAAAATTAGAGCAGACAGCAGTTTATTGTTCAGGTTAACTCTCATCCCAGTTTTTATTGTTTTATGTGGATTCCATTATTTCTAGAGCAATAATAAGCACTTAGTTTCAATGCGGGCCTGCAATAAGAATTTAAATTCCTGCATCCCGACGCAAACTCAAAAGACAATTCCTATTACGTTAGTGAATGCTAATATATTTTCTACTTAAGACGAAAGAAAACTGATTAGTGGCAATTTGCACGAGGAATCATAACACAAGTTAAAACAGACTGGCAAGAAAATAAGTTTTATTTGTGGGATAAATGGATACAGATTTTTTGGTAAGTTGAAGTGGACCACATAAAGTATGATGTCTTTCTGAAAGCGGTGGAAATTGTGTTACGTTTGTCTAGTGCACCCACTCACGTTGAGCATGTTTGCTCAATCCTGACCAATATTGATTACATGTCTCCTCAACAATGAAGTCTATCTTGTTGGTACAAGTGAACTTTACCGAGAGTTGGGGGAGGGGTTGAGGGAGAGGTTATGGACAGTTCAGGCATTCTTCAACTTTAGCGTAGGCCTAACATGAAAGGCTGATCTGGAGAGAGGACGAACACTAGTCATACTGAGCTTACAATTTTCCTTTTGATAACGGAGATCATATTTTATTTGTTGTTTATAATATATTAGGGATGGGAACGATTAATCGGTACTCTATCGGTATCGGCCGATATAGGCATATCGGTGTATCGGTAAAATTACAGATTATTTTACCAATCCGATATATCGATAAATATCTTATAATTCAGTGCAAAATTCTGCCGTTGTGTTGTAATTTTTATGGATAATCTAGATGCCCTACTTTTTAAAAAAGTAATCGAAGGGGCAGGGGGAAAAACGATGAATGTTCATTCCAGACGATTTGGCAGGAAATGAAAAAAAGTATTTCTATTCATAAATACGCCATTATATGCCAAAATAATTATTTTTAAGTATCTTTTTACTCCCACAGATGTAGTTAACCATAGGAAAATGTTGCTGGAGAATCAGAGGAAAACAAAAAAGAGTAATAAGCTAAATTATGCCGAAAAATGTGGTTTTAATTCTACATTGCAGATGTGCACTAATGAACAAAGACAAAATGAGAGTAACACTACAACATTAAAAAGAGTGATGATGTTTGTTATTTATCAAACTATCATCAAAATTAAAAAAGTTGGATCAGTCTTGGGGGTAACTCACAAACTATTCCTGATCATCAACTAAGTAGTCCACATAGAGATCCTCATCATTTTTTACCATAGTGTTGGTGGTTAGCATGGTCTTGTAAAACTGTTGAGCCTCTGGGTTGGTGAAAATTTGCTTAAAATCCTGGGGATCCTTGTACTTGGGCAAAGGAATGGGCAACAGTCCATCGTACAGGTTTCTCAAAATGGTTCTAGGTGAAGTAGAGGTCCCTTTGTTCTTTCCTCGCTTCGGTGGTCGCCACATGACATCAGCGCGCAAGTAAGTGCCAAGATAGGTATTGCAGTAGAAAATTTTGGTAGGGTTTTCAGCTCGTATCTCCAAACAACGCACTGACGTGGTAGGAAATGGACATTTTGGCGTCAAGAACTCAGTCCATGTCTTGAAGAGCTTCTTCGTGCAGTTTACCACAGCAAATGGCGTTGACTTGTGTATCCTGCTCTTTATTACTTTTCTTCATTCGTCCGGAAACTCAACATAGGATTGTTGATTTATGTAGCTCCTGTTTTTATCGCACTCTAAGTAGGATTGGCCCCTGATTGGAAAAAACATGTTGATGGCATCGAAACGACGTTTTTCTCTCACGAGATGGTGGAGGTATCAAAAAACAGTATAGTTCTTGTTCTGGCTGGCACAAGAATCACAAAAGATGACCACGCGACGAACTTTTTCCGACAAAAAGTTGTGCACAAAACTGTCGACCATAGAGCACACATCATCTGACCCTTTATCAGCAACGGATGTGAATATTGAAGCTGCAGAAGCTCAACTGACGTTTATAATACACATCATTGGTGCTAATGTTGGGGGTCGGTAAATTTTTCTGAAAATCCATGGTAACTGCAGCTATGGTGTCATCCTTTCTACCCTTAAAACTTCTTGAGGGAATAAAACTTCTGAGATTTCAGTAAATGAAGTTTGTGTTCTGTTTCCAGTCTTGAGAGTTCTGTTTCTCTTTTTGATTTTTCAGAGTCATTGATGCCAGCTTCAACCACAGCTTTTTGCGACTTGAACGATTCACTTCCTCTGTTGAGATGGGAATGTGACATCAATGCGAACAGATTATGACGTATTTCTAAACATATATACAAGTTCCAACCACAACTGTACCAATCTAATTAAAGTTGTCTGACATCTTGCACATAATTTGAAATAACAAACATTTAAAATTCTTAATATCTCAACAAATATTAAGCAAACATTCAGGTTCGTCACAAATACACAATACAACTGATCACAACACTGCACGATTCAACACACGCACAACGAACGACTGGAATAGCCTTCCCATAGCGTTAACCCGTTTCAGTGAGGCACATATTATTTAACAGAAAACACTCATCCTTCTTCCCCCGATGCTCGGACTTTCATCATTTTTCCCCCTTGCCCCATACGTTTGAATGCGTTTATCAGGCACTTCTTACCGTTTTCCTAACTAAGGCCGTTTACATTCTTATAGTACAGCTTCTGAACTATCTGATGGCGCTGCGATCTCAAAATGGGCGAAAAATCGACATTCATCGTTTTTCCCCCTGGGTCTTCAATTGTCTAAATATTCAACTTCCTTTCCACTGCAGTCACCTCGAAACACATACTTGATCAATGAACATTTAAGGTTCTTCAAGGACCATTTCTAATTTTATATTGGATCGGTAGAATATCGGTTATCAGTATCGGTAAATTTTATATCGGTACTTTATCGGTATCGGACAAAATTTCATATCGGTCCATCCCGATAATATATTATTTACAAGTGATAATAATAGTCTTATAATTTCAGATTTTTCAGGAGGGGGTAAACGTCCTGTTTTTGGGTCAAAATATTTTGGTCACCCTATGAAAAATCAACACACAAGGCACTAGGTATACCTATACAAAACAATTGAACTTGGCAATTTTATTTCTAAGAGATCAAGGAAAAAGCAGATTCCTCTTGTAGATATTTCTACTAAATTAAGATACTGCTGTTTACTTACCCATTGCCTGGTACCGTGAACTGATTGTTGTAGGATGATGTAACACCAAGATTTCCCCCTCAAATTCCCAACAAGCAGTTGGATTTACTGCTGGTGACACCATAACCATTCCTTTCCTGATCTGCGACCGTTTTATCTGAAAAATAATGAGTTCTTAAAAATTCTGCAAGATCACCATGACAAAGAAGCAAATACATGGTTTCAAATATAGTTTCAGACATTTTACAGATTCGTATCCTCGTTATTTGTAAAACCAACAGGAAAATTCTTCCAAGAAGCATTACAACTGAATGGACATTTAATAAGGAACTTTCGTAACTCTTTGTAATGAAATACAGTAAATAAATACAGTCAACTCTCGATTCAACGACCTTTCACAGTTCCCGGGAAAAGGGTCGTTATTTCGAAGGGGTCGTTATTGGAATTTGCCCCAATTTTCTGCTTAAACGGAGATCAAACGGACACAAAGATGCATAGGAGATGGTAACACCATTTATCCTGGTAGTTATACAACCTGTTATGCACAGGACGCGTGTTGCGAGAAGGAAAATAGAACATGAAAACGTTTTCACAAAAAAATAATGTTACTTTCTTTCAATTGTGCACAGTCGTTGCTTTTCCAGGAAATTCTTACAATTATAGTTCATGAGAAAGCCGTTTGCACCGAGACCTATGGAAAGGAAAACAATCTCTCGCTTATTGCAAGCGAAACTCGAAGAATCTTGACACCAGTTACACTGGCGCCAGCAAAAGTCGGGAGATAATGGGGCAGAATGAATGTTGGATTTTATACGTGTCTAGTGGAGCGTTGTCTGTTACAAGATTAACTGGTAAGATTAGATCTCTCGGGAGAAACAACACAACCTTTATAGGCACGAGAAAAAAAAAAAAGCGGGGCTGTAATTTTCGTTCTGTTTCGGCTGTGTAAAATACATCACAAAAAAAAACACGTTTTCTTTGCTTCAACCAACTTCATTCACCCTCCTCCCTTCCCCATTGAAGGGAACAGTCCAAACTCCTTCCTTGACTTGCATTGTAATCCAGTGTGAAAAAGGAAACTTGCAACTTGCAATCTGTCTTCACCCAATGCGTATTCTAGGACACGTCATTAAACAGCGTCCCAGTCGAAAGTCATTTAGGTTTGGAATTGAATTTCACTTTAAACTGTATATTTAGTCCCGATTAGCACATCAGCATAAAATGAACAAGCTTTATGAAACTGCGCACTTTTACATATCAAAATGGTAGATCGTTATTTACTCGCACGTTAATCGATGATTTAATGTTGGATTTAGGAGTATTCCCGATGTCAAACACCCACTCCTCCAAAAGTTTTCCCCTTGAATAATGTCTTATTAATCGATCTCAGCGACCATTCCTACATTGAGCACTTTTTTTTTTCTTCACATGAATGGTTCTGAAGAAAAGCGGATGTGAATTAAATTTACAGTTTTGCTTATCAGAAGGCGCAGAACATGAAGTTGTTTTAACTCTTGTTTTCCTTTCTGGAGATCGAATTTCGTTATCGTCAAATGAAAACAGCTTTGCGAGATTCAAAACAATAACTTTTTCCTTCGCGCTGGATGAGTCATTGCTGTTATCGGCAAGCAAGAGCTTTGAAGACGCTAGACAAAACACTGGCGCCAGCTGCATCGTAAAAACAAAGGAGACCGGCTGGAAGTTCGAGCAACAGGTGGCGGAAGAGAAAAGTCCCAGCATTTTAAAGATAACGCAACTGTCGAAGACGGAACTTTTAATAGGAGTGTGTGAAGAAGGAAATGTCCCTTGCTTTACGTTTTACCATGCAACAGACAATAAATAATACGGGTAATATTTCCTATGCAGACAACAGCATAAAAAAAGACCTGAATTCTGCAATTATCAACATTGCCGTGCACACCAGTGGCGGAAAATAAGCTGGGAAAAGGGGGGGAAGTGCCGTGCCCACTAGTGGCGGAAAATAAGCTGGGAAAAGGGGGGAGGGTTAATTTTTTTATTCTGTTTTTGTTCGTTTTCAAGAATATATCCAGAACTGGTTGCCCCATTTTAGATGTTAAAGGAAGAGGGGTGGGTCCACTTCCACCCTCGCCTGTAATCAGCCCGTGTGCGCACACGAGCAAGAAATTCACCCCTCCCCCCTTTGTTGACAGGAAAAAGGGGAGAAGTCAGTCAGCCAACACTTTTTTGGCAGATATTACGACACAATTAGGAAAACGTATGAAGTGGGAAACGGGAGTTATGATGCACGTAAGATCGAAGTAAACTTTTGTTGAAACCTGGATGACAACGCATTAAGCGGGTTGACGATCTTCAGTTCGCCTATGTGGCTTTGATTATCTCTAACAGTTTCGCTTTTTTATGAAGTGTTGCAGGGAACAAAGAACACGTTTTGAATGAAAGCGGTTACTGGAAGTTGTCGGCTACAAGGTCGAGAGTTGCTCACTCACGGGAACCTACTGAAATCTAGGTCAGAGCTGGACAGATGGGCCAGACTTCCAGGTGCCAGGCATCTGTATTTTGAAACATTCCTGCGATCTTATCTCTCAAGGTGGTGTATTTATCGATGAAAGAGCTTGACCTACCATACACATTGCCAAAGACTGCAAGTCCAGCAGTCATTTCGGGCTGCCCCTTCCCCCCTCACCTGCGAGTTTTCAGCAGCTCTTAGGACAAGGAAACAAGTCAAGGTCGATTTAAAATAACATCCAAGCACATTCGATCTTCTCTTCTCGCGTATCCAAGAGAAAGCGTGGCAAAACAAGCCTGGCGCGTTGGGTAGCGGCTGTCGGTTGCGGGGTAACATTGGTGCACTTGAGGGAGGGGGGCAGAGGTCAAGTGCTATTGGATATCACTCAAGCATGGTGTGGTGGTGTCTATTTTTAGTTCAGACCCAATTGTGAGCGGTAGAGCGCTGGTGAAGGGAATGATTGGGGAAAAAAAGCGCATTTTTCGGCCGATTTCCTTCAATTTTTCAACTTTTTTTTCGAAATTTTTCAACTTTTTTCGAAATTTTTCACGGTTCCCGGGAAAAGGGTCGTTACTTCGAGGGGGTCGTTATACCCGGGGTCGTAGAATCGAGAGTTGACTGTACTCAGCAATAAGTCAAATAAATTAAATGAAATGAAAGCCACATATATTCTTTTGTGTACGATGACACACCAATGATACAGGGCTTTTTTGTTTATTTTATGCACTTTTTCTTCATCTTGGGTCAATTGTGACAATAAGAATGAAAGTTGACGGGATATGTGAAGATAATCATTAAGGACATACATATTTTGCTTTTGGCAGAAACATGAAATATGGTATTACACACCGTAGTGTTAATATTTATTCATGGTATCATGATGGCTGCGGTAAACGTGTTTTAAGTACTACATATGTGAAGTATCGTGTTTCTGCATTGCGAATTGGTTTTCGAAAAAAAAACTATCGAATTAGAAATCATGTAATAGTTAATATTTATGTTTCTGAAAGGTGTGAGGTATGTTTTTCAACCATAATTGTCATGAAATAATGTGAAATAAACACTTAAACACAAAATTTAGAGTTTTCTTCAAAAACAGCACATTTCACAGTCAGAATTATCCTGTGAGTTATGCAAAATGCCAGAACTTTTTTATTAATTGAGATGGAAAAAATTACTTCTTTTCACAATAATACATTTATTAATACTCAGATAACCACATAAATGTACAGGGTGTGGCCACGGTGGCTCAGTCGGTAACACATCTGGCTACGATGCTCAAGGTCCCGGGTTCGATCCCCGGCCGGTTCAAATCCGGGAACTTTTCTAACGTTGGAAGCGGCCCCGGCACCCACCCAGCGTCAAATGACATGGGTGCCTGGGGGAAACCCTGGGGAATAAAGGCGGTCAGGGGCGTGATGCTGATCACATCACCCCCACTCACGACCGGATCAAGAAAGTGTGAGGCGTTACCCCCATACCCCCTATATGTCTGCATCGCGTGGTGCTAAGCACAGGGGAGCACTTTACCTTTTTTTACCACATAAAGGGGCTAAGTTTTTACTTGATACACATAATTTTCAAATCAAATTCGGGATTTTATTTACCATTTTAACTCTTAAATGCCATTTAATATACCACTTTTAATCCTGAAATGTGCTGAACTTTTGTGCAGAAATCTTAATCTTTTATTCACCATAAATATTCGCTCTTATAATCATATTTGTAATTACCTTTTTAAGAGCAAAGGACGCTGTCTGCCCTCCCCTGACCTCCCTTACAGGCATTCTCTTCCTGTGAATGCTCTTCACGGCTATTGGTATGAAGTGGCCAAGTGGGTCTGGGCCAAGCAGTAACATGTCATTTAACCGAATGACTCCCTTCAAGGTTGTTCCTGACACTACTGTACCCACACCCTAAACAACAGGGAAAACGAAAGTCTAATTATTAAATCCAAATACCATAACCAAATATGTCATACAGTCGAAATTTAAGTATAGGAAATTTATTTATTATCGTTTCTCATGACGAAGTTAAGGCTTTGAAGCCTTTTTTACCATTTAACCATGTTTATATTGAAATTTCAGTATACAAAAATTAGAATTTAAACCATTACATAAAAATGGAAATATTGAAAACAAAGAGAAAAAATATAAAATTACAAAGAAAATTAAAACAAAATCTTATGCACCTTAAGAAATTCTATAGGCACATCAACTAGGAAGGTATTTAACAGAAGGTTTTCATGAATTGCAAACACCGTGCACTCAACACAGATGGTGTAACTTAACTATGATACATTGTAATCACAAAAGCTAACTTAAATGTTACATGAAATGCTTCCATGTAACATGAAATGCTTCCATGTAAAGTACTATCTGCTACAAGATTTTTGGCCTTATACAGTGTCAGACATTGGTTCATTATGTTCATTATGGACTGCTCTCGTCACTGTGAGGAGAAAGCACAGATGAGCAATTAAATTCTACCACTTCAGGTATCACGATACATTTTGTTTCATGCAAATGTGGCATTTACAAAATGAGTATTTTTCAAGAGGGTCACTTTCCAGTCACCCTGTACGTACATGTAACACCAAAACCAAAACTTCCAATTCTATTTACTTCAAGAGAGTATTTCATATGTATTTCATTTAGTGTGATACAAAGCAGAAGGTCACAAAGCAGAAGGTTTAATTTGTGAATTAGACTCAATGTGCAACGATATTCACTTCAGCTTCAAATATTACATACAAATTATATTGCTTCTTTCTGTGTCATATTACAGACTCTGAACTGCATATGGAACTTTAAATAAACAAGTAAGTAAAAAACAACAAACAGGAAATGGAAATTTTTCTCAAATGTAAGATAGTATTGTAAAGTAAGTACTTACTGGCACTGAGTACGTATCGTCAATTTGAAATTCCGCTGGCTCATCATCGTGACTTGACATTCGCGTCGTGAGCAAATTGAGAAACATTTTCAAGAGATTAAGATTTTCTCCGCTAACATTTGATACTTGGAAAATTGGACATAACCTAAAAAGATATTGAAGTTATGTTAGAATAAATATACCTTCACAAGAAATTGAATATAAGTACAATATTCTCTCACAATGAATAATAAAGAAAACAATAACAAATACAGATATGGTAGTTTACTGGTCCAGTAATGGCGGTGAATGCTTGTTTGAGTTTTAAGTTCAATTTTGTGCACAATAAGCTAATCACGTCTTGACCTAGAGTTGGTCAAAGTAGGATCGAAACCACTATGTGCCTCCACCAGTTATCAAACCTGGGATCCCTTGATTACAAGGTGATGACATGAACGGTAAGGTAAAGGCAAAGTTCTCCATGCATACGAGGGGGTACCCAAAATAACCAGAATAGCGCTGCGCTGGGCGGAGCTTCCGTAGTACGAAATTTTCGCGATATGCAAGCGTCGAGCAACTCGTTGTGAGTTCAGTGCACCCAGTGGCTTCGCTGGGGAGGGCTCTCTGGTCACGGTGATTTTTTTCGTAAAAGCAGTTTCGCTCACACCTCGTTTTTTGTGATGGCCGACGTAAAAGAACAGCATGCGGCTGTGAAATTTTGTTTCCTGCTTGGGAAAAATGCCGCAGAACACAGCTTACAAGGACAGCGCTATGGGGAAAACTTAAGTGTACAAGTGGTTTTCTCGCTTCAAGAAAGGTGACATATCGATTGATGACGAACCTCGTTCTGGACGTTGGTCAACTTCCAGAACGGACGAAAATGTCGACAAAATTCATGTGCTCGAAGATCGACGCCAGACCATTGAAGAGCTGGGGATGTTATCTGGACTATCTTGGAGCTCGGTTCAACGAATTTTAACGGAAGATTTGGGAATCAGAAGGGTCGCTGCAAAATTTGTGCCTCTGAATCTGAGTGACCAGCAAAAAGAGTGTCGAGTGGAAACATGCCGTGCTTTTAAAGAAGAGCTCCATAGCAACCCAGACTTTTTTTCCAAGGTCATTACAGGTGACGAGACATGGTGCTATTCTTACGACTCCCAAAACCAAACATCAATCAAGCCTGTGGAAGACGCCAACATCACCTCGCCAGCAATTTGACAATGAAGAAGAGGTGAAGAAAAAAAAAACGAGGAAAGAGCTGTCAGCCATCAAAACAGATGAGTTTAAAAAAGGTTTCCAAGAATGGAATCACAGATTGGACAAATGTATTAAGTGTCATGGAAAGTGCTTTGAAGGTGATAACGTTGTTTTGTAAAAAAATAAAAAATAAGGCTCTTAAAAGAAATTACAGTTCTTTTTGGGTACACCCTTGTATAGCATCGTGCCATGAAGGCATATTTAGGGGATGTGTGGCCATGAAGGCACATTTAGGGGATGTGGGGGTACAGCTCCACACATTCTCGGCCATTATGGAGGTAATGTTGTCGGCACCACATTCTAGCCCCCAGGTACCCATTGAATTGAGGCTGGGTGAGCCCCAGAGCCACTTTATGCAGGGGACATGGCCATAAAAATTCCAACCTTAGATCACCCACCCCGGGAATCGAACTCAGGTCTCCCACATGGCAGTCAGATGCCCTACCTACTAGACCAGCGTGGCTCTTGATAACGTGAATGCTGAAGCCAAAATTTTCACAAAAATTCAACAAAATATAATGCATTTTGAGCATGCCTTGAGATATTTATTTTTTTATAACTGAACAATCTGTAACTTTTGGCACACACGAGAGTATATTACAACTTACAGAAAAGTTATGTAAAAATTATAGTAACTAGAGGCTGAACTTACGTCTTCGATATTTTGCATGAATGCTCTACCACTGAGCTACCAATCAACTACCGGTCTCCATAAGCACAATTTCTCATTGATATTGAACATCCTCGTGCAATCTACGAGTGAACTGCGATTTTCCTCTACTTTTCAGTACATTATAATATTTTATAGGGCTATGACATGAATTGGAACTCTATATATCTGCTGATATAGGTGTATTTAGTAAAATCACCATTATTTGTACCAATCCATTATATCTACAAGTAACTTGTACTCTAATGCAAAATTTTGCTATATTGTTAATTTTTATGAAAATAAATGTACAATGTAGACACTGTAAAATTAATGTCTATCCAGTGTTCTTTTAAAGACATTCCGTTACATTCTTGTATAAGTTACCTAAGGATGGGATAGATAAATCAGTACCAATATGGGCATATTGATGTATTGGTAAAATTATCGATAATTTTACCAATCGTATAGCTTACAATTTAGTGCAATATTGTTTAATTTTGTTATAATTTTTATGGATATAAACATATTCTGTACTTTTTAAAAAGCAACTGTCTAAATATGCAGCATCTTTTGCATTGCTTTATATCAGTAGTGACCAAAATTTCATATCGGTCCAACCATAAAATTTAAAAAGTTCATGAACCTTTCACGTTCCTAAATAATTTTTGCAATTTCATATCAGATTGGTAGAATATCAGTATCACTACTTTTGAAAATATTTCATATTGATCCATCACTAATATACAGAGTAGGACTCATAAGTAATGAGCCTCACTTTATACTGACGTGTGCGCACCCTGCAGCGCACTCCGCTTGACATGATCGGTGGTGGTGGGTGTTGGCTTCGCAGCGCAACGCGTGTCAGTTGGCTCCCAGCTTTCGGAGCGGTAGCATCGGCCTTAACAGTAGCCCCTATACGGTGGTGCGTGACACGGCGATATGGAAAGTTCGTTAGAGCAACGCTACGTGATCAAATTTTGGGTCCGGTTGGGCAAGTCTCCTTCCGAAACGGTCACAATGCTTCAACAGGCGTTTGGGACAGAGTGTCTGTCCTCTTCTCAAGTCAAAAAGTGGCACAAGGCTTTTCCTGAGGGCCGGGAAGAGGTGACTGACGAACGCCCGTCGTCGGCCCGAACTGACGTTTGTCCCACCCGGACAGACCGTGAACGCTGCTTACTACCAGGAAGTCCTGAAAAGGCTGAAAAGAAGCGTCGCGCGCAAGCGAAGGAACATCAAGGACAACTGGAAGCTTCACCACGATAACACCCCCAGCCACACCGCCTTCATCGTCAACGACTACCTGGTCCGAGTCAACGTTCCTGTGGTACCCCAGCCTCCCTACAGTCCGGACTTGTTGCCTCCTGACTTCTTGTTTCCATGCTTAAAATCAGTGCTGCAAGGAAAACGTTTCGACTCCATCGAGGACATCAAAGCAAATGTCAAGGCAGCCCGTGCAGCCATCCCAGAACAGGACTTCGGGGACGCCTTTGAGTCATGGAAAAGCCGCCTACAGAAGTGCATTGATGGAGGAGGTGCCTATTGTGAAGACTATTAGTCAGTTGTATCGATCAGCTCAATAAATATGTCTTTTTGAACGAAGGCTCATTACTTTTGAATCCTACCCTGTATGTAACATACGGAAAAAAATTCACAATAAAAAACAACAAAACACAGTATGAAATAATTGCCAAGCATGCACTTGCCTACCTCTCAGATACAAAATTTGTTGCGCTGATAACGACATCATCGCTAGATTTCACCATCACAGGGACTTTCCGGCAGCCTGGAGACTTTAGTATTCGAACCAATAACCTAAGTGTGTCCTGAAGGACGTTGGGCGGACACATGTCTATCTTCGTCACAACTACAAACACCGGCACGTTTAATGCAAGTGCGAGTCCAAGATGTTCTTTAGTCATGCCAACTATTCCTGCATTAGCTCCCACCTTGAAAAGAAATAAAGACTTATAAATCTTTTGTGGCTCCCAAGTGATTACTAAAACAAATCTTGCATTTGTAATTTCCGTTATTTAGCATGCCTCTGGCAAAAAAATCAAAGTTTCATGAGATTGTAGAATCTCAAAATTGATGGGTGTAACTTTTCTTGAAATTCAATTTAATATAAGTATTGGGTAGGTTTTTAATACGTATGAATTATAACCCTTCATGAAAATTTATTTCTTTAAACAAAGTCAACCAGGTGCATTTGAACTATTTTTGCAAAGTTTATAGTGTGCAAAACTTACACATATGGAGAATAATTTCTACAGAAGTATTAAACCAATTGGTGTGCTATTAAAAAAGTCGGTTCTTCTTTTTGAGCATACCCTTATATGTAAATTTAACTTTCGCATACACCTAGGCTCGTCTTAAGTCGTAACCAAATCCACTTGGCTCTCATGTTACCGGACTTTAAATGTGCTAAGATATTAACACACACACTTGAAATGTAGTAACACACCCATGCAACAGTTAATTTCGTTACAAGTTCCGATGTGGACAATGATAGTGGTCACTCAAATTATTCACAGATATAAACCATTAAACGGCATATATGCACACCTTGTGCGTATATTAATATCTTGCTGGATCGATCCATAACATGAATGCTCTATACAAGAACCACTATAATTAATAACCATTGAAAAAATATATATAACTAACCCTATAAACATTAAAGATATTCAATCAAATAGTATTGTTGTAACTAGAGCCCGGATTTGTAAGCGAAATGCATATTCTTTTCCAGACTTCTAATGGTAAGGAGAAAGGTTATACTTCGTATTACATACCTTGATGAGCTATTTAACTAAGGTTGAAAATGCATATACAGTAAATGCCTATTTCTGCAGGAAACGGTTATGCTTGCTTATTTTATGATTTTAGTTTAAAACAGCATATTTTACCCAAAAATGTCATATTTCAATCACACGACGGCATTGGGATGACGAGATCAATGCTTCTAAATAGCCGCATGGGAGAAACGGCATCCAAGAAAAGATACAGTACATCCAAAATCATTTTTCCAAATTGCCTCGTATTATAACACAGTTGAAAGCTCGAAATAATCCATTGCAACATTCGCTTTCTCTCATTGATGAAATTTCAGTAACGTTGTCTTCAGAAACTCACAGTGTTGCTAAAATTGTGTCCGACAAGCTCAGTCAGGTATTACTGAAAAATCCCGGTTACAAAACACTGTGTCAAATTTATAAAAATATTTCTGGTGAAGAAACAGACATTGAAGAGGAATTCACCGAAGAAGAACTGTGGTGTTTTTCACATGCACCTGTGATGTCATGCTACGTGGAAAGAACATTTTCACTGTACAAATCATTCTTCACTGACAGACGCAGGAGCTTCACACAAGAAAATCTCAAGATGACCTTCCTTACATACTGTAACAGCTTTGAATAAGGTAAGAGATCTAATAAACATATATTTTTTCAGATTTTCCTGTATTTGTTTATGCTTATTTTTTCATTTTTTGTGCTTATTAACTTGCTTATTTTACTGTTTGATTGTGCTTATAAATCCGGGCTCTAGTTATAACAATACTAGAACTATTCAAATTAACAATACTCCATTCAATAAAAATTGTAATATCTTTAATTAAAAACATTATTCCTAATAATAACAAAATTAAGCTCATTAGAGTGGTCCATGGGACCAATTTCGCTCGCTCAACCTTGGGCAAGTCTCCCATGCTCGAGTGAGCCGCACTCGTAGTGAAATGATTGACAACATCCCGTAATAGCCTAATAAGCAGAACTGTCAACCTAAAACTGATACATGGAAGAAAACTACTTCATGCAATTACAATTCTAAATCATAATTCCGTATATTATTGGGCAAGACTCAAATACAATACATATGAAAGTATGCAATATCTACAAACTGAAACGTTAAATGGATACACATGCTGACAGACCTGCCTAAGCAATTACAAATAGTGTATCACAGTGCAACAAGTACATCATCATTGTTCACTTACCAAAAAAAGAATCATATTCTGCGAAATAATAAAATGCAGTTGTAACATTCAATCGAACATAATTTTCATGGGACAATAATCGTAGAAACATAAAATGTCAGTCTAGGTAGTTTCAGCCCATAATCATCTAATTCATTTTCACATGTCTCGGTACGATATACAAAACTCCATTTCAACATGGAGATTATGACTATATTCTCAAAATTTTCAATTTCACTTCATCTTTCACTTCAAAATCCATATTTGAAGACCTACTACCACAGACAAATGATGGAAATGTGTGTACTAATAAGGTTCGAGTGTATTCCGCTCATTCGAGCACATGCGAACTATTTGCCGCTCAAGTGAAACCTGCTCATTGCAGCACTCTAATTCTGATCCTATGTCAAGGAGTTCTGGGAATACAAATGGAATGAGTGCAAAATGCTCATGCATCGCTTGGATGTTAAGTTCTTTAAAGCATGCAATGTTTGTGATATGTTTCCAAAGGTCATTCAATGGAAGGTACCAGTGAAAAGTTAAAAATTGAAAAATGTGATTTGGAGTGTGCTCAATCTGCCATTTTTAAAAACAACAAGTTTTGATGTGAATGACGATAGTGGACACCAAAATTAATTGAATTAAAAATACATTACATGGTTTTTTAATGCATATTAATTTACTTGCCTTCTTCCTGGATTTTTTTAACAAACAGGAGCACTTAAAAGTTTGAGATTGCAGCATTAAAAATATAAACGAGGTATCCATAGGAACAGTAATACGGTTGAAGTACTAGATGTAAAAGGTGAAGGTATTCAGGTCATACTTTATTTCCATTGACATACCATGTTTTAGCCTATAAGGTATAAATCTAGGGCACATTATTTGAGATGTTCCACTTCCAGTCGCTTACATATTTTGATGTCTACTTGTGTCTTGTCAACACTTTCTTCAACTTCAGAATGCAAACTGTCTTCATCACTTTCTCTTTACTTCCCTCATCACTTTCTTTTTACTTCCCTGATCACTTTCTCTTTACTTCCCTGATCACTTTCTCTTTTACTTTCCTGATCACTTTCTCTTTACTTCCCTCATCACTTTCAGAAAATGAATAGTTGCTTAGCAAGAAAAAACCCTCTATATTTGTGTCATTAATATCTTTTCTTCTTGAGAGTAGCCACGCTGCTCACCATCGTAAACAAAGTTGCAGTTCAACGACCTCTGTAAAAGTTTCACACATGCTCGAACAGAGAATATTGACTAACGAGCCCAACACCTACACGACACAGAAAATGCACCACAAGCGTGATCTGAGAGAAATTGAAAACTAGAACCAAACACAGCATAACCTATGTGCTTGTGTGTCAGACATGTCAAACGGGTCACATGAGTTAATATTTCCTTCCTATTAATAGCACAAGATTTGCCTCCCAGTCCCACAAGCAAAGCTAATAATATATTTTCAAATGAGTGTCATATTCTCCTAGAGGTGCTAAGTTAATTTTTAAAATAATTTTCAACATTATGATGCTTGATTCAAATGTACAAGCACATTCTCATTAAAGTAGTTGATAACACATGGATCTATAAATATAGCAGATTTAAACACCTACTTTTAAAGAAAGCTTATAATTGATTGATTGAGTTGGTGTTTGAAGTCCATTTTATGCACAGTAAGACCAATCGGGACTGGACTTACAGTTTAAAGTGGGATTCGAACCTGTATGTGCCTCCACCAGATATCAAACCCGGAACCAAGAAAGCTTATAAGAACATCAAAATGCACAGTTTAACATTTTAAATTGATATTGGAGGGGATAAAAAACTTTTCTTCTTCATCTGAAAGTCTAGTTATTTTTTTTTTACTTGGCACACAAAGAGAAACAGACCACATACCATCAACATCCCAAAATCTGGGGCATGCCCTGTCATTCCAAAAACTGTTGTTTTCAGATATTTTTCATGGCCAGCCAGGTCAATGAACGTTATAACCTTGGATGACTTTTCACAGATTTTAACCCAATCCAGAGATCCATGTTCCGGTTTGTTGACAACATTACCTGAAAAAGCAAGAAATTTCTATTGTACTTTCTTTTAGACTTTGAAATTTATTGACAGCATTATCATAAATGTATGGCTTATAGTGTGACAAAATTGACAATAAAACAATGAAATAAGCTGAAAATCTAAACTGAGAAACTGAGTATTTAATTTGACTACTACTTAAAAATACCACAGCCAGTAAGATGTTGAAAACTCTTGGGTTTACTACATTCCCACAACCTATTTCAATACATAAAAAAGGCATCCATATGTACTTCTTGAGGTACTCATCCATTTCGAGACACTGATTCAGGGTTATCAATCACATGGCCAAACCAAATTCCCTGTTTCTCCAGGTTTTTCTGGTATTTTTGAATAACTTTTCAGATCATTCAATAATGCTTTAAGAAAATAGGAATTGCAGCTTTCCTGGTGACATGATTCGAACAAGTGTTCTCGAGTTACCAGCCAGGTAAAATTGCAGTTGGCTTCCAACGTTTTGAGGGCATACATTGCTCTCATCTTCAGGGAATGTAGAAAGGAGACCAGTGTAGGTTAATATGCATGATTATAATGTGGCGGAGTTTGGATTCTGTCTTCCTATTGGATCTCTCTGGATCCTGGTGTTCTTATTGGCTGGTGTCTTGTTTTTACGGAGGAGTGGGTTCCAGGCGTGACTGAGCTGGTCCTACGTCCCTGTTGAGATTGGTGTTTTCCCGTGATATGGCTATGGTTTGTTCCAACCGGAAAGTCGGGACTTGTGGAACACAGCATCACCAAGGGACATAGAATTTTATTTGCCGACACCAAAATAATAGCCAAATGTGCAGGTTACTGGGACCGACGGGTAAAGGAAGCCACAGCCATATCACGGGAAAGCAACAATCTCAACAGGGACATGGGACTCTAGCTCAGTCACGCCTGGAACCCACTCCTCCGTAAAAACAAGACACCAGCCAATGAGAACATCAGAATCCAGAGAGAGTCGATAGGAAGACAGAATCCAAACTCCGCCACATTATAATCATGTATATTAACCTACACTGGTCTCCATTTCTCCATTCCCTGAAGATGAGATATGGCCTCGAAACGTTGGAAGCCAACTCCAATTTAACCTGGCTGGTAATCCGAGAACACTTGTTCGAATGCTTTAAGATTCTACCACATAAAATTCTTCAACTGTGCATGCAAATCAAACAAATGGAGAATATTCACTCTAACTGAATATAAATTAACAAAAACAAAAACATATGTTATGCCTTGGTAGCTTATCACTTTTGATCTTGCCACCAAAGTTCTTGGGTGTTCTTTGTGAGTATGCAGTCATCAATTACATCCAATCCTCACTTATCGTCATAATTGTGATAAGCCAAAAGTGACAGAAATGCAATGCTAAAATACAAATACCGAAGAAATAAATTGCGGTGGCTCAGTCGGTAACGCGTCTGACTACCATGCTAAAGGTCCCGGGTTCGATCCCCGGCCGGTTCAAATCTGGGAACTTTTCTAACGGTGAAAGCGGCCCCGGCGCCCACCCAGCGTCGAATAACATGGGTACCTGGGGGAAACCCTGGGGGGTAAAGGCGGTCAGGGGCGTGATGCTGATCACATCACCCCCACTCACGACCGGATCAAGAAAGTGTGGGGCGTTACCCCCACACCCCCTATACACCTTCATGGCGTGGTGCTATGCACAGGGGCGCACTTTACTTTACTTTTATAAATAAATAATAGAATTTTTACACGGAATATCTACAACCATGCATCTTGTTTGGAGAAAAATATGAAATGAGTTTGTTCAGTCTAATCTTAGCAAGCACCAAACCATCCAATTTTCCTGTTCTCCAGATCAGTAAAAACACTGTTATTTTTTCTGTTTGATCAATTTCGTAGGGATGGGTCGATACCGATAAAGTTCCGATATAAGATTACCGATACCTATCCGATATAAAATTCTAAATGAAGAACCTGAATGTATCTTTGACCTCCAAAATACATATTTCAAGGTGACTGCAGTGCAAAAGAAGTTGCACACTTAGACGTTTACTTTTTTAAAAAGTAGGGCATGGAGAATATCCATAAAAAAATATAACAAAATGGTAGAATTTTGCACTAAGTTATAAGATATTTATAGATATATCAGATCAGTAAAATAATTGGTAATCTTACCGATACACCAATATGCCTATATCGGCCAATAACGACTGATTAATCTGTCCCATCCCTACAATTTTGGTGTCCACTCCAAGCATCCATTTAGGAACTTGTAACTTTACGCTTGGCAAGTTCCTGGTTCATGTTGTTTGGTTTGCAGCAATGGTCAGTTTACTTGCAACTGGCACAAACTCCCATTACTGCAGTACCTAGTACCAAAGGTTACAAATAGAGCAGACAAACTGTGCAACAAAACAACAAAACAACGTGAACATGAAGCATGTCAAGCAGTAAAGCTATATTTCCCATGCGGATGGTGACAGTGGACATGCAAAATTAAACGAACAGTAATTTTTTTATTTTTTTTGTAATTTATGGTGTAGTGCAGGAAATGCTGAGAAAAAATTGTATGAAAAAAGTTCTGCATTTACACATTGTTTCTCTTGTGGCTTATGGTTCCTCCAAACACATAAACACAATTTTTGATTCATTAAGATTAGGCAGAGGCACACACAGATGTTCTATGTAGAATTTTCAGCGAAAAATGCATGCTCGACCAGGACTCAAACTCGGGTCTGTGGTATACCGTGTTATTCCTCATCCACTGAGCTACCAAGCCAGCTTGGCTTCGCCTGATTTTTCGCTGCTGCTGTTTTACCTGTGTGGAATCATCTCAAATGTTTCAAAGGCTGCAGATCCCATTGTGGTAATACTAGCAGAGACAATTCTACACATGTAAAACAGCGGCAGCGAAAAATCAGGCTGGCTCGGTAGCTCAGTGGAAGAACAATGACACAATATGCCAGATACAGGTTCCAGTCCTGGTCGAGCATGCATTTTTGGCTGAAAATTTTATGTAGTACAATTTTTGGAAAGCACTAAAACTAAAAATAAATGTCTGATGAAGGGTGTGTGTGTGTTCTGAAACCTTACATAAAAATTGTGTTTATGTGCTTGTAAGAACAGTCAACTACCAGAGAAATAATTCCACAATGCAAGCAATACGTACATCCAAAAATGTTTTCCACATTGCCCTTCATGATATTACAGTTTCTCCACTGCTCTGTTTCGAAGGTATACTACCTTAAGACAAAAGTAAGGTTCTCATATATAAAGTTGATAAAGTACTGATTTCATCCAATTCCTGGTAAAAAATGTACGGAAAGGAGAACATGACATTTGTAATTTAGAATAGAAAAGTCACTGATGTGTATATCTATCTACTGTACTAGCAATTGAGTCAGAAACAATACCTGTACTATCAAAGCCAAGAATGTCATTTCCAACAGAACTCGTTCGGCCAGATTCCATTTCGTGCTTATGCCGAAAGAGCTTCTGCCTCGCATGCCCTCGTCCATTGTCTAGCTCTCCATGTGTCAACACTCCCAGGAGGGTTGATTTTCCTGCATCTACATTCCCCACAACTGCAACCCTGTGCAATGCAGAGAACAATGTGAAAAACAGCAACGTTACAGACTTATTTACAATACTTTACAATTTTCTAATACGAGGGTCGTTCAAGTCAATCGGGGACTTTTTTTTAAAAAAAAATAGAAGAACAAATTTCAAAGTGTGGTAACCGGATTTATTTTTCCACATAACCTCCTGCTACAGTTATACACTTATCCCAGCGTTTAACTAACACCTGGAATGCTTCGGCATAGAAAGATTTATCATTACGGCGGAACCATTGTAGGACAGCATTCTTCACTTCATCATCAGTGTTGAAATGTTTTCCTCCAAGGAATTCCTTCAGGGGTACAAACAGGTGAAAATCACTTGGTGCTAAGTCAGGACTATAGGGGGGGTGGTAATATCTCCCAGCAGATTTCCTGGAATGTTTGGAATGTGCGTTGAGCGGTATGCGGTCGTGCGTTGTCTTGCAAAAAGAGAATACCCTTTGTGATGAAACCCGGACGTTTCTTCCATAAACTCTTATGCATATCACGCAGAACACGGCAGTAATATTCACTGTTGATAATGACACCATGGGGTAAAAAATCAACGTGAATAATCCCCTGTTTATCCCAAAAGAGACTTGCCATCACTTTACCAGCAGACGCAACTGTTCGAAATTTCTTGGGAGGTGGTGATTCCGTATGCTTCCACTGCATCGATGCTCTTTTGGATTCTGGAGTGAAATGGTGAACCCATGTTTCGTCACATGTCATGATGCGATTCAGAAAATCCTGGCCTTCCATGTCATAGTGGTCCTTGAGTTCTCTGCAGACTTCAACTCTTCTGTGTCTGTCAAAAGCGGAAAGCAACTTTGGGACCCAGCGTGCACTCACTTTTCGGAACAACAAATGATCATGAATTATTATGTTCACTGTTCCTAACTACAGATTACACACCCTTGCAATTTCACGACAGGTTATGCGACGATTGTCCAGGATCAGCTGCTCCACGCGCTGAATGCTCCCAGGAATGACTGCCGTGGGCTGTGATCCACCACGACCGGGATCGTCAGTAATAGAGATACGGCCATCTTTGAAGTGTTTACACCATTCAAATGTCTTACTGCGACAGAGTCTCTCATCACAGTACTGAGCCTGAAGTCTTCTGTAAATTTAAGCAGGTTTTCTGTCGTTGTTCACTAAAAATTTCATCACAACACGCTGTTCCATGTAGACGTTCACACTGTTGTCCGCCATCTTGAATAACGGTCTATGCAGAAGCGCGGGAAATGAGTGCCGCCTACCAGTAACAGCACACAGTTGCCAGTTCCTACTGCATACAAAAACTCCAGCCTAGGCATCTATTTAAACCTGGAAAAAATAAAAGTCCCCAATTGACTTGAACGGCCCTCGTATTATACTGATTGCGGGCTCAACTGGTGGCTACATAGCTCTATCTGCCCACCAATTGTCTTCGGGGTGTGAGCCTCAATGAGTGTCAACAACCTCAGTTGCCAAGTAAAACCTGCAGGGGTAAGACCACTTTCCAGTTACAACATATCCAAGCGCATGGTTCTTGTCAGTTATTTTCACTAGCTTGTTTGTACAATGTTTGGGTGTTTTGTGTACTATTTGTTTGTGCTTTGTGTACTATTGTGCAACATTTATCCAGTAACGGTGCTGATCAACAACATGCTCATTTGTTTTGTCCCACCAGCAACATTTGGTTGCTTCGAGACACAAAAATGCCCGAGTTGAAGAGAATTCAACTGATTACGGATTCGTTGTTTCCCAGCTGCCAGTTAAAATTGTGAGTGGTATAGTGCCCATTGTTTCTGAAGGCATTCAAATTCATCCCTCTTCCCCTACCCTCTCTCCAACACCCACAGAGAGATACAGAGGAATCTATAACATTTTTATGCAGCTTGTGGAACAAAGAACTCACAATGTAAGAATTCAGGATAGAATTCTGACAATTTGTTGTATTGGAATAGAAAATCTCCATCTGTCACGCAAGCGCACAAACACACACAACGTTGTGACTCATTACAACGAACCACGATTATCAATAGAAACAATAAGCGATTAATTTTTATTTAGAGGTCGGGAGCCTCTCGCACATGACAGGTCCTTTACAGGTGTGTGCTCAAACTTGCAGTGATGTACAAAAAAACTGTAGAAAGAGAGCTAGTTGTAGCAGAGATGAAATCAGATTTATTATGTTGCCAAATGACATGACTCTTGGAGGAGGTTTTGAAAAAAGAAGACAATGATAAAAATCGAAATTTTATATAAAAATTCATATTCAGCCTGACCCTATGGCCATCAGAATAGAGCAAAGGGAATGAAGCAGTGGTATATTCCTAAAACAATGCAATAGTTCTGTTGAAAAATTCCCAAAAATTGCTTCTAGTGTCACTCCTATGAATTCTGGATGGATCAAATTTGCAGTAAAGCGTGACACTAAGACCAATCTTTGAGTTCATGTAATCGCAGTTTCCCAATTTTGAAAATTAGACATGTCCTGCTGATTTAATTGATTGATTGATTTGGTGTTTTAAGTCCACTTTATGCACAGTAAGGCTAATCGGGACTGGGCCTACAGTTTAAAGTGGGTCCAAACCACTATGTGCCTCCACCGGGTACCGAACCCAGGACCCCTTGATTACAAGGCGACTACGCTACCACTGCGCCATCGGGAGGCCCTACATGTCCCGCTGAACCCATAATTGATGCATATTGTGAACAAGCCTTTTCTTTCCCAGTTTTGTCATTATTGAATGTAAAAGTAAAACATATGAGCAAGAGACAGCAGTTGAAGAGTAATAATACCCCATTCATGCCACATTGCAAAATTTTGTTTAGAGGGGGAGATTGACATATACAAACTGAGTTTGTTAAAAATAGTAAATGCAGCTGTCCTGGGTTCAAATCTCAGCCTGGGCATGGATGTTCATTGTGTTCTTTCATTAATTTCATCATATGATGAATCATTCTCATCATCGCAATTAACCAAAATTGGCAGAAAAGCGATTGTAAAAAGCAAAAATTCAAATTGAATAAAAATTTGTCACAATAAATATATTCATCAAGGATGCAATAAATGCGGTTTAAGTATTATGTACGTAAAGTTTCCTGTTTCCAGTGTGAGACACGGGTTCGAGTGTAAGATTCAGGGATAATCCTCCCAATTTCTCAGGTCTACAACGTGCGTTCTCCGCTTTTTATCGGGCAGGATGAAAAAAAGATAGAGGTTACCACATCCTCTCCACCCATCAAATTTTCACATTTTTGAAAAGTGAGGAAAAAACACAGTTCCACTCTAACTCTCCCCTCCATGTTCAGTGACAAAAAAGAAGTCTGAATCGAACTTGGGGCCTAAGAACTATGTAAAAAATAAAAAGGGTACAAATATGATTTCGACATAGTTCAACGTGTCCTTTTTCCGTTCATGTAGTAAAAGTTGCATTGCAGACTGGATAGTTTTTTTTCTGATTAATTTCGAAGGCTCTCTGCCTTTATTCACTAAGGTTATAGCATCTGGAACGGAGATGGTAGCATGTGACTTCTCTGTTTATTCCTGGGTGGTGGTAGTTGCATTTTCTCCCATCTGGCGGCGCTGGTGTGGGTTTCTTGGCTTGTGTTGTCTGCTGTGCTTCCTGCTGGCAGTTGTTCCGGTTTCTGTTGACTGGTGGCGTTGAGGGTGAAGATTAGGGGGTCGGGCCCTCTGCTGCATTGTGTTGCTAGGTATGGTGTGTCTTGTGTTTTTTTGGATAGGTGAAGGGAGGTCGAGTGCGGGAGAAAAAAACTATCCAATCTGCAAAGTGAAATACCAAACTTTACATATGTAATAAATGTATTGTTTTGTCATTCCAGTATGTTATACCTTCACATGTATACAAATGAAGGAAAGATACATAATTGAACAATCTCCTAGTTTTCTAGAATGGTGTGTTAATTGCTGCCACAAGGTTTGAAACCAGCCATCCTCTAAAGATTAAGATGCAATAAATACTGAAAATTGATACCATTTACTATACAGATCACTACATACATAGGCAGTTATTTTTACAGGGTGTACCAAAAGTCCCATTACCCCCCATTTGAATTGTAGACAAACCTGCAAAATGTTATTTTAACAGCATGCGTATGATGTGAGGATGGTATACCATTAAATCAGACCAATGACCGCCATTTACTCCAGAGGATCTGTGTGCACACCGCCATTTTCATGGCACAGTATTATTCGCCTGCAGGTGCGATGTGAAATCCACCATAACATGGTGAGGGAAGCAAACGCACTGCGAACAGCTTCTTGAAGTTCCCCAGTTGTCTGATAACGTTTATGGGCGACTTTCTGTTTGTTGTGTCCCCATAGCGCATTATCACAAGATGTCAGATTTGGACTTTGGGGTGGCCATTTTAGAAATGCTGGTAAATTTAGCGATCCACGTCCATCATTGAGGTATTCTCTTATAATGGCCACCTGAAATCCAGATCTGACATCTTATGTTACGGAGGATTTCACATCGCACCTGGAGGCGAATAATACTGTGCCATGAAAATGGCGGTGTGCACACATGGAGTAAATGGTGGTCATTGGTCTGATTTAATGGTATACCATCCTCTCATCATACGCACGCTGTTAAAATAACATTTTGCAAGTTTGTCTATAATTCAAAGGTGGGGTAATGGGACTTTTGGTACACCCTGTATAACATATCAATTACAAAATGTTCACAAATGTCCATCAAAAATTCAAACTGGATTATTATGGTACATAACGTATAACACAGCATACAGGTTTCATTCAGACCTTTTGAATTTAATCACATAATGTTTTCTTGATAACTCACTCCCCCCCCCAAAAAAAAACACAGCTACAAGATTTGACGTAGCAGGTTCATTTAGAATTTTTATCTTACCTTCTTTACACCCAAAGATCAGAAAACATGACCATAATTAATGCTAATGTTTATACTGATTACTCGACACAAAGACAGTAATTGAGAATATAATGGAACTCACCTGATTTCCAGAAAATCTTGTTCGTCGACACGCCGTCGTACAAGATACTGCCCTGTGAGCCCTCGCTCCAATTTTCTCTGTCGAAGAAGCACACAATCAGCTTCAAGAGTTGCTGCAAGCGACTGCAGAGTCGCTACAGATGCTTCATACTCGTCATCTTTCAAACCACTCTCGCTCCCGTCTACAAGAAATAAAGCAATAAATGATTGCCTACTCTTTTGATTGCATAATAATGGTTGCAAGTTGCATAGAAGGATGAGGAATGCATTTCTAATACTGGAAAAGATCGTGGAAGTTAGTTTGAGCTTTAAGGAGACAAATATGTATGTTTCAAGGATTCGGAAAATATTAATTTGCAAGTAATTATGTGGAGCCACTGTGGTCCACTAGGGCATTTGGCTACCACATGGGAAGCCCAGATTCCATTCCTTGGGGTGGGTTACCTAAGGTGGGAACTTTTCCTCCAACCTAGTATCCACACAAAAGGTGTCTTGTAATTTCTATTTGCATTTTTGTTATTTAGTGGCACTTTTGATGATCAAGATTGGATGAAATCGATTAAGGAACACTCACAAAGAACACCCCTGCCCGGACTTGGACATTGGAACTTCAGTGACAATGTGCTCAGCCATTGAGACGGCACATAAGCAGTTCTAGGGTTCACCCAGACTCTAACAAAAGGCATCTGGAGGATGGTGCTGTTCACATCAGCTCCCAAAAATGGCCAAGATTTTGCATGTGTGGGGTTCTGCATCTACATCTCTCACAAGAAGCTTTATCTCATATAACAGGGTGTCTACCAAAATAACGAATTCAAAATTCTTGACATTTTCATGACCTTTCCCCCCTTTTTCTTAACATTTATCTAATGGCCCCCCACTTAGTTGAAAATTAAGAAACTAGATATTTTTAATCAATGAAAAACCCTTACCTTACCCAAAGCCGATTAAGATGAAAACTGAAGTTGTACTTTAACAAGAGATTTAGACTTGCTTTAATTATTGATGCATGTAAAAATTAATGCTTCAGACTTCATCCTCCTGGATGGTGAATGACCATGAAATTCTTAAGAAACAAAGGGAACAAATCTTAATCAGAACTCAATATAATTTTAGATTTCCAAATATTTAATTTTATCAAATCCCAGTACAGTACAATGTAAATTCACTATACTGTAAAAAATTGCAAAAATTCTTGACAAGCATAATTTCCTGACCTTTTTGATTGGTAGACACCCTGTATAAAAAACTAAATATGCTGACCAAGGCAGTAATTTATTTTATTAAAAACATAAACTAAAACGTAACGTTTCAACCTTCTAGCAAGGTCTTCATCAGACTCTGTATCAAGTACAAAAGTAACAAGATACACAAAAAGGGCATTATATATACACAAACATTACTCCCTCCAGACTATTAGAAAGCATCTTAGGAATAGCGAAGAATGCAAGCAAGAAAAAGGAGAACAGAGAAGAGGAAGAAGAAGGGATTATCTACGAAGTGAAATGTAAAGAATGTCAGAGTGTGTACATAGGAGAAACGAAAAAAAAGGCTGAAAGACAGGTTGAAACAACATAGGGATGATGTACGACTTAAAAGAGAGAGAAATGCAATATTTAAACACACGAGAGAAACAGGACATGACATAGAGTGGGATGAGGCTAAGCAGATAGGAAGGGAGAAGAGAATGCTAGTGAGAAAATGGAAGGAAGCTAAGGAAATAGAGAAGAAAGGTGAAGAAGACATAATGAACTGGAATGGGGGACTGAAGTTAAACAAAGAATGGAAGAAGGTGTTAGAAAGAGTGGAAAGGACAAGAGAGAAAGAGGAGAGGAGAAGGGAGAAAAATGAAGGAAAAAGAGCGTGAGATAAAAAGTCCAACCACATTCTATATGAAAGTAATTATGTTTAGCCTTTTAGGTGAAGGTACAGTTGGCAAGTGAAAGCCACCTGCTAGAAAGTTCCTAACAACTTTCTAAAAGTCTGGAGGGAGTAATGTTTGTGTGTATATATAATGCCCTTTTTGTGTATCTTGTTACTTTTGTACTTGATACAGAGTCTGATGAAGACCTTGCTAGAAGGTTGAAACGTTACGTTTTAGTTTATGTTTTTAATAAAATAAATTACTGCCTTGGTCAGCATATTTAGTTTTTCATAATCATGGAAACAAGGCTTAATGGTGTTATAACCCTGTATAAGCAAATATGACATGAAAAGTACATTGTACAGTGTTCTTTTAACATAGAAGAAATTATATAGACTTGCAGGAGATGCATTTTTGTACATATTTCTGTTATGCAACATGACTTTCCTGTTACTTTTGGCTAATTGCATAGAAACACCAATGCCCACACCAGAGCTCGAATCTAGAACTATCAGATCTGCAGGAGAAGGAAAGTTGGAAAATACTAAGACAATCTAAACCAGCGGTTCCCAAACTTTTTCGTTTCACGGCACCCTGAGCATTTCAAGATTTTTCTGTGGCACCTGTAGTGTTTCAAGATTTTTTCCAGGATGCCAAAGTCAAACTGTAGACCTATCTAACACTTGCAACTCTCAGTTAGTATGGTTAGGTTGCTTGCCTTAAATTAAAAAATAAACACATATTTCAAATTCAGAAACATTTTACACATAAAAAGTCCTAAATAAACACATACATTGGAATAAGTGTCATTTCAGTGAAAATATTAGACCATTTTACGGTGCCCCTGTAAGCCATCCACGGTGACACAAGGTGCCACAGCACATGCTTTGGGAACCACCGATCTAAACCATCAATCCTAACCTACGAAGATTATGAAAATAGTAACACTATAAGAACACAGAGGAGTATAATAATTAGGGCTGAGCCGATATTGGCGGTATCGGTTGATTTTCTTTTACCGATACCAAAGATTTTCAGTAGCTAGAAGAGAGGGCAAAGGCAACAGCTCGTCTCCTGTTTAAAAGTTCGTTCACCCTTCCTTGTGACAGATTGGGAGACCAGCACAGGAAGTTCCATAGATTTTCCTACAAACACTGGATAAAACCCCATCCTCCTGGGAAGCAGATTGCAAGACCAAATTCATGGGTAAGTGAATGCTGAACCCACTTTTGACCATGAGGGCATGGAACTGCTTAGTTGACGCTGAGGAAATAAACCACAATAAACCATCCATTGCCAATTCTTGCTTGAAGATTGTGGTCGTAAGATAGGTGGATGTTTTTAACCCCCCGCCGCACTAATGCCGAGTCAGGTAGTTGCGGAGTTCTTGCAAAAGAGGAATGAAAGTCACTTTGAAATTAGCTTGTATTATCTAATTCAAGGGCGATGGGGAATCAGCAATTTATACTTATCCTCTTCACTTATGTCTTTCCTGTGACTGCCGGTATAGGCCAATGATGGCTATTTATTTCCGCCGAAAGCCGGACCCCGTGGCAGAGTGGTTAGCACATCACGCTACGACGCGAGGATTCGAATCCCGGCCTGGGCATGGATGTTTGGGAGTGTCCATTCAAAATTTCATCACATCATTACTCATCTCCATCTTCACAAATTAGCCAAAAGTGGCACAAACAGCGAGGTAAAATATAGCAAATCAATCAATCAATAATTTCTGCCGAGATTAGATTGAGAACATACAGCTTTGAATGACAGCACTAAGAAAGATAAGCTAATCGGGACTGGACGTACATTTTAAAGTTGGACCCGAACCAGTATGTGCCTCCACTGAGTATTGAACTCGCGATCTATTGATTACAAGGCGACGGTGACATCATCGCAGAGGCCCCTCTACAGATTTATATACACCACTACTTACAATAATGTACATAACATATTTATCAGGAACTTTACTTTTTATTAAATGGACATACCATCATTCTTTTCGTTATTCAATAAATATTTAATTCTACTTCTTTGACATAAATTTCCTTGCCATGACTGTTGTTTTTACACAAATTTTAGCAGTCTTAACTACACATAAGCCAGATGATGAATATTTGCTGTTTTATCTCTGATTTTATAGCATCTTTTTACTATTTATTTAATAACAATATTTTTTAGTTAAGATAGAAAGAACAAAAGTATTAACATTGTCTTTCCTCTGTTTCAGTCTGTGGTTACATAAAGCAATACTCCATACGCATCGAAGAAATGAAGTACTAATTAATTAATTTTCATATTATTACAAATAATTATATTAACATATTAAATAGAGACACTTTTATTATTATATTTCTGAGACACTTGGCTTGGACCTATTCCCCAAAATTATATATTTCTAAATACGTACCTAGTGATGTGAAGAGTTAGTATGACTCGGTAACTAGCCTTCGTTATTTTGTATTGGAATTATACAAGTATTGGTATTGGTGGGTATCTGTCATGGTATCGGCTCAGCTCTAATAATAATAGTAGCAAGAGCACCAAACCTGACCTGCCTAAACTGCTTGCGTAAGAATCTAGGAATAGGAAGGAAAAAATAATTCTGCATTCTGCTTTAAATATCTTACCTTCTCCTACACCAACTTCAAATATTGTTTCCCCTCTTCCATCCTCAATTCTTTCGTGCAGCCTCTTCTCAAGCAGATCAAATTGTTCCTCTGTTGGACTCACAAGAACCGTCTGTAATAAAAATATATGAAAATGGACAAGCATACAATTGCGAGGATGGGAATATTTGAATGCATAAAATCTTATATTCTGTGACTGAATTATAATTTCCTAGATAAGAAGGATCTACGGAAAGCATGGACTGAGAACTGTATTCAAGGCACAAGGGGAGTCGAGATATGGTTTAGCGAGTATAAGGGAGAGATGAAAAGTGATAAATTAGCAATGGTAGGGGTCTATGAAGTAGAATGTGGTGAATATAAAAGCAATACAAAGGAAAGGCAGGGAGAAGATTTGCATTGCTTGATTTGTTGTTTCAAGTGCACTTTATGCACAGAAAGGCTAATCAAGACTGGAGCTACAGTTTAAATTGGAATCCAAACCACTATGTGCCTCCACCGGATGTCGAACATGGAACGCCCTTGATTACAAGGTGGCGACGTTACCCCTATGCCATCGTGAGGCAAAGGCAGGGAGTAGTATCAATGAAACAAGTAGAAAACACATAAGAACAGGACTGAGGAATACTATTGAAGTATAGACATAAAATTTAGGTTGCAGAACTAAAATAAAGGTGAGGGATTGAAAATTGGCAGGAAGGAAGCACATTTGAATGATCACAGGAAAGAAAGTGAACATGAATGAAGTGGAAATAGGAACAACGTGGGTCGAGCTGATCAAGAGAGCATAGTAGTTACATTTGCAGCCACTTTCACATCAATTCTGGAGGACTATTTTTCAATACCAAATGAGGGGAGGGACTAGGGAGGGGAGAGTTTTTGCAAGCAGGAGGAGATAAGGAGGGAGGGAAGACGAACAGGTCACAGAATTGAGGTGCAACTTTCCAATAGATGCAGGAAGATGGGGAAGCCTGAGGAAGAGCATAACCTGAATCATATTTTACTACTGTGCAGAGAATAGTGAAGGTTGGAAATAGTTCTCGGAAACCAAGGGGGAGAAAAATACAGGGCATCCAGTCACCATGATGCCTGAAAATTTTCACCAGGTGCATGCACTAATAAATTCAGTTTTTCTCTTTCCTTTTGTTTAATATATATTTCGAATTCCCTTACGGAAATTTCCATTGCCTTTTGTTTTTCTCTTTACAGTGTGTGTTTTTTAATGCTTATATGTTTCTGCATCACGTGCATCATTAAATCATACACATAAACATGCCATTATAAATGTTTGCATTGTCGCTAACTGAATTTTAAAATCTGCCACAATATGGTAGATTCGGCCACATATTAGAATGTGTTGCATAGTTATTCATGCTATTACCAGCTCAGTCTTCTTTAGGAAGGCCACTCCCGTGCAAGAATTAATTAGTTTTAATCCAATCTTGTATTAATTAATACATTAAATGTTTTTATGATCACATTTCATAGCTTATCTTACTTGGGTTCATGGTTTTCTTAGCCTATATTTATAAAAAAAAAGCTGGCTCCTGAGAAAAAGGGTTACTCCAGTTGGGAACTATAACAAAATGTCACTAGAACAATAAAAACACACTTTAAAAAATAAGATATATTATTTTGCAACAAATTGTGATGCCAAAAAAAATATTTACAAAACAAAATTTTATGAATATATTGTGAGAGTTCAAAAATAAGCATTTGTCACGTTAAATTGGGTCAGTGTAATACCATTACATCAATTACCTTGCCCCGAATGCTGGAATAGTCAATTTTCACTGGAGAATCATCTTCCAACATTGGGGAAAATAAACTTGCAGCAGTCTCCGCCTTTGTTGGAGTTTGATCTACAACAGCCGCCATTTTAATGCTGTTTCGGTTTTACATTAAGCTTTAAAGAAGTGCAGCTTCCTACTGTACAAGTTACAAGCCACGAGGTTCTCTGCATGCTGGATCCTCCGGTATTGTTTTGCTGCCTTGAGACTTCTCTGAAGCAGCAGCCCAAAAATTATCGTTGTTCCTTTCAAAGGTACTGTAAGTAGTTATTAATCTGAGATATCGTTATTGCATTGTGATGTGCCTGTGAAAAGAAAAAGAGTACTGATGCATTTTGGAATGCAAAAATTAACTACTAACAGCACATACCTTATTTCTAGTTAAATTTTAACCCCTTAAGTGTGGATTTTCTTAACAAGATGCTACTGCAAAATGTATTTTTTTAAATCAGAATTCAGTTCAACAAAATTAACCAAAATAAAACATCAGTATTTGCCTGCCTTCTTTTTTGCAGTATTTGTTTGTAGAATTGCATTTATATTCCACGACAAATGTAAATAATACACAAATACAATTATACATACCATGTCAGTATGTATGGACTGCAGGTTCATGCAGAATGAATCTCTCTGGCATGGAAGTCTTTGTAACAAGTGCTTGTCAATGTCCGCGTCACACAAACTTAGTTCTTGAGCCATATTTTGGTTTTCTATTATGAACAGACAACTTTACATACATCTAACTTGCCGACCCCGTGGCAGAGTGGTTAGCACATCGTGCTACGATGCCTGGGGTCCTGGGTTCGAATCCTGGCCTAGCCATGGATGTTTGTGAGTGTCCATTCATCAATTTCATCATATCATCACTCATCCCCATCTTCGCAAATTAGCCAAAAGTGGCACAAAAAGCGAAGTAAAATAAAGCAAGTCAATCAATCAATCAATTACATCTAACTTATATTCTCTTATTCTTATTTATCATCTTCTTCCTCTTCTGCTGCTGCTTACTACAGATAGCACAATCATAATCTCACCTAACGTGATTGTTATATTCTTAACATATGCCACCTGCAGTCAATCTAGTCGAAGCAAACACAAAGCGTATATATACACCATCCACGCTTAAGAGGTTACAAAAAAAAGCTCTGTACCTGCACGGACCGATTCTGGGGTTCATCCAGCCACTAATAACACCACCTCCACAAATGGCCAAGATTGTGAATGTATGGGACTCTAAATTGACCCCCTATGTCTTCATAGAATGATGCAATGTGCCTGAGGGGGATAGCCGATTACACCACATTCAACTTGGCTGATGCAATGTTGCAATGCACAGAGCTAATTATACCTTTTTTGACATTTAATCACAATATCCAAGTGGGTTACCGGTTAAAAATGTATATGCAGAAATTTCCACATGCTATTGTTAACCCTGCATTGGTCGCGCACGGTCTCTAGGTCTGGGTGTGTGGATCTAATGATTGTTTTGTCAACAGCCTTCCTCTGTCTAGCTGAGTTTCAAACCTTCCTCTTTTACACCACGATTTCGTATTCATTGTTAGTGAGCTCTTCGTTGAAGCACCTTGCTGTCAGAGTCCATGCGCGATGCGACTAAAGGCGTCCCTAGTTTTTACTGAAAATCTGGTCTGCCATTCCATGCCTGACTAAAGAAGAGTGCCTTTTTATAATTTTATAGAATTCCAATTTTTATAGTTTTATAGAATCTCAATTGTTGAAAGAAAAGATCTAATCATAATAATTGATGACTTGGCATTTTAGACCATTAACTTATTATATTTTAAAAAAAACTGTTCTCTGGCACAGTGCATGACCGACATAATTTTTCTCGCATGCCCCAAGAAGGGTTAAACCCAATTTAGAATAAAATAAAATTACACACAGTAAATGCTTTTTCACTGCCAGGTTATTTACCACACAACTTGTAGATTATGAATTATTAGCATACACTTCACATTTTCATTCTAGTATGCCCTTGCAAATAGATGTTATATCCAAATCTGGAGGAGGGGGTGCAATGTATATACCTCATGTTTTCTCTGGTTTGTGTTGACTTCAATGTCCATTGTGTACAATAGTTTTCAAATGGAAACAATTTATGAAATGATTAATAATTAGACCTCGCATATTTACATCCTAAAAAGTGTGGGGTCCGTGGTCACTTCCTCAACAATCGATTTCGCTTGGGAATTTTTGTTTTTTTATGAAGATTGTGTGTTGTGAAGAACAAAATTCTGGAGCGCAGAAAGAAGTAGGCTATTTATGGCTGTACAGCCGTTTAAAGTTGAGATGTAGTTTGAAGTTGCAAGGTGGAAGTCTACTTGCAGCCATGTTAGTTTCGTAGCACCTGTACCAATTGATAAATGTAAAAGTCAGTTTTTCAGGGCTATACCCCAAGAAATTTCATAAGAATCGCTGGCTCCAAATTTCCGCAGATTCCGGGCTCCGCCCCTGGAGTAATTGACCTACCGCCCCCTACCGCTACAGTACCGACCCACCTTTCTCTATAGAGTCCCTTTTAAAGGCATGTTAGTACGTACGTAAGTAATTTTAATGTTATAAAAATGTAAATTTCGTAGCACGTAGATCTCTAAAAATTACCTTCCGTGCTAGTTTGAAACACCCTTTCTTAGAAGAAACTTAATTTGGGATGAAAATACTTGAAATGTGCTCGAAATCGAGGGTGGAGGATGTGACCACAGAGCCAAAGTGGGAGCGCATTTACAATACCAGACCCCTTCCCGATTTTTGTAATATTTTGCATACTCACTAATTGATGCCTCCTAATAACGAATTTGAAATTAAAATTTGGGGGTCACATTGCAAAATAAGCTAAATTAAGTGCTCCGTGATCAGAACAGACACCACGATTGCTGATTATTTACCAGAAGATTTTGTGTTTCCAATACTTAAAAAACGAAATATACATTCCTGACATTACTAGGACCCCAAATTTTAACTATGCTTGCCTAACCTAACTTAACCTTACCGTGAATGGTTTTACGACCACAAATTTTAACAATGTTTGCCTAAGCTAACATAACTTAACCTTACCGAGTTGGTTTTGCGTGAATGGTTTTGCGCTAATTGTGATAACAAACCGATAAAAAATCTTATTTTCGTAGCACTATAACGGCAAACGTTCTTCATCGAAGACGCCATTTTCGTATCCAGCAATTTTACAATCGATGCATTGTTGCCAAACTTACCTGTAATTAACAACTTTTTTTATTGTTCTCTTCCGCCATTCTTACACGATCCATGATCTCCAAGTATGAAATAGCGTGGCAATGCTGTAGACAGCGAAACTAATTGCGAACGTCAATTGTTCATATCAACAAATATGGTTTCCATACTTGTATACGGAGAATCATTGCGAGAATAGAAAAGCTTATTTTACAACTTCTACACGTTAATGAACAATTTCTACACCTCATCCCAACATGCTAACCTCAGATAAATCATCGCGACTAATTATTTCGTGAGTATAAGCAGTAGCATAGAAATTACAGAAGGGTCCGGTATTGTAAATTCTTGCCCCAAAGGGTGCTTTTTAGGTTCCTAATATAGGCTCTAAAATCATAAAATTGGCTCTAAAAAACTTAAATGGTTCAAAATTTCTAAAAAAAAAATACTGATTAGGTACAAGTGCTAAAATTACTTTGCAAGGAATTAATGCTATATAGGTGTCAACTGATACCTTCAGAGAGGAAGGAAGTAGCTGCAGTCCATCCCCTTCTATATTCACAACAGTTACTATACTTAAGAAAAAAACATTTTACCAAAACACACCTGCTACAAATGATATGCCAAGTTGCTGTAAAAAAATATTCTGGCTTCCTCTCCACCTCACTATGTACTCCCTTATTTCATCCGCTGGTAACAGTAGTATAAGCCGGAGACACATAAAACTCGGTTGTTTTCAAATAAAAATCATTGCTACTTACCTCATATGCATAGCGGAAGATTTTTCAAGCTGGCCATAACTTTTTTCCATGAAAAACACGTTACTTTTAACATTATAATCATTTATTGGTCGTTGCTAATTCGGCGGGCAAATCTTGACTCACGTTGTCTATCGTCAGCTGATGTGCAGTGTTTTCAAACTTATGAACCGATAAATGCCGCACAAACTATTCACAAAAGGTTTTTAAGCGAAAATTGAGGCTAGACTCTACTTTACGTCCTTATCTGCATGGTGATTGCTTCTTTGCGTTCGCGGTGCGCGATCGTGGTGCGGCACCCGGCATCTCTTCGGGTAAGTACCTTTTTCTTTTTACACTTTCTGTTCACGATAGCTCCACTATCCATTCACGGGGTCGAGGTATGCCTACGAGGTTAGGTTAGGCCTGTTAGGTTAGGTTCCATTAGCACTCATTTCACCCCTAAATATGTGCTTCATCATCTAAAAAATACCTCGGTATGTTCAATTGCGCATATCCGGACAACATCGGTTTTTCTCGATTTACTCCTTCAGGAAATTTTTGCTCGCTTTGGGATTTACGTTGTTGAATTCCTTATAAAATAAGCTTTCCAACAATATATGACACGTATTCCTTAGGAAAAGGACGTAACGGAACATTTGATTCACGTAGTCGACGGTAATGGCGGCACGAGCTATCGCACAACGGAGATGCATGATTGACGAAAAATACCTTATTTACAGGCAAAATACGTAGCACGATTATAAAAAAAAATATCTCCGGTTTCAGAAAGCCCTCAAGAACACAATTCCGTAAGTACTTTCTCGTCTTTTGTCCTGTAAATTTTAAGAAATCCGTCTCCGACTTATACTACTGTTACCATCCGCTAATCTATCTTATGTGTAGGTACTTGTATGTCACCATAACAGATAGATGCTCAGACTTTTTTCAATACACTACATAGGACTATTTTTTTTATTTTTTTTAAGACTTTCATATAATAACAGAGCAAGGCCCAATTTTTACAATTTTTGGTAATGTAAGATCTATTAATGTAGTATTGTATTGTAATGTATTGACATGTAATAGGACATTTGTACACACACTGTAGTCCTTGGACGCAAATAAACTAAACCAAACTCTAACTAGGATATGAAGAGGTTTGCCCAAAAATTCCTTGAGGCATCAGATTCTTGTCAATATTTATTTTTAGCATGACAAACATACTAAACATAATTGCGTATGTTTATTTGTAAATTATATTTGTATTGCAAAATATATCTACGTATAGCAACCTGTACTGTCCTTCATTATGTAAATATTAAAAAAAAAACTAAAAACAAATCTGTATTGTCGTCGGTGAACACGTAAATAGACGACACTTAAACATACGTTTAAACTTTCTTAGCTTTTACCGATTATATTTACTCTTTAATCATAATGCAGTCCTCTGCGGGTGTTGCACTAAATGCTAAATTCTATACTGACATGAATATTGGATATTGTATAAAACTATTTCCGTGCTTACCTTAAAGTATTCAATAACATCAAAACGAACTTCCCAATATCGCCACTTGTGTCATCACTTTCTTTCGGCAAACGTAACATCCTGTCACTTCCTGTTCTGCAACTCAAATTATACTAAATTCATTCCTCTATGCTTAAAATATATGTGTGTGTAAACAATATTTTTATATGAAAAACGTTTTTGTTTTGCAACATATATTGCTTACCTCTGATAAATCAAATTTAAATATTGTTTAAAAAGACGTAGTTTGACTAAAATGGTGTCAGTAGTTGATTACTTCCGTGTAGTGGTTACTGAAAAAGCAAGCAGTGTACAAGTAAGAAGGAATACAAGATGCAAAGCTAACTAAAATGATGTTTCCAAGGGCAAGGACTCTATTGTATTATTTATTATTTCAACTTTAGAAGAGTAGGATGACCAATGTATTCAGCACTTCAAGGTTTGTGTGATATTTAATGTAATACCAAAAAGCTTTAGCAGCGTACAAAATTTTATCTTCGAAGCTAATTTGAGCATTTTAGAACAACGATCAATGTCGTCATTCTTACTGCGGAAATTAGCCACTGGAGAAGTTAAAAACAAAATAAAGTCAATTTTATACTGATTCTAGGTTAAAAAAAAAATCACGACGTATGAATTTTCGATTTGCAGAATAGTTCGGACGACCGTCGAAGTGTTGAGTATTAGAAATCACGTGATTCACGAGTAATATTTTTTCTTCTGGAGACTGTGAGGTATATTTTCATTAGGTCTATCTGAAGTTAATCACATGCATTAGTTCTTATGCACAGATCTTTGATTTCATTACCATACAATTTTTAAAAATATCTGACAGCAGATAAGTGATTGATGTAACGCTGTTGGCTAGAAATTATAATGTCTAACGATGAATACATGTATTGTATTGTATTTGTGGTTTTTGTTTCATTGATGCTAACCCACTTGTAGTTAATTTTCAAAATAATGTTTGGGCCAGAACATTATCCTTCGACAGAAGACGTCTGTGAAGTTCTCCACATTTTCCTCAGCCACAAATACAAGCCACGCCCACGCCGCGCCCCTTACGGCAGGGTTGCAATCCCAGAAACCAGACCTTCACAGGCAATATGTAAATGAACATTTCGGATAGTAGTAAATCATGAAAGTTTAATTTCATGATTGAAATACAAAGAATAAACATCAAAGAACACAAGGAAATGAAGTTTCACGATAATTTTCTACAAATAACGAAGATATAACCACCCGAAGAATGACTCTTTTATCGCCATATGCAACCGTGACCGTTCCACACGCGACTTGCATTTTCGACCCCTAAGACCAACGAAAGTTCCATTTCATGACTTTACAAATAAAGAATAAACATCAAGGAACAGAACCAAAAAAAGTTTATACGGTGACTGTCAACAAATAACGAAGATATAACCATCCCAAAAATGACTTATTTCTCGCGATTTGCGACCGTTACCGGTCCAGCCACGAATTGCATTTTCGGCGCCTAAGACCAATCAAAGTTCAATTTAATGATTTTAATACAAAGAATAAACATCAAGGAACACAACCAAAAAAGTTTATACGGTGACTTTCAACAAATAACGAAGATATAACCATCCCAAAAATGACTTATTTCTCGCGATATGCGACCGTTACCGGTCCAGCCACGAATTGCATTTTGGGTTCTTAGAACGAATCAAAATTCCATTTCATGACTTTACAAATAAAGAATAAACATCAAGGAACACAACCAAAAAAAGTTTATACGGTGACTGTCAACAAATAACGAAGATATAACCATCCCAAAAATGACTTATTTCTCGCGATTTGCGACCGTTACCGGTCCAGCCACGAATTGCATTTTCGGCGCCTAAGACCAATCAAAGTTCAATTTAATGATTTTAATACAAAGAATAAACATCAAGGAACACAACCAAAAAAGTTTATACGGTGACTTTCAACAAATAACGAAGATATAACCATCCCAAAAATGACTTATTTCTCGCGATATGCGACCGTTACCGGTCCAGCCACGAATTGCATTTTGGGTTCTTAGAACGAATCAAAATTCCATTTCATGACTTTACAAATAAAGAATAAACATCAAGGAACACAACCAAAAAAAGTTTATACGGTGACTGTCAACAAATAACGAAGATATAACCATCCCAAAAATGACTTATTTCTCGCGATTTGCGACCGTTACCGGTCCAGCCACGAATTGCATTTTCGGCGCCTAAGACCAATCAAAGTTCAATTTAATGATTTTAATACAAAGAATAAACATCAAGGAACACAACCAAAAAAGTTTATACGGTGACTTTCAACAAATAACGAAGATATAACCATCCCAAAAATGACTTATTTCTCGCGATATGCGACCGTTACCGGTCCAGCCACGAATTGCATTTTGGGTTCTTAGAACGAATCAAAATTCCATTTCATGACTTTACAAATAAAGAATAAACATCAAGGAACACAACCAAAAAAAGTTTATACGGTGACTGTCAACAAATAACGAAGATATAACCATCCCAAAAATGACTTATTTCTCGCGATATGCGACCGTTACCGGTCCAGCCACGAATTGC
Source organism: Lepisma saccharinum (assembly GCF_977018435.1). Lineage (NCBI taxonomy): Eukaryota > Metazoa > Arthropoda > Insecta > Zygentoma > Lepismatidae > Lepisma > Lepisma saccharinum. The sequence goes on along the minus strand of NC_139243.1, from coordinate 20,312,324 downwards.
ATTTTCGGCGCCTAAGACCAATCAAAGTTCAATTTAATGATTTTAATACAAAGAATAAACATCAAGGAACACAACCAAAAAAAGTTTATACGGTGACTGTCCACAAATAACGAAGATATAACCATCCCAAAAATGACTTATTTCTCGCGATATGCGACCGTTACCGGTCCAGCCACGAATTGCATTTTGGGTTCTTAGAACGAATCAAAATTCCATTTCATGACTTTACAAATAAAGAATAAACATCAAGGAACACAACCAAAAAAAGTTTATACGGTGACTGTCCACAAATAACGAAGATATAACCATCCCAAAAATGACTTATTTCTCGCGATTTGCGACCGTTACCGGTCCAGCCACGAATTGCATTTTGGGTTCTTAGAACGAATCAAAATTCCATTTCATGACTTTACAAATAAAGAATAAACATCAAGGAACACAACCAAAAAAAGTTTATACGGTGACTGTCCACAAATAACGAAGATATAACCATCCCAAAAATGACTTATTTCTCGCGATATGCGACCATTACCGATCCAGCCACGAATTGCATTTCCGGCGCCTAAGACCAATCAAAGTTCAATTTAATGATTTTAATACAAAGAATAAACATCAAGGAACACAACCAAAAAAGTTTATACGGTGACTTTCAACAAATAACGAAGATATAACCATCCCAAAAATGACTTATTTCTCGCGATATGCGACCGTTACCGGTCCAGCCACGAATTGCATTTTGGGTTCTTAGAACGAATCAAAATTCCATTTCATGACTTTACAAATAAAGAATAAACATCAAGGAACACAACCAAAAAAAGTTTATACGGTGACTGTCCACAAATTAAGAAGATATAACCATCCCAAAAATGACTTATTTCTCGCGATATGCGACCGTTACCGGTCCAGCCACGAATTGCATTTTGGGTTCTTAGAACGAATCAAAATTCCATTTCATGACTTTACAAATAAAGAATAAACATCAAGGAACACAACCAAAAAAAGTTTATACGGTGACTGTCAACAAATAACGAAGATATAACCATCCCAAAAATGACTTATTTCTCGCGATTTGCGACCGTTACCGGTCCAGCCACGAATTGCATTTTCGGCGCCTAAGACCAATCAAAGTTCAATTTAATGATTTTAATACAAAGAATAAACATCAAGGAACACAACCAAAAAAGTTTATACGGTGACTTTCAACAAATAACGAAGATATAACCATCCCAAAAATGACTTATTTCTCGCGATATGCGACCGTTACCGGTCCAGCCACGAATTGCATTTTGGGTTCTTAGAACGAATCAAAATTCCATTTCATGACTTTACAAATAAAGAATAAACATCAAGGAACACAACCAAAAAAAGTTTATACGGTGACTGTCAACAAATAACGAAGATATAACCATCCCAAAAATGACTTATTTCTCGCGATTTGCGACCGTTACCGGTCCAGCCACGAATTGCATTTTCGGCGCCTAAGACCAATCAAAGTTCAATTTAATGATTTTAATACAAAGAATAAACATCAAGGAACACAACCAAAAAAGTTTATACGGTGACTTTCAACAAATAACGAAGATATAACCATCCCAAAAATGACTTATTTCTCGCGATATGCGACCGTTACCGGTCCAGCCACGAATTGCATTTTGGGTTCTTAGAACGAATCAAAATTCCATTTCATGACTTTACAAATAAAGAATAAACATCAAGGAACACAACCAAAAAAAGTTTATACGGTGACTGTCAACAAATAACGAAGATATAACCATCCCAAAAATGACTTATTTCTCGCGATTTGCGACCGTTACCGGTCCAGCCACGAATTGCATTTTCGGCGCCTAAGACCAATCAAAGTTCAATTTAATGATTTTAATACAAAGAATAAACATCAAGGAACACAACCAAAAAAGTTTATACGGTGACTTTCAACAAATAACGAAGATATAACCATCCCAAAAATGACTTATTTCTCGCGATATGCGACCGTTACCGGTCCAGCCACGAATTGCATTTTGGGTTCTTAGAACGAATCAAAATTCCATTTCATGACTTTACAAATAAAGAATAAACATCAAGGAACACAACCAAAAAAAGTTTATACGGTGACTGTCAACAAATAACGAAGATATAACCATCCCAAAAATGACTTATTTCTCGCGATTTGCGACCGTTACCGGTCCAGCCACGAATTGCATTTTCGGCGCCTAAGACCAATCAAAGTTCAATTTAATGATTTTAATACAAAGAATAAACATCAAGGAACACAACCAAAAAAGTTTATACGGTGACTTTCAACAAATAACGAAGATATAACCATCCCAAAAATGACTTATTTCTCGCGATATGCGACCGTTACCGGTCCAGCCACGAATTGCATTTTGGGTTCTTAGAACGAATCAAAATTCCATTTCATGACTTTACAAATAAAGAATAAACATCAAGGAACACAACCAAAAAAAGTTTATACGGTGACTGTCAACAAATAACGAAGATATAACCATCCCAAAAATGACTTATTTCTCGCGATATGCGACCGTTACCGGTCCAGCCACGAATTGCATTTTGGGCCCCTAAGACCAATCGAAGTTCCATTTAGTGATTTTAATACAAAGAATATTAGTTTCATAACAGGAATAAAATTCTTCCTAGTTAATCAAACAGAATTCCGAAGCCAAAAAATCTTTAAATAACAGTACTACAAATTACATTAACCAGCTTACGTTTTCATATAGGACCAGTTCAAGGAAAGAACATTTGGATTCACAGTTTTCAAAATTCCAAATCACATGCCAGAGGTATCAACTACAGGTTCATTGCACAGAGGAGGAAAATGAAAGAGGCTTACTCCAATCCCCTTAACCTGTCATGGTAATCTCAGTATCTCTCCCTTGTATGCTCCTTGCCGCCACCAGCGCAGGGGGAAATAGGAAAACTGGTGCATTCCTTTCACATGACAGCCTGTGGAGCGAGTGACCTTGGGGTATTCTCAACTCTTCCCTCCTCTTAACTTGGATGTTTACTTTAGGTTAATTAAAGAGTTCATATACTCTACTTTAAGTGAACGAAATTTGTAAGGGAAATTCACATACCTTTCATCCATGACCACACATGATTTACTGAAAAGGAAAATCATGCATGAGGGACGACAAAACTGGTGATCAGGAAGGGGTTTAGATGAGCAACCGACTGTAACAAAGTTAACAATTAATAAGCGTCAACTTCCATCTCATCTATCCACGTTCGCGAGATTCTGTTGTACCTCGAAAGCAACAAGGGATTAAAGAAAACTCGTTTCTCGCCATATGGAACCGTTACCGACCCAGCCACGAATTACATTCAGAAACTTTCATTTCTTGCTTTTAAAATAAAGAACAAAAATCAAGGAACACATTTAAAAGAGAGTAAGCCGTCACCTTTAAAAATTAAGAAACATAAACATCCCACAAAAAAAAACCTCTTTTCTCGTCGTATAGAACCGTTAGTGATCCTGCCGCGTATTTTTTTTCCGCGTTTGAGCGCAGACGTGATCGGGCGGAGGGGCGGTTGTTAAATGTATCCTTCCATGCTTTGATCAAAATCGACAATATTGGGACAGAGTAATCTGTAAGCTTGTTATTTGTTAGTGTTTGTAAAGTCCAGGACACATAAAGGAAGTTCATTACTTTTTTTCAGGTGTTCTCTTTCTCTTTGCAGCTTTCTTAGACTGATGGGAGGGCGGGGGAGTTCTCTTGATATGTTGCTCCGAGGGCCACCTGCAAGGTGAAGTGACCTTGTGGAATTTCCTTCCCCATGCAGGTTTTCACCTCCAATAATGAAAGCTGTTTACAGACTTTGAGTTTGCTAAATTTATGGCATGTGGCAGAAACTTGTGCCTGTTTGGTGTTTTCTCCTCTATAAGATTAATTACATTAGCACACACAAATAAATTAAATGAAGCAAGTTGTCACTGATCGAATTATTAAGGAACAACACATTTTTTGATGTTGCATATGTACCAGTTATTAGCAAAGTAGTTGGAAGAAATGTATGTCATAGATGCAAAACTTTTCGATTTTCCCCCCTCCCCCAAAGATAAGCCTCATGTCCTATTCTACCATCTTCCCTCCAAAGTAAGTTTTCAGCTATGCACACTGTAATTGGTGGCAATTGTAATGGAGGCGGTTGCATTCATCACTAAGTGTTTGTCGATTTTTTAAACCCTTCAGTCCTCCTCTGTAGTGGAGTAGTTAGGACAGTGTGCTACAACTCCAGGGGTCCTAGGTTTGAATTCTGGGATGGGTCTAATGTTCTTTGAAACTTCGTCGCTCTCATCCTCATCTGCACAATTAGCCAAAATAGGTAGGAAATTAAAGGAAAATGATCTAAATAAATCACAGAATTTAGTACTACTTTCATTTTAAAATTTGGCTTTCACAAAAACTTCGGGGGGGGGGGAGGGTTGTATCTCCATCGGAACTTTCCCAGGCGGCCTCCACCGCCCCCCAATGGAAGGATGGGATTAATTTGGTGATTGAAGTCCACTTTACGCACAGTAAGGCTAATCGGGACTGGACCTACAGTTTAAAGTGGGATCCAAACCACTATGTGCCCCCACCGGGTATCGAACCCGGGACCTCTTGATTACAAGGCAACGACGCTACCACTGCGCCATCGGGGAGGCCCCAATGGTAAAATTTGATTTATTTTACTTCCGTTTTTGTGCCAATTTTGGCTAATTTGCAAAGATGGGGATGAGTGATGATATGATGAAAGGACACTCACAAAGATCCATGCCGACCCGGGACCCCTGCCGCTGTACTGCGATGTGGCAACCGCTCCGCCACGGGGGCCAGCGCCCGTAAGGAAAAAGGGTGGAGGTCAACCGGCGTACTCAAATATCAAAACTAACTGACCACCAAGGGCGTGTTTAATTTCTTGTTGTATGCCATCTTCCCATAAGTTTAAATTCGTCCCGCAGGTTAGGAAGATGATGCGAGTTTATTATTAAAAAAATAACTCACAATAAATTTCGTTCGTGCAATGTAAGCTACACATATTTCATAAAGTACAAGAGAGTAGTATAATAACTAGATAAACCCCGTTGTTTGGTGAAATAAAGAACGGCAAAATAAAAATTACTTAAAAGATAAAGACAGCCGAAAATTGAAAGATGAAAGCAGTGTTCTCTGGTTGTAATTCTGGGGGAACTGATTGATTTCAGGTTTAGCATTGTGTTCAAGGCCAGTAGAAAGGAAAAAATATTTTCTGTCAACTTCCGAGCCTTCCTTATTATAATTATGCTATTGTCAGTTTCCAAACAGAAACATCTAAAAGTTATCTTCTTCGCTTTGTTTTATTTTCGTCTCTGGAATTGTTATTCTATTAGCATACCAAGTTTCATGTTTGTATCGCAAACTGATAGTCGCCTATGTAGTCTTTGGAATTCGGAAACAGCCGCCCCGGTGGTGGAGTGGTTAGCACATCGCGCTACGACGCCAGGGGGCCTGGGATGACTGTAATAACAATGAAGAACTCTTTTTCAGTACTGGTTAATATAGTTTGTCATCTCTCATCTGCCTATCGTACACACACAGAGAGAACGCGTTACACCATGAATAAAATTTGAAATATAAACAAAACATAACAATATTCCTCAAGGAATAGCAGATATAATCAATCTTCCTTGAAAGAAAATAGTCATACAGTCTATGTGAACATGTTGAAATACAATTTTTACACGGTACTCGCATTAAAAAAAAATCCTTTCATACGTTAGTCTGGTTGCTAATATGCAACAACAATAACAAAAGACTCGAGAACCCTTCCAAAACCGGAAACAAAGCATTAATGCCATAGACGAAAATTTCATTATTTATTCTGCAGGCTGCAATCGAGGCATTTCAGTAGGATGCACGATAAAATATATCGCAGTTACCTCTTTCAGCATTTGTTGTAGAAGTTCTTCAGCGAGAAACGGGTGGTTATTTCCATGAAGAAGGGGGGGGGGGGGGAGTTGCATTTACCAGTGGACATTTTCCGAGTTCTTTACTGCATCCTGGGCCTTCCCGATAGCACAGTGGTAGCGTCGTCGCCTTCTAATCAAGGGGTCCCGGGTTCGATAACCGGTGGTTCGGATCCCACTTTAAACTGTAGGTTCAGTCCCGATTAGCCTTCCTGTGCATAAAGTGGACTTAAAACAGCAAATCAATCGATCTCTACTGCACCCTGCCGGACGTCATCGCAGACGAATTCTAAGCACAGAGCATTCTTTTAGTGAGTGTCCCTTCATCAATTTCATCATAACATCCTCACCTTCGCGATTAGCCAAAAGTGCCGAAAAAGTGAAGTAAAGTAAAACAAAATTTGTTTTTCAGATTTGGGTCCAAAACTTAGAAGAGGGCTTTAACCCTGTCTGCTCATTCACAGAGTAGTACGCCAGTCTCCCTCCTCCCCAGGACCCGAGAGAATTGGGACAGGGTTTCAATTGCATACTCGGGTGTCATATAAAATGAACCCACTGGTGTCGGGAGGGGATCAAACAGGTACGACGACCCTATCCCTTGGAAATTGACATTGGTAACTTAAACTTGCCAAAGCACTAGAATGCATTGTACAAGAAATCGTAATTTCTAGTTTTCATAACAAAAAAAATAATAATAATGTTAGGTACATCGATAAAGAAAGTATTGTAATTTACAGGAACCAGTTTATGTTTTCATATTGAACCAGTTAAACCAAATACATTTCGTTTCATAGTTTTCTAAATTCCAAATAACATGTGAGAGGTAACAACTACAGGTCCCTTGCACTGAGGAGGAAAAGGAAAGAGGCTTACTCCAATGCCCTTAACCTGTCACGGTAATCTCAGTATCTCTCCCTTGTATGCTCCTTGCCGCCACCAGCTGAGGGGGAAATAGGAAAACCAGTACATTCCTTTCGCATGGCAGCCTGTGGAGCGAGTGACCTTGGGGTATTTTCAACTTTTCCCTTGTCTTAACTTGGGTGTTTTACTTTAGGTTAATTAAGCACTTGATAATACTCTACTTTTGATGAACGAAATTTGTAAGGGGAATTCACATATTTTTCATGCATTACCACACATGATTTACTGAAATGAAAATTCACGCATGAGCGACGACAAAAACTGGCGATGGGAAAGGGGTTTGGAGGAAAAAAAAACCTGTAAAATAGTTAATAATAAATAAATGCAATTTTCCATAAAACATCGCCAGATTCTGTTGTAACTCGAAAGCAAAAAATAATTAAAAGAAAGCTCATTATCGGTTAATTTCATGGTCGATAACGATCGGAAATGAGCGAACTGAGTCGTCCTGGTGCATATCCTGAAAGGGATCTCGAAATCATCCACGTCTTAATAACCGGCAGGTCGGATCCACCTACTCCGGACGGTTTGGCACCCTCGGCCAGGATTCGAACCACGGACTCCTTGATGACAAGGAAGTCACGTTACACACTGCTCTATGGTGGATATTTGCACAGCCGGATACAGTATCACGCTCACGTAAGACAATAAGCTCCGAAATGTTCACAATTCAGTCCGGCGCCAGCCGGCGCCGTAAGCATGTCAATGACTCGTTAGGAACAACAAATGTTCCGGCAGAAGATTTTTCAAGGCCCACAAAGAAAGGTAAGGACCGGGTCTTGTTAAACTGTAAAACGCCAGTCAGTACCTTCCCCAGGGGGCGGTTCCTTAAAAGGAACCTTGTCATCTCTCCGGGGTCAACCTGGGGAAAAAAGAAAGAAAAAAAAGCAGAAAACAGAAAAAAGTGAAGACACAATTGTCAAAATCATCTAACAATACTATTCGGGAATATAGAATTAAGTATTGGAGTCTTTATATTTGTGTATTTTGTATAAGTGTTCTAAATATAAACAAGTTGTCAACTCTCACACACACGCACGCATAGGAAAAAAGTAAAGAGGAAGATAATATTTATTCTTTCAGTAATTGTAAGAACAGAATGAAGAAATGAGCATCACTGAAACATCACATTCAAGCAAGCATATATCTACAATATGTACACTGTGTATAATTATATATTCTGTAAAGATAAATATGTGATATAAATAAGTAAATAAATAAATGTATATATATATATATATATATATATATATATATATATATATATATGTTTGTACAAGATTTATACAATATTATTTACAGTACTGTAGCATGTTTTTTGGACTTGATGAGTGCAAGGAACACAGACGCTCGAAATGAATAACCGAAATGGCATATCTAACTCAAGTGGAATCTGTGGCGTAGACAGTGTTAGTTCGCTGCTGAAGTCTAGGCAAAGCATCTCACATCACCCCTTACAGAGGTGTGGACATAGTTGCTGAACCTTCGATTTTCAGCAGCAGCTATTTGCAACCATCAAACGACTAACTTAAAAGGTGTATGCCAAGTAATAAATGCAGTCCTCCTGTACTCAACATCAATTGCTTCATAGTCAAAATCAAATATCTAGTACTCAAATTATGGCATTGTAACCTGATGAACTTGCATCTCACATCACCTTTATGGTGTGGACATAGTTGCACATTCCATCAGATTAACGCAGCCATATTTTTTTTTCATATTGCCTAGCTATCAATTCTACAAACCATTTGCATGGCAAAGTACGCACTTGAAGTTACTCGAATTATAGTATTCGCGATTTGCAGTTTTGCTCACGCAGGGAATGTGCAGCCACCTTTTACAAACATCGCATTCCACCCAATCTACATTTTCTGTCAAAGTACTTCTCCCACAATACATGCAAAAATCGTCAACCTTCCTTGAAGCTTCCAGCAAACTCATTTGCAGTGCTTTCCTGTACTCATTAGGATCAAATTTCTCTAACAGACTTTCCTCTCGAAGCAGTTGCTTCATGAAATGTATAATAAAAACACCACAGTTGTAACCGTCTGTTTGCTGCAGGGTGATCAAGTTATGCAAATGCCACTTTGTTGTGTCCAGTGTATCTGTGGAAAAGGTGTTCCTTAGTTCTATGAATCTTTGGAACAATTGGAAATACTTCTCCTTGTGAGCAAGAGAAGTATATACAGAATCCAAAATAGACACTGCACCATCAATGATATCAGCAACAATGAGACACCAATGATTATGATTAATTAAAATTGGCATGAAGAGTAAAGAGTACTTGGAAATTTTCAAGGAGTTCACGGTGCACTCCCTGATGAAATTACACTCAATAGCATTTGTTGCCAATTCACATGGAATATAAAGAACGTTGGACTTCTTACTTTCAAGTACGATGAGCTCTGCACATAAGTCGATGACAAAATTAGACAGGAAGTTATTGGAAACGAGAGTAAGGTAGTCGGAATGATACAACCCTTGTGCATTACAGTAACCAATTACGCAGTCCTTATCTTTTACTTGCACTGAATAATAGTCAGGACTCGAAACTAACCCATTTGGTAGAAAGGAGAGCTGACTATTGACTGTAACAGGAGCTTGTGTTGGGGACTCGAGTGGTACAGAGCATTCTCGACTCACATCGGTATGTTGGAACACATTGACCGAAGTAAGATGCACATGGTTTTCGGAAACACTTGTGAGAAAATCCCCGCCTTTCAGAATTTGCCGCGTGAAGTAAGTACGTTTTCTCTTAACACGTTTTTGCCATGTCTCTTCAGACATTTCCTCAACGTCCTGATCACATCTTTTTCTCTTCTGCGAACATTGGAAAGTTCTTGGTATATCCAAGAGAAATTGCTTACACAATGCATCTATTTTTCCTTTCAATGCCCGAACGAACCTTCCACACTTCTGATGAAGTTCACTACTTAAGACATTATGTTTAACGTGGTTAAACCAAGATTCTACTGCTGCGTTACTGAACCTACCAATGGGCAACTCACTTCCAGTAGGAAGCAGTAGCCGAGACCAGAGAACAACATATGGTATGTACTTTTTGATTATTATATCCCCCATTTTTGGACAGTAGTACTCATTTATTTCATTTCCAGCTTCATCGCAAATATTTACAGGGACAAGGCTGTTAAAGTGCTGGAAGTACGGACTGGCTTTGTATATTGTTTTCATGTCAGGCATGTCACAGACTTCAACCTCAAAATCTGTGGCTTCATTTGCGAAGTGTGGAACACCAAATGTTTGAAGAAGAGAAAAAGATTCCACGACTTTATCATTTTTATATTTGCTGCACAATATTATCAAAAGGTTTGAAAAAATTACCTCTTGTTGCGATAGTGAGGTTGAATTTGCTAGCATTCCAACAGATTCTAGTACAAAACGCTTACACTGCTTGTCATTTGTTACCTTCTTCGCATCCTGGGCTACAATATGCATAAAATGAGCAACACATACATGCAGTTGGATTACTTGAAGTTTGCTACCCATGTTAACATTGGTGGTCAACATGGTGTACGTTAATTTCAAGTAACTCAACATAGACATCTTATTCCACGCTAAAAGGACTGCATTCATTAAGGCGTAACTAAAGTCCGTGACAACATGAGAAAACACTGGCCACCTCTTGAACTCTGCATAAAAAAAAGCTCTGAATGAAAGAAGAAAACCTGCAATCTGAGCAGTGTTGTGCACTGTGGAAATCATTTCCATTACAGGGAACGATTTTCCCTTGAAACTTATAACTCCGGCATAATAAAGAGGTCTTTTTTCCATTATGTCTAATGAGCGTATTACGGAGCCTGTCGCATCAAAATGCAATATGGAGGTTTCCGGTTGCTTCGCAGATGAATACAACTTCAATACCTCAAGCTGCTGCTTACTGTACATGTATGTACAGAATGGCAAACTCACATATTGAACATATCGGTTTGGTGATTCAATAGTTTCGGCATATTCCAAACATAAATCGAGAAAATCATCTTGTGATTTATCACCTTTTGACAGAGCTTCAGATCTTACTTTGCGAATGACTGCCTCGGATTTAATACCCTGGCAATTTCCTGCCTTAATAGCCTCAACATCGGCTGCAGATATTTCATTTTGGATATAGGCAGCAGGCTTTGTGTGAAGCAAACGGTCTTGAGCTATTATCCTATCCACTCCTCTCAACTGACTGGTTTTCTTCTTTCCAGCATGATTTACAGTGCCCTTACACCATACTTTAAAACAAACTTGTTCTGTGGGGTTCGGGTTTGCTGTCATGACAAATTTCATGCACCCTTCAAACGAACATTTTGCATAAACTTTAACCAATGGACAAGACTTTCGTTTCTTACTATTAATTCTACTTTCTTTTATTACAAGTATGCAACCCTTATTTATTTCAAAAAATTTCTTTCTAGCAAGAGATGGCCAAACGGATTTGTTCATGTGATCACCTTCATATACTGAACACCATTCATCAGAATTAAGAAAAAACGATCCACAATAATCCATTTCTTTATGTCTAGTTCTACTGGCAGATTTAACACTGGGAGATCTATCAGACACACGAGGCAAAGAAGTGGAAGATTTTTGTAAAACATCGCCTTCAGGAAGGTCAGTCGAATTACCAACATAATTGAAAACTTTCGAAACACTCATGGCAGTTGTCTCATGTGATTTTCTGATTGTGTCAATTCCATCAGAAGGATTACTTTCACGATTTGGAAGAAGAGCGTTAGAAAAATTATCATTGTATTGTGTTTGACTATGTCCTAAGCACATGGAATTAACAACACAATCTTTAGGTTTTTTCGACTGACTGACCATGTTGTCAGATTCACCTTCTTCCACAGAAATGACACAATCATTTGAATCACCAACAGATATATCATCATTCACATTTTTTAACTCTGAATCCAATATACAGAATACCTTTTCTGAAGACGAGTTTATGCGACCTGTATTATAACCTCTTCTGGAGGCAATAAGCCGTCTACATTCAGCCTTCACAGGTCCACGATTCCAAACATTCCACAACCTACGTCTCAATACATGACTATTTTGACCGAAAAAATGCTGTGCGGCTAATGCAATAACAGATTTTTTACCACATCCCTTAACGTGTGATACATTGGTTACCTTTCTACTTACGAAATCTGCAAACTCATGCTTATCAAAACTGCTTTCAAACGCCATCTCGATGCACCAAAAATCCTGTCTTGAACACTCACTAACAGACCGAAACGAGTAAGTACTCACGCAATATCACTCGCTAATGCAAATGCAATTGGTTCCCAAACACGCCCGGAAGACAGGGGACAGCAGCGTCGACACTACGGTTTTTTTTTGTTTTTTTTCGATTCTACCTCGATAACAGTAGCTCAGGCCCGTTGCCTTTTCGCTAGCTTATCAGCGTGCAGACCCACCAGGTAAGGCAGTGCCTGCGTCCCTACCGCTGAACACCTTAGAACGATTTAAACTTCCCGCGCGAACTATCTGAAAATGTCTACCCAGCGCAGAGGCGACAAATCACAGCAGAGCTCTTCCCACGACGATCTTCACTCGGCGGAATCTGGACGCGAAAAGAGGCCGCTCCGTTTTCAACTACCGTAATTATACTCTTCCAGCGAGAGGGGTGTTCGCGAGATCCAATAACATTTTGAGATTTGGCCACAGCGACAAGTGCGGGAGTATAAGATGAAGATGTCTCTGCTTTGATCTTTCATTCGCAGCACGAAGATTGTTTTTGCAATTTTTGGATAGTTGAATCTTTATCATAGCAAAGCTCGTAAGGAATGGAAGCTCGATTCGGAGTATATACTTTGGTAGGAGACAGCCTCCTGTTACGATTTTGGGAGTTCATCACTGGCAATGAAATCCACAAAAACCGTAAGTACAACCACATTTTTTTCCTCTTCCTTATACTCCATAATTATTATGGGCCACGTAGAGACGAGCGAATAGTACTCTCACCTTTAATGCAAGTGGTCTCGGGTCTGATCCCGGCATGAGTTCTGAAATGTTAATGTGTACACATGATTCTGAGAAAAAAAAATAATTAATTGACAAACTCTTGTCTTTGAATGCGAAATGTAACATAGTTAAGGGCTGCTCGTGTGATAATTGTATTATTTTCCATCCATAAGGTGACGGGGTGAGAAAATGCGGGTTATGTGTCAGCGGGCAGACAACGAGTGATCTTCTGCGGCGACTGCATTCTGAAGAGACAAATCTTAGATACTGCAAGATAATTCTCATGGTTGGGACGAACGATATGTTAAAGGCAAGTTATATATTTTGATTAGCTGTATTCCGAATGTTTTAGTACAAAGAACGGCAGTGAACATTGTTACTTCTGAAATAGTATCTTCAATGTAAATATATTTCTAGTTCCATGTTCAATTGATAGATTGAACGAGTTAGTGTTTTAAATTCACTATGCACATGAAAGGTAATCGTGACTGGATCCACGGTTTACAGTGAGATATGAACCACTAATTTTGTCTCCCACGGGTATCGAACCCGGGACCCCTTCATCGCAAGGCCACGAGGCTACCAGTACGCCATCGGAGAGGCCAGCTTTCAAGTATATCATCTATATGCCGTGTGAACATGTAGAATGAGCTAATAGTTCTTTATTTTCAGGGAAAAGAGGCAGGCTATATAACAAACAACATACGATGCATCATTGAAATTTTGGAGAGGATGGGAAACTCTGTTACAATACTTGTTCCACCTGTTGTTCCGTATATGATGAAGAATAAGGAATGTCGTGAAAACTTCAAAAAATTTAAAGACGGCTTGGAGTCTCTGAAGGCATGTGAGTAGCTTTCTTCTATCATGAAAATTCAGTTATTAAATGCTCGTTTTGACATACACATATCTCGAAATGTTAAATTCATTCTCATCGTTCGTGTATGATAACGTACGAAAAGATTGGGCAATTGCTTTATTTTCAACTGTATTTATTGTAACTACTTTGATTATATTATAGCAGAAAATTCATGCATTTTCCTCATACATATCTTGTTTCTCTATTCAGGTAACCGGAATTTTTTAAATGTCGGACGACTATTCCAAAGGAGAGATGGACACGTGCTACATTCCTTGTTTGAAAGGTTAGTCTTATGGTGTTTTCTTCCCTTTTGTGTATATTGCCCTAAAATTACTGCTGTAAACATTGGTTTCTTGGCATAGAAAAACAGTTCTAAGAGACACTGTAATATCACATAAAGAGATAGCATAATGTTGGAAAATATAGAAAATATATATAATATGAAGTAAGCTTTGTTCTTAACATCGAGTCCTGAATTCCTGCATGGGTTCAAAAGTACATTCAAAGATTTTCTTTTATAGGAGATATGGAAGAAGCTCCAGGACAGACTTAGTTCACTGGAATAAGGATGGAATGCTGGCCGTAAAAAACTTTCTAGAACTGAATCTATAACAGCAGGAGTAACAGGGACAGGTTGTATTGAAATTCGGACAATGCGGAGAAATTTCCTCTGCAAAAAGACAGCTATACATGTGACAAGGTATTTACGAAAGAAATACAGCAATTAAAATTAAAAAAATAATATGTTTCTGTATTTTGGTAGGGAATGGAATTTTATATTGCACTTTAATAACATTTAATGGTCATTCTGTGTCAGTCCCCTACATTTAAGAGAGAATTCTTTCTAAATATTAACTGTCCTTCCTTCCTACCTTTAGAAATGATTTTGTGCTGCTGCATTAGAGTTCTTGCCTGAAAGTATGCATGCAGGCTTGTGTGTGAGAGTTGACAATTAGTTTATATTTATAACAATTATACAAAATACACAAATATAAAGACTCCAATACTTAATTCTATATTCCCGAATAGTATTGTTAGATGATTTTGACAATTGTATCTTCACTTTTTTTTCTGTTTTCTGCTTTTTTTTCTTTCTTTTTTCCCCAGGTTGACCCCGGAGAGATGACAAGGTTCCTTTTAAGGAACCGCCCCCTGGGGAAGGTACTGACTGGCGTTTTACAGTTTAACAAGACCCGGTCCTTACCTTTCTTTGTGGGCCTTGAAAAATCTTCTGCCGGAACATTTGTTGTTCCTAACGAGTCATTGACATGCTTACGGCGCCGGCTGGCGCCGGACTGAATTGTGAACATTTCGGAGCTTATTGTCTTACGTGAGCGTGATACTGTATCCGGCTGTGCAAATATCCACCATAGAGCAGTGTGTAACGTGACTTCCTTGTCATCAAGGAGTCCGTGGTTCGAATCCTGGCCGAGGGTGCCAAACCGTCCGGAGTAGGTGGATCCGACCTGCCGGTTATTAAGACGTGGATGATTTCGAGATCCCTTTCAGGATATGCACCAGGACGACTCAGTTCGCTCATTTCCGATCGTTATCGACCATGAAATTAACCGATAATGAGCTTTCTTTTAATTATTTTTTGCTTTCGAGTTACAACAGAATCTGGCGATGTTTTATGGAAAATTGCATTTATTTATTATTAACTATTTTACAGGTTTTTTTTTCCTCCAAACCCCTTTCCCATCGCCAGTTTTTGTCGTCGCTCATGCGTGAATTTTCATTTCAGTAAATCATGTGTGGTAATGCATGAAAAATATGTGAATTCCCCTTACAAATTTCGTTCATCAAAAGTAGAGTATTATCAAGTGCTTAATTAACCTAAAGTAAAACACCCAAGTTAAGACAAGGGAAAAGTTGAAAATACCCCAAGGTCACTCGCTCCACAGGCTGCCATGCGAAAGGAATGTACTGGTTTTCCTATTTCCCCCTCAGCTGGTGGCGGCAAGGAGCATACAAGGGAGAGATACTGAGATTACCGTGACAGGTTAAGGGCATTGGAGTAAGCCTCTTTCCTTTTCCTCCTCAGTGCAAGGGACCTGTAGTTGTTACCTCTCACATGTTATTTGGAATTTAGAAAACTATGAAACGAAATGTATTTGGTTTAACTGGTTCAATATGAAAACATAAACTGGTTCCTGTAAATTACAATACTTTCTTTATCGATGTACCTAACATTATTATTATTTTTTTTGTTATGAAAACTAGAAATTACGATTTCTTGTACAATGCATTCTAGTGCTTTGGCAAGTTTAAGTTACCAATGTCAATTTCCAAGGGATAGGGTCGTCGTACCTGTTTGATCCCCTCCCGACACCAGTGGGTTCATTTTATATGACACCCGAGTATGCAATTGAAACCCTGTCCCAATTCTCTCGGGTCCTGGGGAGGAGGGAGACTGGCGTACTACTCTGTGAATGAGCAGACAGGGTTAAAGCCCTCTTCTAAGTTTTGGACCCAAATCTGAAAAACAAATTTTGTTTTACTTTACTTCACTTTTTCGGCACTTTTGGCTAATCGCGAAGGTGAGGATGTTATGATGAAATTGATGAAGGGACACTCACTAAAAGAATGCTCTGTGCTTAGAATTCGTCTGCGATGACGTCCGGCAGGGTGCAGTAGAGATCGATTGATTTGCTGTTTTAAGTCCACTTTATGCACAGGAAGGCTAATCGGGACTGAACCTACAGTTTAAAGTGGGATCCGAACCACCGGTTATCGAACCCGGGACCCCTTGATTAGAAGGCGACGACGCTACCACTGTGCTATCGGGAAGGCCCAGGATGCAGTAAAGAACTCGGAAAATGTCCACTGGTAAATGCAACTCCCCCCCCCCCCTTCTTCATGGAAATAACCACCCGTTTCTCGCTGAAGAACTTCTACAACAAATGCTGAAAGAGGTAACTGCGATATATTTTATCGTGCATCCTACTGAAATGCCTCGATTGCAGCCTGCAGAATAAATAATGAAATTTTCGTCTATGGCATTAATGCTTTGTTTCCGGTTTTGGAAGGGTTCTCGAGTCTTTTGTTATTGTTGTTGCATATTAGCAACCAGACTAACGTATGAAAGGATTTTTTTTTAATGCGAGTACCGTGTAAAAATTGTATTTCAACATGTTCACATAGACTGTATGACTATTTTCTTTCAAGGAAGATTGATTATATCTGCTATTCCTTGAGGAATATTGTTATGTTTTGTTTATATTTCAAATTTTATTCATGGTGTAACGCGTTCTCTCTGTGTGTGTACGATAGGCAGATGAGAGATGACAAACTATATTAACCAGTACTGAAAAAGAGTTCTTCATTGTTATTACAGTCATCCCAGGCCCCCTGGCGTCGTAGCGCGATGTGCTAACCACTCCACCACCGGGGCGGCTGTTTCCGAATTCCAAAGACTACATAGGCGACTATCAGTTTGCGATACAAACATGAAACTTGGTATGCTAATAGAATAACAATTCCAGAGACGAAAATAAAACAAAGCGAAGAAGATAACTTTTAGATGTTTCTGTTTGGAAACTGACAATAGCATAATTATAATAAGGAAGGCTCGGAAGTTGACAGAAAATATTTTTTCCTTTCTACTGGCCTTGAACACAATGCTAAACCTGAAATCAATCAGTTCCCCCAGAATTACAACCAGAGAACACTGCTTTCATCTTTCAATTTTCGGCTGTCTTTATCTTTTAAGTAATTTTTATTTTGCCGTTCTTTATTTCACCAAACAACGGGGTTTATCTAGTTATTATACTACTCTCTTGTACTTTATGAAATATGTGTAGCTTACATTGCACGAACGAAATTTATTGTGAGTTATTTTTTTAATAATAAACTCGCATCATCTTCCTAACCTGCGGGACGAATTTAAACTTATGGGAAGATGGCATACAACAAGAAATTAAACACGCCCTTGGTGGTCAGTTAGTTTTGATATTTGAGTACGCCGGTTGACCTCCACCCTTTTTCCTTACGGGCGCTGGCCCCCGTGGCGGAGCGGTTGCCACATCGCAGTACAGCGGCAGGGGTCCCGGGTCGGCATGGATCTTTGTGAGTGTCCTTTCATCATATCATCACTCATCCCCATCTTTGCAAATTAGCCAAAATTGGCACAAAAACGGAAGTAAAATAAATCAAATTTTACCATTGGGGCCTCCCCGATGGCGCAGTGGTAGCGTCGTTGCCTTGTAATCAAGAGGTCCCGGGTTCGATACCCGGTGGGGGCACATAGTGGTTTGGATCCCACTTTAAACTGTAGGTCCAGTCCCGATTAGCCTTACTGTGCGTAAAGTGGACTTCAATCACCAAATTAATCCCATCCTTCCATTGGGGGGCGGTGGAGGCCGCCTGGGAAAGTTCCGATGGAGATACAACCCTCCCCCCCCCCGAAGTTTTTGTGAAAGCCAAATTTTAAAATGAAAGTAGTACTAAATTCTGTGATTTATTTAGATCATTTTCCTTTAATTTCCTACCTATTTTGGCTAATTGTGCAGATGAGGATGAGAGCGACGAAGTTTCAAAGAACATTAGACCCATCCCAGAATTCAAACCTAGGACCCCTGGAGTTGTAGCACACTGTCCTAACTACTCCACTACAGAGGAGGACTGAAGGGTTTAAAAAATCGACAAACACTTAGTGATGAATGCAACCGCCTCCATTACAATTGCCACCAATTACAGTGTGCATAGCTGAAAACTTACTTTGGAGGGAAGATGGTAGAATAGGACATGAGGCTTATCTTTGGGGGAGGGGGGAAAATCGAAAAGTTTTGCATCTATGACATACATTTCTTCCAACTACTTTGCTAATAACTGGTACATATGCAACATCAAAAAATGTGTTGTTCCTTAATAATTCGATCAGTGACAACTTGCTTCATTTAATTTATTTGTGTGTGCTAATGTAATTAATCTTATAGAGGAGAAAACACCAAACAGGCACAAGTTTCTGCCACATGCCATAAATTTAGCAAACTCAAAGTCTGTAAACAGCTTTCATTATTGGAGGTGAAAACCTGCATGGGGAAGGAAATTCCACAAGGTCACTTCACCTTGCAGGTGGCCCTCGGAGCAACATATCAAGAGAACTCCCCCGCCCTCCCATCAGTCTAAGAAAGCTGCAAAGAGAAAGAGAACACCTGAAAAAAAGTAATGAACTTCCTTTATGTGTCCTGGACTTTACAAACACTAACAAATAACAAGCTTACAGATTACTCTGTCCCAATATTGTCGATTTTGATCAAAGCATGGAAGGATACATTTAACAACCGCCCCTCCGCCCGATCACGTCTGCGCTCAAACGCGGAAAAAAAATACGCGGCAGGATCACTAACGGTTCTATACGACGAGAAAAGAGGTTTTTTTTTGTGGGATGTTTATGTTTCTTAATTTTTAAAGGTGACGGCTTACTCTCTTTTAAATGTGTTCCTTGATTTTTGTTCTTTATTTTAAAAGCAAGAAATGAAAGTTTCTGAATGTAATTCGTGGCTGGGTCGGTAACGGTTCCATATGGCGAGAAACGAGTTTTCTTTAATCCCTTGTTGCTTTCGAGGTACAACAGAATCTCGCGAACGTGGATAGATGAGATGGAAGTTGACGCTTATTAATTGTTAACTTTGTTACAGTCGGTTGCTCATCTAAACCCCTTCCTGATCACCAGTTTTGTCGTCCCTCATGCATGATTTTCCTTTTCAGTAAATCATGTGTGGTCATGGATGAAAGGTATGTGAATTTCCCTTACAAATTTCGTTCACTTAAAGTAGAGTATATGAACTCTTTAATTAACCTAAAGTAAACATCCAAGTTAAGAGGAGGGAAGAGTTGAGAATACCCCAAGGTCACTCGCTCCACAGGCTGTCATGTGAAAGGAATGCACCAGTTTTCCTATTTCCCCCTGCGCTGGTGGCGGCAAGGAGCATACAAGGGAGAGATACTGAGATTACCATGACAGGTTAAGGGGATTGGAGTAAGCCTCTTTCATTTTCCTCCTCTGTGCAATGAACCTGTAGTTGATACCTCTGGCATGTGATTTGGAATTTTGAAAACTGTGAATCCAAATGTTCTTTCCTTGAACTGGTCCTATATGAAAACGTAAGCTGGTTAATGTAATTTGTAGTACTGTTATTTAAAGATTTTTTGGCTTCGGAATTCTGTTTGATTAACTAGGAAGAATTTTATTCCTGTTATGAAACTAATATTCTTTGTATTAAAATCACTAAATGGAACTTCGATTGGTCTTAGGGGCCCAAAATGCAATTCGTGGCTGGACCGGTAACGGTCGCATATCGCGAGAAATAAGTCATTTTTGGGATGGTTATATCTTCGTTATTTGTTGACAGTCACCGTATAAACTTTTTTTGGTTGTGTTCCTTGATGTTTATTCTTTATTTGTAAAGTCATGAAATGGAATTTTGATTCGTTCTAAGAACCCAAAATGCAATTCGTGGCTGGACCGGTAACGGTCGCATATCGCGAGAAATAAGTCATTTTTGGGATGGTTATATCTTCGTTATTTGTTGAAAGTCACCGTATAAACTTTTTTGGTTGTGTTCCTTGATGTTTATTCTTTGTATTAAAATCATTAAATTGAACTTTGATTGGTCTTAGGCGCCGGAAATGCAATTCGTGGCTGGATCGGTAATGGTCGCATATCGCGAGAAATAAGTCATTTTTGGGATGGTTATATCTTCGTTATTTGTGGACAGTCACCGTATAAACTTTTTTTGGTTGTGTTCCTTGATGTTTATTCTTTATTTGTAAAGTCATGAAATGGAATTTTGATTCGTTCTAAGAACCCAAAATGCAATTCGTGGCTGGACCGGTAACGGTCGCATATCGCGAGAAATAAGTCATTTTTGGGATGGTTATATCTTCGTTATTTGTGGACAGTCACCGTATAAACTTTTTTTGGTTGTGTTCCTTGATGTTTATTCTTTGTATTAAAATCATTAAATTGAACTTTGATTGGTCTTAGGCGCCGAAAATGCAATTCGTGGCTGGACCGGTAACGGTCGCATATCGCGAGAAATAAGTCATTTTTGGGATGGTTATATCTTCGTTATTTGTTGACAGTCACCGTATAAACTTTTTTTGGTTGTGTTCCTTGATGTTTATTCTTTATTTGTAAAGTCATGAAATGGAATTTTGATTCGTTCTAAGAACCCAAAATGCAATTCGTGGCTGGACCGGTAACGGTCGCATATCGCGAGAAATAAGTCATTTTTGGGATGGTTATATCTTCGTTATTTGTTGAAAGTCACCGTATAAACTTTTTTGGTTGTGTTCCTTGATGTTTATTCTTTGTATTAAAATCATTAAATTGAACTTTGATTGGTCTTAGGCGCCGAAAATGCAATTCGTGGCTGGACCGGTAACGGTCGCAAATCGCGAGAAATAAGTCATTTTTGGGATGGTTATATCTTCGTTATTTGTTGACAGTCACCGTATAAACTTTTTTTGGTTGTGTTCCTTGATGTTTATTCTTTATTTGTAAAGTCATGAAATGGAATTTTGATTCGTTCTAAGAACCCAAAATGCAATTCGTGGCTGGACCGGTAACGGTCGCAAATCTCGAGAAATAAGTCATTTTTGGGATGGTTATATCTTCGTTATTTGTGGACAGTCACCGTATAAACTTTTTTTGGTTGTGTTCCTTGATGTTTATTCTTTATTTGTAAAGTCATGAAATGGAATTTTGATTCGTTCTAAGAACCCAAAATGCAATTCGTGGCTGGACCGGTAACGGTCGCATATCGCGAGAAATAAGTCATTTTTGGGATGGTTATATCTTCTTAATTTGTGGACAGTCACCGTATAAACTTTTTTTGGTTGTGTTCCTTGATGTTTATTCTTTGTATTAAAATCATTAAATTGAACTTTGATTGGTCTTAGGCGCCGAAAATGCAATTCGTGGCTGGACCGGTAACGGTCGCAAATCGCGAGAAATAAGTCATTTTTGGGATGGTTATATCTTCGTTATTTGTTGACAGTCACCGTATAAACTTTTTTTGGTTGTGTTCCTTGATGTTTATTCTTTATTTGTAAAGTCATGAAATGGAATTTTGATTCGTTCTAAGAACCCAAAATGCAATTCGTGGCTGGACCGGTAACGGTCGCATATCGCGAGAAATAAGTCATTTTTGGGATGGTTATATCTTCGTTATTTGTTGACAGTCACCGTATAAACTTTTTTTGGTTGTGTTCCTTGATGTTTATTCTTTATTTGTAAAGTCATGAAATGGAATTTTGATTCGTTCTAAGAACCCAAAATGCAATTCGTGGCTGGACCGGTAACGGTCGCATATCGCGAGAAATAAGTCATTTTTGGGATGGTTATATCTTCGTTATTTGTTGAAAGTCACCGTATAAACTTTTTTTGGTTGTGTTCCTTGATGTTTATTCTTTATTTGTAAAGTCATGAAATGGAATTTTGATTCGTTCTAAGAACCCAAAATGCAATTCGTGGCTGGACCGGTAACGGTCGCAAATCGCGAGAAATAAGTCATTTTTGGGATGGTTATATCTTCGTTATTTGTGGACAGTCACCGTATAAACTTTTTTTGGTTGTGTTCCTTGATGTTTATTCTTTATTTGTAAAGTCATGAAATGGAATTTTGATTCGTTCTAAGAACCCAAAATGCAATTCGTGGCTGGACCGGTAACGGTCGCATATCGCGAGAAATAAGTCATTTTTGGGATGGTTATATCTTCGTTATTTGTTGAAAGTCACCGTATAAACTTTTTTGGTTGTGTTCCTTGATGTTTATTCTTTGTATTAAAATCATTAAATTGAACTTTGATTGGTCTTAGGCGCCGGAAATGCAATTCGTGGCTGGATCGGTAATGGTCGCATATCGCGAGAAATAAGTCATTTTTGGGATGGTTATATCTTCGTTATTTGTGGACAGTCACCGTATAAACTTTTTTTGGTTGTGTTCCTTGATGTTTATTCTTTATTTGTAAAGTCATGAAATGGAATTTTGATTCGTTCTAAGAACCCAAAATGCAGTGGCGGTCCCTCCATGGAACAGAGGGAACAGGCTGTTCCCTCCTACTTACTGCGCTTTTGGGCTATTTAAATTATTTATATTAACATAATAAGAACACTTTTCTCTCGAAATCAACGTTTCCAAAAGTAACACTGAAGAAAATCTTTCACCGTGGCTGGACGTTTGTTGACGTCATCTACTGGGGGTAGATCATGGTTCTCACCCCATGCTCTACCATGGTCTCTTAGTATCATGCCCTCTACTGTCTGAAGCCGAGTATTTCCGACCACGTGCGAAGTTAAACGATCCCCACGGCACCACGGAAGCTGAACACTCTAGCTGTTCCCTCAGAGAGATATTGCGGATTCGCTTTTCTTCCAGTTTTTGCTATGTGCTGAAGTTTAATCGCGTCATAAATGATACATTTGAGTGTAGAAAGTGTATAACTTCCTAATCTCGTTGAGAACTTGCGTCTGACATTCATAACGAACTGGAAAAATCTTCTACAGTCTAAGCGTCTGCTAAATGCCTTGGCTAAACGCTGGGAAATAGCTTGCGAGGGAACAGCTCACATCCACCTGTTCCACCAACCCCAAGACCAAAGTTTCAAGGCATGCAGTGGCAGGACAAGAAGCGAATGTTGCGAGTGTTGTATGATCGACCGGCTGAGGACGAAAGCCTTTAGTTCATTCAACTTTGCAGAAAATACAACAAACCAACACATATTCTAACTGAATTTAAAACTAAAACGAAATCATACACAGAGCATTTTCAAACGAGTTACTACAACTCTGTAAATTATTAACTGGATATTCTACCAGTGGCAAATTATATTGTTGTCCTTGTTTAATACTGAGAAGGGAGTCTGGAACAGGTCGGGTTTTGTCACATTAACAACTTCTACTAACAGGGTGGCTACTCACCGGGAATTTCTTGAATTCCGGGAATTATGCAGGAATTATTGGCTCCGGGAATTGTGCGTGAATTCTGCTTGAAATTTTCTCTGTAGACATGAAAAATTGCAACTTTTTAAAATCCCAATTCCATTGAACTTATACATATTTATTAATGACCTGAAACAAGTTTTTCACAGTTTAGGTTTTATTTTTATTGAGGAAGGTAAATAAAGCTGCGTGGAAAATAAAACAGAATTCTCTCAATCCATTTGCTTTGTTAGTGTTCTTTGAAGAACAATCCATCTGATAGACTGAAGATTATTGCAAGATAAAATATCTTGAAGTTGATTAGGTAAATTTAAAATTCTTATAGAATTAACAATTTTTCGTAGATTACTATTTCCCGTAACATATGTGACTTGTGTTTGTAGATGTATTTATAGTCCCGAGTAGAAGTGGCGTGCCCAGGATTTTTGTAAGGGAGGAGTTACCTATACTTTTTCTCGGTAGTCCGCCCTCATTTTGTCATATTTTCCTAACATTGACGTTCCTTTTTTAGGAATATTGGGCCAAAGGGGGGTATAACCCCTACCAACCCCCCTTGGGCACGCCACTGCCGAGTAGCTATGTGAAATGACAAATGTAAAATCCGCGCCTTAAATTATATATATGTACCGTCCAAGTGAATTAGAATTATTGGATTCATTGGAATCGCAAAAAACCATATATTGTTAATATAAGTATTTGTTTGTGTGTATGTGTGTGGGTGGTGAGAGACTGTAAAACCTTAGTTTGAAATAGAGAAAACATCCGCTTGAATTTTTGTAAAGTTCGCTTTGAAAACCGGGAATTATACTTGAATTTTATTATGGTCCTACAGAAGCCACCCTGACTAATCTAGCGAACGTCATGAAAAACTCAACCATCTGTGTGCCATTATTGGATTGAGAAAGTTTGAATTACAAGAATACTCAACTCTATGAAAAAACGTCAACTTAATCTACGAATAAAGAGATGAAACAGGTCACGACAAAATATTATTTTCTTTCTCTGATGACTCACAAATTTATATCAAATTTTTCTTTGTTGCGCATCAACAATTTTATTTTTAATGTTTTCTTTATATTATATCACATTTGCTTTAAAATTATTATTGTCATATAATTTTAAAGTGCCTCATGTTTGTCCCTTCTGACATTTCAATAAGGGTTGAATTTTACTTGATCTATTGTATTATATTAAGACACCCATGCGATGGGGAGCAAGTGCAGGTGACCTGTTCCCCTGCATGATTTATCACCGCACGCCACTGCCAAAATGCAATTCGTGGCTGGACCGGTAACGGTCGCAAATCTCGAGAAATAAGTCATTTTTGGGATGGTTATATCTTCGTTATTTGTGGACAGTCACCGTATAAACTTTTTTTGGTTGTGTTCCTTGATGTTTATTCTTTATTTGTAAAGTCATGAAATGGAATTTTGATTCGTTCTAAGAACCCAAAATGCAATTCGTGGCTGGACCGGTAACGGTCGCATATCGCGAGAAATAAGTCATTTTTGGGATGGTTATATCTTCTTAATTTGTGGACAGTCACCGTATAAACTTTTTTTGGTTGTGTTCCTTGATGTTTATTCTTTATTTGTAAAGTCATGAAATGGAATTTTGATTCGTTCTAAGAACCCAAAATGCAATTCGTGGCTGGACCGGTAACGGTCGCATATCGCGAGAAATAAGTCATTTTTGGGATGGTTATATCTTCGTTATTTGTTGAAAGTCACCGTATAAACTTTTTTGGTTGTGTTCCTTGATGTTTATTCTTTGTATTAAAATCATTAAATTGAACTTTGATTGGTCTTAGGCGCCGAAAATGCAATTCGTGGCTGGACCGGTAACGGTCGCAAATCGCGAGAAATAAGTCATTTTTGGGATGGTTATATCTTCGTTATTTGTTGACAGTCACCGTATAAACTTTTTTTGGTTGTGTTCCTTGATGTTTATTCTTTATTTGTAAAGTCATGAAATGGAATTTTGATTCGTTCTAAGAACCCAAAATGCAATTCGTGGCTGGACCGGTAACGGTCGCATATCGCGAGAAATAAGTCATTTTTGGGATGGTTATATCTTCGTTATTTGTTGAAAGTCACCGTATAAACTTTTTTGGTTGTGTTCCTTGATGTTTATTCTTTGTATTAAAATCATTAAATTGAACTTTGATTGGTCTTAGGCGCCGAAAATGCAATTCGTGGCTGGACCGGTAACGGTCGCAAATCGCGAGAAATAAGTCATTTTTGGGATGGTTATATCTTCGTTATTTGTTGACAGTCACCGTATAAACTTTTTTTGGTTGTGTTCCTTGATGTTTATTCTTTATTTGTAAAGTCATGAAATGGAATTTTGATTCGTTCTAAGAACCCAAAATGCAATTCGTGGCTGGACCGGTAACGGTCGCATATCGCGAGAAATAAGTCATTTTTGGGATGGTTATATCTTCGTTATTTGTTGAAAGTCACCGTATAAACTTTTTTGGTTGTGTTCCTTGATGTTTATTCTTTGTATTAAAATCATTAAATTGAACTTTGATTGGTCTTAGGCGCCGAAAATGCAATTCGTGGCTGGACCGGTAACGGTCGCAAATCGCGAGAAATAAGTCATTTTTGGGATGGTTATATCTTCGTTATTTGTTGACAGTCACCGTATAAACTTTTTTTGGTTGTGTTCCTTGATGTTTATTCTTTATTTGTAAAGTCATGAAATGGAATTTTGATTCGTTCTAAGAACCCAAAATGCAATTCGTGGCTGGACCGGTAACGGTCGCAAATCGCGAGAAATAAGTCATTTTTGGGATGGTTATATCTTCGTTATTTGTTGACAGTCACCGTATAAACTTTTTTTGGTTGTGTTCCTTGATGTTTATTCTTTATTTGTAAAGTCATGAAATGGAATTTTGATTCGTTCTAAGAACCCAAAATGCAATTCGTGGCTGGACCGGTAACGGTCGCAAATCGCGAGAAATAAGTCATTTTTGGGATGGTTATATCTTCGTTATTTGTTGACAGTCACCGTATAAACTTTTTTTGGTTGTGTTCCTTGATGTTTATTCTTTATTTGTAAAGTCATGAAATGGAATTTTGATTCGTTCTAAGAACCCAAAATGCAATTCGTGGCTGGACCGGTAACGGTCGCATATCGCGAGAAATAAGTCATTTTTGGGATGGTTATATCTTCTTAATTTGTGGACAGTCACCGTATAAACTTTTTTTGGTTGTGTTCCTTGATGTTTATTCTTTATTTGTAAAGTCATGAAATGGAATTTTGATTCGTTCTAAGAACCCAAAATGCAATTCGTGGCTGGACCGGTAACGGTCGCATATCGCGAGAAATAAGTCATTTTTGGGATGGTTATATCTTCGTTATTTGTTGAAAGTCACCGTATAAACTTTTTTGGTTGTGTTCCTTGATGTTTATTCTTTGTATTAAAATCATTAAATTGAACTTTGATTGGTCTTAGGCGCCGGAAATGCAATTCGTGGCTGGATCGGTAATGGTCGCATATCGCGAGAAATAAGTCATTTTTGGGATGGTTATATCTTCGTTATTTGTGGACAGTCACCGTATAAACTTTTTTTGGTTGTGTTCCTTGATGTTTATTCTTTATTTGTAAAGTCATGAAATGGAATTTTGATTCGTTCTAAGAACCCAAAATGCAATTCGTGGCTGGACCGGTAACGGTCGCAAATCGCGAGAAATAAGTCATTTTTGGGATGGTTATATCTTCGTTATTTGTGGACAGTCACCGTATAAACTTTTTTTGGTTGTGTTCCTTGATGTTTATTCTTTATTTGTAAAGTCATGAAATGGAATTTTGATTCGTTCTAAGAACCCAAAATGCAATTCGTGGCTGGACCGGTAACGGTCGCATATCGCGAGAAATAAGTCATTTTTGGGATGGTTATATCTTCGTTATTTGTGGACAGTCACCGTATAAACTTTTTTTGGTTGTGTTCCTTGATGTTTATTCTTTGTATTAAAATCATTAAATTGAACTTTGATTGGTCTTAGGCGCCGAAAATGCAATTCGTGGCTGGACCGGTAACGGTCGCATATCGCGAGAAATAAGTCATTTTTGGGATGGTTATATCTTCGTTATTTGTTGACAGTCACCGTATAAACTTTTTTTGGTTGTGTTCCTTGATGTTTATTCTTTATTTGTAAAGTCATGAAATGGAATTTTGATTCGTTCTAAGAACCCAAAATGCAATTCGTGGCTGGACCGGTAACGGTCGCATATCGCGAGAAATAAGTCATTTTTGGGATGGTTATATCTTCGTTATTTGTTGAAAGTCACCGTATAAACTTTTTTGGTTGTGTTCCTTGATGTTTATTCTTTGTATTAAAATCATTAAATTGAACTTTGATTGGTCTTAGGCGCCGAAAATGCAATTCGTGGCTGGACCGGTAACGGTCGCAAATCGCGAGAAATAAGTCATTTTTGGGATGGTTATATCTTCGTTATTTGTTGACAGTCACCGTATAAACTTTTTTTGGTTGTGTTCCTTGATGTTTATTCTTTATTTGTAAAGTCATGAAATGGAATTTTGATTCGTTCTAAGAACCCAAAATGCAATTCGTGGCTGGACCGGTAACGGTCGCATATCGCGAGAAATAAGTCATTTTTGGGATGGTTATATCTTCGTTATTTGTTGAAAGTCACCGTATAAACTTTTTTGGTTGTGTTCCTTGATGTTTATTCTTTGTATTAAAATCATTAAATTGAACTTTGATTGGTCTTAGGCGCCGAAAATGCAATTCGTGGCTGGACCGGTAACGGTCGCAAATCGCGAGAAATAAGTCATTTTTGGGATGGTTATATCTTCGTTATTTGTTGACAGTCACCGTATAAACTTTTTTTGGTTGTGTTCCTTGATGTTTATTCTTTATTTGTAAAGTCATGAAATGGAATTTTGATTCGTTCTAAGAACCCAAAATGCAATTCGTGGCTGGACCGGTAACGGTCGCATATCGCGAGAAATAAGTCATTTTTGGGATGGTTATATCTTCGTTATTTGTTGAAAGTCACCGTATAAACTTTTTTTGGTTGTGTTCCTTGATGTTTATTCTTTATTTGTAAAGTCATGAAATGGAATTTTGATTCGTTCTAAGAACCCAAAATGCAATTCGTGGCTGGACCGGTAACGGTCGCAAATCGCGAGAAATAAGTCATTTTTGGGATGGTTATATCTTCGTTATTTGTTGACAGTCACCGTATAAACTTTTTTTGGTTCTGTTCCTTGATGTTTATTCTTTATTTGTAAAGTCATGAAATGGAACTTTCGTTGGTCTTAGGGGTCGAAAATGCAAGTCGCGTGTGGAACGGTCACGGTTGCATATGGCGATAAAAGAGTCATTCTTCGGGTGGTTATATCTTCGTTATTTGTAGAAAATTATCGTGAAACTTCATTTCCTTGTGTTCTTTGATGTTTATTCTTTGTATTTCAATCATGAAATTAAACTTTCATGATTTACTACTATCCGAAATGTTCATTTACATATTGCCTGTGAAGGTCTGGTTTCTGGGATTGCAACCCTGCCGTAAGGGGCGCGGCGTGGGCGTGGCTTGTATTTGTGGCTGAGGAAAATGTGGAGAACTTCACAGACGTCGACAGAAGTATATAATTTTCTTCTCAGTTAATATTTAAAGCCCAAGTTCGTTTTCTTTTATTGCGATTTCATCATTCTACGAATGCAATTTTTACATGGTTCGATTTCGGTGTACGTCTGTTCACACATACTGCGGAATCTTAGCGATTACTTAAGGTTTTGTTCAATATATGCTTTCGTGGTTAGGTTAGGCAGGTTAGGTTTGGTACCCTTAGCATTAAAATAAAGGGTAATTATGTAGTATAGCCCAAACACCTCTCACTCGTTTATTTCGTTAATTTTAGCATTGATACTTACCTATTCTGCATTGCGGAAGATTCTGTAAGGTGAATTTATGCCTTTTTCCATAAAATATGAACTTTTCACTTTAAGAGTCATTATTTGTCTTCCTCGTTTTGCATGTGTAACAGACAATATGGCGTGCACTCGTCAAGGATCATCGCACGTCGTGTTTGTGTTTTGTTGATTTGCAGTGTGCAAGCAGTGTTTTACACCTTAATGATCGAAAATTACGTACTATTACAATTTTTTTTACATGTTTCCATGATTCTTGCATGATTTGCTCCACGAAACATGCATGATAAGGTTAGGTTAGTTTCGGAAAACACAGTTTAAAAAACGGTGACAAGGGTTTACGACATTTTTTTTTTACATGTTTCCATGATTAGCTCCACGAACCATGCACGATAAGGTTAGGTTATGTTAGGCAATCACAGTTAAAAAAACAGTGACAAGGGTTTACAACATAAACAGCCACTATGTGTCGAACAGATGGTTTTCGATTTCAGGAAACAAAAAGCATGTTTGGAAACACTGACACAGGGTTACACAAAGAGAATAGGCGTGTATACTTTTTGGGGTTATGTCATCAAACGCAAGCAAATAGCAAGGAAATGACAGCAATTGCCTCTGCGTGTTGGAAATATTTCTCAGGAAAGAAAAAGGAATTCCAGGTCAGAAAGCTTAAACGATCAAAGAAAACCCTTTCACGAACTTACACGTCACAGAAATTGATTAAAGTGAGTAGTTTCTTCTGTAAAAATGAAGAAATCCGTTTCGGGCGATACTACATATTTACGAAATAAAGTCCCTAAATACATTCTACTAAGGTTCTGATTTACTTCTACATTTATTCCCACACTTCTACGATATTTACTGTTGCTTGTCGACGGAGAATATCTTGTCCGTGAGAAGTGTGTAAGGTAATTTTAAAGTGTTTTTTTTTTCAATATAAATAACTTTCTCTCCAGTCCAAACAATGCTCATTACTTTAAAAAAGGTTCAAATTTCATGTGACAATGATTTCCAAAATTCTACGATAATTAGTCTTTGTGGTAGGAGAAATCATAAAACAATCTGAACCGATACCGAATATTTTAATCCAACCTCATGTATAGAACCTTACTTTCTATGTGTGTCACATGCATAACACTGGAGTGCCCCATTTAGAATAACCCTGAGCAGTCTGACTTTGTATGCTGGATGATTTTCGCAAGGTGCACTCAACCTTGAGGAAAGCATGTGAAATTTGGGATATGAGTCTGAATGAATCTTACAATTTTGTACAACGTGTATGTTGGTTTTATTTTGATTGTGGTGCAATTTTGCTCCAAACAAAGTAAGTTGCAGAAGTTGTCACATGCTTAAATTTGAACTTTTTTTCAAAGCATTGGAATTTTGTATATATTGTGTATGTATGATCGCTAGACTACAAATACCACCCTGCTAATTCAATTGTAAATTTATTTGATGACTACGATTACTTAAACCCATTGAAACTGACCCCTTGTATATTTCACTATGCCAGGTAGACACATGCGAGTCTCGTTGCTTTATGCATTGGCATTGTCAGAAAAATTCCCACTGGGGAAACCTGTGTGTTTTACATGGTAGTCATATGCCCTCTACCAAATGGAGCACTGGGGCTCTGATGTCGGCAGTAGACCTACATTATTACCAGATATTCTTTGGCAAAATAGTATGTTATCTGAATGGAAAATAAGTTGGGTAAGGTAGTAAATATATAGCGTAAGTTTTTATGCCTTTAAATATTTTCTTTCAGATGCAGAAACTCTGTTTCAAAAACCTAAAACTTGATTCTTGTTGGGGCTATGGTGATAACAGAATCGGGGTTGCAATGAATGGTAACATATATCATGAAAAACAGGTATGTGGTTTGTTGTATACAGTATTATTTACTGCCTACTATATAATCAGTTGCTAAAAAAAATTGGGTAAAAATCTGATATTCCCCGGACACCTATAACTTCTTCGTTTTGTCAATTTTTGACATTTGTACTTAACCTATCTGCTTCGCAGAACATTCTTTAAGGTGTATTCACGTTTTTCATCCCGGAATCGGTGGGAAATTTAAACTAAAAAATTATTTTTGAGTCTAAATTTCCCATCGATTCCGGGCTCCGCCCCTGAGGTAATTGACCTACCGCCCCCAACCACTAACGCAACCCCGCCTCCGCTTTACTCCAGCCGGCTCCGATTTTCTCTATAGAGTCCCTGTTAAGGGCATGTTAGAAATTGGCTGGAGTCACCTGCCCCAAACTTTTATATTTGAAAAAATCCGTTACATCACACAAAACACCTTCCAGATGTTAGACAGTGCAACAGGAACGTATTACCGTAAGTAGTTTCTTCTGTAAAAATGAAGAAATCTGTCCGGGGAATATCAGATTAGTACCAAAAATTGTTTTCATTATTTTTTAACTTCTCTAAACAAAATCCCAATCTTGTAATTTTTATGTACATTGAATATATGGAGGCTGGTGACTGATGGCACATCCTGCAAAGTTGCATCTGCTATTTTTCTGCTGTTAACACAATTACGTCTTGTATCAATGTTATGAAAAATATTTAAAATGCTGGCAAAGGCAGTCTTTGCATACAACACTTTACATGTAACGTTTATCAACCCCATATTGGAGTCTTCTTCAGACTATGAATTGAATTATAAATTTCTGACTTTTTAGTTTGGTTCTATAGGGTTGAAACATTATGTGTCAACTGTTATTGTTTTTTTTACCTGTAATGTGGCCAACATTCATCCAATTTCTAATATCCTGGATCAGTTTCACTATTTCTGTTTAACAAGATATTGCATCCACACACAAATAAATAAGCATGGGAAAACTTAGCACTCGTAAGCTGACAATATAAAATTACTAACACCATTAAATCCAAAAATTTTTAGCCAAAAAAACAACATAAGGTTTAACAGAATTGAACCTAACAACTCTGGCATAACAAAAATGTAGTTACCCTCAGTGACATCATAGCATGATAAATAGTTTCACATAAAACCATTTGTTACTTCACCATGACACATCTCCACAAGATATAAGCAACAGAAATTCTTCATATTAAACACAATCTTCATAAACAAAGCAAAATTGTCTGCTTTCTCAAGGGTGTGCAGAGCGTTACCAGTGCCAATATATGAAACATTCATATCATGTGAAAGAAGGAGAACACATGCATATGCTGAACATAT
Source organism: Lepisma saccharinum (assembly GCF_977018435.1). NCBI lineage: Eukaryota > Metazoa > Arthropoda > Insecta > Zygentoma > Lepismatidae > Lepisma > Lepisma saccharinum. The sequence goes on along the minus strand of NC_139243.1, from coordinate 20,279,554 downwards.
TTTATTCAGCAGGCTACATGGAACAAAGGAAAACATAAATTTCCGCTGCAACGCAGCAATGTATGGTGTCCACACAAAATAAAACATTTTCGTCCATCTACACGTGACATTGAAGTTTGACCACTGTTAAAGGGGATCCTGTTTACCATGGTGTGACGCCGCCCCGTCGGCGAATAACTGTGGCAATGCGTCGGGGCATGCTGCGGACGAGTCGTTCAAGGTATTCCACATCGATGCGGTGCCATTCCTCCTGCAGGCAGACGATAAGAGCAGCCACTGCCGTGGGTCCCCTCTGTTGCACACGTCGCTTAAGAACACTCCACACATTCTCAATGGGCGAGAGGTCGGGACTCGATGGTGGCCATGGCAGAGTTCGAACGTGATGGCGAGTCAACCATTCTCTTGTCAGCCGCGCTGTATGAGGCCTGGCATTGTCGTGTAGAAAGATGAGACGCCGCCTGTGGAACAGGTGCCTTCGCACTGTGGGAAGATGCCCCTCCAGTATGCGTGTATAGGTGTGTGCATTCACAATGCCCTCACAGACGTGTAGTGGGCCAACCCCAGATGACGTCATGCATCCCCATACCATCACTGACTCAGGTTTCTGTACCCGACATGCATAACATTTTGCTTCATTCTGTTCCTCCTTCCGACAAATGACTGTTTTCCGTATTTTCCCGTACACAACATTGAAAATGGATTCGTCCGTCCACAAAACCCTGTTCCACTGCCGAAATGTCCATCCCCGGTACATTCGTGCCCACCGTAGTCGATTGCCTTTGTTCAACATGGAAAGGAAGGGTTTACGTTTCGCCTTGTACACTCGGTAACCGCATCGCTGTAGGTAACGGCGAATGGTTCTGGTTGACACTCCAATGTGAAAGCATTCTTGAGTCCACAGTCGTAATTCGACCACAGAAACATGATTGTTGGTCTGGATATAGCGCCTAAATATCCGTAGGTCACGCACGCTCAGCAGGCGTTTTCGACCGGGGCCCTTACCTGGCTCTGTAGTACCCGTATTTTGGTGGTGTTTGATGATGCAGTCGACGGTTGACTTGTGTAAGTTCAGTTGACGCCCTATTTCCCGTTCACTGAGTCCATCCCGTTGCAACTCCACCACTCTTCTCTTCACGGTGTTGTCAATAGGTTTGCCCCTGGCCATGGTGATGATGCACTGCGGTTCCTCGGTGCACAGCATGCGCTTATATACGGCGGACTCCCTTGTCGTGTCCGTGACGTCATGCTTCCGTCGAATGCGCCACTATCTGGAATTTCCCGTATGGGTCTGGTGCCTGGTTGAAGTTCAATGTCACGCGTATAGTTCCCCGTTTTCGTTCTTTACGTGACCTTGGGTGCAACATGCTGGGATCACGATTCTTGCCTGCTCACACGCCTCCTCTTACACACATGCGTCACTTCTGCGGGTCACCCATTCCACCGCCTATGCCTCTGTGCATTTAATCACTATTCCTTTCTGGTCGAACTTCATTGTCACCAAGGTTGTGGATTGTTTGTATATTCACAGAAATAGTTTTAAGCTATATAATAATATATATATATAGTTGTTCTGGCCTGAAGGAAAATGTGGGTATTATTTTTGAAACGTATGAGAAAGCCATTTTATACTCTTTTATGTAAATTACTTCAAGTTCTCACATTGCATTTTTGTTATGTACTCTTGTATTGTGATCATACCTGTTGCAAAAGGACATATTAAAACACACAGGCACAATATATATCTGTTGAAGTTCTAGCATTTTCCACAGGTACCAACAGAAAATGCAGGAGCGAAGTAAAAATACATGTTAATAATTCCTGAGACTTATTACCCACTGTTTGATGTGATTTATTTAGGTCCTTGTCTTCCAGCACATTGTGTAAAAATATATTTTATACCCCCAGCATTTTGAACTGGCAGCTGGAAATCATGTTCACTTGTGTTTAGCTGTAATTGTGTTCTTTAGTGTTTACTTGTGGTATAAAAGAAACTTCGATCAGATAATGCTCCATGTTATCAAAGTGCACTATATAAGTGCATAGTTTTCTTGTACAATAATAAACACAAGTGGATACTTGCAAGGTACAATCAGTGTTCTAGCAAGAACATGCACTTCACAACTGTGATTGCCCTCTCCAGTGACCCATTAAAGACTATTGGCAATTAGAAACAGCTCCCACGGTAACTGCCTGTATAAGATATGTTCACTTTTGTGATTTAGTATTTTATGGTGAGGAGAAGCACTTTCTTTTAATATGCTGAACCTAGAGTAGAATCAAAATACGGTGTAACAATGACTGAAATGAAGCACCATCTGCAACACTATTTTTTATGATCTATTAAATTTGATGGCCACTGCCACCAAGTCCCTGATAGTGGACACCAAAAGTAGAACATCATCATAAAAGCCAGTTTTGCATGTGAGTGATTAATTTGCTACTGTGTCTTTCTTTCACTGAAACATTAGTAAGAATGACATTTAGTTTTACAGTGTAGGGTGTTACTACACCATATGCTAGGTGCATGCAGATTTAGTTTTTGATGAAAACATCATCATCCTTCACCATTTCCTTCCTCTGGCTGGGTTGGTCGGCATAGAAGTCAAGCCTCTCCATTTTTACCTCGTCTTCCACCACTCTTCTCTTACCACGGTGTTCCAATATTGTCCTCTTTTCCTATCTGCTCTTTCCACCGACATCTTGGTCTCCCCCTTGGCATTATTCCCACTCCTTGTGCATTGTAAGGTCTTACTGGTAATCTTTCTGCATCCATCCTCTTCAGGTGTCCAAACCATCTCATCTGTGCCTGATTTATCCTGTCCTGAAGCTTCACCACCCCCACTGTTTGTCAGATCTCCTCATTCCTTCTTCTATCCCTTCTAGTCTTCCCCAATATACTCCTTAAAAATTTCATCTTCACTGCCTGCATCTTTCTTTTGTCTCTCTGTCATTGTCCAAGTCTCTGCTCCTTATGTAATTATTGGCACATGGTATGTGTTATATATTACCTTCTCGCATTTCATAGGTACATCCCTGTTCCATATTAATCTTCAAACACTTTGATATAGTCCACTACCTATTTGTCTTCTTCTGTTTACCTCCACATCTATTCTTCCACTTCTTCGAATTATGCTTCCTAGATATTTGAAGCTCTCCACTACCCTCAACTCTTGGTTCCTTTCTGGCTCTGTTTCTTGTTATTAGCACCCCACTCTTTTATGCACTGAATTTCATTCCTGCTCTTCTGATTTCCTCATTCCAACTATCAAGCTGTCTGTGTACTTCCTCTTCCCTGTTCACCCATATTACTAAGTCAGTGATGAAAACGCTAAATGTGAAATAACACATTCTAATGTTAATTTTTCATGTTTTGAAAGGTGTGAGGTGCATTTTGCTACCATGTTTAGTTATGAAATGATGTGAAATGAATTGCAAAATGAACTCTTCAACATGAAATTTAGGGTTTGTATACCACCACAACATTTTCTCGGTTCTGTATTATCTTGTTTAGCCTGCATCACACGGAACTGGATTTCTAGTAGGTATGCTCTAGTTGGTGCTGGACTGGCTACCAATTTGCTAGTTTTCGCCTCGCACGATACTTATCAGCGTACTTGTGGATAGACTTTTGTTCCCATACGAGGGAAGTTGTAATGGCGGCTGCGTGAGATATAAACAATGTATCACTTCACATTTTTAAAAGCCGAGAGGAATAACGTTTCGTATAAAACGTTATTAGGTACAAAACAATAGCGCTGCTTAAATACATACTTTACAACGTTTACTGTACACGTATGGAAGAATATTTTAGTTTCAAATGTAAACACCGTGCACTTAGCATAGATGGTGTTATAACAATAATTATAAAAATATAAAATAATAAAAGGGGGCGTTTAGAGGTTCGAACCTAGGTTTGGATTATTTATAAGTCATGGATGTTCAATCACGTAATGAGCAATTAAAATGTACCATTAAAATTAGTCACGGTCCAAGATACGGCCGATGAGAAAAGACGATGAAGTTCCCTTTTCATCGGTCTTCGTTTACAAGCCAAATGTTGTTTTACAGGTAGGAATCAAAAATTGAAAAAATCAGAAATCAGAATACTGGACACTGAAATATGTTACAAAATAATGTTTAATACATTTCTGTAGAAATACTTACAATCTCTGGTCGCTCGCCGACACAAGACAAAACACTCGCGGGTCCATGATGCCCCGCTCTAAACAAGTGAGCAACGCAGACCGCTGATGGTCGGTTTTATATGTAAACAATACATTCGAGCACCATGGCCTAACCAGTTACGTTAAAGAAGTTTGAAATCACAAAGCTAAGATTTTAAACATGGTCCAGAGAAGAGAAAACAATTTCTCTCTGACCTATAAAGGTGCTGAAAGTTTTAACTGCGAATGTTCTAAAACTGTCTCTCTAAAATGTGAATGTCGAACTGCCAAATCGAACTGTGTCTCTCGAACTGTGTATTTCCACTCTCACTTTCCACTGCTTCTGCTAAGTCCTTACTTCGTCTTTTCTTTCCGTTCTCCCCAGAATTGTCCTTCACTCTATTGGTCGTTGAACTTTTTACTCCGCCCACACGTGGTCACTTCTTCCTGTAGGGGCGATAATCGTAACACACGGGGGAGATAAGGGTGAGAATTGCTTACCGAGAGGCGATAATCGCATAGCATGAAAACACAATAGCACCTTGTTTGAGAGCTGATCTCGAGGAATGAAAAGCATCTGTTCTAATTAATTTTAATGGCTCTCAGCTCAAATTCTATCGCACACAACTCGGACACTTCGGTAAAGTTATTCCTTCCTTTGCTGTCGAAATCGCATCGAAGCGAAGATATACGAAGAGAAATGTTCTGGCAGGGTTGGAGTTCAAGATTCTCTGCTATTTACTCTTGTCAATTCGACGTCAATGAGCCAGACGGGCTGGCGGCGATCGTGGAAGTTATGCGTCTCGTGGAGAACACCATGTGTGGAGCAATTGTCTCGATTCCGAGCCTGGCCACCTGCAAAATCTCACGAGGACAGAGGATCTTTGTTCAAAACAAGGGAGAAAGTCTTCTTGGGGTTTTAAATTTTAAATGCCTGAAGTTCCAGGTGATTAGCTCCTTCTCTGCCGAAATTATCTCGATAGGCTCCATCTGGGCTGAAATTATCTTGACGTGAGCCACAGTTTAGACGAATTTGTATGGGACAGATATGGGAGTTTATTGTTGGACACACTGTTTCCTTCACCTTGAAGTAGGGGCGGTGATATATGGGAGGCTTCATGGGAACGAACGTGGGTTTCTTCTCAGAGAGCAGAAAATAAGATCTTGGGGGAAAGCGTAGAAAGACCGATGGAGATTTGTAATTGGCACATCTGGGGATTTGTAATTGGCACATCGGTTATACATCCCCCTGCTCCCGAATAAAATTTGCTGAAATGAAGGGAAGCAAATTTTTCAGCTATCAGTTGCATTGCCTCCTGCAGGACTTCTGATGTGTCTTGCCTCTCTCCTCCTCCCATAGCTGTAGTTCTCTTCTGCTGCTTCTCCTCCTGCCTGGATTGGCTCTGGGCAAGTGAGTTGCGCCCTCGCTGCTTCATTTGGTGTCCATGGCATCTTCTTCTCTCTTCCGACTGCTAACTCGGGCGTCGAGTGTCTCAGGAATACGGTTGGTAATAAAGGTGGGCTGCCCTCCTTGTCTAGTCATTCCTGGAATAGTGGTCCGTCCTGGCCTCTTCTTCTGCCATCTGGTCTGCCTGGCTGGAGCTCTCGTATCTGCTGAAGAAATGTGTCCGGAGTCTCCTTGGTGCATCTTCTCCTGCCATCTCTCTGGCTGTAGTATCTTATTCTGTGAAAGTTTTTAAAGGCATTAGAATATGCTTAGTTGAAAGTCTTAATTTATCTTCATGCACTTTCTTCACATGTCACAACTTCAAGTCTCTTTACCACTTTAAGTTCCTTGTCTTTGTGCACTTGACCACTATGTCTCTTGATTACATTTTTATGAATAATGAAAATTACACAAAAATTTGTAGCTTCTACAAAGATAGTATGAAAATCAATACAGGATTTAATAAAATATTATATAAAAATTTGTTGGCTAGTTTTGAAATTAAAAATTGAAAAATTACCAATACACATATTAAAATAAGAAAATTCCCTTTACTTTATATCCTTCATGCACCCTTCTCTTCAACTTATCTCATCGTTTTTAGCTTATTTCATATTTCATTACTTGGCTCAAGGCTTTACCAACACAAGACTATTTCACTAACACACTTCATAGGTTAGGCAGTATTTACTGCACGGGCATTCAGCCCTTTACATGTGCATACTTAAAACTATAATGGCCACTATGGGCAAATCTTCTGCTCTATGGCAGGAATTATGTGTGCATCATAGGCACATTCTTTATGCTATGTAAAGCATAGGCCTCCTTGGGCAAATTAAAATTAACGCAACCCTCTTATAACACCAAAATCCTTGTTGTGTGTTGTCGGCAAGTGTATGTGGTAGATGTATTTATTCTGTGTCTTATACCTTACATTAAGTAAAATTATGCAACTTGAGCCAGTTAAAATGCCAAAATTTAAATACTCTCCTTATCAACATAAAAACAAACAGTGAATAATCATTATGGAGATCTAGCCTCCATTTTCTCCTGATCAAAGCTAAATGGTGCATGAATCTAGTTGTTATACAAACTTAATTCTTATTTTACTATACAGACCCAACTTATTTTCTTCATCATACATCACTGGCCGTTCAATGCCTTGGTTGGTCTGGTGTGTCTAGCCTATCAAATATTAACTATAATAGATCAGAATACACGTTTAGATAAAACATAGAAATAGATTAATCAATAATCAATTGATATTAATATTTTCTGTAAATATTGACAAACAAATGAAAAAGAAAACAAAGAAAACTACTTCTTCTTCTAAGTAAATAAAGGATTACATGGCACTATGACTGTGCCAAATAAACAAAATTATAAGTTTCATCACTAACTAGACATTAATAAAATGATACGGTGACTTACTGAGTCACGTGTGTGCCTACATAATGTTGCACCTGACTACACAAGTTCACAAAGATTAAGATTACAAAATGATAAAACATAAAATTTAAACACATCAAAATATTAAAATAATATTATTGTTTAGATATAATGAAGAAGTTAATATGAGCAAATGTATGAGATTATTACAAACAGAAGACCTAACACCACCTTCTGTTAGTTACATCATAAAAATCAAAAGATTAAAATACAACTATATTACAAGTGTATGCATGTGTATGAAATTTTTGCTTTTTGGTCGAGTGTAATTGTTGTCTTACTTATTCTTAAGCAATTTTTGCAATGTGTTAGCCCCGCAGGGCTATTTTATGAGGACTACGTAGTTAGGCCCTAACTTCTAGCAGCCAAATGTCGACCTGTCACGTGGCTGATAGAATCCAGGAACCGAACACGTCCAAACCCAACCCGCATGTATATATAAAAGAGTCCCCCCCCTTGAATCCGACAGCAAGATGATATGTTGATAAAAAAAATCCCTTAAAGCCTAAAGAAGGCAAAGTGTAAAATAAAATATGCTCCGCGCATGAAAACTGTCGAATTCCGCAATGATTAAGTCAAATCCATATTTAAATCATGTTTAGCTCACGCTGCCATAGCGTCTTATGAGCTGTTGGGAGGACAGGTGACACGCGGTGTGCCCCAATCATCCTCTTCCTAACTCCTTAACCTCCACACCAAAAAAAATCTTTCAAGTTACCCGGGGTATACCGAAAGTATTCCAAAATGGTGGCAAAATAAATTTTGGGTTCTAGTCTCCTTTGAGAATAGAAATTTCGATCTTTGAGGTTCTCTATAGCAAGAAATTAACCCTAGGGAGATATATAAAACGAAGAAGTTGGTCTCCCTTTCATTATAAATTCTTATTTATCATCAGGTCATCCGTCGCATTCAGCATGTGCAAGTAAGCACGCATGCTGAGAAAAATATTAAAGTTGATGGTTGCAAAACCATTTATAATGAATTGTTACTTAGTAACTATTATACTGTATGATTACACAAGTCACAGGTATGCTGGTTTAATCAGTACATTGAAGAAAGGTGATATCGGAAAATAATTCCTCGGAACGTCAAAAATTTTCTAAAAAATTAGCTGGCAACACTGATTTTCACTAACTTTAAATGGTAGTTGGTTGCAAAACTTCTACAACACTTATATTAAATAATTAAACAAGTTCGAAGTAAATATCCTGAAATAAAAGTAAAATTTTTACATAAATTCGAAGTTTCTCGGTTTACGAGCCTCCGATACGACACCTTCGTATAAAAACTGGCTAATTAAAAATAAAATTATGCAAGTCCTGGTTGATTTTTTGTAATTTCCCTCAAGGGTAGTCTGTTTATGACTTCAGTAATTAGTTTTCATAAAGATCCGACTGTAATTAAGCATTTTATGGCTGATTTAAAATTCAAGTTCTCCGCAAAGGTACTAGTTCAGACAAAATTTGGATTTCTACGTCACAGTAGCTCAATTTTATGAAACAATACAAGATTAACTCTTTATATTTAAGTAATTTATAGCTTAATTGTTATTATTAAGTTCTAAATGTAAGAATTTGTTACAAAAATTGTAGCTTTTATGCTGAAAATTCATTTTAAGTGCCTTATTTACAGCATAACGCTTTTAAGTTTGGAAAATGAAAGATAAGCCAAATATTGTTTTTAAGAACCAATTTTAAGGTTGAAGGAGAAATAAAGAACAAGATTCTATTTACGCCATCCTGAGAATCAAGTGTAAAAGAGTCTCCCAGCCTCCAGTCCTTTAAGAGGACTTCCCTTTGAAAGTATGTGTGTTATGTAACATGTGTATCATTAACATCCTGCGGAAAAAGATCTGGTCTCTTACCCTTCAACATCCTGAGGTACAATGTGCTTTTACCTTCGGTACAGTGCCACAGCTTCATGTTTTCCACATGCTGATTGGTTACCATCTGGCCGGTACAGCAGTCCAACAGCGCGAACACATCAACTCTCTCCTCCTGGTAGCAGTAATAAGGACCGGAGAAGGTATTGCAGTATTTCCTGGTTATGGCATCTAATAAGCTACTAAGAAAGTGTGTTTTCAAAAAGATTAAGTTACCTACAGAGACATTTTGCCTTTGGGACAATTGTGCATTTATCCTGGTGTTTCTTTTGTTTCTTTCACCCGCTGTATTAATACTAGCCATGTACAGCTTGTGTTCCCAGTTCATTTCTTCACCAGCTGGCAAGTCAAAGTGTGTCTTTACTGCATTGTCAATGGGATAATTTAATTGAAGCTCTATGGGTGCAAAACCAGTGGAATGGTTGACACTTCCATTCAACAAGTTAACAACCTTGGTGACATGCTCTGGCCAAGCATTATGCGCGCCTTCACAGACCACTCGCATAAGCCGGTTCAAATCTTTGTGTATCCTCTCTACTAGGTTACTGCTCGGTTTGTATACCGGGGTGTAAGCAACCTTTATGCCTAGAGAGGCTAACGACTGTACATATTTATTTGCCTTGAACTGGACTCCATTGTCACTTACTATTAAATTTGGGATCCCGAAATGTAAAAAATAGACATCAATTAGCTTTCGTAGTATGCTGTCGGTAGTACTGTTACGTAAGGTGTATGCGGTTAGAAACCTAGTTTTTGCATTTTGAATAGTTAGTAAGAATCTTTCACCTCTCTTACCCCTTGGTAATGGGCCCTGAATATCTATGAACAAAACAATATCTCTACCTTCCATACTGTGCAATAACAGTGTTTGTCTAGGTGGATGTGTGTTATCTTTAGTACTCTGACATGTAATGCAGTCTGCAACATAAGATCTGACATCTTTCCTCATATTTCTCCAATTATACAGTTTTAAAATCCTTCTCATCATTTTATCTACTCTATAAATGTATTAAAATATCATGGTAGTCTTTAAACACTACTGGTACCAATAATACTGGTATGCAAAGTTTCTATTCGTTCAAAAAATTATAATCATAGTGGCTGCTATGCCATCTTGCAAAAATTTTGTAAAATACAGCTAATTTGTGATTTAATTTAGCTTTTGTTTTGTAAACAACTCAAAAACTGTATGTTGGTAAGAAGTATGTGGTGTTTCTGCTGTTCCGCAGCTACGAAGTTACTGAAAAAATTAATTTTGGAAGAAATTGCTCATTATTTACACTTATATTGGTGTAATAAGTGTGTACATTGCACAGTCATCATAAAAATCTAGCCTCTTACCTTCTGGTACATTTGTGTACTTTACCTCTCTTCTTTTTTCTGTTACCCTTCCATACTTGAAACATTTTATGCATGTTGGGTGTTGTCTGGCCTACATGGTTACGGAACGAGGCGGAAACGTCGTGCCGTCCTTTACCTCTGACATTACGCAGAGCCGTATGCGTGTTGCTCAATGCTACGTTAACTTCGTCTACTAGAATGCTAAAAAGATATGCTTTAGTGTCTTGGCTACAGTTAAGTTTCATGAGTAGTGACATACTTTCATTGCTGGTTAGGTTAACGCTAGCTTCGGACCATTTACTGCCCTTGACCAGTTCCTTGCTGGCAGGCAAATTAAAGAGGGGTTCCATTACTTTATTTATGTGCTTGCTACCTTGAGCTTTCATTAATGTAGATGCATTATTCTTGCCATTACTCTCTACTTTCCCCTTTATTCCCCTTCTCTCCTTAATCCTCCAACTTTCAAAGCTACGCAGCCTACTCCTAACCTTCCCATTACGGTACATCCATCCTATTTCACCGTACTCAATTAGCCTTAATTCATCAGCAATAATCTTCTTAAAGTGGGTCATATCCCCCCTCACTCCTAGCTCAAAAGTTACTCTATTACTAATAGCAAACTTATGCTTCTCAGCTCTATTAAAATCCTTAATGATAGCATTATCATCATTAGGCCTAACTTCTGCCTGCTGTACCTCACTAACAATTAATTCATCATCATCATCCACTTTGTTTATATCTAGCCCCTCATCATGACAGTCTGGGGATGCATCAAATTTAGCACTCACTTCCTCCCTAGTTACTTTCACTTCCTTAATTAAGGAGTCTAACTTTTCACTAAACGAGTCTAGCTTTTCGGTTAGGTCTGCTCTTAATAGCCCAATTGCTTCTAGCACGGATTTGTTAAATTCCTCAATCGTCATCCCCATTATTGCTGTTACAATTTCACCTTATTTATTTGTGAAACAAACCTATCTCTGCCCCTTGACAAAACAAAAAATAAAAAACAAACACTAGAAATTCTTAATGCATGGTCGTCTATTTATCATACTTCATTTTCATGGTAGCGATTAAGTTATCTCGCCCTCAAAATTAGCTTTTAGCTCCATAGTTCCCCTTTACTTGTACTTTCACTTTTTACGTATGTGCATTTCAATAATATTGTCAACTCGTTGTTTCCACTTTATCAACTTATGCTACTCGGAAGTTAGTTCACTCGCGAGGCATGCAAAAACTACTGTAGTGTCCTGATTTCTTTATGAAATTTATAAAATTGAGGGCAAATTTAGAACAATTTTAGAAATGGTACATTAAGTATGGCTTGTAAACAAGTCCCTGTTCGGGAAAAGCCATTTATAACAGTAATTAAAAATATAATAAATAATAAAAGGGGGCGTTTAGAGGTTCGAACCTAGGTTTGGATTATTTATAAGTCATGGATGTTCAATCACGTAATGAGCAATTAAAATGTACCATTAAAATTAGTCACGGTCCAAGATACGGCCGATGAGAAAAGACGATGAAGTTCCCTTTTCATCGGTCTTCGTTTACAAGCCAAATGTTGTTTTACAGGTAGGAATCAAAAATTGAAAAAATCAGAAATCAGAATACTGGACACTGAAATATGTTACAAAATAATGTTTAATACATTTCTGTAGAAATACTTACAATCTCTGGTCGCTCGCCGACACAAGACAAAACACTCGCGGGTCCATGATGCCCCGCTCTAAACAAGTGAGCAACGCAGACCGCTGATGGTCGGTTTTATATGTAAACAATACATTCGAGCACCATGGCCTAACCAGTTACGTTAAAGAAGTTTGAAATCACAAAGCTAAGATTTTAAACATGGTCCAGAGAAGAGAAAACAATTTCTCTCTGACCTATAAAGGTGCTGAAAGTTTTAACTGCGAATGTTCTAAAACTGTCTCTCTAAAATGTGAATGTCGAACTGCCAAATCGAACTGTGTCTCTCGAACTGTGTATTTCCACTCTCACTTTCCACTGCTTCTGCTAAGTCCTTACTTCGTCTTTTCTTTCCGTTCTCCCCAGAATTGTCCTTCACTCTATTGGTCGTTGAACTTTTTACTCCGCCCACACGTGGTCACTTCTTCCTGTAGGGGCGATAATCGTAACACACGGGGGAGATAAGGGTGAGAATTGCTTACCGAGAGGCGATAATCGCATAGCATGAAAACACAATAGCACCTTGTTTGAGAGCTGATCTCGAGGAATGAAAAGCATCTGTTCTAATTAATTTTAATGGCTCTCAGCTCAAATTCTATCGCACACAACTCGGACACTTCGGTAAAGTTATTCCTTCCTTTGCTGTCGAAATCGCATCGAAGCGAAGATATACGAAGAGAAATGTTCTGGCAGGGTTGGAGTTCAAGATTCTCTGCTATTTACTCTTGTCAATTCGACGTCAATGAGCCAGACGGGCTGGCGGCGATCGTGGAAGTTATGCGTCTCGTGGAGAACACCATGTGTGGAGCAATTGTCTCAATTCCGAGCCTGGCCACCTGCAAAATCTCACAAGGACAGAGGATCTTTGTTCAAAACAAGGGAGAAAGTCTTCTTGGGGTTTTAAATTTTAAATGCCTGAAGTTCCAGGTGATTAGCTCCTTCTCTGCCGAAATTATCTCGATAGGCTCCATCTGGGCTGAAATTATCTTGACGTGAGCCACAGTTTAGACGAATTTGTATGGGACAGATATGAGAGTTTATTGTTGGACACACTGTTTCCTTCACCTTGAAGTAGGGGCGGTGATATATGGGAGGCTTCATGGGAACGAACGTGGGTTTCTTCTCAGAGAGCAGAAAATAAGATCTTGGGGGAAAGCGTAGAAAGACCGATGGAGATTTGTAATTGGCACATCTGGGGATTTGTAATTGGCACATCGGTTATAGTGTAACTCAACGCACCTTTCATGCTGTATACGTTATACATTGCTGAAGTAACACTCGGAAACCACAGACAAAAGATCTCCTTTGCACACTCACAGATTATCTTCACATGGCAAAACTTTGTTTCACAGAATCCAGTCGAGGAAAGCCCGACCCTGTGGCCGAGCGGTTAGCCCATCGCGCTGCGACGCCAAGGGTCCCGGGTTCGAATCCCGGTCGGGCTTGGTTGTTTGTAAATGTCCATTCATCAATTTCATCCTTTCATCACTCATCCTCATCTTCGCAAATTAGCCAAGAGGCACAAAACGCGAAGTAAAATAAACTAAATCAATCACTCAATCAATCAATCCAGTCGAGGAAAGCAAGTAGCAATTAGAACATGTCCTATTCCTCCAAAGCAGTCAGCCAGGTGGCCATGATTGCTACCTAGATAGTTAGTTCAGCACCAACTAGGGCATTCCTACTAGAAATTCAGTTCCGTGTGATAGGGGCTTTAGTTATGCAAATCACTGAAAAATTTATTTATTTGTGCTGTAAGTATTTGAGGAGCAAAAATTGACTCCTTTATATGGGAATAAACTTCGTACTCTGAAAACTATATAAATCTGGTATTAGAAGTGAAATGCTAACTTTGTGTAATAAGTATAAATTTAAAATCAAATTTAGGTTTTTTATACACAGTTTTAACACCAGAATGCAATTATTTTATATACTGCTTTTGATCACGAAATATGCCCAGTTTTAGTACTGAAATCTTGATCATTGTGGCTCTACATACAACACATTGTTGCTGGATCACAATTCTACTGCTGTTTTATGCCATCTGTTAATTTTTGTTAGAGTGAAGCGCTGCTGTTGATTGGTTCATTCCCAAGTGACGTATGTCGCTTTAGTGTGAAATCTCCCTTTAAGTAATGAGAATTGGTTCACATCGATACTGTATGTTTAGCCGACCCACAGGCTTCCACAGTCTGTTTTAATGAGTCCTGCATGATTTTAAAAACCTATAACTTTTAAAGTAATAGGTTTGTTACAATGGAATATTGTTTGTTACACAGAAAACTTTAAAATTAATGTTTGATGTGGTTTGGTTCATCACCAGATCTCCAACTGGGCACTATTCACGCCCAACCACTCTTGCAATCTTTGTTTGAATCAGAGAATTGCATTCTGACTATGCTCGTCTGGAATGTTGTGAATCACACCACATATCGTCCCATAGCCTTATGCTTTTTGTACCATCTCTGGATACTTGTCTCTGCTGAGTAGGGGCATGCGTATTTCGTTTTTGACAAAAACACGAAATGTGAAATAACACATTCTAATGTTCATTTTTAATGTTTCTGAAAGTGTGAGGTGCATTTTCCTACCCTGTTTTGTCACAAAATGATGCGAAATGAACTGCAAAATGCGAAATAGACTCTTATACACGAAATTTAGAATTTATTTACCGATGCGACACTTTGAATTATCCTGTGAGTTATGCAATTATTGGAAAATGGGTTAATTCTGCTGTAAATGTTTGAGAAGCAAGAATGGACCCCTTTATACAGGAATAAACTTAATACTCTGGTAACTACATAAATGTGCTATTAGAAGGGTTATGTTTATTATCATAATAAGTGCAGATTTTAAATCAAATTTTGGATTATGTTCACAATTTTAAAAACAAAATGAAATTTTATATATGGCTTTTGATCGCTTTTTTTACCGCTATAACACCAAAATTTTATTTTATTTACTTTTTTTTTATTTTGCTTTTTTATTTACCAAAAATATGTGCCTCTACCGCTGAGGGTGTTTATCCAAACGTTACAAGATTTTAACTCTGCAAGCCATAACACACACTTGACCTTTTTCCTGCATCGGTATCATCTTGGAATCACGTAATCGCCTGCATACACGTCATTCAGCAGTGTAGGAAAAACAAAATTATAAATTTTCCTGTATAAAAATTACAAAAAAAATCAACAACAATATTTTGTTGTAATAAACGTATTACTTTATAGTTATAGCTTTTTTAGAATCCTGGAGGACTTTTAAAACACACTGTATGATACCATCTGTTACTTTTGTGTCATATTCTGTGTTGTGTTCATATTTCAATGGGTGTGCAGAAATAGACCCTAATATTGCATCTTCTTTCAGGTTAAAGAGCTATGTGCCCTTCATGCACTGAACAACCTTTTCCAAGAGAAAGGAGCATTTACTAAAACTGAACTGGACAACATTTGCTACAGCCTGTCTCCAAATGACTGGATTAACCCACATAAATCACTGCTAGGCTTAGGAAATTATGACATAAATGTGATAATGGCTGCTCTCCAAAGAAAGGATTGTGAAGCCATATGGTTCGACAAGAGAAAGTAAGTATAAATTGTTTGAAACACCACTAATAATAATAATAATAATACAATAAAAGAAAAAAATAGCATCACTGTATTCTTATTATGAATGGTGAAATGTTTTGGATCTCTTCCTATTTAGCTTTCCTGCACAACTTGAAATCAAATGCCCTTCTTACTAGTGGAGCTTGTGGTGTGTTGTATTTTGCAAACTGTGTTTATTATTGACAGTTTGGTTAGGTTATCATTATTTAGGAGTGTTCTGGTGAGTAGTGCATTTAGCACAGGTTTTCTAGAAGTGCATCCTTTCCTCACGTAAGCAAGTAATGTTCCTTGCTTTACATAAGATGGTTATTCTCAGATGTAGGCCCTAAATTGGGCGACAACTTCTTGTACATAAATGCACACAGTTAGCCGTTGCCCAAAGCGAAGAAGAACGTGGAAAATCATCAGAGGAAAGGCACTGTGGCAGAAAGAAAGACATCTCCTTAAGTGGATCATAAGATAAAGGACATGACACTAAAGAACAGGGAAAGGAGTTTACATCAAATTGTAATTAGACCTCAAAATGAGGTAGGAGTTATCCTTAGTCATACTAGTGTAATGCCCCGACTAAAATAACAGGGTGCTTTACACCACACCATAAAGGCGTATAGGGGTGTGGGATTAGGGCCCCACACTTTCTTGATATCGGCCGAGCTGGGGGTGATGTGACCAGCACCACGCCCCTGGCTGCCTTTATCCCCCAGAGTTTCCTCCAGGTATCCACTTTATACGAAGCTGGGTGGACACCGGAGCTGCTTGAACTGGTTGAAAAAGTCCCAGTTCTTCCCTGCCAGGGATCGAACCCGGGTCTCTGGCATGGAAGTCAGACACTCTAATGACTGAGCTACCGCAGGTTCTTTAAAATAACAGGGTGTTTCTTGAAAAGTTTTATGTAAAAATCCCAAACTAACTGAAGCATGTACGAAAGCTACATATGAATTTGTCAGATGTTACGGTTTATGGAATGGTACAGACTGGGGATATGCACTATTTTCATATGAAAAACTATGAAATTACTCTGGAATGAGAGCGCAATGAAATTGTGGATTTGGAAAGGAGACATATTTCAAAATTCTTGCATTTCAGAGACTCAAACGTGTTGTGGCAGAGTAATGATATGGTTGTGCTTTTCCACGAAAGACATTGGCAGGATGCATATCTCTACAAGTCACGGGCAGCACCAGGGGGCACGAGGGGTTGCTTGCGTACCCCTTAATTTTCTTCAGCACCTCCTATGTTCAACTGAAAACACTAACCCTTAGAGTGTCATATTATGTCATGTCGCCATATCAAGTGTCGAATGTTAGGTACTGAAGTAAGACTATTATTATTGTATGCAACAGGCAAGCACTGAAAGAGGTGCCGATATACATACTTTCCTGTAATGCCAGCAGCCTCTATAAAGAACAGCGGCCGTTTTTTTCTTTTGTCAGCATTGTTATGAATTTTTTCTCCCTTTTTTCTTCAAGTGGTCTGTTTGTGGTTTTCGATAATTACGTACGGATTAATGTGAGTTATATATTTCTTTCATTTTCTTTTGCATTGTTTTATAAATCGTTTCTTTTCCGCTTATTTGTTCTTCACACTGGAGCAAAAATTTCAGCTGCTCCCAAGGTATCACCAAGTCGTGCTTGAGAAATTATTTGAAGGGCTCGGTGTAAAACATGGTGAGTGACATTTTCGTAATTTTATGAGTTACGAAGTAAAATGTGCCATCCTTCAATTTTCGAGTGAAATTGCCATGTCACAATTTGCACTGGACTCTGTGAAGCCTTCTGAAATTGGTAAACACAACACGAAAACGATTTATCTAAAGTATAACTTCTAATAACCTTTTCAAAATGTCACTTACCATGTTTTACACCCGAGCCCTTCATTTTACGCAAGTTGTAAGTTGAAGGGTAGTTTTCTTGTTAATACGTTCTGTGTATTTGTTCCACGTAACATGTCTAGTAAACGTACCATTTCAGGCTCTTTCAAAACCCGTTAGGAAGAGATCCAATGTTCACGAAGAAAGTTTACAGTTCGTTGTTGGGGATAGTGTGGCAGAGGGGATTTTAACGAAGACGAAGTTGCTGTGCACTTCACGTTTTGTCCTGAAGTGGCAGACGGAATGTACTATGTATTTGGTACCTCCATTGGTTACATTGAAAATGTTCAAAAAATGTGTTTTTAAAGACAAGGCTAATTTCATTTTTTATTTCACTATATAGTTCAATAAGACTGCAACGTGTATCTGATTGTTTACACTGTATGACCACTTTCTATCTTGCGACCTATCACCGTGCACAGCTGGTGAATATCTGGTTTCGAGATATGAATATTCAGACATTGGTGGCCACCCAGCTCTCCAGACATCAACCCCATAGAGAACTTGTGGGTTATTAGGTCCAAAGGACTGTGTAACCAAACCTAGAAGCCAAAACAAGAACTCATATAAGCAATTGTATGTGCTTGGTTTCATTAAATTGACATCACATATTGTCAAAATCTCATTCATAGCATGCATCGAAGGTTGGTAGCACTTAGGAAGACAAGGGGTGACCACACTTGGTACTGGTTTATGTATTTACATACTATAAAGACAAATTGGGCTATCGTGATACATGTAAAACGTTTGATCAGTCTATGTAGTTGCAAAATTGTTTTTATGTATACATGTTCCACAAGCATTATTTACTTTAATTTTGTTATTAGTTCAGCAAAGTGATCTATATACATAAACGTATATTGAAGATATAGGGTATTTTATTTAACAGTTAGGAAAAGAAATTTTCAAGTTGGATGTAGTCATTGAAACAACTGAAAATGCAAGAGCGAAATGCCGAAAACTAATAATAATGAAGTGATGCTATTTTTTCTTTACAAAGTGTAGTTTTATAGGAATGGACCAACATGAAATTTTGGCCAATACCAATAAAGTTCTGATATAACATTTACCGATACTGATAACCAATATTCTACCGATCTGATATAAAATTCCCAAATGGTTCTTGAAGAACCTGAATGGGTTATTGACCTCCCTAATAAATGCATGTTTTGAGGTGACGGCAGTGCAAAAGAAGTTTAATGTTAAACAGTTATTTTGTATGAAGTAGAGCATGGAGATTATGCATAAAAATTATAACAAAGTGGCAGAATTTTGCACTAAATTATCAGATTTTTATAGATATATTGGATTGGTAAAATTATCTGATAATTTACAGATATGCTCTATATCGGGCGATATCAATGGAGTACCGCTTAATGTCCTATCCCTAGGATTTAATAAAATGCTCATATTATTAAAACTCTACAGTGGAATGTGCCTCTAAGTGTCTAGTAGTAGTAGTATTAACAATAGACGTTAACCTTAATAATTCCTCATATGCATGATTACAAGTTATAATAGAGATTAAGCATATTAAGGCCAAAGAAAAGAAAAGGTCCTTCATTAGCATCTGTGTCAGAATTTATTCGTTTTTCTGATATTTTTTTTTACTCGTAGACCTCGAGATTGCCATGGTGTTGGATGATTTTTTGATTGTGATCGTCATTAGGGAGGTACATACAGGCTGGTGCATCCACTTGATCTTGCAAGATATAAATATGACATCATGCTTTTAGGATTTATTAAGGACATTACGATGCATTTTGAAGAATGAGGTCCAGCTTCTTTAACCTTTTGAGTCCCAAGGCCATTTTCACATGTAACCCTTTTGGTCCCGAGCCAATTTTGAGCAAAGTGCAGACTTTCAATTAAATGAGTGTAGATCGGAGGCTAATTGCCCTAGAGAGATGGGTGATATACTGTTGTACGCAGAATGAATGGGAGATTTAGACTATATGAAATTTATGCAAATTCGGCGTATATGTGGCAGGGGGGAGGGGGCTAACTCAAAATTTCGGGGGAAAATGGGGTCTACCCTCCCCCCCCCCCAAGAAAAAATTACATGACAGTGTCGACATGCACATGGAAATGATCGCTGACATGTAAGGAACACAAAAATATTTGCATTATTATCATATGACCAATGTAACTTGAGTTGTACCCCCCAAAAGGAATGGTCGGCATGGCACTGATTCAAGCTTCAAAATGCAGCGGTACCTTGAAATGACTTTAGCTCAGAGACTATTTGCCCTGGAGATATGAACGATATACCGTTGTACGCAAAATGAATCACAGATTCAGACGATATATAATTTATGCACATTCGGCGTACATACGGATGGGAAAGGTGGGAAATCCCCTGAAAAATACTTTTTTTTAAAAAAAATGGGGTTTCTCCCCCAACCCCCCCAAAGGATATGAAAAATTCAAAATGCACATAGAAATTATCACTGCCATGTAAGAAACAGAAAAATATTTGCATCATTGTCATATGACCAATGTAACGCGAGTTTTACCCCTGAAACGAAAGGCTTGTATGCCACTGTCTCAAGCTTCGGAATTGAGCGAAATGCAGAGTTACATTGAAATGACTATAGCTCAGAAACTAAATGCCCTAAGCCCCGGGACAGGTTTAGTTTGCAGCAAATTTTCACGTATAATAGACCCAAACGTGCACACAGAATGTAGTCCTCCTGCAATACTGCAGATTTTCTCACTGTCTGTGATATGAACAGCTCGGCAGTTCAGGCAAGACTTGCATGGGAGATGCTGAGCGCCATACTCGCGTGGTTTAATACATAAAATCTGCTGCAAACTTAACCTGTCGTGGGGCTTAGAGATATGAACGATATACCGTTGTACGCAAAATGAATCACAGATTCAGACGATATATAATTTATGCACATTTGGCGTACATATGGAGGGGGAATGGGGGGAAATCCCCTGAAAAATCCTCGCACTTGGGCACAAAACTAACATCTAAGCACAACTTTCACGGATGAAAAGCTAGAACACAGTGAAAAATGAGCGCCGATTCTTGCACCTGCTTGAAATTCTATTTTTAGACAATGCAGGGTAACCTGTGTTGCAACTTGTGGAACACTTCAGCTCAAAAACAAAAGGTTTCCTTCAGCGTGCCTCGAAATTCCATTCTCACAACGCAGATTCGACAACCAGTCTTCCCCCTCCCCACCCCCCTGCTTGCGCCCGCACGGAAAACTTTCGTTTTTACATTGGATACTGATAAACAAGCTTCCTTCGAATGCAGTTACCAGGCGGGAGTGAAAAGCATTGCTTTAGAACAACAAAGCCGGAATTCCTTTGTTGGCAAATATTTTCCCTTGAAAAGAGACGCGAAAGAGAAGTAAGTCCCTTTCCCCCTCCATTTTCATGAAGGAAAAAAAAGCTGCAAGAAACATTTCTGTTAAATACATGTGTTAGGAACAATATAAAAAAATCAAAATTCTAGCCAAAAATAGAAAAGTTATAACGTAAAAACTACGACCTTGACACAGCGTCTCAATCGAGACCCTTGGGACCGCGAGGGTTACATTTGGGTATCTCGACCAAGCTGCGTGGGACCCAAAAGGTTAAATGGCACATTCTCACTAAATAAAATTGCATGTGATATAATACAAAATATAGAAGACTGTAAACTAAAATCATTGTATGCAGTCGTAATAATAATAACCCCTGAGGCAACAGCCCTTGAGGGCCAAGGCCTATCTACCAACTGCCGGTCACACTCCCTTATGCCTCAGCAGTGGTGGGTGATCATCCAGCTAGTTATGGGCTGGCGTGTGGTCAGCACGACAAACTCCCAGTTGTTGTTGTAAGTTTCCATGACTCCTTTGTAGTTCCCCAATTTCCTCACTGTGGCAGGTGATTGCTAGTCAGATACACTGGCCGAAATCTCAGGAAAATAGTTGTTACCCTCCCTCCCCAGGAAGCACATATCCCATAGCCCGAGACCAACACCTTGTACCTTAGACCACACATCCACTGTACAAGACAGTATGTGGTCTCACCTGCTTTAAATTCAGGAAACAGGACTAAACACAAAACAGCACAAAAATACAGGGTGATTCATAAAAAACTGACACATTTCATTATCAGTGTATGTGAACAAGAATAAAGATTGAAACAAGTTATTATATCTTAAATGTACCTTAAATATGGGAGTTTAACAACCTTTACATTACATGCAGAAAATGTCTTCCCCCTTGCTCTGGGTATCTCATTCCATGTCCCTGGCCGTTCGTTTGAGTATGATGTTTTCATTACCATTGATTTCGTTTTTAACATTCTCCTCCACTGTCCGAGGGCATGTAGCTTACAATTTTTCCAAAAACATCCCCACAGAAAGAAGTATGGAGGTGTCAAGTCAGGTAATCTTGGTGATCATAAGTTGCAAAAAATTATCCATTCTTCAATGAAAGTTTGGATCAACTCCAAGGACTCATTTGATGTGTGGTACTTGGCCCCATCCTGTTCAAAATAGCCTTGACACAGTTGTATGGTATTTATCACCAAACACCATGAAAATATGTGGTATGCACTGCATCTTCATGACAACTGAGGCAATATGTCACCGAAAGCCATCAAATTCTGCACAGATGTCCTGCATCATGAAACTAGCTTGGAGATTTATGATGTATTCTTCTTTAAAGAAAAAAACACTACATGTGTTAGTTTTACATGAACCACCCTGTTGAATCCAGATAGACAGGACTATTTATATTTTGCCAATATCTCATTCTCTTTGCCAGGATAAAAGTTAAAAAATTCTCACTACTGACTTAAACCAGGCAACAGCCCGGTCCTTTTCCCATTTCCTGATTTTAATTATTCACATATCTGAATTACACCTCTAGCATGAGGTGTATTAGTAACACTGGAAGCAATATAATCATGGTATATTAACCTTTTGCATCCCGAGCGTCTCGATTGAGATTCTACATGTAACCCCTTGCATCCCGAGCATCTCGATCGAGATCCTCTAGCATGCTCATAGTTTTTATGTTATAATGTCGCTATTTTTGGCTGGATTTGCGATTTTCTTCTTTTACATTATTGTTAACGCACATATTAAACAATTATGACTCTTGCACGTCTTGGTGTCGAACAAAAAAGGCAGGAAAATGACACCTTTTTTGGTGTGGCGGCTCACAAAGGAAAAAGAATTCCGACAAACAAAGGCCAGATTTGTCAGCAATTCTTTTCTTCCATCACCACCTAGAGCCTCCCCGCTGGCGCAGTGGTAGCGTCCTCACCTTGTAATCAAGAGGTCCCGGGTTCGATACCCGGTGGAGGCACATAGTGGTTCGGATCCCACTTTAAGCTGTAGGTCCAGTCCCAATTAGCCTTACTGTGCATAAAGTGGACTTAAAACACCAAATCATTTTCTTCCACCACTGGAGACTAGACAGGTGAAACGTTTGCTTCTCTGTACCCAAGGTCACAAGGAATTTTCCCCATGTGGCCAGAAGGGAGGGAGGGGGGAAGAGGTGTTGAAGAAACCCCCATTTTTTCTTCAAAAAATTTGGAATTTTCCGTTTCCTCCCCTCTCCCTCCATATATACACCGAATCTGCATACATTTTATATAGTCCGAATGTAGGGTTCATTCCGAGTAAAACACTATATCATTTGTCTGTCTACCGCAATTAGCATCCGATCTACAGTCATTTTTATAAAACTGCATTTTGCTGAAAATCTGCTTGGGCAGCAAGGGGATTTGCATGCGAAAGAGGCTCGGGTGGCTAAGAACTTCTGTTTCTCAAATCTTCATTTGACCTTTCCAAACTTTATAATCTATCACTCTTAAGTTTATAGTAGCTAATAACATGTTTTATTACTCATGTGAAATTTAGAAGATTTCGCACTTCCACGTTGCACAATTTAATGGTTCAATCCTTTTAATTTCGAAGATCCACTGTCTTCATTCACCTTCATACCCTTTTGTGAATGAAGACAGTCTTCGAAATTAATAGGATTGAACCATTAAATTGTGCAAAGCGGAAGTGCGAAATCTTCTAAATTTCACGTGAGTAATTTTAAACTGCGTTTACCGCAACCATCATGAACATGTTTTATGTTGTGTTTATGTATGTTTTTATTAATGTGTATTGTTACATCCTTTACTTACAGAGATCCCAATTGTTTGAATTTGAACAAGATCAAAGGATTTATTTTAAATGTGCCAAGTGACTACAAATTTGGTTTTGTATTTTTGCCTCTCAAGAGAAAACACTGGGTGACTATTCGTGAGATTCAAGGCAGTTATTACAACCTAGACTCTAAATTAGAGTCTCCAGAACTCATTGGCAAGGTGAGTGCATTTAGAATCATTCTAAACAAAGTTGAACTTCTCTGTAATGCACACCGATGGCAGAACAAAAATAAATGTCCAGTATTGAGAAGTGTTTGCTATTTGGGAAAAAGGCTTACTATGCTCTCAGAGTTTTTAATTTCTCCCAAGTTTAACAAAGCCATCTATTAGGCATGTAAAATTTACATATTTCTTTTACATATGTGCAAGCAGTTTTACAAAAAGTTCTCTGATTAAATATTTTTAGATAGATCTGAATGGTTTGAAATATTACTAATCAGATTTTGTCCTACAACATGAATAAACAAATGAAATGTTAAATTGTGAACTTTCAAACTAGGTTTGTTTGAAAAAGAGCGACATAACAAAAATTTATAATGCCATGTTTATTCATACAGGGAGTAAGTCAAATGGGAAGATTTAAAAAATTCACAAAAAATAGAGAGCAAATATTATTTATTTTTTGAACATGAATGTACTCTACATGAGTGGAAATTACTAGTGTACCTGAAAAATGTTCATTTTTTTAACATGGTGTCAGTAACATGGCGTCCTTGGTGTTGCACACATTGTCGGAGTCTTAGAGTAAATCCGCCCATGATGTTGCGTAGCATCTCCAACGGAATGTTGTGGATCTCTTGCCGAATTCGCTCCTTCAAGTCATCCCTGGTTCTTGGAGGGTTGTCCTTGAATACTTTGGATTTGAGGTAACCTACCAGAAATAGGTCAGGAGCTGCCAAGTTGGGTGAATGGGCAGGCCACAGAATATCGCCGAATCTGCTGATGAGACGACCAGGCAATGCGAGTCTAAGCACATCCATAGACACTCTGGCAGTATGGCTAGTTGTACCATCTTGCTGGAAGAGTGTTTCTTCTCTCGCAACATCATGGGCGGATTTACTCTAAGACTCCGACAATGTGTGCAAAACCAAGGATGCCATCTTACTGACACCATATTCAAAAATTGAACATTTTTAAGGTACACTAGTAATTTCCACTCATGTACAGTACATTCATGTTCAAAAAATAACTAATATTTGCTCTCTCTATTTTTTGTGATTTTTTAAAAATCTTCCCGTTTGAATGCCTCACCCTGTATTATGGGCTGAAATCCAAGTCAGACAACCTGCACCATCAACGCAACCAGATCCCAGTAACAAAATTAAGTGGTTTTCCTTCCGTTACCATCTACCACATCCAACCACCTTACCAAATCCCTCCGCCCCTATAACATCCAAATAGCACACAAACCAACCTCCAAAATAGCTGACCAACTAAACAAACATAAACGGTACTTCCTCTCCCCGCTCAACAACCCAGGTGTTTATGATGCTGAATGCGAGCGCAAGGCTCATTACATCGGCAGATCCATCAGGCCTATCAGTGAGAGAATTAGCAGAACCTATCAAATGCAAAAACTGCCCAACCCACCACTGGACTTGCGAAACATATCAAATTCTACAACCATAAAATCGAAAAAGTACATGTCAAATACAAAGCACACAC
Organism: Lepisma saccharinum; assembly: GCF_977018435.1. Lineage (NCBI taxonomy): Eukaryota > Metazoa > Arthropoda > Insecta > Zygentoma > Lepismatidae > Lepisma > Lepisma saccharinum. The sequence goes on along the minus strand of NC_139243.1, from coordinate 20,254,269 downwards.
TCTCATAGACACAAAAATCAAAGAAACACATGCAATCATGCACTACAACCATGAACTCAACATAGATAGTGGTCAGGTACACCATGCTTGGCTTCCCTTACTGCAGCAATTAACACCGGTGAACAGCAGATGACACATACGCAGGCATACAGGCGACAACAGCACACCTAGCGGCGATTTAGGAAGAAACAGCAGAAACACGCCAAGCAATGATGCAACGAATTCCAACTATGATGGTGGCAATGGCTACTGAAATTAATAGAAAATTACTTAAAACAGCTTCGCGGAAAATGTGAGTACCTGAATTAGCCATATTTATTATTTTCAATTAATGATACACGTGATACAGTAAACACACTATTCGTTATTTAAAAAAGATAATGGACATTTCCATAAGTGAACTCGAAATATAAGAGAAATAAAATTCAGACACCAGGTGAAAAAATTTCAGATGCCATCACCGGGTGCCCTGTATTTTTCTACCGCTGAGTGAATAGTAGTATATTTGTGATGGAATATCTACCTACTTGTGGCCCAGCCTGTATATAGAAATCTGCCAATTTTGATTCAAAATCTCTTGTAATTTCACATGGTACGATCATTTAATCACAAAATCTATTTCTACTTTCAATGTTATTAGAAAATAGTGAAAAGTATGCATATTATATAATTTCCAAGATATTTGTACTCTACAAAAGTGTTATTTGGGCTTTTTGCAAACTGAAAATGTATCTATTAATTTCAAATTGATGCCGATACATCAGTAGTACCAGTTCAGTCTAGGATTAAAGTAGCTTTATCATTTAATTAGGGCTGAGTCGATACTAATGCCGATACCGATACAGACACTTGAAAATTTGCAATAATTAAAATTTGTTCAAATTATTGATCAATATTGATGTGTAAATATTCTTCTTCAATTATTTGCATCAATTTTCCAAGAAATTTGCTACAGATTATTAAAATATATGTTATATATGAAAAGGTTCTCTCGGGCTATCGACCAGGTGAGTTGCAGAAAAGATTCCAAGCTTTCGAGAGCTAATGTCTCTCTCATCTTCAGGATAGAAGTGCAGTTCTGAGCGTGAACCCGGTGCATATAGCCCGTCTCAACGAGCTACAATACTCTCTACTTTATTTCACCGGGCCATCTCCATCAGCGACGCCGAGCATCTATCAGAAGAAATACAAACTGAACGGGTACTTGGAACACAACATCAACAAAACATTAAAACGAGTACTGTCCAAGAAGACCAGCACATCAGGGAATTCGGACACTCCAGGGGACCTGGACAAAGCTGACCAGAAGATAGGCATCCTTCCTTACACCGGAAATCTCTCCGGAGTAATAAGCCGAATCCTCAAGAGAGAGAACATGAAAACCATTCACAAACCACCTCCGAAGATCAGAAGCCTACTACGTAACCCCAAGGACAAGTTAGGACTCAAAACACCGGGAGTCTTACCGGATTACCTGTAAATGCAGGAAAGCATACATTGGGCAGATGGGTAGGACAATAGAACAGCGCTGTAAAGAACACCAAAGCAATATCAAGTACTTCCACCCTGCAAAGTCGAGGACTAGCAGAACATTCAATCAACAAGGGACATAGACCAGATTTCAGCAACACAGAAATCATAGCCAAAACTTCAAACTACTGGGATCGCATTATCAAGGAAACAATAGCCATTCATGAGAAAAAGATAATCTTAATCGCGACATGGGGCTCGAACTGGACCCAGCTTGGTTAGCGTTAGTTAACCAGAAGGGTGCACCCAGCCCCCTCCATGAACCTATATACACCAGGTTGATGCTCAGAACTGCATTTCTACTCTGAAGATGAGAGTGACGTTAGCTCTCGAAAGCTTGGAATCTTTTCCGCAACTCACCTGGTCGATAGCCCGAGGGAACCTTTTCATCATTCATCACCAAGAAAGCTTCAAGACTTACTATATGTTATATAATTACAAAATACAGTATTTCGTGCAAAATTGGTACACTAAAAAAAAAAAAACTTCGAATTTTGCATAATTTTCGGGATAGTTATAGACTCCACCAAAATGTTGCGTGGAATTTTTGCAACCCGATATGCCGGAAAAATATCTGCTGGTGTCGGTAGATTAATTTCAACTGGTACTTTCCAAAACCGATACATCGGTATTGGCTCCACCCTACATTTAATCAATAAATACGCTTTTATCACACTCTATCAGTCTGGAGTAATGAAAATTGCATTTACATTTTCCCACATTTTATGTTTTTGTAACTTTGTCCTCTGAAAAACGTAAAATTGAGGTTCCACTGTATAATGCATAATTCCAAGATGTTAGGACACTAGAAAAGTATCAGAGACAATTGACAATATTTATATATTTTTGCAGGAGTCTGAAGTAATATCGTATTTGAGAGAACAACTGGAGAGCAAGGAGAAGGAGTTATTCCTTGTTGTTTCAAAAGAAGTAGAGAGAGACCACACCTGGCAGCTAGATAGTGTAAATGTTAATACTGCAACCAGCAACCACGTGCCGTCGTCAACCGCTGGTGGCTGCAATGAAATGATTCGAACTGCTAGCACCGAGACGGAGGTGGAGTGGCAGGAGTTGAATGTTCGCAACTGCACAGGACTCTCAAACGAGTCGCGACATTACAGTGAAAAGCTGGATGCGGGAGGTGAATATCTGGACGGGAAGGTGATGGATGCGCTGAATCTTAATCTTGTGTCAGAGGATATTCAGTGTGAAAGAACACTGAAGTCTCCGTTAATTAAAAAGGATCATACGTAGTGCAGTTTTGGTTTCTGTGATCCTTTTTTGTTTGTTTGTTTGCTTTCTCATTCAGTGACGTTGACAGCCATATTATTTCCCCAGTTGTGTTCATACTTCTCTGTACGTTGTGTGCTGTTCGCAGAAATTTATACGAAAATTCGCATTGCATTCCTTGACTGATAATAAGTAGTTGGAAATACTCACGAGGAAAAAAGACATGTTGATATTGCTAATCCTAACAGTGCAAAGTTTTTATATAGTAATTTTTTTACAATTTATTTTTTATGCACAGTTAGTGGATAAATTTGCGTAGTGAAATTTATATCAGCTTTGTTTTGAATTTGTGGTTATGTGTTCAGATAATGTATTTTTAGTTATTTTTTTTAATACAAATCAGTTTTATGTGAAAATAACAAGTGGCAGATTAGGGAAAGGAAAATAGGATAAAAATAGTGTTGAAAGGTTGGAGCAGTAATGTTTTGAGCATATTTTTTGGAGCTAAGTTTATGGCACTGTTATTAATAGAATTTTCGTCTTCATGTCATTCCATTTTGTGTTACCATATTGTATATGCATTTGCTGCCTGTTGCTTGAGATCACTCCCTGGTCAAATTGTATATGTATTTATGTATGTACAGTGGATAGAGTGGAACTATTCTGAGCTTCCATCTAAGTCTTTTACATTTGTATATGTGTACATAATTGAAAATAATTCATGATTTTCATAGATCAGTAAAATTTTAACTGTTTTATGAGAGTACTTGTCAAGTTACTGCCATGCAAGTCATGTGACGCTATTTAAAAGATACTTATTGTAATTAAAAGTGTAAATATTACATTGTTTGTACCTGATAATGTGCGCAGGTTGTGAGATGTTATTTTATTAAAATATATGTAAGGTCCTGTACCTTATGAAAATGAATGCTTGAGAGATCAGATTTGTTCATTATTTTGAAAACGAGATCCTTTTGCGTTAATATGGTTTCAATGTTTAATTGATACTTGGAAAGGTGTTGCCCCAATGTCACACAACCGTATCATTCACATTTCTCCAAATCGTTTGTTGATATTTGAAGGTATGCCATACTTGAATTTACAACACACTAGTCTCATTTTTTTTAAAAAGAAAAAAGAAATAATAAGTTAAGTATTTGGGGAGAAAATCTGAGCTGAGATTTTGTCATCCTAGCTCCCAACAAATGTCCCACACTATGCCGGACGGTTTAAGACAGTGGTTCCCATATTTTCACTGAAATGATGTGATTTTTCCAAATATGTGCTTATTTAGTACTTTTTATATGTAAAATATTTCTGAATTACCTTTTTTTTTATTATTATACTTAACACAAGCAACCTAACCAAACTAACTGAGCATTGCAAGTGTTAGATAGACCTACATTCTGACTTGTGTTCTGTGAAAACATCTTGAAACACTAAGCGTGTTGTGAAACAAAAAACGTTTGGGAACCCCTGGTCTAAGGCATCATGCTTTGGGCTCCGGCTACAGGACGTGCGCAGGTTCAAGTCTCCTGGGGGAAGCGTAACGACTTTTCTCCTGAGATTTTGGCGTGTGTATGGGACCTGTGGTCACCCACCATCGTGGAGAAATTGGGAAGCTACGAATGAGTAGTGTAACCTTGTCATGAAAACCTACGACGACGACTGGGGGTTCGTTGTGTTGACCAAATGCCACCCCTTTAACTGGTTGTATGATATTCCTCCTTGGGTGAGAGTAAAATCAGGTGGGAGTAAGGCCGGCGGTTGGTAATTAGGCCCGGGCCCTCAATGTGCTGTTGTGTCAAGTTATTATACGAAGGCTATTTTTTTTTCAACCTCTTAATGCACAGCTAGGTGGCCCGTGAAGCACTAGGAAGCAGAGCATCACGCAGCGTGATTGGCATTCCCCCTCCCCCTGCCACTACCACCACCACTGCTACGGCCAACGCTTCAGTTGAAGCAGAGCGACAGGCCCGTAGATATGTCTAATACCGCCAAGTGCGAGGTGCGTAGTATGATACGATTTATACAGGCAGAGGGGCACAATCAATGCAGCTGCATACTGTGAGACATTGCGCAGACTATGCAGAGCCATCCAGAACAAACGGAGAGGCATGCTGTCTTCAGGCATTGTCTTGCTTCATGATAATATCCGACCGTATGTTGCTGCTTCAACCCAAGACCTTCTTCAACGATTCCACTGGGAAGTGTTTGATCACTCTCCCTACATCCCAGACCTGGCACTGAGTGACTTCCACCTTTTCCCGGCGATAAAGAAGTGGTTTGGAGGACTGAGCTTCCACATCAATGAGGAGCTTCCAGACACCGTTTAGACCTGGGTCAACAGACAGGTGGCATCTTTTTTTTTTGCAGAGGGTATTGGAAAGCTGGTGCATCGGTACGATAAATGTCTGAATCATCTTGGCGATTACGTTGAAAAGTGGATTGTACATGTACGTAACTTTTGCCAATAAACCCATTTTGCTATTCACTGTAGTTTAGATTTCATGCCCTATCGGAGGTTGAAAAAAATAGCCCTCATATTTTAGCTCTAAACAAATGCAATTAGAAGAACAAGAAGAATCTCCTATTGGTGTGAGTTCAACTGGTATTTGATGTGTTGGCTCTGAGTGTTCATCAGCAACCTACATAACAAATTATACTGGAAAAAGAACAACAAAAATAACATTTTTTTTTCAAATTGGCTCTCCAATCCTTCACCTAATGTTTTTACTTAGGTTTAAGAAAGAATAAGAACATTTTTGTAGCATTTTTATTGATACATGTACAACAAAATTATTTTAGTTACTTTTCAATCAATTTCAAGGTAAATACTGATAACTTCTTCTTTATTTGCAAATTCATTTGCACATTTGTTAACCATTATTTCTTTATCATATGACAACAATCAACATGGGACTGGTACTTGCATTAAAATGTTTTCAATAAAGTCCATTTTATTTCATTAATACTCACACAACTCTCATTTTAGTTGATGCTTCAGAGTTCCGTGCAATATGAACTCTGCCAAAACTTAAATAGTTTTTCAGTAATATAAGATTTTACTTAATTATTATTTGGTACATTATCTGTTGCTGGAAAAATGAACCATTTAAAACAAACATGAGGAAAAATATATAAACAGCACCTCTCTAAAACCTGAACTGAGAGTAGTTTTTTAAGATGCAATTTATACATTTATTTAGATAGAAACTTGTTTATGTGAAAATGAGTGTATTTAAAATTGTTTTCATGATTGTGCTATATTTGTCATCTTAATCCTTTTCTTCTATTTTAGAATTTGAAATGTTGTTGCTTTACATCGTAAATTTATAATTCAAGAAAGAATAATCTGATATAAATAGTCTAGTGCCCAACATTTTATTTTTCAGTTATTATTGAACAGGCTGGATTTATATGTAAATACGTGTTGATGTATTAAGCTGAAATCAGTTGTGTTTGGTGTTATCTTTGTTCATCATGGCATGTAGACTCGAAAAAATTAGTTGTTTTTTTTCCATATTTGAACGTATATTAGGTTTGGGCTCATATTTTACATATAATTTAGTTATTTTTACATATTATTTCCATTTTTCAAAACATTTCTCAACATGTACTTCATATTCGTGCAATAACTATATGTCCCCGTATGACCGGAAAACTTGGGTGAATTTCTTCCGAATAACTGACAAACTTGAAATGTACTCCCATTTACTTCTTGTGATACTGAACACAGCTTTAATCAGTTAAAATCCATCTTAGAAAGACAGCAGAAGGAAATTCACATTCGAACAATTACAACAAAATTTTGTTATTCGTTGTTTCGGAAACAGAAAATGAAAATGCATATTTTGTTATTTTACAATTAATGTCAATGTGAGCCTACTGTATTTTATATAGCTCGTGTAGTGTCTTCTATTATTAAAAAGGCAATTTTTTTACAATTTTAAGTCCATATTTTGGTGAAAATAACTAGATATGTATTTACATATTTAGCACATTTTTACTACATATAAATTCGTTCCCTGCTAATAACATTGCGAGGTGCCACTTACATACAATTTCATATAAAACTTCTAGGTCAAGTTATGTTAGATGGGTAGTTATATTCTTTATATTTTTAAGCACATGTCAAATATCTAATTAATTTCATTTTATGGCCTTTTTTAATTTTTTTCCAGCTGGTGGTCATGCCCCTTACCCCTCTAAATCCAGACATTTTATTGACCTCCATAAGAAAATATTTGAAAATACATACATTTCTTGCCAAGTTATGTTACAGTCAGTTCATTTTTCTCCTTGAAAAGTCATATTTTAACTTACAGATATGTCTGAAATTATGGCTATTAATAGATAACCAAGATTGTTACAGGTTGTCACAATATATTAATAGAACTAGTATCATAACAGTTTTATTTTATTGGCACATAGAAATTGTTATTATTTTCAAAATTATTTTGTAGCTCCTAAATTTCCATTTTCATGTGTGTTTTTATAATGTTCAGTAAGATATTCATGTTATCGTTCCAGGAATTCTATATAAAAGTGTGTTTAAAATATCATCTATCTGATGTTTGCATCGTGCATCAGGATGCAACTTTTCACACAAGCTTAAAATATAGTTTTCCAAGGGCATGTAAAAATTAATATCCAAAGGGACAATTCTTCTGGTTTGTCAATCTGAGTCTATCTTTGTTAATGTTCAGTCTTTGAAGAAGTTCATGAATTTTCATTCGGCTTGCTACAGAAAGTGCCCGTTGTCTGCTAAACACCCACAATTTTTCTGCAAGAAGAGTAAATAAATACTATTAATAGTTATGACTATCACCACAATTAAAATAGCATATCATAATCGTGACAATGCTGTCTTATTAGACATCACAAATCTCACATCTCCTGAAACTGTGCTAATTGCCGGAACATGTCTTATCAGACCCGTAGCCCGCTATCTTGTAAAATCTGCCTCCTAGTGGTCAAATGCAAATAGGACACTGCCTATTATGAAAGAAATTTTTGAGCGTCTGCATCAATTGGTGCGGTTGTAAATGCCAAATGTTTCATGTCCTGCTCAGGAAAAAATATTGAAATCCCGACAATAATTTTTAATAACCCTGTATAACATTCTCAAATTGTGGCTATGACGTACTTCCAAGATCGATATTCTGATCTAAAAATAGTACCAAACTGCTTGTCTTGTCCATACCTTTCTTTTGATATATTATATGACTATATTTGGAAAACTTTGTGATTTGACCTTTTGGGTCACAATATGACCTTATAATGACCTTCAAGGTTAAAATCTAGTGGCATCCATCCTAGTATTTATGTCTGACCTATGACTGATTTAGCATGGATGCCAATCATTAACATTCCATGCGGGTAAAAGTCACAATTTTGGTCTTTGGCTGGTCTCATCATCATCATTCTTTGCTGTTTCCTGCCTCTGGCTGGGTAGGCATCAGGGGCGGTGCCAGGGTGCCATGAGGGGGTGCTTGCATGCCCCTTAATTTCCTTCAGCACACCTTACGTTCAACTGAAAACACTAACATTAATATGTAATATTATGTCATGTCGTCATATTGAGCGCCGAATGATAGGTACTGAAGTAAGACCGTTATTATTGTATGCAACAGGCAAGCACTGAAAGAGGTGTCGATACTTTTCTGTACTGGTGGCAGCCTCTGTAAAGATCGGCGGCTGTTTTTTTCTTTCGTCAGCATTGTTGTTATGAATTTTTTCTTCTTTTGTTTCTTCAAGTGGTCTGTTCGTGATTTTTGATAATTGCCTATAGCTTAATGTGAGTTATGTTTCTTTCTTTTTTGCATTGTTGATAAACGGTTTGTTTTCTGCCTACTTGTTCTTCCTTACACTGGAGCAAAAATTTCAGCTGCTTTTAAGGTACCACCAGGTCGTGCTCAGGAAATTATTTAATGAAAGTTTTCTTCTTAATGCGTTCTATGTATTTGTTCCACGTAACATGTCTAGTAAACGTACCATTCCAAGCTTTTTTCAAGAACTGTTAGGAAGAGGCCCAATGTTCACGAATAAATTTTACAGTTTATTGTTGGGGATAGTGTGGCAGAAGGTATCTTAAAGATGACACAGTTGCTGTGCTCTTCACGTTTCGTCTTGTGGCAGACAGAAGGTACGAGGGAAAGTCCGAAAATAAGTTTCCCCCCAGTTTTTCCATTGAAATCGTACAGCAATGGGGGAAACCAGGATGTGTTGGAACACAACAGACACTCATACACCAGTGGGTGAAGTACAACCGCGAACCAACAAATGGTGTGAGTGTAGTGCGTGCAAACGAGGGGAGGTGCCTCTCAGTTGTGGCCCGGCAGGTATGGAGAGAAGGTGCGTGTTGAATTTGTGGTCAAAGGAGGAAGTGAGAGCGGTTGTCCAGTATGAATGGGTACGTGGAGTATCGGGAGCAGAAATTCATAACCGCCTAGTGGAAGTGTATGGGCCAGAAGTGATGTCAAAACAAATCAAGGCCGCATCAATGGAGTGGAAACATCTGTCATCTCCTGTCCGGAAGAAGTCAAGTCATCTCCCTCAGCAGGTAAGGTGCTTCTCACAGTTTTTTGGGACGCCCATGGTGTTTTGTTGCTGGACTTTTTGGAACAAGGAACCATCAACGCAGCACATTACTGTCACACCCTGTCCAAATTGAAGCAGGATATTCGGCGTAGGCAGCCTTGCCTTCTCACATCTGGCGTGCTGTTGTTGGATGACAATGCGAAACCGCACTCGGCGAGGGCTACGCAACACCATCTTGCAACCCATCCTCCGTACAATCCCGATCTCGTGCCGAGTGACTTCCATCTGTTTCCGACTTTGAAGAAGGCTCTCGGAAGAAGGCGCTTTGGAAACAATGCTGAGGTGACACATTTCGTGCAACACTTCTTCCGTATACAGGACACTCATTTTTTCCAAGAGGGTTTTTTGAAGCTTATCAAGCGGTATGACAAATGTCTGAATGTCCAGGGTTCTTATGTGGAAAAATAAAGTAAGTATGCTATTCCTTTTCTCATTTACGTTTTTTGCTTTTCCTTCCCATCTCTGTCCACAGTCGCTAGGGGAAACTTATTTTCGGACTCTCCCTCGTATAATGTACTATGTATTTTGTTCCTTCATTGGTTACATTGAAAAGGTTCAAAAATTGTGTTTTTAAGGGCAGGGTGATTTTATTTTGCATTTCACTACATGACTGCACCGTGTATCTGAATGTTTACACTGTATGGCCACTTTCTTGGAGTAAAAGACTTAATACATATCATCATGGACGTCCAGGGGGCAGCATCCCTGGAAAATGAATGTCAATCTAAAGTTATATATTTTCATTTCAGTCAGTAATTTATGTTAATCAGTGGCGGCATTTAGGGATGCAGTTGCCCCCCACTTTTTGCTATATTTGCCCCTGAACTATGCTAAACCTTATATATCAAGGGAAAGTAAACTGCCCTTGCCCCCCCTCCCCGTTTCATCTTACTCCCCCAGTTTTGAAAGGTTGCGTGCATGTTTCATGTTTTCCTTATTTTCAGAATCGCACCCCCTAAATTTCTTTCTGCACCCCCTCAGCACCCCTAGATGAATAATCCTGGCTCCTCCGCTGGTAGGCATAGAAGTCGAGCCTTTTTTCCTGGTCTTCCACCACTCCTCTATTTCCACGGTATTTCAATCTTGTCCTTTTCTCCTAACACTCCTCTATCTGCTCTTTCCACGGACATATTGGTCTCCCCCTTGGTCTTAGTCCCACTCCTTGTGCATTGTAAGCTCTTACTGGTAATATTTCTGCATCCATTCTCTTCATGTGTCCGAACAATCTCATCTGTGCCTGATCTATCCTGTCCTGAAGCTTCACCACACCCACTGTCTGTCGAATCTCCTCATTCCTTATTCTATCCCTTCTAGTCTTCCCCAATATACTCCTTAAAAATTTCATCGCCAGTGCCTGCATTTTTCTTTTGTCTCTCTCTGTCATTGTCCAAGTCTCTGCTCCTTATGTAATTATTGGGACATACTATGTGTTATATATTACCTTCTTGCATTTCATAGGTACATCCCTGTTCCATATTAATCGTCGAATGCTTTGATATAGTCCACCATCCATTTGTCCTCTTCTGTTTACCTCCTCATCTATTCTTCCACTTCTTCCAATTATGTTTCCTAGATATTTGAAGCTCTCCACTACCCTGAACTCTTTCGTGTCCATCTTATTCTTGGTTCATTTCTGGCTCTGTTTCTTGTTGTTATTAGCACCTCGCTCTTCTCTGCACTGAATTTCATTCCTGCTCTTCTGATTTCCTCATTCCAACTATCAAGCTGTCTCTGTACTTCTTCTTCCCTGTACCCCATATTAGTAAGTCATCAGTGAACAACAGGGCATTCATCTCTTCCTCTCCTGTCTTCTTCCCCACCTCTTCGTTAATTGCATCCATTGTAATTATGAAGAGCAGTGGGGAAAGAGCACTTCCCTGTCTTAGTCCATCACTTATACTGAACCACTCTGTTCTTCCCACTGCCTTGTATGTGCTCTGCACTCTACACACTATCTCCAGGGTGGTTACTCACCGGGAATTATGCGTGAATTCTACTTGAATTTTTCTCCGTAGATGTGGAAAATTACAAATTTTTAAATGCAAATCCTATTCACATTTTATGCAAATAAAAATTATTTTCGTAAAATTTTCTTGCTCGCTTCGCCTGCAATTACTTTTCTTAGTCTTATCAAGTTTATAACCATAGCTAGGGGGCGGTGGGAGTCGGCCCTGGCCGCCGAACTATCTAAATGAAAAAAAGGTGTAGGGGAAAGTGGGGGAATTGCGACCACCTAAGGGAGATTTTAAAAATCTCAAAAACTGTACGCAGTGAAACAAAAAGAAAATGTAAGCCTGAAAAAGCAATGTTTGTAGTACATCTCTGCGTATCACTTTGCTCCCTGTCGTTAATAGTTATATCTGTAAACGTCAAAAAGTAACAATGTGCGTGTGAGCGCAATTGCCCTATTGGTAGGGTAATGGCACTCAGTAATCATCCTAACAGTAAATCAATACCATTTTTGTACTATACAGAAACTATATCTTTAAGTACTTATATTTATTAATATGTAGATACAAATTAAATTGAGCACAATTTTGCACAAGAATGCACACATGGGACGATTATTATGAGAAACGTGTTTGCACCCTTCATGTTCCCATCACAAACAGCGTGAGCGTCATTACCCGATAGGTGCCATATTATGTTATTTGTTTTTCGTCTCATGAAGAACCTCAAATGTTTACTTTATAATAATTAAGAAATAAACAGGAGATACTATTATTATATCTGTAAAATTTTCAAGACTCTAGCTTAAACAATCCGTCTACGTACCTTGCACTTTTTTCCTTCCCAATTTTATAAAAAAATATGACGAATTCGTTTTTCGCACCCTGCTTCTTAAAAGTCAACTCCACATGTGCCGCCTTTTGTTTGGTGCCTCGTAGTACTGGGTTCTAGATGTCAGCACAGGTTACTCTTCAATAACACCCTCCGTAACGACTACAGAGGGGTGAGCGCCATTGCCCGCTGAGCGCCATTCCCCCCACCTTCCTCTAAAATTGATTGATTGATTTGTGGGTTTAAAGTCCACTTTATACACAGAAAGGCTAATCGGGACTGAACCTACAGTTTAAAGTGTGATCCGAACTACTGTGCCATGTGTTGAAAAAATAATTGAAATCGTCTGTTCAAACATAAATGCTTTAGCACCAACTTCTACCCCCTTTTTGCATAATTTACGAGGATAATAACATCTTTTATACTACTACTACTACTAATAATAATAACAACAATAATGTTGGTCCCGTCAGGTTCGAATCCCGGCTTGGGCTTGGATGTTTGTGACTGTCCATCAATTTCATCATATAACTCATCTCCTTCTTCACAAATTAGCCAAACGTGGCACAAGAAGCGAAGTAAAATAAAAGAAATCAATAATAATAATTGTTATAATAATAAATTATTACTAACACTATTAGTAGTAGTAGTAGTATTAGTACATTTAGTAGTAGTATTAGTACATTTATCCTGGCACTTTCTCCCCACCCGCTCAGGCAAAAATTCGTGGTTGCGCCTCTGATTGTAAATAGAAACTCAGCACCTTAAATTAAATATTTTAATTATATTACGTATACCGTTTAATTAAATTATAATTTTTGGATGTTGGAATCACATAGACCCTTTATATTATTAAGATATTTGTGTGTGGATGTTGAGAGGCGGTAGGTAATATGTAAGGTTGAAATAGAGAAAACATTTGCTGTACCCTTGCTAGAAAGTTCACCTTGAAAACCAGGAATTACACCTGATTTTTATCATGGTTCTAGAGTAGCCACCCTGTATCTCTTCCTCGACCCCTTTCTCTCTTAGAGATTAGAGCCTTCCAAATCTTTGTTCTGTCCATGCTATCAAATGCCTTTTCTATATCTACTGCCTGGTCTACTATTTCCTCATATATTTGTAACTATTATTTTTAATCCTAGTGCTGAAATATGACAAGTTGCATGAAAAAGAAAACATTTTCAATAAACAATCAGTTACGTAAATATAACTTATTTACACTTAATAAGTGCTGACCTCCATGGCAGAGTTGTTATCAGAGCATGCTAAGACATCAGGGGTCCCAGGTTCGAATCCTGGCCTAGGCAAGAGGGATCTTTGTGAGTGATCCTTCATCAATTTCATCGTATCATCCTCATCTTCATGATTAGCCAGAAGTGGCAGAAAATCGAAGTAAAATAGGCCAAATCAATCAAGCATTTAATAAGTTGCATATTACAAGTTATAGCTGAAATATAAAATAATGAATAAGCCGAAGATGCTCTATAATCTTTAATAGCATTCCTCTAATAAATAAAGCTAAAGATCATTGCCTGTTTTAAGTCCTCTTGTGTACACAAGTTTACAGGATTCTTGTTGGGAAACCTGATGGTAAGAGACCTGTAGGAAGACCAAGACGAAGATAGCGGGATAACGTTGAGATGGACCTAAGGGAAATCGGTAGAGATGGAAAAGAGTATATAGAACTTGCTCAAGATAGGGAAAGATGGAAGGCCTGTGTTGCTGCAGCCATGAACCTTCGGGTTTAAGAAGGCTAGGGAGTTAATTAGTTAGTTGTGTACACAAGTTGGGTGGAGTGTGTGAGTTGCCTTACCCTCAGTTATGTAAGCATCCACCTACCTATCCCCAAGCTCAACCAAGCCTCCCTATGTACAAATTTCCACTTTGAGTGTGTGTCTGTGTGTGTGTTTGAGAGAGAAAATAAAGTTCTCTTACTTGAGTAAGATATTTAAAATATTTTCTGCAGTTTTTCTAAAATGCTATTTCTATTTTAGATTCTCAAAATCAAGAGCTATTTAAAAACTTCCCATAAAGCAATTGGGATAATCTTCATGTGGATTGCATTAACTGTCATCTGGATTTTCTCAATTTAACTTTTAAGTTTTTTCAGTTTTAGACTTGCCAGCCAGCTATTTGACAGACATTGGTACGTGGTCGACTTTTTACCTGGGTTTGAGTCCCAGTTTGGGCATGGTTCTTTTTTAGTGTATCTTCATCAATTTCATCTAACAATCACACATTCTCATCGTCACAATTAACCAAAAGGCACGACCTTCACTTCTGGTTGGACTTTGTCCTTAAGAGTAATAGAAAATGTTTCCAAGGCTATGAAACTATTACAACACATTGGTAACATTTTTGCAAAGATGAAGCTTAGTTCAAACTTAATACTCAGTTGTCATCTAGAGCAACAATTTGCTAGCTAACTTTTCAAATAGATTGTAGTTAAGTGATGGCAACGGAAACAAATTATTGGAGCAGTCACATTTACATCCCATACAAAAACTGCATGTTTGGGCTAGCTTTTGTTATTTTGCTGAGGAGGCAGATATATTGAATGGGGGGCGGCATCTGCCTGCGCTGGCAGCGATTGCTACAATTTCTTTTATTACATTTACGAATATCTTTGGTAGTATTGTCATTGCTTCCTGACTTGGAATAGCATATATTCATCCATATTACCTGTGTGAAAAAAATTCAAGTTGGAGCAAGACCAGATGAGTGTGTAGTTGTCATAATCCGTATCCAGAACCTTGTACGTTCCAACACCAGGTGTAAGTTTCTCCATGAATTTTGACATGCGTTTGTTGAAGTGCACTCGGAATATCGCTGATCGTGGGTAAAGTTGAGTGAACATTCCGTGCCTCGAACTTCCTTCATCAGACCTAAAGATGAGAATGTTATTTATTAATAAACATTTGTAAGGTGTAAAACAAAATAATAAACTACTAGGTGATAATTTTTGGCAACATTTTTATACAATCTTCTTCTGTGTACTGAAAATCTCAAATCTGAAAAATTAAAAATATATATATATATATCAAAGGCATCATTTTGAATAAATATGGCAAGAGGTTGATGTACAAAGGATCATGATTGAAACTTCAGCCTTAACCATTGGAAAACATTTATAAAGACCAACTCTTAATGCTGATATATAATCTTGATACACACACAACATGATATTGTAGTGCATTTGATTTACCATTTATTGATAACTAGCTGATTTCCCAGCTTTGCCCGGGTGTTTAATGAATTTTAACTATAGCGTAAAATGTAACTAATTTTATTTACAGGTATTTAAAAGTATAAGTACAGTATACAAATTGTAAACTAATATCTTTTACAAATTCACTATAATATAAATTTAACAACAATTTATGAACATTTTTAGTTCCACCTCCAGGAGCAAGAATAAATAAATTGAACGGCATTGGAAGTGTCACTATTCATCTTAGCGACCCCGAAAACTATGGATTCCCTACTAATATTGGTCGTTTTACATGCCACCCCCTTCCCACCCCCACTCGTTGCCAGGGGTGTATTGGAGTTGAACGGCATTGGCAGTGTCACTATTCATCTTAGCGACCCCGAAAACTATGGATTCCACACTAATATCGGTCGTTTTACATGTCACCCCCTTCCCACCCCCACTCCTTGCCAGGGGTGTATTGGAGTTGAACGGCATTGGCAGTGTCACTATTCATCTTAGTGACCCCGAAAACTATTGATTCCACACTAATATCGGTTGTTTTACATGTCAGCCCCACCCCTAGGGGTGCAAGGAGTGTCTTGAAGTTGAACGGCTTTGGGGGTGTCACTATTCATCTTAACGACCTCGAAAACTATGGATTCCACTAATATCGGTCGTTTTCATATCACCCCGTTCCCACCCCAACCCCAGTGGTACCAGGGGTGTCTTGGAATTGAACGGCATTTGGAGTGTCACTATTTATCTTAGCGACCCCGAAAACTATTGATTCCACACTAATATCGGTCGTTTTTTATTATTTTTATGTCACCCCCTTCCCACCCCACCCTAGGGGTGTCTTGGAGTTGAATGGCATTGTGAGTGTCACTATTCCTCCTAGCGACCCCGAAAACTATGGATTCCACACTAATATCGGTCGTTTTTTATTATTTTTACATGTCACCCCTTCCCACCTCCACCCCTAGGGGTGCCAGGGGTGTCTTACCCCCACAGTATTTCTTTCGAGATTGCAAGTGATACGTGTTCCAAGTTTGGTTGAAATCGCTCCAGGCTTTCGAGAGTTATGCCGGAAGAAACTTATATACACACATAAAAAAAGTGAAGTGTTCTCCTGTGCTTAGCACTACGCCATGAAGGTGTATAGGGGGTGCGGGGGTAACGCCCCACACTTTCTTGATCCGGTCGTGAGTGGGGGTGATGTGATCAGCACCACGTCCCTGACCGCCTTTACCCCCCAGGGTTTTCCCCAGATACCCATGTTATTCGACGCTGGATGGGCGCCGGGGCCGCTTCCAACGTTAGAAAAGTTCCCGGAATTGAACCGGCCGGGGATCGAACCCGGGACCTCTGGCTTATACACACATACATCAGTGGCGTATGCTGGTTTTAACTAGTGGGTAATCTCCGACACTTGATTCATCCACCCACTCCTGAAGTCTCTCTGCAAATTTACCTCAACATCCATACAGGATTTATGAATACATGTGTTAAAAATTTTACCTTATTGTTGCGACCACTGTCGAATAATTGTTGTGATTTCACTTGCAGTTAATCTACGTTTAGAATTTCAAATAATAAAACAAGAAAAAATAATATATCTATATAAAAAAACTGTAACAAAGAATATGAAAGAAATGCGGTAGTGAAATAAAACCCCTCAATATTAATTGAAGTATAAAATTCAAGTTACCCCAGTACCCAGTTACTCGTGCATTCCCGATTTTTGTTTTTATACACGGATGTTACTGGCCTACCTACATTAACTATTTCCAATTTCTCCGGAAAAGATCCCGTTCCAAATATTTTCACACGCAAATATTGTATTATATCCACTGCCTTTAACTTCAGTAAACGCAGCACTACCACTAATAGCTAAACAAATATTAAATTCTCGAATCGCTACAACACGCACTCAATTCCCTGCGCCAATCTTCTATTGTGGTTCGTTCCTTCCTGCTTGACACAGAATTAAATTCTCTATAGATGCTGAAAAATTCCCTTTCCCAGCTTTATATTCCCTGGGATGCGCGAGGTTCTATAAGTTTCAATCATTGCGCTTTTTGTTTATATATTTTACATTCAAACATCTTTTATCGTTATGATCATTATTAATATAAAGAGGGAGGAAAAGCAACTTAAATTACCTAATATATATGTGTACGTATATATATAATTTATTTCTGATAGCTTTCCCTTTTAAAAATTATTCATTTCTGTGAAAGAAGTACTCTCAGTGGTTTTGAAGGCTACAAAGAAAGTAATCACGCATTTTAAAATACGAAAATGAAAAAAAAGTAAGCATATAAATAGTTTAATTACTTCATTAATCGATTGATTAAATTGTTATTTGACGTCGCTTTTCTGCTACTTTTGGCTAATCACTACGAGTGATGATGATATGACATTGATGAAGGGACATTTACAAAGAACACCCATGCCCAGAGCGGTATTCGAACCCTGGAGCTCTGGCGTCGAAGGGAGCTGTGCTAACACTCCGCAACGAATGTCGGTGTAATTTCTTGAATTTCTAGTTCAAATTTTAATTTATTTAATTACCTTCATCTTCAATATTAAAGTTTTTTTCCTTTGACAATATCTGTTGAAATAATAGAGATCAGGAAGACAAAAGCAAATGTAAAATGAGAATTAACAAAGAATTGGTTCGCAAATGTTGTTCAGATTTCCCTGTTTCTCGCGCATTTTCATATGTACTATTTTCTCTACTTTCCTTTTCAGTACGTAATTTGTGAACCCAGAATTCTGTTTCCTGACAAATTTCCCTGTCGTAAACAACACAGCTCCTACGATACAAAGGCCATCGGGGAAGAATGGCAGATGGCAGAAGAGGGTGCCAGCCGACGGAACGGCAAAGGCTCTGGGTTGGAGAGTGCGACCGATGGACTCTCTCCACAAGGAGGTTACCCTTGCCACGGAATCACCGCGCCTGAGAAGCAGTGTTTCCTTCCCCTCCCTCCCGTCAAGAGATTTAAAGGGAGCTGGTGGAATCTCACCCTGACGTCACCAGATTCCACCAGCTGGAGAAAAACCCTCACGGACATTCCGCGGCAAACGGTTGAAAACATTTGCGCGCTGGAAGCAAAGAAATATGTGAATCAAAGATTGGTTCATAAGATTATTGCGAAGAGAAAAAAACAACTTTTTTTAAAAAATTATAGCCGGGTCATCTCCGATTACCTAGGTGACCCAGAGTATACGCCGCTGACATACATCCATTTTTATATATATATAGAGAGATTTTGTATGTGTATATAGCCTATATATTTTCCTTCTTTCTTTTTCTTCCCTTCTTTCTCTTATCTTTTCCCTCTTTATATTCTTCTCTTTTCCGTGAGAGAGGGACAGGAAAAGGGGTGGGAGGAAGAGAGAGAGAGAGAAAGGGATCTATTGTTTTTTACTTGACTTTTTTTTATAGAAAAATGGAAAATAGAAGGGAGAAAAGAAGAGAAAGAGAGAGATCTTTCCTTTCTCTCTGATGCAAGCTCTCTCTTTTTTTTTGAGAGAGAGAGAGTTTCTTTTCCTTCCTTTTCTCTCTCACTAGGGCCCCTGGTCGCTCTTCCTTTCTCCTTTTCCTCTCCCCCCTCTCTCCCTCAATAGAAGAAGTAAGAAAGGCAAATTTCCTTTCATTCATTCTTTCTTTCTCCCTAAAAGAGAGAGAGAGAGAGGTGTTTGTTTTTCAGAGGAAGAGGGAGAGAACTGAATGGAGAAAAGAAAAATGCTCTCTCTCTCTCTCTCTCTCTCTGTCTCTCTCTCTCTTTCTCTCTCTCTCTCTCTCTTCTTCCCCCTCTGGAGACGAGAGCAGAGATGAGGTAGAGAGAGAGAGAGAGAGAGAGAGAGAGCTCCTTCGTTTTTTCCTTTCTTTTTTCTTCCTTTCTTTCGTTCTTTCTTGAGAAAAGAAAGGAAATAAAGAGCGGGGCCTACTGTTCCCTTCTTCTCTCAGAGAGAGAGAGAGAGAGAGGTGGACTTAATAGAAAAAAAATTAAAAAGTTTTTCCTTTCTTTTCTTCTTTTTTCTTATTTAGAGAGAGAGAGAGAGAAAGTGAGAGACGAGAGAAAGAGCTAAAAAGAAAGGTAAGTAGAAAGGAGACAGAGAAATAGGGAGAGAGAAAACGATAAAAAGAGGAAAGAAGGATGAGAAATAAGGAAAGAGAGAAGGAAAAGAAAGAACATGAAGAAGAAGGAGAGAGAAAGGTTCTTTCTTCTCCTCCTTGTGTTCGTTTTTTCTGCCTTCTCTTTTTTTAGGAAAGATAAAATGTCTATCTTTTTCCGACAAAGGAGAGAGAGGGAGAGAGAATAAAAGAAAAAGAGAGAGAAAGGAGATAGTCGAGAGAAAGAAGAAAAGTGAAGAAGAAATGAAAGAAAACGAGAGAGAGAGGTAGAGAGGTAGACTAAAAGAGAGAAATTTTCTCCTTTCCTTCTCTTTCTTCCCCTCCCTCTCC
Source organism: Lepisma saccharinum (assembly GCF_977018435.1). NCBI lineage: Eukaryota > Metazoa > Arthropoda > Insecta > Zygentoma > Lepismatidae > Lepisma > Lepisma saccharinum. The sequence goes on along the minus strand of NC_139243.1, from coordinate 20,234,455 downwards.
CCCCCCTCTCTCTCTCTCGTTTTCTTTCATTTCTTCTTCACTTTTCTTCTTTCTTTCCTTCATAAAAAAACAAGAGGAAGGGGTTAGAGAGAGAGAGAGATGAATCTTTCTTCCTTCTTCCGTTCCCTTTTTCTTTTTTTTTCGTGGAGAGAGAGTGGGGGGAATATATATATATATTGCTAATACACATTCTTTTTCTAGATCTTGCATAATTGCAACAATGTGAATGAATCAAAAATAGCAATGCCTGTAGACTGGGCCTCCATCTCGAAAGGTACAAAAAATTGCTTCGAAGGGTGTCACGATATAAGAAAATACGTATATTTCAAATGTGGTAAAAATATTTTTAAAAAACAAATAACCATACCTGTTTTCAAGCGGCTCTGGCATCCACCCAACGTTGAATAAAGTGGGTACCTGGAGGAAACTCGGGAGGGTAGAGGTGGCCAGGGCCTTGGTTATGATCACCCCCACCTTTGGCCAAGAAAGTGTGGGGCCCTAACTCCACAGCCACTATACGCCTTCATGGCGTGGTGCAAAGCACAGGGGAGCACTTTACTTTTACATCTGATATAACTTGTTCTGAAAATTACAACTGACTTTTTTTGTATAGGGAGCCTCAAAAGGTTGTTAGCTCCAAACCTCCACGTACATATAAATCCGGTCCTGAAAATAGGACAAGAACATTGACATGCATAGCCTTATCCAATACTTAAACTTGCTACTTCCAAATCCACATTATTATTCTCTGCTAGCCGATAAGCCTAGATATCATTGAAAAGTGACAGCTGTGAGAAGGGTCTATGAATTCTTTCTTACACCTTTTTTTTATATTGTCGACAAAATTTTTTGCACTTCATAATTGTTTTTTCTTTAAAAAAGTGAGCACGTATTTCTAGATATTTCAACTGTTTCACTTTCTCAAACTTACAAAACAACCTTCGGCTAAAATCCTTCGCGCCCCTTCCCCTCGATCCGATCAGCTCGGACCACAAGGAAGCATGGTCCACCCTGCCCCTCCCCTCCTTGCAGGAGTACGGTGCACAGTAGACGCGGATCTGCGCAGGTTTTTTAGCTTGTGGTTCAACTATAGTGGTTTACTAGGGGTGTGCGGGGTCCCGAAAATTCGGGACCGGGAAAATAAATTCCCGTTCCAATCTCGACTTCGGGAAATGAATTCCCGATTTTTCGGGATCCCGAGCAGTCGGGAAATACCGAATGGTCATTTTTAAAAGTCGTTAATTCTCGACGTTTTCTGCATTGTAAATGTCTGGAACTTATGAAAAACTTCGTTTATGTACCAGAAATGCGAGAAAAATCACTTAAAGTGAAAATTACGTTTAGAATTTGAGATTTCCAGAGCTTCGGGAAATTTTGAACATTTCCCGTTCCGAAAATTTCCCGACTTTGTCGGGAAATTGCGATTTTTTCCCGTTCCGATTCCGTCCCGACTCAAAAAATTCTGTCCCGTACACCTCTATTATTTACTCTATTTTTACTCACGTATTACTATTCCTACTGTTTTTTAACTCCATGCACAATTTTTGCCAATAGTGTACAAATTATTTTTAAAAATTGAGAAATTAATCCATAAAAATTGTTTGAAAATACTCAGTGGCACCAACTTACAAGTATATGGGCCCTTGGAGCCTAAAGCTACCCAATAATTTGTTCTTATTACCATTATTATTATATTTGTTATGAGAGTTAGTTTATTGCTTATTGAAATAAGTAAGGGTGCATTGTTGGTGTGCATTAATAGCTTGATACATGGAAGAGAGGATTTATAAGATTTATTTGTGAACTTAACAACTCAAGTTCTTGAGCTCACCAAATATTTTTCAAAAGTTGGCACCCCTGAAAATACTTACCATCGATTTACCATATTGTGAAGGAATTGTATATCTCGTCCTCTTGTTGGTGCAAAGGTAATGGATACACATCTCTTTCCCATCTCAAATACATAGAAAGACCTCTCAACTTCAAACCATCTTCCCATCATCTGCAATGGGAAAGATTTGAACATAATCAGTTTAAATAGTAGATTTAAATTATTCATACACTGTTCCAAATTTTCTGTTAAACCTAAATTTTTACAGTGAGGCATCATTTCTGACTATCTTAGTTGTAAGTTTACCTTTATCAAGTTCTTGAAGTGGAAACTGTTAGTTGGGGAACATGTAGCGGATTCGATTACTGGTGGGGAGACATTGCACAGTGGTTCAGATTCCTCTTTAACCTTCGTGGTTCGCACGAGAAGAATTACGTCGATGGTCGCGCATGATGCCAGAGACCGTTTTTTTCTTTTAATATGTTTAATTAATGATCATAAACGCCAAACTCTCAATTATTATGATTAGATCTTTTAGAATGAAAAGAGACAACAGCTGATGCTCTTTGTAGAGAATGCCGCCAGTAGGAGAGGGTGCAGTGCGGTTTCTCTTTCAGATTAGGATCAATGACTTGCCTGTTGTATACATAAATAGGGGCTTCACTTCAATACCTACAGTCCAGCAGAATTAACTTGAGAGAAATGGCCTCTCTGTGAGTGATGCAACTGCAATCGAATTGGCTAGAGCGGGGGACTTCCCGCTGTAACGGGCCAACGGAAACTCTAGAGTAGAGTTTCCATTGGCCCGTTACAGCGGGAAGTCCCCCGCTCTAGCCAATTCGATTGCAGTTGCATCACTCACAGAGAGGCCATTTCTCTCAAGTTAATTCTGCTGGACTGTAACATTCCACGCTCAGGTGATTGATTTATATTAGGTCGCCTTTTTTTTCGATTTTGGCTAATATCGACTTTGCATCAATATGACGACACGGCTTTTGATAAACCATAAAGTAATATGACACTACAAGAGTTTAGGTTGAAAATAGGTTTTGAAAAGGGGTGCGGAAGAAAATTAAGAAGGGCGAAAGCATCCCTTCGCCCCTCCCCCCCCCGGTGCCGCCCCTGACCCGACACCACCAGCACTTTCACGAGAATTGGACGGTTGGAAAGAATTGTCTTTCTTTCTCTCTCCTTTTCTGTCTGTCTCTTCTCTCTGTTTAGTTCCTCTTCTGTTTCTTTTCCACCCTTCCTCCGTTTCTTTTTCTCTCGTTTTGCCTCTTTTCCTTTTTCTTCTTCCACCCTCTTTTTTTTACTTCTCTCTCTCTCTCTCTGTCTCTCTCTCTTCCTTAATCCCCCATTCCTTGTGTCTCTTTATCTCCTTCTCTTATTTCAGGCACGTAGTCAGGAGGAGGGTTCGGGGGTGGGGGCTGAAGGCTGAATTTGAAATTATCACATTCCCGCATCCCCATTATAATAAATATTGTAAATTACTGTAACTGAAATCAAATTATACGTGTGAAATATACACTTTTAGATTGGCATTCGTTTTCTAAAGGGGAAGTGTGGCCATCCTTGTCCCCTTTGCAGATGTCTATTCCCATGTATTATACTTTCACCTAGAAACTTAGTGTAGAGGAATCTTATTGCCGTTACTAAACGATATTATATATTCAAGCTGATGAAAGTTCAAAGCAACTACGGGGTAAGGGAGTGGAGTGGACGAAAATAAATTCGGGGGTGGGCAAACATTCAAGTAAAAGAAAGCAAGTCTAGCCGAATGTAAGAGTAGCAGAACAAAAGGACACTCAAGATGGTATTAGTTTTTACGTCTCTCTTGCATTATTTCTTCCAGATGGCCAAGAGCACCTCCTGCAGTGGGACACAGAGGGGTTATTGCCCAATCAATTTAAAATTTTACCGGGAGTTGGCCCTCGGCGCCAGACAATCTAAATGAAAAGATGTAAAGGGAATGCCATGGCGCCCCATGAATTTTTTGTGCCCTATTAAATCAATATTGTTTTCAGTTTGCAAAAAATTGGATCAGAAATTTTTGTTGCTCGCTTCCCTCGCATTTTATTTGTTTTTTCTACTGCATTGTAAATACTAGAAAGAGAGAGAGAGAGAGAGAGAGAGAGAGAGAGAGAATAATAACAGCTATGAAGTTCAGACTGTTACTGCTAAACAGTTTTGTTGTAAATACAGGAACAATTGTTTGGAGGCCGGCTCCCGTGGCGCAGTGGTTATCGCATTGCTCTACGACGCCAGGGGTCTCAGGTTCGAATCCTGGCCTGGCCATGGACGTTTGTGTGTGTCGATTCATCAATTTCATCATATCATCACTCATTCCCATCATCGCAAATTAGCCAAACGTGGCACAAAGATCGAAGTAAAATAAAGCAAATTAATCAATCAATCAATCAATTGTTCGGAGGTAAAAGGTGTGCGCATATTTCAGAGACAATTCATATCATTTTTGCTGTTGACTTGTTATGGGGAGGATGAATTGATTATGTAATGTATTTAAATAATATGTATAATATATATACCGGGTGGTCCAAAAGTTCCGGAACGGTCACTGCCCCTAATTGAGATAGAGCGAAAGCGGTTCAGATTCGGAATCTGCACGTCAAGACCTTTCAATAGAGTATATGGTAGAGCCCCCCTTCCATGTACTCTATTGAAAAGTCTTGACGTGCATATTCCGAATCTGAATCGCTTTCACTCTAGCTCAATTAGGGGCAGAGCTTCCCTTTGAATTTCTTTGGGGTTTTTTATGAAATTTTCACTTTTTTCTCTCTCTCTCTCTCCCCGAAAATTTAAAATCGTCATATCTTCGTTCCTAATTGAGTAAGGAGGATGGTCGATAGCTCGTTGGATTCGGAATGAAGTCCTTTTTCCGATTCTACAATACAAAATGGGGGTTTCCATTTAAAATTTCACACTTGCCTCCAGTCCAACCCCCAGGGGGTCGGGGGTGGGGAATCAAGTGTGATATCATTGAATAGCTTTCTTTCCCTTATTAAACACGTATTTTTTCGTTTTCCGATTCGATGTGTATTTCTCACGATATGTGACCGTTCCAGGACTTTTGGTCCACCCGGTATATAATATTATATACACACACACTCTCAATGCAATAAAACTAAAAGAGTGAGATAAAATGACGTTTTTCTTTCCAGACTGAAATTTCATGAAGGCTTTAGCCCCCCCCCCTTAATCAGAGGGTCTGCGCACGCCTATTTCGAAATAGATTTCTGTTTCTTTTTAAGAAGTGTAAAGAATATGATAATGGATATGTATATACGCACAACTTTGTAGGGTCTAGCACCTCCCCTCCCCCGCTCCCCAACAAGCTTCAGGTCAGCTGTGTCTCGGATTGTCACATATGAAATATAGCAACCCTAATCATACCAAAAGTTGAACCCGCCCCCCTTACGTGAACTATATATACGCCCATGCCCCAGTGGCTAGACTTCTGGGTATTAAAATTCCGGCCTTAGGAGCTAGAAGTGTTAATTGGCTATTACACACTTCATACCAGTCTTGCTGATACATACTGTATATTTATATCAGCAAGAAATATGCACAATATTCAACCATAGTGCATCCTATAACTAAAAAAGTTGTAGTCCGCGATTTTTCATTCATTGATTGATTTGATATATTATTTTAAAATTTTCCGCCTTTCTCCAATTAAAAAAAAAACATGACCATATTATATATTAATGGCGTTAATGATAAGAAATAATAGTCTCTTTTTAAAAAAATACTTTACACTTACTGTTAAAGAACACCTTTATTTTAGTTATAACATCATTAAGCCTTGTTTCCATGATATGAAAAACTCAATATGCTGACTAAGGCAGAAATTTATTTTATTATAAAACATAAACTAAACGTAACGTTTCAACCTTCTAGCAAGGTCTTCTTCAGACTCTGCACCAAGTACAAATGTAACAAGGTACAAAACAGGACGATATATATACACAAAAATTACTCCCCTCCAGACTATTAGAAAGTTGTTCTGGACGATTCTAGCAGGTGGCTTTCCCTTGTCAACTGTACTTTCGCCTGAAAGGCTAAACATATTTTCTTCCATCTAGAATGTGGTTGGACTCTTTATCTCACGCTCATTTTCCTTCATTCTTCTTCCTTCTTCTCTCCTCTTTCTCTCTTGTCCTTTCCACTCTTTCTAACACCTTCTTCCATTCTTTGTTTATCTTCAGTCCCCCATTCCAGTTCATTGTGTCTTCTTCACCGTTCTTCTCTATTTCCTTGGCCTCCTTCCATTTTCTCACTAGTATTCTCTTTTCCCTTCCATACAGTTGACAAGGGAAAGCCACCTGCTAGAATGTTCCAGAACAACTTTCTAATAGTCTGGAGGGGAGTAATTTTTGTGTATATATATCGTCCTGTTTTGTACCTTGTTACATTTGTACTTGGTGCAGAGTCTAAAGAAGACCTTGCTAGACGGTTGAAACGTTACGTTTAGTTTATGTTTTATAATAAAATATATTTCTGCCTTGGTCAGCATATTGAGTTTTTCTTTTTTTTTAGGTATGTGTTTATTTAATACCTTCATAATGGGATCAAAATAACAGCAATCTCTTAGCTTGAATTGCTACATGATTTTGCAATGTACTTATTATGTTATTTATGCAGCAGCAACTTTAATTAATCCAAGAAGTGGAGGCACTTAGTCGTTCGGATCCCACCTTAAACTAAAGACCCAATCCCGATTAGCTTTTCTGGGTTGCTCCGAAATTTCGCTTAATTTAAGACGGTGTGGTTTGAACCTATCTTTTTAGTTACTATGTATCGTCTCTTTTTCTGCGACGATGAGTTGAAATTGACGAAAGGACACTTTTTTCAAATTACACCCATCCCAGGCCGGGATTCGAACGCAGGACCTTTAATGGCAAGGGCGAAAGTCTGCCACTTAACCCGCTCAGACAACGAGACGACCTATCGTAACAAAACTTTGAAAAATACACTTGAAGCGATTAATGCGAAACATTAAAATATGCATTTATATCAATAAGTAAATATGCAATAAAATATAGTTTATGTAAATTCCCCCAATCATGCAAAATATAGAGTTCACATTAGGAAGTGAAGTTACCCCGTGGCTAAGCTCGTTGACTGCTGTCATGATCCCACCTCAGACGGCTGCAACAATGTAGGCCGTCAGCCCGTTGCCAAGACACACGACACACCGGCTCGGTCCCCTCGACAAACAGACCGGGCGTCGCTGCCTACCAAATATCTTTCTGTTATAAATATATAAATGCCACTACTACGCTCAGTTCCTGCGGGGCATGAGACCCCGCATCCCAAAGTTCGGGTAAAGGTCTGCTTTTGAATAATAATATAATTAAAATTAAATTTATGCTTACTTATCTAAGACTTCAAAATAAGGTAACCATACTCATGCTTGAACCTCCATCGTGATCGCACCCGCATCCCACTGACCAATGAGGATACGCATGCGAGTCGCGAGCGAAATCAGCATAATCGAATCTGACGTCCTTTGGATTGATAAAGCCTCCGCCTCACTGACCAGTGATGGCGGGACACCTCACCAAACCCAAAGGATGCCAGTTAATTTATACTTATGAGACAAATTTACTATAAGAAAATACCAATTAACGATTATAAATTTATTTACAAAACATAGTTAGGTTGAAAGAAAAATATACAATCTTCTGATCAAGAGAAAACTACAATGCCAAAATTTAAATTTTTGTTCAAAAACTACTTCCGTAACATAGACTGAAACGTGCTTTCGAGTAAACATACAATCCAGAGAGCACCCTCTTATATATATTGTCCATATCCCTTCACAGAACTAACACAGCTTAACTTGGTTTCAATAAACAGGTGACAAATTATTCAGTAATGGTCGACAAAATTTCTATTAAACAAAACCAAAGAAAAATTTGCATAAACATCTATCCATAAATTCCTATTCGTGCTTCTGTCATATTTTCACATCTGCATTATGTTCTTTAGAACTCATGAGGTACACTACCATCTTCAGGGCCAACCTCCAAAAAACATTCATAACAAAATATAGGGGAGCCTTTCTCTACCCAATATCAAAGCCATCTCTCGGCCACAAATTACAAATGTCCACGTGGAATTCCTTAACATAATAGGGGACTCTATGTTTACCCTTTTTGGCTACTCGCATTGCAAAAGCAAAACAATAGACTTTTACATTAAATGATTTTCTATATAAACATATACTCGACCGGTCACCTATTATAACTGTTTCAAAATTATATTTAATATAAAACCTAAAGAAGAGAAACCAATAAACGTTCCGGATACTCAGACTTTAAAAACGGACGTGAAACTATGTAAGCTATCAGATTTAAAAGACATCCTCTGACCAGAGGTATGCTCTCGGATTTAAGTATCAAAGAAACAAATTTATTTAAATGAACCTCCTGACCAGGAGTATTCAGAATGATTTAGAATAAAAATTAACTCGACGAGAAGGATGTATATCTTTGAATTTATATCGGAGTCACACTGACCAGCACAAATCCAGAAAGGTGGCTTACGGAAAACTCAGGACATTGTAGAAGGGAGAGCTGACCAGCCACTCCCCTCACAACGCCCGTATTCTCCCAGCCCTGGACCTCGACAAGCGATTTAATCACCTAACGATTCCGGAATATACTGCTATACTGATTATTTTGCCAGCGAAACGGCTGGTATTTATACTTGCGCAATTCTATTCTCCAACAAAAGATTTGGACAAACTGAAAAGTTATTTTTAGCATTCAACAATTACCCCTTCCAAAAAGGCATATCGAGAAACACAATGCAAGCTAAACTTATTTACAAACCCGCGCAGCGCCGAACGAAAAAGAACCCATTGTTGTTAAGGAAGAAAAATAATGCAGCTTCAACTTGCTTCGCGTTCTTTTTCGCTTGGCAGAAACTGCGTTACAATTTTAACAAAGATAAAATGTACATTCAAAAGATTAAAACTCCAAAAGAATTTATACGAGGGCTATCGAAAAGTAATTTAAATAAAAAGTAATTTACCAAAATTTATCAATCGTTACACGGCCCAGGTTCAACTCCTGCCATGATCACCCTTTGTGGATGTCAATTTCATCTCATCGCCGCGATTTGACTAAAGAGTCAAAGAAGAGATGCAAAATAAGAAAAATACAATGCATTAGGAAAATAACAACCAAAAGATTAGCCCTATACAGAAATTTGGTTATTAACACTACAAAACCTACAGTGCCTCACTGATAAACATTAAACAAAAATAGTTATACTTCAGGTCATGTCAAGAATATGCTGATCAGTATTATCATTCAATTTCAAGTAACTATTTCTACAATATGGCATATTGACATTTAATTTGGATATCACTTTAAACTTTGGAACCAGTCACGATTGCCTATCTGTGCATTAAATGAACATTGAATTTCATTAAGGAAACAAAATGGGGGAATTTTTTTGTGCCTGCGTTTTTTTTCACATTGTTGATCCAATTTCGTGGTAAACATTCGTAATTAGATGTATTTCATGCCAAACATTCGTAATTAGGTGTTTATATGGTTAGTTCCTTCGAATACTATGTTATTGTTCTTTTGGTCTTTGATATGTATCAACATGTTTTGTGTCATTGACCCGTACGTGCATGCGCCATGTTTGGTGATTTGTTTTCAAGCCATTTTATTTCCTGCCTATGTATACTGTTTGATCAGTCGTAAAGAAAACAGTAGGAAGTTCTTTCTCATGTTCTGTTTATGCGGAGAAAAGGAATGAGTTAATCGTTCGATATCTGACACATGATCATGCACGATCAATAATTTGTGAAGCAAAATATATCTCTTTGCTCGATCTATTATTCTTCCATGACCGGAAGCGATTTGTTGATGATTTTTAAGATAAAGTTAACATTCGCGTATTTCAAACTATATATTTTATTCAGTGTATTCCTCGCTTTTCCTCAGTATGTCGTTTCGTGAAGGTGACGTGAAACTAATTGTCGTAGCATGTTGTTATGCAACAATGGGAAACATTTGTCATCGAACGCTAATATTTTGTCGTCATAGCTACCGAATGCACGCGATACTGCGACCTGCAAATGATTATGAAAGAAACTGGTTCTGGTATAATCAATTTGTAACGTCAGGACATACACTGCAGATCCAATCACACATTCTGCATTTCCACCTCACGACGTAGTTGGCAAGCGATGTTTACAGTGACTCAAACATCATGATCTCCTTTCTTCGAATCACATTAGCCAGTTTTGTCCTGTTGAAAACCAACTTCCTGTCTGCGAAGTTTACCGCGAACAAGACATGTGTTCGTCATGAAGACTGTGGAAGCAATGAGTTGTGTGACGTGAAACATGGGAACTACTGTCGCTGCGATGATTTTCATTTTCTGTGGAATCTAGACTGCAACCCTGGGAGACACTACAGGGAAAGGTGCATGTTTCATGAAGAATGCTCTTTCCTTGATTCCAAAATGACGTGTGAAAATGTGTGCACTTGCCAAAGGGGTTATCATTTCTCAGATCAGAATGTTAGCTGCATTAGTGATAAACTCGAGAACCCTGCCAAAATGAGTGGCCCTCAGTTCGAGTTCCCCAGCGAAATTTATTCCAGTGGGGGAAATATACATGGCGAAGTTCTCTCAGCATACGGCGGACCCATTATAGTGGGACTTATCACATTCGGGATGGTGATCATGTGCCTTTTTACAGCACTGTGGTGCCGATTCAGCAGGCCATCTTCTTACATGTGCGAACTGCCTCAAGACAGCACGGAAAACACGTTGGAAGAAGAGAAAGTTTCTGTGAATATATGCAGCTTAAGTGCTTCGCAAGAGAGTGTAGGATCCATGCACGATGGCCATCGAATGTAGAGATTATTACAACCACAGTTACCACCTCAGGTAACATTTACGTATATACAGAACTTGTATATAGAAACTTCTGTATGTCCAGCCCTCGTGGCTTGGCACAAACCAAGTGTAATGAAGTTCTGTGACTCGTATGATATGTTGTCCGTTTTTACAGCGCACTCTTTCTGGTATATGTTGGCTACTGGATGACTGTCGAAGATTTGGGTGGACTGCATCTTCAAAAAAAAATATATTTTGAAATTCACGTTGTTGTTGCGTGATCCAAAAGAAAACTCTCATCGTGGGCAGCATTACCTATTTATTTATTTTTGTTGTTGGCGGTTGGTATTCTCAAGTGTCCCCTTTCAATTTGCCAGGTGTGTGTGTGTGTGCGTGTGTGTGTGTGTTTTAGTGTAGTAGAAGATTATAAGCACAGATGTGGCAACAGAAGCATTGAACGTGTGGAATTAAAGGAAAGAGCGAACTGGCCCTGAGGTGTTCATAACGATAACACAGAGTAAATTCGAGATTCATAACCTCTTTGACATCTAGAATTAAGTGACCACATTTAGAGACAACATCTAAATCTAATAGTAACTCTTCAGCGGACTTAGCGGGCAACAGCTAAATCAAAGAACCAACAAATCCCTCAAGAGAAGGCCATTAATCCGCCACTGGATGCAAAAGGAACAAGTTGGGAGCACGATTTTCTTCCCGGAACAGATATGTAACCTGTGTAAGTAATCTATACCTGACGATAGACGAATTAAATATTGTTATTCCCACATGCGAAGAGAAACACAAATAACCAGTGCAACATGTTGAATTCTTGACAACAATCTTGTGATTATCATGGAGAGTTTTCTCGGAATATCAACCAGGTGATTTCCGGATAGACTTTCGAGCTTTCGAGAGCTAACGTCACTCTCATCTTCAGGGATGAAAAGAAGAGAATGGCATTACCTCTCGGAAGCCTATTCAGAAATCAGCTGGTTGATATTCGGAGAAAACCCTTCCATTCATCCGCCACCGGGAAAGCATCAAGAATTATTTATTTTAATATCATGTTTGTTGAGCCTGAATACAATATTTTAAAAATTAGACCAGTGTTCTTAAAACTGTCAGCATAGTAGCATTATCTTCCTGCAAATCAGAAATTAATGATCTTTGTTAAACTCTAGATTTGAACTGGCCTGTAAATCATGAGAAGAACTACATTTATAAAGTATATATATATCGTACATGTATTTTATACAAATTCAGTAAAACTTATAAGAATGTTCAGGTGTGATATATAGCACTACCATTCTTTAAATAATAGAACCTAATTAAGATATGAGAAGGCTAATTTTGTTGAAAACACTACTTTGAAGTGAATATTTTGTAACAGTATTGTCACCAACGTAGTTTTGATTGCAGTACTTTACTTGAGATAAATGTAAATAGGTAACAATTTACAAGCTTATAATGTTTTGCTTTGAGTTCATATTGTGTGATTAAATTAAATTAAAATGTAATGTTAATTATTTCTTCGCCCAAATTCTAAGGTCATCAATTAACATTCCAAATCATACACCCGGTGGAGACACGCAGTGGTTCGGATCCCACTTTAAACTGTAGGTCCAGTCCCGATTAGCCTTGCTGTGCATAAAGTGGACTTAAAACACCAAACTCAATCAATCTTTATCTATTACGCACATATGAAGGTCTCTCCGATGATAGTAACGCTGTCGCCTTATAACCAAGGGATCTCGGGTTAGATTCCTGGTGGAGGCATGTTTCACATTGGTTTGGATTCCACCTTAATCTCTAGGTCTAGTTCCGATTAGCCTATATCGACACATGCATGAGAAATTAGGCTAGGCGCCTGAACTTATATCCAACCCATTTTACACCTTGGTGCATGTGGATTGCATATGTATACAACTTTTCCGGAATGTCTGGAGTAGCGACGCGCAGAGGAGAAAGCTTGTGGGCGGGGCCAGACTAGGTAGACAAGGATGCGATTGGCTAGTCGAATCGCCCCCTCCCGCGCGACCCCTCCCCTCGGCGCGTTCATTGGACGAGGCACACACCCGCAACGTGCGCCCAGGACGAGTTCGCGTTCTCTTACTCCAGACATTCCGGAAAAGGAATATATCTCACCCAACGTGGACTGATTAATTGGTTAATTGTTGTTTTAAGTCCACTTTATGCACAGAAAGGCTAATGGTGACTGGACCTACAGTTTAAAGTTGGATCCGAATCTCCATGTACCTCCACCGAGTATGCTTAAAAAGTCAACAAAGTTGCTATTTTCATCTTAATGTAGAGAGTAAAACGAGTTTCTACAGAAAATCATTTAAGTTTAACAGGAAAACATAAATTAGTACGAGTTAAGAAATTTGTTTACCACGAAGACCTGTGCTCTATTCAGTGATGTGCCGTAGACTATAAGTTTACATCTACATGTGTTGTCTACACGTAATCTATGCGTAGATTACATTGGGTTGTAATTTACATAGACTACGTAGACAATCTAAAGTGCATTAAAATTAATTTCCAAGGGTTTCATGAAATGAAAGTGACATTTTCAAATATATTGATTGGTTCCTAACGAAATGAAAATAACCCTATTTACAACAAAATTTCTCTTCTCTTGTATTATCAACTATGGAAGAAGATAAATGGTATGCAAAAAAACAACAACAGATGGCAGTCGTGAGGCAAGAGTGGTCTTTTCCCCATAAAGAACTAGAATATTTCCTATATTAGGTTTCTTCCTAGGTGAGAAATTGTTCGAATTTGAAAGGAAGGGAATGAAAAGTTCTCCATACACATCAGCAACTGATACGCAGTATAATTTTCTTTTAATTCTACGGCGCTCTTTGCTAAGTTATCACCTTTCGCCATGTTGTTTACACAGATTACGTAATCTACGTGTATAACATAGTCTACGTGTAGAATGTAGACTATCGTTGTTTACGCGTAGAAGCACATCACTGGCTCTATTACAGAATCAATGGACAATGCACGCGAACCAACACAGCTGTGTTTTGTTGCGTTATTATTACGTTTGAATAGAAGTCAAGGTCTCTGTTTCCTCATATCGATAATTAAACAATCGATTTATTAATAGATGCCTGAGGGTGATATAACAGATTATCTCTCTTTTTCTACATTATGAAATCCCAAGTGGAATAAGAAACACGAGTATCTAGTATGAGATCGGAAATGACTTATTATTTCATCATTAGTCAACCAAGTAAAAAGCTTTTAGGGGTTGGAAATCAAAAAATTGCCACTGAAATTAATACTCGTGGGATTTTCACACACGCACATACACGTGTGTGCGTGTCTGTGTCTGAGTAATTCTCGGCAAATTGTCCATGACTATTTTCGTTATTTTTTAACATCCTACGAGTATGTACTAATGGAAAATTTTAGCATTGAAAGAAAGCATCAAACAGGCTCCTAACAAAATCTAAACCAGCATACATCACGTAGGGTACAACATAATAATATTAATAATCTATATACGTATATAAAAATGTATGTATGTATGTACTATGTGTGTATGTATGTTTGTTCCGGCATAACTCTCGAACGCCTGGAGCGATTTCAACCAAAATTGGTACACATATCACTTGCAATCTCGAAAGAAATACTATGGGCTAAGACACCCCTGGCACCCCTAGGGGTGGGGGTTGGAAGGGAAGGGGTGACATGTAAAAATAATTGAAAACGACCAATATTAGTGTGGAATCCATAGTTTTCGAGGTCGCTAAGATGAATAGTGACACTCCCAATGCCGCCCAACTCCAAGTTCATTACCTATCGGGATGGGGGTGAGAGGGGGTGAAAAATAAAATGTCAAGAATGGCCTACATTACTGTCGAATCCATAGTTTTCGGAGTCGCTAAGCTAATTGGTGACATTCACGATGACCAAACTTGGTACACATATGACTTACAATCTGGAAAGAAATACGGTGGGGTTAAGACACCCCTGGCAACCCTAGGGGTGGGGGTGGGAAGAGGTGACATTTAAAACAACCGATATTAGTTTGGAATCAATGGTTTTAGGGGTCGCTATGATGAATAGTGACACTCCCAATGCAGTTCAACTCCAAGACACCCCTGCCACCCCTAGGGTGGGGATAGGAAGGGGGTGGCATGTAAAACGACCGATATTAGTATGGAATCCATAGTTTTCTGGGTCGGTGAGATGAATAGTGATACTCCCAATGCCGTTCGACTCCAAAATACCCCTGGCACCCCTAGGGTTGAGGGTGGGAAGGGGGTGACATGGAAGACGACCGATATTAGTGTGGAATCCATAGTTTTCGGGGTCGCTAAGACGAATAGTGACACTACCAATGCCGTTCGACTCCAAAACACCCCTGGCACCCCTAGGGTTTGGGGTGGCGAGGGAGTGACATGCAAAAATAATCGAAAACGACTGATGTTAGTGTGGAATCCATAGTTTACGGGGTCGCTAAGATGAATAGTGACACTCCCAATGCCGTTCAACTCAAAGAGTTCATTTTACACTATAGATAGAATTCATTATTGTCCTGTCTAATAGAAGATTGGCATAAATAAATACCCGGGCAACGCTGGCCAATCAGTTAGTAATAAATAAATGGGGGGGAACCCCGAGAAATGCCCTCCTCCACCCGCATACATTCGGAGGTATGCGTTATTGTCCCGGTGCCTTAAATTATACCTGAACGTAAGTGACGCGAAATATTTACCGGATTCCCCCGTTTCTCTTTGTTCTTTATTTGTATTTTTTTCTTTTTTTACATATAGGTATAAATTTTGAGAGAAAGTTTAGTAACCGTAAGGTTAATTCGTACTAGTGTAAAGTGTATGAAATGTTATTTTTTTTAAAGAACGAAAGGGTTAGGGATTTAAAGTTGACACAGTTACTAATTGGGGGTGGTAGGCATGGGCGGAGTTTGAGCTTTTGCTTTGGTGGGGGGGGGCAGACTCTGGGAGAAGCATATTATAAACTAGGGGATATTCAATAACCCTCAGGTATTGAATATCCCCTAATTTATAAGGGGTCCAGAGGCCTTTCCCCGGAAATAAAAAACAACAACTTAAAAACACTGCGTTTCAGGCCTTTTAGATTTGAAAATGTTAAATATCCTCGCTTAAGTAAACAAATATTAATTACTATATTGGTTGTCAGTTTTAAAAGAAGCAAAACAGTACGATTATTGCATTTTGCATTTCATTATGTTTTTTTATTGATACAATACTCATATTACTTTAAAAAAGTTACGGTACAATAGTAAGCTTCAGAAATTTTAGAAAAATTATTGAAAAGTTCTTTTGATGCCTCAGCAGTAACTGTTGACTCAACACAAAGTCATTTTACGTTTTTCTTTCTTCAAACTGTACACATCACATCAATTGAATCGTCTGAGACCCCGCTATTGGGCGCAATTACCGCACATGCCATCATGCCAAACGTTAAGATTTGCGGTATGGCTTCATAACAAAAATGTAGTAACTGAACTTAATCATGTGTTATTTTTTTAGTCTTTTTTTAAGTTGGGGGCCAGGCCCCCCCTGGCCCCTCCAGAACTCCGCCTATGGTGGTAGGAAGTTTAAAAGTCTCTATTTCTTGTTAATTTTTATGTTAACAGTTTTTCATCACCATGAATTAGTAAAGTTCTAGTAAGAAGTGTGGAGATTAGTAAATTCGAGACGATTAGGGCGGAGGGGGGATAGGGTGTCTTACTGGAATCGCAGTAGGGGTGCAAAGAGAAAATTCATGAAAATAGTCATGGACAATTTGCCGAACAATACTTGTGCAACCCACTGTACCAGTATGGATTCAAATTTAATCGCCGATACAGGCCTATATACTTTTCCGAAGCCCGGGTGTCGGAGTGGTTAGCACAGCACGCACGACGACAAGGGTCCGGGTCCGAATCCCGGCCTGTGGACGGGTGTTTCTAGGTATCCCTTCATCAATTCCATCGTATCATCACCTATCCTCATCGTCGCGACTAGCCAAATGTGGCACAAAAGGAACGTAAAAAAAAAGCAAATTCAATCAATCGTGAAGTTTGCAAAGATATTCTGGAAATTAAACAAAATAACTTTCTCTTTCTTGACTACAGCATTGTGGGGACAAATGGATTATGTTAAATTATGAATATTTTAAAGTAACACTCCTTAAGATTGGTGCCTGCTCAGCCAGTTTAAGGATGCTAGAGAGTGAGTAAGTAAGTGAATATGTATATTAGCGTGTTTTTTTAAGAGTGATAGAACTTTGAATTGTAATAAAACACATAAAAAAATAAGTTTGAAGCCAAATGTGTTTTCATTTGAAAGATAACTTTCTGACATTTACTTTTTGAAAATAGTTTCCGGCATATGTCCACCACGACTAGCTGTGATGAACCGGATTCGATCAGTCCAATTTCGAACCACTTTTTCAAGTAATTGGGGACGTATGTCGTTAATGACACGAGTTACGTTGGCTTCCAAAGCGTCAATTGTTGCTGGTTTATCAGCATAAACCAGAGACTTTAGACATCCCAAAGAAAATAATCCAGTGGCGTTAGGTCCCATGATCTTGTGAGGCCAATTCACTGACAGCACCGATATTTCCGAAGTGCTCTATACGTTTGGCGAACAGAACTTGATTTTGGAAATATATTTCCACAATTTGTAAACGTCGTTGCGGCGTCAGTCTTTCCATGATCATTTGCCAATGCTCACTGATATGAAATGACAAAACAACACGTCATCAGAACAAAACAAATGACAGCTATCCCTATCGAAAGTTCTATCACTCTTAAAAAAAAACACCCTTTATATATATATATATATATATACACACACACACACACACACACAGGGTGTCGCAAAACTCTTTCAACAACGCTTGGGTGCTGGTAGATATCATAAAAACAAGTAACTTTTACCTATAAAGTTTACCTCGAAAGCGCTTAGTTTCTGCGCTATAAGCGCTTAAAATATATCCTGTACGTATGCAACCAAACACAGCAAACGCTTGCTCTGACATAACTACCAGGGGCGCGTGGCAGGGTTGCCACTAGCGTTCCTCGTTAAGAGAGACGGCTTGAAAACAACAACTTGGGAGTCTTGCCTGAGCAAAATCCAAAACATTAATGATACTTGCGATGTTGTAAGAAGCATTGACAGTAATTATAAACTGACAAGACAAATAATGGGCGGACTGAAATTCAAGATTACTCATTCCAAAATATCTCCATAATTGATTGATTCATTTGGTTTATTTTAATTCACTTTTCTGCAACCTTTGGCTAATCGCGAAGATGAGGATGATATGATGAAATAACAAATGACACCAATGTATAGGCCAGGATTTAAACCCGAGATACCTGGTGCCGTAGCGAGCTGTGCTAACCACATCACCATGGAGTGTTTTGTGTATCATGCAATATCAACAATTGCAAGGGAGACGTGAGATAGGGTAAATCCAGGAACGAACAAATGTAAACGTGATGTGTTTGCTGTCTCGTCTCGAACACGCAGACTCTAATGTTATTACAATTTATTTATTAGAAAATTATTCCTATCTGTGCTAGCGTTATTGCTAATCGTGTTAGTCTCATAAGGAAATAATTGAAATGCTGTTTTAATTTAATGATTGATTCATTCATTCATTGATTGATTTGCTTTATTATACTTCGCTTTATGTGCCACTTTTGGCTAATTTGCAAAGATGATATGATGAAATTGATGAATGGACACTCACAAACATCCATGCCCAGGCCAGGATTCGAACCCGGAACCCTTGGCGTCGTAGCGCGATGTGCCAACCACTCCGGCACGGGGGTGGGGGGCGGCTCTGCGTGTTCGAAACGAGGCAGCAAACACATCATGCTTCCATTTGTTCGTTCGTGGATTTCCCATATCTCACGTCTCCCTTGCAATTGTTGATATCGCATGATACACGAAACACTCGGTGGTGATGTGGTTAACACAGCTCGTTACGGCGTCAAGTATCTCGGGTTTAAATCCTGGCCTAGACATTGGTGTCATTTGTTATTTCATCATATCATCCTCATCTTCGCGATTAGCCAAAAGTGGCAGAAAAGCGAATTAAAATAAACCAAATCAATCAATGAATAATGGAGATATTTTAGAATGAGTAATCTTGAAATTCTGTCCGCCCATTATTTGTCTTGTCAGTTTAAAAGTACTGTCAATGCTTCTTACAACATCGCAAGTACCATTAATGTTTTGGATTTTGCTCAGGCAAGACTCCCAAGTTGTTGTTTTCAAGTTGTCTCTCTTAACGAGGAACGCTAGTGGCAACCCTGCCACGCGCCCCTGGTAGTTATGTCAGAGCAAGCGTTTGCTGTGTTGGGTTGCATACGTACAGGATATATTTCAAGCGCTTATAGCACAGAAACTAAGCGCTTTCGAGGTAAACTTTATAGGGAAAAGTTACTTGTTTTGATGATATCTACCATCACCCAAGCGTCGTTGAAAGAGTTTTGCGACACCCTGTATATATATATATTCACTTACTTACTCTCTAGCATTCTTAAGCTCGAAGGTTTAGAAACACAAGCCTTCCATCTGTCTCTATCCTGGGCAAGATCAATCCAATCTTTTCAATCCTTACGATTTCCCTTAGGTCCATCTCAACATTATCCCTCCATCTTCTTCTTGGCATTCCTACAGGTCTCTTACCATTAGGTTTCCCAACAAGAATCCTGTAAACTCTTCTTTCCTCTGCCATTCGTGTCACATGGCCTGCCCATCTGTGTTCTTGATTTAATTATTCTAATAATATCTGGACATGAATACAAATTGTGCACCTGTCTCCTCATTCCTGTTAGGTTTAAATATTTTTCTAAGGCTTTTATTTTGAAATACTCTTAATTTATGTTCCTCTTCTAATGTAAGGGACCAAGTTTCACATCCATATACGTAATACTATAGGCAAAATTACTGTTTTGTATATTTTAGCATTTAGTTTCTTAGATATTATACAAGAAGATAAAAGTTTGTGAAGAGAAAAGTAACACGCATTTCCTGAATTAAGACTGCTTTTTATTTTCTCTTTAATATCATTTACATTTGTTAGTATTACTCCTAAGTACAGTACTTGAATTTGGAAACTGATTCATACATATACATCTTCCTTTCTCACCAACCTACATGAATTTCGCACGCTTTTCGCTGCCCACATGAAATTTCGAAATACGCCCCTGACGGTCTGTATAAATACCACCCTTGCTATCTACAGTCCCTATCCTAAAAGGAATATCGTATATCGTAATTAGTTACATCTGCCCTGGTTCCTTTAGGCATTGCCCTTCTGATAATAAGAGGTCAAGATGAAAAGAAATAATGATTTGTTTTGCGTAATGTTTGAATGCGGAAGTTGAATACTTACTTTTACGTAATATTTCAATTGAAGAGTTAAAAACATGGAATATAGGGCAGGATCTTACTGAGAAATTTATTTTGGAGTATATTTATAAATTTTTAATTCTACAAACATTAAGCATGGGTATCTCGAAAGGGGGCAAGGGGTCAATAGACCCATCTGTACATGGATATCTTTCATTGCACTGTAGAGAAAAGTGAGTTGGCTCAAAGAGTATAGTGTAACATGGAAAAACCTAACCATTTCATTTAAATAAAAAACAGTTTCATGAGAGTGTGTTTGAATTCAGGAAAATAAGAAGACATACTCTGTGACAAGAATTTCCTACTTTCCAAGATTTTGCATGTGGAGTATGTAAAAAAAATATGCATAATGTGTAGTTTATTTTTTTCTTATTTTCCTTGATGGAGATAAAATATGTAACCCTGTGTAGCTATATCAGTGTACTAAAAGTTTGAAATATGCAATAATAGTAAAACAATAAATAAAAAATAGATTGTGTGGAATATTCCCTCGTCTGTTGTATCGAGTTGAATAGTCTCCCCAACAATTTCATGATGATAATAATAATAATAATAGTATAATCAATAGTGACTTATTGTAAGCTTATTATTAGTATTTAAGAAAATAATTATGAAGGCATTGACATTTTGGAAATTTTAGTCAAGACAAAAGTTATGAAAATAAGTAGTAGTTCCTATTTTAGTGAAAAATAACTTAAAGCTGCTTACAAGTCATAAAATAATTATCACGGATAAACCATTAAGATACGTGAATAGAAAAATAAAACAAAGGTAGCCGCGAGAGTATTCGTGCTAGAAGAAATCAGTGCGAGTTTTGTAGCTCTAGTTGATATTTTGTCTGATAAAATTCCGCCGATCTTTATGAAACACGCTTTTATGGTGCCCTAATACAAATATTGTATAACGCTAGGTAGTACTCACGAGGAAACTGACGTCATGTGCGTGAATCATACACATAGAGCACAATGTTTACTTTGTTCCTTTAAAACTCAGATGTTCCAGTGACTCGTTCTGAATCATGTTATCCGGTTAGCAGTTAAAAACAAGGAGGTACCCCGCTTCACCTTGAATCAATTCTTACCTAGGCTTGCATTGTTCCACATAAACAATATATTGTACCGTACGCAGGAGCAAAGCTGACTATCATGTTCTAGAGATTAGAGTTGTCTTGCAAAAATAGTGTTTCGGGACTGGAATAGATGGTTATTATTGAATGTCGTTATCATAATTTCTTACACTGCCACGGTAAAATGAAAGATCAGACATGAAGGGCAAAATGGATAAACAAAGAAAACAAAACCTTATTCTCTCAAAGGTCTCGGGTTCGATCTCCTTTGGAGGCATATTACACAGTGGTTCGGATCCAAATTTAAACTGTAGGTCCAGTTCCAACTAGCCTCTTGTGAGCATAAAGTAAGCTTAAATGAAACTTCGAAAAATATTCTCGAGCCTGTTAAACTTGGTGATAAAATACAGAAAATTTGAGTCTTTAAAAATATTAGGCATAAATATACATCCAAAAAAACCTCCCTGTGGATATCTGCATAGGCGTATTTTTCGGGGAAGGGTTGTTCATTGAAATTTTTTGTATACTGTATTTTTCCTTCTGGGACATCATTTTATGTCCAGGCATCCTGGATTCTTCACTTCACTTTTCATGTCAGGACATTTATGTATGCCTAATTTTTGTACATTATCAATTACTGTGCTACTTTAAGTTCATCTTCATAGTGTATGCGACGGATTTGTTCAATGTACTCGAAAGAGTAGAAAATGTCTACTTCGAATTACACGAAAACAAATCACATGCAAGTACATTTTTAAATATCTTTAAAACATTTTGTTTAAAAATTAAATTGGTTGATATCGAAGGTTTGAAGTCCTGTTGCCGCTGCTTCCTGAATTTCTAGACCGGAATTTGAAATTTCTTCTTTTCCTAGTTCGTCCCTAATTGTAACGGCTCTCACTAAAGTCGAGAGCCAAATTATTTAACTATTTGGAAGCCCTGGTATACATAAAAGTGACTTTAGACATGTTTTTACGAAGCTTTTCAAAGTCCTAAACAGTTACTGTATATATAACAGCTACTTTGAAAACCATCACTTAAGTAACGATGAAGTTCAATAAACTAACAATATAAGTATGAATTAAATTTGTGTATCATTTTAAAGCCGAGTGCAGTTTGTGTTTTGAAAACGTGCATTTCAGGAAAAGAACGCAAAAATTGAGAAAAATAACACCAATTTTTGAAAAAGTAATAAATAAACTGGAGAAATTCAGGTCCATATCTATGAGGAAAAGAATTTAGCCTTCCAATAAGATAATTTATTCTGCACACTCTAACAAATAGAATAAATATTTTTGTTAATTCTTGGTTGCTACACTGTATTTTAAAAAAAATAGTATTATGCAATATTTATTTACTTTGGAATCCGAGTAGTAATAAACCTCTCTAAAAATCGTATTTTGTTGATTCATAAAGTATTACGTCACAAATGAGAATTGCAGAATACGTAGTCTCACCTGTATGTATCCACCTTGGGTCATAAACCCTTAGCATAAACCTAATAACGCCACTCGCGACATCTGTTATCAAAGAAGGGAAAACACTGACCTTGCCAAGTTTGAAGTCCTCCATAGCTGGAAGATTTGGACATTTTCCCATTCGAGGGTGTTGAGCGTTTGCACTTTGAAGATAAACGAAGAGATATGGAAGCAGCACGTATCTTAAAGCAAGGGACTTCATGTTCTTCTTTCACTCTCCCCTGTAGTCCTCTACTAAGTGACTAACGTCTATGGTCGTAGCGTGTTCGCAATGTGGTGTATGATTCACACGCGACAATTCGTTCTTGCGGAATTAAACTGATGGGTCTCTTCCTGTTCCCCTATCGCGACTCCGCAGTAGCTGCCAGTCTGTGCCAGGAGGAAATTATTTACTCCAGTTTAAACCACGTGGGTGATCTATTCTATTTTTTATTACATAAGGAGAAAGAAATAAGAGCTCTTTCAAAACGAGGTCAGATCAAAGGTTTCTGCACGGAAGAAAATCACTAAAACTTTAAGAGAGTGCTCTTATGTATTTTCTCGAAAGCACAGACGCTTAGAAAGTGGACAAATGAGCTTTGGAGGGTATATTATTATTCCAAAATGTATGCTTCAGTATTCAAATTTAGGCTGTTGGCAGCAAAAGCAACCAAAAATACAGGATGAAAACATCGGCGTACACAAGGAGGGTCAAGAAAGGTACAGTCCTCCCCTCCTTGAAAAAGGGGAAATTTCCTACATATTCTTCCCTTTCCCCCTTTTATTTGCATATCTTGCTCCTTTTCCTTTTCATGTATCTTCTTTCCGGATATGGATCTTCATTTCTCAGTTTTAGCACATATATTTTTTCTCTACTTGATCACTTCTTTCTGTCCCCCCTTTCCCCGTTTCCTGCTTCATTTTCTCTTCTCTTTCTGTTCCTGTATTGATCTTGATAAATGGGTACTGAAGAAAATTAAGAGCTGCGCAACTTTCGCAAGTACCTCTTCCCAACCTCATGTCTCCGCCCTGAAAGGCTCACTCACTGGGTAAGGTATGAACATTTTGTGATTCCTTTCAAAATCATTATCTCGTTTAATTAGATTCATTTGTTTCATTTTACATCGCTTATATGCCACTTTTGCCTCATCGTGAAGATTAGGATAAATGGTGATAGGATGAAATAGATGAAAAGCCGATCACATCGCCTTGTAATCAATGGGTTCCGGGTTCGATACCCGTTGGAGGTGCATGGTTGTTAGTTGTTGTTGTTGATTTGGTGTTTTAAGTCCACTTTATGCACAGTAATGATAATCGTGACTGGACCTACAGTTTAAAGTGGGATCCGAACCACTATGTACCTCCACCGGGTATCGAACCCGGGACCCCTTGATTACAAGGTGACGACGCTACCACCTGTGCTACCACTGCGCCATCGAGGATGCCCGCATGGTTGTTAGGATCCCACTTTAAACTGCATGGCCTCCCCGATGTCATAGTGGTAACTTCGTCGCAATGTAATCTAGGGTCCACTTTATGCACAGTAAGGCTAATCGGGACTGGACCTACAGTCTAACCTTAACCCGAACCATCGGTCTGACAGACCTCCTGAAAATTTCATCGAGCTCGTGTGACAACACTGTTGCGCTCTGCATCCTGAAACTCCCAGTACCTTTGTCCCACAATGTTTACCTCTGTAGCTTTTTGGTGAGGATACGGGGTCTGAGAGACCCGGTAGTTCGGTTTACGTAGGAATCGACCCGGGTCCGTAATACTGAGTGGTTCGAGTTGTGTACATTTGTGGAGAGTGGTTCCCCCCCTATAATTGTATTTTTGTAAACAGTGTTTTCATGGCCCAAGAAAGAAAACGAGCCATTTACTAAGCCACAGACGACAATTTTGGCGAACCCGTTAGGAAACTATTAGAGAATAAAGCGTCTGAACTCGAGGATGACGGTGTTTGCAAGTGCTGATTATGAGACAATCGACAACTTTGTGATCCCTTTTATTCTCCTGAGTCGCAGGATGGTGGAGATTCCGGAACAAGTAGTGACAATGATGATAACACACTCCTGGACGACAGAGAAATTCTTGTGCATGTCGTCACCGGTCGTTTCCAGAGTCAACTACACCTGACGTATCAGATGCCCCTCGGTCAACGCCGCAGTTTTACTGCAGCGCCTTGAATAACGTAGTGTGGAAAACGACCCAAGAAACTAGTTCCCCAGACGGATGACAAACATAGATGGCAGTGCGATCAGTACGAATGCTAATTTTCTTATGAAAGTAATGTGGCTTACAGGGGAGGATATCTAAGTGTCCCCCTCCGATTTCCATGAAACTTGGCAGGTGTATAGAGGGGCCCAAAGGAAGAAATACATGTTTTTTTTGTTTCGGCTAGAAAACGGTTTTAGGGGGCAAAACCCCCTCAAATGTCAAGATGAGGACAGATTGAAGTGGGGATGACCCCTGTGTCCCCCTCTTGTGTCCTTGGCTATGGATATCATCTATATGATATCTAGGTCATGCTTCATAGGGTTAAGGTTCCCGTGTGCTCTGTTACCCTGACTTAATCCGTCTATTGTTATGCCCATGCCTATCCGGAAACAACGGTGTCTATGAATTCGGCATCTCTCTACAATTGCACTGCGTTTGGTACCGACAATCCTACAGTTCTGTGCTGTGTGTGTTCCAATTATTGTGAGCGTGTTGTTTCTATGCCAGATTTACATGGTTTCGGAGTCAGATTCCCACTTCAATCTGTCCTCATCTTGACATTTGAGGGTGGGTTTTAACCCCTAAAACAATTTTTTAGCCGAAACAAAAAAAAAACAACAGATATTTCTTCCTCTGGGCCCCTCTATACACCTGCCAAGTTTCATGGAAATCGGAGTTGGACACAGGGGTCAGATCCCCACTTCATTTTGACATTTGAGAGGGGTTTTCCCCCTTAAAACAGTTTTTTAGCCGAAACAAAAAAACACGTATTTCTTCCTTTGGGCCCCTCTATACAACTTCCAAGTTTCATGGAAATCGGATGGGGACACAGGGGTCAGATCCCCACTTCAATTTGTCCTCATTTTAACATTAGAGGGGAGGTTTTGCCCCCTAAAACCCGTTTTTTAGCCGAAACAAAAAAAACACGTATTTCTTCCTTTGGGCCCCTCTATACACCTGCCAAGTTTCATGAAAATCGGAGGGGGACACTTAGATAACCTCCCTTGTTAGTTAGATTTTTGAATATATTGTGTAGATTTGTTTGTCTTGAAAAACGGTACGTGAATTGATGGAAACAGTTATATTTGTGGAGTGATTTGCAGTCACGAAACGGCATTAATTTGGAAAGAAAAGTAAAAATAAAATAAATAAATAGCATGCGTAACACAAGAAGAAACATCGCAAAGTGATTACGGACGTCAGGTATTTGATTGTGTACTAGAGTTTTATTTTTCTATGTTATTAGAATATAAATAGTATCCTGAGAGATATTTCATACCGAGGCGACAAACCACAAGTGTCGCTTGGAAGCGAGCAATCGGTAATCAATGCAGCCTTTTGAACCGTAGGGACACAAGCTCTGACTGCACCGTTTCCTCAAGGAGATTTTACACCAAAGCGACACGCGACAAACGATACGATGATTTCACACCAAAGTGACACGGGTCCTTCGGTTCAAGGCAACTTTCATACCGAAGCGACACATGTTGCTTGGAAACGAGCCAATCAAGAGTAACATTTCACATCGTAGCGGCATGACGGGAAGCACAGGTCAGCGTTCGGTTGGTGAAATCCTCAAGCGACAAGTGTCGCGTGCCCCTTGTCGCTTTGGTGCGCAATATCCCTAAAGCAAGACACTCATTGCATCGTGCATGCGCGAACAACAAACCACGGCAACATGTTACAAGCTATTGAGGAAATGGCCCAGTTTGAGCGACGCAGAAGCGACAAAGCGACACGTGTGACTTATCGTATCGGCTAGATCCGTTGTTGTAATGTGCGGTTTATCGTGTCGCCTATATGTTGTTCGCACAATTAGCAGCGAACGCTTGCCAATAGACTGAAGGCACCATGTCGCTTGTCACTTAGTTGGGAACTCCCCTGTAGCGCGTCGCTTCGGTCTGAGCACCCTTCCTTTAAGGAGCTTTCCGACCGTAGTAGCACGCGAATACGCCATATGAACGTGTCGTTTGCTGTTTGGACCCTCATGTGCAATGAATGCTATTTTACAGTCTGGAAGTGTATGTCACTAGTGTGACAGTGTGAACATCCCGTGTCGTTCATGTCGATGGCACTAAGAAAGTTTTGTGGGGTTCCCCTTGTCGTTTCATGCAATCATCATTATCATCATCGCCGCGATTATTTTAAAGATGAAGAAAAGATACAGTAAATATAAAAAATACGAATGCTTCAGTGTGTATATCTTTAAAAGAAATGATGATGATAATAATAATGAACCTAATTCATACACAAAAATTTAGTTGTCAAGAACATTCCACGCGTATTTTTACTCCCGTATTATTAACGAAAGTATGACTATAACAGGACGTGGTCGACTGTCTAGAATGTTCGTTAATATCTTCGCGACCACTGTACCAAATATCATAGCAATTATCACATTCATAGAAATGCTTCATGTAAAAGAATCAGATGTTGCAGCGAAAACTCCAATTATTTCCTTTGTTTGATTTTGATTTGATTTAGTTTATTTTACTTCGCGTTTTGTGCCTCTTGGCTAATTTGCGAAGATGGGGATGAGTGATGAAATGATGAAATTGATGAATGGACATTCACAAACAACCAAGCCCGACCGGGATTCGAACCCGGGAACCTTGGCGTCGCAGCGCGATGTCTACTTCCATTGTAAGCAGAGGAATACCAAGCACCGGGATCAACATCAGCGCCTCTAGCGGTATCCTTTCTGAGTGCAACCTGGCAGAGGCCAAAACCGTCTGTTTTCCACATTATTCAAGGCACTGTAGTTTTACTTTGTCAGAGCTCAACCCATACACACGCACAAGTGTTAAATCGCCAAGAAATCGTCGCACTCCTTAATGAATTGTCAGAGGACTTTGTGGATTGGCATCAGAAGGCAGGGCATTAGAAAATGCACCGTGTGTAGTAGAGATTGGGAACAAACTGTGAACTGACTAAATGTGCTACATTTATTTTCAAACATAGCGTATCACGCCGCAGACGTGAATCGAACCTAGGACCCGGGTATCATAAATAAATAGGCTAATCACGTTATAAAAAGGGTCCCGCTGAAGCATTGAAAAAAAGAGCTTCTTAAAAGCTCATCGCGACAGCGTCCTTCAGCGGAATTGGAAAAACTCCGCTGACATTGCATTAGAAAATGAAATCAGGAATCAGCGTTCTTCCGCAGGATTGCCGTTGCGAGAGGACGCGATCGAAGCAAGCGTCGTAACGGCCGATAGTTCGAATTTCACATAAATAGGTCGCGTGAGAAAATCTCAGTCTTAGTTGACTTCCGTCAGTCAGATGAAGTAGTTATTACAAAAGAAATCCGTGTCTAGTTGTTTGCAGTTTACGCGAGAGAGCTCCAAAGGCATCGTAAGTTCAGAAAAAGGAGCAAACGAATAATCGGGAAGTTAAAGTTATCGTTAGAATATCGGTCGGCTGAAGTACAGAGTTTGGAGCCCGGAGTTGCTCCCTCGCCCGTTTTGTTTCAGAGTAGGACCACGTCGATCCAAGGACCAGCGGAGAAGAGATCGCCGTAGAACTCCAGGTAACGAACATTCCTTGTCTTTCCTTCCCCTGCCTGTTCAGTCAAAGGTAGTGTTTAAATATATGTCCGTGTGTTCTTACTTACGGGGCTAGTCCCCTTGTAGTTAAGTGTCGACGTGCTCTCCAGAGCTACCCCCTTCCTTTTACAACGTTCCTCTCGCATAACAAGCGAGTGGCTAAAGGCTGTCATAGCCTATCTACGATCCCCGCTCTTAGACATTATACGATAGTAAGCTTACTGAAGTGAGGAGAGGATTAGGGCCCACTACAAATATACAAAACTACAGAGATATTGATCATACTGAGCTAAGGGCACATATTGGAATTTGTTTATACTCTTCAATTTGTAAATCTGCTCATGAAAATATGATTTCCATGTTCTCAAAGAAGGCTACAGGTAGATGAATTGTTACTGTGTTCTAAATAAACAATGAATATTCCTTCTTATTTATTGAACCTTACATAGATAATTGGAAGTTGATAATTATAGCTCGCAGAAGTAGTGTAATTGATGATACTACTGGGTCGATAAATGATGAACCCCCCTCATGCAGATTTGACTACACTTAAAACTTGCTCAACATGCCCATATGAGCTTTTTGCTCAAGTGTGGAACCCTGTCTAATCCAAGATTTTTGTAAAAATGCCCTCGGAAATTTCCTGTGAAATGATGAGGCCCCTCAGATTGATTTCTCTACACTTACAAAAGGCACTTCTGTGAGATTGTTGTCCATAATCCTGTCAAAAATATGCCCCTCTTGATATTTTTTTGCCCACACCTAAAACTACGCAAAACGTATTAACACACCCACACCCACCCACACACACACACATACACACACACACACACACATACACACACACACTGACCTTGACCTTGACTATTTTTTCGATTATTTTTTGATTATTTTTTTGATTATTTTTTCGATTATTTTTTCGATTTTTTTCGATTATTTTTTCGATTTTTTTCGATTATTTTTTCGATTATTGTTTCGATTATTTTTTCGATTATTTTGACCTTGACCTTGAGATGACCTTGACATTGAGATGACCTTGACATTGAGATGACCTTGACCTTGGCCTTGACCTTGACCTTGGCCTTGACCTTGACCTTGACCACCCCCACCCCCATACACACCCACACCCACCCACATACACCCACATACACACCCACACCCACCCACATACACACCCACACCCACCCACATACACACCCACATACACACCCACACCCACCCACATCCACCCACACATATTTACTTCCGGTCCACTTGTGGCCCATTTCTGGTTTATTTATATTGCATCATGTTTTGCAACAAATTATTACCCAATATTATGCATTAGACATGTGTTGTTTTCTGATTGGTTCGTTATGACATAATGTGATGATGTGTTATATTCTGATTGGCTTATTGTTTCAGATATTTTCAATGCGGTCCGTGCTTAGGGTATATAAAGAGATTTTGCATTGCATACCAGCCAGTATTGTGAGAGTTGTTGAAGAGTAAGGGTGTGTTGTTGCAGTGCTGCTCATATTTTTTAAATACACACACAAATCACACTATATAATCTTATATAATAAACAACAACAAAAATGCCAAATGAAAAATATTGTAATCAATGCAATAAGAATATAACCAGCCCCAATTGGGCCAGGCACCAAAATAATTGTAATCCAGACAAATGCAGAACTCCCACAAAAATATGCCCTAAATGCCATAGAAAATATAGCATGGAATACTTCACATATAAACATATAGATACTTGTTCTGCACAGTCATCAACATTGCCCCCACAACCATCTACATCTGGTCTGAAAAGAAAGCAAGAAGCACCTGTTAATGCTAGAGCAACAAAGCAGCCACGCTATGAACCCATCCATAGCAGTTTTGCTGGCCAATTAAGGGATCACCGTTTTGTATCAGAGCAAGATGTGACATTAAGAATTTTTTGAACAGTATAAATCCTGATGTGCAGGCAATTCTAAATGCACAAAATGGCTCTTATAAGCTGTCACTCAAATTGTTTACACAATATAAGAAGCCAAATGGCACAAAATTTACACAGCCCCACATAACAGAAACTGTACCTATATATTCAAATGGAAATTCAGACAAAATAATAAGCAGTTTGATAGATCAATTGAATATTAAACACTCTGAATTTGCAGCAAAAGAGTCTGGATGGAGCCTATGCGGATCTTCACACAAGCTCTATGTTAATATTTCTGAATTCAGCCCATTACAAGGTTCCACATATGTGCCTTTACCTGCTAATATTAAAAACAAAAAAGCTGTGCTTAACATAGAAAATAATGATTAGAAATGCTTTCTGTGGTGTATTTTAGCTGCTTTGTATCCAGTTTCAGATAATCCAAAGAGAATAACTTATTATAAACAACATGAACATGATTTTGATGAGGCAATGGAGGGTTTAGAATATCCAATGTCTGTTCAGAATATTGATAAATTTGAAAAAAAAGCCAGGGATATTAATGGTAAACAATTATCTATTAATGTATTTATTTGTTCTACTGGCCGTGGCAATTGCTTGATAGCACCTCTCAGAATCAGTACATTTGATGATGATTCTGCTGTTCCGATTGATCTGCTCTTAATTGAAGGGGATGATACACGCCATTATACTCTGATACATAATCTTGAAGCTTTAGTCAGAACACAACTAGACAAAACTCATAGAATATTCAAGTTGTGCAGAAGATGTTTGTCTGTATTTGATGGTAGAAAAATGGTGAATGGGGTTCGGAAAGAGAATGCAGAAATTGCTAAAAACAAGTTAATTGAGCATCTGAAATACTGTGGCAACCATAAACCTGTTCATATGGTGATGCCCAATCCAAGTGAAAATGCCAAATTCAAAAAATTTGAAGCCTTGTTGGAACACCCAGCATATATAGTCTGTGATTTTGAATCAAGTCTCAAACCCGTTGCATTCTGTAGCCCAGATCCTGATGAACCTTCAATTACATCATACCAGTTACATGAACCTTCTAGTTTTTATTATGTGGTTGTACAGGATGGGGTTGTTAGTAAAGAAGATTTATACATGGGAGCAGATGCCATCAAAGAATTTGCAGATAGAATAGAAAATGAGTGCCATGACATAGCATCTAATGTCTTATTAAAATCAAAACCCATGTTGCCTTTAACAGAGAAACAGATTGAAGATTTCAACAATGCAGAAAAATGCCCGGTATGTGATTCTGAATTTTCAGATACAAATATCAAGGTGAAACACCATTCTCATACAGATGGTTGCAATATTCTTGTTTTCATATTATGTCTAGACAAATTATTGTTGATGAATTACACAGACAAGCCAGACATAATTATAAGAGACTGCCAGTAGTCACAAAAGGCATAGATGATTTATGGCAGAGCGACTTGATTGAGATGGCAAGTGGACAGCTGAAAAACTTAGACAAAATCAACAAGGGCTACAAGTATCTACTCACTGTAATAGACACATTTTCAAAATTTGCCTGGGCTGTGCCACTCAAATCCAAGACTGGAAAATGTGTTACAGAAGCCTTCAGGACAATCATCAATCAGAGTGGAAGATCACCGCGCTATTTGCAAACAGATAATGGCAAAGAATTTTATAATTCTGTGTTCCAACAATTTATTAAAAGCCAGTCAATACAACATTACTCGAGTTACAGTGATCTCAAGGCCTCAATTGTAGAGAGATTCAACAAAACCCTAAAAAATCTTATGTATAAACAATTTACACTTCAAGGTAATTATAAATGGCTTAATATTCTTCCAGAACTTCTACATAAATATAACAACTCGGTCCATTCCACAATCAACATGAAACCCTCTGAAGTAACTTCATCTGATGAGCAAAAATTGATCAGGACTGTTTATTATCCTAGATACCAGCCAACAACAAGAAAGGCCAAATACAAGGTGGGTGATCAAGTAAGAATCAGCAAATATAAGCACTTATTCAAAAGAGGCTTTACAAGAAACTGGAGCACTGAATTATTTACAGTGGTTCAAGTTAAACCTGGGACCCTTAACACATACATAATAAAAGACCACCGAGGAGAAATTCTCAAAGGCCGGTTCTATGAAGAAGAACTCAACAAAATTAAACAGCCTGACACATATCTCATAGAAAAAATCATCCGCAGAAAAGGCAACATGTTATTTGTCAAATGGCTAGGACTTCCAGAACACAGCTGGATCGATGCAGACAAAGTGATAATATGAGCACCTGGGATGTTATAAAAAGGCTGCCAGAACCTGAACAGCAGATTAAGAGAAATGGCACGTTGCTGCCTGATAATATTAGATGTCTTATTGTTGGGCCATCGGCTTGTGGTAAAACTACACTAATGATTGATAATTTTTTATTGGCACCCAACTGGTTAGACTGGAAAAACAGGCACTTGTATGTCTTCTCTAAGAGCTTGGAACAATTAAAATATCAGCAGCTGATGAAACTATATGATGGATTGGATATTGCCACTTTTGAATCAGATGTTAAGCCACTCCATGAATGTCTCGATAATTCTGTTGTTGTGTTTGATGACATTATACTGGATAATCAAAACAAGGTTAGAAATTTCTTTACACAGGGCCGACACAAAAACATTGATTGCTTCTACCTGGCACAGACTTTTTCAAAAATACCAAAGCAGCTGATCCGAGACAACAGCAATTTTATATGTGTGTTTCATCAAGATCATATCAACCTCAAACACATACATGATGAATATGTAGGTGGGGACTTGAGCTACAATGATTTTTCCAAGTTTTGTAGTAGGTGCTGGAACCAGGACAGTTATGGGTTTGTCACAATTGATATGACAAGAAAACCCAATAGTGGCAAATACAGAAATAAAATCAACAATTTTCTAGACATTGAAACATATATAAATAACCATGAAAAGGCCAATCATTGATGATCTTAAATTAAGAGATTATCTTGTAAAAAGATTTAAGGGATGGAAATCACAGAACCGAGGAATTTATGAACAACACAAACAAACAGAACAGCCTATTATTGATGCTATTAGTGAATTAGGTAAAAATATCAAAACTGTTACAGAGCAAAATCAAAATTTGATCACAGAGCTTGTACCTGTAGTTGCAAGAAACATATTAGATTTTCCAATCACCCCACTTTCCAGTATTCATACACCTAGTCCTGTTGCTCCTCGAAGAATTGAAGCTACTCAGGATCCTATTGAATTGGGTCTTCTTGCTCAAAAATATTTAAGCACACCTAAAGACAACAAAGATGAGGTTTTTGGCTTATATGCTGACACAGAGCGTGATGGTAGCATCATACATAGAATTGGCAATTTCAGAGTAACATTTATGGGAGATGATCTAATTGTATATTCAGAATCTCATCTTGGACAGAGAGGTGGTTTTGTTAAATATCCCGGCACACCTGGATTGTGGGAACTGATGACTAGGAAAAGGCCTGGCGACTATACAGATCAAGATTATGAGCACTACAAAGAAATATTAATAAAATCAGATGCTCTATACCAGAACAATGATCCCACACAAAAAAGAGTCAAGTCTAGCAGTGGAGCAAAATACAACAACTTAATCAAGCCCATATGGTCACAAATTAAGACAGGCAGTGGAATCAAACAATACAACACCCTGCCTAAAGAATTTGTGTGGGTTGATGATGTCAGGAAACTTGTAGATAGGTTATTGGTGATAGCTGGGGAGAAAAATGCTTGCAACCACAATTTTTACAATGAAAAGGTTGGAATTATGGACATGATAAGCACAAAATTGTCTAATTTTATAGTGAATGACACTAAGGGGATTGGATATCTTATAAAAATTATTAATACTATACCACCTAAATTTTGGAATATTTCTGAGGGTCGGGGGTTGGTTAATGACATTATAAACAAGCTGCCATTTGAACTACATATTCCAGGCTATCAGTATTGTGGTCCCGGTACAAAATTGGACCATAGAATAAACAGATGTGATCCTGGTGTTAATCCCCTAGATGCTGCTTGCAGAGACCATGACATAGCATACAACACACATACTGATCTTGACAAGAGACATGTTGCAGACAAGAAATTAGAAGAGGCTGCATTTGGTAGATTTGTAAGCAAAGATGCTTCTTTGAGTGAAAGAATAGCAGCATTGGGAACCACCATAGCTATGAACACCAAACAAAAACTGGGGTGGGGGCTGTGAATATGTATATAATAAACCTACAATGAAGGCCAAGGGTGTTATGTATCAAATACCTTATGCAGGTCTTAAATCTCTTAAAACTATTGATAGTCTTTTAACCAAAAAGCAGCGCAAGAAAAAAATTCTTGTATTGCCAAGGGCCATGGTATGAAATTGTTGCTTAGTACCCCCCAATTAAAAAAATTACAGTAATCCAGGAAAAAATCACATGTGGGGGGTTTCATATTTACTATCCCGGCCATCTTAGCAGCACTTGGGGCTGTTGGGAGCTTGGCTGGGGGATCAGCTTCCATAGCAAAAACAGTAATAGATGCCAAGAAGAATAGGGCAGAATTAGATGAATTGAAGCGCCATAACCTGGCCATGGAGAAACAAGGCAAAGGTGTTAAGAGAGCCATGAATAAGTTTAAAAAAAACAAGAGCCGCTTACAAACCAAGATATTGAAGCTTTAATCAAGCCACTGGGCATCAAAAATTTTAGAGGTGTGTACATGTCTGATTCTTTACCAGAGCAACCACTCAACAAAGAGTGTGGCATAGTTAATTTGGATAAGTACAAAAATCAGGGCACTCACTGGATTTGTTATCTTAAATATTTAAAAAATGAGGCATTTGTGTTTGATTCATTTGGAGGTGTTCCACCTGAAAATTTAGTAAAATATCTAAAATCAACTAATCTTTATTACAATAATGCCCGTGTTCAAAACTTCAAAGATGTTAATTGTGGACATTTGTGTTTATCTGTTCTTAGATATATGTCTCAAATAAATAAACCATCAATTGAAAATTTTCAAAAAGCCCTGTGGTATTTAAAACATCATGGGGGTATTCCATCTCACCAGCCAAAATTCAATATTGAAACTCAAATTACATGATGATATAGTGTATCCCAAAACAATAGCTCTCAGAGCATTTTATGGCATGTACTTGATCCCTAATATTACACACCACAACAACAAAATTGCAGTAGGGGATCAAAAAATTGTCATCACTCCAGGGCAATATAATCTGTCCACTCTAATTGCTCAATTACCCAGAGGTATAGTATTAACTCAAAATTCTGTCACTCACAGAGTAGAGATTGTATCTGCTACATAAACAGTGGATCTGGGTACTATAGGAGAGCTGTTAGGCTTTGAGAACAACACAAAACTTGAACCAGCCATCAAACACACTGCTATTAATATACCTAAATTCTTAGCCATAGAGACTCTGAATATTCACTGTAATGTGGCCGAGGGTATGATCACCAAATCAAATGGCATAGGCACTGACAAACAAACTGGCATCATTGCAACATTTAAACCTAATTCTGAATTTATGGAGCCAATCATCTACACTCCATCCCCAACATTATATTTTCCTGTGTGCCATAATAGAATAGATAACATTGAGTTGATGGTCACTAATGAAAAAGAAGAATTAGTTGATTTTGCTGGAGCCACAACAACTGCAATCATAGAAATTAATATTTAAATAAAAATACATACAAAAAAATGGAAAATATTGAGAGTTATGAGCTACAATAATTCCCCCCAAACAGGAGGACATTTGCAAATTTAAATCAACCCAACACAGAGATTGAGGTTGATCTTGATGTAGGGGATGGCTTTATACACCCCCACAGAGCAGATCTATACATCAAATTTGATGTTGTAAAGCTCGATGGAACAGATTATCCGGCAAATTCAAACATAAGATTGGTAGACAATTTTGTGCCGCATCTGTTCTCTGAAATTGAGATCAGAAAGCATGGTGTTGTTATAAACAGAGTGGATTATCCGGGCATTACCTCCACAGCTTTGGCCACACTAAAATTATCCAAAACCGAGGCATCATACTACAAAATAGGTGGATTTGAGGCTGGTGATAAAATATTATCTAAGAGCCACACAGTGCTGTTTCCTATGCGCCTGTTGCCAGGATTCTTCTCAGATTACAAAGATATTATGTGGAAGGGTGGTTTAAGAATCACATTTAGAAGAGCTGCCAATGATAATAATGCTTTGATGAGGTACAGTACATTAAATTCTACAGGGGAAGCTCTGCCCAATGCCTTACCTGATGAAGGCAAATGCATTATTCAGACTATGGAGCTAAGAATCCCAGTTGTTGAATATGAAGCCAGTTATGCTCTTAAATACAAAGCAGATATAATAAAAAATCCACAAGTACCTTTACAATTTTATACATATCAATGTGTACAGAAGCCTGCCGCTGGTACCTATTATGAGTTTGATGCTACAAATTCATTCTCCAGTATACAATATGACATGCCGGATTTTGTGGTGGTACTGTTTCAGACTGGAAGACACAATAATCAGGAAAGAAATTCAAGTAGA
The DNA here is from genome assembly GCF_977018435.1 of Lepisma saccharinum. Lineage (NCBI taxonomy): Eukaryota > Metazoa > Arthropoda > Insecta > Zygentoma > Lepismatidae > Lepisma > Lepisma saccharinum. Next base: position 20,197,503 of record NC_139243.1, on the reverse strand, counting down.
TTTGATAACTGCAACATCAAGAACATATATCTTAAAAATGGCAGAAATGAGGTATTTCCTAGAGAAAATTATAATTTAGACATGTCCAAGGATGATTTTCTTAAATTATATGAAGCATTTACAGCATACAAAAGGGTCACTACTGGCAATACTGACATGTATTACACACCAGATGAATTCAAAGCACAGAGACCCATGTTTGTCATCAACACTTCAAAAAGAAAACAAGTTGTGGTTAATGACAGGACAAAAGTAGATGGTAAAACACTTGGTGCCTAACAATAGACCTTTTAATTGACATTAATGGCTTTTTAATTCAGTTTCGAGGGGTGACGCTATTGTTATTTAATCTAGCGCCACGTGTCGTGGGTGGAGGAGGGGTGACGCTATTGTTATTTAATCTAGCGCCACGTGTCGTGGGTGGAGGAGGAGATGAGGCATCGATGACTCATGCACACGTGTGAGTTTGAAATTAATGGTTTTCCATTAGTGCACAAAAGACACTATTATGTATTCCGTTTTTGACCTAAGCTAACACTATTGTTGTATTTTATTAATGCGTTTCTGCCGGATATGAGTCACAGATGATTTATACTGACGTTGGAGTTTGGAATTAATGGTTTCTCTATTAAGGTACAAAAGACACTATTGTGGAGTTCGTTTTTACTCTAACCTAACACTTTTGTTGTATATTATATATGCGTTTCTGCCGGATATGAGTCACAGATGATTTATACAGACGTGGGAACTTGGAATTAATGGTTTTTCCATTAATGTACAAAAGACATTTTCGGCCTATTCTAAGGCGTCACGTCCGGCCATTTTGGCGTCGGTGGTGAGTCATATTTGGTATAATTAAGGATCCGGATTTACCCGTATTCAATCGGTGCCGACGCGTTCGATCGGAGGTAGAAGATATTATAACACATGTTCGCTTTAAAGGCGAAGAAATTGAACGATGTATCCTATATGAAAACGAAGTATGCGAGCAGAATCCATGTTATTAATATTAACCTGTTACGGAAGAACCTGTTATGTGGTTGCATTCATCGGCACCCGCAAACCGCGCGCGTTCATGGACACGTGAGGGGAAAAAAGGTTCTCTATTGTTACGGGCCCCATCGCTTGGTCTTCTTCCGAAGTTGAATGGAAGTCAAGTGTCGCCAAATTTTTACACACGAGTATTGATTTTCTTTGAGGTTCCAATTTTATTTGGTGGAAGTAATCTACGCGGTATTTCTGCCGCCTTTCGTAACATTGCAAAGACTATTTAACCAAATCCGTAAGGAATTTGGCTGAACTAGGAACATTCAGTTCCAGTATCTACAAGTTAAAGTGGATGGCATCCACTATTTGCCCTTATTTCGGGGTTGCGAACCACGGCCCATTTGATTATTGGGTTATAAACATCAGATTCATGTAAAATTGACCAGATGTTTTTACTGTTAGAGACAATATTTCGCATTTTTTGTGTATTTTTACTCAGAAAACGCTATTTGAACGATTCAAGCAAGAGTTCGCATGGGAATTTAGACACACAAACTGTGTTTCTTCAACTTTAGCTGAAATTTAGGTTTATTTTTTTACTCTAATATCACAATTTCTTCAATTCAGGCAACATTTTTTATTAAATTTTGGACTCACAAAGACATTTTTCAACTTTTAACTTGTTATTTTAAAAGTTTATTTCCATTTTTTACTCTAATATCACAATTTCTTCTATTCAGGCAACATTTTTTATTAAATTTTGGACTCACAAAGACATTTTTCAACTTTTAACTTGCTATTTTAAAAGTTTATTTCCATTTTTTACTCTAATATCACAATTTGATCTATTCTTGCAGAAGTGTTTAGTGCAATTTTGACTTGCAAAGATAATTTTTTCAACTTCTTTTATTATTTTTTTCTATTTATTGCCTTTTGTATCTTATATTTTTAATTCTTAACTTTGAGTTTTGTTCTTTATTTAAAAAAATTCTCTAATCACTAAGGAAGAAGTACTTTAAGTAAAACTGTACCCACAAAGTTTATTATTACTATTATTATTAGTATTATTATTATTATTGTTGTTGTTTTTGTTTTGATGTAGTTGTTGAATCTTGTTGTTGTTGTTAGGGTTTATTGACTTCCACTACGCTATTTTTGGTTTGCTTCGTAGGAAAGTTTGTTTATTTTAGAGTTTCCTCGGTATTTTCTTACTGTTAGGGTAGGTAAAGTTTCCTAAATATATGAGTAGGGTTCCATATATTCTTGTTCTTGCATGTTTTTCATATGATGTGATCACAACAACTCTCCAAGTGCTTTTACTGCATGTTTCCATTTTTATTGAGGCTTAGTGTTTCCTAGAGCCACTTTATGCATGAGAGAAAGCTTGAAAATTTCGATCTCAGATAGCCGTCAACCTTATGTCAGAGTATTTTCGAGTATATTTTAGTCTTATTATGGCCCACTAGAATATCATGGCTTGCTTATTTTTTAAGTATGTTGCGCAGTTATTGTATTTTTGCTTTTGCTTTCTAGATAAACTGTATGAAATGTTTAATATTTGTACTTTTTGCACTTATAAGAGGCCAAACTTTTACTGTAACTAAAATTATTATGTCTCTAAGCACTGAAATCCCTTTACCAAGAGTACTATAACTGAATGTTTATTAATATTGTTTCTTTCATCCCTTAAATATAACTATTTAACAATATAATGACAAATCACAGGACAAGACGATGTTAGCAGATGACTACGTGGCTCTTAAGTCCACCTGCCAAACTTTTCTTACCATGCTATTTACCCTTATAGTCTTTTATTCGGGGTACGTTTCAAGTACTACTTGACTTTTTGAGTGTTTGATTAACACCAGGGGTTATTTGTATCTGTTATGCTGTATTATTTGAGGCTTCTAATTTTTATTCTACAATCACTATATGTCCATGAGAACTAAATTCCACTGACTGAAGCTTAAAGCTTAGGCTCTGCAGCATGTTGAATGGTTAAGCACTGGTCAATATGAATTTTACAGAGGCTAGTAGGAGGCATAGGAACACACGCCAGAGCATTATTAGCGTGCAAGAAGCACTTTCAGGGAGTACTACGAGGAAACGAAGTTGATTTTTTTGAGGGCTTTACCAGTTACACAGCCAATATTTGCTATTTCAAGTAACTACATGTACCAAAACATTTTACAGCCCAACACTAACTAGACTTCAATTTATATTTTATTAGGTGCTAAATGTAGCAAGAACACTGATTGTACATACTTTTGAGAATCCAACTATTTCAGGATTTTTTCTATGTACGCATATTTTTATTGATTACTAACTTTAACAGACCAATCAGGAAGACGCCAAAATTCACTAAACTTAGTACTATAGTGTATGTGATTGCATGAAAAGTAGAAATTATAACAACCACAAGATTTCGCTTTTTTTGCTTTTGGGACTAATCGTGACGCTGAGGATGAATGGATGGCCAAAAATTTTAAGGACTGGATGTATTTTACCACTACAGTCTCCTATGTAGAAAAACTAGAGTACTGTTAGCTTTCAAAATTGAGGTTATACTGTACTGTTTTTTAAATATTTCGTATTTGGCACGCTTAACAAGTTACATTTATATCCATTTCAGGACAAATATTGCTAAAACTCTCAAATTAATGTGTACAACTTTATATTTCTGCTATCAAAGGAATTAACAACCCTATTTTACAAACAAAGGGTATTGTTTACACTTTATTTACTTCAATCTGAGACTAATATTTTACAGTAATTGAATCATTCAGCCCTAGTCAATATTTTACTGCATCAGAAAGTTTGTTATTAATCTAATAAGTATCCTATTTTGTGCTATTCTAACGCAAACGTTGTTTAATTCACTGGTTATAATGCAAACTTTTGCACAAATTCGATATATTCACTACCTTCAAACCAAACAATTGTACTTATTTAGCGCATTTCATTTATATTTCTTGTAATTAACTTATGTTTCTTATAATTAACAATCTAAACTAATTACTTTGGCATGTTAAAAACCTTATTTTTTACTATTTCCTATTCTATCAGGTTCTATATTGCTGTTTTTATCAATTTATGTAAGACCACACTCTGGTAAATGCCTATATATTCTCTTTTATACACACGCACGCACGCTACACACACACTCACACACACACATTTACACACTTATACGAACATACATCTGACGTTTTTCAATATTTTGCTATGAAGTTTGCATCCACGCTATTCAATCAAGGGCAGGCAATGTAGTATTTATGAGTATCAGTAATCCAAAAGTGGTGTTTTTGGTGTCCAAGTTCAGATGAGAGTCTGCTATGTGCCTTTTGCAGGGGATTGCATGTGAAGTGTATACATATTGAGCATTATTGAGTGTGTATGCTTCCATACTTTTTCGGAACTTAGCAGTTTTTTTATGTTATGAAGCAGATTGTTGTAGAATATTTTGCATGGTCTTTTGTGATATTGAGTGGCTGCTGTAACGGTAGTAAGTATCTTTCCTTCTTGTGTTGATGTTCTCGTGTAGGTTTCCTATTTTCGGTCAAGTTGCAGTACTTAGAATAATCGCTATTGTCTTATTGATCTACGAAGCTCCTTTGAATAATCATTTGCATGTGACCCTATACTCCACGCTGTACTTTGTTCTGGGAGCTATCTTTTGAATCCTTGGCATTCTGCTAGTACAGCATTATTATCGTAGAGGTAAATTAGTTCGTGAAAATATGTATTTTTCTGATTAACTATAGTCGCTTAGTTGTTCTAGCAGGTATAAGTAGTTACTGGTGATGTTGTTAATTTTCTATTCGCACGGGCTATGTATGATGTAGCGTATTTGTGTTGGCTGTCCCTTTTATTCCTATGTTGTTGAGTTTCTCCATAAGCATGTCCTGTTTTACTCTATTCTATGCCTTGTTGCTGCTAGATATCTGAGGTATGTTGCTGGTTCATATCTGAGTTAGCTTGTTTGACTATCTATTATTTTTGCTATGGCTGTGGCTATTGATGTCCCTTTCTGAATTCCATGTTGGTTTCTGTTTATCCTTGTTGCTGCTTGTTATCTGAGTTAGGTTGTTTGACTTCAGGACTATCCTTTTTTAACTTTATTGTTGATTGCTTTTTTGTTTATTTCCTTATTTGTTTTTATTTGTTTACTGAATCTATTTGTTTTGTGTCTTGTAATATTATTTACTATAGTAACAAAATTATTTTTAAAAATTGATATTTATCAACATACTTGTATATTTCTTGTTCAGTATTTGTCAAAGTTTAATTTATTTTGTCCGCTATCTTTAGCAAGTAACACTATTTTGAAATTTAATATATAAATTCCTGAAAATTTACTGTAACTTTATATCAACTAACATATTTATTTTAACAATAATAACAAAATTGTACAAAAGTTCAAATAGCAGAAGAATTGTACTCTTAAATTATTAACTTTGAAAGAATAGTATTTTTAAAACATTAACTTTGTAAAAATTGTACTTTTAAAACATTAACTTTGTAAAAATTGTACTTTTAAAACATTAACTTTGTAAAAATTGTACTTTTAAAACATTAACTTTGTAAAAATTGTACTTTTAAAACATTCACTTTGAAAAAAATGTACTTTTACACCAGAAATAATCAAATATATGGGAAAGAAGGAGAAGTTCTGTTGCTCAGAATAATAAATGTGGGAAGGAAGGAAAATAATTTTGTTACTATAGTAAATAATATTACAAGACACAAAACAAATAGATTCAGTAAACAAATAAAAACAAATAAGGAAATAAACAAAAAAGCAATCAACAATAAAGTTAAAAAAGGATAGTCCTGAAGTCAAACAACCTAACTCAGATAACAAGCAGCAACAAGGATAAACAGAAACCAACATGGAATTCAGAAAGGGACATCAATAGCCACAGCCATAGCAAAAATAATAGATAGTCAAACAAGCTAACTCAGATATGAACCAGCAACATACCTCAGATATCTAGCAGCAACAAGTCATAGAATAGAGTAAAACAGGACATGCTTATGGAGAAACTCAACAACATAGGAATAAAAGGGACAGCCAACACAAATACGCTACATCATACATAGCCCGTGCGAATAGAAAATTAACAACATCACCAGTAACTACTTATACCTGCTAGAACAACTAAGCGACTATAGTTAATCAGAAAAATACATATTTTCACGAACTAATTTACCTCTACGATAATAATGCTGTACTAGCAGAATGCCAAGGCTTCAAAAGATAGCTCCCAGAACAAAGTACAGCGTGGAGTATAGGGTCACATGCAAATGATTATTCAAAGGAGCTTCGTAGATCAATAAGACAATAGCGATTATTCTAAGTACTGCAACTTGACCGAAAATAGGAAACCTACACAAGAACATCAACACAAAAAGGAAAGATACTTACTACCGTTACAGCAGCCACTCAATATCACAAAAGACCATGCAAAATATTCTACAACAATCTGCTTCATAACATAAAAAACTGCTAAGTTCCCTACTGCAACTTGACCGAAAATAGGAAACCTACACGAGAACATCAACACAAGAAGGAAAGATACTTACTACCGTTACAGCAGCCACTCAATATCACAAAAGACCATGCAAAATATTCTACAACAATCTGCTTCATAACATAAAAAAACTGCTAAGTTCCGAAAAAGTATGGAAGCATACACACTCAATAATGCTCAATATGTATACACTTCACATGCAATCCCCTGCAAAAGGCACATAGCAGACTCTCATCTGAACTTGGACACCAAAAACACCACTTTTGGATTACTGATACTCATAAATACTACATTGCCTGCCCTTGATTGAATAGCGTGGATGCAAACTTCATAGCAAAATATTGAAAAACGTCAGATGTATGTTCGTATAAGTGTGTAAATGTGTGTGTGTGAGTGTGTGTGTAGCGTGCGTGCGTGTGTATAAAAGAGAATATATAGGCATTTACCAGAGTGTGGTCTTACATAAATTGATAAAAACAGCAATATAGAACCTGATAGAATAGGAAATAGTAAAAAATAAGGTTTTTAACATGCCAAAGTAATTAGTTTAGATTGTTAATTATAAGAAACATAAGTTAATTACAAGAAATATAAATGAAATGCGCTAAATAAGTACAATTGTTTGGTTTGAAGGTAGTGAATATATCGAATTTGTGCAAAAGTTTGCATTATAACCAGTGAATTAAACAACGTTTGCGTTAGAATAGCACAAAATAGGATACTTATTAGATTAATAACAAACTTTCTGATGCAGTAAAATATTGACTAGGGCTGAATGATTCAATTACTGTAAAATATTAGTCTCAGATTGAAGTAAATAAAGTGTAAACAATACCCTTTGTTTGTAAAATAGGGTTGTTAATTCCTTTGATAGCAGAAATATAAAGTTGTACACATTAATTTGAGAGTTTTAGCAATATTTGTCCTGAAATGGATATAAATGTAACTTGTTAAGCGTGCCAAATACGAAATATTTAAAAAACAGTACAGTATAACCTCAATTTTGAAAGCTAACAGTACTCTAGTGTTTCTACATAGGCGTCTGTAGTGGTAAAATACATCCAGTCCTTAAAATTTTTGGCCATCCATTCATCCTCAGCGTCACGATTAGTCCCAAAAGCAAAAAAAGCGAAATCTTGTGGTTGTTATAATTTCTACTTTTCATGCAATCACATACACTATAGTACTAAGTTTAGTGAATTTTGGCGTCTTCCTGATTGGTCTGTTAAAGTTAGTAATCAATAAAAATATGCGTACATAGAAAAAATCCTGAAATAGTTGGATTCTCAAAAGTATGTACAATCAGTTTTCTTGCTACATTTAGCACCTAATAAAATATAAATTGAAGTCTAGTTAGTGTTGGGCTGTAAAATGTTTTGGTACATGTAGTTACTTGAAATAGCAAATATTGGCTGTGTAACTGGTAAAGCCCTCAAAAAAATCAACTTCGTTTCCTCGTAGTACTCCCTGAAAGTGCTTCTTGCACGCTAATAATGCTCTGGCGTGTGTTCCTATGCCTCCTACTAGCCTCTGTAAAATTCATATTGACCAGTGCTTAACCATTCAACATGCTGCAGAGCCTAAGCTTTAAGCTTCAGTCAGTGGAATTTAGTTCTCATGGACATATAGTGATTGTAGAATAAAAATTAGAAGCCTCAAATAATACAGCATAACAGATACAAATAACCCCTGGTGTTAATCAAACACTCAAAAAGTCAAGTAGTACTTGAAACGTACCCCGAATAAAAGACTATAAGGGTAAATAGCATGGTAAGAAAAGTTTGGCAGGAGGACTTAAGAGCCACGTAGTCATCTGCTAACATCGTCTTGTCCTGTGATTTGTCATTATATTGTTAAATAGTTATATTTAAGGGATGAAAGAAACAATATTAATAAACATTCAGTTATAGTACTCTTGGTAAAGGGATTTCAGTGCTTAGAGACATAATAATTTTAGTTACAGTAAAAGTTTGGCCTCTTATAAGTGCAAAAAGTACAAATATTAAACATTGCATACAGTTTATCTAGAAAGCAAAAGCAAAAATACAATAACTACGCAACATACTTAAAAAATAAGCAAGCCATGATATTCTTGTGGGCCATAATAAGACTAAAATATACTCGAAAATACTCTGACATAAGGTTGACGGCTATCTGAGATCGAAATTTTCAAGCTTTCTCTCATGCATAAAGTGGCTCTAGGAAACACTAAGCCTCAATAAAAATGGAAACATGCAGTAAAAGCACTTGGAGAGTTGTTGTGATCACATCATATGAAAAACATGCAAGAACAAGAATATATGGAACCCTACTCATATATTTAGGAAACTTTACCTACCCTAACAGTAAGAAAATACCGAGGAAACTCTAAAATAAACAAACTTTCCTACGATGCAAACCAAAAATAGCGTAGTGGAAGTCAATAAACCCTAACAACAACAACAAGATTCAACAACTACATCAAAACAAAAACAACAACAATAATAATAATAATACTAATAATAATAGTAATAATAAACTTTGTGGGTACAGTTTTACTTAAAGTACTTCTTCCTTAGTGATTAGAGAATTTTTTTAAATAAAGAACAAAACTCAAAGTTAAGAATTAAAAATATAAGATACAAAAGGCAATAAATAGAAAAAATAATAAAAGAAGTTGAAAAAATTATCTTTGCAAGTCAAAATTGCACTAAACACTTCTGCAAGAATAGATCAAATTGTGATATTAGAGTAAAAAATGGAAATAAACTTTTAAAATAGCAAGTTAAAAGTTGAAAAATGTCTTTGTGAGTCCAAAATTTAATAAAAAATGTTGCCTGAATAGAAGAAATTGTGATATTAGAGTAAAAAATGGAAATAAACTTTTAAAATAACAAGTTAAAAGTTGAAAAATGTCTTTGTGAGTCCAAAATTTAATAAAAAATGTTGCCTGAATTGAAGAAATTGTGATATTAGAGTAAAAAAATAAACCTAAATTTCAGCTAAAGTTGAAGAAACACAGTTTGTGTGTCTAAATTCCCATGCGAACTCTTGCTTGAATCGTTCAAATAGCGTTTTCTGAGTAAAAATACACAAAAAATGCGAAATATTGTCTCTAACAGTAAAAACATCTGGTCAATTTTACATGAATCTGATGTTTATAACCCAATAATCAAATGGGCCGTGGTTCGCAACCCCGAAATAAGGGCAAATAGTGGATGCCATCCACTTTAACTTGTAGATACTGGAACTGAATGTTCCTAGTTCAGCCAAATTCCTTACGGATTTGGTTAAATAGTCTTTGCAATGTTACGAAAGGCGGCAGAAATACCGCGTAGATTACTTCCACCAAATAAAATTGGAACCTCAAAGAAAATCAATACTCGTGTGTAAAAATTTGGCGACACTTGACTTCCATTCAACTTCGGAAGAAGACCAAGCGATGGGGCCCGTAACAATAGAGAACCTTTTTTTCCCCTCACGTGTCCATGAACGCGCGCGGTTTGCGGGTGCCGATGAATGCAACCACATAACAGGTTCTTCCGTAACAGGTTAATATTAATAACATGGATTCTGCTCGCATACTTCGTTTTCATATAGGATACATCGTTCAATTTCTTCGCCTTTAAAGCGAACATGTGTTATAATATCTTCTACCTCCGATCGAACGCGTCGGCACCGATTGAATACGGGTAAATCCGGATCCTTAATTATACCAAATATGACTCACCACCGACGCCAAAATGGCCGGACGTGACGCCTTAGAATAGGCCGAAAATGTCTTTTGTACATTAATGGAAAAACCATTAATTCCAAGTTCCCACGTCTGTATAAATCATCTGTGACTCATATCCGGCAGAAACGCATATATAATATACAACAAAAGTGTTAGGTTAGAGTAAAAACGAACTCCACAATAGTGTCTTTTGTACCTTAATAGAGAAACCATTAATTCCAAACTCCAACGTCAGTATAAATCATCTGTGACTCATATCCGGCAGAAACGCATTAATAAAATACAACAATAGTGTTAGCTTAGGTCAAAAACGGAATACATAATAGTGTCTTTTGTGCACTAATGGAAAACCATTAATTTCAAACTCACACGTGTGCATGAGTCATCGATGACTCATCTCCTCCTCCACCCCCGGCACGTGGCGCTAGATTAAATAACAATAGCGTCACCCCTCCTCCACCCACGACACGTGGCGCTAGATTAAATAACAATAGCGTCACCCCTCGAAACTGAATTAAAAAGCCATTAATGTCAATTAAAAGGTCTATTGTTAGGCACCAAGTTTTTTACCATCTACTGACAAACATTAAAATTATCTGTGAATTCCACGATACACTCCCTGATGACACCATATGTAGTGTTATTCTCATAGGGGAAAAATCATATGTTTATGATGTAAGAAATGAGAGAGTCACAGAGCAATTCTAGAAAGTCTCTGCACAATGCATTGTCTTAGTATTAGATATGCAAGTTGAGGCTGGTGCCCAATTGAACTTAAACCAGAAGTAAATATGTGTGTGTGTGTGTGTGTGTGTGTGTGTGTGTGTGTGTGTTAATACGTTTGGCGTAGTTTTAGGTGTGGGCAAAAAAAAATATGAAGAGGGGCATATTTGTGACAGGATTATGGACAACAATCTCACAGAAGTGCCTTTGTAAGTGTAGACAAATCAATCTGAGGGGCCTCATCATTTCACAGGAAATTCCCGAGGGCATTTTTACAAAAATCTTGGATTAGACAGGGTTCCACACTTGAGCAAAAAGCTCATATGGGCATGTTGAGCAAGTTTTAAGTGTAGGCAAATCTGCATGAGGGGGGTTCATCATTTATCGACCCAGTAGTATCATCAATTACACTACTCGCAGAACAAATATTTAGCTTTATCATTAACAAAAAATTTTAAAAATCGATATAAAAAATGGTATAGCCGTGTCGGTCTGACAGACCGGATGATTCGGATTACGCACAAAAATCCATGGTTCGGATTAAGGGTTAAAGTGGGATCCGAACTACTATGTGCCTCCACCCGGTATCAAACCCGCATGCGCGTGCACTCCGGTACAGCAAAGTCAGCAGTGGTGGCACACAGCATAACTGTTACAAATTAATTCTTTAACTTATGGTTTCTCATTATTTCTTCCGGGTTGCCTCAACAGAATATCAATCCAAGGATCGTCCTTTTCCGATATGGGACCATGAACATACTCTCGCGGCGTGTGGACAAAACATCTGCGTAGTATCATCCTGGCAATGCCACCAAAAGCCCGAAAAATACCCCAGCGACCTTGAAAGATCCTTGTGGAGACGAAGTTTGTTTTCCAATCCGTAAGGGCTGGAAGAAAGCCGAGAGTTCCATCGGTTCACTCTGATGATGTCCTCAGTGTTGCGAATTGCACGATTAAGTGTCCAAGTGTACTGTATACTGTCAGCGATGTAGCATATCCACCAAGATAAATTTAGTTAAAATTTATATTCATAAATAAACTATAAAGTTTCAAAACACAGGAGAAACACAAAAATATGATTGCTGGCATACGTTTCCGAGCGTCATGTCCATGGACACATCCGCCAAATAGAGTTGGTAAAACTCGCTGGCCGCGGTCACACTTTTTCAAGCGCTTTGCGAGGTGACAAATTTACGTTTTTTCAGGCAGGTGAATTTCAAAAACTTTAGTGTTGGCATTGATTACTATTTACTACGGAAAGATCTACGTGGTGCCGAAGTGGATTTGTGAATATTGTAATGTGTGAAAATCTTGAAAATTGTTTCAATCATCCGCGATAGTCTGTTGCGGTGGCGTACGCAAGTGGGGGTTACCGGATTTAACCCCCCCCCTTGAGCTTGTGAAATATTATCGAAAATGCTGTAGAAAACAATTAAAAATGGCTAATTTATCACAGTCAAAGATCTGCGACAGTAATAATAATAATTATAATAATAATTTGAATTATTATTCCCTTGCAGCATGGAGAAAAGCACAACATTCCAAACACACGCGTCTTTAATAGTGAATGCCTAGAAAATAAACACGAATTCTTGAAAATTAAATATGAGGGCAACTATGATTTAAAAGAAAAAAGTTGTTTTGTATATCAGTTGCAACAATGTTCAACGAACATGTATTTTTTATGTGAACAATGAGCATTAACTAAATAAAGTTCTTGGTTCGTTGTAAGCTGCTAATGTAGACCAATTCTAGGCCAACAAGAATACACAATCACCAGTGCGCCTTCCCATTGTTTACGCGGTACGTTTGAATTTCTGAATTCGAATTTTTTTCTCAGCAAAATCTTAGCGAAATTAATGTGTTCTAGTTAACTTTTCAGTTAGATTTGTGAAATGTTTTGTTGGTAAGAACAGCGAGACAATCCAGATGTGAATTATCGTGCACGTGCATAGTAGATTTTGTGAACGGTATTGGCGCATTTTTCATAAATCTTTATAGTGTAGTTTGGGATCAGTCGATATGTCTAAACAATCTGAGCGGCCGCAAAGTTAAATTTTGCCGTTTTATTTGCAAAACGTCGCGCAGTGACTCTGGCGAGAATTGTGAAAATTCCTTGCTTCGTCGCAGTGTGCCGACGTTATTGCGAACGTTCTTCCACGTACTGATTTTGCATCCCCTTGTGAACTCAAGTGATGCTGAGTCTACATACATAGTGTTGAAGAAGTGCTTTGTGAATCACCTAGAAGTGATAAATGTGTTGGAATGTCTTTAAACTTACTTTTGAACGCAATAATAAAGCCAGCATCACACGGAACTGGATTTCCAGTAGATATGCCCTAGTTGGCGTGGACTGGCTACCAAATTGCTAGTTTTCGCCTCACATGTTCTTCTTCTTCTTCTTCTTGGTTATGTCCATTATCACCTGAACTGGGGCGATCTTGAACAACGGTACTGAAGGGGAGGACAGACCATGTCTGGCAACCCGCACTAAGAGATCTGTTCCAGATCCCTCTTCTGCTTATTCCAAGATCCGTTTCCATCCGCTCCCGGCGGACACGCTCTGGAGATCTGCTTGCTTTTCAATGATCGCTCGACCTTGAGGGTATGCAATGTTGATCAATAAATGCGTGTTTACAACCTGTTGTTGTGTTTACGGATGAATCCGTATATAAACCACAGGACTGCAGGATTGGGGTTATGTAGTAAGGTCGAAATGGACAAAGGGAATGGTGTTCCTATTCTAGCCAGGCACTGATAAAGTGTGGTTCGTGCTTGCTCTCGTAACGGGCACTGGAAAAAGATATGATTGATAGTTTGGATATCGGTGCCGCAGCCGCACGTTGGATTGGGTGTGAGCTGCAATCTCGCCAGGTGTTGTCGAGTTTGTACATGGCCTGTGCGTAGGCGGATTGCAAGCGTTATTACTTCTCTGGGCAAGGTCAGTGAGCGGAACCAGGGTTTCCTGGTACCGATTTGTGCTACCCCTTTGTAGGTGGTGGTTTGGGCAAGTGCTTGAACAGACCAAGCATCCCAATTTGATTGGATTTTTTTCCGTACGCGTGGGAGTAGATCGGTGTATGGCAGTCGTATGTAATTTGCTCTGCCTCTCGAGCCCTTTTCGCGTAGGCGTCTACTCGATCTTGGAGGACGTTAAGGTCGCTATGTCCTTTGATAAACGAAAACGTCACCCTGCGGCCCTGGGAACAGATTTTTGAGATTTGTTGTAATATTAAGAAAATGAAGACAGTCATTCGGAAAGACGCTGCTCCGTCCGTGCGAGAGTTTGGAGGACGCTGAGTGCGTCCGTCAGAATAAGAGTGTGTGGCTATCCCTTGGTGTGGGCGTAGATCAGGGCGCGGAATATGGCATAACTTTCCGCCGAAAATATGGACGTGTCGGGTGGTAATCGATATTGATGTACGTCATCTGTCTCCACTGCATAGTAAGCGCAGCCCACTTCATTGCCGCTCTTAGATCCATCGGTGTAAATAAAATTCGCCGTGGGCCATCGTTCCCGACATGAATGATGTGGTCCTCTGTCGATATAATGTATTTCCGGAGGTGTGACTGGTGGGCCTGGCAGCTGATATAGCAAGGGTTGTATGAATGTAAACGATTTGTGATAAGCCTCCCGGTCTATGTCATAGCAATGCAGGAAGTAAAATGAAGGATCGTCTGCTGTGAGAACCTGAGCGGTTTCCCATTGTCGCTGTATTGCAAATGCCTTGTTAAAGGGGTGCTCGTGATTTTCCCATGTTTTGAATAAGAAATGGGTGGTAAGCGATTGACGGCGGTGCATGAGTGATACTTCGTGGCTTTCCAGATAGACGCTAATGTTGGGGCTTGATTTCATTGTGCCGTGGCAAATTCGTAACGATTGACGTTGCAAGGTATCTAAGCGTTGTAGCTGCTTGATGTGAGCCCCGCCGTATGCGGCCGCTGCGTAATCAAAGAGCGACCGAAAACAATGTTTGTAGAATAAAAGCATCACATAGGGGTGGCTCCCCCAGCGAGTATTAGCTAGACATCTTAAAATGTTGTTGATTTGGCGTCCTTTTTGTGCAAGGTAGTTAATATGGGCGTGCCAATTTAATTTTCGATCAAACCGGACCCCCAAGTATGTGCCCGTTTCTACGATTGGTATTTCCCCGATTTGTGTTATGGTATTTGGATAACAAGTTCGAGATCGTGAGTTGAAAAGTATGATATGAGATTTGGTGCGAGAAATTGTCAAACCCCAGTTGCGGAAGGTATTGTCTAAGTTTCGAAGGAGGTGTTGGGTGGCTAATAAGCCCTGTGTGGCATCGGGAGTGGTTAAATAAAAACAAAAATCATCGGCAAATTGAAGGATTTGAAATTGCCCGATCAGCGGTGTGTGTAATCGTTGCGTGTAAATATTAAAAAGTAATGGACTGAGTGGGGATCCCTGCGGTAACCCGTGACTGTGTAGTCGGGGGCCAGCCAGTCTGTCCTGAAACCAATAGACTGAATTGCGCGCATGATATAATTGCCATACAATGTATGCGAGATTGGGGTGGATGTGAAGTTGAGCGATTTGTGTGCAGAGGAGGTCTATGGGTACGGAGTCGTAAGCTTTTTCAATATCGAGAAAAAGACCGAAACAGTAATCACGTGTCACTTGACTATTCTGTACGGCCACTGTTAGTGTTGTAATAGCGTCTTGGCTGCCCAATCCCAGTCTAAAGCCCATTTGAGTAGGGGGAAAGTATTTTCTTTTCTCTAAGTTCCAAGTAAGTCTGGAATGTAGCGTTTTCTCAAATAATTTCGCGAGGACTGGTATAAGGACAATTGGTCTGTAAGATTTAGCGTCATTCTTGGGTTTGTTGAGTTTGGGAAGAGGAATGACGAGATGTTTTGTCCAGTCCACCGGGACCTGTTTGCCGCGGTATATATTGTTATATATGTTGGCTATGGTTTCCAGGCCAAAGTCAGGTGTATTACGAAGTATTTCATACGTAATACCATCGTGGCCAGGAGCAGTATTTTTTACTGATTGAAGTAGGGATCTGAGTTCCGAAATTGTTACTGCGGGAAATTCTGGTGTGAAGTTAGCATCGGTGGGTATGCGAGAAATGGGTCGCGAGGGCACGAAAGGTGGTGTAATTATGTCCATGAATTCCGCTTCCCACTCTCGTGTGAGATTGTGTTGTTTTACTATATGAGGTTTGCGAAAGTTGTTAAATTTTCGCCAAATTGTTTTAATGTTTTCACGGCGATCGAGTGATTGACAGAAACGTTTCCACGCTTCCCGTTTCGCTTTCAAATATTTTTTTGTGATTGTAATCGTTTGAGCTCGATCCACTTGGCTTGCGTTGGGGCCCGACCGTAATTTTTCCACCGGAATTTTTTCAAATGTTTGATTTGTGCACAAGTGCTGTTCCACCATCGAATATCGGGAAATGTTTCGCGTTTGCTGAATGATTGGCGCTGCCCACAGATATCTAGAGTGGTGGTTAGCGAAGTAATTAGTTGCGCATAAGTTATTTCGGGTTCGGAAGAATCATTGTCGTGGTGGTATTGCGACTCGAACGTTGGTGCGAATAAATCCCACTTGATTGTGGCTGACCGCCATCTTTTCACCGGGACTTTGGTACGTTGTTGTACAGGATGATGCGTGAGGCTCTGAGTGTTGAACAAAAAGATGGGGTTATGATCGCTGCCCCGAAGGTCAGGATCTTTATACCAGTAAAAGTGATTAAATAATTCCGGGGAGGAGATGGTGAGGTCGATGCTGGATGGCCGATTGCCATTTCTCGGGTAGTGCGTGGGCGTGTTGTCATTATATACTATAAAATCTTGTTGTTGAATCCAGGTTCGAACTGTGGTCCCGAGGCGATCCTCTTTGTCCCCTCCCCCCCATAAGGGTGAGTGGGCGTTAAAATCACCCATAAAGATGATGGGGCTCGGTAAGGCGTTCACAAGTTCTTGTAAACTGACGAGCGTGATACGTTGGGAATGGTGGTGCGATGGAACATATATGGAGACTATTGTTATGTGTAGGTGCCAGGCCCGGACGCGAACTGCTGAAATATCTACATGAAAGTCTTTAATTAACGTTAATCGAGGTGGTATTTGTACAGGTGCGTGATATACGCTTTCGTGCACAAAAAGTACGGTGCCGGTGTTTGTATTGGGGGAACCATACATAGTGTAGTTTCCAACCCGATAACTTTCTGAATGCGTTCCTTTGACTTCTTGAAGGCAAAGGATCTTTGGGCGATAGTCCGTTATGAGATCCATTAGTTCCAGTTTCCGCGCGGAAAAACTGTTTACATTCCATTGTAATATATTCATGTTGGCGATATAGCAAAAGACCTAAAAAAATCTGAGGGGATAAATTTGGTTAACGGCTATTTTTGTTAGGAACACCTGGGTGGCAAAGGTTAGGTAATCAACCTGCTATTATTGTTAACAGATGGGTTGTGAGTTCTTGAATTCGCTGGATGAGAATCGTTTGTTCTCGTCTATTTGATAGTTGTTGCACTGATGCCCATAAGGTCGGTATGAGTTCCAGTAGTGATTTGTAGATCATTTGATGGTCGGAGTGTTGTGCTTGCAGTGTTTCCGAAGGCGGCGATGAGACCGTGTCCGGGGGGACCCTCCGGGCCGGGTGAGCGTTACGCCCTATGGGGGGAGAGGGGGTGAATTCTTCGTCCGATGTCGATGAGCTAGATATTTCTCTTGTTTTTCCGACGGTGGTTCTTGGTGCCGTTACTTGTAATTCTGCATGCTGCTCCATCGAGGTGGAGT
This sequence comes from Lepisma saccharinum, assembly GCF_977018435.1. Lineage (NCBI taxonomy): Eukaryota > Metazoa > Arthropoda > Insecta > Zygentoma > Lepismatidae > Lepisma > Lepisma saccharinum. Next base: position 20,179,770 of record NC_139243.1, on the reverse strand, counting down.
GGGGCACGGGAGGAGTGAGTTTTCCTGTCCTGCTGCGGGGATGAGTTTTGTTTTTTGGACGAACTGTCGCCACTGCCTGAGGCTTGTCGGTCTGTCGACCGCTTGGGGTGGGAGGTTCGGAAGCAATATGATGCTGTAATGTGTGAAAGGGGTTATCCCATACTCCAAGTTGCCTTGCTCCGTTCGATGGGGTCGGTATTGGTGTGGGGGCTAATTTGGGAAAGTCACGTTTGTTTAGTAGGGGATTCAATATATCTTCCCGAGTTAAGGGCGGGTGGAAGTTGCCTAGAAGTTTGGCCTTTGCTTCATAGTAGGAAATATTTTCTTCCGCCATACGAGTTTGAATTGTTTGTTCTCTTTGCCAAATATCACATGTCCGGTCACGTGCCCCATGGGGGCCCTTGCAATTTCTGCAGTGAGGGGGGTTGGAACATCCTTCCCCGTGTCGTTCTTGACCGCAATTTACGCATTGGGGTTTGGACCTGCATTGGGCCTGGGAGTGATTATAGCGGAAGCAAGCAGAGCATTGTAAAACCGAGCGGACGCGCGGTTTGACTGTTAATATTTCCCTGTTTATCAACACTTTTTCGGGCAAATGTTTGCCGTGGAAGGTGAGGCAAATCAACTTTGTGTCCACGAGTTTATAAGTTCCGTCCCCTTGCCAGATTTTTTTCTTGAGGCGCTTAGCGCACGTAACCCGAAAGGGTGAATCGATGCCATCAAGGATGTCCTGTTCCGTCACGTCAAAATCTATCCCATACACTAGTCCTTCCCTTTGTATCAAGCTATGGGGTATTTTTGCTCGGACCCCAAGGGAGTCCAAAAAGGTACTGTTCCTAACAAAAGAGTTGGCGTGGTCGGCTGTTTGGAAAGGGGCCCGTACCCTGTTTTTTCCGCATTGTTCTACGAGGCACACGGGAATGTCTGCCTTCCGGAATTTATTTCCTAGGCTTCCGCTGGAAAGTTTACCGATATTTTGGTTCTGTCCTTCTAATAGGACCACATATGGGCCGGTGACGTCTGCCGAGTACCAGAGATTTAGGGATCGGTGTTCCGGTTGGGAGTGGCGAAATATTTTCTCTTGATTGCGATCTGCTTCACTCACCTCGTCCAGAGTCCTTTTACCTGAGCGTTGCACAGAGTCTGTCATTGATACGTCATCATCGTGTTGGGTTAGGGTGAACTCAGTAGTGGCAAGGTCAACTAATCCTTCCGCTGCCGTCCTTTCCCTCGGGTCCAACATGTCTGCATCCTGGGTGTGAATCGGCTGCCCGCCGGATTCCACGGTGATCTAATGGGTCGGTGGTAAGATGGTTCACTAATGTAAAACGGACACCAAATCGATGCACTACACGCTATGAGAGTAACGGTGATGGAAAATACGAAGAAATTGAACCAATCACTCGCGAATTGCTGCTCCTTCAGATATGTATCACTTTTCCTAGTGATCCTATCTCCACGAGCGTTCGTACGCGAATCCTCGCCTCACATAATAGTTATCAACGTACTTGTCGATAGACTTTTGTTCCCATACGAGGGAAGTTGTAATGGCGGCCGCGTGAGAAGTAAACAATGCATCACTTCACATTTTTAAAACCCGATAACTATTCAGCCGAGAGGAATAACCTGGCCGCGGTGGCTCAGTCGGTAACGCGTCTGACTACCATGCTCAAGGTCCCGGGTTCGATCCCCGGCCGGTTCAAATCCGGGAACTTTTCTAACGTTGGAAGCGGCCCCGGCGCCTACCCAGCGTCGAATAACATGGGTACCTGGGGGAAACCCTGGGGGGTAAAGGCGGTCAGGGGCGTGATGCTGATCACATCACCCCCACTCACGACCGGATCAAGAAAGTGTGGGGCGTTACCCCCACACCCCCTATACGCCTTCATGGCGTGGTGCTATGCACAGGGGAACACTTTACCTTTTTTTTTTACCTTTTACCGAGAGGAATAACGTTTCGTATAAAACGTTATTAGTTACAAAACAATGGCGCTGCTTAAATACATACTTTACAACGTTTACTGTACACGTATGGAAGAATATTTTAGTTGTTTCAAATGTAAACACCGTGCACTCAGCATAGATGGTGCAACTCAACGCGCATTTCATGCTGTATACGTTTTACATTGCTGGAGTAACACTCGGAAACCACAGACAAAAGCGCTCCTTTGCTCACTCTCAGTACAGCGCCTACTCTCAGATTATCTTCACATGGCGAAACTTTCCTCTGATTGGCTGTTCCACAGAATCCAGTCAAGGCAAGCAAGTAGCAATTAGAACATGTCCTATTCGCGATTAAAATTAGTAGTGTAATTGGACCTATAACCAGCGCGAGAAAGTATGAACCCCCCTCAGGCAGATTTACCTACACTTAAAACTTGCTCAACATGCCCATATGAGCTTTTTGCTCAAGTGTGGAACCCTGTCTAATCCAAGATTTTTGTAAAAATACCCTCGGGAAGTTCCTGAGAAAGTATGACCCCCCTCAGATTGATTTGTCTACACTTACAAAATGCACTTCTGTCAGATTGTTGTCCATAAACCTGTCAAAAATATGCCCCTCTTGATATTTTTTTTGCCCACACCTAAAACTACGCCAAAAATGCTCATACCAAAACACACACATATTTACTTCCGGTTTAAGTTCAATTGGGCTCCAGCCTCAACTTGTATATCTAGTATTAAGATAATGTAATTCTTCTAGAATTGTTCTGTGACTCTCTCATTTCTTACATCATAAAGATAAGATTTTTCCCCTATAACAATAACACTACATATGGTGTCATCAGGGAGTGTATCGTGGAATTCACAGATAATTTTAATGTTTGTCCTGTCATTAACCACAACTTGTTTCCTTTTTGAAGTGTTGATGACAAACATGGGTCTCTGTGCTTTGAATTCATCTGGTGTGTAATACATGTCAGTATTGCCAGTAGTGACCCTTTTGTATGCTGTAAATGCTTCATATAATTTAAGGAAATCATCCTTGGACATGTCTAAATTATAATTTTCTCTAGGAAATACCTCATTTCTGCCATTTTTAAGATAAATGTTCTTGATGTTGCAGTTATCAAATTTACTTGAATTTTTTTCCTGATTATTGTGTCTTCCAGTCTGAAACAATACCACCACAAAATCCGGCATGTCATATTGTATACTGGAGAATGAATTTGTAGCATCAAACTCATAATAGGTACCAGCGGCAGGCTTCTGTACACATTGATATGTATAAAATTGTAAAGGAACCTGTGGATTTTTTATTATATCTGCTTTGTATTAAAGAGCATAACTGGCTTCATATTCAACAACTGGGATTCTTAGCTCCATAGTCTGAATAAGGCACTTGCCCTCATCAGGTAGGGTATTGGGCAGAGCTTCCCCTGTGGAGTTTATTGCACTGTACCTCATCAAAGCATTGTTATCATTGGCAGCTCTTCTAAATCTGATTCTTAAACCACCCTTCCACATAATATCTTTGTAATCTGAAAAGAATCCTGGCAACAGGCGCATAGGGAACAGCACTGTGTGGCTCTTAGATATAATTTTATCACCAGCCTCAAATCCACCTATTTTGTAGTAAGAAGCCTCGGTTTTGGATAATTTTAGTGTGGCCAAAGCTGTGGAGGTAATGCCGGGATAATCTATTCTGTTTATAACAACACCATGCTTTCTGATCTCAATTTCAGAGAACAGATGCGGCACAAAATTGTCTACCAATCTTATATTTGAATTTGCCGGATAATCTGTTCCATCGAGCTTTACAACATCAAATTTGATGTATAGATCTGCTCTGTGGGGGTGTATAAAGCCATCCCCTACATCAAGATCAACCTCAATCTCTGTGTTGGGTTGATTTAAATTTGCAAATGTCCTCCTTTTTGGGGGGAATTATTGTAGCTCATAACTCTCAATATTTTCCATTTTTTTGTATGTATTTTTATTTAAATATTAATCTCTATGATTGCAGTTGTTGTGGCTCCAGCAAAATCAACTAATTCTTCTTTTTCATTAGTGACAATCAACTCAATGTTATCTATTCTATTATGGCACACAGGAAAATATAATGTTGGGGATGGAGTGTAGATGATTGGCTCCATAAATTCAGAATTAGGTTTGAATGTTGCAATGATGCCAGTTTGTTTGTGAGTGCCAATGCCATTTGATTTGGTGATCATACCCTCAGCCACATTACAGTGAATATTCAGAGTCTCTATGGCTAAGAATTTAGGTATATTAATAGCAGTGTGTTTGATGGCCGCTTCAAGTTTTGTGTTGTTCTCAAAGCCTAACAGCTCTCCTATAGTACCCAGATCCACTGTTTATGTAGCAGATACAATCTCTACTCTGTGAGTGACAGAATTTTGAGTTAATACTATACCTCTGGGTAATTGAGCATTTAGAGTGGACAGATTATACTGCCCTGGAGTGATGACAATTTTTTGATCCCCTACTGCAATTGTGTTGTTGTGGTGTGTAATATTAGGGATCAAGTACATGCCATAAAATGCTCTGAGAGCTATTGTTTTGGGATACACTATATCATCATGTAATTTGAGTTTCAATATTGAATTTTGGCTGGTGAGATGGAAAACCCCCATGATGTTTCAGATACCACAGGGCCTTTTGAAAATTTTCAATTGATGGTTTATTTATTTGAGACATATATCTAAGAACAGATAAACACAAATGTCCACAATTAACATCTTTGAAGTTTTGAACACGGGCATTATTGTAATAAAGATTAGTTGATTTTAGATATTTTACTAAATTTTCAGGTGGAACACCTCCAAATGAATCAAACACAAATGCCTCATTTTTTAAATATTTAAGATAACAAATCCAGTGAGTGCCCTGATTTTTGTACTTATCCAAATTAACTATGCCACACTCTTTGTTGAGTGGTTGCTCTGGTAAAGAATCAGACATGTACACACCTCTAAAATTTTTGATGCCCAGTGGCTTGATTAAAGCTTCAATATCTTGGTTTGTAAGCGGCTCTTGTTTTAAGACCTGCATAAGGTATTTGATACATAACACCCTTGGCCTTCATTGTAGGTTTATTATATACATATTCACAGCCCCCACCCCAGTTTTTGTTTGGTGTTCATAGCTATGGTGGTTCCCAATGCTGCTATTCTTTCACTCAAAGAAGCATCTTTGCTTACAAATCTACCAAATGCAGCCTCTTCTAATTTCTTGTCTGCAACATGTCTCTTGTCAAGATCAGAATGTGTGTTGTATGCTATGTCATGGTCTCTACAAGCAGCATCTAGGGGATTAACACCAGGATCACCTCTGTTTAATCTATGGTCCAATTTTGTACCGGGGCCACAATACTGATAGCCTGGAATGTGTAGTTCAAATGGCAGCTTGTTTATAATGTCATTAACAAGCCCCCGACCCTCAGAAATATTCCAAAATTTAGGTGGTAGAGTATTAATAATTTTTATAAGATATCCAATCCCCTTAGTGTCATTCACTATAAAATTAGACAATTTTGTGCTTATCATGTCCATAATTCCAACCTTTTCATTGTAAAAATTGTGGTTGCCAGCATTTTTCTCCCCATCTATCACCAATAACCTATCTACAAGTTTCCTGACATCATCAACCCAGACAAATTCTTTAGGCAGGGTGTTGTATTGTTTGATTCCACTGCCAGTCTTGATCTGTGACCATATGGGCTTGATTAAATTGTTGTATTTTGCTCCACTGCTAGACTTGACTCTTTTTTGTGTGGGATCATTGTTCTGGTATAGAGCATCTGATTTTATTAATAGTTCCTTGTAATGTTCATAATCTTGATGTGTATAGTTGCCAGGCCTCTTCCTAGTCATCAGTTCCCACAATCCAGGTGTTCCGAGATACTTAACAAAACCACCTTTTACTCCAAGATGAGATTCTGAATATACAATTATATCATCTCCCATAAATGTTACTCTGAAATTGCCAATTCTATGTATGATGCTACCATCACGCTCTGTGTCAGCATATAAGCCAAAGACCTCATCTTTGTTGTCTTTAGGTGTGCTTAAATATTTTTGAGCAAGAAGACCCAATTCAATAGGATCCAGAGTAGCTTCAATTCTTCGAGGAGCAACAGGACTAGGTGTATGAATACTGGAAAGTGGGGTGATTGGATAATCTAATATGTTCCTTGCAGCTACAGGTACAAGCTCTGTGATCAAATTTTGATTTTGCTCTGTAACAGTTTTGATATTTTTACCTAATTCACTAATAGCATCAATAATAGGCTGTTCTGTTTGTTTGTGTTGTTCATAAATTCCTCGGTTCTGTGATTTCCATCCCTTAAATCTTTTTACAAGATAATCTCTTAATTTAAGATCATCAATGATTGGCCTTTTCATGGTTATTTATATATGTTTCAATGTCTAGAAAATTGTTGATTTTATTTCTGTATTTGCCACTATTGGGTTTTCTTGTCATATCAATTGTGACAAACCCATAACTGTCCTGGTTCCAGCACCTACTGCAAAACTTGGAAAAATCATTGTAGCTCAAGTCCCCACCTACATATTCATCATGTATGTGTTTGAGGTTGGTATGATCTTGATGAAACACACATATAAAATTGCTGTTGTCTCGGATCAGCTGCTTGGGTATTTTTGAAAAAGTCTGTGCAAGGTAGAAGCAATCAATGTTTTTGTGTCAGCCCTGTGTAAAGAAATTTCTAACCTTGTTTTGATTATCCAGTATAATGTCATCAAACACAACAACAGAATTATCGAGACATTCATGAAGTGGCTTAACATCTGGTTCAAAAGTGGCAATATCCAATCCATCATATAGTTTCATCAGCTGCTGATATTTTAATTGTTCCAAGCTCTTAGAGAAAACATACAAGTGCCTGTTTTTCCAGTCTAACCAGTTGGGTGCCAATAAAAAATTATCAATCATTAGTGTAGTTTTACCACAAGCCGATGGCCCAACAATAAGACATCTAATATTTTCAGGCAGCAACTTGCCATTTCTCTTAATCTGCTGTTCAGGTTCTGGCAGCCTTTTTATAACATCCCAGGTGCTCATATTATCACTTTGTCTGCATCGATCCAGCTGTGTTCTGAAAGTCCTAGCCATTTGACAAATAACTTGTTGCCTTTTCTGCGGATGATTTTTTCTATGAGATATGTGTCAGGCTGTTTAGTTTTGCTGAGTTCTTCTTCATAGAATCTGCCTTTGAGAATTTCTCCTCGGTGGTCTTTTATTATATATGTGTTAAGGGCCCCAGGTTTAATTTGAACCACTGTAAATAATTCAGTGCTCCAGTTTCTTGTAAAGCCTCTTTTGAATAAGTGCTTATATTTGCTGATTCTTACTTGATCACCCATCTTGTATTTGGCCTTTCTTGTTGTTGGCTGGTATCTAGGATAATAAACAGTCCTGATCAATTTTTGCTCATCAGATGAAGTTACTTCAGAGCGTTTCATGTTAATTGTGGAATGGACCGAGTTGTTATATTTATGTAGAAGTTCTGGAAGAATATTAAGCCATTTATAATTACCTTGAAGTGTAAATTGTTTATACATAAGATTTTTTAGGGTTTTGTTGAATCTCTCTACAATTGAGGCCTTGAGATCACTGTAACTCGAATAATGTTGTATTGACTGGCTTTTAATAAATTGTTGGAACACAGAATTATAAAATTCTTTGCCATTATCTGTTTGCAAATAGCGCGGTGATCTTCCACTCTGATTGATGATTGTCCTGAAGGCTTCTGTAACACATTTTCCAGTCTTGGATTTGAGTGGCACAGCCCAGGCAAATTTTGAAAATGTGTCTATGACAGTGAGTATATACTTGTAGCCCTTGTTGATTTTGTCTAAGTTTTTCAGCTGTCCACTTGCCATCTCAATCAAGTCGCTCTGCCATAAATCATCTATGCCTTTTGTAACTACTGGCAGTCTCTTATAATTATGTCTGGCTTGTCTGTGTAATTCATCAACAATAATTTGTCTAGACATAATATGAAAACAAGAATATTGCAACTATAGGGTGTTCAGCAGCTGATACTACAGGATTTTCTAAATATAATTTGTCCCCTATTTGTATTTTAAATTCCAGAGAGCCATCATCTTCAGCATAGGCTGTTTCTAATGTATTGGGGTCTGTAAAATCCTCTAACTCTACACTGGTGATTTTTGCTTTGTTATCAGCATTTGTTATTGATAAGGTAGGGTAGTGGTGTGCCTGTGGTTGAAGCCAATATTTGATCTTGATTGGTCTCAGTGTGCCCCCAACAAAAAACTGGTAATAAAATTGTGCAGGGGACAGCATATATATTTTGCCACCTGGTGTAAATGGTGAATCATATTCTTTGTTGGGGATGCTGTACAATTCAAGAATTACTGTATGTTTTGGATTCTCGATTATGGCGGTTATTTCTTTTTCTGCTGTAAGCAATCTGCTTGTTACAGATTCAAGATTGATGGTCCTAACAACATCATCATGGCCTGGCTTGATTTTTATGTCCACAACAAGTTTCTTGTATTGTTGCACAATCTCTTGAAGCTGGGTGGCAAAAACAGACAAAGCATTTACTTGATTGGATTCCATGGTCCCTAGCTGTTGCTTGATATTAGCTACAATTTGTTGCAAATTTTCAATAACTGCCAATTTTGAATTTTGAGCAGTAAGATCATGGACTTGTCTTCTGATATCCTCAAACAGGGCATGCAGTTCATTAATATGTTGGTTGGTTGGTGGAGTGGCCACTGTCTGAGTGAGTTGTTTGATCTCTGTCTGGATATTCTTGATATCTTCTGATTTCAATATGCGATTCACTGCTCTCTTAATATTTTTAAGTTCCTGTGATGTAGGCAGATTTGTTACAGTATTTTGCAAAGATTCAAGTGCCAATTTCACATTATTTAATTCAGAAGCATCAGCCACACTTTGCATAGCATCTTGGAGCAGGGCTATATCTGCCTGAGTGGGTGTTGATTGTTGTAAAATTTCAAGTTTTGTTTGGATATCATCAATCAAGTGATGAAAATGAGATAGCTCAGATTCAGTGTTGAGGTTTTCAAGCTTTGTGATCTGTTGCTGGACACTAACAAGGGTATCTACAATACCGGGCAGGTGGGATTCTAGAGATTCTTGTATATTTGTCAAATCACTTTGCACTGCTGCTATTGTACCCTCAAGACGGGTTATGGTACTTTGAATTTTTCCAAAATCTTCATATGTTTCAAGTTGCAGCTTAATATTGGCAACACTCCGAGTTATTGCACTCAAAGCACCAGAAGATGGCAAGTTGTTCATAAAATTTTCAAGTGTCTCAATTTTTTCTTTAACCTCGGCTATGGCATTGTTCAAGGGGTCCAGATTAGGTATCTGTAATGATTGAATCTGTTCCTTTAGAGTGGAAATCACTAGATCAAAATCTTCTTGTGATTTTATGCTTTTGACAATTGTTTGGAGCTGTGTCTGGACATTATTTATCTGCTCTTCCAATTGTTGTTTCAATTGCTCAGAGTTGGTGGCCTGGGTCTTAAATTTGGCTTGAAGAGCTGCTACAGCTTCTTCTAAACTTTGAAAATTATCCAATGTGGCCAAATCAGTATATTTCTGAAGCAATAATTTAAGTTCTGAGTCAATTTTAAGAAGAGGGTCCATGCATTGTGATTGCAGATTTGTAATTTCTAATTGAAGACTGGCATTGAGTGTGGTTTGTAAAGCTTGTAAATCACTTCTTAATTTCTTGACTCTGACATCAAGCATCAGAATCTCATCACTGTGATCTTCATGTCTTGTATGGCCAAATATATCATTAGGCATTTTGTTTTAGTGGTTATTTATTATTGAATATCTAATTCTTAATTCTATAAAAAAGGGTATAAGCTTGTCATAGGATCCAGGGACCTCAATATATAAGCAGTCACCAGCAGAAACAGTATAAACAGTGCCAGAAATCATGTTTGAGTGCTTAATTCTATAAATATTTCTCCCTACTGAAATCTTGACATTGCCCTCAGGGGTTGTAATAAATTGCAATTGACCACCTACAGGTAATTGGTAATGATTTAAATTATTGTTAAATATGTACAATGTTTTACCTGTTTCATCATCAACATCTGTAAGTATGCTGTTCAGATGAATAATTAACAAAGCACTTAGTTTAGATATCATATCAGAAGAGGGTTGTGGTGTTGGCAGGTCCATAATAGCCTGTTTTTTGAACCCAAATAAGTTCATAGGCATGTTTATTTATTTCAAATCATGCTCTGTAATTGGTCATTGATTGCCATTTTTCAAATCACAATGCCCCCATGGTAGAGTATGTATGCCACATGATAAAATACATCTCTTATCATCATGTGGGTCCAGAGCCACTTTTCTTACAATATTGCTAGTCAAGAAGTGATCCACACTCTGAATTCTATTTTCTGATGTTCTGATTGTGCTACATGATTTGAGACAATTTTTGTAATCCTCAAATTCAAGTTCTTTATCCACAGTGACTCTGCCAATGCCCTTGGCCTTTTTGGCAACAGCACCACTACATGTTTCAAAACTGTACATCTTGGCCCTTAACCCAGCAAATGCCACAATAACATCACCAAGTGTCTCATCTTTTAACTTGCCAGGCACTTTTTTGTTGTGGTGTTGAATTTTTGAATGTTAACTGGTATCAAAATATTTAAACAATTCAGGCTGTGCTATATCTTGATAAACATCTTCTGTTTGAATATCAAGAACAAAACTATCTGTGTCCATGTACATCAATTTTACACAATCACCATAAAAAGGTTTCAACACATTATAATACAATTTTAACATGTGTAATTTGGCCAATTCCAATATCACAGCCCCTACATAAATAGGCTTATCAAACTTGATCTTTGTTTTTTTCATGTTGAAGAGTGACATATTTTCATCATAAATTCTTCTATAATTGAAATTAGGCTTTGCAATCAATTTTTTGCTCCGGCTGGGGTCAGTAATTATTTTAACATCAATATGTTTTCTGACATTTTCAATTGTTTTGCCATACACTGAATTGACCATCAATTTAAACAAAGTTTTATCAAATTGGCTCAATGCAGATGTTCGAAGCTCTGTGTTTGTATCAATATATGGTTTCAACCATCTTGAGTGCCTGAACCTCAAAACTTTTCCAACTTTGGTCACTTGAACACCATGTTTCATCAGGAACTGGAGGTTTTTGTAATATATGACATAATCCTGTTTCGGCTCTAGAGTCATCATCAATTTCTTCTGTTTAGAGCCAGGTGAACATTCAACCTCGGGAATTGGGGGCAGATCAGAAAAGTTATTGTGTAAATTATCTGGAATTGTCAGATCAACCTCTAAGAAGAGGCCATAGTCACTGTCATCAAAATCCTTAAGATCTTCAATATTGAAATCTTCAACCCACTCAAGCCCTGCATATGGCAGTTTATCCATCATAACATAACCATACAGGCTGTTTGCATCCACATACCGTATATAATTTGATGGCAGTGCTGGATCATAATCAGGAATATATTTGTTATTTGCTCTGGCATATCTCTGAGAACATTGCACCATGCCTCCTCTTATACATTGCTCCATAAACAAGTACATATCTTGATCCTGGATCAGATCCAATTGCATTTTAGTGTTCAAAAACATTGCAGACCATGCTAGGCCCGGAGCACTGTAAAAATACATTGGATCCAGCTTATAATTTTGCATGGAAGATTTTCTGAATGCCTGCAGTATATCAGCTAAGAGGGACACATCAAGTTTTAAATAGGCCTTGTGATAATCACCAAATGTCTGGCATTTTAAATTGTTCCACATCAACTGGGCATGGTGATAATCATCATCAGTGATTACAGATGCTCTGATTTTGCTGTAAAACTGTTGTTGTGGTGGCAGAGAACACTCATCAAATTTAGAAAAATCTGTAACATAATCATATGGATATACACCCTTTCGCCTAATTAATTTCTGGTCCTGATTTGGAAACAAAGCACATGTAATTTTGAATTGATCATCAGATAATTGAGTGGCCAGTGTAGCCAGGCTAGCCGATAAAATTCTGTAGGAATCAAGAAATCTTAAGTGAATAGGAACACCATTAACTTTAATTATTTTGTTAATGGCAATATATTTCTCATTATTTTCAGCTAAAATATTTAAATTCTGCTTGTCAAACCCCTCGTACATGATCAAATGATGAAAATCATAATTGGATGCACCATGGCAAAATATAGGGACAAATTTTGGTCTCTGGATCTTAATATTACAGCTATTACACAGGGCCATTAAGAATTTACCATCTGTATGAGAATGGTGTTTCACCTTGATATTTGCATCTGAAAATTCAGAATCACATACCGGGCATTTTTCTGCATTGTTGAAATCTTCAATCTGATCCTCTGTTAAAGGCAACATGGGCTTTGATTTTAATAAGATATTAGATGCTATGTCATGGCACTCATTTTCTATTCTATCTGCAAATTCTTTGATGGCATCTGCTCCCATGTATAAATCTTCTTTACTAACAACCCCATCCTGTACAACCACATAATAAAAACTAGAAGGTTCATGTAGCTGATATGGTGTAATTGAAGATTCCTCAGGGTCTGGATTGCAGAATGCAAGGGGTTTGAGGTTTGATTCAAAATCACAGACTATATATGCTGGGTGTTCCAACAAGGCTTCAAACTTTTTGAATTTTGCATTTTCACTTGGCATTGGCATCACCATATGAACAGGTTTATGGTTGCCACAGTATTTCAGATGCTCAAATAACTTATTTTTAGCAATTTCTGCATTTTTTTCACGAACCCCATTCACCATTTTTCTACCATCAAATACAGACAAACATCTTCTGCACAACTTGAATATTGTATTGGATTTGTCTAGTTGTGTTCTGACTAAAGCTTCAAGATTTTGTATCAGAGTGTAATGATATGTGCCATCCCCTTTAATTAAGAGCAGATCAATCGGAACAGCAGAATCATCATCAAATGTACTGATTCTGAGAGGATCTATCAAGCAATTGCCACGGTCAGTAGAACAAGTAAATACATTAATAGATAATTGTTTACCATTGATATTTCTGGCCTTTTTTTCAAATTTATCAATATTCTGAACAGGCATTGGATATTCTAAACCCTCATCAAAATCATTTTCATGTTGTTTATAATAACTTATTCGCTCAGGATCCCTTGAAACTGGATACAAAGCAGCTAAAATACACCACAAAAAGCATTTCTGATCATTATTTTTTATATTAACCACGGCTGTTTTGTTTTTAATATTGGCAGGTAATGGCACATAAGTGGAACCTTGTAATGGGTTGAATTCAGAAATATTAACGTAGAGCTTGTGTGGAGATCCGCATAGGCTCCATCCCGATTCTTTTGCAGCAAATTCAGTGTGTTTAATATTCAATTGATCTATTAAACTGCTTATTATTTTGTCTAAATTTGCATTTGAATATACCGGTACAGTTTCTGTTATGTGGGGCTGTGTAAATTTTGTGCCATTTGGCTTCTTATATTGTGTAAACAATTTGAGGGACAGCTTATAAGAGCCATTTTGTGCATTTAGAATTGCCTGCACATCTGGATTTATACTGTTCAAAAAATTCTTAATGTCACATCTTGGCTCTGATACAAAACGGTGATCCCTTAATTGGCCGTTAAAACTGCTATGGATGGGTGCATAGCGTGGTTGCTTTGCTGCTCTAGCATTAACAGGTGCTTCATGCTTCCTTTTCAGACCAGATGTAGATGGTTGTGGGGGCAATGTTGATGACTGTGCAGAACAAGTACCTTTATGTTTATATGTGAAATATTCCATGCTATATTTTCTATGGCATTTAGGGCAAATTTTTGTGGGAGTTCTGCATTTGTCTGGATTACAATTCCTTTGATGCTTAGCCCAATTGGGGCTAGATATATTCTTTTTGCATTGATTACAATATTTTTGATTTGGCATTTTTGTTGTTGTTTATTATATACAATTTCTTGGGATTCAAATCAAAATTCTATGCTTAATAAAAAATATCAATTGGGTTCAGCAGTGTGATTTAAATACTTTGTGTGTGTGTGTGTGTGTTAATATTTTTGGCTTTGGTATTTATATAAAATTTCTTGGGGTTCAAATCAAAACTCTATACTTAATAAACCTATGACAGGTTGTCAAAAATTCTGTATATTAAATCAAATAGATTTGTAATTCAATTTATACAAATCTGCAATATTTTTGTGTTTAAAAAATATGAGCAGCACTGCAACAACACACCCTTACTCTTCAACAACTCTCACAATACTGGCTGATATGCAATGCAAAATCTCTTTATATACCATAAGCACGGACCGCATTGAAAATATCTGAAACAATAAGCCAATCAGAATATAACACATCATCACTTTATGTCATAACCAACCAATCAGAAAACAACACATGCCTAATGCATAATATTGGGTAATAATTTGTTGCAAAACATGATGCAATATAAATAAACCAGAAATAGGCCACAAGTGGACCGGAAGTAAATATGTGTGGGTGGGTGTGGGTGTGTGTGGGTGTGTATGTGGGTGGGTGTGGGTGGGTGTAGGTGTGTATGTGGGTGGGTGTGGGTGTGTATGTGGGTGGGTGTGGTCAAGGTCAAGGTCAAGCTCATCTCAAGGTCAAGGTCAAGGTCAAGGTCAAAACAATCGAAAAAATAATCGAAACAATAATCGAAAAAATAATCGAAAAATAATCGAAAAAATAATCGAAAAAATGATCGAAAAAATAATCGAAAAAATAATCGAAAAAATGGTCAAGGTCAAGGTAAAGGTCAGTGTGTGTGTGTGTGTGTGTGTGTGGGTGGGTGGGTGTGGGTGTGGGTGTATCTTGGCGTAGTTTTAGGTGTGGGCAAAAAAAATATCAAGAGGGGCATATTTTTGACAGGTTTATGGACAACAATCTGACAGAAGTGCCTTTTGTAAGTGTAGACAAATCAATCTGAGGGGGGTCATACTTTCTCAGGAACTTCCCGAGGGTATTTTTACAAAAATCTTGGATTAGACAGGGTTCCACACTTGAGCAAAAAGCTCATATGGGCATGTTGAGCAAGTTTTAAGTGTAGGCAAATCTGCCTGAGGGGGGTTCATACTTTCTCGCGCTGGTTATAGGTCCAATTACACTACTAAAATTACCACCTGAGCGCTAGTGTCGTTTCCAATATGGCCGCTATACGTAGGATAGATCTTTGTTTACATTCAGTAGCAGTGCGTAATAGCAGCGTGTTGGCATTGCTGGTATGGAAGAAACGTTTAAATTGCGCGTTATATTTAAATATTGCGAATGCAATGTGAATTCCAGGAACTATATCGAAGGTGAAGCTGTGCTGAGAGCGTAGCATTTAATTATGATATTAAAAATAACACGGAAAACGCACACGAAACTAATGTATACGCACTGGTTTTTCAAAGCGGTGCTGTTTCATCTGCACTGCACCTCGGTTGTAACTGCCTAACTGGGGATCTCAGAAATGATTTGAAAATAAAGCAATTCACCTGTATTGCTGTGAGGCAACCACCAGTTTAGTATTTCTTTTTCAACAGTTTAGTATTTCTTTTTCAATAATAATATTCATATTATTTTTTTGTATGTGTTTCGTGTGTAGTTTGCGCTCTTCTCTGGAGTATAAGTGATCCAGTCAAGGAGGACTCTGACGAGAAGGTGCGGGTAGAAATTTCGTATTTTAATTATATATATATATATTTTCTTGGGTTTATATTAAATATTAATCTATTCCTATTCTCCTGGGATATTTGGGTTATAGTTAGGGATTAGTTGAGGTCCAGTACTACCAGTGTACCCTCATATACGGTCCATAACAGATTACGGGCAGCTAGATGTGGAATTTTAACATGTAGTGTAACAAAATACGCAAGAGGGCAGCACCTCGTGTGACTGACCAAAAAGGACTCTTGTTGGACACCCCCTCTGCCGGTCAGTCCAAGAACCACCCCAGGAGGGAGAAGGGGGAAGTTTTTTTTACATTTTTTTTCTCTCTCTTCGAGGAGAGAGTATACAGAAAGACAACAAAGATAGAATATGGCGGAGTAGAAGGACATAGTAAAACAGCCTGTAGAGAGTGTGCAAGTGTGCATTGTGCAAATAGTGCGGATAAGGATTTTTTGACATGTGTAATATCCAAGCAAGGATCTTAGGAAAGGATTGGACATAGTGAAAGAAAGAAGCCGCAGAATGAAATTGTGTAAAAGAAGAGGACTGGACTAGCTTAGAAGGAATATGCAGGTGAGAGTGCAGTGAATAAGGCCCCAACGAAAGGCACCGGGACTTAGTTAGTGTGTGTGCATGGGATAAGTAAAACAAATAGTAGAGGCCTCTAATAACTAAGACGGAACTGTAAATACAATAAGAAGCAAAAGTATATACTTATAATGTTCACAATCATTTAATCATATTTTTTTTAACAACGCAGAAATAATAAATTCAATATTTGTATAAATATTATTGTACTAATTGTTTTTTTATGAACAAATTATAGTGCTCACGGCGACGAGGTGGGGAAAGGGTTAACACCTACGTAAACTTTCATAAAGAGTCTCATGCCATCCCTTTCGCCTCTCCCCGTTGTGCGTCACATGGCGCCCAATAGCGTGGCGCGAATCCACGTAAGCTGTAGAAAAAATCAAAAGAAGGAAACGAAAGATTAGTAACTCAGTTTTAAATCTGAAAAGATGAAAATCAAAATGCCAGTTCCGTTGAATTTGCCATGGATCGTATGTGAGGATGCATGCTGTAGTGTAGAATAGAAAGTAAATTTTATATGTAATTTTAAATCTTTATTTCAGGACTTAAGCAAAGTTATATTTTTGTGGGCTATTTCTAAATTTGTGTTGTTGTTAGTGTTTTATTTAAAGTGAGAAAAGGAATAGATTCATGACTAGCATTATGGGGAGGCGTACGCGTGATAATGTCACGTCTAGTTTTATTCCTTCTCCAAAGGGTCTTCCTAAAGACGCCACTCCAGAAAGGAGTGCTAAATGCACAGGGGCGGTTCGTAAATCTGTCGGTGGTAATTCCTTGGGGGGAGGCCTGATAACTAATGAAGAAATTTTTGCCTTACTCCAAAATGTCCAAGGTACCCTGGAAGAAATGAAAAAAGATCAGCAGGAAACACGGAAGAGGTTAGAAAAAAATCATGAAGAGACAGGGTTCCACACTTGAGCAAAAAGCTCATATGGGCATGTTGAGCAAGTTTTAAGTGTAGGCAAATCTGCCTGAGGGGGGTTCATACTTTCTCGCGCTGGTTATAGGTCCAATTACACTACTAAAATTACCACCTGAGCGCTAGTGTCGTTTCCAATATGGCCGCTATACGTAGGATAGATCTTTGTTTACATTCAGTAGCAGTGCGTAATAGCAGCGTGTTGGCATTGCTGGTATGGAAGAAACGTTTAAATTGCGCGTTATATTTAAATATTGCGAATGCAATGTGAATTCCAGGAACTATATCGAAGGTGAAGCTGTGCTGAGAGCGTAGCATTTAATTATGATATTAAAAATAACACGGAAAACGCACACGAAACTAATGTATACGCACTGGTTTTTCAAAAAAAAAGATCAGCAGGAAACACGGAAGAGGTTAGAAAAAAATCATGAAGAGCTTCAGAAAAATCATAACAATTTGAAAGACGATGTAAAACGCTTGGAAAAAGGTCGCCAAGAACTAAAGGGGGAAGTGAAGAAAAATTTTAAAGATTTGTCCCAATCCAATAGGGGTATTGAGAAAAGGATGGGTCAGCTTGAGAGCGAATTCATTGAGATTAATCAGATCACTGGCTCCAGAATAGATTGCGTAAGCAATAGGGCAAATAACTTGGAGGAAAGGGTTACCACTCTCCACAATAATAGAACAGAGGATATTCGCATCCACACAGGAGGTGACTGCGAGAAAACTGCAGAAAATGTAATACAAGCAGCGATGGCAGAATTCAACAACGCACTGCAGCAACAGTATGACGCATTCCATCAAGAGGTTGCTTTGTTGAGAGAGGAAGTGTCGGGCCTTAAAAGGGACATCGTATCTGTAAGAAAGGATACAGAATCGGCTATCTCCGCGGTCACTCGACGGTTAGATACTTTCATAGATAAATGTGAGAGGCAAAGTTCACGGCCAACCTCAGTTACGCCCTCTAACAATGGCAATAATGCATACTTACATAGAGATTTGAAATTGCCCACCTATCATGGGACTGAGGATGAATTGAAAACGCACAATTACATGCAAGAAATGAGGACATATTTAGCGTTGTCTCAGGTACCCTACGATCAACAAGCTCAGGTTGCTGGGCTGTCGTTGAGAAACGCGGCTGCCAATTGGTTTACTATCCACAAATGCAATATTACGGATTACAAGGGTTTTGAAAGTTGTTTTTCTCAAGAGTACCTGAGTGAAGAGAGACTCCTGAGACTGCGTGCTGAGCTCTTTACTTCTAGATACAATCCAGCCGACGGGAAATCTTTATGTGAATATGTTATGACCCTTGTCCAGAAGAACGCAATATTACCTTCGCCGCTCGATGACAGGATGTTAGCTAAAATGGCTATAAAACAATTCCCTGCGTACGCTCAGAGGTGCCTCATTGGGTCACCGGTCGACACCTCTAAGCAGCTAATTAACCTTCTTAAGGAAATCCAAGAAACGTCGCATGCTGCAACTTTTCAACCAAACAATAGAGCGAGGATGAGACAGGTAAATTCGGTGCGTGGCGGAGAAACTGATAGAGACAGACAGAACAATTACGTCAGCACGAGTGCCAGTTATTCTCGCGACAATGAGAGGAATGTCAACAGGTTCGAGAGGCTACCGCCTCAGGGCCCCAGACCCTTCGCGCAGCAAGGCCGAGGAGGGGGGAGCTACGGCAGACGTAATGGTGGCAACCACGGGTCTAGGGGGGAGGAAGAGGCGCGTCGCGGACAACAGAGCTCGCGGTTTTTTTCTGCCAACAGTGTATTAGTGGCAAGACAAAATGAGGAAAACTGTCCCTCCAATAATGAAGCATGACAAAAGGGAAATATCCGAAATGCGGAAAGACACTTAGGAAACCGGACTGCGATAAATGGATCTTTTGATTTATCTGGGGAAGAAAATACAAATTATGAGGATGAAATGGATGAATATGAAACTAAAGTAATGCAAGTTTATACAAGAGATGCAGTAAATATTAACCACAATAACAATGGAAATGGAGACGTTGTTTGTTCGATATTTGACCAGCTTATTCAGAATGAAAATGAAGTTTCGAAAAGCGAGGTGCTAAGAATGCCTATTATTTCAGTTGGTATAGGTGGAAGCCATTATCAAGCATTGGCCGACTCAGGGGCTATGGTCACTTGTTTATCAGAAGAAGTGTGGTTAGAAATAGTAAAATGGAAGCCTGATATCCCTCAGTTAAGTGTAGGGAGCATCAAAGTAATATCAGCCTTCGGCAACAAGGCATCAAAGGTGGTGACGCAAGCATACGTTCCGCTGTCATTTGGGGAAGTGACCACTGATGTCGTGTGTCTTGTAATTCGAAATCTAGTGAAACCAATTCTATTAGGATCAGATTTCTTGAAGGCGTGTCGAGCTGTCATTGATTATGATCGAAACATTGTGGCGATGACAATAGAGCAACAAGGTGTTGAAATTAATTCTTGTCGCAGGAAGAGGTGCAAATAGCCGACGGGGTGCCGACCCTTTTTCTATCTTATGAATGCAAGGAGCCTATATGTTGTTGTGACGAGGCAGAGATCAAATCGTTAAGGAGTTATGTAAATGATAGTTTAACAAAAAACATGAACTCTAAGGAAGCGAAACCTCAAGTGACTGAGGCTGCCGTGTACGTGGGCACAATGGAAGACAATATCACGAAAGCTACAAGACGACAGATTGAGGATCACGTTATGGCTACAGAAGGTCTAACCGGAGATCAACAAGCAGCGCTTCAAGGTCTATTAATAGAATTTAGGGATATTTTCGATGAGAAGCCGGGGTTGGTCAAGAATTATGAACACGAGCTTGAAATTACTGATGATAGACCTTGGGGACAGAAGCTTTATCCTATCCCCATGCAACATAAAGAGAAAGCTGACAAGCAAATTCAAGAAATGCTTCGTTGGGGAATAATAGAGCAGAGACCAACATGCTACCTGAACCCTCTAGTATGCGTGAAGAAACCCGGAACGAATGATGTTAGAATTTGTCTTGACGAAAGGAGAGCGAATGAAGTGCTGAAAGCACAGCATGACGCCCCGCCCACTCCAATGGAGATTTTACAGAAGTTTGAAGGTAAACGCTACATTACTTGCATTGACTTGACCTCGTTTTTCCTTCAAATACCTGTCAAGGAAGAACATCAGAAGTATCTTGGATTCATATATAATAACGTTACATATTGTTACAAGAAGATGTGTTTTGGCCTGAAAACTAGCATGGCGAGTGCAGTTCGATGCTTGAAAGCTGTACTGGGTGAAGATGTTAGAGAATACTGCGACGCATATTGTGACGATATTACTGTTGCTGATGATGACTATGAAGAGCACTTGCGTCATTTGCGGATTGTTTTCAATAAGTTGAGGGATAGTGGACTGACGTTGAAGCTAAGAAAATGTAATTTCGCTCAAGAGGAAGTATCGTTGTTGGGAATGAAAGTATCTTCCCAGGGCATAAGAAAGGACCCAGAAAAAATGCAAACGTTGCAAGATTTCCTAAGGCCAAGAAATGTGCGGGAGCTAAAAAGTCTCCTTGGCTTCCTGAACTTCTACAGAGCATTCCAGCACGATCATGCAGAGCTTACTGTACCTTTGGTAGAACTATTGAAGAAAAATAAGATATATATTTGGGGATCTCGTCAGGAAGAGGCATTCGTGAGAATAAAGGAGGCATTTCTACGTGATGTGATATTGCACCAGCCGTGGCAAGATAGAGAGTACTATCTAGAATGCGATGCATGTGACAGGTCTATTTCAGCTATTTTATACCAGAGAGACGATAATGGTGAACCTCGTATAATAAGTTGCTGTAGCAGGGTTCTAAATGATTGTGAGGGCAATTACACAATTACACAGAAAGAGTTACTGAGCATTGTTTATGGCATACAAAAGAATGCATTGTACTTAACAGATACGCATTTCATAATAAGAACTGATCACAAAGCTCTGAAATTCTTGTTAAGCTGCAAACTCGCAAATGCAAAGATAACGCGCTGGATTCTTCTCTTGCAAGCTTTGGATTTCGAAATACAGTATATCAAAGGGTCGGAAAATATGGCTGATTACTTGTCAAGGTACCCCAGTGCTGTAAGAAAGGGACCCTGTAGTGATCTGAAGGCCCCTGGAATAGTCGTGGCGGCCGTGCATTTCAACCCCCCGACAGAGCTAGTGCAATACATGCATAGGTTGCCTAAACTGCAGGCGGATGATCCAGTATTAGGTCATATTATAAATGAATATGGTGATAAAGGGTGTCAAGATGTAGTGAAGCAGGGGTTTCGATACACCATCAAGGATGGCGTATTGTGTAGAAAGGAAGGATGCTTGCTAAAAATGTGTGTGCCCGGTAGTATTACGCGAGAAGTGATAGACTTTTACCACAAAAGAGGTCATTTTGGGGAGTGGAAAACATTCATGGCCATTTCAGAGCACTTCACATGGCGAAAAATGAGAAAACAAATCAGGCAATTTGTTTCGGAGTGTGATTTGTGCCAACGAACAAAACATCCTAATAAAGAGCTGAAAGGACCCATGCAAGCAGTGTTGGCAGAGGAGCCAGGAGTTCTAATTGCTGCCGACGTCTACGGGGCCCTGCCTAAGGCAAAATACGGCTTGCAATATTGCTTGGTTCTTTGTGATGTTTTCAGTAAATATGTTGCAATCTACGCAATGCGGAAAGTTACCACCAGTGCCATACTTAACAAAGTGTTGAATGAGTTTTTACTGCTGTGCCCAAATGTACAAACAATCATAACAGACCAGGGAACTCAATTCACGGCGCATAAATGGAAGAGGTCGCTAGCCGAGAGAGGTATAGAATCTCAGTTTGTTAGCGTCAGAAACCAGAAAGCAAACCCGGTGGAAAGGGTAATGAAGGAGTTAGGGCGCCTCTTTAGAGCTTACACGAGCCACAATCACAAGCAATGGCCTTCGCACGTTCCAGATATTGCCAGATGCATCAACATGGCTACACATTCGAGCACAAAAGCATCTCCATATGAAATATTTTTCAACCGGAAACCTGATCAGGAACTCATGAAGCTGTTTCGCTTGCCTCAGCTGAACGCTTCCCCTCCATATGAGTATAAACTTCTCAAAGTTAAAGGGAACATACAACTAGAAGCAGAGAGAAGAAAGAGAATATATGACAAACATCATACAATATCCTACAAACCTGGTGATCTAGTTCTCCGCAAGACCAACGTGTCCTCGGAGGTTGCAAAAGGGGTCTTTAAGAAGTTCGCCCAGCTGTACGAAGGGCCATTTTCGGTCAGAAATGTTGTAAGAGTTAATTCCTATCAGCTGTGGGACCTAAGAAACAACAAAGACGCCGGGGTTTATAACAGCAGCCATTTAAAGCCCTACGTCACGGCCCAGGAAACAGCCGGAGAAAGCCATGGAGGGTCGAGGTGAGAAGAGCTGGTCATACAAGAGACCGTATTGTGCCGCTGGCATTGGAAAAAGAAAAAAAAAAGGAGAAACAAAATAAAGTTCACAATTTTAAAGAATATTAGTGTTATAATCTTGTTCATGTGTGTAATATAATGTTGTAATATGAATTTGCATATATATTTCTAATTAGTTATTATGGCGTAGTCTTATAGGTAGCAGGGGCTATGTCCCCCCAAAAAATATATATAATAATAACACTAATCATGTATTAAATTACAAGGTGTACGAAATCATACTGTAGAGGGCTTGCCCTACTGTATGATTACGTAGGGGGGATGTGAGGCAACCACCAGTTTAGTATTTCTTTTTCAACAGTTTAGTATTTCTTTTTCAATAATAATATTCGTATTATTTTTTTGTATGTGTTTCGTGTGTAGTTTGCGCTCTTCTCTGGAGTATAAGTGATCCAGTCAAGGAGGACTCTGACGAGAAGGTGCGGGTAGAAATTTCGTATTTTAATTATATATATATATATTTTCTTGGGTTTATATTAAATATTAATCTATTCCTATTCTCCTGGGATATTTGGGTTATAGTTAGGGATTAGTTGAGGTCCAGTACTACCAGTGTACCCTCATATACGGTCCATAACAGATTACGGGCAGCTAGATGTGGAATTTTAACATGTAGTGTAACAAAATACGCAAGAGGGCAGCACCTCGTGTGACTGACCAAAAAGGACTCTTGTTGGACACCCCCTCTGCGGGTCAGTCCAAGAACCACCCCAGGAGGGAGAAGGGGGAAGTTTTTTTTACATTTTTTTTCTCTCTCTTCGAGGAGAGAGTATACAGAAAGACAACAAAGATAGAATATGGCGGAGTAGAAGGACATAGTAAAACAGCCTGTAGAGAGTGTGCAAGTGTGCATTGTGCAAATAGTGCGGATAAGGATTTTTTGACATGTGTAATATCCAAGCAAGGATCTTAGGAAAGGATTGGACATAGTGAAAGAAAGAAGCCGCAGAATGAAATTGTGTAAAAGAAGAGGACTGGACTAGCTTAGAAGGAATATGCAGGTGAGAGTGCAGTGAATAAGGCCCCAACGAAAGGCACCGGGACTTAGTTAGTGTGTGTGCATGGGATAAGTAAAACAAATAGTAGAGGCCTCTAATAACTAAGACGGAACTGTAAATACAATAAGAAGCAAAAGTATATACTTATAATGTTCACAATCATTTAATCATATTTTTTTTAACAACGCAGAAATAATAAATTCAATATTTGTATAAATATTATTGTACTAATTGTTTTTTTATGAACAAATTATAGTGCTCACGGCGACGAGGTGGGGAAAGGGTTAACACCTACGTAAACTTTCATAAAGAGTCTCATGCCATCCCTTTCGCCTCTCCCCGTTGTGCGTCAGAATTGCAAAGCTTTGGAGGAAATAAATGAAAACATGCTGGTGTAGTTTTTCCCCCAAAGAGGCAGGCTGGTTTAATAACAACACCGGATAATGATAATAATTATAATTTCATTGAGGCTATTTTCAGTCTTCACTGAAAATTAACATACTGAATGAAACAGGAACAATAGCATGTCAATTATGTTTTCTGACTTACCTTTATGATTACGGACATTAATTAATTATCAAACTATTTTCATCTTTGCACTTAATCGACTTGCACCTGTTCCAAATTACATACATAATACATTGTTTTCGAAAAAAAATATGTTCATAATGAACAATTCAAAACTTACTTTCATGGCAATAAAATAATCTTTCCGAAAGATTATTTCGGAAAATAGAGTGAACAGACTCGTACATTCGTACATTCTTCGTAATTTCCTTGCCGCATTTCAGTTATGCCAATTTTGTCAATCAGTTGTTTTCTCTGATTTATATAAACATTTCATTTTGTTGATTCCACGGGGTGGAAAACACATGTAAGCTTTTCACTTGTCCTGAACAACAAAACGATTCAGAGCAAAATCTGAACAGTATACGCTACTTTTTCGCATGTTCGCCATGCTTTGAACGGCTTCAACACCGCGAAGTGCAGCGAGGTGTCCTACGTGGAGTGGTTCCTGAAAATCTCACCAGATGGCATATCGGATAATTTTAATCTCGAATTCCTCCAAACCAGTCAAGCAGTCAGCCAGGCGGACATGAAAGTTAGTTCAGCGCCAACTAGGGCATTCCTACTAGAAATCCAGTTCCGTGTGATAGGGGCTTAAGACTCAGTGGAATTTAACAACATGTATTCTACATCGCGCCTCATCATCCTGGGTGAGTTCCATAGGTAAAGGTAATGTAAATTTCCCCGTGCATATAGCACCGTACCATGAAGGCACATGTAGTGGTGTGGTGGAGCCCCACACATTCTCGATCTCGGACATTTTGGGGGTGATATGATCAGCACCATGCTCCGGCAGCCTTTATTCCCCAGGATTGCTCTCGGGTACCCATTGATATGAGGCTGGGTGCGGGGACAAGGCTGGAAAAATTCCAGCCAATTCCGGGAATCGAACCCGCATCTCCCGCGAGGTTTTCAGACTAAACCATAGCGGCTCCTTGGATAAGTTTCATATTTTGACCAACTGAAATTCGAAAAATGAACAACTGCGCCAGGACATTCATCTTTTCCTTAGAGACGGCATGGAAACAGTACCGGGTAGAGCCCGACCCTGTGGTTGAGTGGTTGTCGACCTCCGTGGCGAAGTGGTCCCGGTACTGTTTCCATGCCGTCTCTAAGGAAAAGATGAATGTCCTGGCGCAGTACCAGGGGTTCTGGGTTCGAGTCCCAGGTAAGGCATGGGTATTTGTGTTCGTCCAGTTGATAAGAAACAAAGAAAATGTAAGAATTGAAAAGTGTAAAAGTGAGAAAAAGAGTGAATGGTGGGGGATACCTCCGAGTAGGGGGTATTTCCTTTAAAAAAAAAAAAAAAAAAAAAAAAAGTGGTTAGCTGAGCGCGCTACAACGCCAGGGGTTCTGGGTTCGAGTCCCGGGTAAGGCATGGGTATTTGTGTTTGTCCTGATGAAAAGAAACTGAGAAACTGTAAGAATTGAAAAATGTAAAAAGTGAAATAAGTGTGAATGGTGGGGGATACCTCCGTGTAGGGGGTATTTCCTTTTTTTTTTTTTAAAAAAAAAAAAAGTGGTTAGCACATCGCTCTGCGACGCCAAGGGTCCCGGGTTCGAATCCCGGTCGGGCTTGGTTGTTTGTGAATGTCCATTCATAATTTCATCACTCATCCCCATCTTCGCAAATTAGCCAAGAGGCACAAAACGCGAAGTAAAATAAACTAAATCAATCAAGTACCGGGTAGAGTGCTCATTTTTTCATTATAACGTACCATGTAGAAGCAATGAATTCTTGGTTTTCATAATTTTTCGGACCGGGACCTCTTGATATTTGTAATCTAGGGGTTCCAGGTTCTATACCCGGTGGAAGTGCATACTTAGTCACACTTTAAGCTGTAGGTCCAGTCCCGAATAGCCTACCTATGTAAAAAGTGGGCTTTAAATAAAAACTCAAAAATAAGAAAATAAACTGTAGGTCCAGTCCCGATTAGCATTTCTGTCATGTGCATAAAGTAGACTTAAAACAAAAGAAAAACTTTAAATATATATGGGCACAACACAGACACCACAGAGGGCCTCCCCGATGGCGTAGTGGTAACGTCGTCGCTTTGAATTCAAGCGGTCCGGATTCGATGGTCCCGGTGGAGGCACATGACATCGTGGGTCGGATTTCACTGTAGGTCCAGTCCCGATTAGTCTTTCTGTGCATAAAGTGGACTTAAGTTTGATTTGATTTAGTTTATTTTACTTCGCGTTTTGTGCCTCTTGGCTAATTTGCGAAGATGAGGATGAGTGAGGAAATGGATGAATGGACATTCACAAACAACCAAGCCCGACCAGGATTCGAACCCGGGACCCTTGGCGTCGCAGCGCGATGTGCTAACCACTAGGCCACAGGGTCGGGCTAAAGTGGACTTAAAACAACAATTCAATCAATCATTTAAATCAACAGACGCCACAGAGGATTATGTTGGCTAAGAGTCTAGATGTCAGAGTGTAGTTAGTTTTCAAAATACAGTCTACGTATTCACTACGTGAAAGAAATACAATTGACATTTGGGTTTCTTCAGACAGAAAGGGTCTCCTCTCATTTGTATGATCGCGATTGACCCATAGATCGAAAACGACCTTTTATTACCAAAGTTCAATCAATCTAGGCAGGCCCGTATCGGGGGGGGGGGGGCATGTGGGCCACGCTACCCCTCGAACTATGCAAAAAGATGCGCGTAGCAGTAGACTCGGTCTTTGTTTTATTGTGATTTCATCATGCTGTGCATGCAATTACGTCTGTAACACATACTGTGAAGTTGTAGCGATTACTTTCACAAAAATGTTTTAAGATTAGGGTCCCTCTTCTAATAATAAACCTAAATGCTCTCGTAGTTAGGTTAGGTTCTGTTAACATTAAAATAATATCGCTAAATGCTTTCTAAAGAAAAAGGTTCTAAATTACCTGTACATTCATTCCCACTTATCATAAACTTGCATTTCTCTCGTGTTAATATGTTCTTAAGATTTGTAACATCCTCTTAGCAGACGAATTACGTGGCAGGAGCAAATTTCACTCGTATTCATACTGCTGACACGTGCGTGACAGAAGACTCGGCCATGAAATATTTCAATATGAAGTTACGAAAACCTACGAAAAATAACATGGCAGTGTCTGCTGCCACGTTCTTTTTCTGCTGGAGCCTCAAAAAAGATGTGCGTGGCAGTAGACTCGGTCTTTGTTTTATCGTGATTTCATCATGCTATGTATGCAATTACGTCTGTAACACATACTGTGAAGTTGTAGCGATTACTTTCACAAAAATGTTTTAAGATTAGGTCCCTCAGCATTCTTCTAATAATAAACCTAAATGCTCTCGTAGTTAGGTTAAGTTCTGTTAGCATTAAAATAATATCGCTAAATGCTTTCTAAAAATAAAGGTTCTAAATTACCTGTACATTCATTCCCACTAATCATAAACTTGCATTTATCTCGTCTTAATCTGTTCTTAAGATTTGTGACATCATCTTAGCAGACGAATTACGTGGCAGGAGCAAATTTGACGCTTATTCTTACTGCTGACACGTGCGTGGCAGCAGACTCGGCCAAATAACATTGACAAATTTTAAGATTTTGCAAAGAATTTCCGTTGTGCCCTTGCTTATGTGAATGGTGCTTCCCCAAAATGTCTATAACGAAGACGCATAGCAGAGGGGGCCACTCCGCGACTTGCACGTTATTGGCTAGAGCTTGTGACGTCACCAAGCGGACACGAGCGGAAGAAAGCTATGCGTAGAATGTAGCAGATGGTCCATGAAGCGTGTTGTTTTCATGCATCTTTTGATATTATACACCAAAGCTGTTAATTTAATTTGACAACAAGAGATCAAATACGCGATAGAAGAATACACTTATTCCGAAACAATGCATAGTTTATTTTTCAGACATTATTATGCGTGATATTTTGTCCCTGTAGGCTGTAGTCCACTGCCGGCTTTTCTCTCCAGCTAACCTATTTCATTTATTTTAAATGTCTAATTCTAAGGAAAGTTCTTGTCCGGGCATATTCTGATATGACTTTTTACTGAATGTCCTGGAATTTCCCTTTAATATTTTTACGCTACTTTTAAGATTCTGCAGTTGATCGCCACGATGAGGATAAATTTGTTTTTGTTATTTAGCGTCTTCTTCCACTTTTGGCTAATCGCGACGAACAGGATGAGTGATGATTAGTTTAAATTGATGAAGGTACACTCGCAGCAGGCACGTATCCAAGGGGGAGCTTAGGGGGCTCGAGACCCCCAAAAAGTTTTCTGTTTACAATAGATAAAATGAGGTATTTGGTTTCTTGTGGTGGGAAATAAAATAATGTGACGATAATTTAAGGAGGGAAATAATTATCGAGTCAAGCACGTATCCAAGGTGGGAATCAGGGGGCTCCAGCAACCCCTTCAGGAAATTACGCTACATAAAATTAGGTTCATGGCTTCTTGAATAATGTGATGATAATTTGAGATAAATAATTTTTGAGCCAAGACACAGAATGTTCTATAACCCTGTTATTGTTAATAGCGCGTATCCAAGGTGGGATCAGGGTGGCTGGAGTCCCCCTTAATTTTTTTTTAAAGTTTACACTACATAAAATTAGGTTTTTGTTTTCTTGAATAGTGTGCCGATAATATAAGGAGAGAAATACTTACCAAGGCAACTCGGAGAATGTTATATAACCCTGTTGTTGATAATATTGCATTAAAACTTTTTTTTTGAGCTTTCGGTGTTGTCGCTGCACTCTGTAAAGACTTGTCAGCATTTGGAAGCTGCAAACGTAGCGCCACACGTAGGGCGATTCATTGTAATTTTTTAATCTGTGGAAAGTGGGAGAGGAAACGTTCATGAATAAGAGAAGGAGTCGAACTACTGGCAACATTAACGAATCGTTTTATCTGCGGAACATTCTAGAATATAATGAGGTTAAAATACGTGGCTTCAATTTCCAAGTTGATCTGTACAACAGAATCTGTTAATGAGAATTCAAAGGTAAGTGTGACAGTTCATTCATACTGTCGATTAGTGATCCGTCAGTGCCCATTGGTGGCTTTATAAGATCTAGTGATTCGAAGATGAAAAGGACTAAATACCGTAAAGTAACGAAGTCTACTATTAGTTCCAGTTGGGGTCCAAAGCTGAAGACATTGACGACAGCGGACCTTCCGGAGCCTCAGTGTAGTGCTAGTTCGGGTCGAGGGCCGAAGGGATCAACAACAATCCAACAACCAACAATCTGTGTATTACTCTGTGCTGTTTGTGATCTACATGGATTTGTGATCATCCCTTCATCCATTTCATCTACTCACCATTCATTTTCATATTTGCGATTAGCCAAGAGGTAAATTACACTTGAAATAAAACAAAAGCAATACAAATACAAAACAATATTCATTTCGTCAAACGAAAGTACAGTAAGGCGTTCCATATCGCTAAAATCACTTGTTTTAGCTTTCAATAAACATAATATTTCATTTAAAACTCCAGGTCTGCATTTAAATGATTTAGTCCACTTTTGAAGAGTTGAACGTCCAGGAAGTGGAACGTTACGTTTTCTCAAAAATGCATATGATTTTGTTGAGAGAGCCCTCAAAGCTAATGCATTTGCAATGTCTTCTGAATTCCACCTCACTCGTTTCCCTTCACTTAACAAGCACTTAACCTGCCCTTTCGTAAAAGACCTGGACAACATTTTGTATACTTCCTTATTCACTACCTTGTTTTTATAAGTCTTTGTCAATAGCACTTTCCGTGCATTCTTCACAGAACCTAAATATTTTGCTTTCTTTAAAGCTGCATCGTGTTTCTTTAACGCCGTGTCTTTCGCTGAATTAATCTTCTTTAAACGTTCGATTTCAGATCTTAATTTGTTAATTTCCTCACGAGCTTCAGTAACTTCCTGTAACTTAATGATAGGTTGAGTATTAGTCATTTGACTGCATTTTAGTTTAATTGGTGAGAGTCCCTTTAGCTTCGACATTGCCCTGATTCTTATTTCTCTTGATTGAAGACGCTGTCTTCTTGCTTCAACCTAAAAAAAAGACAATATTGTAAGTATCACAATAATTGCTAAGTTCATGGTGGGTGAGAAATAACTCTCTATTAAAACTTAAATGAACTCATAGTCATGCAAGGTGGTGCCCTTTCGTATTTTGCACGCACTGTTCGTGACTGACTCGACATCAAATTACCGGGACGTTGGCTGGGTTGACGCGGTCCACATGAATGGCCAGCAAGAAGCCCTGACCTCACCCTACGTGACTTTTACGTGTTGAAGTGGGCGAAGGAAGAAGTTTATAGAACAAAGCCAAAGACTTTGGATCAGTTGGAGAATTGCATTCGGCATTCTCTGGCACATGTGGAATTTTTAAGAATTGTGCCTATGTGAACTTCTAGCACTTGTAAAGTTGTGCCATTCTACTGTGCGACGTATAACTGGTTCCATTAAAATCGATCAATTAATATTATGGTTATTAAATATTTCTAATAGCGAGTTATTTTTCACCCACTCTGTAGTTTATTAACACTTTCATACAGATGGTATGTATTTGTATGTTAGCTATTTTACGTTACTCTTCAGATTCTCCAAGTTGATTGCGATTAGGATGAATTTGTATTTGTGTTTTTGTTATTTAGCATCTCTTTCCTTCCATTTTGGCTAACGATGAGGATAAGTGGTGATTATATTAAATTGATGAAGAGACACTCACAAAGAACACCCATGCCCATGCTGGAACTTGAACTCTGGAACTTCGGTATAAAGATGGAAAAACCGGGTCTTCAGCGTGGCAGTCAGACGCCTAACCGACTGGACCACCGTGGCTCATTTGAGCTTATATAAAATAAATTCAATTCAATCCAGAAACACAAAGTATTAGATTTTGTATGGTGTCTTTAAATTAGATATTTATTTATGCTATGATAAATATATATTGTAATGTGACTGACTCTTTACGTTTTTGGTGCTTGTTCGCCTTCCCATGACAATATATTGTGTTATAATATTATAATTAAAATATCATTGATAGAACTTTATTCGTTTTGATACGTATGCATTACAATGATTCGCTTCTTTAGCTATTATCTACAACCTCAATGTTTGACGAGAATGTTCAAAGGATGTGCAAGGGCAAAACGTCTGTTTTATAAGTCGTATATTAAATTTTCTCAACTATTTGTATAATACAAATTTGTCTACAAACGAGTACAATGTGAATACAAGTGTAAATTAAAATTAGTGTTGGCTATCCACGGGATAATCAAAGTATTTATTTCTCGGTGATGTTTGAGCTTCAAAGCTGAAAGGGTCTATATTACTCTCAATATTTAGTAAATAAATAACCAGAAACTGAGTTTTGATCGTGTAGTGGTTTTTAGAAGTTACACATGTGATGATGTGGAGGGCGTTTGGAGTAATGTGGAAATAAGTCTGAAGTTTGGAGAAACAAATTGAACCTCTTTAATTTGAATAATTTATGAAAAGTTAATTGTGCAACTCGTAAGTTGCTGCTGTCTAAGGCATTTTAAAAGCGTGGATAATAATAAGGATGCTAAACATAACATTTCCAACCCAGTATTAAGACCAACACTAAGTATGTAACAATAAAATTGTAATGACCATTCTTGACCTATCTCACACGAGTAAGGGCAAAGAACCATTACACAATCTAAACTTAACTTTACATTGATTTGATTTATAGAAATGCATTACTTACCGATTCTTGTGATGTACTTGGCATTCCGTGCCAATTAGGAACGTGCTGATTTGGAACTGCTTCGGCTCGAAGTTCTTTTTTCAAAGGCAACCCTAATAATTCATTTTTCAGGTCTCTTTTGTAATCTTCAGGTAAAAAGTGAACTGAACATACACGTGAATTGTTAACGTTAAACTTCTCTCTTCGTTTGCAACGATTCACCCATTCCTGCTGCAGCAACTTATTTTTTGGGAAGCAATGGTATTTTATTCCAGACGATTTCCTTCCATTATTTTTGCACGTGGCAACAGAACAGACAAGATGATTTGTACTCATTATACGGGCACTTCAAGAAAAGGTGCGTTCACATAAAAATCAATACATTTATGGCAAGCTTCCGTAAACGCTAACGAAGTAAGTTCGATTCTGTCCTCTTAATGACGTCATAGCGCGCACAGCATCATGGGAATAAATCTCGGAATCTCGGGAATGGCATACCTTATAAAGGTACCTTGGACGCATAGCGTCATGATAATCCTCTCTGTGGACCGAAGGGAGGATCATAGGCAGGACTACAGCGCTGTAGCAGAACGCCGATTGGCTGCCAAAACGGGAGGGGGAGTGTGGCAAGGACAATTTAGTTAGTCTTGGTAGACATATGGGCAAAAGTGGAACAAGTGCGGGGCAACTGCCATACCCGCCCCTCTGGTGGTGACGCCCACTTTTCCTAATGCACTTTGCTTTATTGTCAACAACACGCTACGTTGGATACTCATCATCATAATCAGTTGCATTATTTTATTTGCAACGAATAAATTTTAATTTCATCACGTTCACTGCCGAATCAAAAACATCCCTGATCTCTCTAATGTACGTCGTGGTTGTCAGTTGGATATGTGGTTGGATATTGTGGTCCACGTAAAGTACGTAAACATTCATGTTTACGTTCTCGCTAAGAATTGTTTATAATGTAACTGATGAGCGTATTTAATTATATTAATTCCATAATACTAAATTATTAACGTGATTGCAGGCAAGCAGATAAAAGAGGGAATCATGCTCTGTGTACTAGTTATATCGCGCAAGATGGACTCTCCAGTTCATGTTGTAAAGATCTAGGCATGTACTTTTATTTACTTATTCTTCGATAAATATAATATTACAGACTCGCTTACTGTCGAATTTTGTGATATTAGGTTAAGTGATTTTTGAAACACCACGTAGACGTGTGTGTATGCCTCTCACATACGGTACTATACGCCTACATTTTACACTACATTGCATAATATAAATTTTCGGCAAAATTTTACACTTGAATGAAAAGTGGAATGAATTGTTAGTGACACAATTTCACTATTATTTGCTCATGTAATGTGCGCGTTTGATATCTAAAATTTTGGTTGAGATTGTGAAGCTCTTTAAATCAACTTGGTTATATCGGTACATAAAATATCTCCTTCAACCGTAGTAACTTTCACGAAATAAAATATAAAAATATACATAACTCCTAGCTCTCACGTAGCACGTAGTCATTTAACGCAAGAAGGTAAGAGCTATGTTTTATCCCTGAAAGAGAGTTGATACATATTCTCGTTTTACACTTTACACAAACTTAGAACTTCCCCCTCAGAAACTGTGTGACTTCCCCTTGTTATCCTGATTCAAATCTTGTTAATGTATTTGAGTTATTTATGTATTTTAAGGTTTTCGGAAGATCATATTGCTACACAATATTTTATTGGCATGAATTTATAATACCGAACCACTCTCCAATTTCTATGAAATTTTGCATACTCACTAATTGAAACCTCGTAATCATGAATCTGCATCTAATAATTGGCGGTCAAGCATGGAAATCGTAAAATAACGTGT
The DNA here is from genome assembly GCF_977018435.1 of Lepisma saccharinum. NCBI lineage: Eukaryota > Metazoa > Arthropoda > Insecta > Zygentoma > Lepismatidae > Lepisma > Lepisma saccharinum. The sequence continues at coordinate 20,145,956 of NC_139243.1, read as the reverse complement.
AGAAGTTGTAGAATAACCTTTTAAAATACCACGATGATTCTCTATACAAAGCAATTGACAACTATATTTCTTTCGCATTTCTTGTCGCACAACAGTTTTCCTACCTTGTGTTCCGACGTTAGACGAGGAATGCCTACAAGGTTAGGTTAGGCCTGTGAGGTTAGGTTCCATTAGCATAAATACAATGAAAAAAATATTATTTAGGAATGTGGACTCGTTTGATTAGGTACGTTTGGCAACGGTGTATTGCACACTGATTTTTCTTGTTGAGAAAATGGCATCTTCCATGGACCTGCTGTTTCTACATTTCCATACTTGACCGCGAATTATTACATGCAGATTTGTGATTAGGAGGTCTCAATTAGTGAGTAGGCGAAATTTCATATCAATTGGAGAGTGGTCCGGTATTGTAAACTCGTTCCATTTTATTCTCTTGACTGGAACATTTATGCCCATAACAACTCTTTTCGGCGGAGTCTTTTGAAATGTTGTTTGCAAATTTTGGAGCGAATTTACAATATACAGAATGTCTCCAATTTTGTTAATATTTGGTATACTAACTAATTTTGGCCTTCTAATCACGAATCTGTTGTTAATATGCAGGGGTCATGTGTGCAAATCGGGAAAAGGAGAATGTACTAACCAAATAAGTTTTCCGGATGAAGTACTAGAGAATATACTAACCAAATAAGTTTTCCGGATGAAGTATCAGAGGTTCTGATGTCCCGGTCACTGTTTGAAATTTGGATATTACGTGTGTATAGTGTAATATATTTCTTTTCATAATGGCGATATTTCTCTGGAAAGAAGTGAGGAAGCCATGTTTTGTGGAATGTGGCCACTGAGTTGTGCTGTCTACAGTGTTGTGCCACACAGTGTGTTTGTCACTTGAAGAGGAAGGACTGGTTGAGAATGGCGGGACAGACCGCATGAAAGTAAACCATAGTATCACATTTGTGGATGAGGAAACCGGTACCCACACGAGTAGCATTGAGTCTGCATGGAGACATGCAAAAGTAACTTTGAACTCGTACGGAACAAGGAAAATTTTCTTTTCAGGTTATCTTGCAAAATATATCTTTCTTAAAAGGTGCCTGCAATTAAGATCAGACCGCACAATAGAATTTTTCCGGCTTGCAGGACAGCTGTACGATCCGTTAAAAGAACGCGATGAGCAGAACGATAGTGACAGTGATAGCGACAACCAGGAAGGAGAGGAACATGTTGAGTGTGGATTTTAAGTGTGGCAACACTGTATCCACCGTTGGATTGTAAACACTACAGACTTCGAAGGTAAGCTTAGTGTTATTTGAAGTATGTTTGCCAAACGTAACCTAACCTACATGAAATTTTCAAGTTACAGATGTGAACTGGAAATTCTAATGTAAAGATTCAGGTTCAGGAGGCCTCATGTAGAAAGTATACAAAATTTCAAACAAATCGGGGAACACTCCCGTCATCTTCAATTAAGCCCGGGAAAAAAGCCGATGTAGTGGATTTTTTTTTAGAGCTGTATCGCATTGATTTATGAACAAAATTTTAACTAAGCTTGCCTAACCTAACCTTACCTTACCTTAACGAAAATTGTTCTTGGAGCTATCCGTGAATGGTTTGTGGGCTATCCATGAATGGTTGTGGGGTAAGAGTCTATATTAGATGCTTTTCCTAAGGAATATGTGTAATATATCTTTGGAAAGGTTATTGTATAAGGAATTAAAAAATGTCAGTCCTGATGCGAGGAAAGAAAACGTGTAGGAGGAAATCGAGGAAAACCATTGTTATTCAGATATGCGGAATTGAACGTACGGAGGGAATTTTTCGATTAATAGAGTGGTAATGGAAACTAACAGGCCTAACCTAATCTCGTAGGCATACATCGTCCCCATGAATGGTTCGTGGGGCTATCCGTCCATGGTTCGTGGTGCCATCGTGATTAGTAACTGGAAAGAATAAAAAAAGTACTTACCAAAAGAAATGCCGCAGCCTGGAAACAAGTCAACAATAAGGGTTTTCAACGATGCACCAAATTGTTACTGGGGATAAACGTATTTTACACTATCTATAAGTTGTTTTTTTTTCCGCACTCCTTTTCCATTGGAAATGCCCCAATTTTTCACATCAAAACCTTCCTACAGCTTCATAATTTACTTCCAGAATCATCTCGCACCTATGTATCCTGCAAATCTTGTCCTTCAACAATCCGTTTTCCTCGCACCATGTCAAACACTTGTCTCTGGTCCTGAAAGTAATTGCCGAGCACTTCCTGTTCCAGAAGCCATCCAACCAGACGTACCCCATTCTGATAATACACACGCACAACAAAAACAAAAAAACAATCACCACCCTGAACGCAAACTAGCGAAGCACACGCATTCACAACGCTAATGCAAACACAAGCCTGCAGTGTTATTAACCCCCATCGCTTACCACCGAAAGGGAAAAAAAGGACGGCAAGTAGATTCTAGCCGGTTGTGGGGCTACCCGTGCATGGTTCATGGTGCTACCTGTGCATAATGTACAATTTGCACACGTGACCCCGCATTTCAACAACAGATTTGTGATTAGAAGGCCAAAATTAGTTAGTATACCAAATATTAACAAAAATGGAGATATTCTCTATATTGTAAATTCTTACCCAAATTTCAATGTTTTGTTGGGCCCAAGTTTATTTTGTTTTATTGCGATTTCATCATGCTACGAATGCAATTTTATCATTGTACAATTTCAATTTACTTCTGTAACCCTTAACTTGTGAGGTGCGGTCTCACAGACTGTTTGAGGTTCTGGAAGTTTCAGATTACCACCTTTCGTTCAAGCTAGTGTCGCAACCTTTCATCTGCCTTACGCAATAGTGTCCTTGGCCCTCCTCACAGCATCATTTTCTCGCCAGCTTATCGCATGTAAAGAGTGAAGCTTTGTTTCTTGACAAGTGCAGTCTGCTTTGTGTACCTCACAAGGAGCGTTATGGCGAGTAACGTGCAGTCTTCTATTAGAAAATGAAAAACTAAAAATATTTTTGAACACTTTTTACTTTCTGAAGTTAAATTGCAGTTACTAGTTGGTAAATATATCGTAAAAGGTTATTTTTTCTGCATATGTTTGACAGTACAACAAGTGAAATGAATATGTTCACATTTATAATATTTTTTGTAGGTGAATAAACTAATGAATATAGTAGCTATATAACTTACGTTCTGGCATTAATTGCTCTCAAATCAGTCACTAATACCCAGAATGTGTTATTTTTCAATATCAGAAAGTTAAATTGGTAATTTATGTTGAGGCAGGGGTGAAAAAATTCAGAGTGGTCTGACAGACATACCTCACAAAGTATGTCCCAGTATAAGCACCTCACAAGTTAAGGGTTAACACACACTGCGGAGTTCTAGCAATTACTTAAGATTTTGTTCAATATATGCTTTCGTAGATAGGTTAGGCAGGCCAGGTTTGGGTCTCTTAGCATTAAAATGAAGTCCCTAAATGCATTCTCGTAAGGTTTTCGATTTACTTCTACATTAATTGCTGCTAGTCTACAATACTTACAGTCGCTTGTCAACAGAAAATACATTGTCCATGGGAAGCATGCATGCTTGCGTAAGGTAATTTCTAAGTTGTAAATAACTTTTTTCGAAATCCAAACAGTGCTCATTACTTTAAGGAAGGTTCAAATTTCGTGTGACAATGATTGCCAAAATTCTACAATAATTAGTCTTCCTGCTAGGAGAATTTGAAAAAATCATAAAACAATCGGAACCGTTACCGAATGTTCTTCGAAACAATATAATCCTATAAGTTACATAAATAATTTTCAGAACTGTTATCATACCATGAAACTTTAATTGCAAGAAGCAATATGCACCATTAAAGATAATTATTATGTATGCTCTGTTTTCGTAATGTGTAGTTCTAATATATTTTCTTTAAATCTTGGTACAATCATTCCTATGATCAAAATAAGCATGTACATGTTATATTAAAAGTGAAATATTAATTCATGTTTTTACAGCTGTTTTCATGTGGTTGTAACACAATCAGCATGTAAGCTGATATTTTCATAGTCAACAGTTCATAAAATGTAAATATTTGAAAGCAGAAAACTCATGTGACTCATATTATTATCTGTAGTTGGAACTTTGCAGTTTCTCTCTTATTATGAAGTTGTGAAACAATTATTCACATAATTTTATTGTGTGGTTTTGCATGAAACATTTTACGTTTTAATATATGTATTTTGTTTTTCAGATAAATGTGGTCAACGAAACGAAGTAAAATATGTATTGTGCAATCTTAATATGTGTATAGTCATGCTGAACTTTGTCTTAACTTCAAAAGTATGTAGAGTACAGAGCAGAATATCATGTCTCTACCGAGTTGGTAATTTGATATCACAGGTAATTAGTTTAAGCTAAAAGGTAATGTTGTTGTGTGTGACCTGTTGTGTACATTGTAGATTGCTTCACAGAAGCGAAGTATTACCAGACTTTCCATAATGTGTTTGATGTAGAGTTGAGGCCGTTGACACATTGTACCCCCTCGGGAATTACATTGATTTTTTTAAATCAACAAATTTTGATGTTTTACGTAATATAAAAGTGGTTCCAGTGTGCAGAAAATGCAAATAATGGCGATATTTGATCCCAAAGTTTTGCCAATGTAATTAAAACAAACTCTTATTCCAGACTAATTGCACTTTTTTTTCTGTAAAAATTCTCAAACAGCAGCAAAAGTATCACACTAAACGTAACAACGACCTTAAATTACTATCACCATCAAACCTAAAAACTATTTCCAATATGAACAAGAATATATAATTTTCGAAAGTACTTACTAGAGACACAAGGAAGACAAAACTTCATAAGACCACAGAAATATAATTGAAAAAATGCATGTCAGAGATAGTTTCATATTTTCAAACAAGTTCCGGTCAGCAACAATCCAACTTAAATTTGGAACATCTATAAATAGAAATTCCACCAACCCACTCTCCGCTCTCTTCTGTATTTTCAACTTCATCCCCACATTCTGCAATATTGCCTGCTGCACTTGACACATTTCTTGTTCCCGGTCACTTGCACACTATAGACACACCAATCTTACAAACAAATAACCAAGTTCCATGTGACATGCAGGTCTCACTTATCGCACCAAACGCAAACACCTTCTTGGTCTAATCCATATTTTGTCTTCCGACGTCAGGCTAAATGCTCTCATTGTTAGACTAAATGCAGCATTTATGCTAGGAGATTTGAACCTAACAAGCCTAACCTAATCGCGAATGCATTCTACGCTTACATCTGATGCAATACAGCATTTGACAAGAAGGTGTGATGAGTCTATCTGTGACTTGCACTGAAACATTGTCTGCAGTAAATTTCGCACCACCTGACGTCACACCAGAATTGCTAACCTTCAATCTCAGATACTTCCAATACCACTAAAAGATACAAACCACAAACATAATGTAACAACATGTCAAATTCATTTCACAACCATTTGCCATTCTTCCATCAGGTCATGACTTTTGAAACCAATACTAACTAACTAACTCCCTAGCCTTCTTAAACCCGAAGGTTCATGGCTGCAGCAATACAGGCCTTCCATCTTTCCCTATCTTGAGCAAGTTCTATATACTCTTTTCCATCCCTACCGATTTCCCTTAGGTCCATCTCAACGTTGTCCCTCCATCTTCGTTTTGGTCTTCCTACAGGTCTCTTACCATCAGGTTTCCCAACAAGAATCCTCTTAACTATTCTTTCCTCTCCCATTCGTGCCACATGGCCTGCCCACCTAAGTCTTCTTGATTTAATTATTCTAATAATATCTGGACATGAATACAAATTATGTAGTTCTGAATTATGTAACCTTCTCCACTCACCAGTCTCCTCATCTCTTTTAGGTCCAAAGATTTTCCTAAGGATCTTATTTTCAAATACTCTCAATTTATGTTCCTCTTTCAATGTAAGGGACCAAGTTTCACATCCATATAATACTACAGGCAAAATTACTCTTTTGTATATTTTAACTTTTAGTTTCTTAGATATTAAACAAGAAGACAAAAGTTTATGAAGAGAGAAGTAACATGCATTTCCTGAATTAAGCCTACTTTTTATTTCCTCTTTAATATAATTTTCATTTGTTAATATTACTCCTAAGTATTTGAATTTGGAAACTGGTTCAAACGAGTTGTTATCAATAACTATATTTTGATTATTACCTAACACTTGGTTTCGGCCTGTAAGCATATATTTAGTTTTCTCTTTGTTAACTTCCAAACCTATCTCTTTAGCAGTTTTGAAAAATATTTTAGCATTATTCTTAATTGTATTCACATCATCCCCCAGTAAGTCTACATCATCTGCATATGCTAACAACTGAGTCACACCATTTAATTTTAGTCCTTCTTTAGTTTCTTTTACCTTCCTAACAGCATATTCTAAGGCAAAATTAAAGAGCAATGGAGATAATGCATCTCCTTGTTTTAACCCATCATGAATTGTAAATTTGTCAGACATATTAATACCCACACGAATTTTACTTTCTGTTTCACTGGTGCATATTTTTATCATACTAACAAGCTTCTTAGGTATTCCAAACTCGACTAATATATTATATAATTTATCTCTTTTGACCGAATCATATGCTTTTTTGAAATCAATGAATAGCTGATGGACATTTTGATTATATTCCCATTTTTTTTCAAGTGTCTGTCTGATGTGAAAAATTTGATCTGTAGTTGATCTGTTACATTTAAATCCACGTTGATAATCGCCTATAATTTCATTAGCATATGGGGTTAGTCTTGTTAAAATAATGTTAGATAATATTTTATATGTTGTTGAGAGTAGAGAGATTCCACGGTAATTATTGCAGTTCATTTTATCACCTTTTTTAAACACAGGAACAATTATGGATTCTTTCCACTGTTGAGGGATTTCTTCTTTATTCCATATTAAACAAATTAATTTATGAATGTGACATATTAATGAATTTCCACCATATTTAATTAACTCAGCTGGTATTAAATCAATGCCAGGTGCTTTGTTATTCTTTAGCCTTTTAATAGCATCTTTAACTTCAGTCAAGTTAGGTTCTGGAACTAAAGGTTCTGCTGTGTGCACTTCATTTACTTCTGATTTATCTCCTACATGAACATTTAAAAGGTCATTAAAGTAGTTCTTCCATCTATTTAGAATATCACTTGGGTCAGCTAGAAAATCACCGTCTTTATCTTTTATCAAGTTTACTTTAGGTTGCCACTCCTTTCTAAACTCATTTACACCTTTATATAAATCTGTGATATTTTTATTTTTGCTGTTTGTTTCAATTTCGTTAATTTTGCTTTTCAAGTAATCTCTTTTTTTACTTCTAGACATGCGGTTAACTTCTTGCTTTATTCTATTATAATTGTTTAGATTTGTATCATCAGAGTTATTTAACCACATAAGTGTAGCCTGATTTCTTATTTCTATTAGATTATGACATTCATTATCAAACCATGGCTTACTTTTTCTTGGTTTATGGTATCCTATACTTTCTTTAGCTGCTGATTCAATTGCATTACGTATGTGCTCCCAATTCTTATTTACGTCTGTTTCATTTATATTTTCATCATCATTTAAATCCTGCAAAACATCACATCTATTTGGTAATCTTTCTTAATTCTTTCATCAGTAAACTTTCCTGTATGAAATTTTATAACTTTTAGATTTTGTTGCTTATGTTTTATCACTGAGAGTCTTTCTCATAATTTAGCAATTACTAAATAATGGTCACTGGCACAGTCAGCACCTCTATGTGTACGAACGTCAATTATACTAGTATGCCTTCTCTTATCAATGAGAATATGATCTATCTGATTATGAGTTTTACCATCTGGAGAAGACCAGGTATATTTATGGATATCTTTATGTTTAAAAGTGGCACTTTTCACAATTAAATTCTTTGAGGTTGCAAAAGTAATCAATCTTATACGATTATCATTACTTAATTCATGAAGACTTTCTTTACCAATCGTGGGTTTAAATGTCTCTTCTTTGCCCATCTGTGCATTACAGTCACCTAACAGAATTTTCATATCATACTGAGAAAATTTATCAAAGACCTGTTCTAACTCTGTATAAAAATCATCTTTAGTATTATCATCTTTATCTTCCGTTGGTGCATGTATGTTTATTAAAATAATTTTACACCACCTACCCTGTAAAACTGCATATGATATCCTATCATTAATAAATTCTACTGTTTTAATAGCCGAGATAATTCTATTATTTATGAAAAAGCCTGTTCCAAAATTATGATTTTCAGTACCACCATAGAAAAAAGTATAATTTTTAGTTTTACAATTCCCTTCTCCTGGCCACCTAACTTCCTGGACAGCTACTACATCTAATTTATACTTAACTATCTCATTAACTGTATACTGAAATGCCCCAGGTAAATGCTCAGCACATTCCAGGTGCCTAATTTAATATCCTTATTCGTAACGTACATTTTATCCTTAGTCCAGAGACCTCCCAAAGTAGTCCCCACCCGGAGATCCGAACGGGGGACTATTTTACCTCCGGAATATTTTACCTTGGGAACATCCATGGCCTGATATTTCTGTTTCTTGACATTTCTTTTTACAGTGCAGAGTTGTCAGTTCTACGCCTAACCCCCAATATGAATGGAGGAACTACTACACAAGACAAACACAAACACATTTGACAGCACAACTACTACACAAGACACACACAAACACATCACAACTATAACACAATATAAACACAAACACACCACAACTACTACACAATATAAACACAAACACACCACAACTACTACACAATATAAACATAAACAAACTACACAACGCAACTACTACACAAGACAAACACAAACATACTAGACAGCACAACTACTACACAAACATACTAGACAGCACAACTACAACAAGTGTATTTATATATATAAAATATATATAAATATCTATCTGAATTTGAAAATGCAATTCACATGCAAAATTTTAGGCGAAACAGAAGATAAAAAGTTCATGAAAAATATCAAAATTTCAAGGAAATTTGATGAATTCAAGCCGTTTTGAACGTGGAAAAGGCATGCTTCCTTGCAGAATCTTGGGCATAGTGAAGGTGTTGTGGTGTGCTACCTTAGTGTGCACATTGGCTTATATGGATACGGAATGCACACTTTAGCTACAATAATTATACTAAAACTAAATGGTTGAGAATTTATTTTCTTTTTGAGGAAACCAATACCAGTTTATCCATAATTTTCCACCCACGGGGAGTGGGCAAGTTCATATTCTGGGGGTGTAAGTATATTTAGAGTCAAAAGGTCATAAATTTGGTCTATGTGAAAGTTTTAAGGGGTGTTGAGGAAATATCGAGGGGTTTAGGGAGGTATGTGGTTAACTTGCTGACCAATATGAAAATTTCATTACTTGTTAATCATTGAAAGCATTCTTTCTCATAAATAATGCAAATATCCATCTACTCACAAGGGCAGAGGTGAAAGTTCTAAATCAGAGTAGAAGGTGGAAGTATTGTGATAAGCATCTTATTAATTAGTTTTGCATCAAACACAATTTTAGTGGCATCTCGGCATATGCAGTCACTGATTATTTATGTTTGGAATTTTGAGTTTGTTCATTTTTTGCCAACTGTTTAGTGTGTCACAGACAACCAGTATCAGGAAAACAAGTCTATGGACTAACCTTGGACACATAGTGAACCAACAACAAAGTATTTGAAACCAATACTTTCTGTAAAACAAAAAAAAACAAAAAACAAAGAATGTTTATACAAAACCAATGCATAGTACATAATTCCACAGATGTAGTTCATACTACAGGGGGATGGTGACGATGAAAATTATGTAATAAATAGTCCCACCAAAAAATTTTAATTACTCCATTATAATAGATCTCCGCGAGCTGAAAACAGCAGAAATCATTTGTATTAAACATAATCTTAATAAATCACACAAAAAAATTTACTTTCTCCTGGGGGTACGGAGAGTTAAAGAGAACCGTACCATAGAGTTGATATGGGTCTCAATTATTACTAAGGTGTGAAACTATAAAAATTAGCAGAAACTACCCCAAAAAGCTACCATAACTAGTATTTTTTTCGGTAGCTGTAATCAAGGATGATTATCAGTTTCAATTGAAAAAAATCTACAAGAATGACAAAATAAACTGATTTCAGAATTCATGAATGTTTTTGCAATTGTTTTGTTACATTTATATTTGTGATATGTAGCCAGATTAAAATGGTGTGTGCTTTATTTCTGAAATTATAAACAAATAAAAGAAAGTTTTTTTGAGTGTTTATACAGTCACCATTCTATAATAAATTCCTTTTCCACTTGTTTTATTTTTAAAATCAAAGTTTACTCTATTTTCACAGAGGCGGAAGACCACATCAGCAGTTGCTGTGAAGACATCAAAAGATGTTGCTGCAAATGGCCACCTTGAGAAGAACATTTCTTCAAGTTCAGTTCCGGAAAGAACTTCAGAGGCTGTTCTTACTAGTAGTAAAGATGACGTAGCCATAGATGAGTCTATTTTTATTGAACACAAAAACAATGATGTTCCCGTCAATCTTAGTTCCACCCAGGAGCCTCCCATCTTGTTTATTCGCTCCCTTGGACAGTTGCTGGACACAAAGGGGTTTGCTCCCAGTGATAAAATATCCTCCATGAGTGAAAAAGATGGAGAGAAATTACTATTGTTTCTTAGGAATAATAAATATCTTCAGAAAGTGAATGAAATGCTGAAAGAAAGACCGCCTGTTCCCTTGTCTCCCCCAGCACAGGGAGATAGTTTGCTTACAAGTGTAGTGGAGGAAGGAAGTGCTGAAGATAGTGCGATGGTAATCAAGGGATCGAAAGCAAAGGAGACGAGGCTCCATGATGCCATTTTGCCTCAAGACTTGGAATGGCAAGAGATGCAATTACAAGTTAAGAAACTGCCACAGTATTACTTGATGCTCTCCAAAATTCGGCTCACCAGTAAGTCTTTGTTTCTTATTTTAAAGCCGAATCACACGGAACTGGATTTCCAGTAGGAAAGTCCTAGTTGGCGCTAGACTAGCTACCCATCTGCTAGTTTTTGCCTCACACGCGTACTTGTCGGTACTGAACAAGTTTTTTAATGAACTCTGGTATGCATATTCATGCGTTAGATTCGCAGGATTCATTCATATATATATATAAAATCATCTAATTATGTCAAACATTTAATACACTTGTAATAATAAGATTTTTATTATCTGCTAATCATATTTGTCATGTACAAATCTCATCGCTTTGCATAAATACCTAAATATTAATGAACTGAACATGAATGCACTTCATCCCTGTTACTTTTTCTTTTATCGAGAAGTGAACAAAAACCACCAACACTTGGAAACAACAGACAAAATACTTTCCTTCGGCAAACTAACAGATTATCTTCACATGGCCAGACTTCGCTCTGATTGGCTGTTCCACAAAATCCAACCGAGAAAGCCAGTTCCAATTAGAACATGGTCTAATCATCAAAAAACAGTCGAGCAGCCAGCGCGGTTGCCTTGATTTCCACTCAAGTAGCCAGTTCAGCAACAACTAGGGCATTCCTACTAGACAAAGAAGTTTTGTGTGATTCTGCCTTTAGTGGGTTGTGATTACTTAACAGAGTCAACTGAAAGGTTGTGATTGAAAACTGTGCCTCATCAGAATACAATTACTTTTCCACTTTCAAATTCGTTGTAGAAACAGTTTGTTTGGGTTCTAATTCTGTAATGGATTTTTGCAAGTTACACAGAAGGGTGAGTAAGGTGTTTAATATACTTTAAATGAGTGTAAAACTTAGTTTGAAGGAACTGATTTGCATTGTTGAAAGTCCCAAAAGTTATTCCTTTGTGAGAAATTAGATCATGAAAAGTAAAGTGTGCATATGACAACACTGTTTGAAGCATTTTGTCATGTCAAAATACCAAAGTAATTATCCTAATGTACTCAAAATGTACAGATAGTAACATTGTCAGCATGTAATATCATAATTATTACTTCTTTGTAGCTAATCAGTGGTGATTTATTCATTCTAGTTTTTTTGACTTTTAACCACTGTTATTTTTTAAAAGAGATTTACCTACGTTTCGCAGGCTGAATCTGCCTCCGTCTTCAGGGTAGCGTGTAGTCTGTTAGTCTGTTATGTGACCTAACAGACTACACGCTACCCTGAAGACGGAGGCAGATTCAGCCTCCAAAACGTAGGTAAATCTCTTTTAAAAAATAACAGTGGTTAAAAGTCCAAAAAACTAGAATGCATAATTATTACGTTGAATTGTTTCACGACTGCATAATTTTTTGGCAAAGATATTCCTGAAGTGTATAGGATTTCATGTTATGAAAGATTGAATTAAATAAAGGTGCTTCATTAGGGCATATGTATACATAGTTGGCCATTCCTGTTTGATTGAATACATTTTAAGCATTTTTCAGTCATGTTAAGTATGTTTTTGCTTTTTGCAAATGTAAGGAACACCCTGTATATTAGCTACTTCTGCAGAGGATTAACCTGTCAATTCCCACATTATTATTTTTTTTTCAAAATGCTTGAAATTTTTATTACTTTTCCCTCAAATGGCATCCATTTGAATAAAATTTAAGGCTTTTTAATAAGCTTTGTGTCTATTTTCCAAATATGTACTGTTCCATGCAGTTGCAAGTGAATAAACATTATTTTTGTTAAAAACTATATTTTTTAATATACATGCATAGTTTCAGTATTATCATCATCATACTTTGCTTTGTGGCAGGGTTGGCATACAAGTTAAGCCTCTCCTTTTTTTCCTGGTCTTCCAGCACTCCTCTCTTTCCACGGTGTTCCAATCGTGTCTTCTTCTCCTAACACTCTCCCCTATCGGCTCTTTCCACAGACATCTTGGTCTGCCACTTGGCTTTATTCCCACTCCTTGTGCATTGTAAGCTCTTACTGGTAATCTTTCTGCATCCATCCTCTTCATGTGTTCGAACCACCTCATCTGTGCCTGATCTATCCTGTCTTGAAGCTTCACCATCGCAAGTTTCAGTATTATACAGATTTTTAATGTGTATTCCGAGTTTTGAGGTGCAATTTTCTTACAAATCGTGATGCTTCCACCCAAAATGAACCTAACAATTAACATGTAATGCATGATTTCATCTCTCACATTTTTTCAAAGGGTATTCTTTTATGTGCACACGTACACTATATTGCCAATAATGACCGGACACCAGTAGGAATGTGCTTACCTGGAGTTTGTCTGTTGTTAGTTTGGGGTAGATCCGCAATTCATTGCTATCACAGCTTCTACCCTTCAAGGAAGACTTTCCACCAGTTGCAGTAAATGTTGGCTGCTAGGTGCTTCAATTTCTTGGGCAAAATGGAGAACAGGTCTGTGGTGGTGTTCAGGCGATTTTGACTTGGATGACAGTTGAGCACTCTAACTCATCCCACAGATCCTCAATGGTGTTGAGATCAGGGTTCTGAGGTGGCCAGTCAAGTTCATTCACTCTCGTATCTTCAAACCATCCGGATATAGCCCTTGCTTTATGGACGTGCACATAAATGAAACATGACAAGACAGCCCCATAGCATGATTCTACCCCCACCAAATTTCACGGTGAGCAGAATACGATCTGATGAGAACCACTCCCTGGGCATTCGTCATGTCCATACATATCCATTAGATCACCACAACATGTAGCGTGATTTGTCACTCAACAGGATGTTTTTCCATTGTTCTAGGGACCACCATGATCTGGGTAGTAATGATTTGCATATATGCTGCAGCTCTCCCATGGAATCTCATTGCCACCACTTCTCACCAGATGGTCTGAGTACTGACATCACTTACTGATGTCATTCAATAGTCTGTGGCCACAGTGTTCACAACACATCAGAGCACTCACCAATCCCTATTGGTAGGGACGTGAAGTTTTTGTTTTAACGATAACACCGAAAAGTTGAGGAAAGCAAAATAAAGTGTTTAAAATGTATTTGGGTAGGTAAAAGAGGCAAGTTTTTGGTGTTAAGGAATCGTGAAATAACTTGAATTATGCAATTTTTTCAGAATAACACCGAATTTTACACTTTAACACAAAAAAATCCATGAAATATGCAATATAAACTGGGGATAACACTTCTGTTAAAAAAGAAGCGCTATTCTGTCATTCGTAGCGTAGTTGGTGATAGTTCGATTCAAAAGATATTATCACGCTTCATTTATTGCAGTTTGGCGCAGACATGACTAACAGTGCTTAGCCTCGTCCTGAAATAGAATTCGCTTGGGAGGAGGATCTTCCCAGAAATTTCGTAGGCACGGGAAAATATTCAGAGAGAATCACCTGTTGTGATTTGGAGGGAAGGTGAGGTGGGGGGTATGTGTGTGTGTGTACACAAAACTGTCGCAGTGGAATATTTTGGCATTGTTAGAGAAATGTGATGTGTTTGATTTCTTAAAAGATTTGGGTGTTATCATTCAATAAACATTTCATATTTAGTGGCTGATGAGATGAAATAGTTTTCGAAATGGAAGAAATATGGTCATTTCTCACAAAGATCAGCCATATTTATTTTGTCATTAAAACTAAAATTTGTTTCAATTTTCCAGAACTAAAACAATGTGAAAATATTAAGGATGGAAGGAATAGTAAAAATAACACCAATTTTAAATTTATATAACACTGAATTTTGCCCTAATCCTCAAAAAATAACACTGAATTGCAGTAAAAAATAACATCGATATTAAGAGGAAAATATAACGAAAACTTCACGTCCCTACCTATCGGTCATTTTTTTTGTGCCTTTCTGAGTCATGGTTGTTGTTTTATCACACCTTCATGCTTCCATTTCACCATTACATCACTGACTGTTGCACATGGTATTTGAAACCTGTCCAAAATCTCATGGATTGAATACCCAAATCTGTGGGCACCAATGATCATACCCTATTCAGACTCGCTCAGTTCACACTGTCCACATGTCTACACTCACTGTTCTTCATGAGTCACTCTAGTGGATAATGACATGTATTGATGATATATGGGCGATCCTCCTTACAGTTTGGACGGGGATCCAGTCATTGTTGGCAATACAGTGTATTTTCCATTCCTAGGTCTTTGATCATTATAGTGATGGTTCCAGAAAAATGAGTGGGATGCCAGAACAGTAACATTTAATAGATGTTAAATACCATACAAAAGTACATATTCAGGCTAAAAGAGCATTGATTTACATTGTGTTTCATGTTGGCTTTGGGGATGGTTTAAGGGGGACATACTGGTAGATGTTGGAGGATGGTGGGAGGGGTTTCAGCAAATGCTGATAATACCTGTAAATCATCTTTTTCCGAGTGAAGAGATGTGGTCCCCATCCACTCTGTAGACCATCATTCACTGTGCATGTGCAACCAATAAGACTATTGATAAAAAGGCTCGGTTTGAGTGACATGCAGGCGACATATGCAGCTTGTTGAGTCATTCTGTTACAACAGGGTGCATCTATTTTGAAGGTTCATTTTCAAGTTACACATATTGCTTGCTGTCACTTGTCATTTTGGTCTGAAAACTCCCTAAAAGTCAGGAAATTTGTTTTGCTAAAATAAGTGAAAATCCTGCAAATTATATTGCAGAATTTATATCTGTATGTCGTGTCTTTTTCCAGCATTGGTTGTGATTACGACAGTGACTGGTTATGCAATGGCACCAGCTCCTTTAGAAATATCAACCATGCTTCTGTGTTTGTTCGGAACCGGTCTCACATCATGTGCTGCAAACACTGTCAATCAGTTTTTTGAGGTTCCCTTTGATGCTCAGATGTCAAGGACAAAAAACAGGGTCCTTGTGCGAGGACTTGTCACGTAAGAGTACCTCCTTATTTATCACCTCTGATAATAAGTCTTAAGTTGTGTACTATTTCTTGTAGGTAGATTGTGTTTCACATTATATAACTTTATGTGATCATAAGATGAATTTATGTTGAAACATGGATGTGCATGATTCACTAGTATATTTATCTCATTTCTCTTGTAGATTATGGTTACAAGTATATAAACACAAGTTTTGATGTAATGTTTCAGGACAATACATGCTGCCTTCATGAGACATTTGTTCATACGTTTAAAAATATTGTAAGCATAATTCTCTTGCTTGCAGACCTGTCCATGCAGTTACGTTTGCTACGGTGTGTGGGGTTTCCGGTCTGGCAATGCTAGCATACGGAGTAAACACAACTACAGCTATGTTAGGAGCAGCCAATCTCTTCCTGTACACTCTTGTTTACACTCCTATGAAGAGGATAAGCATTCTCAACACATGGGTAGGATCTATAGGTAGGTTGTCTTTTTAAATATTTATGGTGTTACTGTGTAGAATTCCGAATCAGTTCATAAGAGTGTTGGCTGGGTTCATGTGTTTTTAATTTAACTCTTTCCCTGACAGCAAGGGTCTTTAGATACCACCATGATCCTGGCAGGCATTTTAAATAAAATTAACCTAAAATGCATGCAAATATATTTTCTTAATAGAAACAAAATTTGTAAATTTTGATTGATTGATATCATACATTTTTAGTATGTTCTCTTTCTGTGAAAATTATGGTAACACGTTTTTGATTTTATCCTGAAGTGTGGAAAAGGGCTTAGTGGACCCATGATCAATTTTTGGGTGCTTAACATTTCCTGTCAGACAAGATTCCTAAATATGCCCACATTTGATTTGTTGTAATATCTTTGTAGTTTGTGATCTGTGGAATTTGAAGGTATTGATTATGTTCTAAAAAAACTGATGTGCATATCAATTTGTTTCAGCAGTAATGTGACTTTTGAGATTTTTGTCCAAAAAGTTTTGCAAATATTGAAATGGATTGCAGGCTTCACTAAGCTATAACGTCCTTCATTTCCCCCAATCCGAGAGAAAACTACAGCCATAAATCTAGGGGTGTAGTGCACACCGACAAAAGAGGGCTAGTTTGGTTGCCAAGCATCTTGCCATTCCTACCCCTGTCCGTAAAACAGGACAGGGAGAGGGTGGCACCGTGGACGTTCTTCCTTTGCTCCCTTGAGCATTTTTTCGAGATTGGCGAAAGATTCGGTTCAGTCCCTTTGTTTTCAAACCTTTGTGTCTTCATCCCTCCCTCATACACATACCGCTGGGCGATGCAGTGACCATATCCAGAGGTTTGCTGGCTGCTGATAGATGATAAGGGAGAAAAGATGTAGCAACGCTTTTGATTGTCAACCATGGCGTGCGTTGTGATTTCAGCAAGATGAGGGTTGGGGTAAGGACACTATAACATGCGGAATTCTTTATTTGTGTTTGTCAAGTCAATTTTGATTCCAGAATCTGTAAATGGAATAAACACTTAATTTTCGCTCTCTTCATCAGCACAAATTTCACTCACCACTTTTTTTCAAAGTCCTGTGAGTCGATCTGCTTTTTCTTATGAGATGCCATTCTGCCTCTATCTTGCCCTGTGTGGGGCACACGAAATGTACTGACACAGAAACATCAACAAGAATATGGGACTTTTCTTTCTTG
Source organism: Lepisma saccharinum (assembly GCF_977018435.1). Lineage (NCBI taxonomy): Eukaryota > Metazoa > Arthropoda > Insecta > Zygentoma > Lepismatidae > Lepisma > Lepisma saccharinum. Next base: position 20,128,397 of record NC_139243.1, on the reverse strand, counting down.
ATACTCAGTTGGTCCCAAGGTCAAGAACAACCTTCCCTCACAAAGCCACGATTTCACATTCATATGTCAATTGATACACAGAGGAACACCCAGAACAAGCATGTGTATCAGGGTTTCAAACCATGCTGACAGCAGAGAAAGCATTAAAATGAAAGGTACAGAATTCTAGAACCCTACTCGCTATACTGCAGGGTGGTGCATATTTTATATGCAGTGTATATCAGTTGAATACTCCGTCAAGGAAGGCACACATGGAACATTCACTGGTTGAGAGATAAATCGTGGCAGTGGCGGTACAGTGTACTGAACTCACTCTTGGCCCCTGATTTTCACGTATAAAAATCAAACTATTGGTTATAATGTAATGAAATTTGCTACAGACATACCTTGTTGTATGGTGGCATCATTATAGATGGTACTATAGTCGATCTAGACTTCGCGTGGGCACGCACATTTGTATGCCAGTAAATGCCAATAATTGAATGGACATGTGCCTTCAGTGTAAGTTCTTGGCCCTGCTGTTGTGAAGCACCTGATAGTGGTTCACGCTTACAATCAGTGGTTCTCGATTACAGTACAGGATGAGCCAGTACTCAGTGGAACAGCGTGTGCGTATCATTTGCACATACTGGAAAAGGAGAGGTCTATCGCAACAAGCCATGGACTATCATGGAACTCCAAGACAGCATTCGGCAGGAAATTGATGCTGTAACTCCTGATGTGTTTGTGTCTACCATCTGTAACATGGAGAGGCGTGTGCAGGCATGCATTGATGCTAATGGTGACCACTTCCAACACTCACTGTGCTTCTCATACACCAAGGTATGTCCGTAGCAAATTTTATTGCATTATAACCAATAGTTTGATTTTTATAAGCAAAAACCAGGGGCGGAGAACGAGTGAAACATCCTGTGTTTATCCAAACAGTTTCCATTCAGGAGTTGCATCGGATACTACACTCAGAAGCATCAGGGTGCTAGATGATACACCTCCTCCAACCTGGAGACTTCTATTGGATTTCCATTCTCTGACCCACCTCAGTATACCATGTCACTCTAGCACAGGTGGCTGGCAATCTTCATTGGAACATTGCAGTGTCAGCTGCATTTACTGAATGGACCCTGTTCAGATGATCACCTCCACTGCTCAGCTTCATTTACTGAATGGACCTTCTTCGGATGATCACCTCCACTGCTCAGCTGCATTTACTGAATGGACCCTGTTCGGATGATCACCTCCACTGCTCAGCTTCATTTACTGAATGGACCTTCTTCGGATGATCACCTCCACTGCTCAGCTGCATTTACTGAATGGACCCTGTTCGGATGATCACCTCCACTACTCAGCTGCATTTACTGAATGGACCCTGTTCGGATGATCAACTCCACTGCTCAGCTGCATTTACTGAACGGACCCTGTTCGGATGATCACCTCCACTGCCACGATTCGTGTTGTAACATGCTTTCAATGTCAGACTGATTATAAGTCTAAGCATGGGCAATTTCTGTGCATGCCTCTTGCATTCAGACAGGACTACAAACTGACACGATACTACATGGTACTACGATGTCAGGGGTCCTATGTTTGAATCCCAGCCTGGACTTCATCATATCACTCATCCTCATCTTCACGATTAGCCAAAAGTTGCAAAAAAAGAAAAGTAATATTAACCAAATCAATCAATTAACCAACTGGCCGGCCCCCATGGTAGAGTGGTTAGCACATCGCACTAGGATGCGAGGTGTCCTGGGTTCAAATCCCAGCCTGAACATGGGTGTTTCTGTGTGTCCATTCATCAATTTCATCATGTCATGTCATCCCCATCTTCGCAAATTAGCCAAAAGTGGCACAAAAAGCGAAGTAAAATAAACTAAATCAATCAATCAATCAATCAATTAACCCAAGGGTCCCGGGTTCGAATCCTGCTCGGGCTTGGTTGTTTGTGAATGTCCATTCATCATTTCATCACTTATCCCCATCGCAAATTAGCCAAGAGGCACAAAAAGCGAAGTAAAATAAACTAAATCAATCAATCAATTAACCAACTGACATTGGAAGACAAAATATGTACCACCTTGTAGTAAGGCACACTAACAGTAATTGAATTGCCTACCAATTTAGAAGGCCTACTTGAGTAATCTGATGCCTTGTATTATTGCAGTTGGAGCCATCCCCCCAATGATGGGCTGGGCCGGATGCACAGGCTCGTTAGAGGCGGGAGCATGGCTCTTGGGAGGCCTGCTGTATGCCTGGCAGTTCCCACATTTCAATGCTCTGTCGTGGAATCTTCGACCGGATTATTCTAGAGCTGGGTACAGGATGATGGCTGTAACCAATCCAGGTGTGTTTATTTTTTTTTTTGTCTAAAGCTTAGTCATTTAGTAAACTCTACTGTGGAATTAACAAATCAAATAGCATCATATCAGTGGGGAAATGAACCTTATTGGCTTGTGTACTGTCATGTACCAACTAATGCTATGTGCTATCATCAGTCATCTGTTACCTTATTCTTGTGGTAACAATGGTATACTTGTGGTATAAATGGACATATGTAACCATTACATCATGTATGTTGTGTATCCCTGTTCTATTGATTTATTTGTGAATTATTCACATTTGTTACTGATAACTCTTGCATTCTTACCTTCCTACTATGTGACACCGATTGACCCGCACTTAAACAAGTACTCAACAGAAAAATAATTATGTATAGAACCCAGTTCTTCTTTCTACTTTGTAGCTGATGATTGTTCTTGATGAATATATAAGTAAATTAGTTTCCACTGACCTGGTATTCCTAGAATTCCTGGATTAGAAGTGAAAAAGTCGTGGATATTAAGTGTTATTTAGATTCCTAGGATTAGATACTAAAACCACATTTTACTTTCTCCTCCCAACTGTTTTCTTTTTTGTTTTAATATTTTGTGTAAAGTCTTATTTTATTTTTCATAATTTATTTTCAACATTGTTGAATAAACTTGATTAGTTTCAGGAACATGCGATGTTGAAGACTTAGAATATGTGAAATGGTATTTAAAAGTATCTGAAAATATCAGGAAAATTGGTTTTACCAAATGAGGGGAAACCTTAATAACTGTCTTTCCACATCACCCCTACCCAAGGACCTAATCTTCAAGAAAGATGCCTACTAGGGGTGCATGTTATTCACAAAATTACATGTACCAACACTGAAAAGTGTCTTGTTTCATGCATTAACTTGATAGAAATATTTATTGTAACAGGAAATATGAATGAGATGACTTAGGGAATAATTTGAAATTAGGAATAGCAAGTCGCCAGTAAAAGTTTCTACGAGGTCTGGTTAAAAAGAAACAAGACTGGCAACCCTGTTGGAAGTATATGCTCAGTGGTGAGTGTCCACCGATGATGCTTTAGTACAAAATATTTTGTATACATGAAGTGTGACATACTATAATGAATGTTACGAAAAGAATCAGTTTGTTGGAATACTGTTCACAATACAGCTCTCAGACTAGACTAGTTTCTCTTCATTGTCTGGTGCTGGGGACAGTGGCATATGCAAGGGCGAGCGTATGGCACTGCAGGTCCTCCCGAAATTTTGATAAAATAAAAATGTTCAAAATGAATGCAGTAAATAACTTGGGGGGGGGGGGACAAAGTAGTAAATGCAAACCCACCTTAAAATGACCCCCATTACCATTTTTGTCTTCGAACAATTTTTAAAACAAAGGTTAAGAATAGTAATTACAAAACATTTTACAAAAGCACCTATGTAATATCCACCGTTCCAATTCCAGCTCTCTCCGAAAAAAGAACCCTGCATACGACAGTGGCAGAGGAGGAGGAGGGAGGGAGAACATGAACTTGAGTAACTGGTTGCATGAAATTCTGTGGCAACAAGCTAGCCTCCGTGGTGGAGTGGTTATCACAGCGAGCTACGATGCGAGGGGTCCCAGATTCAAATCCCGGTCTGGGCATAGGTGTTCTTTGCGAGTGTGCCTTCAACATTTTCATTATATCGTCACTCATCCTCATCTTCGTGATTAGTCAAAATCAGCAGAAATGTGAAGTTAAATGAACCAAATCAATCAGTTATAGTGACTTTTGATTTCGATTTGCTTTGCTTTTTGTGCCACTTTTGGCTAATGTGTGAAGATGGAGATGAGTGATGACATGATGAAATTGATGAATGGACATTCACAAACATCCATGCCCAGGCTGGAATTCGAACCTGGGACCTGTAGCATTGTAGTGCGATGAGCTAACCACTCTGCCACGGGGGCCGCAGTTGTAGTGACAAATTTATGACTTAAGTATTGCAGTGTCTGTATACAAGTGGTAATTTGGCTGTGTGTAGGGAAAATACACCCCCTAGATGGACCTAGTGAGAAACCACTGCCAACACTAGCCAAGCCACTGGTTTAAACACTATTCAGAATAATAAGGGTGTCCAGATAATCCTTAAACCAACAGCAGTTATCACACACTTCATATTTTCAGGCCTCTGTCGACGAACAGCATTGCGCTACAGCTGTGCCATTCTTGTATTATCAAGTCTTGCTCCTGTTTTCGATGTCACAACATGGATGTTTGCTGTTGATTCCTTACCACTCAATGCCTATTTAGTATACCTAGGTAAGATTAATTTTTTTTCCCTTAATTTTTATATTTATAAATTTAAATGTGTGGTTTTTTTAATTGGAACCATATAGTTTCTATCTACCAGAGTTTTGCTTTAATTTCACATGAGATAATTATTTACTCATAAAATACATTTCTCCCCACAATGATGTTGCCAAAGTAATGAAGATTGTGTTTTCGCATAATTTGCAGGATATTTAGCCTCTGTGAAAGTGTAATGTGCCAAGAACACCCAGACTCAGAAAATATTGACCAGTATTGGTGATTAAATCTAGGGTGTTAGGGGAAAAGGCACATAAGTCACAAACTGTGATTTTCTGTTGCTTTTATTTAAGTCACACTGAATTAATTAAAGAAAATATTATAAGTATGATTTTGTATTAAATATAACTATACAAAATATATTATGTAATTATATTCTGCTAGATTAACAAAGTTCATCAGGAAGTGATGTACAACGCTAGAAGCAAAATTCCAAAAATTGTTCCATGTGCTGGCAACATTGTCACTTTATGCAATGTTATTTTTTAGCCAAGAAATATCAGCCTGATTTCAATGAAACTTTTCATGGTCATAGGCATGTGCCACTGCTACACACTACATTTTTCATTCACTTTGGTCTATCGGAAGGAAGGAGGGGTGGGGGGGGGGGGCACAGGCACACATTTTTTTAAAACAAACTTCAATTTTCTTCTTTATTTAACGCTAATTTTACCTCTACCAAAAGTCTTGACTTTAAGAAAGAAAACAAAACCAGTTTCATGTCTCTATGACAATTAGTTCTCAAGCTATGATTTTTTTTGGTACTTCGTGATAAGTTTGAAAAGAATGTGCTTGAAAAGGCTGTCTTCAGTGAGAATACACTTTCGCAAGGCTTTGTCTGCTAAAGGTTAAGAATATTTCAATGCACAAACAGAATTTCTACAGCATCTTTTGCTTGATGATGCTGAACATGCTATTGTATTGCTCTTAAATAATCATGTATACCAGAATTGGTTAAATATCAGCATCAGAAGCAGCATGTATCCAGCTTCGTCACATCACTAGTATGATATAAAATGGCTGTTGCTACACAAAATGGGAAAGACAAGTTTGGTACCTACACTTGTGTCCAAAATTAAGGTGACAAATGGAAAATGCAAGAGAACAAGAAAATGATGTACAGAACGGGATTGTGGTTGATAGAGGAGACAGAAAACAACAAAGAAGAGAAAGGATGCACCAAATGAACAGAAAAGAAAGAGAATGTAAGGAAAAAAAACTATATTACTGGATTGGGTACAAAACTCGTACAAAGGAATACAACGGTTTAAGTCCATCCTGGGCATGCTGGTGACCAGGCACTGCCCCTTAATGGTCACCACGAACCGCACTACATGCTGCACAACGTTTTCCCATGCTGTTTATGAGGGTGTCAAGAAGTTCCTGGGGCAAGGCATGCCATTCTTCCAAGAGACCACATCGGAGCTCGTTGAGGGTTTGTGGAGGGATAGGACATGCTGCAAGCCACCTCCCCAATGCATCCCACACATGTTCGATCGGATTTAGGTCAGGTGAACGTGCGGGCCATGGAATCCGTCGAATATCTTCACCTTCCAGGAACTAATCCACAAGTTGAGCACAATGTGGAGGGGCATTATCGTCCATGAACAAGAATTCTGGGCCAACAGCCCCTCGGAAAAGTCGCACTATTGGTTCCAGAATGTCATCCCTTAACCTCTGGCCAATGAGTGTGCCGCGGTTTAGCACATACAGGGGCATACGTTCACCACTCATTATCCCTCCCCAGACCATGATGCCACCACAGCGGTATTGGTCAACCTCGTGGATGTGAGATCGAAAATGCGTCCCAGGCTCTCGCCATACACACATTCGCCGCAAGTCACTGTGGAGACATAAGCATGATTCATCTGTGAAGAGCACAGATGCCCACTGTTGTTGGGTCCATTGTCCATGTTCGCGACACCACATGTATCGCTCACGTGGGTGATAGGGGGTGAGGGGGATGAGGGGGAACCAAGAGTCCTGCCGCATTGAGTCGTCGGTACACAGTTTGACGCGACATTGAGGTTCCAGTCGCAGCATATAGGTCCTGGGAGAGCTGAGTTGCAGGCCTGTTTCTATAGCGATGGACCGTAATTGTCAAATAACGGTCATCGGCTGGTGTTGTCCGTCATGGCCGCCCTTGCCCTGGTCATCTTGTTATGGTTCCTGTCCTTTGGAACCGGTTCCACATTCTGGAGACCACTTGGCGTGACACATACAACCACCATGCCTCGTCAGCCTGTACTGCCCTGCTTCCATTTGACCAATTGATTGCCATCGCATTGCATCGTCCAGACGTTGGTGATGAGCCATCATGCTCGTTCACCCACCTACAGTTGTGTACTGATGAGGTTTCTGCCGTCTGCACATTGCTCACCTGTCGTGCAGCTGTTCCCTTTCCACAATTGTGCAATGACGTCACGTACTATCCTTCCCTGGAGTGTTTCGGTAGAAGTGTTGCGACATGTTGCATATTTCCCGAAAGTGTTGTCCATTTTCATGCACGTATTTGCGACTTTCCCCTTTGTCACCTTAATGTTGAACACCAGTGTAGTTGAGCTATCTTTCTCACTTAACTTTTCAGTATTATTGTTAGCATCAGTAATAATTAATATTGTTTTTATTTCCAGCATGGAAGTTTCATAAGGAAAGTGACAGTGGTAGCTCTCGTCGCTTATTTAGGTTCTCTCTTATCCATCTTCCAGCATTGATGATGTTGATGATGATAAGTAAAAAACACTACTCCAAGGACGAAACAAAGGACAATAATGCAAAGTGTGATAAAGACTCTGTCAATGCTTTGTCCTGCCAGGAAACACTAGGTGTAAAAATCACAACTGAAATTTCAGAACCAAGTTAACGATGCGTAGATATTTAAAATTACGAATTGAGGTAATCGGTAATTTTATACACGAAATGTGCCTCAGGAATGAAGTTTTACTAGTCCTTGCCGATCTCATTATGAGAAATGCAATAAGTTTATCGATTTTAGTAGCTCTATGCTCCTGGAATATGACATGACTTAATTAGAAGGTAGCAAAGTTCTGTACAGTGATCTACCGCTTGGTTGTTAGTGATTGTCTTTCACTAATAGTTCAAAAGTGTATTGGTTGGTCTATTGATGTTCCTGAGCATTTTTCAGTATTGTATATACATGAATCATGATTCATAATGTACCTATAATTCTAATTATAAAACAATTGCAACATACCTGTGTTTATTTTACAGCTTTATCAAGAGTTCTCTGTGTTTCTTGGACAATTTTACATTTTTTAAATGAAGTAACGACTTTCTCTTTCTCAAAACTGAGAATATGAAAGCAAAACAAATGTGCTTCCCCTGTAAGGGATCCAATTTTAATCCCAATTAGCATGCTTGTACATGAAGTGTAACACCATTAAGCCTTGTTTCCATGATATGAAAAACTCAATATGCTGACCAAGGCAGAAATTTATTTTATTATAAAACATAAACTAAACGTAACGTTTCAACCTTCTAACAAGGTCTTCTTCAGACTCTGTACCAAGAACAAATGTAACAAGGTACAAAACAGGATGATATATATACACAAACATTATATATTGTCCTGTTTTTGTACCTTGTTACATTTGTTCTTGGTACAGAGTCTGAAGACGACCTTGTTAGAAGGTTGAAACATTACGTTTAGTTTATGTTTTATAATAAAATAAGTTTCTGCCTTGGTCAGCATATTGAGTTTTTCATACATGAAGTGTGTTTAAAGCCTAGGAAAGCAATAATAATACAGTAATATTACTTTCATGAAAAAAGGTTTTTTTTTTTTTAAATGTATCAGTTTGTACAAGGATCTCATTCAAGATTCCTTTTTGTTTCCAAGAAACTGTACTTGACCAGAAAGAAGTTGTCTAAGTCTGTCTTAATTGCATTTGATGATGTGAAACAAAATGTCTTGACGTGGTGCTGTCAAATACATGTTCCCACCTTTAAAATGGATTACAATCAAAATAACACACAGCATGGTAAAAAAAAAACTTCAATATTTTGATTCTAATATGAAAACACACATTGTGCAGAGTTCCATTGACACATTCCATTTTAATAATCAGAACTATTGACTTTTTTGGTGGGTATCTCTCATCTTCACCATTAGGGAGAAAATAACACTTGGATCAGAAACCTTTGTATCCTGATGATGGAGGTGAGGTATCTTCCGAAACATCATAGCACTTTGTGAACTTCTATTTTTGTGTTTTCATTTCCTGATTTTAATACAGGTAAGACTGTGTTTAGTGTTTTAACTTGAATGGCTTAACACAACCTCACAGTTCAGTAGATCTGTGAATTTTCTTTAGGTCCATCTCGACGTTATCCCTCCATCTTCGTTTTGGCCTTCCTACAGGTCTCTTACCATCAGGTTTCCCAACAAGAATCCTGTAAACTCTTCTTTCTTCTCCCATTCGTGCCACATGGCCTGCCCACCTAAGTCTTCTTGATTTAATTATTCTAGTAATATCTGGACATGAATGCAAATTATGTAGTTCTAAATTATGTAATCTTCTCCACTCACCTGTCTCCTCATCCCTTTTAGGTCCAAATATTTTCCTAAGGATCTTATTTTCAAATACTCTTAATTTATGTTCCTCTTTCAATGTAAGGGACCAAGCTTCACACCCATATAATACTACAGGCAAAATTACTGTTGTATATTTTAACTTTTAGTTTCTTAGATATTAAACGAGAAGACAAAAGTTTATGAAGAGAGAAGTAACATGCATTTCCTGAATTAAGCCTACTTTTTATTTCCGCTTTAATATAATTTGATGTCAATGCAACATTGAACTTTTATTTTTTGTTTGATGGTTACTGCGCTGTGCTATTTCAATATTTAAAGCTAAGAACATTAAATTGAGGCTAATTTGTTTAAAGTGGTATCTGAACCACCAAATCGTGTCCACCACCAGTTGCAGAATGAACTGTACACTTTTTTATTACAAGCATTAATCACCATACTCTGTAGAGGATTTTTGACAATACTACAAAATTGTCACTATAATTTACGACATAGTAATTGCTTCTGGCCTAGAAGACTAGATGACAATGGCAGTGGGACCCAATGTGTTGACCATGTTTCATCCCAGTCGTACTTACTTTATTTTATAATCTTTTTGATTGGAAGTCAAGTGTACTTAATATTCTAAGTAAGTTTTATTTATCTACCTAATCAATAAATTGAAATATGTAGGAATAGTCACACTACATAAGCAAAGTATGAAGTTATGTGTTGGGGAAAAGTGGCTTAAAATGTGCCGAGTTAAGCATACTCCTAAGAATGTTGATCCAATAATAACATGCAGTCCGTGAAATCCAGTTGCTATAAGAAATGTGGATCCATATACGCATCTGCAATAGCGAATGGAGATTCATAATATTCATAGGCTTGAAGAATAGTAAAGTATACTCCCAGTCCTAGGGATGTAACGCCAAGGGGTTCATTGTATTTGGGTTCCTTGAAAATGGTTCAGATGAACCTGATTAGTAGCATTAAAGTTTCAGAAATGGTTGATGTAGTTTTCCTGCAGTGCGATGCATTAGTGCCATTGCTGTGAACTTTGTGATAGCATCCTGAAACCAGGCTTGTGGCATAGTATGACAGTGTCCTGAAGGGCATCTATATCAGTGAATGTCTTGCCCTTAAAGGGATCCTCCATGATGTCAAGTTGTAATCGGAGGGAGCTGAATCTGGAGAGTAAGGAGGATGTTGGAGAGTTTTATATCATTTGTAGACATTACAAAGTTTAATGTTTTCATTGCAGTTTCTAGAGATACAAAATAATGGTTACATTAACTGGTGTGGTCCAGTTATACAGTGCCTTCATTTGGTTATTGTTCCACTTGAATGTGGCCTGCTTAGCGGCTGCAAGAATGCCGCTTACTGGCAAAATTGGATGCATATCCTCTCAACTCAAATGCTTAGAATTTTAATTAAAATATTTCACAATTACAAGTAAAGCACTTCTGCACGAGTTTGTTTTCACACAAGAATTGTACATACAATTTTTTGTTCTAAAGTGTACTTATGTTGTGGCATTGTAACATTAATAGTAGTGCAGGTTGGGGAGTTCACAAACCGAAAATGGGGCTCGGTGGAGCTCGCCTTAATGGATTTCTCTCGTAAGGCATGAGCCCCATTTTCTGGCAGTGTTGCCAGCTGCTTACTCGAAAAAATCACCAAGGTTTTTTTTGGGTCTAACCTAGCCTAAAGCAAGGAGCTGGCAATTTTGCTTGAGGCTCGCCTTAATGGTTTGCTCTTGTAAGGCATAAGTCCTATTTTCTTGCAGTGTTGCCAATATTTTACTCGAAAAAATCACCAAGGTTTTTTTTTTGGGTCTAACCTAGCCTCAAGCAAGGAGCTGGCAATCTTGCTTGAGGCTTGCCTTACAGTGCATAAAGCAAGGAGCTGGCAACCTTGCTTGAGGCTTGCCTTACAGTGCATAAAGCAAAGTTGGCAACCTACTGGTATTTTTGCCATAGCTTTTTACAAAAAAGAGAGAGGAGAGAGAGAGGGAAGAGTTAAACAACCGACAGCTGCCAACACCCACCTACAGTTTTTTTTTTCTTGGTCTAACCTAACCTAAAGCAAGGAGCTGGCAATCTTGCTTGAGGCTTGCCTTACAGTACATAAAGCAAGGTTGGTAACCTACTGGTATTTTTGCCATGGTTTTTTTACAAAAAAGAGAGAGGAGAGAGAAAGGGGGAAGGGTTAAACAACCGACAGCCTACCTACAGCCTTTTTTTTTCTTGGTCTAACCTAACCTAAAGCAAGGAGCTGGCAACCTTACTTAAGACTTGCCTTACAGTGCATAAAGCAAGGTTGGCAACCTACTGGTATTTTTGCCATAATTTTTTACAAAAAAAAAAAGAGAGAAGAGAGAGAGGGAAGAGTTAAACAACCGACAGCTGCCAACACTCACCTACAGCTTTTTTTTTTTTGGTCTAACCTAGCCTAAAGCAAGGAGCTGGCAATTTTGCTTGAGGCTTGCCTTACAGTGCATAAAGCAATTTTTGCCAACCTACACACACTAAACAAGAAGAGCCGGCAACAAACACGCACTGCCGTAAAAGAGAGAGAGATGGGTGGATGGCAACACAGTATGTGTGTGCGTATAATATGTAGCATTATTAACTAGAGTGTGTTGGCAATTTACTTACAACTAAAAAAAAATAGAGATGCCAACGTTGCTGTAAGATGAAAAGAGAGAAAGAGAGATTTATGGCTGGCAACAGTGGTGAGCGATGTCCTCTTATTGTAAATTTTTTCCAAGTCCCAAAAAAAAAAAAGAGAGAGGCCAATGTTTATATATCGTGACTTTTGTAAACCTCTCTCGGGGAAACGATGTGCCACACACGCGCGCGCGCGTATGTATTGTGACGCAAACAAACAAACAAAATAATAATTGTTGTTTTTTAGGATACCTGGCCCCTATAACCTCGCCAGGGTGCGTGGTGCCCAGCCAAAAAAGTAAAGGTTTTCTAACGGCTGCGGTTATCTACAACCGCACCTCTGTAGAGTTTCACGTGTTTTTTTTTTTTTTCTCAAACTTTCATGAAACTCTACAGAGGACCTCCGTAATGCATGCAACGTGTACTAACGACTCTAGTGTTATTTGATGTTGTGATATTTTTGGATATAGAGTTTTATTGTGAGATATAGATAAAAATAATTATGTTTATTATAATATTTTCTTGATGAAGATGGAGAATATGTGTGTGTTACAAATAAAGTTGCATGCTTTTTTTTTCTAGTGTGTGTATGTGTTTTTGATGTTTCGACAGCATCTGAAACGATAAAAAAAGAAATTTTATTGTTAATTTTCACGTGTAAAAACAACAACAAATTTTGTGCAAATTTTCTGATTGTCTTGTGCTATAGTGCAAAAAAAGATATTGTAACTGATAACTAATGAAATTGACATTTGTAACTGATCTGAACTAGTGAAATTCGTATTGTGCTATTGTAACTGATTGTGCTAGTACAAAAAATTTCTTATTTGTGCAAGAAAAGATGTTAAAAACTTGTTAAAACTGCTCTGTGACCCTCTCGTTCTTCACGTCGTAGGCGAAGGACTTCTCTGCAATCAGGATGACACTGCATAGGGTATCCTCGGGCAAGGCATCGTGGAACTCGCAGACGACCTTGATGTTGGTTCGATCGTTGACCACAACCTTCTTTCTCTTAGATGAGTTGATGACGGTCATGGGTCTCCGTGCTTTGAACTCGCTGGGCGTGTAGTACATGTCCACGCTTCCCTCGGTCACGCGTTTGTAAGCCGAGAACGCTTCGTAAAGTTTGAGGTAATCGTTTTTGGTCACGTCGAGGTTGTAATTCTCGCGCGGGAACACTTCGTTCCTACCGTTCTTCAGATAAACGTTCTTGATCTTGCAGTCGTCGAACTTGCTGGAATCTTTTTCCTGATTCTTGCCCCTCCCGGTCTGAAAAAGCACTACGACGAAATCTGGCATGTCGAACTGTATGTTGTTGAACTGCGTCGTCACGTCGAATTCCATGTGACTTCCCGACGCCATTTTCTGTACGCACTGGTAACCGTGAAAGTGAATCGGCACCTGCGGACTTTTCAAGATCTCTGCTTTGTACTTGAGGGCGTAATTCGTTTCGTATTCCACCACAGGCATTCTCAATTCCATGCTCCGGATGACGCATTTCGCTGCTTCGGGTAAAGTGTTGGCTATCGGCGTGGTGCCGTCCGGACCCAAAGTAGCGTATCGCATCAGTGCGTCGTTGTCGTTGGCCGCTCTTCGAAACGTGACCCTCAGTCCTCCCTTCCACATGATCTCCTTGTAGTCCGAGAAGAAACCAGGCAGCAGACGCATGGGAAAGAGCACCGTGTGACTTCTCGTCGATATTTTGGTCCCGGCTTCGAATCCCCCGGCCTGGTAGTACGCTGCGCCCGTTTTGGATAATTTCAACGTTCCCACTGCCGTCGACGTGATGCCTGGATAATCTATTCTGTCGATGACGGTGTTGTGTTTCCTCACCTCCACCTGCGAGAACAGGTGAGGCACGAAGTTGTCCACGAGTATCAAGTTTGCTGCTGCAGGAAACGCGTCTCCGCTTTCTTTCTTCACCACGTCGAATTGAAGGTAGAGGTCCGCTCTGTGAGGATGAACGAACCCATCCCCTACGTCCACGTCGTATTCGATCTCCCTGTTCGCTTCGTTCAGATTGGCGAACGTGCGACGGTTGAGAGGGAAAGATTGCAATTCGTAACTTTCGATTTGCTCCATTTTACATGTATGGTTATTTATTATATGTTGATCTCCACGATGGCCGTCGTAGTGGCACCTGCGAAATCCACCACGTCTCCTTTCTCGTTCGTCACCACCAACTCTATGTCGTCTATGCGGTTGCGACATACTGGAAAATAGATCGGCGAAGAGGGCGTGTAGATGATCGGTTCCATGAACTCGGAACTTGGTTTGAAAGTGGCTATGATTCCCGTCTGCTTGTGACTTCCTAACAATCTGTCCGAAGATTTCGTGATCATACCTTCGGCCACGTTACAGTGTACGTTCAGAGTCTCTATGGCCAAGAATTTAGGAATGTTGGTTGCTACGTGCTTGATGCCAGCTTCGAGTTTTGGGTGGTTGTTCTCGAAACCTAAAAGTTCTCCCATGGTGCCCAGGTCCACGGTCTCCGTCGCGGATAGGATTTCCACTCTGTGCGTGACCGAATTTTGAGAAAGGTATGTGCCTTTGGGTAATTGAGCTTGCAAAGTGGAAAGATTGTATTGTCCTGGCGTGACGACGATGTGTTCGCTTCCGACGCTAATTTTGTTGTTGTGCTGCGTGACGTTAGGTATGAGGTACATGCTGTAGAATGCACGCAGAGCCACGGATTTAGGATAGACGATGTCGTCGTGCAGCGTGAGTTTCAAGATTGAAGATTCGCTCGTGAGATGGAACACGCCCATCCTAGTGATGCTGTTTGAGGTTCCACAATGCTTTCTGGAAATCCTCGATCGTAGGGTTATTTATTTTAGAGAGAAACGCGAGCACGGAGAGGCAGAGATGACCGCAGTTCACGTCTCCGAAATTTTGAATGCGTTCGTCGTTGTAGTATATAGAGGTTTTGTTCGTTTTCAGATAATGAATTAAATTTGTAGGAGGAACACCTCCGAAAGAATCGAAAACGAATGCTTTATCATCATTTTTGTGGTAACATATCCAATGCGTGCCTGGATTTTCTTGATTGTCCAAGTTGACTACTCCGCATTCTCTTCTTTTAACGCTTGAAGGTAACGAGTCGGACATGAAAACTCCTCTGAAGTGCTTGATTTGTAACGGTCCGATCAGAGATTCAATGTCTCGGTTGGTGAGTGCTGTTGTTTCTTTTTTTTAAACTTCTTCATCACGCCCTTCCCCTTTTTCTTCTCCATGGCCAGGTTGTGACGTTTCTGTTCTTCCAATTCCGCCTTGTTCTTCTTCGAGTCGATGACGGTTTTTGCGATGGCGGCACTTCCACCGGCCAAACTTCCAACGGCCCCCAATGCTGCCAGGATGGCCGGGATGCTGAATATGAAACCTCCGATTTTTTGCTGTTTCCGCGAACGCTGCAATCTTTTCAATTGAGGTGTGCTGAGCAGCAATTTCATTCCGTGTCCTTTCGACAAGCAAGAACGTTTCTTCTCGCGTTGTTTCTTGGTGAGTAACCCATCGAGGGCACCTAGATTTTTTAGATTCGAATATGGTATCTGGTACACGACACCCTTGGGCTTCATGTTGATGCTTTATGTGTTATTTTCACGGTATGTTATTTATATATATATTCTGAGATTTTTTCTTGTGTAGTTTTTTTACTGGATGTTATTTATATACCCCACCCCAATTTTTGTTTTGTGTTAATGGCGATGGTGGTACCCAGTGCGGCGACCCGTTCACCCAGCGATGCGTCTCTGCTCACGAACCTTTCGAAAGCTGCGTGCTCTAACTTTGTCTGCTTCGTGACGTGCATCCAGATCCGTCTGCGTGGTGTTGTAAGCGATGTCGTGATCTTTGCATGCGGCGTCCAACGGATTCACACCCTTGTCTGCTCTCTCCAATCTTTTCTCGAGTTTGGTACCCGGTCCGCAGTACTGGTAGCCAGGTAGATGCATCTCGAAAGGTAACTTGTTGATGATGTCGTTCACGAGTCCCTTTCCTTCGGCCACGTTCCAAAATTTCGGAGGCAGCGTGTTGATGATTTTGATCAGGTAACCTATGCCCTTGTCGTCGTTCACGATGAAGTTGGAAAGTTTCGTGCTGATCATGTCCACGATGCCAACCTTCTCGTTGTAGAAATTACGGTTGCCTGCATTCTCTTCGCCGGCTATCACCAACAATCGGTCCACGAGCTTCCTCACGTCGTCCACCCAAACGAATTCTTTGGGTAACGTGTTGTAGCGTTTGACGCCGCTGCCTGTTTTGACCTGGTTCCAAATCGGTTTGATGAGATTCCTGTACTTCTCGCCGCTGCTCGATTTCACCCTATTCTGCGAGGCGTCGTTGTTCTGGTACAAGGCATCCGTCATGATCAGAATTTCCTTGTAACTTTGGTAATCTTCGTCGGTGTAATCTTTCGGCTGCTTTTTGGCGACGAGTTCCCACAGTCCCACCGTACCCGGATACCTGTTCCAACTATCCTTGTCGCCTAAATTGACTTTAATGTCGTTGCCTTCGAAGGTCACCTTCGATTTCCCAATCTTCCACACCACACCACCGCCTTCGTTGGTTTCCATGCTAGGATACAATCCGAACACTTCATCCTTGTCGAATTTCCCCGTACTCAGGTAGTCTCGTGCCAAAGGCCCCAACTCGATTTTATCCGAAGATGTGCTACCAATGGCTCGACGTCGTGCCGGTGCATCCTTCAGTTCGAACGGCGTCGAAGGAATGCTCGAAATGGGCGTGGGTACAGCGTAACTTTTAGCTGCGAGCGGTACGAGTTCGTTGATCAAATTTTTATTTTGTTCCGTGACACTTTTAATTTCTTTACCTAGACCGCTGATGGCATCGATCACGGGTTGATCCTGACGTTTCTTCTCTTCGTAGAATCCACGATTCTCGGATTTCCAACCTTTGAAGCGTTTCGCGAGGTAATCGCGAAGCTTGAGATTTTCGTCTTCGATTTTTCGTTTCGTCATAACGTTTATTTATATACGTCGTTTCTCACAACGTTGCAACGTTTAGAAAGTCGTTGATTTTGTTTCTGTATTTTCCGTCGTTGGGTTTCCTCGTCATGTCGATCGTCGCGAATCCGAAATCGTCACCGTTCCAGCAAGTAGAGCAGCAGCCTTCCGAAAATTGATTGTAGTTCATGTCTCCGCCTACGTAGTCATCGTACGCGTGCTTGAGGTTGGTGTGATCTTGACGAAACAAACATATGAAATTAGCGTTGTCGCACACTAACTGTTTTGGAATTTTGGAAAACGTTTGAGCTAGGTAAAAACAATCCATTCCTTTGTGACGACCTTGCGTGAAAAAGTTGCGAATTTCATTTTGATTTTCCAGGATGGCGTCGTCGAACACAACAACTGAATTTTCACGACAATCGTCGAGTGGTTTTATTTCCGAGGCGAACGTTGCAATGTCCAGACCATCGTACAGTTTCATCAGTTGCTGGTATTTGGATTGCTCCAAACTTTTCGAGAACACGTACAGGTGCCTGTTCTTCCAATCTAACCAATTCGGTGCGAGGAGAAAATTGTCCACGAGCAGTGTCGTTTTCCCACACCCCGAAGGACCTACGATCAGACAGCGGATGCTGTCGGGAAGCAACTCACCGTTCTTTTTTTTTCTTGTTTGATTTTCCGGATCCGGTAGACGCTTCACCACGTTCCACGTACTCACAAGATCACTTCGTCCGCGTCGATCCAACTCTTTTCCGGAAGTCCCAGCCATTTGACAAACAGTTTGTCACTTTTCCTACGCAATACTTTCTCGATGAGGTACGTGTCGGGGTGTTTCGTTTTAGAGAGTTCCTCTTCGTAAAATCTTCCTTTCAAAATCTCGCCGCTACTATCTTTTATTATATACGTGTGTCGGTTTCCAGGTAAAACTCGAACCACCGTAAAAAGTTCCGTGCTCCAATTTTTTGTGAATCCCTTCTCGAAGGTGCGTTTGAATTTGCTGATCCTCACCCGGTCTCCAATTTTGTATTTAGTTTTTTTTTGTCGTGGGTGTGTACTTTGGACAGTAAACGGTAGAAATTAAACGCTGCTCGTCAGATTTCGTAACGTCAGCTGGCTTCATGCCTATCGTTCTGTGTACCGTATCATTATAGGTGTCGACGAGTTCCGGCAGGATGTCGACCCATTTGTAATTTCCCCGAAGCGTGAATCGTTTCCACATGTGTGTTTTCAAGGTTCGATTGAATCTTTCCACGATGCTGGCTTTGATGTGACTGAAGGTCGAATAATGTTGAATCTTGTGTTTTTGAATAAACTTTTGGAATACGGCGTTGTAAAATTCCTTCCCCTTGTCTGTTTGCAGAAACCGTGGTCGTCTGCCACCGCTTTCGCGAAAAATTGTCTTGAATGCTTCCGTGACGCATGTTCCCGTTTTGGCTTTCAAAGGTAGAGCCCATGCGAATTTCGAAAACGTGTCTATGACGGTGAGAAGGTACTTGTTGCCCTTGTTCAATTTATGTACGTTTTTCAAATTGCCGCTACTCATCTCCACGAGGTCACTTTGCCAGAGGTCGTCGATGCCCTTGGTTACCACAGCCAAACGTTCGTAGTTACGGCGTGCAGGTTTATGCAATTCTTCGACGATGGCTTGCCTAGACATTTTTTTTTAGAGATTACGTTTCAAGAGAAGCACAAGCGTGATGGGATTCAAAGAGGGTGGCACTTCGCTCGTGTTTTGAATGATCAGCTTATCGCCGGCACTTACGTCGAAAACGGTAAGATCTTCGTCTTCGTGTATTTCATATATGTTGCGCGTTTCGTTCCAACGTGCCAGAGGAATGTTTCCTGCTTTCTGGACACCACGATTCGATATCAAAGTCATGGTGGGAACGCTAGCTTTTCTACCGTGAGACCAGTACGAAAATTCGTTTATCTGAATCGTGCCATCGAGGAGAAACTTGTAGTACGGATGATAAGGATGTAACATGTACAGTTTGTTACCTTCGACGAACGTGGAGATTCTCTGTTGATTGGGTACGCTGTTGATTTCGATGGCTTGCAGAGAATGCAGTTTAGCGAATTTAGTGTCGACGCCGAGCAGATTACTGTGAACTTGTCCGAGTTTATTTTCAATGGGCAGCAAATGCTCGACTATGGTATCTGTTACGGCAGAAAACGACGGTTTGATTTTCACTTCCACGTTCAACTGCTTGTAGTTTTCGTTGAGTTCTTGC
Organism: Lepisma saccharinum; assembly: GCF_977018435.1. NCBI lineage: Eukaryota > Metazoa > Arthropoda > Insecta > Zygentoma > Lepismatidae > Lepisma > Lepisma saccharinum. Next base: position 20,109,334 of record NC_139243.1, on the reverse strand, counting down.
AATTTGGCACCGAAAGAAGCCAGCGTCGATTCCTGCGTGGATTCCAGCACTCCGACTTGATCTCTGATGTTGACGACGATGTTCTGAAGGTTCTCGACTTGATTCAATTTCGAGCTCTTCTCGGTAAGATCGTTCACGATCCTTCGCATCTCTGTAAACAGCGTGTGAAGGTCGGCGACGCTCTGCGAAGTGGGCAGCGTCGACACCCGCGAACTGATTTCGTCTCGAATCTGTTCCACGTTCGCCGTTTCCGTTTCCAGTCGTTTCAGCATTCGAGATATGTTCCTTTTCAAAACGTGCAATTCTTTGGAGGTGGGGAGATTGGCCACCCTACTCTCGAGATCGCTCAATGAACTTTTGATGTCGCTCGATTCGGATAGTGCCGTCACCGCCGTTTTCAATTTTTCCAAATCTTTGCTCGAAGGCACGCTCGTCCGTAACGATTCCAAGTCACCCTGTATGTTGTCGAGTACGTGATGAAAATGAGCAAGATTGGATTCGACGTTTAAATTTTCTAAATATTCGATTTTATGCTGAACCGTGCTCAACGTGTCTTGAATGCTCGTCAACGCTCTCGCTTCAGCGTGAATATTTTTAATTTCTTCGTTGATCAATTCCAAGGACGCCTGAAGCGTAGCGATGGTGGTTTGAATGTGTTCGAAATCTTGATAGGCCTCCAATTGAATTTTTATGTTCGCGACGCTTTTACCGATGACCTGCAGTTCGTCCGACGATGGTAGGTTCGTCATGGTATCTTCCAAAGTCTGTAACTTGGATTTAATTTCTTCCAACGTGCTGGTGAATTCTTCTTGTAATTTGGAAACGACGACATGCAAGCGTTCTGCGTCTATATCGTTCACCACGGTTTGAAGTTCGGAGAAATTCTTTTCGATTGCGGAAGTTCGTTCTTCGATTTCGAGTTTCAATTTTTCCAAATCTTCATTTTTCGATTGAAATTGCTGTAATTTGGCCAAATCATTTTGAAGCGAATCCACGCTCAACTGTATATTTTGAACGTTGTCGTAAGAAGGTACGTCGACATAATTTTTTATCAGCGTCTTCAGTTCGGAATCGATTTTCAGAATGGGGTCGAGACATTGCGTTTGGAGCGTAGCGATTTCCGACTCTAAACTTTTGTTTAAGGTTTCCTGCAAAGCGATCAAATCGGTCCTCAACTTCTTAACTCGAATGTCCAACATGAGAATCTCTTCTGCGTGGTCTACACGCTTGGTGTTGCCGAAAATGTCGTTAGGCATTTTTGGTTAACGGTTATTTATAATAGGATAGACGATTCGTAATTCTACGAAGAGAGGAATAAGTTTGTCGTAATCTCCGAGGAGTTCCATGTAAAGATAATCTCCTGCAGACACATCGTACGTAATGTTAGAAAGCATCTTGTCGTGCTTAATTCGAAAAATGTTCTTGCCGGTAGAAATTTTGATTTCGCCTGCGTTTTCCGGATTCACGGTGATTTGAAGTTTCCCGTCGATCGGAATTTCGTAGAAATGTAAATTGTTATTAAAAACATAAAACATCTTGCCCACATCGTCATTCAGTTTCGTCCAAATACTATTGAGGTGAATGATCAACAGACCGTTGAGTTTAGGTAACACGGAAGGTAAGACTTCATGATCTGGTATGGTTTCCATAATGATCTGTTTTTTGAAACCGAACAAATTCATAGGCATGCTGGTTATTTAAGAATACGGTCAAAGTTTTTTTTGTAATGACAGTCAAAGTGTTTTTTTTTTGTTTTGTTTTGTTTTTATGAATCTTCTGTTGAAGATGGACATATGTTGCAGGTTTTGCTTTCTGCTAAGCGATAGTGCCCCCACGGCAATGTGTGAATACCACACTCGAGGACGCACCTCTTATCGTCATCAGGATCCAGCGCAATTTTTGTAACTTTGTTTGTGGTGATGATATGGTCGACGCTCTGGATGCGCTGTTCTGCTCTTAGAACCGACGACCTGGTCTTGAGGCAATCGACAAAGTCCTCGAATGTGAGATGCTCCCGAACCACCTGTCTGCCGACACCCTTGGCCTTCTTGGTAACGCTGCCCTCGGCTTTGATGGCATAGGCCTTGGCGCGAGGACCTGCAAACTCGAGAATTACATCACCGTCCTTCTCGTCTTTGAGTTTGCCAGGCACCTTCTTGTTGCGGGGCAGGATACCGTACTTGTTTTGCTGGGCATAGCCCGAGGTGTCGAAAAGATTAACCAAAGATGGAACTGTGGCTATATCCCCGTACGCGTCGTCCGTGCGAACGTGGTACACCAAGCTGTCCGTGTCCGTGTAGAGTAGGCTAATATTGTCGTTATAGTGCTGGCGTAGTTTCCCATAATATATTTGAAACATGTGCAGCTTGCTCAGGTCTAATACTGAGGCGCCAACATAAATTGGCTTGTTGAGCTTCACCTCGCTCTTCCTCATATGCACCAGAGCAAGCTGTTCGTTATAAATGGTCCTCGATTTGAATAACGGGTTTGCTACGAGCCTGCGACATTGTGCTTTGTTTGATATTAGCCTCACATCTACACGATTCCGTACATTCTCCATGGTTTTCCCGAACACCGCATTGTTCATAAGCTTGAAGAAATCCTTATCAAGCTCGGACGTGGCTGCGGTGCGGTGTTTGGTGTTGACTTCAATATATGGACGCAACCACGGAGAATGCTCGAACTTGAGGATGCGGTGAACTGCGTGGACCGCGACCCCTCGCTGCATCAACCACCGGAGATTCTGGTAGTGTAGGACGTAATTCTTCTTGGGCTCGAAATCCATGACGAGCTTCTTCTGGTTGGAATCGGGTGGACACTTGAACTCGGGTGCAGGGGGGAGATCGCTGAACAAATCCTGCAGCTTCTCGGAGAATTGCAGATCAACCTCGGCGAAGAACCCATGTTCTGAATCGTCGAAGCTTTCGATGTCGAAGTTGGAGGGGTCAGCCCACTCGAAGTCTCTAAAGGGGAGTGGCTGCATCATGGAGTGTCCGTAGAGGTTATTGACGTCCGTGTACATGATGTAGCTGGACGGTTGTGAGGGGTCGTAGCCGGTGGACATGTGGTGATTGTTGGCGTGCGAGTGTCGCTGCGACACCTGGACCATTCCACCCCGCACGGCACGTTCCACAAACAGCACCATGTCCACGTCCGAAAGAAGCTCCAGCTCGATCTTCGTCACCAGAAACATGGCTGACCACGCCAGTCCGGGGAGACTATAGAAGTAGGCAGGGTCCAGCTGGTAGATCTTCATTGCGGTCGCACGGAACGTCTGGAACACGTCGGCGAGGAGCGTCACATCAAGTCTGAGGTAGGCGTCGTGGTAGTCCCCGAGAGTTCGACAGCCCAGCTCGCGCCACATGGACTGGGCGTGGTGATATTCCTCGTCGGTGATGTTCGAGCCTCGCAGCTTGCTATAGAAGTTTGCTCGAGGAGGTAGCGACGTCTCTGCGAACTTGGAAGGGTCTGTGATGTATTCGTAGGGATAGACCCCCTTACGCTTGAAGAGGCCGGCGTCCAAGTTCGGAAAGTTTCCGGAGGTAATGAGCATTTGCTCGTCGCTAAGCTTCCCTGCGAGAGCATCGAGGCTGGCCGGGAGGAACCTCAGAGAGTCGAGGAAGCGAAGCTCGACGGTAGAGTGTGATCCTGAGATTCGCACCCACTTGCTCAAGCTAATGTAACGCTCCTCGTTCTGCGCCAGGACGTTGATTCGCATGTCGTCGTACCCAAAGTGAGGCACCAGATGGTGGAAGTCGTATCCCGAGCCATTATGAAAAAACACAGGGATGAAGCACGGGTCCCGGGCCATGAGGTTGCATCCGTTGCACCATGGACCAACATACCTACCGTTAAAGTGATCATGGTGTTGGACTTTACGGTTGTTGGCGGTGTACTCCTTGACGCAGACAGGGCAAGCGATGGCCTCGTCGTGTCTACGTTGATCGTCGGGAGACAGTGGGAGCATAGACTTGGGGGCCAACAGTACCTTCCCTATCTCGTTGGCCTCGACAACCATCCTCTCGAGGAAGTGTTTGGCTGCGTCGGGGCCACGGTACACGTAGGGCTCGGGGGCGATGTGCTGGTCACGTCGCACCACAACGTATGCGAAACTGGATGCCTCGTGGAGTTGGTAAGGGGTGGTGGAGGAAACTTCGGGATCGGGATCGCAAGTGGACAGGGGTTTGAGGAAGGCCTCGAAATCCGCGATGATGATAGCGGGGTGCTCCACCATGGCACCGTGCATGCGGAAACGCTCCACGGCACCAGGTTCGGGCAAGACTGCCACACCCGGCTCGTTGTTACTACAGTAGGGCTTGTGGCGAGCGAGCTTCTCGGCAGCGATGTTGGGACCTCTGATGTGCTGATAATCCTGCTGTTCTCGATTGTCAAAAGTAATCAGACACCTTCGACAAACTTCTATGCTACCATGATGCTTGCTTTTTTGGCTCGACACCAACCGGGAGAGCGAGCGAATAAGGGTGTAGTGGTGATGGGTCTCGTTCTTGATAAGTAGGAGATGGATTTCTCGAGCATCATTGTTGTCTACGTCGCTCACGCAAATAGGGTACACCGCATTTTTGTCAGTGAGACCGTAAACGTTGATAGCCAACCGCGCACGAGCCTCGAACTTTTGAATGTCCGGGACCTCTACGGGATAGTCGATCCCAACCATCGCAACTTCCAGCTCTGCCTCGTAGGGTAGGTAGTGGGTAACTCGGTGTGGTTGGTTTTTCCAGTGGACAGGGTGTAATGCTGCCAGAACACACCATACGAAGCACTTGGCGTCACTGTTCTGAATGTTCAGGACAGCCTTCTTTGCCACAATGGTAGGTGGTAAGGGGACGTAGCTGGAGGCGGAGAGAGGTATGAACTTACAAAGTTTGACGCACAGTTCGTGAGGCTCGCCACACAGCGAACCCCCCGAGCCTTTAGCTTGATGTTCTTCTTGTTTTGCCACCAGCTCATCGGCAAACTGGTTGTAGATGACCTCGAGGTTGTCGACATCCGCCAGATGCAGCGTCTTCGCCTTGGTGTTGTGGCAGAAGCTGTAAATTTCATCAGACGGCTTCTTGTACTGGCAACGTAGCGATGCGTAGAATTTGGTGGAGTGCGTTGCAAGCGCATCACCGAGGATGGAAATAATTTTGGCTTGCACGTTCTCCAAAAAGCTACGCACGTCGCATGAGCCCTCCGAAGTGAGGACAAAGTCCTCTAACAACCGCTCGAAAGCAGATTGGTTCGCTTTCATCGCAGGCTTGACGCGTTTGGCGGATGGTGCATTGATGGAGGCTGCTTCTGCCTTCCTCTTGGTGGAGGTCGAAGGCTGAGCCCCAGATGTATTTTTGCTTAGACAATTAAGCTTATGCTTCTTGGCATACGCAATTGTGAACTGTTTATTGCATCCGAAACATAGTTCAGTGGCAGCCAAATGCTTGCCTGGCACGCAGGTACGACAATGTCTTGCAAAACGTTTGCTTGATATGGTTCTCTTGCACACAGGACAACTTTTCATGGAGCGCATTTTTTTTGGGGGGTATGTTTATTTATATGTGATCTGTTGGTGGTAGAGTGTTTACAAAAAAATGCCTTACGAGAAAAATTTTGTAGGCTAATTCTAATTAGTGTTAGTTTGAGGGGGTTTATTTATATATGGGTGGCGTTGTTTTCCTCAAATATGTGCTTTAATAAACCCTGTAAAAAAATTTAAAAAATATATAAGAAAAATATGATTGTAGATAGAAAAAAGCACAATAAATATTGTATGCATGTGTAATTCTATTTAGTTTATTTTTTGCTAGACACGAATCTTCTTCAGATTTTATTGCCCATTAGTATATTTTTCTACCAATCTAGTAGAGGTATGAAACTATGAAAATGTACTTGTTTATATATATTCTATTGTTTCGGCTGATATAATAGCAAATATATATATATAGCTATTTTGAAATTCTAAAACTTTCAGGTATACTTATTTTTACATGCAAACATACATCATAAAAAATTACACAATCGTATTTTTTTTCCATACACACATTTTTTATTTTCAGAAAACAAAGTTATTTTCGATTTTTTTTAAATCAAACAATAAACATTATTTGTGTTTATAGTATTTGTCGGACAATAGCAGATAAAACAAGAATGGGTTTTCTACGACCCCTAGTTTACGAGTTACAAAACAACTTAGAAATCACATCTTGAAATTTAAATTTAAAATAACTCGAAAACAGTAAGCACTAATCATTATGTTTCCAATAGGTTGTAGAGTACATTCAATTTTTTATCAAATATCATTAAAATTTTCGAAATAGGGTAAAAACTAAGCCAGCAAATCAAGTTTCTCAAAAAAATAAAAAAAATTGTCTATATTTTCGAAACTTGAGGGGGTGGAATCGATTTTATTTGCTAGTCGTATAGTTTTCGTCAAATCCTATCCAACAAACCTAAAATCATCATCCTAGGTCAATTAGGAACCAAGAAAATCAATGTCTTGGAAAACATCTTAAGACAAATATCTTAAGAAAATTTTCTTGACAGACCGGAAGTAACATCTTGACAGACCGGAAGTCGACTTTCTTAAAGATTAAGACAAATATCTTAAGATGTTTTTCCAAGACATTGATTTTCTTGGTTCCTATGGGGCCTAGAACCACGCAATTTTGGATTATGTATATACCGTTGTTTTTTCCTACATATTCACTAGGGCTCGAAAGTGCGGTGGTTGTGTTGTTGCCTTGTAATCAAGAGGTCCTAGGTTCGAACCCGATAAAAGTACATAGTGGTTCGGATCCTATTTTGAAAAACTGTAGGCCTAGTCCCGATTAGTTTTACTGTGCATATGTGAATATAGGAAAGTACAATGCAAAATCAGCAATGTGTGATGTGGTCAGCACCAAATATTTTTAATTTTATATGTATATTTAAGTTTCATGCATAAACATGGCAGTTTTCCTATATGCTTTTATGGTATGGTGCTATGCACAGAGGAGCACTTTATTTAAGCATATTTAACTTCTCTTTCCATCTCTCAATCTATTCATATTTGACACAGTCATTGCAAGTCGGCCATTTTGTTTACGTAGCAATTAGGTTTAAAAAAACTTTGACACACTCATTGCAAGTCGGCCATTTTGTTTACGTAGCAATTACGTTAAAAAACTTTAAACCACATTATTGTTATTTTTTTGTGAATGCTTGTTGTGATAAAAAAACATAATTAGATATATTTTATTTAATTTTATGTTTAATATTTTTTCTGTGTATAAAACTAAATAATAATAAAATTCGAAACACTATATACCTCCACTAAATATCAAACGCACAAGAAAAAATAACAGGCTAACACACGCAAAATTATACTGGTCTGCCAGACGCCAGAGCCTCGTTACTCTACAGTCCAGGGTGTACTACGTGGAAGTGAGGTTAGCTGTTGGGTGCCTTACCAGAAGATCGCCCTCTTACACCCCGCATATTGCTATTTTGCATATGCCTGATGTATATAGTAATATATAATAAATATATATATAAAAAAAGCAAGAAAAAAAGAAGAGAGATACATGCAACACACTTAAAACTTGTATACTTTCTCTCTCTTCTTTTTTTCTTGCTTTGCGAGTATATATTCCTTCCACAATATGCTTAAGAATTGTTTGGTTTTTGTAGAGAGTTTTACCTTTTATCTACAATTCCTTTACATTTGTTTGGCTATTACAGAATCAACTCACAGAAGCAACACTACCTATTTATATAACACAAAGCCAACTCATGCAAGCTAACAAACAAATTTACTCACGTTAATTTCAATCACAATCACAATGTTCTTCTTGCAGCTCACAATGTTCTCCTTGCAGCTCACAGAGTAGAATGATGCTTTATTAGTCAGAATAGAGGAAGCTCGCTTGTGTGATCTCCCGTTACATGTCCGCCTCCCGCCCCACTTCCCCTAGTTGTTATAAAATGGCGACGGAAGCGTGTACATGTCTCTCTTCTCCCCGTCTTTTTTTTTTTTTTGGTTTATGAATAGAAGCAGGAAACTTGGTTCTGGCGGCATCAGTGATGGGTAATGTGAAAGTCTGTGACGGTCTAATGTTAATGCCCTCGAGCTTCTAGTTTTATTAGTCGAGGAGTAATATGTAGGTTAACAACGTGGACTAGTAGAAATCCACTCTGTCAGCATGAAATTCCATCATTATTGTTAGCTTTTAAAAAAACAGGAAGTACATCCGCCACTGTGAATAGCCAGAAATGCTGCCCCTCCCAGTCATCCATCTCTCTTACAATAGCGTGTGTGTGTTGGCAACTCTCTCTAGTTGCAGGTTTTTTTTTAGTTAACTCGTAATCCCCGTCAAAAACTACAGTAACATCATAATATCATATTGCACAGAAGAAAGAGGACATCGCTCACCACTGTTGCCAGCCATAAATCTCTCTTTCTCTCTTTTCATCTTACAGCAACGTTGGCATCTCTATTTTTTTTTAGTTGTAAGTAAATTGCCAACACACTCTAGTTAATAATGCTACATATTATACGCACACACGCACACACATACTGTGTTGCCATCCACCCATCTCTCTCTCTTTTACGGCAGTGCGTGTTTGTTGCCGGCTCTCCTTGTTTAGTGTGTGTAGGTTGGCAAAAATTGCTTTATGCACTGTAAGGCAAGCCTCAAGCAAAATTGCCAGCTCCTTGCTTTAGGCTAGGTTAGACCAAAAAAAAAAGCTGTAGGTGAGTGTTGGCAGCTGTCGGTTGTTTAACTCTTCCCTCTCTCTCTTCTCTCTTTTTTTTTTTTTGTAAAAAATTATGGCAAAAATACCAGTAGGTTGCCAACCTTGCTTTATGCACTGTAAGGCAAGCCTTAAGTAAGGTTGCCAGCTCCTTGCTTTAGGTTAGGTTAGACCAAGAAAAAAAAAGGCTGTAGGTAGGCTGTCGGTTGTTTAACCCTTCCCCCTCTCTCTCTCCTCTCTCTTTTTTGTAAAAAAACCTTGGCAAAAATACCAGTAGGTTACCAACCTTGCTTTATGTACTGTAAGGCAAGCCTCAAGCAAGATTGCCAGCTCCTTGCTTTAGGTTAGGTTAGACCAAGAAAAAAAAAACTGTAGGTGGGTGTTGGCAGCTGTCGGTTGTTTAACTCTTCCCTCTCTCTCTCCTCTCTCTTTTTTGTAAAAAGCTATGGCAAAAATACCAGTAGGTTGCCAACTTTGCTTTATGCACTGTAAGGCAAGCCTCAAGCAAGGTTGCCAGCTCCTTGCTTTATGCACTGTAAGGCAAGCCTCAAGCAAGATTGCCAGCTTCTTGCTTGAGGCTAGGTTAGACCCAAAAAAAAAACCTTGGTGATTTTTTCGAGTAAAATATTGGCAACACTGCAAGAAAATAGGACTTATGCCTTACAAGAGCAAACTATTAAGGCGAGCCTCAAGCAAGATTGCCAGCTCCTTGCTTTAGGCTAGGTTAGACCCAAAAAAAAACCTTGGTGATTTTTTCGAGTAAGCAGCTGGCAACACTGCCAGAAAATGGGGCTCATGCCTTACGAGAGAAATCCATTAAGGCGAGCCCCACCGAGCCCCATTTTCGGTTTGTGAACTCCCCAACCTGCACTACTATTAATGTCTGGTCATGTGGTCTAAGGTATCATGTTTTGGGCACTGGCTATGGGATGCATGCAGGTTGTCTCTCCTGGGAGAAGAATAGCAACTTTTCTCCTGAGATTTTGGACTGTGTATGCGGTCAGTGGCCACCCACTATCACAAGGAAATTGGGGAGCTACGAATGAGTAGCATAACCCGGTCATGAAAACCTACGACGACTACGACTGGGGGTTTGTTGACATAACCCCTCAACTTAGTGGTTCCCAAAGTGTGCGCTGCAGCTCCCTGGGGGTGCTGTGGCTGACTTACAGGGACACCATGAAATGTTCCAATATTTTCACAATTGTACATTCCTAATTTAGTACTTTTTACATGTAAAATGTTCCTGAATTCGAAATTGTGTTAATTTTTTAACTTATGGCAAGCGAACACACTAACTGAGCATTCCAAGTGCTAGATTAGGCTCCATTCTGACTTGGGCACTGTGGAAAAAATCTTGAAATTTAAAGAACCACTTCTTCGTTGCCCACTAAGGGCACCATGAAGTGAAAAAGTCTGGTTGAATGATCTATCTCGGGTGAGTGAGTGAGTAGGATCAGCTGGGAGTGAGGGTGGCAGTTGGTAGGTAGACCCGGTTTCGCAATGGGCTGTTGCACCACGGGTTATTTGTATTGTAACAAGAATAGCACTTATCAACACTCAGCGCTTATCAGATTACCACTTATCAACAAACTAATACAGAAGCAAACATAAATCTTCCTTGAACACTACACACCCACCCATATTAAAGCAAATAATGACATCAACAGGAGACAGAGACATTAGCTCTGTGCACACGAGGGGATAGAAAGAAGAGAGGAACAAAAATACAGAGAGAGGGGGAAGGAAAGGAAAGAGAAGGAACTCTCTCTCTCCCTTCTCTGTCTTGCTGTCTTTCTCTTTATATTCTCTCTCTCTCTCTCTCTCTCTCTCTCTCTCTGAGGGAGGGGAGTAAGAAAAAGAAAGAGCAACACGCTACAGGGGGGAGTTGAGATAGAGACACCCCCTTCCCACCCCACCCCTTCTCTCTCTTGTTTTCTTCTCTTCCTCTCTCATTTTCTCAAATAGAGGAAGAAATCCTTCCTTCCCCTCTCCTTCCTTTCTTTCATCTCTCTCTCTCTCCCTCCCTTCTTCTTTTCCCGATCCCCCCAAGAGCGAAAGAAAGAGGAGAGAAAGGAAGAAAAGGAAGGGAGATGAAGAAGAGGGGAACCCTGACCCCTCCTCGGCCCCAGTACTTTTTCTCTCCCTCACTCTCTCTCTCTTGTAAGAGAGAGAGAAACACCTTTCCTTCTCTCTCTTCTTTCTGGCTTCTTTCTTCTAGAAAGAGAAGAAGATCTCTTTCTCATCCTCCTCCACTCTCTCATTTGCCCTACCCCCCTTCCATCCTCTCACCTTCCCCTCCCCTCTCGTCTCTATCTCTGTTTTTTCCTCTCTCTCTTTCCTTCTTTATCCCTTTTCACTCTCTTTCATCTCTTTCTCTTCCAGGAGAGAGAGAAAGAGAGATATCTCTCTCTCGTTTGAAGGGATAGGGTCCTTCCCCTTTCACCCTTTTCTCCTCTCTCTCCAGACCCCCTCCCCACCCGAAGCAGGAGGAGAGAGAGAGAGAGAGAGAGAGAAATGACACTCCCCTATTTTCTCTCTCTTATCTCTGGGGGATAAAGGAGAGAAAAACAGCCCAGAGATGGAGAGAGAGAGGAAAGGGATATTTCTTCATTTCCTTCTTTTTTATATATCTCTCCTTATTCTTACCTCCACTTTCTCTTTCTCGGGAAGGAGGAAAAACGAGAAAAATGAAAAAGAGAGAAGGAAGGAAAGGAAGGTCAACACTTCTCTCTCTAATAAGGGGAAAGAATTCTCTCCCTCTCTCTCTATAAGAGAGAAAGAAAGAGAGAGAGAGATAATGAGTGAAAGAGAAGAGAAGAAGGAAGAAAAGAACCACTTTCCCTTCCACTCGTTTCCTTCCTTTCGCCTCAGAGAGAGAGAGAAAGATCCAATCCCGGAAGAAGAATGAGAAGAGAGATCTCTCTCTCACCTCTCCTTTCCTCTTTTCTCCTCTCGGACTCAGCCCCCCCCCCACCCCTGGATATGTATAGGTACATCTGATTTTAAGAGAGCTGTGTTCAAGCAGCCCAATAACCAAATAAAGGTATTATTTCCATTGCACACCTTTCTCCACCTACATACATATACACTAATTAACTTTTAAAAAAGTAGGAACGGTGTGCATGCTTGAATTTGAAGTACTATTTTTGTCCTTTACTGTTTATATACTTTTTGTAGGCATTCTCCATGCTTTGCTTTGTGGATTCTAAGTTTAAGTAAGATAAAACAGAATTATTATAAATATACATGTAATTTGCAAGAAGTTAAACATGGGCTACTGGGCATAATTTTCATTGCAAGGAGAAAATATAAAACTGGTGAATCTGTAAAATGTTTATTTTTATGCATGCTCTTGTACATAATACTGACAATCCTTTTTGCATGTTGAGTACGAACAATGATGTTAATAAACAATCCAGTATTTTTTTAAAATATTTTTTATTATTTTTTGCTAAGGGCAAGTAAATCGGTGTTGCCAACTTGATAGAAGTATTTCTACGTAAATATGTGATGCCTACTGTGTTATTGTAGCTACACACTACAAGATTTGTGTCCTCTATGATCCTGTATGTATTCCAGTGGTCTTGGTGTACTAGTTCATCATCATTATCCTACTATCATTTAATTTATTTTTTTAAAAATTGTCCATAAGAATCACGTTCTTATAGAAGCACTCAGATTGTACCCGTCTGAAGCAATACAGCAATTGAAATTTATTATGAATAATGGAACGTAACTGATTAATTTATTGTGATTATCAGCTGATAATGACATTGATTTATTGATATGTTTGGTGATAGTTCCACAAATTGTCTGTGACTTCTTTATAATTCTATTGTTTTTATTATCCATTTGATCATAAAAGTACATCTCATTTTTTAAAACCATGTAGTTTCTATTTTACTAAAGGAAATCTAATTGGAGCCATCTGGTTACATACAGTTATTAGTACTCAGGTTCTGAATTAATTGTTTCATATTTTGTGCTGAACTGGTACACTAGAGGTGTGTAAAATGGAAATTTGTGGTCAGGATAATAAATAAAAAAAAATCCTAACATTCAGGAGGAGAAATGTTCATCATTTCCTAATGCTCAAAATCTCAAATTCTCCTCACAATTCCTGAAGTGATAATTTTCACATTTCTGGAATGAAAATTTCTATTTTCAAGAAATCCAACTCTTGTAGTGCTGAAAACTTCAAGAAGTAAACACCGAAAATTTCTGACTAACATCCCCAAAACAGATTTAGGGTGGGAATTTTTTCCTGATTCTTGTACTGACATTGCAATGGTGCACTGTCAGTTATGAACATCAGTGATTTTTATAACAATACTAAATACAAAAGACGCATACATGAAAGACCACTGATCGTCATCTTCAGGAGTTTGAAAGGAAGTTAAATTTACGTGCCTGTTGATAGGTAAGGTTAAAAAAAGGATATAAAGGAGACAGCCAATGGGAGCTTTCAGGCTCAAGTTACAGGAGACAATCGGCATACAACAGGGGACCAGTGGTGCACTAGAGGGAGGGTTCAACACCAAAGTGACAAGCAGCACGGGCTCAGTCAGTGTATAATCAAGCATTTCACCATGCAAGCACAGACAATGGGTGGAGGTAATACGATGTATGCCATTGAGAGAATGGTCCTGTTTGAGCAACATGTGCAGCTTATCATGTCATTTTGGTTCAAAAGTTTGCATTGATTACACTTGTCAGTTGGTGCCTGTCACATGTTGCGTATCACTTCAGTCTGAAAGTTCACTCAGACGAAAGTGACATTTGGTAGTTAGAAATGAACTTGCAGAAGGGTCATTCCGTTGTCACGCACGGGTGGGATATGCGGACTACATTTTTGATATTGGAGTAACTATTCTACTGGTTGTTAAGCAAAATGTTTCTTACAGTTTCTGTGCAATGAAATATGAAACAACACTGTTGATTAAAGATAACCACCCTTAAAACACTTTCCCAAATTTATAACAATAATTGAACACTTTTGGGTCACAGATGGGACAGATGAAGTACTCCCTCTTAATAAGAAATTTATTTTAATTTCTGTGAATTTTCAAAATAGGAAAAATAAATTGTTTAAGAGAGAGACATAAGGTGGTTGACCTAAAAATATTCTAATGGAGTTGAGGGGGAAATGTCACAGTCAAGGAGAAATTAATTGTTTTTTGATGTCACGGGTGGCACACAGTGCAAAACACAGGTAAATCAAAACTGAAAAATAATGTAAAATACTTCTTAGTAGCTAATCAGTGGTGATTTATTCATTCTTGGTTTTGGACTTTTAACCACTGTTATTTTCAAAAAATTTACCAACGTTTCGGAGGCTGAATCTGCCTTCATCTTCAGGGTAGCATGTAGTCTGTTAAATCATATGGTGTCTATAATTGGTTGACTTTGAGGATTATTCTCGGTGGCCTAGGCTCCACCTTGTCTGTCGGTCACAAGGACCTCTATATACATTACGTTTGCCAGGGAGGATTCTTCATATGATTACATTACATATGATTTAACAGACTACACGCTACCCTGAAGACTGAGGCAGATTCAGCCTCCGAAACGTTGGTAATTTTTTTGAAAATAACAGTGGTTAAAAGTCCAAAACCAAGAATGAATTTAAAATACCTTCTAACTTAATTATGTATAGTACTTGAATTTTTATGCAAATGACAATTTTAGACTGTTCACTCATAAGATAGGATAATGTTACAGTATTGCATTTAATTTTAAAAAATTGAAGTTCAGGGGCACTTTCACATGGAATGCCCCAGAAATAAATACAGCCCTTTATATTGGGGTGACACAATACCCTGCACATGTCACTCATATTCCCACTCGGAATGGATCATTTTTCTACAGCATCCATCTGTTGGTAGCCAATGTGCAGTAAATGCTTTTCTACAGACTGGAGGGGTATGCAGTTTGTGAGTGTTGCTTGTGACTTTGATCTGCAAGTTCCTTAACAGACAACCTGGATATCTCCATGTGCTTTCGTTTATAGCATTTTTTTCCATTACTGAGGTAGAAAACATATTTCAGGTATGTGTTTGTTTTATTCAGATTTGTTGATAACCAGAAACATGAAATACATATTATTTTACAAAGTTATTTTTAAGTTCTGTATTCGTAAAACATCTTTACATTCCTAATGTTTTTATATAAGGCTAAGTCCATATCAACTTCGTCCGATTCTCTTACAGATTCTTGGTGATATCAATACAGACAGCATTCTAAAAGGGGGGAGGGAACATGCCCCCAGTTAAGAAAATTTTCCAGCTAGGATAATTTGCATAAACTTCCCACAGTCTACTGCATTGTCTCCATGTTCATCCACACAAGCATTCCTCCAACTATCCCCAAAATCAGCCGAGCATCCTCCCCCCTGAGAGCTTTAATATTGAAGCAACTTAAAAGTTCTTCACAATAATTAAAAGTATTAGAATATAAATATTCTAGGATTAAACCACTTATATGAGACAATCCAAATAAAGCATTGGTTGCAAAATCCATTTTTGTCGCATAATGTTAGTGTAGAATTAATTAAAATTCCTCATTTTGCACAATTCCCAGGATATTAGTACTCCAAGATGGTGTCATTTAGTGTCATTCATTCTCTGTAGAATAGCTGAACTCTTAATGAGGATTGATTTTTATCCATAAATTCCAGTTCTAAAAAGTTCTCTAATTTTACAGAAGCCCATTGCAGTTCCCAGATACACAAACTTCAGAACTGTTTGTCATTATGTATTGGTAATTAAGAACATACCGACACAATCTAGTACCAGTATATCGGCATTGGGTCAGGGCTAATTGTAACTGCCATTCCAAGAAATACATCTTTAATCTCACTTTGCTGGCCAAGTAAACGTTGGCTCACTCTCATTTTCAGTAAGCACTTCCAGTGGATTCTTCTCTCTGGAAGGTAATGAGACATGGCGGACCAAACTGGGTTTTCTCAATCTGTCTTTATATGGATTCTGCAGTGGTGGCAGCTTTTTGTGTTGTGCAGAAGCTGTAAGATAATGTTTATACATATAAATATGGTTAATGAAATACGATAACCAAATGCAAATGAAATTTTTACCAAATTGATATTTGGACTCTATATTATACACTTTTCTACAGTATCTGCCATTTGTATTATCCAAATATTTTTCAGGAGACCAAGGTTTAATATGTGGGAAAATATAAAATCCAGAGAAATTTTGCTCTTATTGGGGCCTTTGAGATTGAATGTATAATCTGGGAATGTAAAATCGGGATTCCACTGTATCAATCATCCAGATTAATGGAATATTTCAATTTTCCATATTTGTTTTCAAAGCATACATTTAGTAATTTTAAATCTGGATTTTTGTCCATGTCCATTTTATATGGAAATGGCACAATGTTAACCCCTTTCCTGCCACGACGTTGAAGGAAAGTGCTTCCAAAAAAGAAATCATCTATACATAGATCAACCGGAAATTTGTTTCATTGTAAATAATAACTATACAAAGACTTGCTGCATAATGAAACTAGGAAAGCAATATATGTATATACATATACACTTTGCCGCAAATTGTAAAATGCAGGAAGACTCATTACAAAAAAAATATATATATATATATTTTTCAGGAACCGAGAAAGCATCAACAATGGATTCTTGCCCATGTAGACTCATAAAAGCATGAAAAAGTGGTGTGTCTAAAAATGACTTCCCGCAAGACAACTGTTAATTTTGAAATACCATCTATGTATAGACGCTTTGCAAAAAAGGACTATTTTTAGAGAGACTATACATAGATCTGCCGCAGGTAATGGGTTAAAGGTAAAAATGTCCATAAATTTTAATATTCTTATAAGTCAATAAATGCACACTTCTTTTTTACAGCAATTTTTCTATTTTACTAATCATTTTCCTGATAAACATTTTTTTCTTTTCTTCCATACTTGCAAGTGAACCATTATATTCCACAATATTTAATTTTATCATGATGCTTTCATGCACATGTCATATTCATTTTTTCATGTGCCTATATCATGAGCTCTTTAGCATTCTTAAAGCCGAAGGTTTATGGCTGCAGCAACACAAGCCTTCCACCTGTCCTTCTCCTGGGCAATATCAATCCAATCTTTTCCATCCTTACCGATTTCCTTTAGGCCCAATTCATTTATGATAGTGTGATTGTTGATAAAAGTAAAATAAAATGCCCACTTACCAGCAGCAGGTGGTGTTTTTGGCTGTGCCATTCCTAGTATGGAATCCTGAAGATCAGTTGGAAGTGACGAGAGAATTCGTGCTCTGATTTGTGCAACAATGCTTGGAACGTATCGATACTGAAATGTTTAAATTAATTATTAAATATTTGTGTGTATCTTCTATGTGTATAGTAAAATAAGACAAATATTACATACTATGAATATGCATGAAACAGAGACTTGCGCAATGAAGGAAAGATACAAGTAAGATGCGGGCAGCAGAGGTGAAATGCTTAACCTGCCGTTACTCGCATGTGAGCTCTGCGCTCACTTACATTTTCAAATGCTTGTAATTTGAGCTTCGTGGAAGCGTGAGACACAAGCTTTCGTCTACCTTCCTTTCCGAGTATCCCACAATCCGAAATATGAGCCGTCTTTGTTTCAGTTGTGTCTGAGGAGCAACAGGAAGAGAGCATGGTGCTCGCCCACGAGAAACTGTATTTTCACCTGGTAATGAGTTACAATAGATTTTCTTTGCTTCTTAAAGAAAGTAAGTGAAGCATTTAAACGTTTATTATTCACAAACAAAATACACACATATATCATAAAATTCCTGATCGGAGTCAGGATCTTTACAAATATGAAAATATGTAGGGTGACAGACTGCACAAGCCTGTGATCGATTGGTGAAATCCTCAAGCAACACGTGTCACCTGTTGGTTGTCGCTTCGGTGTGAATTCTCTCTTAATTTCTTTCATATTTCTATCCTTTCAAGTTTGAAACCTTCTGAGAACAAATGCATTGAATATAAATGTCACATTTTATCCTTTTAAGCTTTATAACTTGGGACAAATGTTGTGAGGTTTTTTTAATGCTTGAAACTTCTTGGACAGCCTGAAGAAGCATTTTAAAAATATTTTTCTTAGTGTGGAAAAATGTTTATGCGAACATTCAAGAAAATGTTTAACTTACGTAATTTTTTTCACACTGTCCTTGTTGCCATGTTAATAAAGCATTAAAATGCTGACCAAGGCCAACTTTTATAGTATAAAAAATACATAAAATACATTTATTGTTTAGTTTCGTCTGAAGAAGACCCTGTTAGAGGGTGGAAATGTTACGTTTTTATGTATATTTTTTGTATATAAGCTATAATAAAGGTACAAGGCGTATTTTTAAAGTAAGTACCATTTTGAAATTCCGCCGCTGCATCGCTGCGGTCGGTGTCCCGTGCATGCGCACTGTGTACCTACATCTGTTGGCAAGCCACAGACGCCTTTGCGGCAACAATCGATCGTGTATACATTTGCTTTTGCGTATTTAAAATGCCTCCGCCGATTGAGAATCCCGCCGACTGTGAAATACGCGCTGTTATTCATTTACTTAGTGCTAAACGCGTGAAAGCAGTTGAAATTCACCGTCAGATTTGTGAAATGTACGGACAAAACATTACGAGTGATGGAATGGTACGCAAATGGATAAGAGCTTTCAAAGATGGCCGAAAGAATTTTCATGACGAGGAACGGAGTGGGCGACCCTCAGTGATCACTGTCGATTTGGTGCAGAAAGTTGACGAAAAAGTGAAAGAGAACAGACGCTTCATGATTTCTTCGTTATCAGAGGAGTTCCCTGAAGTTTCAAGAAGTGTTATCTACGAAATTGTTACCAAACGCTTAAACTATCGAAAATTGTGCTCACGATGGGTACCAAAAATGTTAACTGAGGCGCACAAAAGCAAACGCTTAGGTAGCGCCTTTACTTTTCTTGTCAAGATCTCATCGCATCATTTGGCTGGGAACAATTTGATCATCCTCCATACTGCCCTGATCTAGCACCCAGTGACTACCACGTGTTTCTGCAACTGAAGAAGCATCTCGGAGGTCAGCGCCACGATGACGACGATAGCCTCAAAACGGCCGCGTTGCAGTGGCTGTCAACTCAGGCGGCAAACTTCTATGACGACGGAATACAAAAGCTTGTTGTTCGATATGATAAGTGCCTTAATATTGGTGGCAATGATGTGGAAAAGTAGATAAAAGTGTGGTCTTTCATGTAACAATAAAATTGTTACAAAAAAGTTTACTTGTTTTTTGTACATATCAAAACGGTACTTACTTAAAAAATACGCCTCGTATTTCATTATAAACTTTAGCTAATATGTGAATAGCTTTTGTTTGTTTTACTGTAGCTGCAAAAATGTGTGAATTTATTGAATGTAACAGAAGGCAGTGTAGGGTAGATTTTAGCACTGTGAAGGCAAACCTTTGAATTTGAATCAAGTTGCAGCTGTTGCTTCATTATTTTTTCATTTTTGTGATTTATCTACAGTGGTAGAAATTTGATGCAATGTTATAAAAATATAACAAAAGTATTTGTTTGCGAATCTTGAGAGAGGTAATTTTGGTATAAATATAACTGCATTACCTTAGGATTTTCCCCAATTACAGCATGGAACATATCATCAACCACTTCTGAGATCTTGGAGTGAGGTTTTGCACGTTTCAACTGTTTGCCTACAGTGTCCTGAAAAGTATGGAAGTCATTATTATCTGATCCCTCCAAATTAACTTCTACAACTAATTGCTAAGTTAGAAGGATGTAATTAAAAATTGTGGATATCCAAAGGATATCTTATATCTTGGCTCTTAAGTGAACATGATAATACAGCAAGCATGCAATAATTTTCGTCACATATCTAGATGACAAGAATGGATGATATTCAACTTGACGTTATCACTAGACCTCTCATTTTAGGTATTTAACCTATTTTTTCCTTTGCAGGTAAATGAGAAATAAAAAGTTACATCAGCGTTTCATTAAAAAATGCAACAACTGATGAAGTTTTATAGTGCCTAAAATAACCTATTTTGCTTGTTAGAACCTATTTTAGGTTCTTGTGCCCAAATCAAACCTTTTCTTAGGTTTTTGTATATTTTTTAAGGTTTTCTATTATTGTTACATCCCACAGAGGTATTTGTTCTGTTTTGTAATGAAAAAATTCAATGACTAACTTGTTTGAAACATTCTCTTAGAGAGCAAAATTGCTAATGATACAAGCATTAGTTTTACAACAATTAGTGGATCATTTTGAAAATGATGCATAGAAATAGAAATTTGGTTAGAAAATTAATATTTTTGATGGTTATATATCTATTAAAATTTCTCACAGTCCCTTTGAAATTTTGTTTTTAACAATTGTATCTAATTAGTATTTTTCAGGAACTATGAACCATTTTAGGTTTTTTGGAACCTACTTCAGGATTCTTTTAGTCTAATTTAATATTTTTAAAACCTATTTTAGTAACCTAAAAGTACATTTTTTAGAACCTAAAAATCCAAGGTCTAGTTTCCCCCTGTTTGGGGAAAAACAGCGTAAAGTCCTGTAAACAGATATGAGATGCCTTCTTACAGTGAGAAAATTTGCAGTATTTTATGCATATACATTCCTCATATGATCATGATAATCATGCCTTGAACAACAACCATACACACAATGCTTACATGGCATGGCATGTTTCCAACACAGGATCTAATCTGTTTGCATGAAATATGATGATGGATGTGATTTCGTGTAATGAATTATAATGGAAGTTGTTCTCCGAATAGTATTAATTTGATATAAAAGCAGAATCACACTGAACTGAAAAAGTCTGGGTAACAAATATTCACTATGAAGACAAATTGACATTGATTGAGGAAAAATATAAGCAATGAATACTCGGTATAAAAGCAAATTGGCATTAAAAACAACAAATTATATGTAATTGCAGAATGACATTTAAGTGTGATGAAATCTAGGTGACTAATATTTCGTATAAAAGCAGATAGGCATCAGAAATATGTAGGCAACAAGTATTGGGTACAAGGGCATTCAAGTGTGAAAAACTCTAGGTGACTATTATTCAGTATAAAGCAGGTAGGCTAAGCAACAAAAATTTAGTATAACAGTAGATTGGCATTAAAGTGAGTAAAAAAATAAAAATATGAAATTAATTTATTATTCTATTCTTCACGTTTTACTCACCTGGAAATCTTTATAGTATTCCTCCCCGTAACTTAGTTGAATGTCACTTGGACATTTCCTCCACAGCTCATCTAACTTTCCCTTTATGAAATTTTCTTCAGAGATAGGAGTCCTAGAAGAGAACAGACAAAGTAGTTACCTCACTTGTACACTGTTTTGCAAAAATTCCATATTTTCTAATCAGTTATCTGGGTTCTAGCAAGCAATAGTGGACCAGAAACATTTCAATGTTATTCCAATGCTCATCTATATTTTGACATTTACAAGTAAAAAGTCGAACCAAAGTAATTTTCAAAAACATGAAAACTTCTCTTCAAAGTATAATAGTTTTGTGATTTCATATTAATTTGCAGCATTCATTTTCAAACATGGAACTAGTCATTCAACAAGCATTTCATAATTATATTAAAGAAAGCTTTAAAATCTGAAATATTACCTGAAGAAATGATAAATTCTGCTTGTTTCTCATAATTTGGTGTCAACTTGAAACATAATTGACAAAAAAGGTACACAATTTAGAAGAATTTAACCTATGTCATTTTGAGTGATTGATAGAAATTTGAGCAGACTTCTATGTTGGAGTGGTTATCACAGGGCACTAGAACACCAGGGTTCCCTGGTTTGAACTGCGTGTTCTTTGTGAGTGTCCCATCATCAGTTTCATCATATCACTCATCCTCATCTTTGCAATTAACCAAAAAGTAAGATAAACCAAATCAATCTATCATTTGATAGAAATTTGTAAACCAGTCAAGCATACAAAACATTCAATTTGAATTACTTTGCACTACTTCAAATAACAATCAAACTTGTATTGCATTAGAATTTTCTTCATTACAAATACACAACTTACTTGTACATTGTGGGTTCTATAGTGTGGACTGTGATAGAAAATTTCTTCATCTCCCTCCTTAGAGCATCTGCGAAGGAAACAGCTGCATGTTTGGACATGGAGTATGCAGAGAAACCAGGTATGGTGTATCGTCCTGTGTGAGAAATGCACAAAAATTACATTATATCCAGCCAGAGTTCTAAAAGTGGCATCAATTCTAGTTCTTCCATTTGTACATTCCTTATCACAGAACCACTAAATGGCGTGTCTGTGAAATGTTAGCGACCCTACAAACTCACCACAAAGGTGTGAAAGTAACATATCTTATAATAGAATCCAAGATATGCATATGAAACAATTCACTATAGTTCCGCCAGGCCTGGAAACGGCATGGAGACTGCCTTTATGGCAGCGACCTTGTGTTGCAGCATCTACCTGGGAAGGAACTCAGGGTCAAACAGCCAATTAGGTCCACCACTTTTACAAGAGCCGACAATGTTAAAATTCCCCCTTCACAAAGCAGCCAGTAGGGAAACAGGATTTTTTTCAAAATAACCGTTCTGCTCTGTGATTGCACACCAGTTAGTACGGTGGTGGAATTATAATGTCACTCATGGCTCCATTCAAAGGAACTCTAAAATAATTTTTTTCAGTTGATTCTAAAAAAATGTTAGTAGTTTGTGACTATTTGGTTTAAACTCACCAATTTTCCTTTCATCTTCAAAACAATCAAAGGTTTCAAATTTCCTTGCATTCTACATAATTAGAACATTGCAAATCAAGACATTTTCAATGTATGCAAGGAATTATGAAAAATCAACTGTTTACAACAAATTTGTATAAGATTAGATGGAGGACATTGTAACAGATAATACTAAATATAATTAATTTACATATTACAGTGTTAGTTAAAATGACTTCGAACTTTCAAGGAGATAAAAATTTCCTCTATAGATTAGGATAGAAATATGTGATATTAGCTGAAAGATCCTATCACACATGGATATCTATTAACAAAACAAGGAAACTGAGTTGTGGATTATTTTTAAGAACACTCAAAGTTCATTTAAAGTGCATTTACTCATACTTCAATGTTAAGGAAAAATGTACAATTCTTATCATGTAATTGAATTAAATTAGATAAGCATGAGGAAACATGACTATATTTCCTTGAAGATGAGTGAAAAACAAATATTCTTATTTGTAATAATTTGACAAATTTCCCAATATTGTACTTTTATTACTTTAGGGAGCAGAAGCATTAAATTATATATAATCCTTTTTACATAACTACCTTGTGCAAATGTAAAACTACACTTGCACTCTGCAACATGCCCTAAAGTTCTATGGATAGGGGAGAACGTAGGACATCACACATTCCCAACCTCAGTCATTTGCAGAGGTGGTGTGATCAGCACCTTAACCCCATAGGTACCCATTATTAGAGACTGGGAGAAACCCAGAACTGCTTCAGGCATCCTGTGTTGCCTGCAAATTCCCACCTTAGATCACTGACTCTCAAAATCGATCCATGGTCTTCCATGTGTACAGTTCAGATGTTCTACTGACTGGACCAATTAATTCTTCTATACTGTGTTTAGTTCATATGAATTATTTTGTAAGTAAGAACCAAGGAAATAAATTAGAACTAGGATTTAGAGGAGGTTACTGGTATTAAATATTTACAATATTACCTAAACCCCTTATACAGTATGTAACATTGTTATTCGTACACATAGAATTTCCGAGAAAAAATGTCATATCTACTAGTAAATATAATCATTTTCATATGTACCTGGAAATTAATGAAGGTTTCACAAACAAATGTCAATAAAAATGTATGTTCAAAGTGTATAAACAGAGCATATAATTTGTGTGAAAAGAGAAAAACATGCTGTTTCATGCAACATTGTTATTCGTACAGGCAAGAGTTTCAATCTTCCTTGCATACAGTGCCACCGCTATTCGGGCGATTTCGTGCAATTTGCAACTTCATAACAAGTTTAAACATGCAGGTGCTCTCCCCGTCAAGCGAAATGCTGGCGTAGGTATTGTTGTAGACCTATCATCTATCTATCAGCATGTTCGAAATGGGCAAGGTGAAGGAACTTAGTTCCGATCTGAAGGATGTTATTATAAATTTGGACCTTAGAGGTTATTCGTTAAGAAAAATTGGACAAACAGTCAATAATCACACTCCACAGTTCAATACATAGTAAACAAATTTAGAGAGAAAGGTTCATTTATTGATGGTATCATGGATGCATATGTCTATTTGGATATATTGAAGAACAATGTAAAGCAGAGTGCCCAAAAAATGGACATGCTGCCTATCTACAGATTCCAACAAGACAATGACAGTAAGCATAAGGTGTGAGTTAACCAGGCGCGGTTGGCTGTATAGCGCAAATGTGCAGTGAACCCCCAGTAATATACAAAATAAACAATAACTGAGAAGTTCATAAGCGTAGAGTGCCAAATTCTCTTAGTGAGAAGAAGAAACCGCGGGCCAGAGCCACTCAGCTCCCCTCTAGTTCCGTTTCCTGCAAAGTCTCCGCTGAACCTCCGCACGCCAACCCCTACCATGCTAAAAGCTTAGGACGGCTAGCAGAAGCTCGACGCGTACATATGGCGAAAATACATGCAGTCGGCTACTCCAGGAAGGTCGTCTCGTCAAAACGGACATGCGCAGTTCGTAGGATCACCAGCGAGCTGGAGTCAACCACGCTCTTCTCTCTTCCAGTGTTGCACTATGTGTTTCAATTTGAATTCATTTGGCATTCTCTTTGTATTTTTATATTTTACAAGACTTATTAGATTAATGAAGAGGGTGTAATATAAATGTAGAGGTGACCCCAAACGAAAGCTAGAAGTAAAGATGATGGGACAAATAAGATAAATATGATAGAAAACAACTTGCCTACACATTCAGAGTTTTCATCTTTAAGATGGAAACACTTCAGGTGGAAGAAGCCGAAAAGTCAAAAATAGCGCGAGGGCGAGGGGTTGCTTATCGGACAAGACTTAAACAACCTTTTGGTCTTCTTACGTCAGACTAAATGCTTTCGTTGACATGTTAGGCTATTTATATACACTCAATTTTCGGGGCTTACCGTGCTTGACCAAAAATGTAATATTTGCTATTTATTCAAGCCTAACCTAACAATGAAGGCATTTCGCACTTACGTCAGAAGACGACCAAAAAGTTATTTGGGTTTCGTGCGATCAGTTATACTCTAGCGCGAGAGGGTGTTCGAAGGGACACGCCCATTTAACTTTGTTACGTGTCATTGTCTGCATACTTGTTAGTTTGTTTTGAAGTGCATGGCTGGTGATTGAAATATATATGGCATAGTGATACGTTGAGTGAAGTGAGGTGGATTGTGTATTGGAAGGAGTGTAGTTGTTGCTGTGCGAGAAGTTAACATATTGAATCGAATCTAATCACTTTGATTTAGCAATATACTTTCGAATAGTTATATAAGAATTATCTTGTAATCAAGGGGTCTTGGGTTCGATTACTGATACATACTCATTTTAGCAGGCAGAGATTTGTATTTTTAACTGTAGGTTCAGGATCCAGTTCCAATAATATAGTCTATTTGACAGTGGTGGGACCAGAAAAGAGTTGGCAAGAGTGGAAGAGGCAAAATTGAGGCGAGAATATTTTCTGAATTCTGAGATACCCCTAAATACAATACCATACGAAAATCTTAAATTAAAATGATCGCCCCCTACACACACACTCCTTGGTGCTGTCACTGTTATCTCAACATAAAGCAAATTAACTTTGTCAGTAATCTACCGGCCAAAATTTGATAATTTTCCCAGTACTATTTTTACGAACCAAAGCGTGTAGTGTCTCAAAAGGTTTAGATAAGTCCACTTTGCATAATTTTGGTGAACCCCCAGGAAAATTATGCACGAGCCGCGCCTGGAGTTAACATGAATTGGCCAATATGGAATGTGCCCAAACTACTACAAACACCAGCTCAAAGTCCAGACTTAAATCCCTTGAGCATTTATGGGCAATTTTGAAGAGGCGAGTCCATAAAGCAGGCGTCAAGTCCAAACAAGAGTTGACAACTGTTGTACAAGCCGAGTGGAATAAAATAAGCTCTGAAACATGTCGGAAACTGGTAAATTCTATGAAGAACAGGTGTCATTCAGTAATTAAAACCAAAGGATACCAGTAGCGTAGCATACTAATACGCCCATACGCCCGGCGTTCCCTGATTTAAAATTTTAAAAATGCGTAAATGCTGTAAATATAAAGTAAAACGTGACTAATTATATACATCTTTGAGCATAATGGCATTATAAAAGCTATTTTTCGCGATCCGTCTACAACACTCCACTAACAGCTCTCCTTGTAGCATTTCTCTAATGTCTTTGCTTGCCGGACGCCGGCTAGGTTTGGCGTACAGGACCATGCCTGCCTGTAGGCAGAGAGAAGGAGGGAAAGCTTGTGGCCAGTGTTGCCAATCTCCGAATGCAGAATTTCCCTTTTACCAGTGTAAAATTTCCCTTTTTCGACCTAAATTTCCCTCGATTTTCAAAACACATCTGAAGCTGTATCTTTGTATTACTATAACTGTTAATCAGGATCGTATATAAGGGGGTTTAGTGGGTTCAAACCCCCCATTGAATAAAATACTAGAAACTGATCATAGTTTCATAATATAATTATCCTAAAATAAACATTTGAATTTTAAAATAAAACACTAATGTATCGAAAAAAATCCCCAAACCAAAAAAAAAAATTCTTCTGCGGAGCAATGATTGTCGGATTTTGAAACCCACCCATTGTCAAAGCTTAGCTAGGGGCCTGCTGTTAATATTCTTCTTTTGACGCCTGTTTTGCCTGAAGAACAAACATTATTATTATTATTAAATATTTATGAAAATCATAAAGCTATGCACCTACACTTACATTCGTTACCTTTAACTGGTTGTAGCCAGCCTTTGAACTGCGGGTCTTCCTGCCACTCAATACGAAATTTTTTCACATGTTTCCCAGATATCTTTTCATCCGCATATAAATCCCCACGTCGTTTTCGAACCTTTTTGGGAGTTGCAGGTAGCTTCCTATTAGTCACCTCTTCCATTCTCCTTGCAACGACACAGGACACGCAAAGTTACACACCTATAGCCACTAAGACACGTTCTGAAATGATGGATGGAACAAGGAAAGAAGTTGAAAATCGCATCACAAATTCTTTCCAGGTGCAGGGCGGCTCGTGCCTTGAGGCCTTTCTATGAAACGCGACAAATATAAGACTGACCGGTCAAGGTCATCTATAACAGGGAGAAAGATGCTTACTGAAAAGTGTCACTGTTGCTAACTATTCATTTGGAAAAAGTACACGCTGAAAAAAAATTCGAACTTTTTAAAAGAACGAAAATGTGAGTTTAAATTTCCCTGTTTTTTAGCTATTTTTCATTAAATTTCCCTTTTCCCTTTTCACCCTCAAATTTCCCTGTGCCTAGGGAAATTTCCCTGCTTTTGGCACCACTGCTTGTGGCTTGGATTTCTACAGCACGGGCGAAATGCTCTCGCCATACGCGGGCGTACGGAGACCTGATTGGTTCTAGGGGTCATGTGACCTTTCCTGCCTTCCGATTCAAGGCGCTGTACTTCCGATGCAGACGACAGAAGTAGAATTCCTACCCGGTTTTTCGCGCTCGTGCCTCTGCTCATGCTGTGTGATGCTACAATAAGCAATATTGACTGACGTATCTTTCTTTAATGACCACTGCATCGTGTAATTTATCGCAAGAACAGTGAAGTGCATTAAAAACTAAAAGAACAAAAAGTTTTTGTCAAACAAGTTGATAAAGTCCTCATGGTAGAAGTTCAGCCTGTGGCTGCTCTATGTGGCTGCTCTACCACCTAACCCACAAAACTATTTATTTAAAAAAATATTTTTTCGTTAGTATCTAACTGCCTAATATTGTGCCAGTGGAAATGTTCAGTATTCGTTTCAAAACTCTTAACATTGTATGATCTCTTGACAAAATTATTATAAAATGTTTATCAGCATTCTCAAGATACAATAAACAGTGGTCTGAAACTCTGAATTACTACTAATAGGCACTGTTACGTCAGTAGAGTGTACGATTGTTGGATCATCCATCCCCCTCCCTTCGTATCAGTGTGTTTTGCACAGCGCGAGAGGTTTTCGGTTCGAATTCCGAGCCTACGCATGTTTGTTCTTTGTGAGTGTCTCTTCATCAACTTCATCAATATCATCACTCATATTCATATTTGCGATTAGCCAAAAGTGATAGAAAGCGAAGTAAAATAAACCAAATCATTCAATAGTTGTATCATCCACAACAATGAAGTCTACTGTTGTTCTAAAGGCGCTTGTGATTGAGGTAGGTTTTTTAATTACTTGCGTCATGCCGAAAGGTTTCCTTGATTATAAAATACTGTTTTGCTACACATGTGTTACGTGTGAAGCAAAATACTCCGAATGGTGTGTGGTGTTTCTGACTTGAGCAATCTAATTAAAAATGGTATAGAACACCAGTGCTCCAAGCATTTATTGCACACTGAGGCATCTTATTTTCTACATAAAACAAGCATGGATCATGTTTTATCGGAACCCGGCTGACTTAATGTAATAAACACAATGAGATTGTGATTTTAAATAGACAATACATATGTCGGCTAATTCCATAAGTAAACTCTTAAGCAAAAAGAAAAATAAAAAAAATAGGCCTACCCTTCCTTCTAACTTGGCGTTCCCATCCGAAATGCTCATGCTACGCCACTGAAGGATACGCATCAAAGTATTAGAACTGTCAGTCAATTTGCTCTGAATATACTTTTTTCTTTATATTATTAAGTGTACGAATAGAAAAGTTGTACAAAAATGGCATGTTTCTCTCTGTTTCATTTAATTTATTATTGTCATTGGTTATACAGAATGTAGGTAAGATTTTATGTTCCTAATGATATTAGTTATTGAATTGTAAAGAAACAATTTTGAAAAAAGTGTATTTCCTTTCAGATATTAAAGCATTTTCTTTGAAAATCCGTGTGTACGAATAAGAATGTTACATACTGTAGTATTTACTTTATACATGTCATACAGAAAAGCCAGAATGTTATAAAAGTAACAGTATTAAAGTAGGAGATAATAATAAATAATAATAATAACCCACCTGCAAGACTGGCGACTATCACAACTCTTCCCGAGGAATCTCTGAGCAGTGGCAAAAATGCCTTTGTCACACGAATAGGCCCTAGAGCATTCACATCCAAAATGTATTTGAACACTTCAACTGGGCACCATTCGATTTCAGTCACAGCTGCTACTCCTGCATTGTTAACAATGCCCCACAACACTGAAAACATAAATGCACATTAGAATGTTACACACATCCCATGATAAGTTATCAGAGAAGACAAGGCAAATGATGTCGCTCCAAGCATTATTACATGAAAATTGTTGAGGGTGTGTGTGTGTGTGTGTTTTGTAGTCAGTGGGGCCAGCTTATACGGACGCATGGAGCTCGAGCCCAACCATAATTTGTAGTCGTCGTTGTTGTTATTATTGTTATATATTGTCGTGATTTGTGGTGCAGTTCTTATTGAAATCGTAATCCACTTAGTACACCCAAATGTCAACCTCACTTCCACATAGTACACCCTGGACTGCTTTTTGCAAATTGTATACCGCCATACTGCCACTTTGTTTACCACAACGTGAGAATTCTAATCCTTAAGAAAAAAAAACATAGGGCGTAGAAGAAAAACAACCCAAATGCCTACTGCTATCTTCGATGTCGATTGCACCTTACTTTCCGGACAACCTCCATACCCTAGGTGTTCATTTAACCAAATATACTCAATCCACGCGTTATCCGGAGGCCCGGATTTTTATCTGTAGAGATCAGTGTTTAAAACATTGTGAGATCATTTTTAACGCAATTTCAATTATTCAAACAGTTACTTATTTAAAAATATTTCAAATATCTTCCAGTTTGGGGCCCTTTTTCAAAGCAGGTGGAGGCCGGTGTTGTAGCCCCCATCCCAAACCCTTCCTGCACAGCGCGCTACGACGCCAGGACTCCGGGGTTCGAATCCCGACCTGGGTGTTATTAGCGAGTGTTCCTTGATCGATTTCATCATATCATCACTCATCCTCATCTTCGCGATTAGCCTAAAGTGGCAGAAATGCCAAGAAAAATAAATCAAATCATTCATTCAAAGTTTCCCTGGGCAGACTTCCGTGACGGAGCGGTTAGTTGACACAGCGCCCTACGGCGCCAAGTGTCCCGGCATGGGTTTTCTTTGTGATTTGTCCATTTTTTTTTCAATTCCATCATATACTAATCACTCATCCTCATCGTCCCAATTAGCAGATTGGCAGAAAAGCGATGCTAAGTAACAAGAATGAAATTAAACCAAAGTCCCCCTAAATCCGGACCTGATCATTGGCTTTTCACCCATTGGAAACCGTAGTATGTCTATGGTAGTCACCAACGGTCTCTGTAGCTCGATTTTCGTATGTTCACGACTGTTACGCCATCTGATAACATTTGTGTCAGTTTGAGATTTCGGTTGTTTTCCGTGAATGGCTATCATGTTGTATTGGTGATATAAGATTGATGTCTGCTTTATTGTGTGCTTATGTTGTTTCCAAAAAATGCAGTGCTATGAAGTTTTGCTCCAATGAAAATATTAAGTTACCTTGATGAAACGTAAGAGCATAGGTATTGTGATAATTGTAGGAAGCACTCAAAAAATGAGCCTGGCCATTGAATCGTCATTTTTTCCAGTTCAGACATGTAAGTATTAATGATATAACATATACTGTTGCACACTTATTTTATCATCGTATTCTTGTAATATTTGTCTTATATTCCTTTCATTGACACAAATAATTAGGTTTATTAGATTTTATGCTCAGATATTTAAAAATGTACCGGTACACATTCTGTTGCGTATCGCCAGAAAATACATTTTCCGTCCCGCACACCCCTATCTATGATAGTCAACGTAAACGTTCTCTCGTTATTTTGTTGGACATGGCATGGCAGTTAACTGCTGTAACTGACAACCTGTAAATCGCAGAAAACAATATTCTTTGTAATAAAATATCGCTACAATTTCACCATTCGAATTACATGAACTAGAATATCTCAGCGAGGCAGGGGGTTAAGTCCCATCCTGTCTCCCCCTGCGGCCGCCCTTTTATTATACCTAACCCAACATATTCACGGAAGTATCCGGCAGTCGGATGATTGGCTATTTAAAGTTGTGCGTCATTTTTTAAACAACCACATCGGTTTATTGTGATAAGGGTTATGGTTGTACGAGGGTCACTATTTATATTTTGAGCCTTGGCAACACTGATTGAAGTTAGGCGCGATTTGACGTTTTCACGGAATCGTCTGGCATTATTGACCATAACGTACTTCAAATGTTTTGTCAATAGCTTCATTTGTGTTGTTTATGTTGCATTGGAGATTGCGCGACAACAATAAAATGGAATTAACTCGTGAACATTTTCGTGCGATGATTTTTTACGATTTTCAACGTGGATTATTAAGACAAGAGTGCATCGATCAACTTACTTCCACATTTGGCGATGAAGCCCCATCCTTTGCCACTGTGAAACGCTGGTATAACGAATTTAATCGTGGCAGCCATTCGCTCACCGACGAGATTCGCGAAGGTCGTCCAAAATCAGTTGTTGTTCAAGAAAACATTGATGCTGTGCAAAACCTAATACTGCAAGATCGTCGTGTGACATACTGTGAGATTGAGGCAACCATAGGCATTAGTTCCACCAGCATATATAAAATATTACATGATCATTTATCTGTGAAAAAGGTATGTTCTCGTTGGATCCCACACAATTTGACAAAAACTCAAAAAGACGCTCGCGTCAATTGGTGCAAACAAATGCTCAATAAATACAATCGTGGTGCTTCAAAAGACGTATATAAGATTGTAACAGGTGACGAATCATGGATATATGCATATGAGCCGGAACGTAAACAGCAGTCGACTGTATGGGTGTTTCAACATGAACCCAATCCAACAAAAGTTGTTCGCGCTCGAAGCACATCGAAACAAATGGTCGCCTGTTTTTTCGGGAAAACTGGTCATGTGGCTACTGTGCCTTTAGAGGAACGTAGAACGGTCAACTCTGAATGGTACACAACAATTTGTTTGCCAGAAGTCTTCGGTCAAATACGGAAAACAAACAAACGCCGTCGGATCATTCTTCATCAAGACAATGCCAGCTGTCACACATCTCGTCTAACAACCGACTTTATGAACAGTCAAAAAATCGAATTGATGGGTCATCCGCCGTACAGTCCTGATTTGGCACCCAATGACTTCTTCTTGTTCCCGAATGTCAAGAATAAATTGCGTGGACAACGATTTTCGTCGGCGGAAGACGCCGTTGATGCGTTCAAAAACCATATTATGGAGGTGTCTCAAGAAGATTGGAAAAACTGCTTTGACAAATGGTTCGAACGAATGCAAAACTGTATTGAGCATAAAGGAGAATACTTCGAAAAACAAGACAGCAGTTTTCAATGCCAAATTCCTGTTTTTTTCATTGTTAGGCTCAAAATATAAATAGTGACCCTCGTATAACTCAATACATGCTTGAAATAATTTCTTATTTAAGTCGGGAAATAAATCAAACAAAGAAGGCCAGATCTCCAAACGTAGATAAGAAAGCACGAGACGTTCAGGCGAGTAGCGTAGCTATGAGTGTTGCCCTTGCACACTTGTGTTATACTCATCTGACTCTCCCACGTAGCTTCTCTTTCCGCATTCTGTTACCGAGAAAGAAAGTGAAGTGGAAAACCAAGGTCACAGCGAGTGTAGATACTCCTGATGCCTTGAGGTTTTAAAAGTCAAGTCTTAAAACATCCCGAGCTCAGTGTTATCAGACATCTCAGCAAGATGTAGTTAAAAGAGGAAAAGACTTTAGTCAGAAAAATACTTCGTACAGGAATCGAATTTCGTTAATAACCAGGTTACATGAAAAGGAGTTATTGAATATTACAGTGTTATGTCCGTTCAAGTATATTACGTATATACATTTACAGTGGGATCCATGAGTATTACCGTGCAAATTGTCCATGACGGTTTTAATTAATTTTTCTCTTGCATCCTGTGTGTTTTTAAGAGATGGATTTTTATGTATGCTGGTGCAGAAGTTGTCAACAGCTTGTTTTGGGTTTTATTTTAATTCTTGAAGCTCTTATTGGGTCAAATAAAGTGCACGAACATGGTGATGGACAATATTACAATATTACAGTGTTATGTCCGTTCAAGTAACACTCATGGATCCCACTGTACTATACACCTTGCAAATGCAAATGCGAGCTTCTTACTTTACCATTAAATTTTAGTTTCTAGCATGAATGTAGTACGTACTATTTCTATTCGTTTCGGATTTTCCGAGGCTGTACCCCGAAATAATTATCCAGAATGAAAAACTAAACTAAAACTGCTATTGTCGAGGTCAAAATAATTCGGACTTTTTAAAATCAAGTAAATACTAAAGAATCAACGTGTTAGTTTGTTCCTTTCTAATCAATCTCTCTTGCTCGAGTTTAGTCTTTCTTTATCCCCCGTTTCTCTCGTGTGTGTTTATTGCTGCTTTTCTATCTATTTATTTCTTTCCTTAGATTATCTCTCCCTCTTTTATCTTTCTCTCTCTCTCTCTCTCTCTCTCTCTCTCTTTTCTTCACTCTCCCTCATCTGTTTCTATCCATTTTTTGTTTCTCTCTCTCTCTCTCTCTATTAATTTCATTTCTCTCTCGCGTATGTTTACCATTTTATTTTTGTCTTCTATTAATTTACTTTCTCTCTCTTCGTTCTTTCTACCTCCTTTTTTCTCTCTCTCACACTTTCTCATTTGTCTTTCCACACGCTTTATAGTTTGTTTTCTGTCTCTCTCTATCTTTATTTCTCTCTCTTTTCTGGAATGAACGCATAGTTCATTGAACGGGCTTGTCGAAACTGATTCACACTGGTATCCAATGTATAACTATAACATTACTTTACTATAATATAATTAACTTTCTTTCATTCACAGTAAGAATATACCTAGAAATTGGGAGAAAATAGTTACCAGATATTTTGTCGTTTTAGTGAATTTTTCGAAAGATAGAAAAACAACTCATTCAAATATTGTGGTTAAAACGTTTAAAAATATGTTTTTAAAAAGTCTCACGTGTTTTAGACGCATAATGAATTTGCTTTGAAACATGCCAACGATATTTTGGAAATATTATATTTCACGGCAACAAAATAACAACAATGCACATTGATATACAGAAAATAACTTTTATGTGAAAAAAAGTGCGTTTTGGAAAATGTTTGACAATGGCGTAACGAAGGTATTGGCTAATGGGGATATATATTCAAATTCATGTGTAAGCTTCATATTTAGACAATACCAAAATAAAATTCTGGCGTTTGAACATGGTATTTAAATATTTAACAAAAGAAGTGGAAAAAAGAAGTTTTAGAGTTAAACGTGCATTCTACACAGTACCTCTATTGCCGAGCGTGGCCTGGACATATTTCGCAGCCTCTCGAACGTCGTCCTCTTTGGTGACGTCAAGCTTCAAGACGACGAGGTTTGCGGAGCATTTCTTGCGCAGTTCCATCGCCCCGTCTCCATCGGAGTTGAGGCAGGCGGCGTAAACCTTCACTCCCGCAGCGTCCAAGCGAAGGGCCAACTTATGACCGAAGCCGGAGTCGCACCCTGGCGGTGAAAAATTAAACCAATCCATTGAATAACTGCACATAACATGCACCTCTCTATAATTACACATCATAAAACCCTGGTTTTTTCCTTTATGATTAAACATTTTGATTTGGTTTGCTTTATTTTACTTCTACCACTTTTTGGCTAATCGCGAAGAGAAGATATGATTAAATTAATGAAAGGACACTCACAAGGAGCACCAAGGCCTCGATTCGAACCCAGGAACAGTGGCGTCGTAGCGCACTGTGCTAACCACTCCGCCACAGAGGTCGGCATTGATGTTTTAACATTAAGATAAATGAAAATATATTAAAATGGTAAAAAATTCCATTTCACTACGACATAGTTACCTATTTTAATCCTCACCGTCATGAAACATCAATTTCATGGTCAAGGCCAAATTGTAGCCAGGTTCATAATAGGTAATAATCTTAATTTAGTAATGAATAGTAATAATTTCAACAGTAATTGCCATAGCGAATTATTATTATTAGTATATCTTAACAAATATTCTTAGGTACACCAGCCGGATCCTGTAGCCGGAAAGGTAGCACTTCGCACACCCCAAGGGTCCCGGGTTCGAATCCTGCTCGGGCTTGGATGTTTGTGAATGTCCATTCATCATT
This sequence comes from Lepisma saccharinum, assembly GCF_977018435.1. Lineage (NCBI taxonomy): Eukaryota > Metazoa > Arthropoda > Insecta > Zygentoma > Lepismatidae > Lepisma > Lepisma saccharinum. Next base: position 20,074,173 of record NC_139243.1, on the reverse strand, counting down.
CCATCACTCATCCCCATCTTCGCAAATTAACCAAGAGGCACAAAACGCGAAGTAAAATAAACTAAATCAATTAGGTACACCAGATAAACAAATTTTAGGCTCAAATGCTTTTCTTTGTTCTTTTTTCGATTTCAAATCATAAATACACTGAAATTATATAATACTAGTTATGCTAATAATTATTGTAACTTATATTCACTTCAGTCAATGAACATTTCGGATATTAGGGAGAAATTTTAGTTCCGAAATTTGTTGTGCGACTTCTAACAAAGAAGAAGAAGAATTCAAATACGAAAACTATGATATTCTTAGAAATAAGTGGTGGGATATGAAAATGCGAGACTTTGCATTTTGCACTCAACTTTTCTGTTGGCTATTCTGCAGAAATATTAATAAACTTCAATGTATTTTCTTCGATGGTCACAAGAACAGAGTTAAACTATACTGCTTTCGTCCCAGTTCATATTGTAGATGATTGTGGCGGTTTTTTCTTTGGCGGGGTTGGGGTGAAAGTGGATTGATTGATTGATTGAATTAAAATTGTTGGCTGCTTCGGCGCATATGACCATTTTGCATCCTTCAATGTATGCGGGGAAATATAACCTTATCGAAAATTCTGACTTAAAAATTTAAAACACGAGGTGTAAAAAGCTCCGTGAGAAAAGTTATGCAAGGTTGTAACGGGACCTGTGCGAGACAAACGCAACGTATTACAAAGTAAGAAACAACTAAAATATTCCTGACAGACAGTGAAATAAACCAGCTCTTCTCAAAAAGCTAAAATATGTGTTCAAACACTTTGTTGTCTGTCATCTTCACAGTTGGGAAGATGAAAAGTCTGTCTGAGAAAAGCAAGGATATGCCGGATACTTAAAATGACGTTACAAACATGACACATTGGAGGGTCCAGCCCTTACAGCAAATAACCATGTGCTAGACGGCTGTGTCTAATACGCAGGCGAGTGAAAATAACTTCTCGATGACGACGAACACCATGCATCTATGGTGAGCTTAATGGGAGGTCAAAGTGGAATGCATGTAGCCATGGCAGTATTTGGTGGAGGGAGGGCTAGGGGGCTTGAGCCCCTGGGCGCTATCTATACAAAGAAACCTCCACTGGGAAGGTGTTGAAAAGGGGCAAAAACGCAAAGAATATCCAAAGACTGTGACATAAAAATGGAAAATAGAGAAGAAAAGGAAATACAGTAGAACCTCGTTATTCCGGACCTCGATAAGCCGGACTTCGCTTAATCCGGATAGACAAAAGGCCAAAAAAAACAGTTCAAGGTTTTAAATGTAGCTAGAAGTCAACAAGATTGATTGATTGAGTTGGTGTTTTAAGTCCACTTATGCACTGTAAGGCTAATCTGGACTGGACCTACAGTTTAAAGTGGGATCTGAACCACTATGTGCCTCCATCGGGTATCGAATCCGGGACCCCTTGATTACAAGGCGACGACGCTACAACTGCGCCATCGGGAAAGCCACAGAAGTCAACAAGAGAAATTTACAAAGAAAAGGCAGTCCACCACTGATGAAATTCTGTTTCCCGCAGACTTTGTACTGTACTGTATAGTGTATTTAGGCCTATGCCCTTTAAATACACCATAACAAATGTGTTTTGTTGCTATAAACGGAGTTTTAATGCTCTTTCTACTGTTCTTTTAGGTTATTTCAGTTAATCCGGACTTTCGTTAAACCAGTCAACTTATCCCCCCAATTAGTACGGATTAACGAGGTTTTACTGTAGAAAGTATCAAGAGAGGAAAGGATGGGAAATAAAGAATCACCAGAGAAAATGGAATTCTGAAAAGTAAGATAAAACCTGGAAATAAAATGAAAGAGGAAAATCTTATAAAGTAGACCCAAAGAAAGACTTGAGGGGGCGGGGGGGCAGCAAAATGACAGAAGAAATAAAAAGGGAAGAAAATAAATGAGAAATGCACGATGACACGATGGAAGCAGAAAGAATAGAATTATATAACATTTGAGTTTGAACACGACAGTAATAAATTCTCGCTTGAGCATCGCGTTGACAGGTGAAACATTCTGAAGGTCAAAGGGGCGTTCTGATTTCTCGAGGTAATTGCAGTCTACAACTCCTTGTAGAAATACTGTCACGAACTCTGAGAAAGATATACGTAAGTTAAGATTGACTGGGTTGGATGGGTGTTTTAAGTGGTCGACTCTCGCCACCAAAGTTCCTGAGTTCGAGTCCCGGCCTGGGCATGGGTGTTGTGACCAACTGTCCAGTTCAGAATAAGGTCGGGCTCAGAGTGTTCTCTTTCATAATCATTCAGAACACTACATAGTAATAGCCAATTACAGTTTCATCCTCTACAACAAATATGTACATGATGAATAATGCACTTGCTGTCGAAAAAAAACATAACAACATTGGAGCTGCATTTTCTTGCTTCTTGGTAAATTTAGCAACTTTCATTCTGCGATTTGTCATTTCGTAGGAGGACCGTAGTGAAGATGCTCTGTATTGCCGTCCACAAAATTGGAAATCAAGATATGTTTATTCCTGCAAGCAGTTTTCCAAATGCCTTTAATGAAACTTGATATTCACTCGCTGCTTCATAACCATTACGTAACAACACCCTTACACCTCCCCTCACGACATGGCGTCATACATCATGTAAATTTCGTATAAACTTTGGCGAATAATGATTAGCAAATTACTTAGTCTCAAACGATAAGTGGCCGGCCATTGTTGATCTGGCGCAACGTTCCCGTATGATTTTAGAACACATTGTAATAAACTAATGTTGCGATCATACTGGGGTAGGTGTACTTGATCATTGGAATGGCCTTTCCTCAAGTTATATAATTGAAAATATGTAAGAAAACGTCTAGTTTTTCCCATTTTTGATCGAAATGCGTCTACAGTACTATGAAAATCTTGGGGGTGTGTGCATCTATACATACAGGGTGGGCGAAAAGTCACTTTATATGTTAATAGCATAGTACAGTTAGACATGTAGATAAACATTGTTATGAATACAAAAACAATACAAAAACAGTATATTTTTTACTATTGTTGAGCAGATTGACTCTTTATTATTAGTGCATCGGATGCACACAAGTACATGGCGACGCATCAAACTTTGCATCGAACATGGAGGAGTGCACACTGACGTTGTTGATCAATGAACCTTGAACCTTTGTAACAATGTTAATATGTTATTCACAATAAATGTTAATGTTAACCAGACATTGTTTATTCAAAATAAATGTTGAAATTTAAAAAAAATACTGTTTTGTATTCATAACAATGTGTATCTACATGTCTAACTGTACTATGCTATTAACATGTAAAGGGACTTTTCGCCCACCCACATACATACACAAGAACGCATATATTTTTCTTTACTCTCTTATATGGGTGCAGTCCACTAGCGCACAAAAATGTGAAAGTGTGTGCTCGTGGTATATGAAAGGTGCCACGAGCGCACAACATCCAATGCTGCGTTGCCACATCTATGATTGTGTAATGGCTAGGTTAGGTTAGGTTCAGTAGCGAAGCGTAGTCTTACGAAGGAGGCAAGCAATGTTTCAGTACAACAAAACATGTAGTACAACGACATGCCGAGGGGAAAGATTCAAGGTTTATAGCCTCATTTACCCAGTCGCTGGATTTGTCAAAATATCGTAATAAAGTGACTGTACTAAAAATAAACCATATGATCCGCAAACGTCACATTTACTTTTTTAAAAAAATCCAGGTAACGTTATTCATATGATATTAAACGTTTTGCATATGCGAACTTTCCGCATACGACTAAAGGGAGACGGAATTTCTTACTTACTTATTAGTACCTTTATTTGTTCATTATTATTTAATATGGTCAAACGGTGACCAAACCGATTTAGATAAAAAAAAAAATGGGAATCATTTGTTTATTTTACGCTGCATGATGTAATTTAGTATTTTTGGGCACCCTAAAACCGCATTGGAGTAACTTAAACACTAAATAAAAAGTTAAACACAAACAATAAAAAAATCATTTCAAAGCAAAGAAACACATGCATAGACGATGTACTCACCACAATAAATTTCAAACTCTTGGTGTTGGTCGACCCCCTTCCACGATTTTCATTTTAACACTTATCTCTCTCGAGCTAAACGAAGCAATTTTCAATTGCTCAATAATACACCCGCACTTCACATCAACCGTTCCTAAATACGCGTTCATTCCGATAAATTCACAGCACAAAACACGAAGCAACAAACACTCACACTATCCCACGCGCTTTCCACAACTGCAAATACAAGCATCCACACAAGATCAAATTGAAAATCTCTGAAACAACAGAAAGTGATACCAACCTATTTCCTTAATTTTATCCGTCACAAAGGAAAGATATATCAGTTTGGAGATAAAAATTACGCGGAGGAATCAGAATCATTTCAGCAGAACGAGTATGTACATTAATATTTAAGTAATAAAGTGTCATTCAATGGCGTGCCCGGGGTGAAGGGGGGGGGGTGGATGGTAGACATAACCCCCTTTTGGCCCAGTATATCTAAGAAAAAACGTCAAAGGAAGGAAAAGATGACAAAATGTGGACCGTAAAAAGACCCTGGGAACACCACTTGCGTCATAATAATAGAACTTAAAACATATTCGGGCCTCCCCGATGGCGCAGTGGTAGTGTCGTCGCCTTGTAATCAAGGGGTTCTGGGTTCGATACCCGGTGGAGGCACAAGTGTTTCAGATCCCATTTTAAACTGTAGGTCCGGTCCCGATTAGCCTTACTGTGCATAAAGTGGACTTAAAACAACAAATCAATCATTAAAACATATTCTTGTGCTCATAAAATGCAGAATGTATACGATTTACTTCTATGCCATGTACAAATATCAGTAGATAGTTCTTTCTCAGATAGCTTTATTTTCACCCCAAGTTTTATTCAAAAGCAGTCAATTTATTGATTGTAAAATTTGTGAAAGAGCTCACTTGAATTACTGCGTAAATAATTTGGCAGTTGCAAACACTGGTAGTGGTCATCACTTCTGGCGTAATTTGAGCTGGACCGACCAGGAAGCAGGGTGCGGGACCAAGGTCCGTCCAATCTTCCCTCCCTCCCTGAGAAAACTCTTCACGGGGGTGCAGAAATTCCACTGCCCCAACTCCCAATGTCAACTTTTTTTACGCGTTTTATATTTCGCGAAATCTAAAATAATTTGTAATATAATATGATATATATGGAATTTAGAACAGTGATAATAACTTCTTTTAGTTATTTTATGACTAACAATTATTATTATATTTGCGATCTTGTTTACGTGTTCATGAAGACAAATATTCGTTACTAGTTTTTTGCTGGCAACGTACCCATAGATGAATCCTTCTGCTTTCGGTTGAACTCGGCTATTTTCGGGAATCACGCAAGCTCGGAAAGCACAGCTTTTTGTAGAAGCTTTGTGGACGGGTTCCACCAAAATTTCACGCTTCGCCATGTGACTCCTTCGGAGGCCTTATTTTCCCGCAGAACGGCTGCAAGCATTGAGGCTGGTGCTTGCTACAGAGCTGCTGGGGGAGTTTGCGGCCGCATTTTTTCGCGAAATCGAGTGCGATGGAAACTAAATACGGTTAGAACATTAAGTACATTAAATGATATTCGAATTATGCAAGCAGTGCTTGCATTGCTTGTACTATATCTTCGCCTCTGGTTAGGTTAGCTTCGACTATGTTTCTGGGGTCTACTGGTGTCTCCCTTATTCTGCAGCGATACCTTGCCAGTCTTACGAGGCCAAATTCTTTATGAGATAGTGAGGATATTTAAATGGAATAGGTGTTATGAATATAGTCATTCACATAATATATGATACATAATATGTCAACTTATAAGGACCCAACTGGGGTCCCTTGAAAGACAAAAACAGTTGACACAACGTGGCAACATCGCCATGGATTTTTTGCGCTCGTGGTATACATTTTTAATCACAAACGCACGCAGCCTTTTGTTTGTGCGCTCCCGGCCTATGGTCTTGCTATACGGAAAGGAATTTTGGACTGTAAATCTACTTACCTTATATTTCCAAATTTAAAGGATACATACCGAGTGTACCATAAAGGGGTTTACACTATTTGAATGTTAATAACAGAGAAAGTATTACAGATAACCTGATGGAACTTTTTGAATCTGGATCTGTCATGATTAGTGCTTGTTGCCATTCATTTGTTTTTCTTTAATTTCAGTTCAGTTGCCAGTAGTGACAAGTAATTGACAAGATGGCTGGGAACCTTTCCGTTGAGCAACGGAAGTGGATTTGAAAGTGTTTTTGGAAATGTGAGAACATGAAAGAATCGCAGAGAGGATGGAGGGCAGAATTTGATGTATGGACTTCTTGGGGGATCTTGTGAAAGTTTGTACCACTGCTTCCATCCCTCTTTCGTCCGATACTGATTTCTTCCTGCCACACCGTCCCAGATCACACACAGTTCCTTCCCTCTCAAACTTGTCGCGTAATTTCGTAATTGTTACACGTGACGGTGGCGCAGTATCAAATTCTGCCCTCCATCGTCTCTGCACTTCTTTCATGTTCTCACATTTCCAAAAACACTTTCAAATCCACTTCCGTTGCTCAACGGAAAGGTTCCCGGCCATCTTGTAAATTACTTGTCACTACTGGCAACTGAACTGAAATTAAAGAAAAAACAAATGAATGGCAACAAGCACTAATCATGACAGATCCAGATACAACAAGTTCCATCAGGTTATCTGTAATACTTTCTCTGTTATTAACATTCAAATAGTGTAAACCCCTTTGTGGGACACTTTGTATTTAATTACAAATGTAAAGAAAATTATCTAAATTTTGATGGTCATTGGTGAAAAAATGACAGCCTACTTGTTGTTATTAGAGTAGTAACTATATGGAAGAAAGTGACTGTAAAAATTATAGAAACTGTTGATGTAACAGAGTTACATTTTGAGTGACGTAAATATAAGTCGGTTGCAAAATTTAGACCTACCAAATACGAAAACTATGATATTCTTAGAAATAAGTGGTGGGATATGAAAATTGATCAACTCGTTTGTGACCGCGAGATAAAAGAAATCGATGAAAAGCGACATGTCGATATCTCGAAAACTTGAATGTGCAATTCGATAATTTTCCGAAGTTGAAGACCTGGCAGACGCTTCATTTAACGCAGCATAAATTATTTTGTTTTACCCGTTCGTGCGTCGATTTATTGAAAGTCAAGAAATTATACAGTTTCCCATTGCGATATCTCTGAAACCATTAGAGTTATTAATATGAATTTGATTGATTGAGTGAGTTGGTGTTTTAAGTCCACTTTATGCACAGTAAGGTAAATCGGGACTGGCCGTACAGTTTAAAGTGGGATCCGAACCGCTATGTGTCTCCACCGGGTATCGAACCCGGGACTCCTTTTATAAATACGAAACTTGAGCTTTAATTTTTGCGAGGTGACTCATGACTTAAAACAAGATGATGTGGGTAAAAATATGGTGACAGGACTTCTACAAAAGATTTTAAAAACTACAATCTTTTTTAGTGAAATAGCATTTTGAATGCTTGTCCGACAAATATAGACTTTATCTGTATTTAGCAATGAAATTTGGAGAAATTGCACAAATACTTAATTTTACATGAAATATATATTCTGAACGGGAAATATGTAATATACCTCAAAGTATGTAAAAATATGTAACATGAAATTCATGTATATAGTTTCTAACATACGCCGACCTCCGTGACAGATAGGTTAGTACAGCGCGCTACGACGGCAGGGTTCGAATCCCGCCCTGGACATATGTTCCTTGTGAGTTCCTTGTATCGACACTCCTGCTTATCTTCGCCATTAGCCAAAAGTGGCATAAAGGCGTAAAATAAATCAGTCAGTTAATCGTTCCTAACATAGTATGTGCCTGACCCGCAGAAAATAACCCCCCTCCTCTCCCTCCCGTCTCTACCTGCTCATTCATTTTTTCTGTCGTCAACGTCGTGACTGTATCCTTTCTAATGTGTGCTCTGATTTTGTAAGTGTGGTCGAAAATCTGTGTTTGTGTGTGTGATTGGATAACACTTGTTTGGAAGTGCTTGTATGGAAGTGAAATTCAACGCTACGCAAGCAGAAAGCTCTGCCCCAATGCGTGTCTCGTTAGGCTGGGTGGGTGTGTTCCGAGCGCTAACATGCAGGCCTTTCTCGACACGAAATCCGTTCATCGACATGGAATCCCGCAAGAATCTCCTTCGACCAGAGGTTAAACCCCAAGTTAACTTCTGGAAGGGATCATAGTGAACATGCGATGCTTCCCGGAAAATGTGTTTTTGCGGTAGCTCAGTCGTTAAGGCGTCTGACTACCATGTGAGAAACCCAGGTTCGATCCTCGGCGGAGGAGAACGGGACTTTTTCAACCTGTTCAAGCGGCTCCGGCGCCCACCCAGAGTCGTATAAAGTGGGTACCTGGAGGAAAATATGGAGAAGGGGGTAAAGGCGGCCAGGGGCGTGGTGCTGATCACATCACCCCCAGCTCGGCCGAGATCAAGAAAGTGTGGGGCCCTAACCCTATACGCCTTCGTGGCGTGGTGCAATGCACAGTAGGGGTGGCCAGATCCGGATCCTGGCGGATCCGAAATCCGGATCCGGTTGGTTCCGGATCCGGATCCGGATCCTAAAATTCTTCGGATCCGGATCTGCGGATCCGGAATTTTCAGATCCGGATCCGGATCCAGAACTTTCGGATCTGGATCCAGAACTTTCGGATCCGGATTCAGAACTTTCGGATCCGGTACTTTCGGATCCGGATCCGGTACTTTTGGATCCGGATCCGGAATTTTCGGATCCGGATCCGTTTTGCCATCCCACATGCGCTTCTTTGGAAAGTAAGAATGTGCTTATAACATATTGTTACCTGCTAATATACATATATATATAATATACATACACATATATATATATAGTGTGTGTGCTCGCGTGCGCGATTTGTAATTAATTAATACACTTACTTACTAGGGAGGTCTAAGTCTCCCCCTCCGATTTCCATGAAACTTGGCAGGTGTATAGAGCCCCCCCCCTCAAATGTCAAGATGAGGAGAAATTGAAGTGGGGATCTGTCACCGAAACCACGTAAATATGGCATAGGAAGAAACAGGGGGCATACGGCTTCTCTATACACCTGTCAAATTTCATGGGAATCGGAGGGGGACACAGGGGTCAGATGATTCCCACGGCAATTTGTCCTAATCTTGACATTTGAGGCGGGTTTTGCCCCCTAAAACAGTATTTTAGCCGAAACAAAAAAACACGTATTTCTTCCTTTGGGCCCCTCTATACACCTGCCAAGTTTCATGAAAATCGGAGGGGAACACAGGGGTCAGATCCTTACTTCAATTTGTCCTCATCTTGACATTTGAGGGGATTTTGCCCCCTGAAACAGTTTTTAGCTCAAACAAAAAAACACGTAATTATTCCTTCGGGCCCCTCTATACACCTGCCACGTTTCATGGAAATCGGAGGGGAACTCAGGGATCAGATCCCCACTTCAATTTGTCCTCATCTTGACATTTGAGAGGAGGTTGCCCCCTAGAACAAATTTTTTTCCGATACAAAAAAACACGTATTTCTTCATTTGGGCCCGTTTATACACACACCTGCCAAATTTCATGGAAATCTGAGGGGGACACAGGGGTCAGATCCCCACTTCAATTTGTCCTCATCTTGACAATTCAGTGGGTTTCGCCCTGTAAAACCGTTTTTTAGCTGAAACAAAAAAAAAACATGTATTTCTTCCTTTGGGCCCCACTATACACCTGCCAAGTTTCATGGAAATCGGAGGGGGACACACAAATCAAATGCCCACTTAAATTTGTCCTCATATTGACATTTGAGGGGGGGTTGCCCCCTAAAATCGTTTTTTATCTGAAACAAAAAAACACGTATTTCTTCCATTGGGCCCCACTATACACCTGCCAAGTTTCATGAAAATCGGAAAGACACAGGGGTCAGATCCTCACTTCAATTTGTCCTCATCTTGACATATGAGGGGGTTTTGCCCCCTAAAACCGTTTTTTAGCTGAAACAAAAAAAAACACGTATTTCTTCCATTGGGCCCCACTATACACCTGCCAAGTTTTATGGAAATGGGAGGGACACAGGGGTCAGATCCTCACTTCAATTTGTCCTCATCTTGACATTTGAGGGGCTTTTGCCCCCTAAAACCGTTTTTTTTATCTGAAACAAAAAAACACGTATTTCTTCCATTGGGCCCCACTATACACCTACCAAGTTTCATGGAAATCGGAAAGACACAGGGGTCAGATCCTCACTTCAATTTGTCCTCATCTTGACATTTGAGGGGGTTTTGCCCCCTAAAACCGTTTTTTAGCTGAAACAAAAAAAACACGTATTTCTTCATTTGGGCCCGTTTATACACACACCTGCCAAGTATCATGGAAATCGGAGGGGGACACAGGGTCAGATCCTCACTTCAATTTGTCCTCATCTTGACATTTGAGGGGGTTTTGCCCCCTAAAACCGTTTTTTAGCTGAAACAAAAAAACACGTAATTCTTCCTTTGGGCCCCACTATACTGCAAAGTTTCATGGAAATCGGAGGGGGACCTTTAGATAACCTCCCTTGTTAGTCTTACACTTTGTAATTATTTAACACTGCATATATTATAATGTTTTATTTTAATTTGTAAAACTGTAACTGTAGAACAATTGTATAATTTTTGTATAACATTTCTATCTTGTTATATGTGTTAAAGGTTTCATCCTGGAATGGAATGTCTCACATTTATGTGTGTTTTCATTTCCAATACATTCGAATGAATACATATTCGTTTCAATGGCATTTACAAAATCACTTCGGACATTTGTGCACGAGTGTGTTAGCCGATGCGTAGCAAAGTATTTTAGGAACAACACTTGAAAAAAATTGTTGTAGGACTAAGGTGTGGTAATATTATAATGGGATTGAGATACGAAACTCTCGGATCCGGATCCGGATCCGGATTTTCGGATCCGGATCCAGATCCGAAACTTTCAGATCCGGATCCGGATCCGCGGATCCGGAACTCTGGGATCCGGAACTCTGGGATCCGGATCCAGATCCGAAACTTTCAGACCCGGATACGGATCCGCGGATCCGGAACTCTCGGATCCGGATCCAGATCCGGAACTTTCGGATCCGGATCCGCGGATCCGGAACTCTCGGATCCGGATCCAGATCCGTAACTTTTGGATCCGGATCAGGATTTTTCGGATCCGGATCCGTTTGGCCATCCGCACAGGGGAACACTTTACTTTTTTTTAAAATTATTTTTAGTCGGGATGGAACATAAAAATGGCGCTGACCCTTTAAGGGTGTATTCTACACAACATGGGCGTAGCCAGAAATTTCTGTAGGGGCGGTGTGGGGGGTTTTAATGAAATTTGATTAGCAAAAATAATAACAATAATAATTATTTGCACGATTACTTTATAATAATAAGTACTATAAGCTAATAAAAATAAACATTTTTCGAAATGTATTATTATTATTGTTACTGCTGCTGCTGTTGTTATTATAATTATATTGATGGGGAGACTGCTAATCCACCAGATGAATAAATATCCAGCACTGCCGTTTTCCATTATTTTATTACATTTCATGCAGTTTGTTGTACTGAGATTTATAGTTATTATATTTTGTTATTAACTTTTACACATCTCGTTCATGAATAGGTTTAAAAAGTTAAGGAAATATTTTATATATGTATGTATGTGATTTCTATGATTTGCTTTATTTTACTTCGTTCGCCTTTTGTCCCACTTTTGGCTAATTTGCGAGGATGGGTATGAGTGATGAATTAATGAAATTGATGAATGGACACTCACAAACATCCATGCCCAGGTCAGGATTCGAACCCGGGACCCCTGGTGTCGTAGCGCGATGTGCTAACCACTCCACCACGGGGCCGGCTAGGGAACATTTTACTCGTGAAGTTTATGTTGTGTCACCTTTCACATAAAACTACATTTTCTTTATTTTTGAAATTGTGGAACCATTTATTTTTTTTGGGTTAAAAGTAGAATATGAAAATATAATCTGGTTTCTGCATTTTACACTAAAATTTTTACTTTTGGTATTATGTTCGAACACAAGCTAAGTGAGATTTATTTATTTTATTAACAATTACAAGATTTCTGTTTTTTTGTAACTTGAAATAAACTGTCAATTTCTAGGGGGGAGGGAGTTAACGGACCCGTTTCCATACTATGTACTACTCCCTCTTTCTCGCGTTTCACTTTTTCTCTCTTCCTTTATATTTCAATCGGTCTTCTGTTATTTCTCTTTCTTCTCTTTTAATCTTGCTGTTCTCTGTCTCTTTCTTGTTCATTTCTTTCTCTCTATCACTCTCTTTCTATTTCAATTGATTTTCTGTTACTTCTCTCCCGTCTCTCTCGCTTTTCTCTTTATCTGTTTCTTCATTTCTGTCTTTCTCCCGCTTGTATATTTCTGTTCACTTTCTCTCTGTCTCTTTTTGATCGCTTCTTTATTTCTCTTCAGTTTTATCTCTGTTCCAATCTTCTGTCATTTCTCTTCCTCTCTCTCTCTCTCTCTTTCGCTTCTATACTTCTCTTGCCACCTCTCTCTGTCTTTCAATCGATCTTCTGTCATTTCTCTCCCTTGTCTTGCTTTTCTCTTTCCCTGTTTCTTCCTTTCCCCTCTTTCTATATTTCTCTTATCTTTTCCTTCTCTTTCCTTCGATATGCTCTTCCTTCTCTCCCTCTCCGTCTTGCTTTTCCCTCTTTCTCTGTTCGTTTCTTCCGTTTCTCGTTAGATATTTCTCTTCTCGCCGTGTGTGTGTTTGTTTGCCTAGTTTATTTCCTTTTATTTCTCTTCTCCTTCCTTCTCCCTCCCCTCTCTGTCTGTCCACCTGGCTTCTTTATTCTCTTCATTTGCTCTCAGTGGTTCTCAAACTTTTTTCTCGTTGTACCCTATAGTCGTAACTAAACGTCTAATATACCAGAATAGTGGGTTTTGGGGAATCCTTTGGCTGCCTGTTTGGTGGAGGCATGTATCTGCAATATAGCAAAATGACATTCAGGCTGTATGTGGAAACATTAGAATCCTACGTGTATTATTTTATTGGGTGTTCCTACGTTTACAATCTTTATGATCAGTTACAAAAATGAAAATGTGAAACACATGTATGCCAAGAAGTTTATCATAAAATTTAATTTTCATGTATTTTTTCCCAGACTTATTGAAAATAAGTTTGTAAACAAAGTGTAAAGCACAAATTTGGAGTTTTTATTGTAAATCCTGAGAGTTTTTAGTGAGTTGTTTAAAAAAATATATGAAACAAAGATAAGAGTGTCGGTGACAAAATCAGCCTTACTTATAAAGACTGCCCCGCAAAAATGTTGTCGTGTGGGTATAGGCGCCGACTCCATGGGGCTTGGGGGGCTCGAGCCCCCCCAATGTTATCGATGTTGGGGCAGAGCCCCCCCAAATAATTTTGCTTAAGAGAATCTATTGTATTATTTTGCTTCTCTTGTAAAGTTTACTCTGAATTGTGCCACATGAAATTAACTTTAAATACACATTTGAAATGTTCTAGACCATTAACTTTGGGGGGGGGGGGGCTATGACCTGAGACAGCAAAACACCTGACTTATTACTATATACTAAGTATACAGTTATGAGTATTGTTAACATTTTTACTAAAAAGAGTTTTAAAATAAGATGTGCATCAACTAGGAGAGTGGATGGGACGTTCGGGTTACAAATGGCTCTCACATGACATTTATACGAGATCATTGATATATAAGGGAGATCTTTTTTGCGCTCCGTGGTAGCAGATATTAGAAGTCGGGAATATTTTGCTATTATGGTTGACGAAACTTGTGACATATCCATCCGTGAACAATTGACATTTTTCATTCGAACTGTAAATGAAAATTTTAATATTTTTGAGGAATTCATGGGCTTTTACGAGATTCCGAACACTGAAGCCAATACTTAAAAAAGGGAGGGAGGGAGTCATTCATTAATTTATTGCAGTGATCAGAGCCCCCCCAATAATTTTGACAAGTCGGCGCCCCTGCGTGTGGGTATTCTTGACATTTCTCTTCCTAGCTCATCGCGTACCCCCTTCAAGTCGTTCATGTACCCCTGGGGGTACGCGTACCACAGTTTGAGAACCACTGCACATTCTTCCATTAACTCTTACCTTTTTTATGAAATGACACGTAACTTTAACTTGAGGACACAACCATATTTTTTTAAAAAAAAGTTTCACCGCAACGCCACATCGCGGTGATTCGGCGTTTATTTACAAGACCTTTGTTCATCTGACATCGAATAGCTCTAAAAAAACATCCAGAGCCATACGCCAGTTGGCTTACGTAACGCCTGACGTAGCATGTAATGCGATCAGCTCTGCTCGTGTTTTTAATTATTACTCTAAGGCTAATCAAACCATCTGATAACAGAGCACAAGCTCTATGACTCGATGCATTTTGCTCTCGAAGTTGCAAAAAAAAAAAAAAAATTTGGCAACTTGCCACTTGCCCTTGCACGCGCTGAAATTACTTTCATATTTACAGCACGTTCGTGTCATTTCCAATGACTTCAAAAAAAAGATTCACTGCTTATTATAATAAGTCTTCGACTCAGTGCTTGTAATGTTAATCGAATACAGAAAGAATGTTCTCTTTTACGTTTATGACTATCATCATACAAACTACTCTTATGCAACGGTGTTCGTTGAAGACTTAATGGTTACATGGCAAGGCAAATACACAATAATTTACGAGACAAGGAGAGTTTCATCACTAAATGTATCAGCATGAAGAGTTTTAGAACATTCACGGACGCTGTTAGAAGTTGCCGTAAAAAATTCAATATTCTACCATTAAAATGTCCAGTCCGCATGTTAATTTACAAAAACGTGACGCAACCGGTTTTTATTTATTGTGAGCGCATGCGCATTCATGTCGTCACTTCTCCGCATTGTGGCTACAGTGAGAAGTAAACGTGGCGTTGGTAACCATTTTAGCTCCTAAACACAGGCAGATTTAAATTTCAGTACGTTATCTTCCTTAAAGATTGATAATGATTATGAATTTCATAAATATATTTATATATTTTATAATTTATTATATTTATAATAAATTTATTTATTTATATATTTATTAAAATTATATTCATTAGGTTTATGTTTCTTCCTCTATTTCTCTGTTTATTACTCTGTTCCCCTCCATCGTTCTTTATCATCTTTCTTCCTTCCTCTGTTTAGCTGTCTAGTTTTGCATCTACATTTCTATCAATCTCCCCACCTCTCTCCACATACACATATACACACATATATGCGTGTGTGTGATTCTTAGCCAACTTGAATTTATGTAAGAACTAGCTGATTGCCCGGCGTTGCCCGGGTTTTTATTGATCTCAATCTTCTATTAGACAGGAATATAATTAATTCTAACTGTAGTGTAAAATGAACTTGGAGTTGAACGGCATTGGGAGTGTCACTATTCATCTCAGCGGCCCCGAAAATTATGGATTCCACACTAATATTGGTCGTTTTACATGTCACCCCTTCCCATCCCAACCCTTAGTGGTGCCAGGCGTGTCTTTGAGTTGAACGGCATTGGGAGTGTCACTATACATCTTAGCGACCCCGACAACTATGGATTCCACACTAATATCGGTCATTTTCGATTATTTTTACATGTCACCTTCTTCCCACCTCCACCCCTAGGGGTGCCAGGAGTGTCTTACCCCACAGTATGTCTTTCCAGATTGTAAGTCATGTGTACCAAGTTTGGTCATCGTGAATGTCACCAATTAGCTTAGAGATTCCGAAAACTATGGATTCGACACTAATCTATGTCATTTTTGACATTTCATTTTTCACCCCCCTCACCCTCCATCCCAATTGATGATGAACGTGGAGTTGAACTGCATTTGGAGTGTCACTATTCATCTTAGCGACCCCGAAAACTATGGATTCCACACTAATATCGGTCGTTTTCGATTATTTTTACATGTCACCCCCTTCCCACCCCACCCCTAGGGGTGTCTTACCCCAACAGTATTTCTTTCGAGACTGTAAGTGATACGTATACCAAGTTTGGTTGAAATCGCTCCAGTCGTTCGAGAGTTACGCCGGAACAACACACATATATACACACACAACCATTTTTATATACCTGAAAATTTACCCTTTAGGCTATTTGGTTGGGCAAAAGGGTGGGCTAAAACCCTAGCCCACTGGTGGCGACACCACACCACACAACGTCCATAGAAAACACCCCTGTAGTTACGAAATTATGTTGGTAGCTTGCAAATTTTGAAATTGTTGCCCGTTTCGAGTGTTTCGATGTTACATACTCACCCTGTATATGACTGAGCAGAGGCTCTATTGTGAAAAAAAGAGACATACGAGGCGCTGTACTTTAGTCCATCTCCCGGATCCATCGTTATCAATCCCTTGTCACGGTGCTGAGTACAAGGGCAAACATTACATGCTTTGTGTTAACTGAACTCACTCTGTCAAGGTTATCTGGGTGCGATCAAAAGACGCGGTTTCATTCCAAGAGGAAAATTGTTTGTATTTCCCTCCGTACACACAATACCGAAACCACAAATCATCATGCTCTTAGAATACCGAATGAACATTTCTCAACCGAATTGTCCCGTACAAGAATAACGCCCACGGTCTTTCTCAGAACATCAATGTTTACTCTGCATTCTTGATATGTGCTTTGGAAACGTGAACGCCCGTAAAGCTGAACTTGTAAAATCGCCGAAGAACATAGCCAGGGCAATGATGTTATGCCTCTGACGTCAACGGTATGTACAGAAGCAGACATAGAATGCAGTTTTATTTTTAATAGCATGACATTATCTGCTAAGATGTTTGCACGTGGCTCACTTGGATTATAACACGGCGCATATAAAAGTGTTTACCAAGGCTAAACGACCTTCGGATGTTTGTTTGTTTGGAATTTGTATTTCTCTTCGTTGATCTTTCTACGTTCGCATGTGACTATTGAAGTTTAGCTTATTTATTTATTACACTAAGAACTTGCGAGAGAACTGAAAATGCATATACATGCAGTGGTTATGTAATATGTACTGTTGAATATATTCGTTCTCTGTGATACACAATCTTTGGAACCACAACTGGGACCCCTGGCGTCGTAGCGCGATGTGCTAACCACTCCACCGCGGGGGCCGGCAATTCGCACATTCGTTTGCATAATATATAATAAGCGACTTCCCTCATAGTAAAGCTAGATATATAAAAAGATATGATAAAAGTTGGTTTACCGGCGGTACAAACGGTAACATGAAAAATACGTCACTGAAAATAAGTGAAACTTAAAGGGAAGGAAGCAAACGTCAAACAGCTGTGCATTGTGATGTCATTGTAGATTAGATAATGCTGGAGTGAATAGAGGCGATGTTATCTGTTGTTTGTCCCTGCCTCACGTGAATATTCTGAACAAAGCTTCTGTCGATAACATATCTGATAAACGTAGAGCGATCTTTGACGTGTTACCAAAGGCCACTTGCTTACCTCGCAATAAGACCGAAACCCAGTCATGCATACTCACGTACCCGGCTTCTAGCTCGAATCAAATCGATCAAGAATTCTTGCACAACGGAAAATACATTGCTTGCCTCATCCATTTGCTATAATTCAAAGGTGTGTGTGTGAACCCACTTCCGGTTCTGGAGATTCTTGGCTGCACATTATCGATCATTTCTCGTTGACAACTCCCAACCTTTTTTTTTCTTTCCAAACAAACCACCAATAGTATCTTTAAATACCAAAGATAATAACGTCAGATTGTAGTACAGTGGGATCCATGAGTATTACCGTAAATTGTTCATGACTATTTTCATTAACTTTTCTCTTGCACCCTATATGTTTTAAGCGATGGATTTTTATGTATGCTGGTGCAGAAGTTGTCAACAGCTTGTTTTGAGTTTTATTTTAATTCTTGAAGCTCTTATTGGGTCAAATAAAGTGCACGAACATGGTGATGGACAATTTGCACGGTAATACTCATGGATCCCACTGTACAGTCAACGGCAAATTGTCCACCACTATTTTCATTACTTTTCCTTTCTACGTTCTGTGTTGTTTTAAGGAAGAAACTATGTTGGTTCGAAGCAGGCATTGTTCTCTGCTTATTATTTCAATTCATTGTCATCACATTGTGTAATACAGACCGAATGAAAATGGTGGTGGACAACTCGTCTACTGTTTCTTTCGCCGTTGGGTACAAAGGTTACAAATATATAGGGTAATCCGTCATAAAATGAAACTAGTTTGGTTGGAAAGTAAATGAAAGTGGTATAACAAAGGCCGCGCGAAGGATTTTTCTCAGGGGGTGGGGGGGTGGGGATAGTGTGGGAAAGAGGGGTTATGTTTTCCCTCAGTTAAGAGAATTCTCACAAAGCATCTCAAGCACTAGGATAATTTACACATCTACTTAATCTGCTGCCTTTCACGGCATCCGTCGTCTATGTTTTTACGCTACAATTTCAATATTTGAATTATATATGAGGGGAGCTGCCACCCTTCTGCGGGCGCCATCCTGGAGAATAACATGCTGTAGTATGTTCAATACCACACAAGAACATACAATATTTGATCCATTCCTCAGTCTATTTCTAACATTTTTTGCAACCTCATGCGATAAGTTTCTCACAGCCTTTAGACATCTGGATTGGTCGACCACTGTGGCACATAGATAATAACCTTCAAATCTTACTCACCCCAAAGTGTCTGGTTGTAGTGGTTTGAAGTTTATATGTGGACAATGATTAAATCCCACTTCAGAGCTTATACTGGTAGCTCGCTTCACATGCTGACATAGTGCATTCAATGGGCCTATGGCTCGATTCCTTATGATGAACAGAACAGGTCTACATTCGGCTACACTGTTCAAGTGTGACGTACACAGAAAAACAAATCTTTGAACTGTCAGCATAAGGGATTCATCGTCTGGAGACTTTGTCCACAATGTTTAAAAGCGCTGTTAATACCGGGGCTGTAAGGAGTGATACTTTTTGTGGACACCAAATTTCAACCTTCCTTCCACGTAGCACACACTGGACTGCATTTTGCAGACTAGCGAGGCTCTGGCGTCTGGACTTAAGGCAAGCATAATCCTCCGCGGGGCTCGTGTTGTGTCGTCCATATACGTTCATCCAGTGTTCGAATTGCATATAATGCAGATGGAACCTTTTTTGGGGGCCACTTTCGGATTTTGTTGTTCAGTACGTACTGAAACCTCATTCACACTCAGTCCTTGATTGGAATGGTCAGTAGCTCTACAAATCTCTATATGCCTATTGAGCTCGTTTTCACATTTTTGCGTTATTGGTACACCTTGAATTCCTTCACTATTTCCCTTTGCTTTTTTAAATGATTAAATGATTTGCTTTATTTCACTTGGCTTTTTGTGCCACTTTTGGCTCTTTACGAAGATGGGGATGAGTGATGACGTGATGAAATTGGTGAATGGACACTCAGAAACATCCATGCCCAGGCCGGGATTCAAACCCGGGACCCTTGGCGTCGTGGCGCGATGTGCTAACCACTCCGCCAACGGGGACCGGCTATTCACTATTTCGCGAATGCAGTCTCATATTTTAACCCTACCACCAACAATAAGATTTACAAGATACCACCCAACAAATTTCAAACATTTTGTTAATTTTCCTTGTTGTTGTTGCCACTGCTCGAACAGATTACTTTCATTTTTGCTGCTTCTGAACGTACAAAAAAAAAGTGCACCCATAAAGGATTTAAAGTGCAATGGCAGTCTCGTATTCGTTCACAATATCGTGAACGGCAAGCTCGAATTTATGGCTCAAACAGTAAATGCATGTTATGCCATTCAGAGGGGAGGGGGGATTTCTTTCCCTGGTTTGTTTTTACCACCACTGAATACAAAAACCGAATAAGAGATTGGCAGATTGCTACAGATTCAGGCGTTAGTTACATACTACGTTATGTTATTGAAACGTGCACTTCGCATATTGGATTCGTGTTAAAAACCCTTCGTGCTGTGACCTGTTAATCGTGCAAGGAAAAATCACGAAAGCAGATAACACACCAAGACTGCAGATATGTTTCAACTCATCACATCTATCGTGTTGAAACCTCTATTTTTAAGCACACACATTGTCATACTGAAGAGTCGAATGCGTTCTTGCAGTTGTTTTCTGCCGGAGCACTATTTTCATTCGAGGTTGTTAAACTAGATGTATATACAGTAATGTTTCCCAACTCTGCTGTAATGCAAAAATATATACGCAGATTTCTTTTCCTTGAAGATTAAACCAACGTGAAAAATTGTACGATCTACTTTTCTATGGTATAATGGCTGCCGAATACACTGGAGACGCAGAATTTTTTTTTCGGGATGGGCTGCAATTGTAAAGCTTCGTTCTAGGAGGGCGGGATACATCATAAAATGTTTTCACTCTATTGAAATTGTAATCGAAGACAAAAATTGTAATTGAAAGTCACTTTAAGGGAGGAGGGTTTGTATTTACACCTTTTGTTTTTTTTCGAGTTCTTAAAGGATTTTCATACTTAACGTTACAAATGAAATCCAGTAGTTTTTCTTTTTTAGTTATTTTACCTTGCATAAGCTGATGCAATGGTGATACCCAATGACTGCGATTGGGTTCCAAAACTTGGGGGGTAAGGTGAAAAAAGGGGGGCAACGACAGTTTACTTTCACTTGCTACATAAGGTTTAGCATAGTGCGGGGCAAAAGTGGGGGGGGGGGGGGGGCAGCGCCACTGGTGAAACCCTATGTACCCTTATATCTATACCTAATCAGACAGGGTTCTAACCTGGGATCTCTGGATTCGTAGTGTTAGCTACTCATGCCCAGGGTGTATAATAATCATGATTTCTATTTTAAAAAAATATTTTTAATGATTTTTTAAATTTACATCGGTTTTTTTTATGTAAATCAATTCAACTTATTTTTTTTAAAAAAAAACACGA
Organism: Lepisma saccharinum; assembly: GCF_977018435.1. Lineage (NCBI taxonomy): Eukaryota > Metazoa > Arthropoda > Insecta > Zygentoma > Lepismatidae > Lepisma > Lepisma saccharinum. Next base: position 20,053,149 of record NC_139243.1, on the reverse strand, counting down.
TGAAAATTACTTGTATGGTTTCGGCACCATACATAGACTATATACACATGTTTTTTATAGAAAGGCTTTTCCTAGTAAACGGCCCTAGTAGTGCAAGTGGGGGAGTTCTGCAACATCAAGTGGTGAGCTGAAGTGGTGAGCAGTGTTGCCAACTCCTCACTCGAAAAAATCACCAAGGTTTTTGTTTTTGGGTCTAACCTAACCTAAAGCAAGGAGCTGGCAACCTTGCTTGAGGTATTTTCTCGCAGTGTTGCCAACTCCTCACTCGAAAAAATCACCAAGGTTTTTTTTTCTTGGTCTAACGTAACCTAAAGCAAGGAGCTGGCAACCTTGCTTGAGGCTTGCCTTACAGTGCATAAAGCAAGGTTGCCAACCCACTGGTATTTTTGCCATAGCCTTTTACAAGAAAAAAAAAGAGAGAGGGAAGAGTTAAACAACCGACAGCTTACCCACAGCCTTTTTTGCTCTAACCTAACCTAAAGCAAGGAGCTGGCAACTTTGCTTGTGCAATCAACCCGGTTGATCGCCCCTCAAGTGGAGATCAGTGTTGCCAACTCCTCACTCGAAAAAAAATCACCAAGGTTTTTTTTTGCTCTAACCTAACCTAAAGCAAGGAGCTGACAATTTTGCTTGTGCAATCAACCCGGTTGATCGCCCTCAAGTAAAAATCAGCGTTGCCAACTTCTTACTCGAAAAAAAAATCACCATGGTTTTTTTTTGGTCTAACCTAGCCTAAAGCAAGGAGCTGACAACTTTGCTTGAGGCTTGCCTTACAGCGCATAAAGCAATTTTTGCCAACCTACACACACTAAACAAGGAGAGCCGACAACAAATATGTACTGCCGTAAAAGAGAGAGAGATGGGTGGATGGTAATATAGTATGTGTGTGCGTGTGTGCGTATAATATGTAGCATTATTAACTAGAGTGTGTTGGCAATTTACTTCCAACTAAAAAAATAGAGATGTCGACGTTGGTGTAAGATGAAAGAGAGAGGGAGAGAGATTTATGGCTGGCAAGAGTAATGAGCGAATGCGCCATATCGTAATTTTCCAACTCCGTATATCGTGACCTTTGTAAACCTCTCTCGGGGGAATATTGTAACGCAAACAAACAAACAAAATAATAATTGTTGTTTTTAGGAGGCCTGGCCCCTATAACCTCGCCAGGGTGCGTGGTGCCCAACCAAAAATGTAAAAGTTTTCTAATGGCTGCGGTTATAGATTACCGCACCTCTGTAGAGTTTCACGTGTTTTTTTTTTCCCCCAAACTTCCATGAAACCCTACAGAGGACCTCCGTAATGCATGCAACGTGTACTAACGACTCTAGTGTTATTTGATGTTGTGATATTTTTGGATATAGAGTTTTATTATGAGATAGATAAAAAATGATTATGTTTATTATAATATTTTCTTGATGAAGATGGAGAATGTATGTGTGTGTTACAAATAAAGTTGCATGCTTTTTTCTAGTGTGTGTATGTGTTTTTGATGTTTCGACAGCATCTGAAACGATAAAAAAAAATTATTGTTAATTTTCACGTGTAAAAACAACAACAAATTTTTTTTGTGCAAATTTTCTGATTGTCTCTCGTGCTATAGTGCAAAAAAGATATTGTGACTGATAACTAATGAAATTAACATTTGTAAGTGATCTGAACTAGTGAAATTCGTATTGTGCCATTGTAACTGATTGTGCTAGTGCAGAAAATTTCTTATTGTGCAAGAAAATAGATGTTAAAAAAACTTGTTAAAACTGCTCTGTGACCCTCTCGTTCTTCACGTCGTAGGCGAAGGACTTCTCTGCAATCAGGATGACACTGCATAGGGTATCCTCGGGCAAGGCATCGTGGAACTCGCAGACGACCTTGATGTTGGTTCGATCGTTGACCACAACCTTCTTCCTCTTAGATGTGTTGATGACGGTCATGGGTCTCCGGGCTTTGAATTCGCTGGGCGTGTAGTACATGTCCACGCTTCCCTCGGTCACGCGTTTGTAAGCCGAAAACGCTTCGTAAAGTTTGAGGTAATCGTCTTTGGTTACGTCGAGGTTGTAATTCTCACGCGGGAACACTTCGTTACGTCCATTCTTCAGATAAACGTTCTTGATTTTGCAGTCGTCGAACTTGCTGGAATCTTTCTCCTGATTGTTATCGCGCCCGGTCTGAAAGAGCACCACGACGAAATCTGGCATGTCGAACTGTATGTTGTTGAACTGCGTCGTCACGTCGAATTCCATGTGACTTCCCGACGCCATTTTCTGCACGCACTGGTAACCGTGAAAGTGAATCAACACCTGCGGACTTTTTAAAATCTCCGCTTTGTACTTGAGGGCGTAGTTTGTTTCGTATTCCACCACCGGCATTCTCAATTCCATGCTCCGGATGACGCATTTCGCCGCTTCGGGTAAAGTGTTGGCTATCGGCGTGGTGCCGTCCGGACCCAAAGTAGCGTATCGCATCAGTGCGTCGTTGTCGTTGGCCGCTCTTCGAAACGTGATCCTCAGTCCTCCCTTCCACATGATCTCCTTGTAGTCCGAGAAGAAACCAGGCAGCAGACGCATGGGAAAGAGCACCGTGTGACTTCTCGTCGATATTTTGGTCCCGGCTTCGAATCCCCCGGCCTGGTAGTATGCTGCATCCGTTTTGGATAATTTCAAAGTTCCCACTGCCGTCGACGTGATGCCTGGATAATCTATTCTGTCGATGACGGTGTTGTGTTTCCTCACCTCCACCTGCGAGAACAGGTGAGGCACGAAGTTGTCTACGAGTATCAAGTTTGCTGCTGCGGGAAACGTGTCTCCGCTTTCTTTCTTCACCACGTCGAATTGAAGGTAGAGGTCCGCTCTGTGAGGATGAATGAACCCATCGCCTACGTCAACGTCGTATTCGATCTCCCTGTTCGCCTCGTTAAGATTGGCGAACGTGCGACGGTTGGGAGGGAAAGATTGCAATTCGTAACTTTCGATTTGCTCCATTTTACATGTATGGTTATTTATTATACGTTGATCTCCACGATGGCAGTAGTTGTTGCACCTGCGAAATCCACCACGTCTCCTTTCTCGTTCGTCACCACCAACTCTATGTCGTCTATGCGGTTGCGACATACTGGAAAATAGATCGGCGAAGAGGGCGTGTAGATGATCGGTTCCATGAACTCGGAACTTGGTTTGAAAGTGGCTATGATTCCCGTCTGCTTGTGACTTCCTAATAATCCGTCCGAAGATTTCGTGATCATACCTTCGGCCACGTTGCAGTGTACGTTCAGAGTCTCTATGGCCAAGAATTTAGGAATGTTGGTTGCTACGTGCTTGATGCCAGCTTCGAGTTTGGTGTCGTTCTCGAAACCTAAAAGTTCTCCCATGGTGCCCAGGTCCACGGTCTCCGTCGCGGATAGGATTTCCACTCTGTGCGTGACCGAATTTTGAGAAAGGTATGTGCCTTTGGGTAATTGAGCTTGCAAAGTGGAAAGATTGTATTGTCCTGGCGTGACGACGATGTGTTCGCTTCCGACGCTAATTTTGTTGTTGTGCTGCGTAACATTGGGTATGAGGTACATGCTGTAGAATGCACGCAGAGCCACGGATTTAGGGTAGACGATGTCGTCGTGCAGCGTGAGTTTCAAGATTGAAGATTCGCTCGTGAGATGGAACACGCCCATCTTAGTGATGCTGTTTGAGGTTCCACAATGCTTTCTGGAAATCTTCGATCGTAGGGTTATTTATTTTAGAGAGAAACGCGAGCATGGAGAGGCAGAGATGACCGCAGTTCACGTCTCCGAAATCTTGAATGCGTTCGTCGTTGTAGTATATGGAGGTTTTGTTCGTTTTCAGATAATGAATTAAATTTGTAGGTGGAACACCTCCGAAAGAATCGAAAACGAATGCTTTATCATTGTCGTTTTTGTGGTAACATATCCAATGCGTGCCTGGATTTTCTTGACCGTCCAAGTTGACTACTCCGCATTCTCTTCTTTTGACGCTTGAAGGTAACGAGTCGGACATGAAAACTCCTCTGAAGTGTTTGATTTGTAACGGTTCGATCAGAGATTCAATGTCTCGGTTGGTGAGTGCTTCTGTTTCTTTTTTTTATATTTCTTCAAAGCATCGAGGTTGCTTTTTTTGTTTTTTGGTTATACCTTTCCCCTTCTTCTCCATGGCCAGGTTGTGACGTTTCTGTTCTTCCAATTCCGCCTTGTTCTTCTTCGAGTCGATGACGGTTTTCGCAATGGCGGCACTTCCGCCGGCCAAACTTCCAACGGCCCCCAATGCTGCCAGGATGGCCGGGATGCTGAATATGAAACCTCCGATCTTTTGCTGTTTCCGCGAACGCTGCAATCTTTTCAATTGAGGTGTGCTGAGCAGCAATTTCATTCCGTGTCCTTTCGACAAGCAAGAACGTTTCTTCTCGCGTTGTTTCTTGGTGAGTAACCCATCGAGAGCACCTAGATTTTTTAGATTCGAATATGGTATCTGGTACACGACACCCTTGGGCTTCATGTTGATGCTCTATGTGTTATTTTCACGGTATGTTATTTATATATATATTCTGAGATTTTTTCTTGTGTAGTTTTTTACGGTATGTTATTTATATATTTTCAAGGCCTCGCAGTCGTTACACAAATTCTATTACGTGCTTCGTTTTCTTGCCAAGAAGTTCCTTTGTCCCCTTGTACACGATTCGAGTTTTGTTCTCGATTAAAATAGATAGCTTCTCGTCGGATAACATGTTAGCGTATCGATCTGGTAAAAATAGACTGTATTGTGCGTTGAGCAACAGGCGTACCTTGGGACCATACTGAGTAGAAACGATTGAACCGGAAGTTATCGTGTAAGATTTGTCGACTTCCAATTCCCCGAATTTTTACATACTCAAATGACAAATTTAGCATTTGTTTTAATGCTTGGAGATCACTCATTTTTTCGGTTGTCATATCGAAGAAGAGAAAATTTTCAGTGTGTATGTTAGAGAAATTTAATTGTTTTTTTTTCACGATGTGTGTTATTTATATATATATATATACCGAAGATTATTTTTTTATGATGTGTGTTATTTATATATCAAGTTTTTTTTTTTGGCACGTATATATATTATTATTTTTTTAACGGAGGAAGAAAGTTCGTGCTTCGGAAAACGCGAGGATGTGCGTAAGGATATCTTCCTTCTCCTGCATAGACTTGTACCAATCATCAGTATACCGTCTTCTTCCCTGCATCGCCTCGTGCAGTTCCTCCGACCTCTCGCTCAATTTTTCCCCTGCAGCCGAAAGCAGAATGTTGAGATCACCGCACCTCAGGCCGCTGATCTCCCGAAGAAGGTCCTTGAGAACCATTTCACAAGGGATGCGAAATTCCGGCATTGTTTTTGCCATGCTTACAAGTTTATTAACATCTCCGTTAACTACTTTCTTGAATATTTTAGATAGTAGCTCGGGTGGCAAATTAGTTATGTAATCCATGTTGTTTTTTTTACTGTATGTTATTTATATACCCCACCCCAATTTTTGTTTCGTGTTCATGGCGATGGTGGTGCCTAGTGCGGCGACCCGTTCACCCAACGATGCGTCTCTACTCACGAACCTTTCGAAAGCTGCGTGCTCTAACTTTCTGTCTGCTTCGTGACGTGCGTCCAGATCCGTCTGCGTGGTGTTGTAGGCGATGTCGTGATCTTTGCATGCGGCGTCCAACGGATTCACACCCTTGTCTCCTCTCTCCAATCTTTTCTCGAGTTTGGTACCCGGTCCGCAGTACTGGTAGCCAGGTAGATGCATCTCGAAAGGTAACTTGTTGATGATGTCGTTCACGAGTCCTTTTCCTTCGGCCACGTTCCAGAATTTCGGAGGCAGCGTGTTGATGATTTTGATCAGGTAACCTATGCCCTTGTCGTCGTTCACGATGAAGTTGGAAAGTTTCGTGCTGATCATGTCCACGATGCCAACCTTCTCGTTGTAGAAATTACGGTTGCCTGCATTCTCTTCGCCGGCTATCACCAACAATCGGTCCACGAGTTTCCTAACGTCGTCCACCCAAACGAATTCTTTGGGTAACGTGTTGTAACGTTTGACGCCGCTGCCTGTTTTGACCTGGTTCCAAATCGGTTTGATGAGATTCCTGTACTTCTCGCCGCTGCTCGATTTCACCCTATTCTGCGAGGCGTCGTTGTTCTGGTACAAGGCATCCGTCATGATCAGAATTTCCTTGTAACTCTGGTAATCTTCGTCGGTGTAATCTTTCGGCTGTTTTTTGGCGACGAGTTCCCACAGTCCCACCGTACCCGGATACCTGTTCCAACTATCCTTGTCGCCTAAATTGACTTTAATGTCGTTGCCTTCGAAGGTCACCTTCGATTTCCCAATCTTCCACACCACACCGCCGCCTTCGCTGGTTTCCATGCTGGGATACAATCCGAACACTTCATCTTTGTCGAATTTCCCCGTGCTCAGGTAGTCTCGTGCCAAAGGTCCCAACTCAATCTTATCCGAAGACGACGACGTGCTACCTATGGCTCGACGTCGTGCCGGTGCATCCTTCAGTTCGAACGGCGTCGAAGGAATGCTCGAAATGGGCGTGGGTACGGCGTAACTTTTAGCTGCGAGCGGTACGAGTTCATTAATCAAATTTTTATTTTGTTCCGTGACATTTTTAATTTCTTTACCTAGACTGCTGATGGCATCGATCACGGGTTGATCCTGACGTTTCTTCTCTTCGTAGAATCCGCGATTCTCGGATTTCCAACCTTTGAAGCGTTTCGCGAGGTATTTTCGCAACTTGAGATTTTCGTCTTCGATTTTTCGTTTCGTCATGACGTTATTTATACACGTCGTTTCTCACAACGTTGCAACGTTTAGAAAGTCGTTGATTTTGTTTCTGTATTTTCCGTCGTTGGGTTTCCTCGTCATGTCGATCGTCGCGAATCCGAAATCGTCACCGTTCCAGCAAGTAGAGCAGCAGCGTTCCGAAAATTGATTGTAGTTCATGTCTCCGCCTACGTAGTCATCGTACGCGTGCTTGAGGTTGGTGTGATCTTGACGAAACAAACATATGAAATTGGCGTTGTCGCGTACTAACTGTTTTGGAATTTTGGAAAACGTTTGAGCTAGGTAAAAACAATCCATTCCTTTGTGACGACCTTGCGTGAAAAAGTTGCGAATTTCATTTTGATTTTCCAGGATGGCGTCGTCGAACACAACAACTGAATTTTCACGACAATCGTCGAGTGGTTTTATTTCCGAGGCGAACGTTGCAATGTCCAGACCATCGTACAGTTTCATCAGTTGCTGGTATTTGGATTGCTCCAAACTTTTCGAGAACACGTACAGGTGCCTGTTCTTCCAATCTAACCAATTCGGTGCGAGGAGAAAATTGTCCACGAGCAGTGTCGTTTTCCCACACCCCGAAGGACCTACGATCAGACAGCGGATGCTGTCGGGAAGCAACTTGCCGTTCTTTTTCTTCGTTTGACTTTCCGGATCCGGTAGACGCTTCACCACGTTCCACGTACTCACAAGATCACTTCGTCCGCGTCGATCCAACTTTTTTCTGGAAGTCCCAGCCATTTGACAAACAGTTTGTCACCTTTCCTACGCAATACTTTCTCGATGAGGTACGTGTCGGGGTGTTTTGTTTTAGAGAGTTCCTTTTCGTAAAATCTTCCTTTCAAAATCTCGCCGCTACTATCTTTTATTATATACGTATGTTGGTTTCCAGGTAGAACTCGAACCACCGTAAAAAGTTCCGTGCTCCAATTTTTTGTGAATCCCTTCTCGAAGGTGCGTTTGAATTTGCTGATCCTCACCTGGTCTCCAATTTTGTATTTAGCTTTTTTTGTCGTGGGTGTGTACTTTGGACAGTAAACTGTAGAAATTAAACGCTGCTCGTCGGACTTGGTAACGTCGGCTGGCTTCATGCCTATCGTTCTGTGTACCGTATCATTATAGGTGTCGACGAGTTCCGGCAGGACGTCGACCCATTTGTAATTTCCCCGAAGCGTGAATCGTTTCCACATGTGTGTTTTCAAGGTTCGATTGAATCTTTCCACGATGCTGGCTTTGATGTGACTGAAGCTCGAATAATGTCGAATCTTGTGTTTTTGAATAAACTTTTGGAATACGGCGTTGTAAAATTCTTTACCGTTGTCCGTTTGCAAAAACCGTGGTCGTCTGCCGCCGCTTTCGCGAAAAATTAATTTGAATGCTTCCGTGACGCATGTTCCCGTTTTCGCCTTCAAAGGTAGAGCCCATGCGAATTTCGAAAACGTGTCTATGACGGTGAGAAGATACTTGTTGCCCTTGTTCAATTTATGCACGTTTTTCAAATTGCCGCTACTCATCTCCACGAGGTCGCTTTGCCAGAGGTCGTCGATGCCCTTGGTTACCACAGCCAAACGTTCGTAGTTACGGCGTGCAGGTTTATGCAATTCTTCGACGATGGCTTGCCTAGACATTTTTTTTTAGAGATTACGTTTCAAGAGAAGCACCAGCGTGATGGGATTCAAAGAGGGTGGCACTTCGCTCGTGTTTTGAATGATCAGCTTATCGCCGGCACTCACGTCGAAAACGGTGAGATCTTCGTCTTCGTGTATTTCATATATGTTGCGCGTTTCGTTCCAACGTGCCAGAGGAATGTTTCCTGCTTTCTGGACACCACGATTCGATATCAAAGTCATGGTGGGAACGCTAGCTTTTCTACCGTGAGACCAGTACGAAAATTCGTTTATCTGAATCGTGCCATCGAGGAGAAACTTGTAGTACGGATGATAAGGATGCAACATGTACAGTTTGTTACCTTCGACGAACGTGGAGATTCTCTGTTGATTGGGTACGCTGTTGATTTCGATGGCTTGCAGAGAATGCAGTTTAGCGAATTTAGTGTCGACACCGAGCAGATTACTGTGAACTTGCCCGAGTTTATTTTCGATGGGGAGCAAATGCTCGACTATGGTATCCGTTACGGTAGAAAACGACGGTTTGATTTTCACTTCCACGTTCAACTGCTTGTAGTTTTCGTTGAGTTCTTGCAACTTGGCACCGAAAGAGGCCAGCGTCGATTCCTGCGTGGATTCCAGCACTCCAACTTGATCTCTGATGTTGACGACAATGTTCTGAAGGTTCTCGACTTGATTCAATTTCGAGCTCTTCTCGGTAAGATCGTTCACGATGCTTCGCATCTCTGTAAACTGCGTGTGAAGGTCGGCGACGCTCTGGGAAGTGGGCAGCGTCGACACCAGCGAACTAATTTCGTCTCGAATCTGTTCCACGTTCGCCGTTTCCGTTTCCAGTCGTTTCAGCATTCGAGATATGTTTCTTTTCAAAGCGTGCAATTCTTTGGAGGTGGGGAGATTGGCCACTTTACTCTCGAGATCGCTCAATGAACTTTTGATGTCGCTCGAATCGGATAGTGCCGTCACCGCCGTTTTCAATTTTTCCAAATCTTCGCTCGAAGGTACGCTCGTCCGTAACGATTCCAAGTCACCCTGTATGTTGTCCAGTACGTGATGAAAATGAGCGAGATTCGTTTCGACGTTCAAATTTTCTAAATATTCGATCTTCTGCTGAACCGTGCTTAACGTGTCTTGAATGCTCGTCAACGCTCTCGCTTCGGCGTGAATATTTTTAATTTCTTCGTTGATCAATTCCAAGGACGCCTGAAGCGTAGCGATGGTGGTTTGAATGTGTTCGAAATCTTGATAGGCCTCCAATTGAATTTTTATGTTCGCGACGCTTTTACCGATGACCTGCAGTTCGTCCGACGATGGTAGGTTCGTCATTGTATCTTCCAAAGTCTGCAACTTGGATTTGATTTCTTCCAACGTGCTGGTGAATTCTTCTTGTAATTTGGAAACGACGACATGCAAGCGTTCTGCGTCTATATCGTTCACAACGGTTTGAAGTTCAGAGAAATTTTTTTCTATTGCGGAAGTTCGTTCTTCGATTTCGAGTTTCAATTTTTCCAAATCTTCATTTTTCGATTGAAATTGCTGTAATTTGGCCAAATCATTTTGAAGCGAATCCACGCTCAACTGTATATTTTGAACGTTGTCGTAAGAAGGTACGTCGACATAATTTTTTATGAGCGTTTTCAGTTCGGAATCGATTTTCAGAATGGGGTCGAGACATTGCGTTTGGAGCGTGGCGATTTCCGACTCTAAACTTTTGTTTAAGGTTTCCTGCAAAGCGATCAAATCGGTCCTCAACTTCTTAACTCGAATGTCCAACATGAGAATCTCTTCTGCGTGGTCTACACGCTTGGTGTTGCCGAAAATGTCGTTAGGCATTTTGTTAACGGTTATTTATAATAGGATAGACGATTCGTAATTCTACGAAGAGAGGAATAAGTTTGTCGTAATCTCCGAGGAGTTCCATGTAAAGATAATCTCCTGCGGACACATCGTACGTAATGTTAGAAAGCATCTTGTCGTGCTTGATTCGAAAAATGTTCTTGCCGGTAGAAATTTTGATTTCGCCTGCGTTCTCCGGATTCACGGTAATTTGAAGTTTCCCGTCGATCGGAATTTCGTAGAAATGTAAATTGTTATTAAAAACATAAAACATCTTGCCCACATCGTCATTCAGTTTCGTCCAAATGCTGTTGAGGTGAATGATCAACAGACCGTTGAGTTGAGGTAATACGGAAGGTAAGACTTCATGATCTGGTATGGTTTCCATAATGATCTGTTTTTTGAAACCGAACAAATTCATAGGCATGCTGGTTATTTAAGAATACAGTCAAAGTTTTTTGTAATGACAGTCAAAGTGTTTTTTTTTTTTGTTTTGTTTTGTTTTTATGAATCTTCTGTTGAAGATGGACATATGTTGCAGGTTTTGCTTTCTGCTAAGCGATAGTGCCCCCACGGCAATGTGTGAATACCACACTCGAGGACGCACCTCTTATCGTCGTTGGGATCCAGGGCAATTTTTCTAACTTTGTTTGTGGTGATGATATGGTCGACGCTCTGGATGCGCTGTTCTTCTCTTAGAACCGACGACCTGGTCTTGAGGCAATCGACAAAGTCCTCGAATGCGAGATGCTCCCGAACCACCTGTCTGCCGACACCCTTGGCCTTCTTGGTAACGCTGCCCTCGGCTTTGATGGCATAGGCCTTGGCGCGAAGACCTGCAAACTCGAGAATTACATCACCGTCCTTCTCGTCTTTGAGTTTGCCAGGCACTTTTTTGTTTCGGGGCAGGATGCCGTACTGGTTCGGCTGGGTATAGCCCGAGGTGTCGAAGAGGTTAACCAAAGCTGGTACCGTGACTATATCCCTGTATGCATCGTCCGTGCGAACGTGGTACACCAAGCTGTCCGTGTCCGTGTAGAGAAGCGAGATGTTGTGGCTATAATCTGGACGTAATATGTCGTAGTACGTCTCGAACATGTGCAGCTTGCTCAGGTCTAATACTGAGGCACCAACATAAATTGGCTTGTCGAGTTTTACCTCACCCTTCCTCATATGCACCAGAGCAAGCTGCTCGTTATAAATGGTCCTCGATTTGAATAACGGGTTCGCTACGAGCCTGCGACATTGTGCTTTCCTCGTTACCAATTTTATGTCCATGCGATTCCGTACATTCTCCATAGTTTTGCCAAACACCGCATTGTTCATAAGCTTGAAGAAATCCTTATCAAGCTCGGACGTGGCTGCGGTGCGGTGTTTGGTGTTGACTTCAATATATGGCTTCAACCATGGAGAATGCTCGAACTTGAGGATGCGGTGAACTGCGCGGACCGTGACCCCTCGCTGCATCAACCACCGGAGATTCTGGTAGTGCAGGACATAACGCTCTTTGGGCTCGAAATCCATGACGAGCTTCTTCTGGTTGGAATCGGGTGGACACTTGAACTCGGGTGCAGGGGGAAGATCGCTGAACAAATCCTGCAGCTTCTCGGAGAACTCAAGGTCCACCTCGGCGAAGAACCCATGTTCCGAATCGTCGAAGCTTTCGACGTCGAAGTTGGAAGGGTCAGCCCACTCGAAGCCTCTAAAAGGGAGTGGCTGCATCATGGAGTGTCCGTAGAGGTTATTGACGTCCGTGTACATAATATAGCTGGACGGTTGTGAGGGGTCGTAGCCGGTGGCCATGTGGTGATTGTTGGCGCGCGAGTGTCGCTGCGACACCTGGACCATTCCACCCCGCACGGCGCGTTCCACAAACAGCATCATGTCCACGTTCGAAAGAAGCTCCAGCTTGATCTTCGTCACCAGAAACATGGCTGACCACGCCAGTCCGGGGAGACTGTAGAAGTAGGCGGGGTCCAGCTTGTAGATCTTCATTGCGGTCGCACGGAACGTCTGGAACACGTCGGTGAGGAGCGTCACGTCAAGTCTGAGGTAGGCGTCGTGGTAGTCCCCGAGAGTTCGACAGCCCAGCTCGCGCCACATGGACTGGGCGTGGTGATATTCCTCGTCGGTGATGTTCGACCCTCGCAGCTGACTGTAGAACTTCGCCTGGGGAGGTAGCGTCGTCTCCGCGAACTTGGAAGGGTCTGTGACGTATTCGTAGGGATAGACTCCCTTACGCTTGAAGAGGCCGGCGTCCAAGTTCGGAAAATTTCCGGAGGTAATAAGCATTTGCTCGTCGCTAAGCTTCCCTGCAAGAGCATCGAGGCTGGCCGGGAGGAACCTCAGGGAGTCGAGGAAGCGAAGCTCGACGGTGGAGTGTGATCCTGAAATTCGCACCCACTTGCTCACACTGATGTAACGCTCCTCGTTCTGCGCCAGGACGTTGATTCGCATGTCGTCGTACCCAAGATGCTTGACGAGGTGGTGGAAGTCGTATCCCGAGCCATTGTGAAAAAACACAGGGATAAATCGCGGGTCCCGGGCCATGAGGTTGCATCCGTTGCACCAAGGACCAACATACCTACCGTTAAAGTGATCATGGTGTTGGACTTTACGGTTGTTGGTGGTGTACTCCTTGACGCAGACAGGGCAAGCGATGGCCTCGTCGTGTCTACGTTGATCGTCGGGGGACAGTGGGAGTATAGATTTGGGGGCCAACAGTACCTTCCCTATCTCGTTGGCCTCGACAACCATCCTCTCGAGGAAGTGTTTGGCTGCGTCGGGACCGCGATACACGTAGGGCTCGGGGGCAATGTGCTGGTCACGTCGCACCACAACGTATGCATAACTCGAAGCCTCGTGGAGTTGGTAAGGGGTGGTGGAAGAAACTTCAGGGTCGGGATCGCAAGTGGACAGGGGTTTGAGGAAGGCCTCGAAATCCGCGATGATGATAGCGGGGTGCTCCACCATGGCACCGTGCATGTGGAAACGCTCCACGGTGCCAGGTTTGGGCAAGACTGTCACACCCGGCTCGTTGGCATTGCAGTAGATCTTGTGGCTGGCAAGCTTCTCTGCAGCGATGTTGGGACCTCCGATGCGCTGGTAATCCTGCTGTTCTCGATCATCAAAAATTGACAAGCACCTGCGACAAACTTCTATGCTACCATGATGCTTGCTTTTTTTGGCTCGAAACAAGTCTAGAGAGCGAGCGAATAAGAGTGTAGTGGTGATGGGTCTCGTCCTTGATAAGTAGGAGATGGATTTCCTGCGCACCATCAACGTTTACGTCACTCACCCGGATGGGGTACACCGCATTTTCGTCAGTGAGACCGTAAACGTTGATGGCCAACCGCGTACGAGCCTCGAACTTTCGAATGTCCGGGACCTCTACCGGGTAGTCGATCCCAGCCATGGCAACTTCCAGCTCTGCCTCATAGGGTAGGTAGTGGTTAACTCGGTGTGGTTGGTTTTTCCTGTCGACAGGGTGCAACGCTGCAAGCACCGACCAGAGAAAGCACTTGTTATCTTTATTTTGGATGTTCAGGACGGCCTTCTTTGCCGCAATGGTAGGTGGTAAGGCGGCGTAGCTGGAGGCGGAGAGAGGCACGAACTTACAAAGTTTGACGCACAGTTCGTGAGGCTCGCCACACAGCGAACCCCCCGAGCCTTTAGCTTGATGTTCCTCCTGTTTTGCCACCAGCTCATTGGTAAACTGGTTGTAGATGACCTCGAGGTTGTCGACATCCGCCAGATGCAGCGTCTTCGCCTTGGTGTTGTGGCAGAAGCTGTAAATTTCGTCGGACGGCTTCTTGTACTGGCAACGTAGCGATGCGTAGAATTTGGTGGAGTGCATTGCAAGCGCATCGCCGAGGATGGAAATAATTTCGGCTTGCACGTTCTCCAAAAAGCTACGCACGTCGCATGAGCCCTCCGAAGTGATGACAAAGTCCTCTAACAACCGCTCGAAAGCAGTCTGGTTTGTTTTTGTCACAGGCTTGACGCGTTTGGCGGGTGGTGGCGAGTCGGCTTCCGCTTTCCTCTTGGTCGAGCTGGTCGACGGTTGGGGAACAGGTGCTCCGACGACAACTTTGCATGATGTTATATGCCTCTTCAAATTATTAATGGTAATAGGTATACCGCACCTGGGACATGGTTTTTTTAGCGGTTACACGCTTACCAGGTGCGCAGGTACGACAATGTCTTGCAAAATGTGCGCTTGATATGGCTATCTTGCACACAGGACAACTTTTCATGGAGCGCATTTTTTTGGGGGTATGTTTATTTATATGTGATCTGTTGGTGGTAGAGTGTTTACAAAAAAAATACCTTACGAGAAAAATTTTGTAGGCTAATTCTAATTAGTGTTAGTTTGAGGGGTTTATTTATATATGGGTGGTGTTGTTTTCCTCAAATATGTATTTTAATAAACCCTGTAAAAAATTTAAAAAAATATATAAGAAGTTTGAGAAAAAAAAAAACACGTGAAACTCTACAGAGGTGCGGTAATCTATAACCGCAGCCATTAGAAAACTTTTACATTTTTAGTTGGGCACCACGCACCCTGGCGAGGTTATAGGGGCCAGGCCTCCTAAAAAACAACAATTATTATTTTGTTTGTTTGTTTGCGTTACAATATTCCCCCGAGAGAGGTTTACAAAGGTCACGATATACGGAGTTGGAAAATTACGATATGGCGCATTCGCTCATTACTCTTGCCAGCCATAAATCTCTCTCCCTCTCTCTTTCATCTTACACCAACGTCGACATCTCTATTTTTTTAGTTGGAAGTAAATTGCCAACACACTCTAGTTAATAATGCTACATATTATACGCACACACGCACACACATACTATATTACCATCCACCCATCTCTCTCTCTCTCTTTTACGGCAGTACATATTTGTTGTCGGCTCTCCTTGTTTAGTATGTGTAGGTTGGCAAAAATTGCTTTATGCGCTGTAAGGCAAGCCTCAAGCAAAATTGCCAGCTCCTTGCTTTAGGCTAGGTTAGACCAAAAAAAACCATGGTGATTTTTTTGTTCGAGTAAGAAGTTGGCAACGCTGATCTTTACTTGAGGGCGATCAACCGGGTTGATTGCACAAGCAAAATTGCCACCTCCTTGCTTTAGGTTAGGTTAGAGCAAAAAAAACCTTGGTGATTTTTTTTCGAGTGAGGAGTTGGCAACGCTTATCTCCACTTGAGGGCGATCGACCGGGTTGATTGCACAAGCAAAGTTGCCAGCTCCTTGCTTTAGGTTAGGTTAGAGCAAAAAAAGCTGTGGGTAAGCTGTCGGTTGTTTAACTCTTCCCTTTCTCTTTTTTTTTTTTCTTGTAAAAGGCTATGGCAAAAGTACCAGTGGGTTGGCAACCTTGCTTTATGCACTGTAAGGCAAGCCTCAAGCAAGATTGCCACCTCCTTGCTTTAGGTTACGTTAGACCAAGAAAAAAAAACCTTGGTGATTTTTTCGAGTGAGGAGTTGGCAACACTGCGAGAAAATACCTCATGCAAGGTTGCCAGCTCCTTGCTTTAGGTTAGGTTAGACCCAAAAACAAAAACCTTGGTGATTTTTTCGAGTGAGGAGTTGGTAACACTGCTCACCACTTCAGCTCACCACTTGATGTTGCAGAACTCCCCCACCTGCACTACTGGCCCTGTAAAATATTTGGACAGTTCAATTAAAGCAAATAAAAAAAATAATATGTAAATATACATTTTTCTGTTTTTGATGCTGTACATATGAACCAATATGAAAATGTTTGTTGAGTGTGTTAATGAAACTATAATACTCGTAATTTCAGTAACTTTTCTTCCAGTGAAAATAAAGCATTCTGAATGGACTCTATAATCGTAACATAATTTTTTTATATAGTCTTTGTAGCCGAATTTTGCCAATTTTCTTTAATGACAGTTTGCAAAATATCATCTGCCATGTTTGTTTACAGTTTAATGATAATGACACTATTTATGGTTTAATATCATTAGTATTTTGTATATTATTCTGCACAAAATGTTTGCTATTTTTGTCCATAAAAATTATTGAAGTTTAAATCAAGAGAATTTAAGCGTGTTTACAGTTTAGGCGTATGAGCTTCAGACCACCAGTAGACTACATATATATTGTTTCCTTTATTTTTCTTTCTTAGACCCTACTAAACACCATTAAATGATTACAAGATTAATGTACTTGCAAAAAAGTGATGCTGATATCTACAAAATCCTTATGTACATTATTCTATCAATTATTTCTTTAAAGTGATTTAAATCAGTGATTTTTTCCAAAAAAATCACTTGTGATTTAAATCTTGGGTGTTATCAATAATTAAATTTTGGTTATTACCTAACACTTGGTTTCGGCCTGTAAGACTATATTTAGTTTTCTATAACTTCCAAAACTATCCCTTTACTTAGCTGTTTTTAGCTTCGATGCACCACGTGACAAAAACAGCACTTCAGTCCTGATGCCTAACCTACTCACGCGAGCACATAATAGCGAAGTACTTTTTCTCAAGGAATGTAAACATATGAGTATGTTAGGTAGGAGCGAGGTCCCAGACGAGGCACATTAGTCATCTGTGTTCAACATTTCTAAGTTCCTATGGTGAAACACTGCACACCCTCTCATAAGCTTTAGTGAAAATCCTCCTCCAAGTTTTGTAATGTGTGCAGTGACGTGGCCAAAGGAGGTGGTAGGTGGGTGTCATAATCCTCCACCACCCCTTTGGCCCAGTATTCCTAAAACAAGAACGTCAAAGGCAAGAAAAATTGCAAAATGAGGGCTGAGTACTAAGAAATGTATGCGTAACCACCTCCTTTCAAAAATTCTGGGCACGCCACTGTGAGTACGTGGTTATTATCCTCTCCTTGCAGATCTAACTTTTTTTTCCTTGAGATAACGAGTCTTTAAATGAGTCATTTCACTTTGAAGTGAGCACACTTAACGTTAATTTGATTTATAGGCTATTACTTTCCGTTCTAGAGTCATCGATCTTTGCTAATCTAGAGTTGTAAATGATTTGTTGTGCAAGTGAATTTCTCTCTCTCTCTCTCTGTCTTTCTCATCCTCACCATAAGTTGTAAGGATAGGCGAAGGAAATTTATGTATACTGAACTCTGAAGAGCGGACAATGTAGGGTAAAGTTGCCTAATAGACAGGGGCCAATCTCACTTTTTTGGCAACAGTCGTCCGGTGATGCATCAGATAAATTCTACATTTCTTTCTACTTGACAACAGAGGTCAGGGATAAGTCATGAGCACAGATTTCTGCAAGGCGTTCAACGGTGTAAACCATGATATTCTCTTAAAAAGAAAAATAGCTAGCATTTTATAATTCCTTCCATTTCTCGGAGCAGAGACAGTCAGTGCTGAGATCGTGAGACGAAGTTATGTGTGTGTGGGGGGGAGGGGGGGCATTCCGTTGTTACGGGTGGGACACCCTGACTACATTTTCTATACTAAAGTAACTATTCTACTGATAGTTAAGCAACATTTTTCTTACAGTTTCTGTGCAATGAAATATGAAACTTAACACTGTTGATTAAACATAGCTACCCTTAAAATACTTTCCCAGATTAGTAGCTACAAGGGATCAATTTTGAGTCACGGGTGGGCCAGACGAAACACTGCCTCTTCACTTAATAAGACATGTACTTTAATTTCTGTGAATTGTCAAATGATGAAAAAAATATTTAGAAATTATTATATGTGAAATACCTTCTAACTTAATTATGTATAATATACTTGAATTTTTATGGAAATGACAATTTTAGATTGTTCGCTCACAAGATAGGATAAAGTTACAGCATGTGTGTGTGTGTGTGTGTGTGTGTGTGTGTGTGTGTGTGTGTAACGTAGACTCTGTAAATATCACTGCCCCAAGAAAATACTCTCCCTCGCGTCTGCTCCCTATCCATTTTTATGGTGTCTTTAGAGGGCTGTCCTCCATCGCGAGCACACTGCTGAACACGTCACTGTCGTACAATGAAGATTAATAGCTCTGTAAAAATGAAGAGGCACTCTAACAATGTAATGGCGTTCAATTGTTGTGCTTAGCTGCTGAATTCCATTAGCCATCATTCGTCAAATCGTCTTCTGCAAGGTGGTAAGAGATTCGGGGCGAAAACCGCACCGTGGAGAGTTTTCGTCGCCCGAAGGTCCTTAACCGCTGCGAATGGCGTCTGGAAGGCTTGCACTTGGCTACGTAATTGCTCAATAAAATGATTCCGACACAAGAACGCTTTCTCCGCGGCCACAATCCTCCACGGCAGGCAATATAAAGTGCATTAACAGTTTTGGATCATTTCCAAGCCATCGGGAAACGCTGGAACTGTCCTGGTGATCTTTGGTGCTGGTTGCAATTGGCGCGAGCATCATAAACATTCTGTCAAGAACCGAGAGCCATTACATCTATTTCTGCTGTGGTGAGCACCGTGTGATTGCCATGGCTCGGAATTTATGTACCGTATTCTCCTTTTGTATGTAGCTAAACAAAAATTGCAAATGTCGTCGAGGTAGTGAGGATATACATGAATTTCGTTTAACATATTATGAGGTATATTTCATATTTTCCTGATAGAGTGCATATTTTGAGATGTACAGCCGAACCTGAGTTATACGTATGTCAAGATGAGGAGAAAATAATACGTGTAACTGAGAATTACTTACAAGTCAGATTTAGATACCGTGCCATATTATTAAAATCTGTAATTGAATCTCTTTTGAGGAACAAGATATACGTAATAAAGGTTATTTCTGTCATAAAGTGGAAAATTAACGAATCTAAAAGTTTGATTCTTGAATACATTATATTTGCCACTTTAATAGTGAACACTTTGATACTGAAATACTAAGGTAGAAAATATAGGTTTATAGTTTTACTACCCAATTTTAAAAATTCGTCTAAAATAGCATTTCTATCAAGAATGACTGTGCAAAGAGTGGTGTAAGCGATGCCTATCTGCAGCTATTTCAGTTTAGTATTATCTGGTATGTGGATTAGCATTCACTTCCGGTATAAATTTTACTTTCTGATCAAGAGTGTAACTTTTCCTTTTTCTGTTGTCCATGGACGAGCAGTGGCAACTGAAAACTGTCACTTCTGTGACGTTGTTGTAACTTGGTTACGTACAAATGAACTGTATTTTATGAAAATTAGTACGTATAACACCGAATTACGTATAAATAAGGTTTAATTAACACGTTTTTCAAATTATATTTTGTCGGAACCTGCAGTAATTTACAATACTTATAAAACAGAATTACGCAGAACTGAGTTACGTATAAAGCAGTTTCAACTCAACTGTATTACATATTTTCCGGTTAGAGTAGATATTGAGGTATAATTATTACATATTTTTCGTTTAAGGTATACATTTTAGGTATATTATACTTTTTCCGTTTAGAATACACCGTTCAGAGTACACATTTTGATATAAAAGACGATATTTGCGCCATTTATCTAGTTCTCATTGAGTAATCCGTATACATATATTTGTGACGACATTCAAAATATGATTTTTTAAAAATCAGTATTTTTATGCGATTATGGCAGTGAGATCACATTATTTTCATTTCATCTTATTTTGAACCATTAAAGTCACACCACAAATATCAAGGCCCTGTATACACTTTGTTCTTTACTACGTCATTTTTCGCAAATGAACCCTACCGATTCAGGGAATAGGATACAGGACTGAAATCATTATTTAAAAATAAGTTCATAACCTATAATTAACAGGAATGAAGCAAATTACCAAAGACTATACTCCTGGATAACCGTGTGATGTATCTATAGAACGATAAAGAAAAAACAAGGGTCAACCACGATCATAGGTGGCAGTTCCGATAATCTTTGAAACGAGCGGCTAGCGACAACTTTAGCAACTGGGGATCAGCAGCTACGATTATGACGTCACGTGCTTATTGTATGCTGTGCAAACTATGCTAACAGCACTAAACCTAACCTACCTAACCTATTCACAAGCTTACTTACAAGCTTAGATGCATTGGTGAGTAGGTTAGGCAGTTCTGTTTCTCTCTATTTTCTGCGAAGTACTTTCGATAACTCTTGAATAAGCGACTTGACTATATTAGTTTAGTCCATTTATTTTAACGACTGAAATTTTAATAAGAAGAAGGTTCATAGGTGTAGATGGTCCAAAAAGGGAGTGGGGAGGTAGAATATTCCATTTCCACCTCCCACTTTAACCAATAAGGGTACGACCGAAATGAATGCTGTGATTGGGTTCCCTCTTCCGAATATCCACTGTAGGATAACAACTACTATATTAAAGATTGGGATACATAAAAAGTGCTAGAAATCATTCTCTCTCTCGCCGGCTCGTTGGACGATCGACTTTCGATCTCGCAACCGAAGTTCGCGGGTTCGAGTCTCGGCCAGGACAAAGGGTGTTCTTTGTGAGTGTACCTTCATCAATTTCATCTAATCATAACTCATCAGCATCGTCGCGATTAGTCAAAAGTGGTAGGAAAACAAACGTAAAATAACAAGAATACAAATACACTACATTGTATCTCTAAAATGCGTATTCGTTCAATAGATAATATCCGTGATGCAACGTTTCCAGAATTATAAGTGGGTGATTAGTACAGACGAACACAGAAAAGTAACTTCTATCTTTACCAGGAATTATTGTACGGAGGTTCAGATCAATAAATTCTGCAATACTTTAACCTCTCCGATAGAATAGTAGAAATAATTATAAATTAACAGTTATTATAAACTAATACTCTATTATTTTATTGATTATTTTATTAATACAGAATAATAATTATTATTATTATTAGAATCATTGGAGAGAGACATTTACTCCATCCACTAGGTGAGTGATCCAGCACAACTCCTTTCTATCATTGTTGTTTACATTTCGTATAGTTTACTCTGAAATGCACATTATTCAATTTTGCTATTAACTTTTACATATATCATTCACAAAAATTCTGGAAGTTAGCAATGATGTCATCAGAGAACTTTGTTTGGGTGGACTCAAAGATGAACAAAGTATCTTTAGATAAGCTCTGCTTCGGTGGTTAGGCCTATGTCTTCTAAGGTTCTCTCTTATGTCCTCTCTTCCTATTTATTTGATTGTGTTTCTTTCTCTGCTTTTCATTCTTTCTTTATCCTATCTTTCTAATTCCTTTCTTCGCCACTTCACTTATTTCTTTCTTTCTTTGCCTATCCCTTTCTTCGTCTTTCTTTCTTCTGTTCCTCTATTTGTTTCATTTTATTTTTTTCACAGTCTTTTACCTCTGCTTATGTGTGCTTGATTCTGCTGTAAATGATTCTGAAAATTTCTCATGTGGTTAGGCTAAGATTATTTTCATAGCAAACAGGCTGTGTGTGTATAGACAAAAGTGCAAGACTCTGGCCGATCGCGTACCCGTGTGACCGGAGGGGGGGGGGGACATTGAAAATGTATAAAGTTGTGAGTATAATCAAATGTAATTTGAAACTTTAGGGCCTCCGCTTTCGGAGCGAATTTACAATATAGAGAATATCTCAAATTTCGTTAATATTTGGTATACTAACTAAATTTGGCCTTCTAATCACGAATCTATTCTTAAAATGCGGGTGTCACGTGTGGAAATCGGGGGGAAAAGGCGATAGAAGTGGATTTTTTTTTTTTTTTTTAGAGCTGTATCGCATTGTTTTACGAGCAAAATTTTAACTAAGCTTGCCTAACCTAACCTTACAGAAAATGGTTCGTGGGGCTATCCGTGAATGGTTTGTGGGGCTACCCGTGCATGGTTCGTGGTGCTACAGCTTCCTCACTGCGCAAGACGCCATTTTTCTAGAAGAAAGCTCGAACGCCGTTGCCAAACTTACCGGCCACGTTCACTCTCCTCCACACTCCACTTAACTAACTGTTGCACATTAACAATTTTATCACTGCTCTGTTCCGCCATGCTTCAACGATTAAAAATCTGCAAGTGACAAAGCAACAATTAATGCTCTTCCAAGTAACGAAGCAGCAGTGTGGCAACGCTGTAGACAGCGCAACGAATGCCGAACGTCACTTGTTCATATCATCAAACATGGTTCCTATGTTTCTGTATGGAGAATGATCGCGGTAATGAAGAACGTAATTTTGCAACATATATAGACGTAAGTGTACAATTTCTATACGTCACCCCCAATCTTAACTCCAGATACGTTACCAGGACTGCATATTTAGTGAGTATAAGAAGTAGGAAAGAAATTGGAGATATTTTCTGTATTGTACATTCTTACCCCGCTTTCAAATGTTATTTAGATCATTCTCATAGGATGTGCAGTTCAGGAAATACGGTCGTACAAAATTGAGTCCCATCTTTTTGAATCACGCTGTATAATTTTAGGTTGACGTTCAATTTACCAGGGGTGCCCTCTTGCTCTCCCTTCCGGACGTCCATGTCTACAATGTACTTTTTAGAGCGCTGGAATAAGTTAAAAAGTACAAAAAAAAGTATCATGCAAAATAAACCCTAAATCTCTATGGCGAAGCAGTCTTCTAAGGAACAGGGACTGCCAGAGCGGCTTTGTAATTGGGTGACGCGTGGTCATCGAGTCCCATCGCCGCTGTTTTCTGGCTTTACAGACTTCCCCTTTTCAAGTAGCTCCCCAATTGAACTCACAACGCTGGCTCAGCCCTTATATTTTGTGGGCTCCCACCAGGAGCGTATATTCTAGGCTAGTTAGGCTATCTGCGAAGCTTGGAGTCTAGAGAATAAAATACAGGAGAAAAATTGATCCGAAATTGTAAACAAAATTATTCATATCAGTGAGATGATGCTGATTCTGGAGTTGGCAACCTGATTTCTTATGAGTTGGCAACCTGATTTCTTATGAGTTGGCAACCTGAATTCCTATGAGTTGGCAACCTGATTTCCTATGAGTTGGCAACCTGATTTCCTATGAGTTGGCAACCTGATTTCTTATGAGTTGGCAACCTGATTTCTTATGAGTTGGCAACCTGATTTCCTATGAGTTGGCAACCTGATTTCTTATGAGTTGGCAACCTGATTTCCTATGAGTTGGCAACCTGATTTCTTATGAGTTGGCAACCTGATTTCCTATGAGTTGGCAACCTGATTTCTTATAAGTTGGCAGCCTGATTTCTTAAGAGTTGGTAAACTTATTTCTATTCATAGCCTAGGACCACGTGACAATGCGATAGTCCAGATCTTGGACTCAGTATACGCCACTGGCTCCCACCGTGAATCGAACCCGTGACCGTTCACACCGAAGGCAAGAGAGAGATAACCAGTTGGCTACGCAGGAGCCCTTATGAATCTCAAAGTAGATATTTATAGGCACTACAAGAATTAGCAGGGTTGGAACAATATGAAACCCTATGTTTTACTAAAAAAAAAGAAAGAAAAGAGAAAAAGACAAAACCCGCACGCTAGTGATCAGCACCACGCTCCTTCCCCTTAAATTCACGTTGGTTGGAGGCCATTCTATGCAGGAGCATTGTCGGAAAAATTTTCAACAGAAATCACCCACCCCGGGAATCGAACCAGAATCTCCCTCCTGACAGTCAGACGCTCTACCGACTTTAGCGGTGATTTCCCCTGTCATTCTCTTTCTCTGGTTTCTTATATCATTTGTAGCCTCCCCGATGGCGCAGTGGTAGCGTCGTCGGTTGAAATCAAGGGGTTCCGGGTTCGATACCCGGTGGAGGCACGATGTAGTTTGGATCCCACTTTAAACTGTAGGTCTAGTCCCGATTAGCCTTACTGTGCATAAGTGGGCTTAAAATACCAACTCAATCAACCAAATCTTATATCAGTTTTTACTCACTTCTATATTTTCTCATTCAGGACAATCGCGAACATAAATGTCTTTTTCGGGATTCGAACCCAAGGCCCCTGGCATTGAAGCACTCCGCCACTGAGGTCGAAACCACCGTGGCATATAAAATACGACAGGTCTCCCAGAAAATACCCCTTTTGTCTCACGAGTCTATGCGTAGTTATACTAATACTACTATTATTAATAATAAAGATGTCAATTCACCCACCTGTTACAACAACTGCTTTATCGCTTAGATTCTTCAGATAACGCCTGGGCAAAGCACTTGATAACGTTTTGACCACCACCTCGGTGAGATACGCTGCCAAAATGGACAATCCAACATTGATGAGGATGTTGGAATAGAACAGAGTTTTCAGAAAAATAAAGTTCACAACGAACGCGGTCCCCACCGCAAACCAACTGACCATTTTGTAACACAAATAATGTTCCAGTAGACAATTTCACGTGTAGCACTTTGAAACTGCAAGATATTTACACTGTCCTAGTTTAGTTACATATGTCATTGTGTTTCCGCACTTATGACACTTTTAGTTTACTTATTATTAACGTGACAAGTCTCGATTGGTTTGAGCGCGTAAAACGAATACTCGCGCCAACTTAGACCGTAAAGCGACATCTACCGTTTCATTTCTCTTCGCAGAGATGATGAACAGTGTCTTGTTTGTATCGACCAATTAGCTTCATCACCGGGAAACGCTGCGCGCGCAGCTTCCAATGTTGCCAACCCGTGAAGGTGAAATATCACTATCGGCGGATCACCAGAATTTTCTGATATCTCGTAGGCAACTAGCTGAAAATGGCATTTTCCATGCTCATAAACGCGTCTGTCTTTCTTGCTTTGCAAATTGCATTTGCAGTTTTGTTATTTAGTGTCGCTTTTATGTCACTTTTGGCCAATCGCGACGATGAAGACGAGAGGTGATTGCATAAAATATATGAAGAGATACCTTAAGACTCGAACTCGGGAACTTCGGTAGCAAGATCGAAAGTCGACCTATTAACGCGCTCAGCCACTGTAAAAAAAATCGATATGCTGTTAACAGATAATTTAATGGTTCTTATGCATATTTTCGGTGCATATGTACTTGTAAAATTATAACATGCTGACTCAGTGGTCTTTTAACTCGCAACCGAAGTTCGCGTATTCGACTCCCATCCTGGACATGGGTGTTCTGTCTGACTGAGTGTCGAGCCATGACTTTCATCTAATCATCACTCACCCTCATCGTTGCGATTAGCTAAAAGTGGTAGAAAAGCGATGTTAAACAAAAAAAGTGCAAATACAAATTTGCAAAGCAAAAAAGACTCATTTATGGTCATGAAAAATATCATTTTCAGCTAGTTTCCTACGAAATGACACAGGAAATTTTGGTGATCCATCGATAGTGATATTTCACCTCGAAGTGGGAAACCTCTTGTCTCGCTCGAGTTGTTATTACTATTGTTATTATCATTAATAATAATACATTAACAACGTACTTTATTGTACTTAAGTACAATAAGAAGTATCACAAGAACTACAACGTTACAAGACCATTCACTGCCGGCCATCTTCACACGCATTATCTCAATAGGGTTACAATTAAGCCATACAACATTTCATTTAGAACAATATTAATACAAATAATGAATTGATGCCCTATGTGGTACAAAATATACAAAAGGTACATCTAAGGTAAATTACTCGTAGATGAATTTACATGAGTATACAGTACGAGTGTTCTATAGTAGCAATGAAATAAACAAAGTTTGAGAGTTATACACATTTAGAAGAAAGGAAAATGTAAAGATGTGTGGGTTTGGGTATGAGTGTGTATGAAATTAATGTTCGAAGTACATGGATGAACATTTTAAAACATAGGTGTGTGGTGGGAAAGGTGGTGGTGGTGGTGGGGGGGGGTGAAGCACTGAAAATAATGTTACTGGAGTTAGAATTTATATGCATGTGAACGTAGAAGACGACAGAACTGCGCTTTTGCTGGTACTGAGTTTGACCTTCGTCGGGAGTGAATTCCAGGTTACGGCTGCTAGGTACGAGAAGGACTTCTGGCCAAATCTGGTTTTGTTATGTTTGGGGATTACTAGGTCTCTATGTAAGGACGATCTGGTGTTTCGGGTACTGAACTCAGAGCGGAGTTTAATCCTATTATGCAATGGAGATGATTTGTTATGTATACTATGGAATACCTTATTCAGGTAGATGTAATGCATTCTCGAAGTGACTGTGGGTATGTTGTAAATCTTGCGCAATTGTTGAGAATTATTTTCTTGAGGGTGCATGTGAATGGTTCTTAAGCAATTGTTTTGGATTGTTTCAAGTTTCTTCAGCTGAGTTAAGTTACCGCCATAAATAAAACTATCACCATACTCGAATGCGGGACGAATAACGGAAAGGTAGAAATGTCTACTAAGATTTCTATTGAGATATTTACGAATTTTTCGAAATATGAAAACATGGTGATAGATTTTACGAATATAGTTGTTTCTTTGGAGGTTAAAATTTAGCTGGGGGTGATTCGTGACAAACAGACCAGTGCGGTGGTGTAATCATGGCAGAAGAAGGAGGAGGTGGTTCCGTAAAAAGGAGGGTTGTTTTTTAGCTGCCATAGAACTTGTCTCCTGCACACTGCAAGGAGTAGAGCAGGAGTGGGGGAGAAGCTTGCGTCGGGAGGTTAGAAAGGAATGTGTTTCTCTTGAAATACTAGCTGATTTTCATATGCCACATGTCCAGGTACGTAACCAGGAACAGAAATAAAGTTATAACCATAGTAAAAACTGCATTACATCGTAAAACGTTTATATTCCTTTCCCGGATTCTCTGGAGTAAGAGAACGTGAACGCGTTCTGTGCGCATGTTGAAGGGTGTGCGCCTCGTCCAATGAACGCGCGGAGGGGAGGGGCATCCACAGGAGGGGGC
This sequence comes from Lepisma saccharinum, assembly GCF_977018435.1. Lineage (NCBI taxonomy): Eukaryota > Metazoa > Arthropoda > Insecta > Zygentoma > Lepismatidae > Lepisma > Lepisma saccharinum. The sequence goes on along the minus strand of NC_139243.1, from coordinate 20,026,142 downwards.
GACTCGACTGCTCATTCGCGGTCCAGTAGTTCCGTAGTAAACATGTCAGCTCGCAAGTCTAGGGGAACTCTGTATTCAGGAGAGCGCCTCATAGTGTTGACTGTGTTCGAGAACAACTTGTTTCAAAAGTTTAAAACACATGGCTTTGTTTTTTTACAAATGTTTAAAACAAAGGGTTTGAAACATGTTTTTCATACTTGTTTAAAACTCATTTTGATACATGATGTTTCATAGTTTGTGGTTATTTGCATGTTTTTTGAAAATGTATGTTTAAATTTGTTTTAATTTTTTTTCTGTTCTTCGTAGCATCAAAAGACAAATAAACGAGCAATATTATTTGTTATTTGTGTAAAACAATACACTGGCCATTGTTAAGAATAAAAGAAGAAATTGGCAGCAGAAAGCGTTTTGCTTTACGGCCGTTACACCTGGTTACACCGCGCAGCACTTCGTTGCTTTCATCCCGCACCCTTCTTCACCTAGTCTGGCCCCGCCCACAAGCTTTCCCCTCTGCGCGTCGCTACTCCAGAGAATCCGGAAAAGCAGTATAGTGTATAATAGCTGAACCAGGTTATATGTATATATTCTACCATTTAATGCAAAGATTAAATGGATCCGCAGCTTTCAAAACTTATAGTTTTCTTTGTGAGAGGTCACACAATATAAACTTTATGAGAAATGATTTTCAGTACACCAACTGTTCAAAATATAAGTAAAATAATGGAGAACAATTGTGTTAGATATTCACTGATACGGTGGATCGAGTAGCAGTCTTTCTCCATTTATGTAATAATAACAATAAATTTGGATTGAAATTGGTATATTTTTAATAACTTATAATAGTTATTATTGTAAACATGTAAACAATAATTATTATTGTTATCATTATTTGAACTAATCAGGTTTTATATTTCTGGCGACGCCCGTGCTGATAAGGAACGAGCTCCCCCAGAAGTAAAATTCTGACTACGGGCCTGCACATGTCTACCTTTCCATAAATGTCATCCATAAACTAATATACTTATATCGAATAGATTAATACCGTTAAAGTACCGGGCATACGTACACAATTATATAGACTATATATGAAAAGATAAAGTTGTCCCCTGTTCGCTGCAACAATCCGTGCAACATATGATGGGGTAGGTAGATATAGAGGTAGGTTCCACATATTTACGATCATGGCCCTTAGTAGAGGTGATGTGATAAGCACCACGCTGCGACCACCTTTACCTCTGGGGTTGGCCAAGTTATCCATGCACGGACATATACTCTGTGCTGGGAATCTCTTGAGGAAGCGAACGATAACAAATCTCTGCACAAATGGTGACTGGACCAATGAACACGTGCGAGGGAATGGGATTCCGTGGAGGGGGAAAGGCGACTGCAGTTACCAGTCTTTGCAGGAGCGTGCACTGCTTCGCTCCGCCCTCCTCTTCCCTATTGTTATGCGCAGGCTTGCTCCAGAGATTACCGGGATAGAGTATATCCGGAAGAATTTTCACTTGAAATCATCCACCCCGGAAATGGAACTAGTTTCTCCCTCATGACTAGGGCCCGGGACTTTGTCCTATAAAACTGTAAAATATGTATGTAATTATATCATAAAAAATTAAAAATATGTCAGAAAAAGGTAGAAATATTCCCAGTAAATTCAAAAATATGCACAACAGTACTTTCAAATTTCTCATAATACGGGATTCAGTATCTTCCAGGGAAGATCGACCAGGGTGGGGTGGAGTATTAAATGAAACCAGAATCCCGCACAACAATGAGAGAACATTTTCCCTCAATAATGTTTGCATGGCTATAAATTGTCGGCGGGTTAAAGAAGGGGGGTATTATTGTTCTATTTTTAGTTGGTAAGAAAGGACTGCATCTGCTTTTAAATTCTTCGTTCGTAATTTCCTTATCCTGGCATCGATAATATGAACTATCAGTTGCGTTAAATATACGAAGAAAAATTATAAAATAACAGAGTATATGCAAGACAATTACGAAATTATACAGAAATACGTCTTATTACGAGAAAAATGAAGAAATATGCTGTAAAAACACGAAATTGGTGAAATATGTCAAAATATGCTTTATCAAGTTGGTCTATTTCGGCTGATTTTCATCAGATATGTAAAGATCTCACCCCAGTACACGATCCGATGCCAAATAAAAAATATGTTATAACATAAAGTCACGGGCCCTACTCATGACAGTCCGACGACCTACTGACTTTGTAAGTAAACATATCAGATTTAATATAATTTATTGAAAAAAATAATGTTTATTTTAGATGCTCGTCAGTAACAAAAGAACAACCTGTTCTTTTATTATGAACATCTAAAACAAACATGCAGTTTTACGAGTTTAGCTTATCTGGACGAAAGTAACTGATAAAGTAACTTAGATTTACTTTTTAATGTAACGGTAACTGTAAGAGTAGCTGAAACTGAATTACTTTTAGAAAGTAACTTTCGAAATACAGTAGAGCGTCGATTATCCGAACGTCGGTCAACCGAACGACCGCTTAACCGAACTGTGTACTCGCTCACTTTCAGATATCTGTAATGAAAAAAGTACGTGACTTAGCTGCTCGTAAGCGTGTAGGCTTGCTTAGACAGACCAAAATAAAGGATTTTTTTAAACGTTAATTTTGTGTACTGTGTGTATTGTTCATGCAAAATGCGTATGTAATATGTACATATTTTTGTTTAATAAACTGTACCACATACTATATATTCCTACTAAAGTTGCCTTTGTACGTTACTTTGTAATACATACTTAAAGAGATGCCTGTTTTTATGAATAAATTTACTGTACAGTACTTCTTTTTGGCAAATAAACATGTACAGTTCGATTATCCGAACAAACCAGTTTTCCGAACACCCATGTCCCCCAATTACTTCGGATAATCGACGCTCTACTGTACTTATAAAAATGTGAATTTACAACAAGATCCACTAAACTTCAAATTTATGAGATTTTCTCCCGCGGTTGGAAACACTGTTTCGTGCCAAGGCGCTCGTGTTTTTCTTCGTTCTCTTCTGCACGGCATGTACGAAGCTATTATTGCGCGGAGTCACCTGCTAATCTTCTGTTGCCATAAAAGTGTAAGCGGAGTTAATGATGGTTGGGAGTCTGTGGTTGGGTTTCAAAAACCAATGAAAAGGTGCTGTAAAGCAATAAAGAATGGTTTGAAAGTTTTGTCCTAGTTTCACTCGCAATTTTTCTTTCTCTTCTTTTGCGCAAGAGAATGCTTGTTAAGGGAGCTAACCTCATTGGAAAACATATGCATTAGAGTTCGGAAATGTTATGGAGAGGAGGGGGTAGATTTGGGGAAACAAAACAACCGAATATCTCTTACATTACAAATGCAACAATGATTGAAAGCATTATTTCGAAGCGTGGAATAAAGATTCCAGAGGTGAGTTTTCTTGCAATGCTTTCATTTGGGTTCTGATTTCAGTTCCTTCATAAATTATGACCAGGGAACGGATTTATATGTAAATACATATTTATGATTGATTTGCTTTATTTTACTTCGCTTTTGTGCCACTTTTGGCTAATTGTGAAGATGATGATGAGTAATGATAATGATGAAATTGATGAATGGACACTCACAAACATCCATGCCAAGGCCGGGATTCGATTAATTGATTTGGTGTTTTAAGTCAACTTTATATGCACAGTAAGGCTAATCGAGACTGGACCTACAGTTAAAGTGGAGCCCGAACCACTATGTGTCTCCACCGGGAATCGAACCCGAGATCCTTGGCGTCGTAGCGCGATGTGCTAACCATTCCACCACGGGGGCCGGCTAAGTACATATTTATGTATAAAACTGAATCAGTTACTTTTTGTATTATCTTTGTTTTTCTCAGTTTTTCAGTTTTTCTCCATATTTTTACATATTTTAGGTCTTGGCTAATATTTGACATACTTTACTTATTTTTACATATTATTTCCATATTTCAGAACATTTCCCAACATATACTCCATTTTAGTGCAGTAACTACATGTCCCGGTGTGACCAAAAGAGTTGGATGAATTTCTTGCAAATAACTGACAAAGTCCGAAGCGACGTTAAAGAAACGAGAACTTAATTGCGTTAATTACAAGTTTTCGGTCATGCCAACAATGTTTAAATTCAATTTTACACCTCCCTGCCGTCTGTTCTCCTATTGTAAAAACACTTGAAAATCCTGTTTATTTACAATTGTTGTCAACAATAGATAGTGAGGAATCAAGTATCGGTTACTGGTTATTACAAACGTTATTTTGGCAACGTTGGAAGAGATTCTCAAGTCGAGCAGCCCACGGCTAACCCCACCCTTGTTCTAGTCGCGCGCCTGACAGCAGCGCCAGAAGCAATGATTTCGAGGCACACGTAGAGGAGAAGGTCTAAATATGGGCGAGGGTTTAAATATGGGTTTTGGAGTTATCAGCGCTCCCGGGTGCTGCAGCCTGGCAGAGGCTATGGGAACTGGTTATCTGTCAAGGACAAAGGTTGCGGCGCCAATTCGCAAGAGAAAGTGGTGGTTAGTTTCGGCCTTGGACGCCGTTATAGAATTGCGACCTCCGAAAACTTTTTGCAGGTATGTTTTAACTCAGCGTTTTCTAAATTCTCATCTGCTTTGTATAGGTTATGATATTAGCGGTACGTAAAACAAATGTGGGCTTTTATAATGCCATAATTTGTTTGTGAAATATGTATCACAGAGAGCGAAAATAAATTGAAGAAGAAAAATATCGTGATGGTCTAAATATGGGCTACGACATGAGGTCTAATGTTGAGATCACATTTTCAACAAATATTTGGATGTTTTTCTTAATTTCGATTTTTCTCATTCCGCGTGATTTTCAAAACAACAGATTATTCATAAATATGAATTTTATAATGTTTTAGCGATAAATGACTGTTTTTTTAAATTTTAATTGCTTTTTGTGATATTGCCACTAGTAGCCCATATTTAGACCACAATTTTGAAATACTTCATTTTACCATTTCTTGGAAATTCCTTTTTTTAAAGAAAAATGGAGACCTTCTATACTTTGGCATGCTATTAGCTACATTTAAGTATATATTTCATAGATATGCATTTTAAAGGCAGGTGCTTGATATATTAATTTTTTTCCTCCGAAAATGACAACATAAAAAGGGGGGCCCATATTTAGACCTTTTCCTCTACGGGATTCGCTTCTGGTTTCTCTTAAAGACAGTCACGGTAAGAGTTACAATGCTAGACTGTATTTTATGTAGCGTCTTAATATCATTAAAAAGGTTTTTTTATATATAATGTTAAGTCCATATTTAACTCCATATTTTGAGAAAATAAGTAAGATATATGTATTTACCAGTGACGTATACTGAGTCCAAGATCTGGTCTATCTCACAATGTCACGTGGTCCTAGGCTATGAACAGAAATAAATTTACCAACTCCTAAGAAATCAGGTTGCCAACTTATAAGAAATCAGGTTGCCAACTCATAGAAAATCAGGTTACCAACTCTAGAAACAGCATCATCATCACACTGACATGAATAATATTATTTACAATTTATGATAGATTTTTCTCCTGTATTTTATTCTCTACATTTCAGGCTTCGCAGATAGCTTAGCTAGTTTAGAATATACGCTCCTGGTATTTACATATTTAGCACATTTTTACTACTACATATAAATCCGTTCCCTGATGATGAGCTATACACTTCAGATTGAGGAAGGGAATTCGTTCGCATAACTTACTTCGCCTGGATCGCATTTAATGAATGCGTTTGTGTACAGGGGCGGATTTAGGCTTAGACAGACTAGGTAGCTGCCTATTATCGGATTACAAATTTTAGATATTCGAGTTTGGACTCCAATTAAAAATTAACCAGATGTCCTACGACTCCTACATGAAAACGATTTACATCAAAATTTAGCTTATTTGGTTCTGCGTTCAGCTATGGCAACGAACTCCTTTTTTATTCGAGTGTGCCTTAGATTTTTTATCGTTGTGAGAACAAAAAGACGTCTTTTTTGTGTTTTCCAATCGACTTCTTCCTTTGAAAAGGAAATAAAAGAAACTTGTGGTCCATTCGTGATGAAATTTAAATACAGTTCAGGTAGAAAGATTTTAAATACAATTCTTAATTTGCAGATTTTTTATATCAGCCAAAACAGGCTCTTGTCAATTTTGTGAAACATTTTTTCTTACTTATTTGTAGCTGATCAGTGGTGATTCATTCATGATAAGGTATTTTCCCCCTCACACTGCCCTGAAGGCGGAGACAGAATCAGGTTCCAAAACGTAGGCACATAAAAATTTAAACAGGGGTTAAAAGTTTAAAAAAAAAAAAACTCATCATGAACTTTTTCTTATATTGTGGAGTCCTCCAAATACGATATTGTTTTGAAGCTTTTTTCAGCTGTTTCAAGACCCATTATCATTGTCAATTCACATTGCGAAACCGATTATATACAGATTTTTCATTCAAGGGAGTAAAGCCGTGTGTTGAACGTGGCGGCGACACCAAACCATCTAACTAGCAGTGACCATTGACGTCCGGAAGGGTAGTAACCCCCTGGAAAATGAAAATCAACCAAAAAGTACGTATTTCACCCATATAATTTCATTTCAGTCACAGTAATACGTTCATTATTGCAAGGGCGTTACAGGAAGGAATGTTTTTTGAGGGGACAATACTATTATGGGGGAAATGTGCCTCGTAAGCCCCCCCCCCAACCTGGAAAGAATACATTGCTTGCTTCTCCCTGGAAAAAATCTTGCTGACGTCCATGGGAGTGACAGTCTGCAGTTTCCACAGATATCGCTGTAGCTACGGGAAGTTTTGCTGTGACGTATGGTTCGGTGTTGGGGGGGAGGGGATTCGTGTGACGTAAGTTGATGTTCGGGAATTTTCGTTTGTTTGAGATTTGGTTTAAGTCCATTTTATGCACAGAAAAGCTAATCGGGACTGAACTTACAGTTTAAAATGGGATCCTAACCATTTGTGCAGCAACCACGTATCGAACCCGGGACCCCTTTATTACATGTCCACTACCTTACTACTACGCCATCGTGGAGGCCCAGGGAATTTTAGTGTGTCGTGGATCGGTAGGTTTATTGAACTCTGGGTGGGTTGTCCTCACTAATTTGTTAAAAGAAAAAGTTTGGAAGTATATTTTCACGAATGAAGGCTTTTCAAGATTAATTCAACATATGTTAAGGAATACATGGTAATATAATCACATCAAACTGTTTAACTTATGATGTTTTCGTTGAATATCCACAATAATTCATCCTACATTAATTCCACCTTAGTAATACAGGGTGTTCACGATGAGATTATTTCGAAATACTATTATTATATCAGAGTATGCAACTGCTATTCAGGACAAAAAAAAAAATTGTAGTGAGCATCAGGGTTGCATTGCACTACACTATATCACTTTGTAAAATGACGTTCGAAATCAGCACTGTATAAACTGAGATGTAAGAATACTAGACTTCAAAAAGATAGAATTTCCAGGAGTCTCGCTAGGGCGCCAGAGGTCCCGGGTTCAAATCCCGCTCTGGGCATGGATATTCATTGTGACCGTCCCTTCATCAATTTCATCATATCGTCACACATCCTCATCTTCGCGATTATTAAAAGTGGCGGAAAAGAGAAGTAAAATAAATCAAATCAAATTAAAGATCGAAATTCATGGTGACATTCCATATTATAATCTATTCTTAAAGAGTACAAGCTCCAATAAATTTTAAGTACTTCAAAAATTAAAATGCAACAATTAGTTGATTGTTAATTAAATAAATTTATGCACAATATAAGCATTGACATCTGGCTGTGGAAAAAACATAAGAGCTTTGTTTTATTATAATCTACAATGTGCAAATGTGGGTTAATAACATTTGTCCGCACAAGAAGTCTAAATATGAAATAAACAATTAATCATAATATAGCGGTGAGAAATATGTGTCCAATGAATAGGACAGATGACAACTTGATACATTATCCTATTCTCCAACTTCTTTTAATGGATATACTTGAAGTTAGTACGCAGGCTCTGGCAGGGTGCTGTACGCGCTGCCTATCTTCCCAGGAAAATTGCCTTTGTTCATGTAATACTCTTCCTCTTCTTCCAGGTCAAGCCCTGGCTCCGTCTTTTCCAATTCTCGTACGATCTGACACATGCTTAGGACGCAGCCCCATAAGTAGTACAGGTACACTGGAATTAATAAAAAGACCTAAGCGTTAACTATAATACATCATTACAAAGATCTAATATAACAATTATAGCTCTAGTTTCAAATTCACCTCTCCCCACCATTCCCTGACTATAGTCATAACACAAAGGAAATATGTCTCATTTTTTGCTTCTCTCTAGAAACCTTTTCCCGTTTACTGCGCCTCAGAATACAGTCTCGTGTCACTTCGGGTGTTTTCGTGTACTTCCGGCATTCTTTGTAAAGGTAAACAAATGGCAAAGGCTCTCATTTGCGCCTCCGAATACGCTCTCGTGTCAGGCCGGGTGCTTTCGTGAACTTTCGGCATTCTTTGTAAAGGTAAACAAAAGGCATACGCTATCATTTGCGCCTCCGAATACGTTCTTGTGTCATTTCGGGTGTTTTCGTGTACTTCCGGCATTCTTTGTATAGGTAAACAAAAGGCAAACGCTATCATTCGCGCCTCCGAATACACTCTCGTGTCACTTCGGGTGTTTTCGTGTACTCTCGGCATTCTTTGTAAACACAAGGCAAACGCTATCATTTGCGCCTCCGAATACGCTCTCGTGTTACTTCGGGTGTTTTCGTGTACTCCCAGCATTCTTTGTAAACACAAGGCAAACGCTATCATTTGCACCTCCGAATACGCTCTCGTGCTACTTCGGGTGTTTTCGTGTACTCCCAGCATTCTTTGTAAACACAAGGCAAACGCTATAATTTGCGCCTCCGAATACACATTCGTGTCACTTCGGGTGTTTTCGTGTACTCCCGGCATTCATTGTAAACGCAAGGCAAACGTTATCATTTGCGCCTTCGAATACACTCTCGTCTCACTTCGGGTGTTTTCGTGTACTCCCGGCATTCTTTGTAAACACAAGGCAAACGCTATCATTTGCGCCTCCGTATACGCTCTCGTGTCACTTCGGGTGTTTTCGTGTACTCCCGGCATTCATTGTAAAGGTAGACAAAAGGTATACGCTACCATTTGCGCGTCCGAATACACTCTCGTGTTACTTCGGGTGTTTTTGTGTATTCCCGACATTCATTGTAAACACAAGGCAAACGCTATCATTTGCGCCTCCGAATACACTCTCGTGTCACTTCGGGTGTTTTCGTGTACTCCCAACATTCATTGTAAACTCAAGGCAAACGCTATCATTTGCGCCTCCGAATACCCGCTCGTGTCATTTCGGGTGTTTTCGTGTACTCCCGGCATTCATTGTAAACTCAAGGCAAACGCTATAATTTGCGCCTCCGAATACACTCTCGTGTCACTTCGGCTGTTTTCGTGTACTCCCGGCATTCAATGCAAACGCAAGGCAAACGCTATCGTTTGCGCCTCCGAATACACTCTCGGGTCACTTCGGGTGTTTACGTGTACTCCCGGCATTCTTTGTAAACACAAGGCAAACGCCATCATTTGCGCCTCCGAATACACTCTCGTGTCACTTGTGACGGTCCTGTGAATCCGCACAATATAATTATATGTTTATTGAAATTATTAATTTCATATTATACAAATCACTTTATATTAACGTTTGAAAAAATGTATAATTATTACTTTGTACAACGTTAATTATGTTTTATGTTATTCATTGCACTCTACGCTGTATAAACGAGATATTTGGAATTCTAACGTTGCTATAGCAACGAGAATCAATAGTTACCTTGGGTAGTGTGTCTGACAAAAATGGAAATATAGGTAATAGTGAACTGCATATTGCTTAGTTATTTCACTAATATATAGACCTATAGAAGTTGTATCTTCACCTTCGCGTTTTATTTCAAATATTTATGAACTAAATGTGATCGTGCAAATGATTGACTTGTGAACGTCACAGTATAATTGGTGGTCCAGTATTGTGGAACGTTATCAGCACGATCTTGAGTGATGTGTTTTGCGTAAGTGTTAACTTACACCATTGTTCTCGTGAATCTAGTTTGTACATAAATTTATATTATGTACGCATTAAGTAATCCTTATAATCTGAGATCCAAAACAAGTCTAACAGCTAGATCTATCAATTGCGGTGATGAACCTGATGAATCACAAAATAAGAATGGTGCCATGAATATGGTGAAGTGCTGCAAAGATCCCGATAAGGAAAGGTTGTTAGCTTGTGAAAATTGTGGCCATTGGTATCATTTACAATGTTTGGGTTTGTCCGATAAGCATTGGAAATTATACCAGTTAAATGAAAATTATTTCTGTACAGATTGTGATCCATCTTATGATCCGTTCAGTATTGAAGCTTTTGTGCAATGGAAAAGAAGTCAAGAAAATGTTCAAGAAATTGACATTCGTCCTTCTGTGTTGGCAGAGACGTCAACGGGGCAAAGTAATGTTCCTTTTCAAATGTTTGATCTGCTGGCAGAGTTAAGGAAAATGAGCGAGTCACAACAGATGGAATTTACAAAAATTAGGGAAACTCAAGAGTCTCAACAGCTTGAGTTTACAAAAATGAGGCAAACTCAAGAGTCTCAACAGCTTGAGTTTACAAAAATGAGGCAAACTCAAGAGTCTCAACAGCTTGAGTTTACAAAAATGAGGCAAACTCAAGAGTCTCATCAGCTTGAGTTAACAAAAATGAGGCAAACTCAAGAATCTCAACAGCTTGAGTTTACAAAAATGAGGCAAACTCAAGAATCTCAACAGCTTGAGTTTACAAAAATGAGGCAAACTCAAGAGTCTCATCAGCTTGAGTTTACAAAAATCAGGGAATCTCAACAGGAAATTTAAAATTCTCAGCAACTACTCAAGCTTGACTTCCACGAATTGAGTACATCGTTACGAAAGGAATTAGCTGAAGTTGCCGAGTCCTGCAAATTAGCAACACGTTCATTACATCAGGAAATGGAAAGAGAAGTGCAAGGACTAACAGAGAAAATCGAGGAAGTCAACACTACTTGTACAGAGAATTCTGATAAACTTACTGGATTGAATGATCAGATTACAGAATGCCAGAACAATGTTTCAGGGTTGTCTCGGCAAGTTCAAAGACTTGAAGCCGTTGTGAGCAAGGACGAAATAACTAAGCGCGTGGAAGCATGTGAGGAAAATATTACTAAGTTAACATCTAATATTTCGACTAATGTTGAATCAAGTAATCCTGTACAAGTTTACAGTTCTCATGTGAATAGTAACTGTCAACCTGATATTCCTGCACGGAACCTAACCTCTCCTAAATCATCTGATTCTTCAGCGTGTGATGTTTCTGATGATGAACACAATCGCATTGCTTCACAAAGACACAAACGTTCTAGAAATAATCGAGTGAGAACTAGTAATACTAACAAGTTATGTCAATCAACCCGTACTTTATATTCTGATGGTTCTGGTCAGGAAAGAAAGAGGCAAGTAAACCAAAGGTCAGCAAATCCGCAGAATCATCGATGTAATTATCCTGACAATTGTGTGCGTTCGCTTACTCAAGAACCTCGACGGTTGGTAAGATTGAATGAACTTACTGTTCTTCCTAAATATTCTGGAGATCCTGAAAAATCAAGCCCACGTAAGTTTATTAAAACTTTAACGTCCTACTTAGACTTACTGCAAGTTCCTGACATGCAAAGGCTTGAATGTATTACTAATTGTTTTCAGGGAC